>NC_134721.1:0-1200000 GCF_049634645.1 Pelodiscus sinensis | reverse complement strand
CTAGAGCAGGGGGCTGGACTTGATGCCTCCTGAGGTCTCTTCCAGCTTTATGGGTCTATGATGCATGCACATCCTTGCTTCTCCACAGGGCACGGCATTGGCTGGGGGAGGCTGGAGGCTGCTGCTCGGGGACACAGTGTCTTAGCCAGCGCCCGAGGAGCCGAAAGAAGGACGTTCACCTGAGCTGTACTACCAAAGTGAAACCAAAGGCTTGGGCAGGCCGTGGGCCAGCGCCTCTGCAGGACATGAGTGTTCCCAGGATGCAAGGTCTAAGCCAGGAAAGCCTTCACCTCGCTGGCATGGAGGCTGGCTGGTGCCAGGAACCCAGAAGAGCTCTGGTGCTGTCCATGGGGGCACTGCTTAGAGCTTTGTCCTCCACCAGTAGGCTGGCAGCACAGAGAAGGCCCTGGGGTGGGGCACACAGACTCATGCATCTCTGAGCTTGGTTGAAAGACGAACCAGAACGTAGCTCGGATGTCTGATCCAGGGGAAGAGGCTGGGAGGGCTTGTCCAGCCCCTTCCCCCAACCGCTTCTCCCTCTTCCCGCTAAGAATAAAAGCAAAATTGATTTGCCTTTCCATTCAAACCACGGATCCTTCCCAGGAGCAGGGAGTAAGCAGGTCAAGGGCTCTGTGACTCTTCATGGGTCTGAGTAATGGGGGTCTCCCGGCAGCTCCTCACAGACAAGCGTCCACCTCCCAGAGATCACCGCTCCGGGCAAGCGTGCCTTGCAGCCGACGGGGAAAGCCTGGAGCTTGTTGTGCTCCTGCTCTGAGGGGTGCTCACTGCAGAAGAAGACTGTGACCAACTGCTGCTGTAGAGAGGGGAGGCTCGCGCCGCTGCTGTCCTTCCCACGCCCGTTGTGGGGACTGGAGGGGGCCAATCAGCAGGGTGTGCACTCCTGCACTGTTCCCCCAGCTAGTCACTTCTGAGGTGTTCACAGCAGGAATCTTAAGGCACCTTCATATTTACTGGAACTTAACCCTCGTTCATGCCAGGATGGCCCTAGTTATGGTGTGAGATGCTCAGGCCCAGTGGAAGTTCCTGGAGGCCTGCTGAACTCTGAGAGCCACCCAGGGAGATGGCGGGGGACATGTCGGCCAGGGGAGCTGTCTGAGAGGTGAGGGAGCCAAAGGGTTAATACAGAGTTACGAGAACGGTATCACTCCTTACTTTCTCATGCACCGGCGCCGTGAGAGCATCCAGGGTCACAAACCCTGGGGGGGGAAGCTGAGGAGGGTGTTATCCTGACAACAAGGAGCACATTTGCTTTTGACACAGTCTGTGCCGAAGCGTACGCACATCTGAATGTGAAGCCATCCAAAGCAAACCAGCGGAGGGGCCAGGCCGTCTGCTCTCCGTGGTCTCCACAGAAAATGAACAACCGAGCTAGACAGGGCCACTTCTCCAACAGGACCAATCCCTCCGCCCTCAGCCAATGAGCACACTGCGCTGACGAGAAAATGCGCCCCCTGCCCCAGCTGGGTCGGCTCTTACCTGGCTGCTCAGGGATTTGTGTGTGTGGAGTTTGGTCAACCCCTGCCCCGAGGCACGATTCCAAAGTCCTGAGACAGAGTCTGTCTTTGTCGTTCACATTCAGACACAAGTCACACGGGTGACTATAAGAAAAGTCTCGATAAATCAACGTTCCGGCAAACTCTCTGCCACCGGTTTTCTACAAACGCTGGCGACTGGCTGAACAAGGAGCAAGCAGCCGGCCTGGAAATGAAGACAACGTGAGAGGCCATTCTGCTCATAGAAATCATTTGGAATTTGGTGCCCTTCCTCCTGAAGGGGCCAGAAGAAATAAGCAGCACTAACTACACATATAGGCAGAACGCAGGAACCCGCCTCTCCCTTGTCTGGTGTTTTGAGGGAGGTCATTCATGTTACTCCCCAAATCCCCAAGTCACCCAACAAATTGGGTGTCGTGTTATTAAAAATCACTTACACTTAACACAAAGACTCAGGAGAGTTATTTAATAGGTCTGTAAAACCATTGGAAAAATGAATTGTGATTCAAGATTTCATTTCTCTATTAGCCAATAATAGAATACCAGTTCTTTTAATCTTTTGGATATTTTTCTACATTTGGCAAGTATATTGATTTGCCTCCTGACCACACCTGGAAAACAAGAACTGTATGGGCATGTCTCCACTAGAAAACTATTTCGAAATAACTAAAATCAATTTATTAACTCCCAAATAAGAAAATTGAAATAGCGTGTCAACACTATGGGGAAGCCTCGACATTTGTCCGAGGCAGGCTCCGTTAACGTTGACTAAGAGCCCCAGGAAGTACTTAGTTTGAATGACTCTGGGGAGTCATTATTTTGAACTAGCGGCACTGTCGTGTCCATGTGACCCCTATTTCGAAATAACTATTTCAAAATTAGCGTTATTCCCCGAGGAAAAAAGGAGATCAGATTTCAAAAGAAATGGCCTGTTATTTTGAAATAACAGGCAGTGAGACACACCGCTTATTAATTCCACCTAGGGGGCGGTTATTTTAAAATAAAGCCCTAGTGTAAACCAGGAGTTTAAGACCTAAAATCAATTAACCAAAATTGGGACGTCAGTGAGTAAGCCTACCCGGGGGACAAAACAATGGGAGATACGGTCTTCCACCCGTCACTCTCTTTTGGGATCCTTAACGAAAGGCCTGGGGGAAGGGGCAATTTGGCTACTGGAGTAAGTCTCACCCTCATGCTTGCTACCTCCACCATCTCCTGGAACATCAGGACTTTGTCATTCCTATCCTGAGAGATGTCCTGACTAGACCCGGTCAGGGAGGGGGACCCAGATGGCTGGCTCCGGCAGCATCCCAAGCACCACCAAGGATGTGCGACTTCCTCTCTTTACTGCCCTCCCTCCCAATATGTCCTTTTCTTTCCCCACCTGCCACTTCTCCTTCCAATCGCTCTTTTTTTCTTCCTTCTGTCGCATAAGGGTACGTCTAGACTACAGGCTTTTGTCGACTGAGGCTTTGTCAACAGATACTGTCGACAAAGCTTCGGTCGACAAAGAGCGTCTAGACGACAGCCAGTTCTGTCAACAAAGCAAGCCCGCTTTATCGACGTGAGAGTGTAGATGCAAAGGACAGTGTAGATGCAATAACGCCTTCAGTCGACAAAAGGCGTTATTCCTCACAGAATGAGGTTTACCGCCATCGACAAAACTGCCGAGTTCTGTCGATGTTATGTCGACAGAACTCGGCAGTAATGTAGACTCAGGTATAGTTTTGTCGAAAAAAGGCCACTTTTGTCGACAAAACCCTGTAGTCTAGACACACCCTATGAGTCAGGCTCTGCTGCAGGAAGAGGCAATGAAACGCAGTGCCTTGATATAATGCACTTCCAAAGTGAATCAAGTTAAATAAAAATTAAAGAGGTTTTAATTCAGAATAACAGGAGCCACCCCAGGATTCAATGTGATTTAATTCATCCCCTTCAAATTCACACTTGTAGCTAGTTCATATGAATATTCCTTGATGACCCTGTGTAGACAAGCTTGAAATCAGAAATGGGAGAACTTTGTTCTTCAGAAAATGCTCATTTCACCTCATTGGGTATTTTACCCATAGGCTGTGTCTACACTGGTGCGATCTTGCACCAAAACTTGCTGCCTCTCTACACTGGCCGCGTGTTCTTGCACAAGTAAACTGACGTTCTAATGTATGAACTCAGGGCTTCTTGTGCCAGAACTCTGATGCTCCCGCTCAGGAAGAAGGCCTTCTGTGCAACTGTTCTTGCGCAAGAGGGCAGTGTAGACAGGCAACATGAATTTCTTGCGCAAGAAAGCCCTATGGTTAAAATGGCCACCAGAGATTTCTTGCGCAAGAGAGCATCTACACTCACATGGATGCTCTTGTGCAAAAGCACATCTCTTGCACAAAAGCACATGCCTGTGTAGACGCTCTCTTCTGGAAGAGTTTTTGCAAAAGAACTCTTCCACAGAAGATTGTTTGCATGAGAACGCGCCAGTGAAGACATAGCCTTATGGTTCTAAACAGTGGCTTTGGGGCTATTTCTCACTACAGAAGATAATATGAAAAGCCCAAATGTTCTTCCTTTTCTATTGTTATACTTAATATTTGCATTTTTATTTTTTATTCCTAATTAAAAGTTTTCCAGTTTAGAAAAGTATTACCTGGTGGTACATGCCTGCTGAGGAGAAAGACCCACCACATTTTTGAGACATCACCTTTCTAAACAGAACTGGCTACTTTCCTCTTAGGAAAAACAGTACCTCAGCTGAAGAACTCCATCTGGTGTAAGATTTCTGAGTCATCGGCTTATTAGCAAAACTGTCTTTGAGAAACATAAATCTGTTTTGCTCAGAAACCAACTCCACATTTAGACCAAGCTCACAATCTGCCATCCCCCTCTCAATCACATCCCTTTCGTTTCCTTCAGTTCACGATCATCAACAATCGTCAATGTTTGCCAGCCCACTGCAGGAGGAGCGCGACTTCAAATCAGGCACGCTTTACTCCCCCCCGGCCACCAGGTGCTCAATCAATGCTGGTCTTGCAAATTTCACAAGAGGATGTTTGCCTGGTGGGCAGCCCATCTCTGTGCACTGCAGTTTCCACTTAGTGGCATTTATGATGAGATTCCTTTCTGGCCATGTGTTCAGACAATTCCCATTTGTTTGGCTTTTGTTGTTTTTCCTGTGTGCCATTATCGATTTCATTTGCTGTCAGAGCCATTCGCTTGGTTCGTATCTTTTCACTGCTCAGCTGCTCCCCAAGTTCCTGTCTTAATGGCACATTGCTCTTCCACTTTAGGCAGAGACCAATGCTGTGGACTTCTTGGGTCAAGTATCAGATGGCAGGGTTTCTTGTGTTCATTTTTCAGTTGCTTTTTGCTGGTTCCCAGATGAGTCTTGCTGGTAAATCATCAGGGGCACGGAGAACAAGAATTGGGACAATATGCTGCTAATTTGAGGAATCGTAGTTCACTAAATCTGCATTTATCTGCTTTTCTTTTCCTGCTTGTCCACCCTCTGAGCTCAGAGATGGGCTCCTCTAACATCTGCTCAGTAAGAGATGGACTGCTAACTCGGACATCAAACCATGGAGCTGGGCACGACAGGCCGTTAAAATCTACTATTATTCATTATGAATTGGCACAGTGATAGTCACAAACCAGCCCTGCCCTGTGCTAGGTGCTGTACAAACTTTAGCATCTCAGTCCCCGGCCCTGGCTCATGAAGAGCAAGCAAGTGGAAGCAGGCTCTTGCGGGGAAGGCACTGACCGTGGTACCAGGAGCTGCAAGTTCATTTCACAGAAGGTGGGGGAGAACTTGGGCACATCGCTTTAGTTTTCCAGCTGTACCATGGGGGCGTAGTTGCGCCTTTCTGCCCAGATGTGTCTGTCTTATTTTAAAGCAGGGCCCTGCTCCTGAGCCGCATGCAGCACTAGCACAGTGGTGGCCCTGAGCAGAACTCGGGACCAATACTAATTCTTTAATGCCGATCTCTTTAATACTGATCTCTTTAATGCCAGCCTCAGAGCCAAGTAACTCTGCTTTTCAGGGCGTTACTCCGAATGCGGGGCTGGGCAAGATGAGACCTGGGGGCCGGATCTGGCCCACCTAGCACTGGGATCTGGCCCACGGACAGCGTCTGGCCGCTTTCTATTTATATCCTGCTGCCCGTGCCACTGAATTTCCAGGCGGAGGCTCAGGAAAGGATCCTATTTAAATGGCTCCCGGTCATGGCACTACCCTGACAGCAGCCGGAGCAGTGAGCCTTTTCCATAGCCCCAGCAACCCCAGGGGGCCCTAGGCAATGTGGTAGCGGTGGGGCCAGGAGCCACGAGCCTTTCCTGTGTTTTTGTTTCAAAGCTTGAGTTTCTCGGGAGAGGTTAGTCTCCAGCCCGGCCCCTTCCTCTCCGAGCCTGGCCCTTCCACTCCTGCCCCACCCCCTTCCTCTCCAAGCCTGCCCCTTCCTCTCCAACCCCTCCCCCTTCCTCTCCAAGCCCGGCCCCTTCCTCTCCAGCTCCACCCCTTCCTCTCCAGCCCCGCCCCCTTCCTCTCCAAGCCCGGCCCTTCCTCTCCAGCCCCGCCCCCTTCCTCTCCAAGCCCGGCCCCTTCCTTTCCAGCCATGCCCCTTCCACTCCAGCCCCGCCCCCTTTCTCTCTAAACCTGGTCCTTCCACTCCAGCCCCGCCCCCTTCCTCTTCAAGCCCGGCCCCTTCCGTTCCAGCCCCGCCCCTTCCTCTCCAAGCCCAGCCCGTTCCAGGATGGGGCCAGCCGTGACCATGTACCAAAATTAATTAAGTGCCCCTCGCTCTAATGTAAATGAAGTCACTGATGCCAGAAATGAGCCCGTTCTGTTTTGCTGTTTGTTAATACAGCCATTGGCTTACAGCTGCTTCCTGTTTAATAGGAGGATGATCCAGAAGGAGAGCCGTGCCGAATGTGGTTTGAGTTTTACAACTATTCCTTCGGCACTTTAGATTTTGTTTAGCTCTCTTCTGCCACAACAGCTGGGAGCCGTATTTCCTTCAAATTACAGTGAGATTTAGGGTTCTCGCAATGTGATAGAAGTATAGCCTGAATTATTTGCAGCAGGCAGCACAATATGTACTAATGGATACTAAAGTCTATGTACAAGGGCACTCGCTTGTCTAGGATGGCTCAGCGTGGAGCCAATCTGCAACATTATTAATACACTTGCAATTCATCCGGGCTCCGCAATTGATAGCGTCACATTGGGCTGGGATCCATGCGGGATGCCCACCATTTTCACATGAGGCTGTGGAGCCTTGGGGAAGAGGGTTTGCGTACAGAGGTGCGCGGGGTTGCTCGTTCTGCTGAGACTTTGTTGAGGGGGAAGCATCCTGGAGCATTCCATTTTGATTTTTTTTGGTAGAAGGCTGCCCCACTGCCCAGGTGCCTGGCTGCCCAGCCTCCCACCCCACCCCCCAGGAGAGCAGCCCCAGGGGCTGGCCAGCTGGAAACCAGCCACTCAGCTCCCTGGAGAACTGGAATCCAAGGGAGTGGGGGTAGCAGCCCGCCAGGCAAGGTGCTGAGGCAGCGGGCAATCTGGAAGCCTGCCAGGTGAGCAACCGAGAAGCCAGGGAGTCTGCAAGGTATGGTGCCAGGAAGCCTGAGGCCAGGGCTGCCCTGAAGCTGGGGAACCTAGAAGCTCGGGCTGCTGAGGAGCCAGGAGCAGGCTCACGGCAGAGGGAGGGAAAAGAGGAAGTTGCCCCGGGGCTCGCGGCTCATCAGCAGCAGAGCCCCCGGCCCTTTAAATCACTGATGGAGCACCATGTGGCGTGTTCCTGGCAGCTCTGAGGGCTGTCGGAGGGGGCAGGGCGGCGCCTTGTCTTTCAGGTGGCACGGAGGGCTGGCTGCCCTAGCCCCACCCCTTCCACCCAAGGCCTCGCCCTGCCAGAAGCATAGAGCCACCCCATCCCACCTTGCTTAGGGTCCAACAACTCTCTTGCCCGCCCCCCAGCCAGCAGCTAAAGAGCCAGGGCCTTAGGCCCTTGGCTTTCCCTCAGCCCACCAAACTGGCTGCCAAGGAGCTGGGAGTCGGCGTTGTGAGCTCTCGAAGGCATCCCAATGTCACAAAAATCAATTCAGTCCCACCAAAGGTTTTCATTTCAATGAGTCTGCTAGAGACAAATGAGCTGGACAATTCCCAGCCTGGTCTAGTTCCGGCCTTGCACTTACACCCGGGGCAGGCATGTTTTCAGTCACTGTCTGCATTAACACCAGAAGCATAGGCCAGATCCTGGGACAACTGGGCATATCATTGGGACAAGGTAGATGCGGCTAAGTCTTTCATTGAACCAACTTCTGCTGGGGGAGAGACAGGCTATTACCTTCCCACCTTGTCTCACCTGTGTGGGGAGTCAGGTTCTCCCATGCTGGCTGCCTGGGTTCTTATCCCTTCCTCCAAAGCATCTGATGCTGGCCATAGTCAGGGGCAGGTAGTGGACAAGAAGATGCTTTGGAATGGCCATACTGGTGCAGAGCTCTAGTCCTACAGTAAACTAAGTTGTACCAGTCAAAAGAGACTCAATGTTTTCCACGGGTAGTGTCCGAGATCCATGCCAGGCATTACCTGGCAAGACAAAGTTACCGGTGAAGAAGTGCTAATAAAAGCACAAATCTCCAGTCTGACTGCTACTATCAAGCACAACCACCTTCGTTGATTAAGTCATGTACATGGGATGCGAGATGGAAGACTTCCTAATGACACATTCTATGGTGAATTAAAGGAGGGTCAAAAAGACAGAGGGGACACCTAAAACTTAAGGTTCAAGGCACCTAAGAGACCTAAATTGTGCTGGTGTTGAGCCACAGACTTGGGAAAGCCAAACAAAAGATTGTTCAAGTTGGCGATCCAAGCTGGAGACCTGCATTGGAGAACATGAAGAACCGCGCCTCTCCACGCTCACAACAAAATGACAGAATAAAAAACGATCAATTAGCCATGAACAGCAGGACAGCTCCTTTCTTTGAACTCAATGAGATAAAATCTGCTTGTCCAGCGTTGGCTTTTAGTCATCGGAAAAGCTGCATCACCCCACAGCAACCTCACATCTGCAATAACCAAATATCTGTCAACACGAACGGGGCCCCATTACACCAGGATGGAGATGGCTGCGGAGAAGTCAAATCTGAGGTCCAAGCTAGGGTTTAAGTTAGGCTTACTGCATGCCCTTTGCTTTACACAATGCAAGAAACCCCAATGAACCATGACTTGTACTCTAAACCCGTAAGTTCCATATGTCACCTGCATGGCTCATTGCTTTCCCTCCCAACACATTAGGCTCAAGGTTCTGTGGGACCTGCCAGCTCTCTCTGTGTTTCCCAGAGCTTCATCCTTCTACCTGCCAGAGCAGTGAATCTACTCTCTGCCTTGGGTAGATTATTTGTGCGCTCAGCAAATATCACTGAAGACAGATGTAGGAGGCAGCACAAAGTTTTACTGTCGAACAACTAACACACGGGATTTCTGCTCACCTCTCCAACTCCAAGGGCTTCAGTAGACACTGACTCCGGCCCTAGGAGCTGTCTGTATTTCTACTAAGTAAAATAAGCAAAGGGCAGGATTATTTTAGAGCAATGTGGGGTTGAATTTGCACTGCTTTATCTACTGAGAAAACATAAGTGAGCCAATTAGCTGTGAGTACTCAGTATGGGTGCTAACGCATGACCTGACGGAGAAGAATTCTTTGCTATCTTTGACTTGCTGTGTTAAGGTGCATCACCTTATATCACTATCCATAGTAATTACTGCTCCCAATGATGTCTCTCTTCATAGAAGAGATTTTATCTCACGAACTATGTTGTTGAGACATAAAAGCATGGCCCTTCTAGGCACAAAAGGGGAACGTAAGGACACTCGGAGATAAGGAGCCATCAGGACAATCTGAAACCAGACAGCACAATGCTTTTTGAAGCTATTTTAAATATCAATTTTAAAAGAAACCTTCCCTACCTGCGCCACCCTGCAACTGACAACAGAAATACCCACATGAGTTTAAGTTGCATGAGAAGAGATCTTTTTCTAAAACGAGGGTCAGCCAATTAATCACTCTGACTGGACAAATTAAAAATTTGTAAATGGCGCATCTGCTGCTTTGCATTTTTAAATATGACTCAAAGGGTGCATCTACACTGCACCACAACATGAAATAAGATTGCGTCTCTTACTTGGATGCTATTTTGAAATAGCTTATTTCATCATTTGGTGCTGTCTATGCCATGCCAGATTTCGAAAAAAAAGCGCTATTCCAAAATGTCCCTTACTTCTCGTAGAATGAGGTTTACAGAGATGTTGGAATAGCAAGCCCGAACTAATGGGCTTGCTGTGAAGAAGCAGGAGAGCAATTTTGGGATACTCCAGTCTCCCGAAATAGTGTTGTAGTGTAGATGTACCAAAGGAACGTAAGGCAACATGAAGCTGAACGCCAATGTACGGAGCTGAGGGAGGCGCCCAGTGAGGTACGACACAGAGAACACCAAAGCTCAGTCTTGGTAAACATCTTCCTTAATGACTTGGAAAAGCGAGCAAACATGATAGTAGCCTTGGAGGAATTGCAAATACGAATGAGGCCGGAGAAACAGTAGACAAAGGGCCAAAAGAGGTAATAAAACATGGTTAGAAAATGACCCAAGGAAATTTAGTCCAGGGAGAGCCACATGCTAGTACACTGCGTGGGGCGCTGATGGTGAGTGATTGGAAATAAAGATGGCCCAGGACAGAAACTCCTGGAAAGCAGCAATTCCAAAAGAGACCTCGAAGTGATAGCGCCTAGCAGACCAGACTCCAGCATTGCAGCGATTGTGGGCGTGATACAGCATATCTGGCCCAATTCTGCCCTACAATACAGCGCATTGAGGGCACAGGCTTTCCGGGGTTTCCTTGTAGAAAGAGGATGCAAGACGCTCCTAGGGTGTGTCTAGACTACAGGGTTTTGTTGACAGAAGTCCACTTTTGTCGACAAAACTATACCTGCGTCTACACTACCTGCCGAGTTCCGTCAACAGTAAGTCGACAGACCGCGGAAGTTTTGTCGACGGCGGTAAACCTCATTCTACGAGGAATAACGCCTTTTCTCAATAGAGTTCTGTCGACAAACGGCGCTACTGTATCCACACTGTGCTTTTTCAAAAGAGAGCATCCAGACTCTGTCGAAAACGCAACTTGCTTTGTCGACAGAACTGGATGTAGTCTAGACGCTCTTTGTCGACAGATGCTTTGTTGACAGTATCTGTCGACAAAGCCTCTGTCGACAAAAGCCTGTAGTCTAGAAGTACCCCTAGTGGCTCTGCCCCACTCCATGTCTCTGCTCTACAGAATTCGATGCTCTACAAGTCACTCGGGCCATGAGGGAGAAACCTGCACTTGGGACAGTGAAGAGCAGGCAGGTGAAATCCTAGGAGAGATCCTCGGCAGAGAGCAGGGGGATGCATTGGGTCAATCAGTGGTTGTTTTCCATCTCTAACGCCTCCGGGTCTGTTGTGATGAACCAAGCAGGATGTTCACTTAGGCATCATCGCTGGGCTTGAGAGATGCAAGTTGGTGGCCCGTTCAGCGAAGCACACAAATTCTGTCTACTTATCTGAGCCGCCCCTAAAACGGGCTGGAAATCCCTCCTGCCGGGGCTGCCCATCCATGGGAATGTTGGGCCTTTCCCTTTCTGATTGCAGCTGTGGGCACTCTTTGATCAAACATCACTTTGCCTGGGTGCTTGCCACACTTCCCGCTCTGCTCCCCGCTGGACCCCAGGGCTGCGAACCTCCTGCCACGTGAAAGGAGGCGCTTCTTTGCCGAGTTGAGGGGAAAGCACAGTCCAAAGTTGGCTCTACAAACAGGGAACGCATCAGAGCATCCTCCCCTGGTTTCTCCATCCCTGCGAGGAGCAGACAGTTTACAGAATAGTAATGCTTGTGCGATGGGTCTGGATTTGTAATGGGGAGCAAACAGAACATTCCTGTAAGCGCTCAGCTGTGATCGTCAGCAGCACCAATGTGGTTCACCGAGTATCTGAATTACTTCAGGGTACCCAAGCAAATCCCTCCAGTGTATCACCTCCACCCCAGGAAAATGGAAGATTTTATGCAAACAAGGACGTTTAAAATATATGCTGCACAGAAAGAGCTCTGAGTGCTGTAAATCCTAAGGGCTAATGGATGTTTCTTTCTTTTTACATCCTCCACCTTTTGTAAAACACTCTACAGGCAGGCTGCCTTCTGCAGACTCAGGATAGAAAAAGAAAACCCTCTTTGACTCATCTGTTTGGGAATAGTGACATGTGTCAGCCAAATCACAGCTGTACAGAATTCGATGGTTTCACCTGCTGTCAGCAGCTTTCTTTACTGAAAATAATCAATGGCTTTGACGGATAAAGAGAGCTAATACGCTGACATATTTTGATACATCTTGACAGCTTTTCTGACGGTAGCTTTCCACTGTCAGTCTATCGTATTTGATTTTTAACTGGGGCCCAGGAGGCATGTGCCTGTGGTCTGAAGGGCCGGCTCCTCGCAAATCAAAGCACCAGGGCAGTGCAACGTGGCTCTAGTTTTTAGTCGCCGTTATCTATCACTGTTCAGTGCTGAATTACTCATTTTTAACACATGTCCCTATTTTTCTGCCCTGGCGAGTGCCCGGTGAGAAACGTTGCAACTCCCCTTCACTGTTCCCTTGGCAGGCAGGAGCATTTCACCGGGTTCGAGTTAGAACTGTGGCTACTGTCAAATGTCACCCTGTTCAGACTGACAGCTTGGTCCCATCAAGAGCTCATTTGCTCGGCTCTTACGAGACTCCAGGCTGTTATTAAAAGAAGTTATTAATATAGATTATAAAATATTCAAACACTTGTCCATGCAAGAGCTAGCGGGCCAAAGGACTTCGTCATTAAAATTCTTTATACAAAACAGAGATTTAATTCTCTTTCCTTCCTAAATCAACAAAGGCTTCTATTCCAAAGTGATATTATACAACAGGAATGAGTCCTTTGAAAGCGGATCAGACCCTCAGGTGGTGTAAATCAGCACAGTCCCATTGGAGTCGTGTCCTTTTACGCTGCTGGGAATCTGGCCCCATATTAAGTCCCCTTCCCTCTGAAGGCTGAGGACAAACCTCCCTGAGATTCAGTATTTGGATAAAAGGTTCGTTCAATAATTAAAATTTTGAGCGAAGGAGTCACCTGAGAATCTACTTGCCGTTTTTACAATTCTATAGCTGCAATTTACATGCGGATTTTCATCTTTGCTGGTTTGAGGCTTGCTCTGAATACATGAGCTGGTAGAGTTTTGCCTCTCAGTACAGTTTTTGTTTCCAGTCCTACGTGATTTAGGATAGTTTACAATGCAGGGTGCGAAAAATCCCTTTGCTGTAACAGTTCTTACTGAAAGCCATCGAGATGAATGTGTGCACAGGAGGATAGCAAATAAAAAGGCTCATATTCATAGCTCATTATTCCAGATACTATGCAGAAGATAATAAAAATTGCATCCAGGCTTTTGATGTATCACTGTTAGATATGTTCATAGTCCATCTACACTAAAATGTAGTACTTCAGCTCCTTTGCTTAACAACACCTGATCACTTGCTTGACATCTCAAAGAGTTTCTTTGGCATCCCTTCTTCTCTGGGCCTCATGAATAAAACATTTATCCCGTCAGCAGCTTTAGCAAAGAGGAACAGCCAAGATCCATCCATCAACGTCAGCAGCCAAATTACTGAGTGATTTCAGATCCTCTAATAACGCTGTTTCTTTATGAGTACGTTGATAAACAATGAAATAGGACTGGCACCTGGCTTTCGGTGCATGTTAATTTTTGAGCATTATGAAACACTGTTAACAGCTCTTCCCTATTCATGTCGAGATTTTAATTTCAAAACTGTCCGCAATGATTTTTGCCTTCGTGGGAATGCATTGGGGTTTATTTCTGATTTGTTATGAAGGTCAACCAAACCTACTCACATTAAGGCTGCTGGGACTTCAGAAAAAAATCAAGGATAAATAGAGCCTTTACTCCAGATGTAATGTGTTTCATTTATCATTGGGAATCACAACGTAGTAATACATTGACCTTTCTGCAAGGTTGTTAATGGAAATCAAGCATTTGGTTTTAATGCTTCCATTCTTGGATGAGTCACATGAAAACTTGGAGATCCAAGTCGTATAAGTTCACGTGCAAGTTCTTGAGGTTCAAGCCTGCAATAGTAATAGGAAAAAATGAACCCTCTGAATGCGCGATCTATTCAGAATTCGCCAAAGCAATATTGGACCAATGCCATAAATATTAACGATAAGAGCCCTTTCGTGGTATTTAATGTTCTCAAAGCACCGAGAATAGTTTCTCAGCCCTTACTTATGGATACGACACCTGTGCATGCAAAACTTAAGATGCACTTCTCTGAAATCCCTTATGCAGGTGAATGATGCTCATACAGGTGAGCTGGCCATTGAGGGCCAAAGGGCCAGTTATGTTTTCCAGGGTCCACCCCGATCTATTGATGCATATTTGCGCACATCATGTTCGTAGCAAAAATGTGTAGACGTGCTGATTTGGGCTTAACTTGGAAGATCTGGTGCTCACTAATCCATCTTCAAGCCCTGCAAGGTAGCTAAGGACATAACAACAGACAGATTTTTCAGAGGCAAAAACCAAGGGTTAGAGGTGAGATTTTCAAAAGCAGGGCAAGAGGCAAGCCCCATTGGCTTTCAGCTGGATTTGTGACCCAAAGCCACTGCTTTGGAGGAGTTCTAAGAGATCTGGCCTAGCGGCGCTCAGACTTGCCAGACTACCGCACCCCTTTCCGGAGTTTGAGCTGTCCCCCCAAGTCTCACCGCATTTTAAAAACAACCTCCTTACCAAATCAGACTTAAAATACAACACACGTGTCCCAGCCCACTAGGAGTGGCAAAGCGCTTACGTTCTCCTGTTACCTTCCAGCACCTGGAACATCAGACCATGGTGTTCGTTTCGGTGCACAGCACACGGAGCAGGATAAACAAGTCACGGTGTGACATTTGAGTTGACACTGACTTCACAAGTGCTTTTTATGTAGCCAGTAAAACTAGACACGTATTTGGATGAGTTGCTATGCCCCCGATAGACCTCTGCACACCCCAGGGAGATACATACCCCTGCTTAAGGACCTCTGGTCTCGCTACGGCAACAGCAGTGGCAGGGGCATTATTCAAACCCACCGTTTCCTGCCATCCACCAACGTCTGATTAAAGCAGCCATGACCTTGAAGTGCAGAAGTCTTAAGACTGGGTGAGCCAGCAAGTGTAACTCTCAGTTCAGTGTCTGTTACAGCCTGATCCACAGAGGATCTGAGGCTGCCTCAGCTGCCAACTTGGACTCATTGGCCGTTAGCGCTAAAGGCTGACCGCTTCTGGCTCAGAAAGTTGTGGGTTCAGTCGCGGTGACAACGAACACAGCAGCTGCTGTTCAAGCACTGATGGGGAGCCAAACGGCGATGGGAGGTCTTCTTTCAGACCTCTAGGATCCATGGGCAAATATGGTAGAGGGCGCATCTCCATTAAAGGGCCAGGGACCTGGGCCAGCCCTGCAGCCCCATACGCTAATCAGACCATTTGAACAGAGCAAGATGTTCCTTATAAGCAACTGCAGGAAAAGGGGGGGAGGGAGGGTTATGGGAAAGCTTGGTCTTTGAAGCAGGAACAGACTGCGCAAAGGAAGGCCCAGAGGAGCAGCCCTGAGCCCACTGGTTTGGACACAGAGCATGGAGCAGGGGAAGAACGTGGGAGAGACTCAGGACTCAGTGATCCGCAGCGGGGGCCACGGTTCAGGTGACGGCTCAGCTTGAAGGAGGAGCGGGCACTGAAGCAGAGTGACACCGGTGACGGAGCCTGAGGTGCTCCGAGTTGCACTGTGGCCTTTCGTTCACGCTCTGGAGCCGTGTGATGATAAATTACCCCGACCGGGGTTCTCAGCCCAAGAGCATCTGGTGACTGCAGGGAGCAGTGCTGAGAAGGGGGATGGGGGAGACCCACAGGGGGCTTGACCGGCATCAGAGAGACTTTCACCTTGGCGTGTCTCACTCGTCACCTCGCTTCCCCCTCCCGCACCCAACGCAATACGTGCTCTCTGTGGAGACTGGCGAGAGACTCGTTCTGAGGGGAAACCGGCCTGTCCGAAGCTATTCCTTAGGAAGGCCAGACCCTTAGCTGGTGCCACGCAGCCAGCTCAGCGACTTGACTTGGATTTACACCAGTGGGGGATCTGGCCCGGCAACTCGATTCAATTTTACTTCTCTATAGGAAAATCAAGTGACTCTTATGCAAGCCAGAAGGCAAACAATTAACCCACAGCCTCCACCACTCAATAGCTTCGCCAGTCAGAGAGACTGGCAGGCCCGGCGGAAGTCTGAACCGCTCTCCTCTGGACTATTTCTCTGCTGTCTCTGAGAACAAAAAACGCAGTGTTTTCTCTAATCGGGATGGGATCCAAGTGCCCTCTCTGGTGAGACGATGACAGCATGTCCAGCCCCTTCTTGCAACTGCACGAGAAGGCGGTAGTGAAGAAAAGAAGAAATAACTGCTGAAGGGCTGGCATGACCGGGTAGAGTCTCACCCGGTGCAGAAAGCTAACCCAAGGCACGCAACTCAACTGTCTAGACTGACCTCACGTGCTGACCATGGTTAGGTCTCCAGCATGCGGAGATGCCGTCTGTCCCGCCAGCCAGTATTGTCCCGTTGTTTCCTCGTATCCCCCCATCCTCATGGTCTTCCACTGAGCTGGTATGCTCTTCCCATCACTGCTCAGCAGTAAGTTTCAGCCCAGAGAGAGATCGGGTCACTAAGGCCCAACTGTTCTTGGGGGCAACGGCTCAGCTGTGCCACAGTGCTGGAGAGTGACGCACGCCTTTCACGGTTATTTCCAAGGAGGTTGTCATGCGCTTCAGCATTATGGGGGCGTGGGAGCAGTGCCCACTGAGCAACACGACTAGGGTTACCATATCTGAATGTTCGAACAAGAGGACAGTCCTGAGAGGGAGTGGATCTGTATCAGTGTCTACCGACTCGCATTGTATTAATACAGAACACATCAATGCAACGTGAGCCAGTAGATACTGATACCGAAATACTCCCTCCCAGGAGTGTCCTGTTTGAAAGCTCAGATATGGTAACCCTCCATACAGCTGACTCCAGCAAAGAAGCTCATAAAAATGTAAGTATAACGAGTATGCAGAGCTGCAGCTGTCAATTGGTGGGGTCCAACTGGCACAATTTACACCTGCCGAAAACCTGACCCCCTAGATGTAATGTTGGCTGCTCATTGCTTCCCGCAGGTTATAACAGAGGCCATCGGGGTGCCATGGTTCTAAGAAGAGAAGAGTGGCCAGATTGGGCCAGGCTAAAGGTCCATTCAGCCCAGTATCCTGTCATCTGACAGTGGCCAGTGCCAGATGCCTCAGTGGGAGTGAACAGAACAGGGAATTATCAAATAAGCCCTCTCCTGTCTCCCATTCCCAGCCTCTGACAGAGGCTAGGGACACCATTCCTACCCATCTTGGCTGATAGCCATTGATAGACCTAACCTCCATGAATCTATCTAGCTTTTTTTTGAACCCTGTTAAAGTCCTGCTCTTCACAACATCCTCTGGCAAGGAGTTCCACGGGTTGACTATGCACCGAGTGAAGAAAAACTTCCTTTTGATTGTTTGAAACCTGCTGCCTGTTAGTTTCATTAGGTGACTCATCCCTATAACATAAGAACAACAAGTAAATATCTTTTCCTTATTCACTTTCTCCACACCTGTCATGATTTTATAGACCTCTATCTTATCCCCACTTAGTCTCCTCTCTTCTATGGTGAAAAGTCCCACACAATCTCTCTTCATATGGGACCCGTTCCAAACCCCTCATTTTTGGTGCCCTTTTCTGAACCTTTTCCAATGCCAAGAGATCTTTTTTGAGAGGAGGTGACCACATCTGTACGCAGGATTCAAGATGTGGGCATTCCATGGCGCAGTACAAACAAATTGAAATGGACCGGCCCTGCCCCAAAGAGACAAATAAGCATGGGGGTGAGAGGGAAGACAAGGAAACCCATCCACTAGCATAAGGGCAGTCCCTGCTGATGAGGAGCAGAGAACGCCACTCCCTTGCTGAGATGGTCCAGCTTGCCGTACCCTGCACCCATTATCGCAGAAGAGAGTCTGGAGGAGTGTAACGGGGTGTGCCTGCTTGTGAGCATCCGAGAGGTGTCTGGGAAGCTCTCTTCCTGGCCATCTTGTGGCAGAGGAAATATCAGTATGTGGCCTGGAACCAGGCTTCTTCTTGTCCCCTTGCTGTGGCTGCTGGGGGAGAGGGGCAGGCCTGCCCACTCTTCTGGGTCCCAGCCCAGGGACCCTACAAGAAGCAGGTGCCTGCTACGATTATCCATTGTCTTCTACTTCCTTGTTCCCTGGGCCACTTCCCAAGGACGCTGCTCTGTCTGGTCATCTCAGGGCTCTGAGGCTGGGTTCTCAATAGACCCTGTCCAGGGGGCTATCCACTCTTCTAGTTGCTTGTGACTAGTCTTCCGCCACTGGACATGGGCCTCACCCAGGCCTAAAGTTCCTCTTGCACTCGGAGCTGTCCGCGGTGCTGCTGTTCTCCTGGTCAGTGCATAGATCTGTCTGGGTCAAGTGCCTGTGAGGAACTGCCAGGCCCTAACCCACAGCTTCTTTTATACGGGTCTGCTGGGCCCTGATTGGCTACCTCTGCGGCAGCCACTCTGTCCTGCCTGGAGGACCTCTCTTCTGCTCCTCTCACTGGGGTGGGGTGTGGCAAGGCCTTCAGCGTCCTGTAGGGAGTGTCGGGGCTTAGTCTACCCCATGACAAGGAGACACTTGAAAGAGGAGAGGTTGGTGGCTTTTGACTGGGAGCTTTTCTCCCTCCCTGGCTGCCCCTTGGAAGTAGGGAAGTGCTTGCTGGAGACCTGGCTGGCCAGGCCACGCAGTGTGTTGCGTGGGCTGCAGGAAGGCAGAAGTTTGGAGACCTTTTGGAATCGGTTTCCCATCTGCTGCCCCTCTCTGACAACAGCCTGTCGCACCGCGCTTCCCCGGAAGGGTTACCATCACCAGGCGGCAGTGGCAGCTGCAGCAAACCTCAAGCCGGGAGCATCCTACAGACGCGGCTGGGACCAATAACCGGTGGGCGTGGAGAGGACTCAGCCAGCCAAACCTGACATTGCAGGCGCCAGGGAGGAAATCTGTGGTCTGCTCTCACGCTGCCAGTCTCAGAGACAGTCCCAGGGTGGGCCCAGGGTAAGCGGCCCGTTGCCCTTACCCCCGGCACAGCCTGGCTCCTGCTCCAGCAAACACGGTCACGCTAGCGACCTTGTGAGCTCCTCTTTTAGTGCCGCTTCTTTTGGAACTGCGAGGCAGCCTGCCCACATCCCGCAAGGGCAGGGGACTGATTCGGTGCCATGGCCATTCTGCCATTGACTTCAACCAGGCCGAGGATCGGGCCCTTGGAGCGCTTTAAAGAGCGATGTCAGCAGACAGAGCTGCCGGCACGTTGGGGTACTGGGATGATTACTACTGGCTCACCTGGCACTCCCCAGACAATCTGGCCAGGGTACAAGCCGGGTCAGGCGTAGGTCTGCCTGCGACGGAGTAGGAATGGAAGTGTGGGAGTGTGTGTGTCAGTTCAAATGTCCATGGTGTCGGTAGCCCTGGTCTACACTAGGGCTTTAGTTCCAAATAACCCCCTGTGGCAGGCCACTTCCGCCTGGCCCTCCCGCAGGACCTCTTAAGTCCAAGGCCCTCAGGCCCAAGTCCGAAACACAGTTTAAGTCTGGCCCTTTAAGGCCAGGCCAAGGCCCTCCGGCCTGAGTCCAAAACACAGTTCAGGGTTGTAGCGGGGACGCACCCCAGGTAGGGGGACCTGGGCCCACCCTACTCCACCGGGTCCCAGCCCAGGGCCCTGTGAGCGACCGGGTAGCGTGTCCCTCCCTCAGCGGGGCAATCCGGCCGAAACGCACTGAGGTCCTGGGGGCAGGAGAGGCGGTTCCCATTCCTGCCCTGGGCCACTTCCTACCTGGTTCACTGAGGTTCCTTCCCATGTACTCGTCCCGCTTGCTGCTCCCTCTGGGCCAGCGTCTCCATGGCAGGCAATCTCTGGGATGCACCAGCTCGCCTCCACATCCCCATAGGCCTCTTCTGGAGTCTCTGGTGACTGCTGTGCAGGAGCTCCCTTCACCGGTCCTTCTCCTCCAGCTGCCACCCCAGACTGAGTCCTTTCCCAGGCTTTTATAGTGGAGCTATAGCTCGCACATGCTCAGTAGAGCTGTGGGGGAGGAGCCTCTGCAGCCAGGTAACCCCGGCTGGCCCCTGCGGGCTGAGTGCAAGGCTGCCTTGCCCCGTCACACCCCCCAAGGTCAAATTTACAAGCAGAGCATCCACACTGCCATTATTTCAAAATAACAGGCCATGAAATTAAAAATCTGTACACCCGCTTTTCCTCAGGAGCAGCGCTAATTCCAAGATCGTGATTTCGAAATAGTAGTCCTGCGGATGTGCCGGTGCCGCTATTTTGAAATAATGACTCCCCAGAGCCAATTGAACGAATGGCTCCCCAGTGCTTGCCGGGGCTCCACGTCGAGCGAGCGCGTCCACATGCCTGGAGCCTGCCTCAGACTCATGTCGAGGCTTCTCTGGAGTGCGGATGCACTAGCCTGAATTTGTTAAATCGGGAGTTAAGGCGAATGTGCTAATTTCAAAATAGTTTCCTAGTGTGGACGTGGCCTAAGACGTAGGAGCAGTGGAGGGGGTGGACAGAGCAACCGCTGAGACAGGGCTGCCTTGGAGAGCTCTCCTGGCTCTGGGAGGGAGCCTCAGCCCTCAGGCCGGGTCCCCCAGGGCACGTTCTAGCGTGCTAGGCTCTAGGATCTTCCGCACACTGGCTCCCTTTGAGGACCTCGCCACCAGCCACCCTTAGCTCAGGGCCTCCCACAGGCGTAGGAGTAATGGGATCCCGAGACCACCTCCCAGCGAGGAGGCAGCAGCTACCCCCACCTTCCTCGTCTGGGCACGGCCACCCTCCCAGGCTGGGTAAAGGCAGGCGGGAAGGTCTGGGGGGCCCTTACCGCGAGGAAGGAAAGAGCAGGACATTCTCGGCCTGCGGGTGGCACGAAGAAAGCAGCCAGCAGCAAGCCTCGGGCAGGCTTGGCAAGGCCGGGCATAGCGGCAGTGGCGGGCAGTGCCCCAACACCAGCCAGGGAGAAATGCCTTGCTCTGTGTTGGGGCAGAAATGCAAGATCACAGGGGGCAGGCAGGCATCTGCCGAGAGTGCTGAGCCGGGCCTGCAGGAGGCTGTCTCCAGGGTCCCAGCCTGGGGGCGGAGGCTCCGTCCCAGAGCAGCGAAGAGAAAGCCCAGAGCCCAGAAAGGGGCTAAGAGAACTCCAGGGAAGTGCTCGGTATGGACACAAGGGGAGGAGCTTGCCCATGGAACCAGGCCCCAGCGCGTCGGCTGTCTGCTCCTTTGGAACCATTAGCTGGCCTTGTGCATCCCTGGAAGGGGTTACGTTTGTGTGGTATGGAAAGCCAAGGCGAGACAACTCAGGGAAGGAGACTTTAGCAGCAAGGGCCTGCAGTGCCATGTGCAACTACCTGGGGGGCGCTATGGGGCAGCCACACCCCTGTGATACGCCCCATAATAATCCTGCCCTGTGGGCACCCTCTGACCTGTAGCAAGGAAAACACCGGGAGGGGGGCAGGGGATGGCTGGAGGATCTAGGGTCGCCAGATGGTTTAACCAAAAATACCAAACGCCTGCCCTCCCATAAAAAAAACACCGGGGAAAAAATTCTGTTGACAAAGAAAAGAGGGAGACCAAAGTTGTTGCGAAAAAATAATAATAATAAAAAAGACCCTGAGTGCTATTAAGCAAAAAATATATTAAAAAATAAAAAACAGCATGGCCCCTTTAAGAGGCTTTTTGGACCTAAGAGGCTGCTGGCGGCCATCTTGTCTCCCTGCTCCGGACCAGACAGCTCCCCTGCAGAACCAGGTATGCGGGGGGGGGGGAAGAGGGGGCAGCTGGGCCCGGTTGCTGAGTGTGTGTAGGTTTGCCAGATGCCCGCTATTGGCCTGGATAGTCTGGTATTTTCACCTCCTGGCAAGGAAAAAAATCAGAAAATCCCAGGCATTTTAGGACATTTGAGGTGTCCGGTATTTTCTGAATTTTTTTACCGGACAAGAGGCGAAAATGCCAGACTGTCCAGGCAACCCTAGGAGGATCTGCCAGCTGCTATGTGGATCTGCCCTTCCTCCCTGTGAACAAGAAATGCTGGTGCAGAGAAGAGCCACTGGCATTTTGCAGAAGGGGTTGGACTCCTTCCCCTTGCTGGGTGGCTCTCTCCATGCCTGGTCCTGCTACTTGGGCTGGGCCCTAGAGAGCAGACCCTCCCCGTAACCAAGCACAACGTCATTCCCATACACGAGCGGAGCTTAGGCCCTCAAGCAGGCCCACTGAATTTTTCCGCTTACTTGCGTGGCCTTGGCTAGTCTCTTCCAGCGCCAGGGAAGCATTCTCTCAGCTATCTGTCATTTCAGGTCCTTGCTTTTCTTCCACGCCGACCTCCTACACATAAACTTCATTTTGCTCATTTGAAATCTGCAGCCTCTCCATCAATTTCCTTGGGAATTAATTACCAGGTTTTTTAAAAAAACAAAACAGTGAATCACATAACAAGATACTTGGGATTGTTTTTCTACTTAGTTATAAATGAAAAGAAAAAGAAACCCGCTTTCGGTATATTGACAGCAGCTGCAGTAGAAGTTCCCAAGGCCAGAAATGTTTTGTTTGGATTTTTTTTAAGTCTGCTTTCCCCCATATCCCTACCGACACATGTTGCATGCTTATCAACTGGAAACATCCCTTGCAGCCATCTGCATCGCATGCTTTGTTATTATAAGTTATAGTAGAAGACAAAAGGAGCAAGACACTGTGACCAGAAGGCAAACATTAAGACTGCTAATTTGTTAGGGGTGACATTTCTGATAATGCTGCTATATTAGAGCTACTATTCCATGATGTCATTTCACATAATATTATATCGCTGGGCTTAATAAGACAGAGAGAAAGAGACAGAGGGGAAAGAGAGACATCAACAGATCTATTATAAAAACAAAGGAAGGCATTAGGACATTTCTTTGCCTGAGTTGTATATTGACTTCTGGTCAGCGTCTCAAAAGAGTTTCATTAAATTTATGTCATCAGAAATATAACATATGGACTTTCCATGCAGGAGCTCGTAACAGCAAGAGTAACACAATTGTTTTCCCCATTCTATGATTTATCATCCATTCCATTCTATGCTACAGGGGCTGTCATTTTTCTTCAAATGGGTTTGAAAAAAGATCTCTTGTTCGACTCAGTCAGGTGTTGTTATTCACCGACATGAGGCCCACGCTAGTACAGACACCAGCTGCAGCCATCGAGCGGGCCTGGAAACGTCGGGTTTTTCTCCCGGCACAGGCGCTGCTCGTTCCGACGCCGCAGCCAAGGGAAGGGGCTCGGAAAAACACAAGCAGCCCTTCTCCCTCGCCTGCGATGACACACCTGGGCATGCCTGGGGCATCGCTGAAGAGGTTGCCTGTTGTGGCACTCACGCCCCAGCTGTTAATTCAAGGCAGGGCAGCACAGAAGAGGAAGTGACGTAGGATCCGCAGGAGCCTCGCTCCTCTCACCGAGCTTGTGGTCAATGCCTTGTCTTCCCAGGGCAACTCCGCTGTAACGGCCAGTGGTTCTTTGCCGGTTCTCTAATTTCACTAAGGCTGTGGTTCTCGACTGCTGGTCCATGGTGACTTTTTCGGTGGTCCTCAGGAACATTGTCCAAAGTCACACGGCATGGGCAGGCACCAAAAATCTGTTAGTAAGAAATAAATTTCAAACCAAAATGTTCATTGTCTGCTTTTTTTTCTCATGTCTCAAAAAGGAGGTGGTTCACAACAATTTTTTGATTGGCCTGGTGGTCCGTGGACTGAAACGAGTCGAGAACCACTGCTAAGGGGTGGCACCCAGCCACAGCAAAGTTCCCCTTGGCTTCTATGGTGCCAGGATTCATGCCCACTGAGCTAGCTACTATGTACGGCTCCGATCCTGGGAGATGACACCGATGGCACCCACCAAAGGCATAAGCAGCCACGTGTACTATCAGAGCCTCTCTGTTCACAGTCCCTTGGCATTCCCGTACCTGCAATTATTAGTGGCTATCTCTACACACCATTTGCCTCCCTTTGTAACGGTGCAAACGTCTTTTGCTGGTGATTTCTTCGCTGAAGGTGGATTTCAGGACTTCAGCGTCTCAGCCAATTTCAAGCCCTCGTTAGCACCACCCCTCATTAATAAATGGCCTACTTTCTCGCCAGTTCTTCTATTCCCCCGATATGTTTGTAACAGTCTGTGCTATTCCCCCTAGCTCTCTGTCGAGTATTAACTCTCTCTGCTGTTCTGCAGCTTCCTTCAGTCCCTGCCAGCATTAGCTGCCTGTGTGCTCATTTGGCTGCCTGCTTCCTTTTCACATGTCTGTGCCGGGTATTTTTAACCTCAGGCCTTTGATCAGGAGGCCACGCTGCCTGCAGCTTGTGGCTTCCAAAGAGGCAAAACCCATTGCCACTCCATTGTGATACCCTTTACGGTTTCCCAGGGTTCTCCTCTGGTCATTTCATGATGCTTCTCATGGCACACACGGAGCCCCCTCTCTCTGCCCAACGAGCTTACGGACTAAGCAGCCAACTCACAGGCCCGATTTCTTTAGAGCAGTGTTTCTTAAACTGTGTTCCGTGGCACACCGGTGTACCATAGAGAACAACAGAGTTCAAAATGGCCACCCTTAAAGGGACAGGTGACTTTTTTTTTGCTTAACAAAAAATCTTTGGTGTCCCTCAGGAAAAAAAAATATTGTTTGGTGTTCCTCAGTCTTAAAAAGTTTAAGAAACACTGCTTTAGAGGCGGGAAAGGAAGGTACAGAGCGAGAGAGAGTTACTTGTCCGGGGTCACACCTGGAGACTCCGGCGTCCAGATCAGCGCCTTACCCACAAGGCTCCCCCTTCTCCCTAATCAAACTAAAACGCCTCAGGACTCCATCCAGATGTTTGCGTGGATAAGGGGAGCTGCCTGTGTCTTTAACCAGAGCCTTGAAAGGTGTCTTTGCTGCAATCGAATCTCCTCACGCTGCTCGATCCTGGAAGCCCCTCACTGACAAGCCTAAAGGGAAGCAGCGTGAAAGCCGGTTTCGAAAGCCCATGCTGCAAGAGCTCACACACGAGGACAAATGTCATGGTTTCCACCTCGGACAATATCGGATTACCTCTGCAGAGGTAAACAGCCAGACCTGGGGCATTCCTATTGTCGGGATACAAACTCTGCAGGCTGCTCCGTTGTCAAAAAGCTCACAGAGATTTCTTGTGCTGTAGAGGGCGGCTCTTCATCTTCTTGAATCTGTGACCCAGCAGAAATTACTGTCAACTATCTGACCAATCGAGGGGTATTGATTCACCTGTTACTATGGCAACCCATTAGTTCTTAGATCTGTCTCTCTCAAGCACTGCCTAATCTGCCTCGGCTAGGTCTAGCATTTTGACACTGTCTCGTTCTGATCCTTAATTAGTTTATTTGATGTGGCCTGCACATTTTATGTTTATACAAAGCAGATATTGAAAATACAGGCCTAGTGAGCAGAGATCAGAGGAGCACAATCAGTATGTTGTCAGCTAAACCGGCTATTACAAGGGAGAAAGAAAACAAACACCTTGTAAAAAACACAGTAAACTCCTAAAGCGGTGTGAAAAAAATATAAACTGACAGTATGGCCATCTGTCACCCAACACGGCGCCCCTGAGATTTGATCGGTTTTGTACCTACTTTGTCCAGGTGATCCATCAAATAACACACAGCTTCCACTGCAGGCTCTGAGCAATTCTATTCGATACTTAGCTTCTTGAAGATTCACTCTGTCTGAAGGCAGAAACAGTCCTTCAATGCTAACCAGAGACCCTTCTCTGTGACTTACCTTCCTTCTGGAAGGACAGGTCTTTACATTTGAAAGAATGAGATAAGGGGAGGCAGATCAAGGTCCCAACCAAAACAGAACGCACAGGTGTGGAATGTGGACATGGTTCTCTTCTTTGCCGCAAACTGAACCAAAACTCTAGATCAAAAAGTTCATTCTGCTCATTTGTCAATTTCTTCTTCCCAACTCTGTGCTTTTCCCCCATGCAGTCCATGAGAGCTGCCACTTAGAGACCTGCAGGAGACAGGAAGATAGGAGAAGATTTTAGTATCATAGTATTCAGTTACATTGTCTGTCCTGGCATAATTCTGTGTCTCGGCACGACATCTGTCTGCTAGCATTTGGCATGTTTCCTGCTTTGATCTTCTCATCCCCACAGTGTACAGCAAGGTGGGGAAAGAAAAACCTCACCCTAGAGTAAAATATTCATTCTAACCCTTTAAACAACAGCTGCTTTTTTGGTTTACTGTAAAAAACTGGTAGATGCATAATCCACACTAAAGTCTCTGCAGATGTAATGGACCAATTCTACACTGAGGGTGTGTCTAGACTACAGGGTTTTGTCGACAAAAGTGGACTTTTGTCGACAAAACTATACCTGCGTCCACACTGCCTTTGAGTTATGTCGACATAACGTCGACAAAACTCAGCAGTTTTGTCAACATATGTAAACCTCATTCTACGAGGAATAACGCCTTTTGTTGACAGAGTTCTGTCGATAGAAGGCATTATTGCATCTACACTGTCCTTTGCGTCCACACTGTTATGTCAACAATGCGGCTTGCTTTGTCGACAGAACTGGCTGCTGTCTAGATGCTCTTTGACAAAAACTTCTGTTGACAAAACCCTGTAGTCTAGACATACCCTAAGGGTACATCTACATTGCAAGAGATCTTCCGGAATAGCTTATTTCAAAATAGAGAATCCACACTACAGGGAAGCCTCAAAATGAGTCCGAGGCAGGCTCCCCTAATGTGGATGCGCTATTTCGATTTAGAGCCCCAGGAGGCACTGGGGAGGAATAACTTAGAACGGCGCTGGGGAGGGGCTATTTCAAAATAGCAGCAGTGGAGCGTCCATACACAGCTTCTTCCGAAAGAGCTTGGAATGAGGTTTACCAACGTTGGAAAAAGCCCTCCATTATTTCGATTTTCTTTCTGAAGGATAAACTTAATTTGTTGTCAGTATGACCTCTGTGTGACCTGGATGTTAAGTCTGGTCTTTCTAAAGAGGTCCGTGCTTGAATGCAGGTATACAAAAGGAGGGGGTAGGTGGAACTGGTTTGAACCTGTTGTAAGAGCTGCAAAGGGACTGTGAGGGGACAAATAATGATTGGAGGGAATTTGGTGCAAAGGGGTGTGACCTGTATATGCATGCAATTGTAAGGGGTCAGTGAAAAAGGGGTAATTACCATGTAAGGTAGTACAAAGACCTTGCCTTTTGTTTGGACAATTGCAGAAACTGTTCCTGAGTATCCTGGCAATTTTTGCCCTGGAATGCATTCCTGAATAAAGCTGGTTGCTTAAGAAGGGTGTCTGGAATTGATTTGGTAGGGGTTTTGGGCCCCCATCCGAACCCTCGGATTAAATTCTCCGTCATTTCAAAATAACACAATTGCTGAATGGACGCTAGTATTGTTTTTCTGGAATAACAGCTCATATTCCAGAAAAACGGAGCAGTGTAGAGGCACCCTAAAGTTATTTTGGTGCAAATCTCAACCAGTTTGTGCAACCAATCAGTGAACTGCAGCTTTACACTGCTGTATAGGAGCTAAGAGCACAATACAGCCATATAGGATCAAAAAAAGTGCAAAGAAAGTGGTCATTATTCACACGGTTCTGGTATATTTTGAAATGAAGCATCACAGTAAAATTACTGATAGAACTAGACTTTTAATATCATCACCCTAAATTACTGGGTACTTTCGCTATATACTGATAAAGGAAAGTTAGGAAAAGATAATATTTTGGAGGTTTTTAATATTTTCATACGTTGGAGCTGAAAACTGTAATGCTGAAATTTTGGCTAATGATTCAGCAATTCCAAATGAAAAATTCCCAGAGGTCTCACAGAGTATAACCACTCCCTCCAAAAAACTAAGCCAAACCAGCTTCCACCAGCCCTGCTGGCAAACACGGAGCCACAATAAACTCTAGTCATCTGTCATTCTTTTTCCACCAGGCAGGCAATCTGACCCTAAAAATCTGATCACATTAGATAACATTAATTTGCCCCTCTGCATTCACTGCAGGTAGCGTCTGCTGATGACACTGCTGCCCATTAAGTAACTGAGAAATGCGATCAGCAATGTTTGTCCACTAAGAAATTTATCCTGAAGCGCATTTCATGCTGATTATTAACTCCGCTGCACTCGTGAATTGAATTTCTCCAAAGCTGGAAGTTAAAACAACATGATATAAACCAGAGACAACCAGTCTTGCCCACAAACTAGACAAAAGCCCTTAAAGGCCAGAATAAGAATGAAAATTAATAATGAATTATTTAATGTATGCATCATAATAGTTCTGCTTTATTCCATCCCACTTCACATTGCCTTCGGTCCTCTTAAGTTATTACGAAATGGAACTAAAAATTCGGTATGGATTCCATGCCTTTCTGCTTTCTCACTTCAGCATTGAAAACAGGCAAGCAGCTTCATTAAGAAAGAACTGAATACCATTATACCTTCCAGCTTTGGAGGAAGGACAGTTGTTATGGGTTTGCCATGGGGAAATTCCAGCACATGGAGAATTTGCATTCTGGGAAGTGAGGCTCTTAATTGCTGGAGACAGTTTTGTAAGGTGCTATAAAACTGGAGATGGGGAGTTAAGACACGGAAGGACTGAGACTCCACTGATTACAGGTTACATTACTAACCCGGGGATGATGGAGTGATGTTGTCACGTTGCTGGAACTTGAGGGGAGCAGCCAGATCCCTGATGCACCCATAGGTGGGGGTGTTGGCCCCAAAAATGGTATAGGAGGGGGCCATGTGAGGTATTGAATAGAAGCTTATTATCTGATAATCCTATGTACGCTGTTCTGGTGTTTGTATAATGTCTGTGTATGCAATTATTAGCATGTACTTGTGTGGACACTGAAGATTTCCCTGCATGTGGTTAAGCATTGGGCAGGGCCGAGCCTGTGGACATGCTAATTACCGAGGCCCTGTGGAACAATGGTTCTCAATGGGCTATGGACACACCTAAAGAATGGGGGCTGTCACCTGAGAGCAGCCAGCAGGGAACACAGAGATTGGCCTCTGGCCAGGTGACCAGCTATATACTAGAAGAGGCCAGGAAGGAGGTATAAAGAGGCCATGCGGTCGACGCCATTTTGTTCTCAGCTCAGCACTTCATCCCAGAGGCAGCACTGCAGGGATCGAAGAGTCCGGAAGACCTATGAACCCATCCTGATGATAGGATGTGCAACAAGGACTTTTAAACCAGCAGCTGTAACATCTCTGCTAGAGCCTGCATCAAGGACTGGGAGATTTGGTGCATGTAACATACTAATCTTTAACAATCTTACTCTCATGCTTTTCTGTCTTGTGATAATAAATCTTTAGATATAGATTCTAAAGGATTGGCCCAGCGTGATTTGTGGGTAAGATCCAGAGGGTAAATTGACCAGGGATCTGTGGCTGGTTTCTTGGAACTGGACAGGACTTGTTCGGGGTAGGTGGGATTGGGTGCTAGGACCCCCCACCTGTGTATGAGGCCCGGGGCCATCTGGGGCACGGATATTGCTGGGGTGTCGGAGGGGTTTTGTTCGTGAGGCTTCAGGCAGGCTGCTGAAGCGCTCTGAGACTGGTTTGTGGCCTGTTTGGAGAGATCACCAGTCTGGGGGCTGTAAGGAGCCCCGGATTTGAGCAATTCGCCCTGAGCGGACACCCTCAGCTGTGCCCAGACACGGCCCGGTCCGTCACAGATGTTTACCACCTGCACTGGAAACCAACTCAAACAACAAGCTTCTTAAACCAACATTTTAGCAAAAGTCTACCAAGTCTCCACTATTCATGCGCCCAACCTAGCGGAAACCCTGCCTGCGAACCGTAACATTTGTCACACCTGGCCTGCGCGAATGCCAGCCTGTGTGTCGGCAAAACCCATGTGCCCCTGTGGGTTTCGTGTGTGCACACTATAAGCACTGGGAGAGGGGGTGTAAATGTTCAAGGGTGTGCGTTGCAATGCGCAAGGACACAAGTATAGGACAAGGACTGAACATTCCCTTGAGAGAAATTAAGAAAATAATTAGTTTGGTTTCATTTCGTAACGAGCTCTGGATTTTGTGGGTTTTCCCCTCCAATCTACTTTGTGAAATAGGGAGGAAAAATAGTGAGGCGAAAGAGGTAGATTGTTGTCGGTTTGCTGCGCACTGAAAGTCATAGCGAAACCTTTCCCATACAACAGAGCGCTACGGAGTTGCCCCTGCCCAGGCTCTGCATGGACGTCTGATACGGGGCGGGGAGAAGAAGCCCAACGCTACGTCTCAGAAGCGATGGTGCAATTTCTGACATCATTTGCGCGCCGAGGCGTAACACTTCAAAGGCTCCCAGGGTGCCCTTTTCATAGGGACCTAGGCCCCTTAGTCCCAAGCCCACTGGACTGTGGTGGAGGTTTGGGAGCTCCCATCGCTGCAATTCCAAGGAGCTGACCTGAATGGCTGGAGGCAGCTCGAAGGCTAGCGAGCTCATTCACCCACACATACAGAAAGGCTGGGGTTCAGTCGCCCCTCCCATCCATAGGGCCCCCCCGCAGCACCACGCCCCCTATGGGAGCGGCTTGGAACACCACGACGCTGGCAGACCCACCCCAGTGCTGGCCAGCCAGGGCCCTCGTTAGCCTGCCAGACGAGCGGGGAGAGAAGACTTGCAGAAGACACTAAATGGTCCACGTGGAATCACCGGGGAGATGGGGACGTTTCCTCCCCGCTGTGTGGATCAGGAAGCACTGGGACACGGGTCCCACAGGGAGCTTGGCAGAGGGGAGGTTTGAGGACCTCGGAGGCTGAACGCCTTCCTCTGCAGAGGCAGGGCAGCAACAGGAGCAGCCCTGTCCCTGCGCCCCCTTGTCACGTCCAGCCCCTTCCCCACTGCACACCCCCAGCAAGGCCAGGCCTGCCCTCCCCACGGGAACAGCGCAGCCCTGCCTGCCCCCTCGGCCTCCGGACCAGCGCCCAGAGAGCAGCACAGCCCGGCGGGAGGGGGCAGTGAGAAGGAGAGTCATATGCAAGGGACGGTGGGTAGGATCATGGGCACGCAGGGGTCCCCCGTGAGCCCTTCCCCTCTCCCGGCCTGGGGATCAGCTCTCCCGCCCCCAGGAGTCCAGCGAGTGGCCTGGCAGGAGTTCCCAGGAATGGCATGACGCGAACGGGCCTTTCTGGGCATCTAGTGAAGTGTTTGTCAACAATCCGCAATTAGTTCTCCCTTTGTTCTGATTAAATTCACCCCTGAGATGGTGAGAAGAGAGCTGGCGTCTCTGAGGCCTGGCCTGTGCCCACCCACAAAGGCATTGCCAGCACCCACCATGTTTTAATGAAACCTTTAAAAGAATCAATTCCAAGAGACGGCATCAAACATCTGAGCTGCTCCCGCAGCCTTCCCCATGCTGCCTCTGGCTACTCGGTGGCCACCGAGCCATGAAACTGACCAGAAGCAAAAAAGGAAACTGACTCAACCACTCCCCTGCTCCAGGAGGGGAGAAATGCAAAAGGCAAACCAAGGACACGGGCAGGAGCCAGAACGACCCCAGCGGGAACCGGAGTTTGAAAGGGCGGCGGCCTGGCGTGTGCTTGCGAGGCGCTGACTGCATTAGAAATGGCCGGGGACAGAGGGAGCGGCCGGCTCCGCCAGCACCAAGCAGCCGCAGGCCCCGTATGGCTGGCGGGGAGAGCAGGGCGTTCAATGCAGCTTTCAGCTAAAAAGGAAGCCGCAAACCCAGGCGGCGACACAGAGCCCCAGGGGCTCCTCCAGCCACGGCCCGCGACAGAGCCAAGCTCCTTCCCAACTTCCACTAGCCAGCCGAGGGTTGCCAGGTGTCCGGTTTTCTACCGTTTTTGGGCCTCTTTCGGGTAAAAAAATCCAGAAAATAACAGACATGTGCACTGTCCAGTATTTCCTGGATTCCTGGCTGGCGCCAGACGGAAGCCTGGCTGGGGCGGGGAGTGGCTGGGAGGGGGCGCGATCGGCGCTGGGGCCCGGGCTGTGTCTGACGCCTTGGGGAGGAGGAGAAGCCCCGCCCCTGCTCCTGAGCGCGGGGTGGAGCCGCAGCCGGACTCACACGCGCTTCTCCGGACCGTGCGCGGGACTGACGGCGCCCTGGGATCTGCACGTGCCCGGGTCAGTCCCGCCCCCCTTCCCCTGACCAGCTCCGCTGCCCCCGACCCCCCTGTCCACCCCTGCTTCCTGCCAGCCAGTTCTCCTCCCCCCATCTCCCTGGGACAGGCACGCTGCCCTGCCCCCCTGCCCAGCAGCCCCGCCCCATGGCCCCTCCCATCTCCCGTGGCCAGCCGCGCAGCCCCCGACCCTTCCCCCCATCTCCTTGGGCCAACCGTGCTGCCCTTGATCTCCAGCCCACCAGCCCCGCACCCCAGCCCCACCCATCTCCCATGGGCAGCCATGCTGCCCCTGCTCCCCTTCCGGCCAGCCCTGCCCCCCTCCCAGCCGGTCTCCCCCCCCCCATCAAGTGTATCCGGTATTTTTTCTAAACCTACCTGGTAACCTTAGCCAGCGCCCTGCCAGGGGCAGATCCGGCTGCATTGCAGATCCCCTCTGCTCAGCATCCCACGCAGGGCCCAGCCTGCTCTGCCCTCATCATGCTTAGCACATGGCCCTGCCCTCGATTTCCCCTCTTATAGGCCCTCCGGGGCCTGTGGCCAGCTGACAGGTTCCATCCAACCCCAGACCCCACCCGGGCCTCTGGCCAGCTGATGGGCTCCAACCATCCCCTGTCCCCGTCCAGGAGCCTTTGCCTAATAATCCAGGGTCCTACAGCCATGGGCTTCCTGCCCCAGCCTCCTCCTGGGCTACCTCAGGGCCCCAGATGGGTGCAGAGCCAGTCCTGGGCTGCTGGGCAGGGCTGGAGCAACCCAAGCGAATGGGTGACCCCTGCCCATCCCTTCCATGTTAAGAAAGAAACTCAGCAACTCCTGACACACGAAGGCAACTTACCCCCGTCTCCTCTCCTGCCTCCCAGCCTGCCGCAGTCTAAATCCACGGAACGCCGGAACCCGGGACACTCTGTGCAGTTTGGGGTGACGTCAACAAGCAGACCGTGGAAGGGGGGGAAATCCGAGACGGGCGGGTACTTGGGAGCAAGGCTCGAAAGGGGCTCTCGGCAACTAACCGTTTAAATAACCGGTAACAATGCACTGGAAGAAAACACGACCTCGCTGCCGCCAGCACGCATGGGTGACCACACACGAGCAGAGGGGGAAAGCAGGCCGGGGCCAGGGCAGTGATGTAGAGTGATTGGGAAGCTGGACCCGTGCCAACACAATGGGTTTTCACTGCTCCAAATGCACAGCCTCACCTTAGCCCCCACACATGCAGGAGGCACCCCGGGAACGGGGAACTGCACCTAGGCAAGCAGGGCCCCAGAGAAGGATGTAGGGGCTAGAGCCATCATTGCACATGAGCAGAGGAGTCGGTCAGATGGGGGGGGATACAGCATCCGTGAGACTGAGACCAGTTACCCAGAAGAACCAGAGGTCGAGCCACACTCGCAATTGTGCTGAAACGGCTGCAGAGACTCAACTCTGGCCTCCTAGTCAATGGCGGATGGAAGCCACCCTCTTAGATACGCCCCTCCACCTGTCTCCCCCCAGCACGGCATGCGGAATTGAAAGCCCCTCGCCCAGGGCCAACGTCCAGACAGAGCAGCTGAGCAGAACGGGTTCCGGCACCGGGCATGGGGAGCAGGCTGGGAAGTGAGGAACGCTGGGAAGAGAGCCCACAGATGCATCTCCCCTTTGCCCTTTTCCTCCTTCCTGGCGGGTGCAATTTCCAGAGTTGTTGACTCGAGTCCCACGACTTGAACTCGAGTCGGACTTAAGTCGCCTCGGTGACTCGACTTGAGACTTGACTCAGGTTCATTGTGGCTTGAGACGCGACTTGAGACTTGCTAATTTTGTTAAATCGACGTGGTGACAAAATTGTTCGAAAATGCCGCTGTTGTTAGTAACCAACCGCCCAGAGCAGCGATCGCGGCCCCACCTCCGAGCTGGGCTACTAGTAGTTAGCAAATACGGCAAGTACGATGTATGTTAAGAAATGAAAACAGATGGGGATTATTGTTATTTATCGATATCGATGGCTTGTACAAAAGTGACTTGACATTTTTTAAATTAGGACTTGAGACTCGACTTGGCACTTGACTCGAAAGTGACTTTAGGGACTCGAGACTCGACTTGAGTCTCAAGTCACTACAGTTGAAGTCTCGACTTGGACTTGACAATGATGACTTGAAGACAACACTGGCAATTTCCTAGACTCGCAGAACTGGAGCAGGAACACAGACCAGTCCCATTGCGTGGCCAGACCGTCCCCCATAGCGCGTGTCCCACTGCAAACGTCTCAGGCGCTGGAGATGAAATGCAGGTGGCTGGAAATGAGACAGAATTGGACTTATCATTTGGGAACTTGGGACTAACTGGGACTCGATTCTAAGCAAACACCTCTGCACTGTGCAGTGAATGAGCTTCTGAAGCACCAAAGCCGGTCTTAGGGGCGGACGAGCTGGGTGGTCACCCAGGGTGCCATTTTCAAGGAGCCGCCGACAGAGCCGATCTTGGGGACTGTGACTGCATTGCAGCCCGACCTCCCGAATCTTTCCTCCAGGTTTTCCTGGTTACTCCCCCCTTCCCTTTTTTTTTTTTGCTTGACAAATTTTTGTTCACTAATTTTTTTTAAACCAATTAGTTAGGACCGGCCCTGTGTTTTACTTCAGAGGCTGGGCCAGCCAGACTGCTCTCAGGTTTGGTGGGCAACCAAGAAGACACAAATGGCTTAATGAGAATAAATGCAAGGTTAATTAGGGTATGTCTACACTAGCTCATTAATTCGAGCTAGGTAGGCAAATGAGGCGACCGGAGTTGCAAATGAAGCCCTGGATTTAAGTATCCCGGGCTTTATTTGCATATTCCCGTCCGGTCGCCATTTTGAAATTTCACTAGCCCAAACTCACTGCCGCGCGGCTACACGCGGCGGTGACACGTTAATTCGAACTAAGTCCTTAGTTCGAATTAACGGTTACTCCTCGTGGAATGAGGTCCAAAGGGCATGGGCAATATTAAGCGATATATTGCCTGTACACACAATTCTAAAAGCAGCAACTAACCCTGTGCTGAAGAAGAAACCAAAACGAACACCTGCCCCTGTGAGGAAAATCCCATGGACAGGCGTGTCCCCCCTGAAGCTTATCTAAACTATGCGACGAGATACGGCACAGCCTATCTCTCTAGCAAGCGAGCTAGCTGGGAATTTTCCTTGCTAGCAGCAGGCCGAAGCCTGTTTACTAGTTTGCAGACATGAGAACTGGGAAGATTCACTAACTCCTCGAAACACAATGGTCTTCCGGTTTTCCAACCACAACACCCTGTGGAGCACACCCGCCTTAGCCGCTGGAGAATTCACCGAAGACCTTTAAGACGGCTTTGGACTGGTTCCAGTTGTGGGGTCACCCATCCTGTACAATCCCCTGGGTATAACCAATCGGAGTGAGGACCAACTCCTTCATCCCAACACTGTGCTCCAAAGGCCTCTCATCCCCCTCCCAGCCTCTCATTTCAAGGACGGTTGGGCGCTCCGCCTCTAGGTATCTGACTCTGGGATATTAATTTGATGAAAAGCCACAGTTGCACTAGATTTCATATCAAACCAGGAGATATTTGATGGCACAAAGATACCTCTCATCGTAGTGGGGAAAAGCAAAGCAAAACAGGCAAGGAATTTTCGACATATTCCCAGCACCACGGCGATACAAACGTTAGGCCGAGCAAGTTCAACTGCATCCGAGAAAAAAAACTCGCTTAAAAAATGAAAGCCACCTCTGTGTCAAGCCCTGTTGGCATCTGAAGTGCATCCGGTTATTTGCTTGCTATGGGGGCGAAGTTCATGACCGGCCCCACTCTCTGTACCCTGCACAAGGTGTGGAGTGCTCTCCTTACTGCCTGTTGAAGTCAACAGGACCCGGGGGACGTGTTTGGTGGGAACGCCTGTGCAGCCTGCAGCATGCTGGCTCACAGGGACCAGTTACAAGTGACGCACCTGGGGTTCCCCATTCAAGGCCACTCGCAGTTGATTGCTCACATAAAATTGGCAGACGTTGTTACCCCCAAAGATCTGGGGGGCACGCCACACGACAGACACCAGCTCTCCCGGAGCCTGGCCTGGAGACGCTTATAAAGGGGGAACGTCTTTGTTCCTCGGGTTTGCAGAAAAATAAGAAGGCAGCAGAGACAATGCAGCGAAGCCCCGGACTCCTGACGCTTTGTCCCCCATTACACACTCAGTTACCCACAAATAAAGCACATCCTGCACTCAGTGCCACATCACTTTGTTACTTTACTCTGTGAATAAGCCGATATGCCTGCCAGCAGAGGCTGGCTACAGGATTCCTAAGAGATAGCAGAGAGGGGGGGATAATGAAGCAGAATTCTTAGGCCAGAGAGAAGCCAGCTGTGTGTAATTCATTATACCATGGAGTTGTCATATTGCCCTATAGAAAAACCCGTGACTTTTTGGCATGCCTCAGATCAGGCCTGGTCTGCGCTGGGGACCGTGCTCAGTCTCTGGAGGACAATGACGTGTTCCTTATGATGTCGCAAATTTGCCCCGCGAGCGAACCTCAGAGACCTCTGAGGGGTAAGGCGATTGCAAAGACACGGACACGAGAAATACACAAAATAGCAAAGAGGGGACGCAGGGTGGATATTTCCCAGCGCTTCCCGTGTGTTTGTTAAGGGTCGTTATTAGAAGAGAAGGCCGCGGGCCGGACCCTGAGGGGTACAAACCAGCGTCGCTCCAGACTGGTACCAACTCAGCATGCGGCCCGGCAGTCTTGCCCGCAATAAAATCCAGTGATGCAAATCACTGACAGGGAAAGCAGAAGAGACACGTTTGTGGACTTCCCCCGTGCGCTCCAAGCAGGTAAACTGGTTGTCTCTAGGCGTGCATCAGCCTGTGCCAAGTGACTTGCCCTGAGGCATTTTCCTCACAAAAATGTCTCTTGTCTAATATCTCTTGCATGTAGGTCTCCCAATGGCATTGGGTACTCCTTCCTCAGGGCCTCCGCTTACCCACTGTGCTGTGTTATAGTGTGTTCATTTTTAAGATCAATACATGCCTATAGCCATCATAAACACTGAAATATATTTTGCTAATGAGCCACTATCATGATGCCGTAAGCAGCGAAGCAGGAGACAATTACAAATGTGCTCGCTGCAAATCTCTTTGTCAGCACCCCTTCCTCCCAGCGAGAAGACGACTATGCAGCGAGGAAGCCAGACCACGTGGCCCTGGTCTAATAGCCGCTATCGATACCGCAAGGGCTGGGAAATACACCTGTGAGTACGTTCCATAGCCCAGCACTTTGGGAAGACTGAACAGGCCTGACTCAAGGAGCTGGACTGGTCCCTGCTAAAGAGCTTGGGTTTGCACATGTGGGATGCAGGGCACGGGGTCAGGGGAGAATTCGTTCTGCGGAGCTGTCTAGGCCAGGGGTGAGCAACCCCTGTGTCCCGAGGGCGGGGTCTGGGTATGGAAACGGCACAGCGGGTCACGGTGGGACGGGAGGACGCATGGGGTGTGGTGTGAGGGGCGGGTTCCAGAAGGGATGGCAGGAGGTGGGTGAGGAGAGACTCATGGGATGTGGTGCGGAGCAGGGAGGGCCCTACGGGGGGCTGGTACCGGACTCTCCTGGGGTCCTGCCAAGGCGGCCGCCCCAGGCACAGCGATGGGCGGAGGCATCCTGGCGAGGACGGGTGTAGCCCAAGGGAGACTGGCAGGGACTTGGGCACGCCGCCATATCACAGGGGGTGCCGCATGGGGGTTCCCATCCTGGGAAGTCCCAGAGCCTGGCTCTGTGTGAGAGAAGACGGCACTCCAGGAACTGGGCGTCTGGGCTGAGGAGTCCCCAGCGGACAGAGCCCGACAAGATACAAAGGTCGGATGGGCCGGCAGGCGCCATAATTTGCCCCGCTCTGGTCAAGGCGCCACATCTGCTAGTAAAATACCTGATGAGTTACTGTAATGCTGCGAGTTGGGGTGCAAGGGTGAGTTCTGTGTGGGGCTTTGCAAACGGGGACATTGGAAAACCAAGAGCTTTTATGGTCCCCACGTCCAATGAAGAGATCCACAAGGCCAATGCCGCTATGACTGTATCAGCGTCCCTGAGCAGAAGCTGCATGCTTCTGCATTGCCGGCAGTCACACGCTGTCCGGTATCATGTAAGCTTACAGATCACGCATGTGGGCATCACGGGACATTCAGCCCCCACTCTCTGTATCCACGCTGCACCCGAAGTGCGCATGGCTGTAGAGGCAACAGCAAGGAAGCCGGAGGAGAGGAGGATATCAATTAAACATCCAGGAGGGAGGGAAAGCGATGTGCAGCGAGGCGGCGTGCGGGGCTTGCGAGCCTTTTGCTGACTGCCTGGTGCCGCAGTTGGTTGAAATGAAAACTCAGTGAGGTTTTCCTGCCAAACGTCACTGCTCCCGGGGAATGAAAAGGAAAAGGAAAGCCGCCCCGAGGGGCGTCGCCCAAGGAGGAGAGAGTCAGCGTGTGCGTTTGAGAGGGGCCAGCGGAGCGCCGATACGCTTCGTTAGGCTGCGTCTAATGGTGCGGACCCTCTCCGCCGCCACCAGACTGCAGGGCAGATGTCTCACACGGGCCCGAGTTCTCGCACTGCCCCAAAGAACCACGCTGCTTTCTGTACCGCGCCCAGGGAAAGTCAATGTCGCTCCAGAAACCCTTCAGTTGCTGCCAAAATCAATAAGCCCCGTTTGAGTCTGGGCTGGAACGTCTGTTCCTTTGCACCTTTGAAGAGGCTGCTGCTCAGTTCTGGCCGAGGCAGCTCTGATGTCAAAGGTCTTGAAAGCCCCAATTTGACGCTCAACAGCGATTGTGTTGTTGGAGCTCGGAGTGGCTGAAATCCAAGGTGCGGTCGCTTTACAGGCAGTGCCCCAAGCTTCATTCCCAGTGCATCAGACTAACATAAGAACGGCCGTACAGGGTCAGACCAAAGGTCCATCTAGCCCAGTAGCCTGTCTGCCGACAGTGGCCAGCACCAGGTGCCCCAGAGAGGGTGGACCGAAGACAACGATCAAGCGATTTGTCTCCTGCCATCCCTCTCCAGCCTCTGACAGACAGAGGCCAGGGACACCATTTCTATCTCCTGGCTAATAGCCTTTTATGGACCTAACCTCCATGAAATTATCTAGCTTCTCTTTAAACTCTGTTATAGCCCTAGCCTTCACAGCCTCCTCTGGCAAGGAGTTCCACAGGTTGACAGCGTTTCTAACTCCCGGCGCACATCCATGTTAACAACGGAACATGCGCGGACGCCTAGGACACAAACGAGGAGGCTTTTCATTAACATCACTGGGGGGGGCGGCCATCCCTCCCATCGAGGATTTGCTCCCCGCCCTTGCCCCAGAAGCAGTGTAACCGCCCACGTTCGGGACCCTGACTCCACGGCAGTGGCCGGAGATAACCGCCTTTCCCAAGGACGGGGCCTCTCGATCTTTGTCTGCGAGGCGGGCAGCGTTTCCACCCCGAACCACGCAGCCGTTAGTGCCTGAGATATCCTGGCCTGACGCCCCACACGGACACGCACAGCAGAGGGATTACAACGAGCACTCGCCGTTCCCAGCTCCTCAAGATCCCGCTGCGAAAGCCATAAAATGCCCCGGCACCGTGTGTCATTGCTGCTGTAAATAAATGAGAGAGCCCATTATGTTGCTTTGGTGCTTTCTGTTGCTGTCATGAACGCCTAAATAATAAGCCCACGGTTAGAAACAAGCCACTGGGGACCAACCGTGCGCATTCATTGTAATTACAGGAGCCTCTTAATTAATTTCTGACAGGAATTTTAAAAAACCCACTCAGGCGAGCGCGGCTCGCCTCACCCCCAGCTCCCTGCGTAGGCCTGAGGTAAAGAGCCTGTTGTGGGAAGCCCGGGCCTGCAACGCCGTTCTTCTCAGCTCTCTGCGCCAGACGGAAATCAAATCCTAGCGGGAGAGGCGTCGGGCGGTGAGCCGGCCTAGGCGCTGGCGAGCACGCCGCTCCGTGGGCACCGCTGTGCACCAGTCTGCTCTGCCGGACGTATGGGCCGTGGCAAAGGCCTGCTTAACCTCTGTGTCTGCTGCAAGGGCAGGGACATACCTGGAGCTGGTGCGCCGCACAGGCAATGCCTGGAAAGGCGGCCCTGATGGCCAGCGGAGGAGTCAGCATCCAAGCATCCGGTGGCTTAGCAGAGGCTCACCTGAGGCTCCGTGGGTCGGGCCGGAAGGGAGCATTGGTCTCGGCGCGCCCCAGCTCGTGCATAACAGAGGCCGTCCGGCAACCCTGCACAGAGCTCTGGCACTGAGCAGAGCCGGCCTTTCCGGCTCGGCGGGGCCACTCCCGGTGCGGCTGGGAGGAATTACCACACCCCAGGGAACCTGTTCCAAGGAGATTCACTTTGCTGTTAAATAACTAAACTCCTCTCTCTCGTGGAAGCCCCCAACGCCCTCCGGCTGTCATCCCTTCGTGGCTGACACTCTGCTCAGACTGGCTACACCCTGCTTCACAGCTGATCTGTTCCCCCCCAGATGTAGCTGCATGTTACGTGCAGTAACCACTATGGCTACTGGGCATCCTCTCTCCCAGGAGGTGATCTGCAGGGGCCAAGCAGACAGCCACATCCCTTTTGGGGGTTGCTGGTTGCCTTTCACCTTCTCCTCACCCCTCAGGCTATGGGGTTGGGTGTCTTCTCTTTCCATCCTACTTCCAATGCCCTTGGGACTGTTCCCTGGGGACTCCAGACAGGGACCTGCATCTCAGACATGAGCAGCACCATCAAATTGCTTCATATAATTCAAAATGACCTTAGCAAGTTAGAGAAATGGTCAGCGGTAAACAGGATGAGGTTTAATAAAGAGAAATGCAAAGTGCTCCACTTAGGAAGGAACAATCAGTTCCATACATACAAGATGGGAAGCGACTGTCTAGGAAGGAGCATGGCAGAAAGGGATCTAGGGGTCATAGTGGACCACAAGTTGAATATGAGTCAACAGTGTGATGCTGTTGCAAAAAAAGCAAATATGATTCTAGGTTGTATCAACAGGTGTGTTGTAAGCAAAACTCGGGAAGTCATTCTGCCGCTCTACTCTGCACTAGTTAGGCCTCAGCTGGAGTACTGTGTCCAGTTCTGGGCGCCACATTTCAAGAAAGATGTGGAGAAATTGGAAAGGGTACAGAGAAGAGCGACAAGAATGATTAAAGGTTTAGAGAACATGACCTATGAAGCCAGGCTTCATGAACTGGGCTTGTTTAGTTTGGAAAAAAGAAGATTAAGGGGGGACATGATAGCGGTTTTCAAATATCTAAAAGGGTGTCACAAGGAGGAAGGAGAAAATTTGTTCCTCTTGGTTTCTGAGGACAGGACAAGGAGTAATGGGCTTAAAGTGCAGCAGGGGAGGTTTAGATTGGACATTAGGAAAAAATTCCTAACTGTCAGGGTGGTCAAATATTGGAATAAATTGCCAAGGGAGGTGGTGGAATCTCCCTCTCTGGAGATATTTAAGAACAGGTTAGATAGACATCTGTCAGGGATGGTGTAGACAGAGCTTGATCCTGCCTTGAGGGCGGGGGGCTGGACTCGATGACCTCTCGAGGTCCCTTCCAGTCCTATTATTCTATGATTCTATGATATCCTACCCTGGCGCTGCTGGTACGTGGCCGCCCCAGCTTTGCTCACCTTCTAGTTCCAGTGCCGCTGTGGTTTGAACCTCACTGTTCTTGACTCCGGTTGCTTGCTGTCCATCTCAAACACAGCAGCAGGTGTTAAAAAAAGAAGACAGATCCCTCAACCCCCCATTCCCCCCCCCCCACACACAATCCCTGTTTATCTAAAGGTGTTGATTAACCAGAACTAATTTTTTAAGCCTCATGTAATTTGTGTAGAAAAAAAAGAGAGTCAGGTAGATATTCCATTTATCACTATTAGAAAGGACACTAAACCCAGCACTGAAAAGAAAGAAACTAATTACAAGTCAGAGGCTGCAATAACTCTCTCTGTAATTGTGACAAAAAATTTAAATTAACGTTTCTGTCACCCAGAGAAGTTTGATTAATTTTACAATGGGAGATGCTATCGCCTTGTATCGGAGGGTAGGGAAACTTTACGGTTTGCAATTTACATGTAGATCATTTCTTTAAGACTCAAAATGTGCCTTCAAGGCACCTTCACACTTTATTAACAGCTCCATCAGTGCCACCGTGGAAAGTTAGCCAAGAAGCCGTGTAGTAAATATAGCTGGACCGGCAAGGCATGTGAACATGCACGATGGGCTCTCGTGCGCTGATAGAAGCAGACTTTATTTTCACTTTGGACGGAGTATCTTGGTAGCCCAGCTGTTGGCTGTGCCTTTTGTCCCGATGGAAACAAGAACAAGCATCAGATTCCGCATTGTCATTTAGGTTGTTCTCCATTTTAAAGCCCCCGCATTGCTAGAAAGCTGGAGTGTGCGGGTGATGGACGGAGAGGCTGAACTGTTATTACAGCCGTGCTTTCTAGCTAGAAGCACCCACAGAGTCCAGGGTGCATCAGGCACTGTACAAAACAGAGCCAAGGATAGTCCCTTCCTCAGAGGTACTAACATCTAAATAGGCAAGACAAAGGCTCACACAGAGGAAATATTGGGCACATTTAACAGATGGGAAACTGAGGCGGAGAGATTACGGTTACTCATGTGCTTAAGGGACTTTGTGTTGCCGGACTCATGTCTGAGGCCGTCCATGCTTAAAGCCCAAACGATTCCTCCTGTGCACCAGCCAGGAGACAGGGAACTGAGCTCTGCCCAACTTGAACTCTTTGGGTATATCTACACTGCCACCCTAGTTCAAACTAGGGTGGCTAATGTAGGCATTCGAAGTTGCAAATGAAGCCCGGGATTTAAATATCCCAGGCTTTATTTGCATGTTCCCGGGCGCTGCCATTTTTAAATGCCCGGTAGTTCGAACTCTCTGCCCTCGGCTACTCGTGGCACGGGCTAGGTAGTTCAAATTAAAGATCCTAATTCGAACTACCGTTATTCCTCCTGCAATGAGGAGTAACGGTAGTTCGAATTAGGAGCTTTAATTCGAACTACCTAGCCCGTGCCGTGTTCGAACTACAGGGCATTATAAAAATGGCGGCGCCCGGGAACATGCAAATAAAGCCTGGGATATTTAAATCCAGGGCTTCATTTGCAAGTTTGAATGACTACATTAGCCACCCTAGTTCGAACTAGACGCATCTACACTTGCTCCCTATTCCGAACTAGGGATGCAAATGTAGGCGACCGAAATTGCTACTGAAGCGGGGATTTAAATATCCCACGCTTCATTAGCATAATCTCACCCACGCGTTACTCCGCTGATTTCAACCAGGAAGTGCACTCCTGGATGCATTAGTTCAAACCAAACCCCTTGGTTCAAATTAACATTGCTCCTCAAAAAATGATCAAACCGCATTATGGACTCAGCTGAGTCGACTAGAACTCCTCCTCATTAAGAACACCACAGATTAGCGGCCCATCTCTGCCACAGGGGAGAATGCACCTCTAAGGCTTTGCCCCACTTTGCAGGCCACTCTGACTGGCACCACCTCACACCAGCTTAGGAGGGAGGAGTCTTAACGAGCATTATCTCCCCTGCGATTTCCCTGGGCACTGGGGACAGTTGCCACTCACCTCTGTTTCAGCTTAGTCTCCTCTTTTCTAAGGGGGGATATGACAGAGGTCTATAAAATCGTGACAGGTGTGGAAAAAGTGACTGAGGAAAAGTTCTTTACTTACGATAGAAGAACTAGGACTCACCAAATGAAATGAATAGGCAGCAGGTTTAAAACAAAAAAAGGAAGTTTTTCTTCACTCAGTGCACACTCAACCTGTGGAACTCCTCGCCAGAGGATGTGGAGAAGACTAGGACTTTAACAGGGTTCAAAAAAGAGCTAGATAGAATCATGGAGGTTGGGTCCATCAATGGCTATTAGCTGGGATGGGTAGGAATGGTGTCCCTAGCCTCTGTTTGTCTGGGAATGGGTGACAGAGGAGGGATCGCGTGAGGATTCCCTGTCATGTTCCCTCCCCCTGGGGCATCTGGCTGACGGGACTCTGGGCTGGATGGACATTGGTGTGACCCAGTCTGGCCGTTCTTACGTTCCCATGTTCTCTCTTTAGGTGGCCTGCTCTGGTGCATAGTGTGGGTAGGATGGGACACAGCCTCTTTGGGACAACTGATGCCAGTGGAGGCACACAGGGCCAGAGCTCCCTCGGCTGGAGGGACTGTGATTGAATCTGGTGCACGCTCATCCTGTTTTATCCTCCACCACAGTCCTCCCCTGCCACACAAGAGCCCAGAGACAGGCTGGCTCCACAAGGCATGGAGATGGCACAGTCGGGGCGTAGAACATAAGAAGGCCCATCCAGCCCAATGTCCTGTCTGCCAACAGTGGCCAATGGCCGGTGCCCAAGAGGAAGTGAACGGAACTGGGAAACATCCAGTGATGCCTCCCCTCACCCATTCCCAGCCTCTGACAAACAGGCTCGGGACACCATCCCTACCAGCCGTCGATGGACCATGAAAATACCCAGTTCTGTTTGACCCATTTGGCTTGTCCCACTCCCAACTCTGTGACCCGTCCGCGTGTAAGGAGCATGGCGGCGGGCAAAGGCATCGCCTGTGGGGAGGGTTTCTCCCATGTGGAAGTTCTGAGACATCGGATCAAAGCAAGGGAAGCGCGGCCAGTGGGCCTTCCATTCCTCGGCGAAGGCTACTCATCTCTTCCTCTCAAAGCCACTGCGGACGGTGAACATCTGAGGAAACCACGAATGAATCTGTACTGGATTTGCAGCAATCAAGGCCATGAGCTCGTGGGAGAAAGGAAACAGAGTTCCCTGGGCTCCACTCCCTCGGTCAAGCAAGGTTGAGTGGGACCAGCATGGCTCAATGGGCCATGTGGCCCTGCAAGGACAGCATGATGTTCTCTCCACCACTGTCCAACAGAGCTGCTGGGTAAGTTGCAGCTTAAGACTCCTCTCGAAATCTTCCTTGAGGGCAAGTCTGCGACCTTGGAGGTGGCTCTCACACAACATTACAAAGTCAGTCCGAGCAACAGCAACCCACTCATGGAAGGGAGATTCAGGGAGCCCTAGAGAGTCGGTCTACACAGCACATTACGCCCAGGCCAGTGGGATTGGGGCTTGCCAGCTGCTGCCAGGCCTGGACTCCAGCGTCCACATGGAAGCCTGCATTTCATGGCGTGGGTGGGTGACATATCCATGCTTGCTCCCAGGTCTTCCTCCTTGGCTCTGCAGCTCGCTCTACTTCCACTCTGCAAGATGACTGGCCTTGGACCAGAGCCAGGATGACGCTAGGCTCCCCCTCACTGGGTCTTAGGACCTGGCTCCTGAGGGCTTGCTGATCCAAGTCAGATTGTGTGTGGCTATAAGTCAGATCCTTATATAGTAGCCTGCCATATCCTGATTGGCTGCAGTGAAGGCTGCCCCTCTACCCTGCTTGGAGGACCTCTCAACTGCTCCTGCTGCTGGCCAGGGTGCTGAAAGGTCTCCGGGGGGGGGGGGGGGAGGTCGGGCTTTGTCCACCCCATCACAACCCAATACAGGGGAACCTCGAAATTAGTCCAAGGCAGGATCCGAGAGTGTAAACGCATTACCTTGACTTAGCACCCCAGGAAGCACCAGGGAGTAATTACTGTGAATGACTCTGGGGAGTCGTTATTTCGAAATACCAGCACCGGTGCGTCCCCACGACTGCTATTTCGAAGTCACTATTTTGAAATAAGCGTTATTCCCCGAGGAAAGGCGGAGTGCAGAGGTCAAAATAAGCAGCCCATTGAAATAATGGGCTTGGTAGTGTAGACGCTCCGCTTTTTAATTTGACCTAATTTGACGTATTTCAAAATAAAGCCCTAGTATAGACCAGGGCTAACAGGGTAAGGGGTTGAGTCGCAGGCCTTGTGTTTGGCTGGTCAGGCCAAGGAAGTGTCCTCTTCAAAACATTCATCCAAGAGTTCGCGCAGATGGGCCACGAGAGGAGACTGGAAGAGATGATGAGGTAGGGAAGAGATGAGGAGATAAGTAACAGAGTTCACCTTCCTGTAATCTTGCTCCTACTGTGTTTTCAGGGAAGTGTTGGCTCTTCATAGTTTGATACTTTGTTTTCCAAACCTGGTTCAGCTTCCGCTGTTCTGCTTTTAGAGCCTCTTGCACAGCCCAGCAATCGTATGAGAGTCATTACAGCCGACTTTTTTTTGTTCTGCTCAAACCTATTTTCAAAGCGATAGGGACAAAAAGAAAGGAAGAGGCGGGTGTTAGGTGGCTTGTTAGGACTTGTTATAAAAAGAGAGGCCTGGGAGAGGACTTTCTACCCTGAAAAGTCTTTAAATCCCTAAGGACGGGGGCGTTGATTTGAGAGCAGTGAAATCATCTTTTCTCTTTTTATAAAAGAAGTCCAACCTGGAAGGCGATCTGGACTGTTCGTCTTTGTTAATGCATCTTTGTTGCCAACAGTTCTCCGGCTATTAAGAGTGTTTATCCATGAAAAACGAGGGTGACAGCTTAGCTAATGCTGCACCGTTCAGCTGCCTCGTTGTAACACTTGGCAGCTTGGATCCGAAGGACACGTCTCTGACACTGGCATTGATTCTGTCCCAGCAGCGGGTGTAATTTAATGTGATGTGACAAGGGTTTTGGGAAACCCAAATGCCACACTGCTTTAAACAATGAGAAAGCCCAAACTCGCCTGTCTTGCGGCATCCATCGCCTGAGGATCAGGCCCTCAATCTACACCGTATGGCTGCGTCTAGACTGGCAAGTTTTTCCACAAAAGCAGCTGGTCAACTCACACTCGCAATTGTGCTGAAACGGCTGCAGAGACTCAATTCTGTCCCAATGGTCAATGGTGGATGGAAGCCACCCTCTTAGATACGCCCCTCCACCTGTCTCCCCCCAACCCAGCATGTGGTATTGAAATCCCCTCACCCAGGGCCAACGTCCAGATGGAGCAGCTGAGCAGAATGGGTTCCGGCACCGGGCATGGGGAGCAGGCTGGGAAGTGAGGAACGCTGGGAAGAGAGCCCACAGATGCATCTCCCCTTTGCCCTTTTCCTCCTTCCTGGTGGGTGCAATTTCCAGAGTTGTTGACTCGAGTCCCATGACTTGAACTCGAGTCGGACTTAAGTCACGTCGGTGACTCGACTTGAGACTCGACTCGGGTTCATTGTGGCTTGAGACTCGACTTGAGACTTGCTAATTTTGTTAAATCGACTTGGTGAAAAAATTGTCCGAAAATGCCACTGTTGTTAGTAACCAACCGCCCAGAGCAGCGATCACGACCCCGCCTCCCAGCTGGGCTACTAGTAGTTAGCAAATACGGCAAGTACGATTTATGTTAATAAATGAAAACAGATGGGGATTATTGTTATTTATCGATATCGATGGCTTGTACAAAAGTGACTTGACATTTTTTAAATTAGGACTTGAGACTCGACTTGGGACTTGACTCAAAAGTGACTTTAGGGACTCGAGACTCGACTTGAGACATCCATGGCCTGAGGATCAGGCCCTAAATCTACACCGTATGAAGCTTGGGCTGTGTCTAGACTGGCAAGTTTTTCCGGAAAAGCAGCTGCTTTTGCGGAAAAACTTGCCAGCTGTCTACACTGGCCACTTGAATTTGTGCAAGAACACTGACGATCTAATGTATGATCATCAGTGTTCTTGCGCAAATACAATGACTCTCCCGTTCAGGAAAAAGCCCTCTTGCGCAAATACTTTTACGCAAGAGGGCCAGTGTAGACAACTGAGAACCGTTTTGCGCAAAAAAGCCCCGATGGCGAAAATGGCGATCGGGGCTTTCATGCGCAAAACTACGTCTTGATTGGCACGGAGGCGTTTCCGCAAAAAGTGCTTTTGCGCAAAAGCATCCGTGCCAATCTAGACGCTCTTTTCCGCAAATGCTTGTAATGGAAAAACTTTTCCGTTAAAAGCATTTGTGGAAAATCCTGCCAGTCTAGACGTAGCCTTGAAGTACAGAAGCTTATGAAATACAGACGCATTGTAGGGACCACTGAATTGTTGGAGATTTGTGTTCCTGAATCTTCAGGATGGATTCATACCTCTTTGCGGGTAGTGCTGTAAGTGCTGGGAAAGCCTGCTGGAGAAGGAAGATATGGAGAGTAAGAAACGTACAGGTAAGAGGATAATACGGAGTCCCCATTGTTGTTTGAGTTGTGCTTGACAATGAAATAGGACCATCCCCCAGAGATCAGCGCTGGGCATAATTGTGGAGGAAGCGGAACATGGTATCTGCTGCCTTGAGTTGTTGAAAGTCTTCTGTGTCCCCAGGGAAGATGCTGATATGATCCAGCTAAGAGTATCCTCTCCTAAAATCCCTACATGAGGGTCGTATTTACGGCTGTCTTTGGGACAAGCACCAGGTGACAATCTCCGGTGAGAACTAACTCCCTGCTAGGTGGTGATAAACACATACATAAGAACATAAGAACGGCCATACTGGGTCAGACCAAAGGTCCATCTAGCCCAGTGTCCTGTCTGCCGACAGTGGCCAGCACCAGGTGCCCCAGAGAGGGTGGACCGAAGACAATGATCAAGCGATTTGTCTCCTGCCATCCCTCTCCAGCCTCTGACAAACAGAGGCCAAGGACACCATTTTATCCCCTGGCTAATAGCCTTTTATGGATTTAACCTCCGTGAAATTATCTAGCTTCTCTTTAAACTCTATTATAGTCCTAGCCTTCACAGCCTCCTCTGGCAAGGAGTTCCACAGGTTGACTACATGCTGTATGAAGAAGAACTTTCACTTATTAGTTTTAAACCTGCTACCCATTAATTTCATTTGGGGTGTGTCTAGACTACCTAGTTTTGTCGACAAAAGTGGACTTTTGTCGACAAAACAATACCAGCGTCTACACTACCGCGGAGTTCTGTCGACATAACGTCGACAGAACTCCGTGGTTTTGTCGACGCTGGTATACCTCATTTTACGAGGCATAACACTTTCTGTCGACAGAACTCTGTCGACAGAAGGTGTTATTGCCTGTAACACTGCGTCCAGACTACGGAGTTCTGTCGACAAAGCGGCTTGCTTTGTCGACAGAACTCCATGTGTCTGGACGCAAATTGTCGACGGAAGTTTTGTCGACAGTATCTGTCGACAAAACTTCTGTCGACAAAACGCGGTAGTCTAGACGTACCCTTGGTTTCCTCTAGTTCTTCTATTTAGGGAACTAATAAATAACTTTTCTTTATCCGCCCTCTCCACACCACTCATGATTTTATAGACCTCTATCATATCCCCCCTCAGTCTCCTCTTTTCTAAACACACTGCTAAGATGTTGCACCGTGGCTTTTACCGTGCACTTGCATGGCACCAGAGAGCATAAAACGTTTCCAGTCACCTCAGCAAACCAAAGCAGAGAGTCCCAGTAACACATTGTGTCTACTGCATGACACCATTCCTGCGGAGCACCTCACCGGAGCACAATGATTGTAAAGCAAGGATTTGGCAACGATCAATAGTTACATGGTGTGTGTCTGCGCAGAATCGTAGGCACGTAATCGCACTGATGCTCACTTTGCTGCAGCTGGCTTTTCAGGCGCCAATCTTGCAAGCTTCCTCTGACTTCCCTTGGTCTCCTGAGGTTTCCTGTAAACACGTCCCTCCGGATGTGGATGTCTGGCTCACCAACAGTTCTGTGCAGTGCTGCTGGGGAACCAACTTCCTGCCTCTTGTAACAACAGTCGTGCGCGTCGTGCACATCACAGGCGCGGAAATGCAAAACTCACCCGTGCATCTGACAGACTCAACGCCGCCTCGAGCTTTCGGTCTTCAGTAGAGGTGTAAACAAAAAGCAAAAAGCAAAACTCAGCTTCCACGAGAAGAGGAGACATTTGCATTGAGTGCTTGCCTGCAGAGCGACAGCGTGTCTACTGATAGGAGGTCCTCTGGGCACTGGCTCGAAAGGTGGCACTTGTGATATTTGTCGCGTCTCCTCTGCTGGTATTCGAAAGTGAGCGCTGACACCCAACAGTCCTGGTGTCCCACATGAGCAAACGGGGCACAGAGGAGGAAAGGCTTCTGATGGCTGCCAAGCCGAGAAGTTTTAAGTCACTCAGGACACAGGCTCCAGGCAAGAGGTGCTGGGAGGGTGGGAAGACAGACCCTTGGAGAGGAGGGGACTGGTCCAGCAGGAGAGGGAATAAGGAATTTCAAAACAGAACTCAAATTTCCCAAGAGCTAGCGCAGCACTTAGTCACATGGACTCTAAAAGGAGAATGTTTTGAATATCTGGCTTGTGTGGACTTAAAGGGGCATTGGGTGATGGGGAAACTGAGGCAGACCCTGGTGGCCAGTAGGGGGTATTCTGGAGCAGGCATGCACTTCAACACTCCCAAGAAGAGATGGATGGTTTGACTTGAAGGACATAGAAGAGAATCTACCAAAGGAGCAGACGTGTCCAGAGAGAGCAGCACCTCCCGGTCAGAGCGCTGTGAATGGGAGCGTACAGCTCTGTAAAACAGCACACGGCGGGCGATGTCACTTTAAGGGAGAAGAGCAGCGTCGGCAGCAGCCCTGCAAAGAGAGCCTGGGGGATCGCTGAATGTGTCACACACAAGCTCCACTTCAGCCCTGACCCTCACGTTGCTTCTCTCCCAAGGGGAGCGCACTGCCACATGGCAGAGTGCTTGGCATCTCCCGGCCAGCACCTAAGAAGGTGCAAATAACCTCTTCGAAAAGCACAGGGAAGTCTCTATTCCCCAGAAACAGTCGTGTGCATGCACATGCACATGCACCAGCTAACTTGCACTCCCTGCTGGGTGTTAGAATGGGGCAGCGGCCAGGCGACGAGCTAATCTGGCATCCGACGTCAGAAAGCAGCCTGCAAATGTCAGTCGGCTCTTTGTGCCGGTGCGCAAGTCCAGCTGCACTGCTGGTCAAGCTAATGGGCTCAAGATGCCTGGTTTCCAGGTCTCCCGCAGAGCTCTTGGGAGATCGAATACGCCTAGCGGGGCTGATCGTGGGATGACATGGTGGGGTGTCGGCCACCGCAGGGCAAGGCAGAGCAGCGCTCATGAGTGCCTGGCCCTGAAGGCCGGGGCAGAGGACGTTGCTATGACGAGAGGGACGACAGCCAGCCAAGACTTCCCCTCATGAACCACGGCACCGCCTCCTCTCAGTGCTACAGGCCGGGCTCACATCACCCAGCTGGTGAGGCGGGATTTGATCCCCCCGCCATTGCGGGCTTCCCCCGGTGCAAAAGCTGCCAGCTGGCACCATCGTCCTCCGTTCTGGGCTCTGCAAGGAGATGGCAGCAACACTGGCTGAGGCTTCACAAGAGATGGCTGGAATCAAGGCATCTCTTCATGCCCCATCCCCAGGCTTTTCGCTGTCTCTGCCTCCCAGAATGGGGGTACTGCTGCCCGGCTGCAGGAGAATGGGGTCTATGCGCACCCTGGGCCATTCAAGCCTCCTTCTCAACGAGCCCATTGGAACCGCTCTTCCCCATGGTACAGCAGTCATTCGGAGCCCAGTGCCATGTGTGATCTGACTGGGGCAAGTCCACCCCCAAGGCTGGCAATAATGTCACAATCCAGAGGCCCAGTGCTCAGCTGGCATACATGGGTCGAGCCCAGTGGAGTCACACCCATTTACACCAGCAGAGGCTCTGACCTGTCATGCTAACTCCAGGTCCGCCTGCCTCACATGTACAAATTCTACTGAACATGCTAGACCCAGCTTCCTTCACCCTGAGCCCCCCCTTTGGGCGTGATATATTGTGAGACAAATTCGCCTAATGTATATCCCACTGATTTCCCTTGGGTACCTCTCAGAGGTCCAGAGGTGAACATATGCGGGTGCACCGTGGTGCATAGCTCCGGCAGGAGCTGGCTGAGCTGTGGCAAAAGCCAGCAGGGGACTATTGAAAGAGTTGGCCGGGACCCAGCTTGCAACAGGACGGAACCTGTTACTTTCACCGCTGCCTAGATCATGGGTGTCTGCCTGGTTTAGGAAGCATGCCTGAGCAATTCATGTGTCCCTCACTCACATGAGATACTTGTTTATTGGTCTCCTTCACTTCCTTGTTCTCTCCTCTCCTTTACAAGTGAGAATTATCGGCCTCACAATTATAACATACACTACTGCATGAAAAATACCCTTAGATTTTCTGCCCTGTTTTTCCTGTCCTCGTCCCACAGGTGGGCTCTGCATCTGACTGAAGCATGGGACTACATCTACACAAATCATTCATTTTTAACTGACTTGGCCAACAGGGCCCATCGATGGACCTCTCTACGGGTATGTCTACACTTGCACTCTCTTTCGAGAGAGGGATGCAAATGAAGACATTCGAAATTGCAAATAAAGCCAGGATTTAAATATCCCGCATTTCATTTGCATATTCGCATTATGGCGCTATATCAAAATAGCGGTATTTCGAAATAACAGATGCTGTTAAGATGCGGTTATTTCAAGAGAAAACTCTTCTTTTGAAATAACCCTTATTCCTCATACAATGAGGTTTACCAGTTATTTCAAGAGAAGGGTTTTCTCTCAAAATAACCGTGTCTTAACAGCGTCTGTTATTTCAAAATAGCGCTATTTTGAAATAGCGCCATGACGCGAATATACAAACGAAACACGGGATATTTAAATCCCGGCTTCATTTGCAATTTTGAATGTCTTCATTTGCATCGTGCTCTCGAAAGAGGGTGCAAGTTTAGACATACCCTAACATTCAACATTTTACACAATCTAAGGCCCAGTGGTGTTAGTCTCTTTCACTGACCCATGGGCATTGCATGGACAGGAATTGTCTGTTTCAGCTGATATTCCTGGCAGAACACAGGCATACTTTGTTTAATGTTTTATTTTCCTTTGCACTGCAGTTTCCTGGTGGCTAACAGGAAGATCTGTTATTACCAGGAGGAGATTGGGGGAAACAATCTTTCATGAGGTATTACGCCTACTATCCTTTGGGGTCACATTTCCCGGGAGTCTTTCTAACAAGAAAGCCTGGGAATCTGCAAGCACAGTGCATGCCCACTGCACATCATGTGCAGTCTGTGGGTATGTCTACACTGCAGTGCTATTTCGGGATACCAGAGGTATCCCAAAATAGCTCCCCCGCGTCTTCACAAGCCACCTGTTATTTCAAAATATTTTTTGAAATAACAAGGGCGCTATTTTGGCATCCTGGTAACCCTCATTCCATGAAGGTTAAGGGATGACTTGAAATAGCGCTTTATTTTAAATAAACTCGAAATAAGTATACAATTTGTGGAGCACAAATTGCGTATCTTATTTCGAGTTTAGAGTGCAGTGTAGACATAGCCTATGTGTGAGAGAATTTGGCAGTGTCTGTGTTGTATAAAGCCTCCATCCAACACAGTATAATGTGAATGTAAGTTCGGCTGTGTAACTTTTTGAACCCTGGAACATTCCACTATGTCCTTTTTTAAACCAGTAGCTTTTATTACTGGTTTAAATCTTGGGAGATTTGAGAAAGAGATCCAAAGGATCCTTGTGATTCAGCATGATCACTCTCTTGCTCTTAGGAGTAATAGGAATACAGATTGGCTGTGTCTACACTGGCCACTTATTCCGGAAAAGCAGCTGCTTTTCCGGAATAACTTGCCAGCTGTCTACACTGGCCACTTGCTTTTCCGGAAAAGCAATGACGATCTAATGTAAAATCGTCATTGTTTTTCCGGAAAAACTATGCTGCTCCCGTTTGGGCAAAAGTCCTTTTCCGGAAAAACTGTTCCGGAAAAGGGCCAGTGTAGACAGCACAGTAGTCTTTTCCGCAAAAAAGCTCCGATCGCGAAAATGACGATCGGGGCTTTTTTGCGGAAAAGCGCGTCTACATTGGCACGGACGCTTTTTCGGAAAAAGTGCTTTTCCGGAAAAGCATCCTGCCAATGTAGACGCACTTTTTCCAGAAATACTTATAACGGAAAACTGTTCTGTTTTCAGCATTTCCGGAAAAGGGTGCCAATGTAGACATAGCCATCGTGTTACACAGAAAATACGATGAGTGATTAAAAGTTTGTACTAGAAGAAGCTTTGTATTGGAAATGGATTGATACCTTTGGATGGACAATTGTATCCCTTCTCCCACGTGTGAAACGATTGTGTAGTTCCTGGGGAGGGGGAGTGAATGAGTGTGGAATGTGAGTGTTTGGAGAGATAACAACTTGTAGGCCCAGCAGTTTCAGGGTATGTCTAGACTACATGGCTCCATCGACGGAGCCATGTAGATGAGTTTACTAGACATAGGAAAATGAAGCGGCGATTTAAATAATCACTGCTTCATTTACATTAAATGGCCGCCATGCTGTGCCAGTCATCTGTTTGGCAGCACAGCGGGGCAGTCTGGACGCACCGCGGTCAACAAGGGAAGCTTTTGTTGACCACTCTGGTATGCCTCGGGAGATGAGGTTTACCGGAGCGGTCGACAAAGGCTTCCCTTGTCGACCATGGCACGTCCATACTGCCCCGTTGTGCCGCCAAACAGCTGATTGGCACAGTGCGGCGGCCATTTTGATGTGAATGAAGTGGCGATTATTTAAATCGCCGCTTCATTTTCCTATGTCTAGTAAACTCATCTACATGGCTCCGTCGACGGAGCCATGTAGTCTAGACATACCCACAGAGTCCAGATGGTCGAGAAAGGGGGAGAAGAAGCAGGAAGACTTGGGGTGTCAAGATGCCATCAATTGGGCCCAATATAAGACAGACCGTTGCAGGACATTATAGAAGGCCTTGGAGTGTTAAGGGCGAGCATCCCTTTACAAACAAGACAGCCTTGAAATAACACTGGGAAGGAAGCACCAATGTCCGAGTAAAGAATAACTCCCAGATAAACAGAACGGATGGCGATTGATTAAGACTTCAATGGGAGAAAAGTCTCATAAAAGAGGAGGTGTTTTGCACGAATCTCCAGGTCCCGTTCTGTTAATATCAGAGCATCGGTCCAGACCGAGAGAAGCCCCCGCTCCTTCCTCCTCACATTTAACTCACCTGGCCAGTGAGTTAATGTGAGCAATAGACTGGTAACTTTAAGCAAACGCAAGATGGGATTTCTTTGTATATGAGTGTATGGATGTGTGTGTGTGATAAAGTTCAATCCCTTTTCCATTTAATTCAACAGCAGCCTTTAATAAAGGCAATATAAGTGTAACCCGGGATTGGTCTTTAGTGAAAATAAGGAAAGTCTGTAGCAAAGTCCAAGAAATATTATTGCGTAGAATGTCAGATGCCTTTAAAAACGCAGTTGTATAGTCAAGAACGCACAGTTATTACAGTTGAGTCAAAAGGGCAGCAGAACCTTCCAAGTTAAAACCAGTAATTAACGGGAGAGCAAGATAAATAGCAGAAATCATTTGTGTCAGTCTTAAGAATGAGTGAGCATCAATCTCCAGTTGCTCGAGATTGATAATACCAAAGGACATCTTGATAATCAGTTTTATCATGATGGATAGGGAGACAGTTTAATGAGTCAACATCAGGATTAGAATTTCATTAAAGAGTTCATTGAAGTTTATAAAAAAAAACCCTGCAAATGCACGTGGCAAATTTTCTGACAGGTTGGAGACCTTAGCAAATGCAGGAGTGAATACGTTTCTGTCCACATGATAAATGCTGATCTATCACAAACATTTGCATCCGGAGGAGTCTGAAGAGAATCTACTGCAGAAGGATATTATGCCGACTGCTATGTCATTTAGCAGTCATGAGAGCTGAGCTAACATAATGTAATTGTATTTTAATGTCTTCTGTGAGACAGAGACTCATTAGTCATCGTCTAAGGAGACAACACAGACTCAAGTCACATGTGATTATGACAAGTTTCTGGGCTTATTGTGTTCACCACCAGCAGTCGTTCAATGTAGTTCCATGTTATTTCTGTCTTATTGCATTCTCAGGGCTACGCAGCTGACTTTCCTGCTGGTGGGGAGAGTTGCAGGGCAAAAGTCTCAATGCATAACACAAAACTCGATCCCTTGGACATGGTCACTGCCAGCTTGGAGGTCACTGTGTTCCTGGGGTCAATTCCTCAGCTGAGTTCAATGGAGCGGTGGCAATTAACAACGGCTAAGGAGCTGGTCCCGTCGCCTCTCAAACTTTGGCCTGCATTTCATAACCAAAACCTCAACTACAGTTTTTAAAGAGAGTTGTATTTGCTGTTCCTACCATGGAACACACTGGTTGTGCGTCTCTTCGTGAGGTTATTGGGGATTTGCTCAATCATTTGGTTAATTTTATTTGATCATTTTACCCCTTACCACTTTTCCCATGAGCTAAGAATGCTCATGCTAATCGCAAAGATACAACTCAATAGATGGTTACAGGCAATAGAAGGGTCCTGATTTTATTATTTTTTAAATAAACCGTAAGCAGTAATTTTTTACTGAGACAAAAGGTAGGTTTTTTTTCTTTTGTTAATTAACTTGCTATAGGCAACGTAAGTGCTAATAACACAGACACACCGTGATTATCAAACACTCAGCTATTACCATAAGTACACTAGCAAGAGAGTGGTTCTCTAGAATGCAAATCAATTTAAATAAATTGGCTAAAGATCCTTTTTTCCCCATTTTCTGTGTGTTGATAAAACTCTACCTTATACACAGACACGACAGTCAAACAAGAACAATTCTTTGATAATTTCTTACCCCTAAAAACACAGCGGGGGGGGGGGGAGAGGAAATGCAATTCTATAGCTATTGCCTGGGAATAGTTAAAGAAACAAACGAAATAGACTGAGGATTTGTAATGTAAAATGTGCATTACTTTTTTCAAACATTATAATAATGCGTATTCTTGCTCAATTATAAGTAGTTGTAGCGGCTGAAACTATGACTTGAGAGCACGCTTAATTGCAAGCACTGAAGACAACAGGAGTCAGTATTACTCACATGCTTAAAATCAGGCATGTGCTAGCGTGCTTTGCTCAGTTGAGTCCCCAATCCCAAGTCTGGGCAAAACTGCTCTTTGGGTCAGTGGTACTATTTGGTGTCTGAGAGGTGGGGTCAGCCTACCCACATCTAAAGGACCTCCCCCCAGCCTACGGGGAGGGTCCACAGAGCCCAGAAAACCAACTAATTATGTGGGACAAATAATGAGAAAACAGAAACGGGTGTGAGGGTCAAAGGGCTAAAACAAGGGAACCGGGTGGGGATACCGAGCAGAGAACCCCAGACAGCGCCCACTGCCCCTCGAAGGTCTCAAGCGAGCCAGCGCATGCCGCCCATTGGAACTCTGCCCGGATACGTGAGCAGATACAGGAACAGAAAACCACAGTCGCAGGCCCCTCCCTCTGCCAACCTCTGCTCCCTGGTTTTATAGATTGGGCAATTTGGCAATAGCCAAGAGGAGGTTGACCAGGAGGTCCTGCAACTTTGTGGGGCCATGGATGGGGTGGGCATAGATTAACAGGTGAGGGGAAAAGTGCAGCCAGAACCTCAACATGAGGTTCTGGAGGATCCAAAGGCGGGGCTGTAACCTTGCACACTCAAGGTAAATGTGTGCCAGGGTCTCCCTCACGCCACAGAAGGGCAAGTGTCAGTAATGGGGGTGAACACGCCCGTGCCCACCGCACCATGCAGGATTCTCCAGCTGATGTCCCTAGCGGGCTGTGGCACCAAGGTCGAATAGAGACTGGCCCGCTGGGTTTGGGTCAGTGGTGTCAGGCAGGCAGGACCACTCCAGCTAACTATAATCCTCAATTTCATGAAACACGGTTCTGGGTTATATACGCACATGGCTGGGTAAATTACATCTGAGAGGCAGCTTATTTGCCAAAACCAGGCTGGGGGGACAACCAAATTTCACACAAATTCGCCAGATAGTGTCTGGCCAAAGAAAATACATTCATGCTGGATGCACGAGGGGACTGAGGAGCTAACCGTCCACTGGAGGAAAAGCAGCTTCCTTCTAACCTTTCTCTCCCTGGTGGGGGCTCTCCTCTGGGATGTGGAAGACCCAGGTTCAGGTCTCCCCACTGACTGATGGGGAGGAGGGACTCTGGATGCATGAAATGGCCAATACTCCAATGCTAGGAGCCGGGGAAACAGGAAGAAGTGGAGTCATTCATTGACACGCACAAGCTGGTAGCACCGAAACAGCACTACCTGTTCCCAAGCTATCGATATCTCAGCAATGACGACCAGCAGTCAGGGTCCATGTCTTCCCAGAGGGAGCCCAAGGGGGCTGGTACAGACCATGCGTTACACGAGGGCAGGGGTCTCCCGCTTCAGTGCGCCACCCTTCTGGCAACCACAATTACTACACGACTCCCAGAGGGGAGAGCATGAGCCCTGTCGCCCTGGCTGGGCGTCAAAGCCCCAGCGCTTCAGGCTGGTGGAGAAAGGCTGAAACCTGAGCCCCGCCCCCAGGACCGGAGACCATTTGGCATCAGCCTCAGCAAGTCTAATGGTGGCCCCATTAAGATGGAGTCGCAAGACACTTTGGGGTCCCCCCCCACAGCTCGAGAACTGCTCCCTAGAAAACAGGATGAGCCCAATGGCCGAGGCTGTGTAGGAAAACCAGCTGCATGATCATGGGGGACTTCAATGCAAGTGGCACACGGTGCCCGTCTCGTGCTGCCAGGACGGAAACATCCTTGGAGTTTCTAAACCTGATAGAACCAGACAGCGACTCTCCCTGCTTGCCTCCGGCTCCATCCTCCCCGGACAACACACAAAAATTACTGCAGCCCGGGGCCTACTTGCTCTAGAGCAGACCCAGTCTTACAGGTCAAGGCTGCCTCCCCCAGGCATGGCAGAGTGCAAGATAGCAGCTGCGCCCGTGGCACTGGGTGGCGGAGGAGGGTCGTATTCTGGCCCTTTGTGCGGTAGATCGGTAAGTGCTAGGACCCCCGTCGCAGGAGAGGAAACAGACACAGGAAATGGTTAACTAACTGCTCAAGGTCCCATACATCCTCGACTGCAGAGCCCCCCACAGCACTCAGGCCTCTCGGCTCTCAGGCCTGTGTCCCAGCTCAGAGCCATTCTCCCCACCCCGGCTTTGAGCTCCTGGTGCTGTGCTAATGCGTTGGCGATCTGCTCCCAGCCAATGTAGCAAGCGACATCCGTGGCGAGACTAATCCAATAGCTGGAGATGTGCGGAGTGCATTTGAAACCCAAAACAAAAAGGAAACCCCAGTGCCGGGTGCCTCTCACTGCAGCAGGGAGCAGGGGCCCGCAGAGAGTTTACTAACAGCTGTGCCTTTTGGTAACGCCCTAAACTGGCTCTTACATCGTTCCTAGAGCTGCAGTTCCTGAGAGCAGAGCTTACTCCAGGGATGGCCGTGCCCAGGGGGGTCAGTGGCCAAGAGCTATGCTGATGGCAGCCTCTCCAATAGCAAGTTAAAGCCCATCTTCATCCTTCAACGCAAAAGATGAATGTTCCCTTTTATTGAGCTATTTAAGCGCCTTATCATTGGAGCTCATGCGTTTGCAATGTGTCCTGCGAGAGCACTCTGAAGGAACACAAGCCGGCTCCAGGCTCCCGGCAGCTGTGTTTGGAAGGGGGAATAAAAAGGATTTTCTACAAAATGTATCTAGCTGCAGACACAATCCATCTGACCAGCCCACCTCAGACAACATGCATTATTAGAAACATTATGTTCATTTCTTTGGCATGACAAAGAACATGAGTAATTCTTTCGATAACACTATGAAAAAACTTAAAAACCAACGAATAGTCTGGTAGCACTTTAAAGACTAACAAAACATGTAGACGGGATCATGAGTTTTCATGGGCACAACCCATGTCTTCAAATGACCGGAGTGTTGGATGGCCGGAACCAAAATCTATCGGCTAATGGCTATCTATGAGTAACCATAGGAATGCAGTGTGCAAATCTGTTCAGCAAGCTTTTGGGCTGGCTGGAGATTAGAAATGTTCTAGTAAATAGGGCTCTTCAAGGTAGGGGACAGAGAGCCTGCTAAAATTCCCAGGTTTGAATTGGTTGGCAGAGCGACAAAAATCGGTTATTACATATGTAATATTTCCACAACTTCTTTGAAATTTTTTCCAGGTCTCATAAAAGGACACTGACAAGCCATCACCATAATTCTTGTTTAGGATGTGTGTTGTGGTAGAATCGAGGCGCTTTCGTTATGCGCCCGCATCTCATGATCCGAGGTGCTGTACAAAGCAGCACGTAGTCCTTGTCCACAATTTTGCGTTTCAGAAAGACTCTTGAATGTGATATTTGCCTCTGAACAGCCCTGCCCCAAACCACTTCCTCACTGGAGCTAGACCCAGCCAGTTCTAGGCTGGGAGGACAGCAGCACCTTGGACAGCTCCGAGGGCACGCTGAGCTTTAGACCTGGTTAAGACCCAGGTCCAGTGGCTGAAGACCAGCCACAACCACCTACAAAACTTTACAGAGCCCTGGACAGGGTGTGTTGAGATCCTGGCCTCAGAGCTTGCAGAGGTGGGGCTGGACAGAGCAACATCTTGCGGCAGTGGTCCAAGAAGCAAGATAGCAGAAGACAGCAGAGACACTTAGCAGGCAACTGCTACATACAGGGTCCCTGGGCCAGGACCCAGAGGTGTGAGCTGTCCTGGGTCCCCCGCAACTCCCAGCAGCTACAGCAAGGGGGGAAGAAGGAGCCTGCTTCCAGGCACCCCACAAGAAAGCCCTTGGAGACACCTCCATGCCCAGAGACAGCTGAGATGGAGAAGCGGCAGACACACCCTTGGTCACAAAAAGGCGTCCATGAGAGGGCAAGCCCTTGTGCGCCGTCAGTGAAAACAACTGGGTGATAAGAATTCTGGAAAATCTTGCCTTTATTCAGGTGCCTCAAAGGAAACGGAGCCCTTTTTGAGACTCTGGCGCTATCTGGTTACATTCATCCATGGCACCATGTTAAACTTTCATTTGAACTTTCATCTCCATAATACAATTTTCCATCAACAGGAAACCGTCTGCCATGCCGGCTATTTATGATTCTCCATGGATCCAAGAGCGTACGGGATAACACAGTTCTAAGTAAGAGTGACTTGGAAACCAGCAAATTGTTGATCTTGACTCTGGTGACAACATGACAACTTTTTAACTGACTATAAAATAAATAGGCTTGGCGTGAATTCCTCACTCTAGGACTATGACTACCAGAAGTTGTGGTCTTCATAAGTGGATAACTGATTACAAGACGAAGCCAATGATCAAGAAGTGAAACAGTGCACTGGGATTTAAGGATTTCAAATAAGGCTGTCAAAAATATGTAATAATATTGTCAGATCAATTTGCTGCCGAGTAGAGGTGTGATGTGATACAATTTCAGAGTTTTAGCAGATTACATTCTTTAACCAGTAATTTAGAAGCAACAAATTACGATAAATCACACTTTAAAACCTGAAGGCAGGCACTGTAATAGTTATAGAATGTGACTGACAAGAATGAGCAAATTTAAGCAATATTCTTGAGTTGAGAAAAAGCAAGTTTAACTGCTTTTGAAAGATGATGATCAAAGACTAGTTAAGTACTGAATCAATAAGACTATCAAGGTTATAGGGGAAAGATGGATTCATAAACTGTGCTTTCCACACTTCTGCCAGGTGTCCCAGGCGTGGCAATAGCTAAGGCGATAGCATGAGATGTAGGGTTGTATGTATCCAAAAATGGCTTCCAAATCAGAGTGGCATAAGCATGAATTTTTTCATCCAAACAGTTCTCCTTTGGTGAATGCCATTGCAAATGAAACCAAACTTCATTAAATACTTAGATACAATTCTCTTTAGAAGAAAATGGAAACAAAAATCAGAACATCCTGACTTATCATTTCAAAATGACTCAAAATTGTACACTGGGTTTTTTTTAATTAAAAGGGTCAAAGGAAACATTTCACATCTGTCAAAGCAACATGTTTCAATTGAAATAAATTCAGTTTTAAATGTAAATTTGTTTTTTCACCCGAACTCAAGACTAGTTTTTCCTTGAAATCTCAACTTTTTCCATAGCATGTAAAATCCATTTTCTGACCATAATTAGACACAACCATCTATGATTTTTGGTTTCTCTTAGTAAAGGTGTTTTCTCTGGGGTGCCAGGTATTAAGGGCCAGATTCTCTGGAAAACACATTAGCATGACTCATTGCCTCCAAGATTTTGCTAAGGTTTGTAGTATTCTGGAAGAGATCAAGAGATTTTTAGTTGAAAATGCATCAACTTGGCATAAGTGTAGGTTGCATATGGCTTTAGGAGCTTTCCTTTCTGTTCATAGACATGATGGCATACTTTGACTTTTATCTCCATCTTCAGAATAAGAATCAAGTTGTTTGCTATCTGGCTGCAAGACAATAGCCTTCCAAACAAAACCTCAGCTTTTCCAAGGACTGCTCCTCTTTGATTTTCCAACAGATGGAGGGGGAAAAAAGTCAGATGAGGATGGCTGTTCCTAGGCCACACAGAGTGGCAAAGTGGACCATCTCCTTTGACAGTGGCTCCTAAGCTCCCGCAAGGACAGATACGTCAAGGTTTTCTAAAGTGATCATGGATTTTGGGTGCCTCCATTTTTAGAGGCTCAACATGATGCATTTTAAGAGGGGCCTGGTTTTCAGATGGCAGGAGTTCAGCGCTTTCTGAAAATCCTCAGGCCCCTCAAAGCCGTGTCAAGTTGGGAAACCAAAACAAAAAATCACTGATCACGTCCAGACTCTTGTTTCACCGTGTCAGTCTGTTCAGAATCCTGATTCTGCAGCTAGAGATCAAAGTTGCACTATGCTGTCAAGTCATGTCCGTGGGGGTCAGCGATGCTGTAACAGACCGTGTGAGTGGCACGGCTTTCACAACTTAGCTGGCCGGACCTCCTCTTGTTCTGAAATCAGAGAATTCCCCCCACACACACCTGCCACCGCCGATGGGCCTGGCCTGCCTGCTGGAGGCACAGAAAGGGGAAGTGAGTGTCCAAGAGCCCCCAGCCGGTTGGTGGTCGAGACAGGCACAGACCCCACATCTCCATCCTGCATCACCTCCATTGGACACAGTTTCCCTCTTTACAGGCCAATTTCCAGCTGAACTCACAGGGCTGCCAATGTGAATCCAGAACAGACTGCCCTAAGAGTGACCTACGGTGCCTTGAAGGGGGCATGTCGAACCCCCGTGAACACTTGCTGAGGGGCAGAAAGCCCGAGTGAAAGGGATGAAATCGGGGCAAGCTTCTTTGGAGACACTTACGTTGAAGAACAACCCTTTGTGTTCTGAGCAGGCCTGCTGACGGGCGGGGGGCAAAGAGGACAGTTGCCCCAGAGTCTGGCAGTTGAAAGGGGCCTGGGGCTTGTGGCTGCAGCAGCAGTGGCACCCAGAGCTCCAGGCCTTTTACATCACCTCCAGAGCACTGTGTGTTGGGGGCAGAGGGAGGGGGTGTGGCACAGAGGGCTGGCCCCACCCCTTTTGCTTGAGGGCCCGCCTCTTCTGGGAGAGGCTGTCGGCACCCCTGGTAAGCAAACCACTGACAGCCTCAAGGTGAGGGACATTAAATATCGGTTCATTGACTAGTCGATTAACCTCATGGATTCTTATCGGTTACTCGACTATTCCATAGTCCCTGAAAAACCAGCTCCCCTTGCAGACTGGCTGCCTGTCACCCCGCGCTGCTGCCTCTGATACAGAGGCAGCAGCACAGGGTGGCAGCAGCCCCTGTCTGGGGGCAGGGAGGTGAGCTCCTGAACCCAGCACAAGCTGGAACTGAGCTGAGCTGCCTGCCCACCTGGCTCCTAATACACTTTAAATGCAGAGCCGCAGCAGGGGTAGGTCTTGGACCCAGTGTGAGCCAGAACTGAGCTGGGCTACTGGCTAGCCTGCTAAAAAATGTCCTGGTGGGGGTGGGGGAATGCATGTCGTCTACGGCAGTGTTTCCCAAATGGTGTTCCACAGAACCTGGGGTTCCATGATGTGAAAATCAGGGTTCCGTGCGAAAATTCCATTCCAATAACATTTTATGATTTTTTTAAAAAAATAATAATTCACGTTTAAGCATTTATGAATTTTATTGAAAATTTTCATTTGTGTTGCTCTCACGACATGGTTTAGCATTTGTTTATTATTATCCTTACTTATTTGTGGTCTACTTTTTCAGCTCCGTACATAAGACTGTTAATTAGGGGTTCCGCAAAATTCTTTCGAGTTTAAAACGGTTCTGTGGCCAAATAAAATTGGGAAACACTGGTCTAGAGCATTAACTGATCAGTTTTTGCTTATTGGTTAATCGACTGCACTGTTACAGCAGCATCCGGAGGTCGGTTTGAGAGAAGCAGCAACACACGGACCACTCTGTAGGTCTCCGCCCGGCGCCTTGTGTTTATCTCCAGTCGCAGGCTTGCATGAACTCGCAGACAAACCAGGGCCAACCTGCGGGAGCCAGAGCCGGAGCCAGTTACCGCTGCTGTGCCGGGAGCTGCTGAGACGGCACACCACACTGCTCCTACGCAAAGACACCTCCCAAAGCACTGGAACAAGTAATGGGGCCAATGCTGCACTTGGAACACAGCGGATGTTCCCCATTCAGTAACAGGAACCTGGGACATTGGTGCCAATTTTAAACTGGCAAGAGGTAGCCAAGAGGAAAATCCAGGTGACCATCTGCAATTTCCAATCTCAATGACTTCTCTAGGGAGAGCCACTAGATACAGGGAAGGGGGAGCACAAGTTAATGTTTTAGGTACATGATGGTGCCTCTTTGAGCACTGCACCTATTAGTACAAGGCATATGGATCACTTAAGGCCTAGGGAATGTGGATTCCAGCCACCGTGCGCAGCCTCCAAGCAGAACGATCATGAAATAACTGGCACAAGAACAAGAATCTGACAACACATTTTTATGGGAAAATGCAATACACTGAATGGCTTTGCTTATTGTATGGGTTGTCAGTCAAGTACAGAGCAGAGTAAGCAAACAGATAGCGTTGGGTTGTTTCATCCTACGAACTCATGTCTGACATTGCCTGAGAGGCAAGAGAGCAAACGGAAGATTGATCACATCAATTGCAGCTGGCAGAGATCAAGTAACAGAGTAAAAGAAAGTTGGTCCGCATCTGTTGAAAGCAGCCAATCATTAGGTATCTCTATCAGACTTGCACGGCGCACAGAGAAACCAGATGACAAAGCAAAGAATTGCGCATTTCTCCCATCCTTGCCATTTCTCCTTTAACTTCGAATACATTCATCGCTGGGCATTCTTGTCGCCAGTATTTAGAACTTTTAGGGCAATTTAGCACCCGGAACCAAGAATCCGGCAGCATGTGACCTGCTTTGCTCCACCAGCCACCGGAAATGGATTATTCACCGGTTGAAAAATCCCAGGGTTGTTACTCCAGTACAACGCAAGCAGGTGCTGTCGGTTCAGCCAGCTAACGTGGCACCGCTATCTGTTCAGATTCGGGAGCAGTACCCCAACCCTTCCATTATGTTGGGCATCTGTTCGCTCCGCAAGGAAGACAAAGGGTTTCATTTTTCGCCTATCCTCTGAACTTGCTTCCCCAGCCATCCTTTGCTTCAGTCTCTCCCGTCCAAATGTGAGTCACAAGCCGTTTTGCTGACTTACCGTGTTGGTGCGGTGTTTTTTACTGTGAGAAGCAAAGAGCCTATCAGCATTGCTCCCGTGTTCCTTTCGTTCCAGCTGGGGCTTGGCAGCGGGCCCGGAGATGTGTCGATTGCCCAATTTCGGTCAGGATTGCGATTTCAAATGCACTGTCAGTTCTGATTCCTCACATCACCATCTCAAATGGGCAGAGAAGGACAACTCAACTGGCAATCAGTTTCCAACAAGAGAAGGTCAGAACAGACTCTGCCTCCTGTGAAGAGCTGTCAGCTCTTATGACAATGCCATAATAGCTCAAGCTAGCAGAGCAGGGCATTCAATGTGCAGGTTGGGAGGGCGCTCACCTACAAAGCTGAGCCTCGGGGGGTCCAGCCTGATGGGGAAATTCACCCCAGTGCAGACCACACAGAGCTATTAAGCGCTGTGTTCATGCTCACCTTAAGCAGCTCATAGGACCCAATGTAAGCTCTTTTCACCTGGGTGAATTCACCCTAATTATTTTAATGCAGCATATTGCAGAACATGCAAGTAATGATGGCGGGTTAGCAGGGATTTAAACCAGGACCTCGATCGAAAAGCATGGGCATCTACGGCCAGTGCTAACATCAGCACTCCCATAGCAAATGTATAAACCTGTCCATTTGGACGTGCCTTTCTTGGGGGACAAAGAGACACACCCTGTTCGTGCGGGTTACACGTACATTGTATTACCCGTCTGGAATCCATCTCCCAGCAGGTCCCTGCCCAGATAGCAGTGAAGACTTGGAGCCACTTCACTTTTGAATCTTGCATTGAAAAGAGGGTTTATTTCAAGGGCTGGGCCGTACCCTGCCTCAGCCGCTGAAAGCTTTGAACGCGTAATTAACGAGCAACAAGCCTGCAGCTATGCAATAGCGGAACCCTGCAAAAGCCAGCTCTTCTACACAGCGCCTCGTCTAAGAAGGGACTCACCTGAAGAGAATGACCAATTATTGTGAGGCTACTTATAAGTCTCAGCGCAGATGTCTATGGGGAGTAGTGTGTGGTTTAATTGGAGTTAGCCAGAACAGGAGAGACAGTGGGAGCAGAAAGAGCTCATCAGCTATATGAAACTTTCCTACAAAAACAGCGTAAGGAAACATTCTCCCCTGTACAAAGGACCAGCAAAAAGGCACGCTATTTCAGATAGCTGCAAAGACTGTACGTGCAACAATAAATACCAGAATGGGAACGTCACAGCCAGGCTAATCAGAGCACATAGCTGACAACGGTCGTATTTCCAGTTCACACGATTACAGATTCAGAGTGGAAGCGTCACCCAAGCACCAGTCGCAGATCCCATCTGCAAGGGGAGAGAGGGCCGTAGATGTGTAGACTTAATTTTAATTCAGCCCCTGAGCAAGAAAGTGTTGATATTCATCTGTTTGGCAGGAGGAAGGATTAAAAACCCCCAACCTCCCTTGCTCCTGGGAGGATCTCAAAGAGAATGGCTACAGATGAATTACTTTGCCCGTTTACTGAGCACAGGATTATGCACCCCCTCATGTCAGACAAAACAGCATTTAGGATCAGTGTTAGCAAGCTTAGTATTGTCTCAAACTTTATCATGCATTAAAACTCAATATCTGAACCCCTCTCTCCACCCAGAAGGCGAATTGATATTGAACGGAAGCCTTCTCAAGCTGCTACAAAACAAACCCTTAACACCAGCAGTACATGGAAAAACACGGCGCCTTTAATCGACTTGTTTTCAGTTCACTAGATTCTGCCTCTGGACTTCCCCCAGCAACATATGCCCATCAGGCAATCGCTTTTAGGAAATGGAAAGCCAAGCCTGTGGAATAGATGTTTCTAATTTCCTACAGCACCACCAGAAACTGTTGGAGTCACTTGACAAGTCTTCCAATAGCTCCGTGCACTCCAGTTGATTGCGGATCCACATGGTTATGTCAATGCAATGTCAGGGCATAACGATTCATTTGGGTTCAGATCCAAGGGCAGGTGCATCATTTTTTCTACCTGGGCTACATGAGTTTATTTCCTCTTTTTCCTCTCCCGCAATGAGCCATTAAGAAGGGCTGGCGGAAAACCACTAACTGGGTTGTGAACGGTACAGCCGCGCATTCAGGAAACAGGGGGCTGCAGTTTTGAAAACCACGATGAGCACGTCTTTGCGTTTCGAACGTGGGGAAATGCCGTCACGCTACGCTGACCATTCAGAAACTCCACGGCCACCATGGCACCCCGACGTTGCTATTTCCTTTCCCAGCACATGAAAACTGCCCCTGCATGGGGCTCAGACCTCCGCTGCCCAGGGTGAGGATTCTCGCTCTCCTCTCAGGGCGGTAAGTAGCTGATCATTTGTATTGAGCAGGTGAGCTCAGTAGCAAAACAAGGACTTGGGTGTGTTTAGAGCAGAGCCCCCTATAGAAGACAACACTGGACAGCCACTGAGCCCTTCAAAGCCACACTCCCGGAGCTGCCCGGGGCTCCTAGTAACTACCAACCAACAGCTTTCTCCACATCCAAGAGCCCATGGTGCTGCTTTGGGGGCACCAGTGGGCCAGAAAGCTGGCCGATGCCACTGGGGAATTCCACAGCTGGTGGAGAGATAGCGGAGCCAATTGTCATCCACCCCTCTTGGCCCCTCGTCCCAGCATGCTGGGTATGTCTAGAAAGGCCACAGCGTGCTGCTCTCAAGCAATCCAGCTGGTAGCAAGGCCTCTTGGCCCTGAGAGGAAGGAAGCTGGTGGTACTAGTCACAGACTCATAGAATACTAGGACTGGAAGGGACCTCGAGAGGTCATTGAGTCCAGTCCCCTGCCCTCACGGCAGGACCAAATACTGTCTAGACCATCCCTGATAGACACTTATCTAACCTACTCTGAAATATCTCCACAGATGGAGATTCCACAACCTCCCTGGGCAATTTATTCCAGTGTTCAACCACCCTGACAGTTAGGAACTTTTTCCTAATGTCCAACCTAAAATTCCCTTTCTGCAGTTTAAGCCCATTGCTTCTTGTTCTATCTTCAGAGGCCAAGATGAACAAGTTATCTCCCTCTTCCTTATGACACCCTTTTAGATACCTGAAAACCGCTATCATGTCCTCCCTCAGTCTTCTCTTTTCTAAACTAAACAAACCCAATTCTTTCAGTCTTCTCTCATAGGTCATGTTCTCTAGACCTTTCATCATTCTTGTCGCTCTTCTCTGGACCCTCTCCAATTTCTCCACATCTTTCTTGAAATGCGGTGCCCAGAACTGGACACAATACTCCAACTGAGGCCTAACTAGCGCAGAGTAAAGTGGAAGAACGACTTCTCGTGTCTTGCTCACAACACACCTGTTAATGCAGCCCAGAATCATGTTTGCTTTTTTTGCAACAGCATCACACTACTGACTTATATTCAGCTTGTGGTCCACTATAACCCCTAGATCCCTTTCTGCCGTACTCCTTCCTAGACAGTCGCTTCCCATTCTGTACGTATGAAACTGATTGTTCCTTCCTAAGTGGAGCACTTTGCATTTGTCATTATTAAACTTCATGCTGTTTACCTCAGACCATTTCTCCCATTTGTCCAGATCATTTTGAATTATGACCCTGTCCTCCAAAGCAGTTGCAACCCCACCGAGCTTGGTATCATCTGCAAACTTAATAAGCGTACTTTCTATGCCAATATCTAAATCGTTGATGAAGATATTGGAGAGCCGGTCCCAAAACAGACCCCTGCAGAACCCCACTTGTTATACCTTTCCAGCAGGATTGTGAACCATTAATAACTACTCTCAATTCAATTCAATATAACTCAGTTCAATTCTCTCTTCCACCCCTAGATTCCTAAGGCTACGTCTAGACTACAAACCTCTTTCAAAAGAGGCTTTGTCGAAAGTTACTTTTGAAAAAGAGAGTCTAGACTACAACCAGTATTTTCGAAAAAGCAAGCTGCATTTTGGAACGAGAGAAGTCTGGATGCTGTCTTTTGAAAAAGCACAGTTTGCATTATGTAGCGCCTTTTTTCAGAAAAACACTTTTGAAAAAACGAGGTTTTTAGCAGTCAAAAAAACTGCTGCGTTCTTTCAATTGTCTTTAGAAAGAATGCGGCAGCAGTCTAGACGCAGGGGAAGTTTTTTCGAAAAAAGGCTATTTTTTTGAAAAAACCCTGTAGTCTAGACATATAAGAGACAGGGGCTGTTCAGCGTGGAAAGGAGATGATTAAGCCATGGCGGTCAAGGTGTCAGCCCAGGCTCTGGGTGTCCCTAGGCTCCGACTTTCAGATTCTGGGACTGGCCAACACTCGCTAATTGCCCTGTTCTGTCCATCCCCTTTGAAGCATCCGGCACTGGCCACCGAGGGTACGTCTAAACTACATGCCTCCGTTGACGGAGGCATGTAGATTAGCCAGATCGGCAGAGGGAAATGAAGCCGTGATTAAAATAATCGCGGCTTCATTTAAATTTAAATGGCTGCCCCGCTCTGCTGATCAGCTGTTTGACGGCAGATCGGGGCAGTCTGGACGCGCCGTGCTGACAAAGAAGCCTTTCTTGATCGGCACAGGTATGCCTCGTGAAACCATAGGGAGGGACAACAAAAAGTTAATCAGCTCTCGGTTTTTTGTTTTAAAAACCACAATGCCTTAGCTTACTGATTATACATTGTAATGGGTTGTCTCCTGCAAAGATTGCTCGGTATCTAAATCAATGCAAAACACATAGTTTGCAAAAGGCATATGAAGAGTGTAAAACTCATGAATTACACATTTATCTATGGCACATGATGACAACACAAAATTTGCTCTCAAGACCATTTCCTAATTCCCTAGATCCAGTCATACTCCTTATGCAAAATGGAAAGGAGATTAACCGGATTAATACACAAGGGGTGTGTCTAGATTACATGGCTCTGTTGATGGAGCCGAGCCATGTAGATGAGTTTACTCGGCAAAGGGAAATGAAGCGTGAGGCTTACAGGATCTGCTGACAAAGGGTTCTAGGGTCAACAGATCCCCGTCTAGGCTGCTGTGCTGTGCCAACAAACAGCTGATCGGCACAGCGCGGCAGCCATTTTGATGTAAATGAAGAGGCAATTATTGAAATCGCCACTTCATTTCCCTTTGCCAAGTAAACTCATCTACATGGCTCCTTCAACAGAGCCATGTAGTCTAGACACACCCCAGGTGTGAAACAACTATGTGGGCCTAACCCTATTCAGAAACATAGGGGCAAAACAACGTCCCTAAAAATTGGCTATATTGAAATCAATGGAGCCCCTCCCCTCTATACTAACAACAGGACTTCATGTGAGTTTCCACTTTTGATTATAACTAGGGAAGTTTTGTGGCCTGATTTCATATTCTGACAAGTTCTTTCTATAGTCCCCACCTAAAATCTGTCATCACAACGCAAGGATTTCTTCCTTTAGATTGTAAGCAGATAAATGCTATTGGCCACACATTCCAAATACAGGATTATTCAGCCGCTGCTTTTCCTCAGGCAAAGTGAGTATTTGCTGATCTTATCTATAAATTCAAGTATTTGGAGACCGCAGAAACAAGGCATTAGAAAACATGATTTTTTTTCTGATTTGACTGTGATATGCATTAAAAAAGAAAAGCTGTCCAAAGCCTGAAGGATTTGAGAAGAACCTGGTCCGATAATAGACTTGGACTTATTGTAGTAATAGTTTATAATTCTCTAATTGAGTGTATACAGTTAGGTAGGTGAGGCATTTCTGAAGAGAAATATGAATAGCCCAAGTAAACACATTGGGCCAGATGCTAGTCCTTGCCCTGGCCTCACTGCATCACTCCCACAATGCAATGGGGTTAGAAAACTGCCCTCCAGTGGACAGTTGAGAATTCCCTCAATACAGGAGAGCTGGGACTGCTTGGCCAGCACAGAGCCAGCATGACAGAGTAGGCCATCTTCTCCTAGTCCTGCTAGTGCAGGGGGTGTGCCAACAGGGGAAAAGGCCTGGTCAGTCATGTTCATTGACTCCAATGGAAGCTGGCGGCACGCACATCAGAGAGCATCACTTCCCCTCCCGCCCTGAACAGTGACCATGCGCGAAAGGTTCTGTGCCTTGGAAAAGCTCCGGATGTGAAGGGTGAGTGGGGCAGGGCAGTTGGGGAGAGCTGATTCCTGGTGACACTATCGGGCCACGGAGCGAGAAGCAGAGGACGTCTGGCTGTACAGAAAGGGAAGCTGAGGGCACCTAGCCAAGTCTGGTCTAACTTTACACAAATGGAGGAGGAGCTGGGTGAATCCCAAGTCAGTCAATGTTTTACCTACACTGAGCAATCCATTGCTAGTGGCTATCGATAAGAGCAGTAGCAAGAGACACCGTTCCAGCTAGTCTGAGTGCCCTCCTCGACAGACTCAAAAGGCCTTTCTCCCCCCGTGCAACCAAGATGGAGCCCCTTTCACACGGGGCCATATCAGCCCAGACTATTCTGCAGCAAAACGGTCTCACTCAGTCTGAGCCAGAGGAACAGTTTCATAGAACTGAATGTTCATTCCCTCAGTCTTTCCAGGGATTGTAATGATCTCCCTCACCAAGCAGACACCATTCCATGGAAAAATGTGACCGACGGCGCATTGGAATGCCGTTCGTCGCCTCTCCAGAGATCTGCTTCTCCTCTCCTTTGCCATCCAGCCCATTAAGGTGAGATGTTCCTGCCCCCAATTCTCTGATTACCCTTCTGCCTTTTGTTCTGCAAAGTTAGATGTTTTTAAATGAGCCATCTAGAGGACACCATCGTGGACTGTTTACGTGAGCCAACACCCCAGGCCAGCCCACACAAGCCTTGAGCAGAAGCAGAGTGGTCTGCTTCAGAGCCGGCTGGCCAAACAGTGCTGATGGGCTCTGCAGAGAACGGCTATGCGAAGCACTTACGATAACAAATGGGATGCAAATTAAAGACCAACTAAGGAAGCGCCAGCTTGCTCACCCTCCTCCGGACGTCAGCCGCCTTCAGTGCTTTGCAGAGCCAAAACATAATTTATTCTTTGATAGAAAAAACAATGCTACCCCCCGAGTGAGAGCTCTGGGCACCCTAACAATCAGTGTTGCAAGGAGCAACCCCCACCCCACCGCAATGCAATAAAACAAGGAAAATGAATCACAGAGCCCGGGGTCCTCCCAAAAAAGCCTTCCCATTGCCCTTTCTTGTTGGGAGAGCTGTCACATTTGAGTGTCCCAGACAGTCTCTAGTGTGGTGCTGGGAAAGAGACGGGCTATCTGTCCCCCCCATCCTAGATACAAATGCCTCTCGGGGGCAGCCGAGGAGATCAATATCAACCGATGGTGTCACGGGTCGAAGCCAACACCTCAGACACCCATCCACAAGGGTAGTGGCACCATTTGCTACCAGCAAGGCATACCAACCATGAAGCAGCCTGCTGCACATGGCCACTGCCCCGCTCTCTGAATGGACAGAAGGCGTAAGCCCCTGAGAACGCGGGTCAGGAGTCGAGCCCTGACGTAGCACAGGGGCAGCCTGGTCTGCCAGAGGAAACGGACATGCCTTCTCACGCAGGCACAGAGAGCGTTTCCAGGCACTGCATTAATGTGATCATGTGTCACCAGCTAGGCCCAAACTGGATTAACTCATGGTGCAGGCCACTCTGAGACACTCTCCTCTCCTTGGCCATCTCTCCAGGCAGTTTCCCTCCCGCCCACGCTCGCTCCGCACAGTCTGTCTTGCTTGGCAAACCACATTTAGGACTTGTTTAAAGAGTCTGCTCCCTCCCCTGCCCAAAAGCCGGGCTGCCAGCCGATCAGAGCTGTCCCCTGAAACTCAGCTTGCTGTACCTGCATCTATCCAGCGACAATTCCTCCTTGTTCAATTTCAACCCCTATTGATTTTGGAGACGCGTGTTTCTGAGATGTATGGCATCAGTCGATTATACTGCTTAGCCATTTGTTTGAGTCTCTCAACGCTCTGGATTTTTTTTCCACTGGATTCTCCAGACAAGATGCTGCCATCGTTGTAATTCAAGTAGCATCACTCTTCAGAGCCCTGAACTATTAGGCAACATTGCGCCGAGAGCCTCCGAGCTAAGGTAATTTGGGGACTAAATCAAATTTTATCGCTGGTTGAGGTTAGTGGATATTAATGGGAGTGCAGGAGTTTGCGCTGAATCATTCATGTGAATAAATGGAGAGCTAGTGTTTAATACTTAGTACCACGGGCACTAAAACCTTCTGAAAAATGGGGAGGGTGTACTGCTATTTACAGCGAGCATGATGAAGGAAGAGCCCCACTTTGGCAAGATGGCTGTCACCGTACACCAGCAGTGCTTATACATTCAGTACTATTATAAACCTACTGTGCACACTCTTAGGCTACGTCTAGACTGCAGGCTTCTTTCAAAAGAAACTTTTCCAGAAGAGATCTTCCGAAAAAACGTCTTCCGAAAGAGAGCATCTACACAGCAAAAGCGCATCGAAAAAGAGATCTGCTTTTTTGAAAGATAGCGTCCATTCAGTGTGGATGCTATCTTGCATGTAAGCTGTGATTACTATGGGCGGAATGGCCACTAGGGGACCTGTGCTTTTTCTTCTTTCCTCTTCTGGCTGGATAACCATTCTCATAGTTATTATTAACGGTTCACTATCCTACTTGAAGGGCATAACAAGTGGGGTTCCACAGAGGTCTGTTTTAGGACCGGTTCTGCCCAATATCTTCATCAACAATTTAGATATTGGCATAGAGAGTACGCTTATTAAGTTTGCAGATGATACAAAGCTGGGAGGGGTTGCAACTGGCTTGGACGATAAAGTCAAAATTCAAAATGTTCTGGACAAACTGGAGAAATGGTCTGAGGTAAATAGGATGAAGTTTAATAAGGACAAATGCAAAGTGCTCCACTTAGGAAGGAACAATCAGTCTTACACATACAGAATGGGAAGCGACTGTCTAGGAAGGAGCACTGCTGAAAGGGATCAAGGGCTCATAGTGGACCACAAGCTAAATATGAGTCAACAGTGTGACACTGTTGCTAAAAAAGGAAACATGATTCTGGGATGTATTAACAGGAGTGCTGTGAGCAAGACACGAGAAGTCGTCATTCTTCTCTTCTCTGCGCTGATTAGGCCTCAATTTGAGTATTGTGTCCAGTTCTAGACACCACATTTCAAGAAAGATGTGGAGAAATTGGAGAAGGTCCAGAGAACACGACCTATGAAGAAAGAAAGACTGAAAGAATTGGGCTTGTTTAGTTTGGAAAGGAGAAGACTGAGGGGGGACATGATAGCGGTTTTCAGGTATCTAAAAGGGTGTCACAAGGAGGAAGGAGAAAAATTGTTCTCCTTGGCCTCTGAGGATAGGACAAGAGGCAATGGACTTAAACTGCAGCAAGGGAGGTTTAGGCTGGACATGAGAAAAAACTTCCTAACTGTCAGGGTGGTTAAACGTTGGAATAAATTGCCTAGGGAGGTTGTAAAATCTCCATTACTGGAGATATTTAAGAGCAGGTTAGATAGACATCTATCAGGGATGGTCTAGATCTGTGGTTCTCAATTCGTTTCAGTCCACGGACCACCAGGCCAATCCGATGTTACTGGGTGGGTTGGGGGTGCCACCGTTGTGGCCCCGTGTGGCAGGTGGGATTTTGGCCAGCTTGCAGTCCTTTTTTCCTCTGTGGAGAGGTGGGGTGTGTGGTGTGGATCTCCTGTCTTGTTTTGGTGGGGTCCGTTTGTGTGGAAGGTTGGTTTTTTGTGGGGGTGTCCAGCTTAGAGAGCTCTTTTTTGATGTTTTCCTGTTTGCTGTGCGGGGTGCTGGTCGGGTGGTTCCTCAGTTGCTTTGGTGGTGTGTGGCGTGGTCTCTCGCTGTGGTCTGTGCAGTGTGTGGATAGCAGTGGATTTTTAACCTTTGCTACACCATCACTGGTTCATTCACCTGCACATCTACCAATGTAATATACGCCAACAATGCCCCTGTGCTATATACATCGGCCAAACTGGACAGTCCCTACGTAAAAGAATAAATGGACGGTAACAGGGTGTTCCAGCCCCACACTGGCCAAGGGAGGAGCCAGCTGGCCTGCTGGGCTGTGCAGGCCCCTCCCCTGCAGCAGTGCTGAGCATGCTCCAACTGCGGGCCAGGTATAAAGGCCAGGGAGACAGCTCAGTTGAGGCTGGCCTTCAGGGAGGGAGGAACTCCTGTCCAACCTCCGGAGCCAGAGCCAGACCTGTCACTGGAGCAAGAGCCCCTGGACCAGCCGCCCAAGCAGGAGCTGTCGGGCCTGCCGCTTCCGCCGCTACAGTCCCTGGGCCGAGCGCGACCGCAACGCCGACCACAGGGGGCCGCCCGCCCAGCCACAGTGGACAACCCCAGCGCCGTGGCCCCAGATGTCGGGCCCGTCAATGTCATGGCTACCGCCAGCACCATGCCTGCAGATGGGGTCTCCGTCGGCCAGGGGGCTGGGGTAGGAAGCAATCCAGGGCAGAGGGTAGGGGGCAGGGAACGTCCCAGTGGGCTTGGTGCGTTTCAGGGAGAACTCCCCGCCGAGCCAGTGGTAGTAACCACTCACCACTAATAGGGCCCTGGGTTGGGGTCCGGTGGACAGGGAGGGCCCGGACCCTCCTACCCCATCCACCCAGAACCTGGACTAGGCCTGCGTTTGCCATGGACTAGGCCGCAGGGCCTGCGTTTGTGATGAACTAGGCCTCTGAGCCTGGGAGTGTCAAGGTTCGACCCCAGGGCCGAACAGCACGGGGTGGGGCACCCCACGACATGGACACAAATCAGATATCAGGAATGGCAATATACAAAAACCTGTAGGAGAACACTTCAGTCTCCCTGGACACACAGTAGCAGATTTAAAGGTAGCCATCCTGCAGCAAAAACCTTCAAGACCAGACTCCAAAGAGAAACTGCTGAGCTACAGTTCATCTGCAAGTTTGACACCACAGATCAGAATTAAACAAAGACTGTGAATGGCTAACCAACTACAGAAGCAGCTTCTCCTCTCTTGGTATTCACACCTCCACATCAGCTGCTAGAAGTGGGCCTCATCCTCCCTGATTGGATTAACCTAATTATCTCTAGCTTTATTCTGGCCTGCATAATTATACCTGCCTCTGGATATTTCCACTACATGCATCTGACGAAGTGGGTCTTTGCCCATGTATTTATGCTCCAATACATCTGTTAGTCTATAAGGTGCTACAGGACTCCTTGTCACTTTTGAAGATCCAGACTAACACGGCTACCCCTCGGATATAAAAAATTTTCGTGGACCACCTCCTTTTTGAGATATGATAAAAAATTGCAGACAACGAACATTTAGGTTTGAAATTTATTTCTTACTAACAGATTTTTGGTGCCTGCCCATGCCGTGTGACTTTGGACAATGTTCCTGTGGACCACTGAAAAAGTCACCATGGACCACAAGTTGAGAACCACAGGTCTAGATGGTACTGGATCCTGCCATGAGGGCAGGGGACTGGGATCAATGACCTCTCAAGATCCCTTTCAGTTCTAGTGTTCTATAATTCTTGCGAAAGAACTCCCTCTTCCAAGTCCACACGTGCCTTTTTCCAAAAAAGCTCTTTCAGAAAAAGGCTTCTTCCTTGTAGAAAGAGGTTTACCAATGTCAGAAAAACCCCTCAGTTCTTTCAATTTTTTTTCAAAAGAACGCGATTGCAATATGGATGTAAGTGAAGTTTTTTTGGAAAAATGGTCATTTTTCCGAAAAAAACCTGCAATGTAGATATATCCTTAGAATACAGGCCAGCTCTAGACACCATAATGTCACCAAGTAGTTGTGAGACTGGCGGGAACTCCGAGAAAAGCACAAGAAGTGGGACTGCTTTACTAGCACATGCAAGAAAATTAGAGCATAGTGGGTCAGATTATTTTCCAAGTTAAACCCAGGGATCAGAAGCCAATTGGATATATTGACTTCAGCAGAGTCACATGTTGTTGTACGTCTGCTGTGATTTTGATCCATTTCATTTTGATGGGGGTTACTCTCAGTGTAAACCAAGGTAGGTTTTGGTTAGGATCCACCCAACTGCAAGTGAACACATTTAATTGTATTTGTACGGTACTGACACTGAGAACTGAGACAATATTCAGGTTGGCCCATGGGGAAGAAATAATTGGACAGGAACTGATTTTTTAATTTCATAGGAAAATCCAAAGTTTCAAAAAGTTTTCTGGTCTGAAATGGAACAGAAACAAAAGGTAATAATTTTCCATGAAATTAAATTCAAGAAAAAAAATGCAGGTCAATTGAAATGTTTCATTTTGATAAATGTCAAAGCATTTCATTCCAATTATGACATTATTACATTATGACATGAAAAATGAAATAGATGCAGTGTGAAACAAAGTTGAAACCTTTTCAGAGCCCTTTTCTTCAATGGTTCTTTTTAAAGAATTTTTCAGAATCGACACATTTGCACAAAACATTTTGCCTTCAACCAATCAGCATTTGCCAATGGAAAAACCTTCTATCAGAAAAGATCCAGCGTGCTCTCCTCGTAATAAGAAGGTGAAACCCAACAAGGGGACTGAATCTAATGGAAGATGCTGTAAAGGTGGACAGTCATGCTAGATTCAAGATGGAAGACTTGTGAGTGTAATCATTTCAGGCTAGACAAGGACAGCCCACATTGCACTGAAGAGAAGTCCTGCATTGCATTAGACAGGGATGGACAAATTGACCTAGCTGAACTTTCCCAAGTCCAAGTTCTAGGATTCTGTGGCGCTTTACAGACCATGGGACTAGTTTATTACCCATACTCATGTGAATGAGAAGACACTCTCCTCCCAAAAATCCATTTTTGCTGGCTCATGGTTAGCAAGTTTAATTAAAGGATGCAAGGAATCATCCGTCCATTCCAATGCCTTTTGAGTCTGTAGATAAAATATCTTAGCATCGTTACTGGTTAGGGACTGGTTTTCCCTTACACTTCAAGGTTAAAGGCCAAAGTTGCAGGATAAGATGGCCTGAGGGGCTGTCCATGGAGCACTACGGAAAAGTGATTAGGAAAAAAATGTCTAAAAGGGGCAGGGGCTTGGATCCTGAAACCTGGCTAGTTTGAGAAGAACTGCAGGTGCCGAACGTTTCCCAGAATTCAGAGCGAGGTGGGTGGTTTACACTCTAAACCAACAGAGCAAGCTTCAACGACTTCTTATTAAATCACTTCCTGCAGGAAGCCCTGGAACGAGTGTGCTAGGGCTTCATGCACGGTTGCTGGGTGAGCATTCCACATGAGCCTCTACCTAGTGGCAGAAAAAATCGTATTTATAAGAACATGAGAACGACCACACTGGTTCAGATCTTTGGGTCCATCTAGCTCAGTATCCTGGCTCCGGACTGTGGCCAGTGCCAGGTGCCCCAACAAGTGACCCTTCTCCTGTCGCCCATTTCCAGCTTCTGGCAAACAGAGGCTAGAGACATCATCCCTACCCATCCAGGCTCATAACCACTGATGGGCCTAACCTCCATGAATCTACCTAGCTCTTTTTTGAACCTGGTAACACTCTGGTCTTCAAAACATCCTCTGATTTAAGCCAAACTGGAATTATATTCATTCGCCTCAAAAAGGATATTTTGGCCTTGGAAAGGGTTCAGAAAAGGGCAACTAAAATGATTAGGGGTTTGGAACGGGTCCCATATAAAGAGAGGTTAAAGCGACTGGGACTTTTCAGTTTAGAAAAGAGGACACTAAAGGGGATATGAGAGAGGTCTATAAAATCATGAGTGGTGTGGAGAGGGCGGATAAAGAAAAGTTATTTATTAGTTCCCATAATAGAAGAACTAGAGGACACCGAATGAAATTAATGGGTAATAGGGTTTAAACTAATAAAAGAAAGTTCTTCTTCACACAGCGGGTAGTCAACCTGTGGAACTCCTTGCCAGAGGAGGCTGTGAAGGCTAGGACTATAATAGAGTTTAAAGAGATAATTTCATGGAGGTTAGGTCCATAAAAGGCTATTAGCCAGGGGATAGAAATGGTGTCCTTGGCCTCTGTTTGTCAGAGGCTGGAGAGGGATGGCAGGAGACAAATCGCTTGATCATTGTCTTCGGTCCACCCCCTCTGGGGCACCTGGTGTTGGCCACTGTCGGCAGACAGGATACTGGGCTAGATGGATCTTTGGTCTGACCAAGTATGGCCATTCTTATGTTATGTTCTTATGTTCTTATGCATCTGTTGTATTATACCCTCAATCCTGGCAAGCCCGAATTTCAGAAATGGTGTGGGTCACGTGGGGCCAATGAGGAAGATGGGCATAAGTGCCATAAAAGCATAATGTTTGGATTCTTTTTGTAATGAAATGCAATCAAAACGAGCACGCAGCAAGGGAGCCTTCGGCCAGATGGTAGGGAAAGCTTTCTGATTGCAAGGAGCCTGTGGAATCCCCATCGCTGGAGCTTTTCAAGAACAGATTAGACGGACACCTGTCAGGGATGGTCTAGGTCCAGTGTTAGTGCAGGAGAGTGGACTCTTGGAACTCTCATACATTCAGACACCGTCTGTGTTGTTATCTCTGAGTCATTCCCAATAGCTTTGAACCTAGATCTCATCCTTTCACAAGGGAAGGTTTCATTGACCCCCACTATTCGAGCAGCCTCTGGCTAGCACTGAGGCAATGTTGAGATTCTTGGAAGGCGATATTTACTGAGAATGCAGGACCCGGCGATGCCTGATTGGGTGCTGGAATGCCTCAGCAGCACTGGCTTTCATGGGGCACATGTGGGAACTTTTGAAGAAAGTTTGGAAGGTTCCACACTTGAGCGAACGAGGTGGCTATGCAATCGAGACAAGGCCATGTCAGAGCCCAGCGGGGGGAACACGCGCCTGTGGGAGCTAGAATTTGGTAGCGTATGGTGAGAATTAGTGTAAACCATACAGGAAACAATGACAAAGCTGCCTGGCAATTCCATTCCAATACCGACCCGGACAATGGCCAGGAGGTTCAGACGTGCTCAGCAGCCACATCCACCCACGTGCCGAAAAGGCAGGGGAGCTCTCTGGGAAATCTGACCCCAGCTGCGGCATTTTGAAAGATCTAGCTTCAAGCCAGAGAGATCAGTAACCTTTCTTCATAGGACTTGCAGCTATTTTAAAAGTGGATGTGTCAATCAAATCAATGGAGTATCGCGGCATAATTGATACATTATTGGAGACACCTGGTACAGGCTGAAGAGCTCTAGTTCAGCACCATTCGCGCTCCAGCATGGTTTAAGTTAGCCGGATGTCCACGTATCATGGGGGTGGCCAAGTTTCCCGTGGTTCCATAAAGTTTGTTTGCGACCAGCAGTCCTGGCTCTCAGTGTTCTGTGCTGTTAATTAGCTCTAATTTACCCCTAAACGTCTTCTCAGAGCCCAGCAAGCAGTGCAAGTGTTGGAGATGCTGCTAGACGGTATTGACCTCCCATGGTCCAGCAAATTCTCTGGTTCAGCCCCGGTCAGATCCCAAGGGTGCCGGACTAGAGAGGTTCAACCTGCAGCAAGTGTGGGAGCATGGATGCATCTGATGTTAACTACAGCTACAAGCACTTTCCCCGCCAATAAACGATGAGACCCGCTAGTCCCAGGATCATCTCACAAACGCTGACTATTGGACAGCAGGCGAGCAAAGGAGGGAGAGGGGGATGATGCTGCTGGGTGCAGTCAGAGCTGTTCAGCCACTGAGTGCAAAGCAGGCCGCTTCGCCGGCAGACGGGAGAGCGGCAGAGTGAGAAGGTCTGCGCTCTGCTAGCCCGAGCAGCACGGCACGCTCCTCTCAGCAAGGGGAGGAGACTGCTGGAAGGTCATGCAAGCTCCTCTGCAATAAGAAAAAGAGCTTCATTAGCACTCGCCAGTTGCAAAACGGCCACTCCCCCGGGGAGACCTGGTAAACCTGCACCACAGCTGCGACCTGGTTCTGCCCATTCTAAAGGGCCAGCCCACGGGAAGCTTTATGCGGAATGAAGTTCCTGGAAGAAGGGAGCCTGGGCCTGGGAGGGTCGAAGAGAATATAAAAAGCCGTCACAGTGGCTGCCACCACTGTATTATGGGTGCATACGTGCAAGACGAGTCACAGCATCCGCCGGGCCATAGTGTCGAGAGAGTCAGAGTGTGGGGGAGTCTCCAGGCCTGCACCCCCATGCACAGCCAGGTGTGACTCTCAGCCAGCAAGTAGAACAGAAGGGATATTGGTTGACAGGGACACCGCGTAGTTCAGACTCCTTGTTACAGGAGCCAGGAGCAGTCAGTACAATTCATCTCGGGGAAAGCCCCGGCCCCCCAGACTCCCTTCTCCCCCAGCCAGTCGAAAACTAACTCGCACTCCCAGCCACTGCTCACAGCCCCCAGGCAGCCCCTCCTCCTGCTTTGTCCTGCTTCCAGGCCCAAAGTGTTCTCTGCTGTCCCCCGGTCCTCAGGGTGTGAGAGACTGAACATACTTCCCCAGTGAGTCGTGCTGGCCTCCCCTCCTCCTGCAGATAATGCCAGGGAAACTGAGAGCATCCCAAGACAGTAAGAATCGCATACAGCACAACAAAGCAAAGAGTGAACGCAAAACCAGAGTGAACACAGGACCACAAGAGTGGACAAAACCCTCACAGCCTCAGTGATTTCCCCAAGCATTTGAGGCCACTTTATGGGGGTCCAAGTCCGTAACAGGCACAGGCCTCACAGGTCTGGTACAGGGAGGGCAGGACTCAAAACCCAGTGACCAGGGCACGTCTCACCCCACTAGGACTCTATTGCTACCCACACTACTTATTCACTAACCGCTGTAAACAACGCCTCAGAGCCCCACGCCTGAAGTAGAACCGCTGGCCCTTGGGAGGCAAAGGAAAGACACTTCTACTCACCACCATGGGTGGTATGAAGAACCGAGAGGCTGTAGGGCTGGCGGAGCCGAATCCCCTGACACACGGGCACAGCGTTCAGAGGGCACGACAGTCGAAATCACTCAGGCATAAATCTCTGATGGCCACGCGTCCCTCAAAGGGAATCAACACGAGCAAGCACTGGAAGAAGTGATGTGTGGGAAGGGAAGGTCAGCATCTGTGACCCTGCTCTCATATTTTTCCTAGGAAGATTCCTTCTGCCTCCGACAGTCATCCTGGTCTTATATAAACTCTTTCTGCAGCCTCTTCCCTATAACAGACCTTCCCCGCTGGGCACGCTCCAAGGGTACATCCTGCGAGGTCCATCAAGGGGTGAGCACTGCCCCTCCGGCGGGAACGCACACACACGGGGTCACCCTCACTGGTTCCAGCCCAGCAAGTGGACAGATCGGGACGCTACCACAACGTTCTCCTAGAAACGGGACAAATGCCTGAGATGCAGGGAGGCCCAGAGCCAGGAGCTCCCACATCCTGCTCCATCCCTGGCCTTCGGCCAATCACTAGGGACTATATTTTACCCTGCCCCCTATTCAAAGGTCACACTGAAATCAATGAGGTTTTTTTAAGAACTGAGGGCAGAAGAGCGCTAGCCCTATACACTTCATTAGTGGGTGTGGTGGCTCGTGTTGATCCCATGGTTCAGTGCTACCCTGAGGGACAGGGCGCCCAGGGGTGGTGGGAGAAACCAGGTTATCAGCAGGGAGGTGCTGTACACCACGAACTTGGAGTGGTCACACAGTGAATAACTTGAGCTAAAATTGGTCTGTCCTGCAAGCCAAGCCCTGCGCCGTGCATCTGTCTCGCCTGCTCGGCACGTCTGAGAGGCAGAAAATTCAGTAAAAACGGGGGGGGGCGACAGCTTTCACGGGCCCATGGGCAACGTGAGGGAGGGCCCAGGCTCCACGCCCTCAAAAGGAGCAGGGCAGCAGGCAGAAAAGACGGGGGTGGGGACAGCCAGCCCTCAGTGCTTCCCACACCACGGCGCTGGGCCTCCCCTCGGCCCTCAGAGCTGCACTGAGCAGGAGGTGCAATGGTGGTTACATAAGGGCCCGGGGCTCCAGCGGCCCTCGCCCGGTCCCATTGAACCACCAGGCCTCAGGGAAATTGCACCTCCTCTCACCCCCTCTCCCTGTCATCGGGCCTGTTTGAAAAACTTCCAAACACAAGGAGTTACCCTTGCAGGAATTAGCAAAGCCAGAATTGCTGCCCTCACGGCCCCAAGCGAGCCTCCCTCACCGCTGCATTGGTTTTGCTAGGCAATGGATTTCAGGAACAGCTGGATTTTTTACTGCCTATTTTTTCTCACCGTAGTGCGTGCCGAAGCTTGGGAAGCCAAAGCACCACCTCCAGTCAGCTAAATCATCAGCCTTGTCTCAATTGGCCGAAAATTATCTCTGTGGTTCTGAAGAGGACAAAAGCCACAGTCAGCCCGGAGAAAATGTATTCTCCCAGGAAGAAGAGGCTAAGTGAGACCTTTCAGCCAAACCCAGCTGTAATTTTCAGATGCCATTTAGGGTGTTTTTTCTAAAAACCTAAACGTCATCTTTGTTTTTTGAGAAAATGAAATGCCTGGTCTTTGTCTGCGGGCGCACCCCCAAATGAGAGGGATGGCTAGCAAAGCAGAAAGAGTTAAAACAATACTTACAGCTAAAACCAAGGGAAAAACACCGGAACGTCACATAGCAACAAGAGGGGATGACGAAGAAATGATTACAGTGTAGGAAGGACACAAAAGAGACCATTATAAAAAGGCAGATATAAAAAGAATTACATGCAAGGGAAAATATGCATAGAGAGGGGAAATGAACAGAGAAACCCTGAAGTCTTCAGTTTTGCACGGACGAGCAGACAGTGCAGAATGTTTTACAGCTGTAAGGAAGGGCATCATGTGACGTTCCCACGCTCCTGAGTGCCTGACAATTCAGGGATCAGGCAGACTCAGATTCTGAAGGCTGGATGGGACAAAGCGGCTATGTCTTTACTGTAGCATTTTATCGGCAGAGGATAAGCAAATGAAGGGCTCATTAGCATTTCTCGTGCTCTCATTTGCATAGTCTCTCTTCCGATCCATTTTGCAGAAGAGGTTTTTGCGGAAAAAAATGCAGTATAGACTGGGTCATTTTGCAGGGGAAAAAACTTTTGCGCAAGATCCTGTATACCTCCTTTTTTTTAGGGATGATGGATCTTGCGCAAAAGGGTTTTTTTGTGTGCAAAATGGCCCCGTCTACATTGCATTTTTTTCCGCAAAACGGACCGGAAGAGACTATGCAAATGAGAGTGCGAGAAATGCTAATGAGCCCTGCATTTGCATTTCCTCTGCCGACAAAATGCTACAGTGTAGATGAAGCCTTAAATTGCATCTCCTACGATACAGAGATCACAGAACTTCACCTCCTGAGTCTTGCACTCAGCTTGACCTTCAATAAAACCACCAAAGAAATCCAGCCATCATCTGAAGAAACCACACGATGGAGAGTCCACCACTTCCCTGGTCAGTTGTTCCTGGAGAGATGCACCGTCTGGATATGCCTGCAGTGCAATGGAAGCCCAGGGTAAGCAGAACTCAAGTAACCTAGGACTGGAGCATCTATCCTCATTTATAACCGCGGGTTAGGAATCCTGGGCCCCTACCTGGACCTCCAGAGTCTACCTTGTATTATGGGATCTGGAATCCAGACACCTCTATCCCAGACCTCCTAGAGCCCTCCCAATGTGCAGCCACCTAGCCCTTTGACTGTGGTGAAGTGAGGGCAAAACATGGCCCGTCACCCAACTTGGCTATCCAGGGGACAAAGAAAGCCAGCCCATGGGATCATGGGATACTTTTGGTGGACTCCCAGAGCACCAGTCGAGAGGGGCTGTATCTATGCTGCAAGGCAATAGAGCTTGAAGCCTAGGTCCCAGCTTGACTTCAGCTCAGACTGCCCATCCCTGTGGAGACCTGGGTTTGAGCCCGGGGCTAGCATGAAGTGGGGTTAGCCTGGAGCCTGAGTTCTAATGCTAGGGTTACACTGCCCTGTAGCCATCCCCGCTGTGAAAAACATCAACCATATTTCCAGGATGATCTTTGCTGGCTTCCGCAGCCATGCCTTTGTGCAACCAAAGCCCCCTCCTGTCGGAAGCCTGGTCTACACAGTGTGACATTGTGGTCACGATTCCAACCCAACTAGGTAGATTTGCGTAACCTGAGTGTGGGCACAGTTACATCAAGGTGCCTTGTATCCCTCAAGCATATTCCCCTCCCCTTACAGGAGTGAACTACACAGTCTGAGCATCTGTACTGCGGTATCTGCAGCCACTCTTGGAGTTGTGTTCTGCTCAGACTTCACTGGTGCAGGCCTGCAATACCTTGTAAGTGTTTACAAGCCTCTGGACTCACAGGCCTCTCTCCTTGGAGGTATTTAAGGCTCTGACCAAGCCACTTCACTTTCTTTTTAAGGAGCTAAGTAGGTGAATTTTCCTGGCGAATTTTCCAGGCCACGAATCCCTCTTACAGCTCTTCTCTGGACTGTAGTAGAGTGCCGATGCAAAATCTGAGAACACAGTTTACACCAACTCCTTTGGACTAGTCATGTGGCTAATTATGTGTCGCATCAGGGCGACTGTTTGTAGTGAACAGCCCTGCAACGCTGCTGGAATCTCAGCATGCTTACAGGCCTCTCGTTGCTCATGCTCACGCCCTGTTCTTCTGTCTGGATAGCTTCTAACACACAAGACCCCGACTGACTGTTGTACACGCGGGACACGGGATGGGACCTAGAGGATGACAGTCGTCACTTGGAAGAAGGCCAGAGCAAGCCCAGAACTGATGCGTGGGTCTTGCTCTGGAGCAACATGCTCCCAGAATGAGGGACTCACCAATCAAAATGATCCTTCCAACACTACCTCTGAATGACTCAATTGCCAAAGCAATACTCTGACACCAAGAAAAGTCTCTTTCCTCAATCTTACATTCAAACGGGATTGCCAAGCAAAGAAAATCCAGCTCTTACCAACTACGTCGAAGGCTAAAGAACAGGAAACATATCGAGAACGATTTCCTGCTTTGTTAGCCTTCCCCACTGCAGCTCCAGTTTAAGGTGTTATACGGATTGCTACCTAGGGCTGCTCATGCAACTGTGCCGATGGCAGTGGGGACCACCAACCAAGCCCCAAGCTAAGCAGCCTACACACACTTCTCTCACACCACCCCTCGCTTAGCCTGGATGAGTCTGATGACATTTGATTTTGTCAACATGCAGGAGAACAGGCAATCTTGCAATTGACCAGACATTCCGACCAGCCTTCTCAGGGTAGCCATTTTGCCCCTCCCATCCCTATGCAATGCAGACGAGCTGTGTCCGCCATAAGAAGTATGGCAGCATTCCAAGGTTACCGCCCAAAATATCACAGTTTATATTAGCGATACCCTTGGGATTTAGTCTTTGGGGTGACAACACTCGATAGCTTCCACCAAGAATAGTGGGGTCAGACGAGAGAGGAGATTCACCTTGATGTATTTAGGAGCGGGATTACTTAACAAGGCTGGCTGCAGTAGCCAGAACTGGATTTGGTGCCCAAGAGTTTCCTTTCAGTCCCAAGTTCATATGACCCGTGACAAATGTGGGTGGGTTTTTTTTATTCATTTCTAGTTCCAGTATCTCTAAAACATGAGAAAGTTAAACATTTCCTATGTAGCTTTGGATTACACTCAGTAATGAGTCATGCAGATAGCCTAATGCAGGGCGAGGGTCCCAGAGGTCTTTGATTGGCGTGGCTGTCGCGGAAAGGATGTCCAATGTAGCAGTGTAAAAAAAGCTCAGTGATAAACATTTGCACAAATTCGTCTTTAAAGCACCACTGGACTCCTGTTGTATTTTCCATCTTCAGCTCTTGTCTAGGAGTGACAGCACGTCAGGGAGCCTCAACCCTGCACCCCCAGAGCAGCGAAAAGACTCCGCCAGCCAGTAGGCTAGAGGGGGTTTGTAGCTTCTCTAGGATACAGCACAGCAGAGACGTGATGTGGTTACAGGAGTGTGGGCCGGGATGCCTCAGACACCTTAAGGTGGCAGAAGGTCCATCATCCCCTCCCTCCCCGAACCCTCAGCACCCAGCTTAGTCTGTTCCCTTCATGCTCTCTAGCCAGCCACTGCCTCGCTCTCAGACCCACCCTCCAGCCAGGTCTTCATCTCTGCCTCCCTTCCTTTGTCTGTCCCTCTGGGAAGAGCCTTGTTCTCTGCTCAGGCTGGGCCTAGGTGTCTGGGCCAATCCACATGTGGGGGAGTCAGTGGGAATCGCACCCCACAGCCCAGGGGGACCCCGGGTTACAGAGCAGACAGCCCCCCCACTGCATCACACTAGGCGTGCAGAGGGTGCACATCAGAACCAAATCCACCCCTCAGATCCCAAACCGGCAATGGAATCCATGAGGACAGCCTGCTGAGCCTTAAGAGACGGCAAACCTGCACCCATTGCAGAACCTAGTGGGCCTGAAACAATGTGTTTCTCCTTCACACTAGTGGGACTCAGGGGTGACTATCGCTTTGGAGTGATGCTGGAGAAAGCGAAAGAAGAATCCAGGTTCGAATGTTTTGAGGTGTGCAGGGTTTCTCTGCTCTCACTGGGCTTTCACCAGTAGAGGAACGGTAGCAGGGAGGATCTACATATTCCTGGAGGTTTAATTACATGACAGTCTTTAGAGATCAATCTTTAAGTCTTGGAAATTCCAGGACAATCCTGGAGGATTGGCAACCCTGGGAGAATCAGGTACAAATGTTAAGTGATGCCGATTCCACCTTCTCTGCTATTGCTAAATCCTCTAGTTATTGGGTCCTTTGTGACGTCTGATACGTCTTCCAGGGCTGCAGTTGGCGTTGGAAATCAATCAACTTAAACGGTATTTCACGAATGTCTGAAAGTGGGAATGAGTGAACCTCGAGGGATGTCATTTGTCATTTACTGTACTTGTTAAAAGTTACCAAATAGCAGCAGAGCCGAGGTTACCGAAAGTACAGTGCAGCTAGACAAACTTTCAATCCATTTACCAAATTGCTTGCAGCTCGCGTTGTCAAGGAAGGCAAAAAAAATAATAAGTGGAGCGTTTTATTTTAAGTATCAAAAAAATGTGCAACGTGGACTTTTTGATTCTTGACATTCTCTGGTTACTCCAAGCTGAGACATAGCGGATGAATAGCATCGAGAATTTCTCTCAACCAGAAGTTCTTGAGCAATAAAGTGTGTAAAGAAAAACAAGATTCATAGTTAAAGGTCAAGTGTACTGAACAATAGCAGCGGGACCTTCCTGATTTGCACTAGAGGGAGGTTCGCCCTGGAGAGGGGTTAGCACAAAACAGGACTTTTGTGAGATTTAAGCAGAGATTTATACTAAGCCTCTGGGCCAGAGTGAATTTCTAGTAAGCCTTCTTGCTTTCTGTGCCAAAGGCCTGAGGTAGATTCATACATTTGCATGAGGAACACAATACAACTGGCCAGAAAATGTGGAGGGGATGATTTAATGGAAAACTTTGCAAGAAGTTTAAAAATGTTTTGTCGAAGTTGGCAGCAGAAACTTGATTGTTCCTCAACATCCCCCAAAAAATCACCAACCAACAACAAAAAAGGAGGCAGAAGGTTTTGGCCAAATCCCAGACGAGTTACGTTTTCTCAATGGCATATTTTTCACAGCAAACACTTCCCACAACGTTCTTTCTTTGTAAACCAAAAGTCAAAAAGGAGTTTTGATGGAAAATTGTTCGTTAGCCGCACGTTAAAGTCCAGTTCAGGGCTTCGGGATTCTGGGGGCAAAGCAGCAACTGGCATTAGTGACAGCCGGCTACAATAACAAATGTGGAGCCAGCTCTGTGAACACCACTGCGTACAGAGCACAGTGCGGTGAGCTTAAAGTGAGGGCTTGCAGAAGCAGGCTCTTGATTAAACAATAGGTTTCATCAATGGCCCATGTGCCATTACTGCAAAAAAACCCAGAAAAAGTGCTCTCACTATTTCTGCTGCATGCTGAGTCTGACCCCAAACCAGGTGGAATGGGAAGTCTTTCCACTGGCCTGTACTGGGCACGGGGTCAGGTTCTGGATCAGTGCCCCTCTTTGGGGTTTTACGTGAAGCAGGAGGAGACTCTGTCATTCCCTGGTGTGTTTGTGGGAAGGAGGGGTACATAGGTACTGATCTGAGAATCAAGAGACACAAGTTCTATTTCTAACTCTACCACTGACCTGCTGTGGCATCATGGGCCAGTGCCTTCTCCCTGTGGTGCCTCAGTTTCTCTTCACGCCCTTAGTCAGTCTCTCATACGGCGACTGTAGGCCATTCAGGGCAAGGGCTGTATCTTACAATTGTCCAGTGCCCAGCATAACGAAGTCTTTGGGCCTGCAGATGCTATTTTGAGTTCTCACATCAAATACATACACAATGCACATGAGTCCGTCTTAGCATGGCTGCTACTTTGAAAGCTCCCCACAAACCAGGGTCCATCCGCCCAAAGCAGCTCTAGACCCATCCATAACAAACGCAAAAGCTGCAAACATATCTCCACCGTTTCAAGGATCACTACCCTCCACCATTATAGATCCAGGAGTCTACATGGCTCTCAACACATGGTGTACCTCATCCTGGGCACTAAGTCCCCCCACCAAGTACATGGGTGAAACCAGACAATCACTACGCACTTCCCACACAATGTTCACTCCAGATGTGACCTCTCAGTCCTTGTCCTCAAAGGAGACCTGCACAACACTTTCAAAAGACAGGCCTGACTATTTAAAACCAGAACTCTATTACACACTGAAATCCATGCACCAGGGTACGTCTAGACTACAGACTTTTGTCGACAGAGGCTTTCTCGACAGATACTGCCAACAAAGCTTCTGTCAACAAAGAGCATCTAGACAACAGCCAGTTCTGTTGACAAAGCAAGCTGCTTTGTCGACATGAGAGTGTAGACGCAAAGGACAGTGTAGATGCAATAATGCCTTCTGTCGACAGAACGCTGTTGACAAAAGGCATTATTCCTTGTAGAATGAGGTTTACCACCGTCGACAAAACTGCCGAGTTCTGTCAACGTTATGTCAACTATACACAAGTATAGTTTTGTCGACAAAAGTCCACTTTTGTCAACAAAACCCTGTAGTCTAGACACACCCTCAGAGACACTGGTTTTATGTCTCAAGACAACAATCTGTAACCCATAAACCTGCCTTAGCCATGTGGTTGCCCACTTCATCTTGAATGGTTTCTTGCCACATGGGTTAACTCCTCATGTGTGACAATCTGTTTCACCTTGTACTTAGCTATGACACTGAGAAGCCTCCCAAAGCCTGAGGAAGAGCTCTGTCACTTGAAAGTTTGTCTCTTTCATCAACGGAAGTGAATCCATTAACAGAGGGGTCTGCAACCTCTGGCTCTCAAGCCAAATGTGGCCCAGTATGGAACCAAATATGGCTCATTGGTCATCCCCAAATACAGGCAACTTTATACATTAAAATGAAAAATTCAAAATTTTAAAAACATGTCATTACTAACGTAGCTTCAGTGCGCGCATGAACCTGGATTTGACCAGCTCTGATGTAAACTTTAAAGAAATGTGTGAAAAGATGCAGCCGTAGAAGTCCAATTACATAAAGTCTGTGAGTACAATGTTTGATTTCGGCTATTAATCCTCATGTCAATTATTAATAATATTCAGTTGTATAATTTCAGTCAGAAAATGAGCATTCGTATACAGCTCTTTGTTGACCACTTGTTCTGAATTTTAATGTAGTTTGGCTCTTTGGCTTGAAAAGGTCACTGACCCCGGCATTAAAAAATATTACCTCAGCCACTTGGCCACTTTGAAATAAGCTAATTTTACTACTATGCCTCGGGCTAGAAATTTCTCCTTATTTCTGAGGGTTCGATGTTCCGTCCTAGACACTCACTTTAGTTGGTAGCTGCCTCGGTAGGAATTTCTGTGAAGTGCAATTTTATAGAGCTTTTCTGTTCACTGCAAAAAAGTTGAGGGGAGGAGGGTGAGAAATCATTTCTGCTAGTCTGGTGACTGCCACTAGTTACCTGCTGTCAGAATTAAATTACAACCTACTGTGATCTGCTCTTACAACCCCTATCCCCAGTCTGTTCTCGAGCGTCACTTGCTGCTGGAGAACCCATATAATTTTGACACTTGCTTAATTTGGATACCTATATCTTCTCTGACAGAATGATTTCTCTCACTTTATAAATGGTACCATGTAATGCTCAATTGGTATTCACTCTCCCTGCTGCCATAGGGCTGGTCTGTGTGTGAACTGCATCTCCAAAGATGGCAGAGAGCAGTTAGGTGTGATCACTCACAATAAAAAAAAAATTAGACCCTATTTTTCGTCTGACAGATGTTCCAACAATATTTTCCTCCTCCACAGATAGTATACATATTTATACTCTGTGCGGCCTATCGGCATAACCTTGCACAGGAATACACAGGAGACTGACAATTTACTGCTTGTAAGGAAACACAACCTGTTGTTGACCTGTTCCGTTTCCCTCCCTAGTTGAAGTGTTATACTCAACATGGCAACCATTTAAAAATCAAAGAACCCATTGCCGGCCCTCATTTTCAGTGTTTTCTAAGAGCAGAAAGTATAGTTAGATAGGCTGGTCCTACCAATATCCAAGCAAACCAACCCCATTCATAGGTTAGATGCTATTACGGCACATCACATATTAAAAAAGCAAATAAAATAAATCCACAGCCCATACGACTTTGGAAAGCATAGCATACTAGAACTAGCTGCTGATTTCATGGTGTTGGTGGGGAATCTGTATTTCCAATCCTCAGCACAGCAGAGTGTCTACATAAGTTAAGTCCTTGAATAGACACATCCCTGAATCTGGAAATGTGGGATTTGATCAGCAGTTCAGGCTTGCTTCAAAGCCCACTGCAGTCAATACAGAGACTTCCATGGCTTTGGACCCGGCCCCTGATGTCTTACATTTCTTGGGAATTTCCTCCTCACTGATGTTACTTGCTATCTAATTACTTGGGCGAGCTCCTTCATGGACAATTCAGGGACAAGGTGCCTCACAAAAGAGGTTCTCCTCATCCCTCCATGTGTCTCTAGGCTCTTTGCTGGCTTTGGCAGTGATCCTGGCACTGAGTTACAGACCAAAAATCAAAGCTGTGTGTGATTCTATCTGCTTCCAAGCGTAGAACTCTACAACCTCGTAGGCATGCTAGGACTCACAATCCCTCTGAGGTCTGACTGGCTTCTCCCTGCTGGAGAAGAAGGGAAGAGAAGGCAGGATGTTGCTGGTGTGGGTGCTGTAAAGACACTTGTACAATTATTCTGTGCCAGTGCTTTTTTTTTTTTTTTTTTTAAAGGGTGCTGGTAGTAGGGTTCCAATGGTTTTGTTGAGCAAAAAGAAAAAGGGGGGGGGCTTGGGGGAAACTTGTTGAGCAAAAAAAAGAGGGGGGCGTGTCCCAAGCGGGCTTCCATCTGCCACAGCACATGTGCTCCCAGGGCCAGCTGGGGGCTGTGCTGGAGAAAAGCGGTGACTGCTCCCAAAAAAAGGTGCATACGGTATCCATTGTGACAACCCACCGTGCAAGGTAGCAGCCAGCCCCAGGGCTCGGAGTAGGGAGGGGTGGCTGATTTACTGGTCTTTGTTGCGGAGATCGGCTGCTACCCAACTTCTTTGGGGGTTTAAAGACCATATAACTGAGATGCTACGTGGCAGAGGAGAATCTTAGCTTGGTGGGCCCGAGGCACAGAGACGGGTTGTGGCTGTTGAGGCCAGGCACTCCCCTCTAGCACAGAAGAGTTGGGGATGACAGACATTCGTCAGGAGCTCAGTGAAAGAGGCCCATCCCGGCTGGCCGAAAGGAAAAGAGACAGAGAAGGAGACTGGGTTGGGAATAAACTTGACTGGGAGAGTGACGAGAAAAAGAGGGAGAGAAAAGCGCCATGTAAATATGTACATTGCTATGCTTTCATTGGTCTGCTGGTAGGGGCAGCCGTCAATCACAGACCAGATGAAAGCTGATGAGTATGCACTCCCAATCTCTCCCCCCACTACCATTCTTCCCTAATGTCAGTGTCTCATTCCCACATTCACCCACCCACCCACTAGGGGCTCAGTGTGATTTCCTCATGTCTGGGACTAGGGTGGCCAGAGGGCAAGTGTGGACAATCCAAGTCAGGGGGTAATCATAGAATCACAGACTACTAGAACTGGAAGGGACCTCAAGAGGTCAAGTCCAGTCCCCTGCCCTCATGGCAGGACCAAATACTGTCTACTGAAATACTAACCTACTCTTAAATATCTCCAGAGATGGAGATTCCACAACCTCCCTGGGAAATTTTATTCCAGTGTTAGACTACCCTGACAGTTAGGAACTTTTTCCTAATGTCCAACCTAAACCTCCCTTGCTGCAGTCTAAGCCCATTGCTTCTTGTTCTATCCTCAGAGGCTGAGATGAACAAGTTTTCTCCCTCCTCCTTATGACACCCTTTCAGATAACTGAAAACTAAACAAACACAATTCCTTGAGTCTTCTCTCATAGGTCATGTTCTCTAAACCTTTCATCATTCTCGTTGCTCTTCTCTGGACCCTCTCCAATTTCTCCACATCTTTCTTCAAATGTGGTGCCCAGAACTGGACACAATACTCCAACTGAGGCCGAACCAGCTCAGAGTAGGATTCTATAGAAGACAAAGCCTCCCAATATCAGGACATCTGGTCACACTATCAAGGACTCTGTTTTCTTCCACTTCCCTGTCCCCATACAAGGGGCTTTGTGTGCTCCCACATTCTCTTCTGCCCCATGTCTGGGGCTCTGCGTGTGCCCCGAAATACCTGTCTTCTCCCCAGGTGGAGAGGGCACCCAGTGAGAGCAAGCATTGGGAAGGAGGATGCTAAGAGAGGCAAGAAGGTAGGAAGCCACCTTCCCTTTCCTCTTTGCCAGCAGGCCCTACAGTTAGGGAGGTCTTACCAGGCAGCATGAGGAGTGAAGTTTTAAGAGCTAATGGGTTTTCCAGTTTTCACTAGAATCTATAGGGTTCTGTTCCGTGAGGCCTAGAACATGCCCTGAAACATTGGGATTGATTGGATGTGGTGTTCAAAAAGGACCATGCTACATCCAGACAGAAAAACGCCCTCAAACTGGGGGTACAATCTCACTTTATGGATTGGTTTTTCATGTACAACCCAATAAGTACTCCCCTCCCCCAGGCCGCGATGGCCGAAATCGACTTTTGAAGCCGAAAACGGCGACTCGGGCCACAGAGCGAGAAAACCACGTCCTGAGCCCGAAAAAAAACCCCGGGCCGCGATGGCCAAAATCGACTTTTGAAGCCGAAAACTGCGACCCGGGCCACGGAGCGAGAAAACCACATCTGGAGCCAGAAAATGCCCCCCTTGCCCCGCGATGGCTGAAATCGACATTTGAAGCCGAAAACGGCAACCTGGCCTACGGAGCCAGAAATCCACGTCCAGAGCCCGAAAATGCCCTCATCTGGCCATGAGGGCTGCAATCGACTTTTGAAGCCGAAAATGGCGACCCGGGCCGCGGAGCGAGAAAACCATGTCCGGAGCCCGAAAACGCCCTCCTTGGGCCGCAATGGCCGAAATCGACTTTTGAAGCTGAAAATGGCGACCCAGGCTGCGGAGCCAGAAATCCACGTCCGGAGCCCAAAAACGCCCCCCTCTGGCCGCAATGGCCGAAATCGACTTTTGAAGCCGAAAATGGCGATCCAGGCTGCGGAGCCAGAAATCCATGTCCGGAGCCCGAAAACACCCTCCTCGGGCCGCGATAGCCGAAATCAACTTTTGAAGCCGAAAACGGCGACCCAGGCTGCGGAGTCCAAAATCCACGTTTTGAGCCCGAAAACTCCCCTCCCCCAGGGCCGCGATGGCCAAAATCAACTTTTGAAACCGAAAACTGCGACCCAAGCCGCGGAGTGAGAAAACCATATCCGGAGCCCGAAAATGCCCCCCTCGGGCCGCGATGGCCGAAATCGACTTTTGAAGCCGAAAACGGCGACCCGAGCTGCGTAGGACAAAATCTACATCCGGAGCCCAAAAACTCCCCCCGGACCGCGATGACCGAAATCGACTTTTGAAGCTGAAAACAGCGACCCGGGCCGCGGAGCAAGAAAACCACATCCGGAGCCAGAAAACGCCCCCCTCGCACCGCGATGGCCGAAATCGACATTTGAAGCCAAAAATGGTGACCTGGCCTGCAGAGCCAGAAATCCACATCCGGAGCCCGAAAACGCCCTCCTCGGGGCGCGATGGCCGAAATCGACTTTTGAAGCCGAAAACAGCGACCCAGGCTGCGGATCGAAAATATCACATCCGGATCCCAAAAAAGCTCTCCTCCGGCTGCGATGACCGAAATCGACGTTTGAAGCCTAAAACGGTGACCAGGTTGCCGAGCCAGAAATCCATCTAGGTTTGAATTTTCATCCCAAAACTATACTCCTTGTTTGTATTTCAAATTTAAGACATAATATATCAAAACAAGAATAAAACCAAAGGAGATGATAGCCCTTCATGCCAGCTTCACCCCTTAACGCTGCTATTCTTCTGTGATTCTCTCTGATTATTTCATGCCCACGCACACAACTGCGGGAGCTTCAGCTCTCTCCATGCCCTCTGGCCAACCCAACATCATACCTACAGTAAGGCCACTGAAGTTGCTGTCAAAATAACCATGTAATTGCATTTGTAAGGCTTCCTTTACTGCCAAGAGTGTCCGAGCCAGCCAATTTACAGGAGCAGCGCTTTTTTATTTTAATGACTGCAAAGGAGGATTCAAGCTATAATCAGACCAAATATGTTTGCCTGTTTTAGGCTGTGAGTCTATGAACTCGTAAGTCACTGAGGCTGTGTCTAGACTACACCTCTCTGTCGACAGAGAGATGTAGATTAGGCACGTCAAAATTGCTAATGAAGCAGGGATTTAAATATCTCGCACTTCATGAGCATAAACATGGCCGCCACTTTTTTTCAAAATGGAGCTTTTTCGGGGAAAAAACGACAGCCTAGACGTGGATCTGTTGAAAATAAACCCTTTTTCGACAGATCTTGTATTCCTCCAAAAATGAGGTTTCCAGGATCTGTCGAAAAAAGGTTTATCTTCGACAGATCCGTGTCTAGACTACCAGGTTGGTTTTTTTTCCAAAAAGCTCTGTTTTGGAAAAAAGCGGCGGCCATGTTTATGCTAATGAAGCATGGGATATTTAAATCCCTGCTTCATTAGCAATTTCAAAGTGCCTAATCTACATCTTTCTGTCGACAGAGACGTGTAGTCTAGACACAGTCTAACTGGGCTTCTTTTCAACCTGTAGTTAGAGGCAGAGGCTCAGTTATGCCAATTTAACTCACACTGCTCCACAAGAGGCCCCAGTGAAGTTGGTGGGATTGCTTTCACAGGGAGATAGCTTCCACATTGGTAAAGGGGGCAGAACTGGAGCCCTTAGCAACCCGCCCACCCTCCCATTCCGGTCTCTCCTCTTTTGTCCACCTGTCTGCCTCCCACGAGCACTCCTGTACGGTGTTCTCGCCACTGAACAGTCTGCAGCTGGCCCCTCAGTTGGTGTGAATCAGCCTTTGACATCAAGGGAGCTGTAGTAATTTTTACCAGCTGGAGATGTGGCCCCTCATGCTAGGTCTCCATCAGCATTATGGCCTCCCAGGACTTCCCTGCCCATGCAGGGTTATTTTCCACAGCTGCAGAGTTTCATTTTTCAAGGCAAATTCTCGTTTGTGAATATTCTGCCCATTTCTCATTCCTCCCGCACACTCTCCAGCCTCACACCTGCTCAGAACACCTCGCGATTTCATTTGGATAGGGCCCGGTACGGATTGGCACGGTGCCCCATTCGGAGTCTTATTCACCAGCCGATCCTCATTCCCCCGGGTTTCATTCCGCCAGTTTTCAATGCACTGGACAAAATGCAGTCAAAGCGGAATTTCTTCTCTTCTCCAACATGCCTAAGAAAGAAGCCCAGCCTCATTCTAGGTGTAAGCACAGACCATGCATTTGGGAGCTAAGTAGCGAGGCAAAGGACGTGTTTCGGCCCCAACTCCACTTGCAGCTCTTCGGGAACTTACCTCCACATCCTCAGGAGCTGTGCTCCCTAAACTCACGAGCAGTAGCTTGACTATTTCAAATCCCTTACGTCCATTTTTCTTAACTCTCATCGCATCAGTTTTCAGGGCGTGGGGAGGATGCTGCTCACTGCACTTGGACCTCTCTGAGCCTCAAAGCATGGATTAAAGAAGGAAATCAAGTGATTTTGACTCTGAGAGAAAATCGGATGTGAAAAGAGAGACTTCCCTGAGATCCGGTCTCCATGGCGTTATTGGACTTCATGCAGGGAGGAACCCAAAAATGTCTTTCCAAGAAACTCTTTACAACTCAGACCCATGTTGGTGTTGTTTTATTTTTTAAAAAATTAGCTTTTAAATCACCAGCGTTGCTCAACTCATTCCACCCGCCCTACGGAGCTTTCATTTTACTTAAAGGTCTATCACAACCTGTCAGCGGAGCATCAAGAAAACGCTGGAAAGCACCATTAATCCTGAGCTCTGGACAGGACAGACAAGCTTATTTTACTAGCTGAACTGTATTAATGCCTTGTTAGGGTTTCGTATAGGTCTCCAGCTAATAGGAATAACCTCTGGGGCAGTAGCAATTTATCCATACATCTCGCTTACACCGCTTGTCACAGCTAGTAACAATCGCGAACCCTCTTGGGTGGCTTTTCATCTTCACTCTCGTTCTAGCATACATTAGTGTAACCTGTCAGAGCATAAACAGGACAATTACTTAGCCCAACGTAGGCGGGAAGTGTTGATAACTAAAGCTAAATCCGGCATTGTCACTCCAGCGTGCGCATGTGAAACCAAGCACGATGTGGCAGCCTGCCTTCTCACATGAAAACATTTGTCAAGCTCCCTAATTCAAAATCGACCAACTCCAGAGGCTCTTGGTTCGCACTAGTCCGTGACAGCCTAGCAAAGCCACTGGAGAGACAGCGAGCCGAGCACCGGTGCCGAGACACGAACCTGTAAGCCAGGAAGAACCTGGGCAAGCATGTCTGTGGGAAGGGCTAACTTGCCGGATTCCACCCCTGAAAACAGCATCTCGCTGTTGATGCATTGCAGCGGTGATGAGGGGGGGGTCACAGAATACCCCTTGAGGGTGCCTGCTGGAGTACTGACAAGGCCACTGTCACTCACCGTCCTGCTCTATGGGGCTTCTCACCGCCCAGTCTTGCTGGGCCAGCTCCCTGGTCTCCCCCAGCCAAGACACAGACCTGAGATCACTGCCCCCCGAGAAGCAGCACAGAAACTGAAACCCTCCAGGTACAAGGAAAAGGCAGTTCTGAGCACAGCTTCCTGGGATACCAGTCCCCGAATGGGATGAGAACCCCAAATGAATTATGTAGGTAAGCCCCCTTGAACAATGAAAGGGGTAACACACTGGTCCCCCCCCTCCCGTAACAATTTCTTTACTATCAAGCTCAATGTAAATAACGTGGTTTTATTAAGTACAAGCAATAGGATTTAAGTGGTTGTAAGTGAGAACAGGCAGAGCCAAGTCGATTACAAAATTAAAATAACAGAAAATGCTAACTCTAACACTGAAACCTCGGTACAAACTTCTTACAAACCCACCCTAAAACTGTTCCTTTTCCAGCTGATCCTTCAAACCAGGGCAGCTCCTCACACTGGGGGTTTTGGATCCCTTTCTGGGGAGTGCCCTGACCAAAAAAAGACCTGCCAGTGTCCCATTGTTTTAATGATTCCCACTTTTGCATGGGAAGTTACCTGGCCAGTCCCTACCAGTTAGAGGTCATGTGACATCCTAAGACCAACCACTGCTAAGACTGAAGGACAAAAAGCTATCTACATCTGATTGCCCAGACCCTGAGGCATCCCTTGATGGCTTTCCTGTGCACATTTAAAACCATAAAACATTCCATACTCCATTGCTGCGTCTAGACTGGCAAGTTTTTCCGCAAAAGCGGTCACTTTTGTGCAAAAACTTGCCAGCTGTCTACACTGGCCGCTTGTTTTTGTGCAAAAACATTGACATTCTACTGTCCGAAATCAGTGCTTCTTGCGCAAATGCTTTGATGTTCCCGTTCGGGCAAAAGCCCTTTTCCGGAAATGTTTTGCACAAGTAGACAGCTAAAAACTGTTTTGCACAAAAAAGCCCCGATGGCGAAAATGGCGATCGGGGCTTTCTTGCGCAAAACCGTGTCTAGATTGGCACGGACGCTTTTCCGCAAAAAGTGCTTTTGCGGAAACGTGTCCGTGCCAATCTAGACGCTCTTTTCCGTAAATGCTATTAACGGAAAAACTTTTCCATTAAAAGCATTTGTGGAAAATCATGCCAGTCTAGACGTAGTCCTTACGTCTAATTTTACACACAAGGTGGATACCAAAAAGATAAACAGACCCAGCGGATTATGGCAAGAAGATAGGCAGGTTACATGGGACAATTTGTCCAAAGCACCTTTGAGTTAGGCATATCTGTGTCCACACGTTCATTTTCTACAGCATGGGAGGGGGATGTCTGTCACCATTGGTAGTTGTGATGTAGTGCGGGTACTGTCTATTTTTGTAATCCTGTGTTCACTCTGGTGTTGCATTCACCGTTTGTCGTATGGGGTTATATGTGATCCTACTGTCCTGTGCTGCTCTGTAGTGACGGGATGTGTGTGTGTGTGTGTGTGTGTGTGTGCGCCTCAGTTTCCCCAGACCCTGCAGCACTAGCTGCACGAGGAGGGGGAGGCCGGGCGTGACTCATTGGGGAAATATGTGCAGTCTCTCAGTCCTGAGGCCCAGGTGACAGCAGATAACACCTTGAGCCTGGAAGGAGGACAATGGAGGAGGCAGGGCTGCTAGGGCCAGTGAGCAGTGGCTGTGGGGTGATTCTGGGCTTGGGGAGCAAGGAGGTTTGAGACGAAGGAAGGGGGTGAAGGTCCCGGGAGCCCCTTCCCCCCGAGAGGAATAATGCCATCTGCTCTTGGTATCTGTGCTAACATCGCTCCTATGCTACGCTGTGCCCCTGAGAACCAATAAAACCTACTCTGCTGGCTGGAGGAGAGTCACAGCTGGCTGCGGATGGGGGTGCAGGGTCGGGGACCTCCTGATGTGCCGTTACAGTAGTAAAAGGTCATCAAGTGCTCCGACAAACTCCTTCTTTGCTTCTGAACAGTCACAGTTCCTGGCAGCCTCATCTTTTGCAAATTCACGCACAACAAGATAGGTGCACTGTGAAAGAGCGCTATATTCTCCAGCAAAAAGCCTCAGGGTGAAACCCTGGATCCACCAAACTTGAGGCCAACATTTCCACTGATGTCAAAGAGACCAGGATTCGCCTGCCCTCATTTTAAGTCATGTCCTAACCGGGAACTGTTTAAGGAGTCATTGCTGGTCTGTTATCAGGAGACGTCAACAGGATGTGGCAGCACTATGACTCGGTTACATCTTCAAGATCTCCCCCCGCAGACTGGCGTACAGAGGCTGCATGATAACTGACTGCCAGGGAAGATTACTTTAGAACTCAAATATTCTGCTTTCTGTGGACATCACCTGCATCTTACTTGGGATAATATGAAGCCACTTATTTTTCATCGACATATGCTTTTCTTTGCAGGCAGGCACAGCGCTACCTGCACTGGAGGCGAAGGTTCACAGCGGGGGGTCGCCCACCTGCCGGTGCATCTGCAGGCCCTGATCTCACACAACCTCCCCCCTTAGGCTGGACATACATGTTGGACTGAGCCCTAGAGGAATCAAAACAGCAGCAACACGTTTTCCTTGTGGTGGGCAGATAGCAAAAGTGTCTGTGTGCTCATATGAGCTTTTGTGCGCAAAAAGGAACAGTACATGGAAGGAGCGTCGGTTATAAGCATCAGTGGATCGCAAATTTGTTTTTTTCTATGAAAATAAGCAGCTTGGTTCCGTAACACACAGTCTCTGCTATGCTGGGTACCGGTGTATATACACAAACTGATTTACATAATACTTTATCAAACAAAGATCTTAACACACCTTAGGCAGCAGGGCAAATGTGATCCCTAACTTACCCATGGAGAAGCGGCGCTGCTAGAATTTCCCACCTTCTTCTCTTCCCCTAACTCTCCAAAAATTTGAGTTTTCAGTGAAAATTCGAACTCTGAAAGTTTTCATCCAAAAATTTAGAGTAAAATTGAACATTTCAAATTAGTAATGCTGCCTCAGTGGAGCTGCGGTTTGGGCTTCTCAGGCCTCATTCTCTCCTGTGATCTGGGCTTCCTGGGTCTCCCTTGGTGTCTCTCTGTGGTGCACCATGGGAATCCCTGGCCATTGTGCATTGTGGGAAATGTAGTCTAGCTGTCAAATGGGAGAATGACCTCTCCTTTTTCCACAGATATGTCTCAGAGGGGTAGCCATGTTAGTCTGTAATTTAAAAACAATGAATAGTCCTGTGGCACCGTAGGGTATGTCTAGACTGCATTCCTCTGTTGGCAGAGGGATGCAGATTAGGCAGGTTGACATTGCAAATGAGACAGGGATTTAAATATCCTGCGCCTAATTTGCATAAAAATGGCTGCCACGTTTTGCCGACTCAGCACTTTGTCGGCAAAAAGCGGCAGAAGAGGGGGATCTATCGAGAAAGAAAGCCTTTTTCGACAGATCCCTTATGCCTCCTGCAAGGAAGCCTGTTCGTCAGAAGCTTCTCCTCACACTCCGACTCTCTGTGGCAGTGTCACAGGGCTCTGTCCTTAGTTCCCTTCTCTTCTCCTTTGACCCCTGTCCCTGGCTAATCCCCTCTGTAGAATCATAGAATCATAGGACTGGAAGGGACCTCGAGAGGTCATCGAGTCCAGCCCCCTGCCCTCAAGGCAGGATCAAGCTCCGTCTACACCATCCCTGACAGATGTCTATCTAACCTGTTCTTAAATATCTCCAGAGAGGGAGATTCCACCACCTCCCTTGGCAATTTATTCCAATATTTGACCACCCTGACAGTTAGGAATTTTTTCCTAATGTCCAATCTAAACCTCCCCTGCTGCACTTTAAGCCCATTACTCCTTGTCCTGTCCTCAGAAACCAAGAGGAACAAATTTTCTCCTTCCTCCTTGTGACACCCTTTTAGATATTTGAAAGCCGCTATCATGTCCCCCCTTAATCTTCTTTTTTCCAAACTAAACAAGCCCAGTTCATGAAGCCTGGCTTCATAGGTCATGTTCTCTAGACCTTTAATCATTCTTGTCGCTCTTCTCTGTACCCTTTCCAATTTCTCCACATCTTTCTTGAAATGTGGCGCCCAGAACTGGACACAGTACTCCAGCTGAGGCCTAACTAGTGCAGAGGCCTAACTCCAGCTGAGGCCTAACTGAGGCCTAACTAGTGTAAATACAAGCTCAGTTAGCCCCCCCAAGCCAACAACTCATGGCTCTGCTCCAGACTAGTCTGCTTCTGTTCTCCCTAAAATCTCATCCCGAGATCTCCTCACAGACCCCTATCAGCTAAAAGAGAGCTCGTCCTGCCTGTCATTCAGGTCCATGCCCTGGATGTCACCTTAACTCAGCCCTTTCTTTTCTGTGCCTATGCGTCGCCTCTTCTTTCTGCATGGTATTGTTTCAGTGACCTCTCCTCTCAGCCACACTGCGGAAACTCTTGGTCAGGCTCTCGCCAATGTGTCTCTTGGTTAGGACGAGATCCTCTTCTTTGACCTTCACAAATGCAATCTGGCCCCACTGACCTCCATTCAAAATGCTGCCATAAGGATCATTTAGCAAGTTTGCTTTGGCCACGTCACATCTCTCTGCATCCCTCCGCTAGTTCCCCTCTCTCTGTGCCTGAAACAAAAGCCGCTTCCACTCAGCTACGGCCCTTTGCAGCCTATGCCCTAGCTATGTATCTCCTCGTTCACTCTTGCAATGAGAGCTCCCAGTCCGCCTCCTCCCAACCAGCGAGGCCACCTGTCACCCACCTGTCAAATCTTCCGGCAAGCACCTTCCTGCTTTTAGACAGGTTAGGTCCTGCCTTGAGGGCGGGGGGCTGGACTCGATGACCTCTTGAGGTCCCTTCCAGTCCTATTATTCTATGATTCTATGATTCTATGATTTTGAGCATGCAAAGCCATCTCATGGTTTTCCTCCAGAATGCTCCTTAGACATCGCCTTTGCCCTGAGGCCTTTAAAGACCCTCACTGTTACGTGCTCAGAGGCTGCAGCTGTCGTGCTAATCGGCACGAGCTGTGCTCCCATACCTGTCCGTGTCCATCGGCTGTCCCTTGTCTTCTTGCAGGTGTGGCAGCAAAGGTCAGTCTTTTTGTGCTGTGCTGGGCCATTGTCTGTGACTACAAATAACAGTGCGAGGCACCCAGTTATCACAAGGACATTTTCAAATCAAAGCTCTTTGGTTGTCAGCTAAAACTTTTCGGGGTTTGGGAACGTTCTACCAAAAGAAGCCGTTTCACTGAAAACTCAAACTGGCCGTTATAAACAAAAAGTTGTTAAGCAGCCCTGGCTGAGGTGAAGGGTTCCAAAGACTGATGTGAGGACAGAGAGCGAGTCAGGTGTCCTGGCTCCAAGTCCCCTGCCAAATCTCCTGTACCATAACCTGTGCAAAGTCCATAACGCCCTGTTGGCAATGACCAGGGATACACGCACCTGGGAATTGAAACACTGGGGTGTGTGAGTTGTGCTTGATGCTGAGGACAATTGTAAGAGCTTTTCTAGGGGAAGAATGCTACGTTATTGCCATGTTTTCACTGTGGTGCACAGAGCACCAGCTCCAACGCTCACTGCGAGTCGTCCCACTTCCCTCTGTGAACTCCGGATCAGGCACCTAAGTTCAAATGCTCCTACCAGCACCAGTCTGCACAGATGGGGACAGTCCTGTCCCCCATGTTCCACGGAGTCTCTGAGGCCACTCCGAGGTGCTTACACACCGTTCCCATACAAGCTCCTACAGTGGGGCAGAAGGCTCCGCCCCCCAGTACTCCTAACGCTGCTATTCTGGGAGCCCTGTTGGCACAGGGCTCTCCACCAAGCAGAGGATGTGTCCTAACCCCCTTCTGCAGCGATACCGAACAGGTTAGGCAGAGGCAGGATTTGCCTTTTAATGGCTAATGGCTAAGATGTACAAGTCAGGTCCCCAGAGACCTCTATTGAATTATCGTGTCGGGGTGGCCACATTTCACAATGAATTCAGTAGAAGTATTGCACATGCGACTTCACTTTAAGTGTTAACTGCTTTAGTTCTTTTGGGGCTTCTGCTCCGCTCAGATTGCTCAGGGAACCTGGGACTTCCCTGCCACTCGGTCCTGCCTGACAATTATTAATAGAGTCGTATAGAAATGTAGTTCCAATTGTACAAATATCAAAACACTCCCCCCTCTGAAGAGCCACTTTGGAGGAAATGGTTTCTTTAGCACTGAAAACCTAATCCTGTTTGGAGAGACGGTGGCTGTTCCGGAAGAATTTCCGTGTAGCTTGCCGAAAGCTATCGCACGCCATGCGTGGTCATGATCCGAGCTCATCCTCATGTGCACACAAGTTACTGCCTGTGACATAGTGGGGGTACTTGCTGGGATGTGGTGACCTCTGCTGTCTGGAGCAAGACCCAGCAGGGAAAACCTCACTAGGCCAAGGTAATGCCAAACTTGTTGAACCAGTGGCCAGACACCCCCCATGGAGAGGAACAAAGGAAGGTGAATGCTGCCCTGGCTGGGGGGCAGGGCTGGAAGTGAGTGAGTTGGTTGCTGGCTGTCTGTAAGGATGGAGGAGACAGCCTAGGGAGAGGAGCTGGAGTTTAGGGGCCCAGTCTCCCCCCAACTCAAGGGGGCCTGAGGCATCCTAGCCCAGCTCTGTGACCAGACTACATCTGTGCTATGCTGTATCCTGGAGAGGCAATAAACTTCCTCTATTCCACCGGCTGGTGCAGTCTGTTTGTGCCATTTCGGGGTGCAGGAGACGGGGAACCCCCAACGCGCCGTCACACTGCCCTAGTGGCTAAAGATGGTACGGAAAGACTCAGCAGAACCGAGCAAAAGGATGAGGGTCTCAAGCTGGCCTGCCAATGGGCCAGGGGGAAGGGGCAGGAAAGAAGGCAATTGCTCCAGCAGCCTGGAGCGTCCAGCCACAGCCGCTACTACAGCAGTGCAGGGAGCCCCCAATCTATTTGAATAGCGCAGGAGCACTGCTCTGCGTGGCTCTGAGGGCTGAGGGGGGCATGCCATGGTCTAGGACTCTAGGCAGTGCTAAGGGCTGACTGCCCTCAGCCTTGCCCCTTCTGCTCAAGGCCCCGCCCCTTCTGGGGCACGGAACTGCCCTCCCCCACACCTTGCCTGGGGCCCACAGTGGCTGTCAGCCCCACGCGTCATAAGAACGGCCATATTGGGCCAGACCAACCACCCTACTAGCCCAGGACCCTGTCTTCTGACAGTGGCCAATGCCAGGCACTACAGAGGGAGTGAACAGAACTGGTCATCGTCAAGCGATCCAGCTCCTGTCCCCCATTCCCAGCTTTTGACAAAGACAGACAAAGTAAAACAGAGCCACTGAATTTGGAGAAGAATTCAGAATCCGATCCTAGATCCACATACAAACTTCAGATTGTCTCTTTTCCTTATAACCTTCCCTCCCCAGCTGGAACACCTTGAAGTTTGGTGTATTTGATCAAGAACAGGCCCATCTCAGATGTCTGTGGGCAGACATAATTAACCCAGTTTTGATGTCGGTGGAGGTGTATATGGGCACTACACATATCTGGCAGCAGAACTGGGACCTGCCAACATCCGTCTAACTAGGCATCCTCATTTCGGAGGCTTTTCCTCACACTGTACGCTAGTTGTGCCAGATTTCTCAGAGCTGTAAATTTTAGTACATTTGTGCACAATTATGGTCAGTTTGCAACCAGGCTTAGCTCCCCAGGACCCGTCCACTGCATCTAACACTTGGCTGCTAACTTTTTTTATTACAATACTTCAGGCAAGTCACCCTAACAATGAACAGATGTACAGCTGATTGCTTGGCACCTCTGAGGAGACCCCTAACCTGTGCTTTTCAGCAAGGCCATTTAATTGGGAAAACAAAACTGAAAATTAATGGCCATGAAAGGGCCATGTGACTGTAACTGGAGACAAGAGATTCTGAAGCGTGATAATTCTGCAAGGTTGAAGTGCAAAGCTTCCAATATTTTCAAAGCACACAAGCAAATGAGATGTTGCTTTAGTGCAAAATTCAGCTCTGTCCTACTTTAACAATATCAGCACATCTGAGCTGCTTCCGACTGACAGAAAAGATTCCACTTTAATAAGTTCCAGTCCAATTAAAATCTCAACTTTATTGGAAATAAAAACTGACAGCATAATGTTTAAAAATTAATCAAAGAAATTAGAGCTGGGCTTGTAGAAAGTGCCGTACGTGAAAGGCTCGACTCCAGAAAACAGGGCAGGATCTCATACAGGATCCACTCCTAATTCATGCTGAGCCGAACGCTTCACATTTATTGTAAGCTAATGTCTCCTTCCCCATCCTCTTCTCCCAGCTCCCACACTCTCCTTCCCATTTCTCCTTTTTCCTTCCACTTAATTCCCAGCCGCGGCCCTTAACCTTCCCAGACTACTAGACCCCTTTCTAGAGTCTGGTTTGTTGTGTATTTGCAAATTTCACCTCACTTAAACACTTATAAAAATTAGATATCAAAATACAAACTGTGTCACCACACACTATTACTGAGAAGCTGCTGACTCTCTCATTTTTACCACACAATTAGCATATAAATTAATCTGAATATAAATATCACACTTATTGTTCAGCGTATAGAATACAGAGCAGGAGAAACAAATCATTGCCAATGAAATTTTGCTTTGTATTGACTTTGCTGCTGCTTTTTATGTAGCTTGTTGTAAAACTAGACAAATATCTGAAGAAGTCGACATCCCCCTTGCAAGACCACTGCATACACCCAGGGGTACATGTATCTCTAGTTGAGAACCACCGCTCTACAATTTGTTACTAAAGTCCATCTAGTGCATTTTCTGTGTGCACGGCTGCAATTGTCTGCTGTGACTCGTTTTTTACAATCCGCTATTGCTTATCATCCATAATGTGATTCACCTCTTGATGCTTGCAGCTTGCTTCTACTTAATATTTGTATCAATATTTTCCCAGTAACCAACACTAGAACTACCAGTCTCATAACTGGCAAAAAATGTTCCATTCTCTTGTGGCATTCATTCCATCCCCCCACAGTCTTTAGTGCCTCCCATGTTCTTCATGATCTTTCCGAAATTACGGTCAGTGGTTTAGCCACTTAGGATGTGTCTAGTCTACAGGGTTTTGTCGACAAACGTGGACTTTTGTTGACAAAACTATACCTGCGTCTACACTACCGCCAAGTTCTGTCGACATAACATCAACAGAACTCAGCAGTTTTGTCGACGGCAGTAAACCTCATTCTATGAGGAATAACGTCTTTTGTCAACAGAGTTCTGTTGGCAGAAGGCATTGTTGCATCTAAACTGTCCTTTGTGTCTACATTCTCATGTCGCGGCTTGCTTTGTCAACAGAACTGGATGTAGTCTAGATGCTCTCTGTCGACAAAAGCCTGTAGTTTAGACTTACCTTTAGCGTGCTAATTGCCGTAAGTCTCGGGCACAAATACCATCTTGAACTGCTGGTTTGTGTCTACATTAAAGGAAATGACAGCTCATGCTTGTCTCTCATAGTCATAGACAACTCCTGCCCCAATAGGTAAAGACAATAAAGTCCAGTATTTATGTACTCTACTGGGGCCTGACCGTCATCATTGTAGTTGCTAATTATAGTTAGAATATCATTGCTGGCAATAAAAATCAGCCATGGCACAATCATCTCCATTTAGTAACAACTCTGCTCATTGCCACCCTTACGATGCAATTCCCACACTTCACGAATCCTGTTTGCTGTGGTATTTCAGCGTTTGCCTTTCCCTGGCGCGAGAGGCATTTCCTGGGCTCTCAGGGTGGGGCTGGTGAGCTATTTCAAACCCCAGTCACCAGGCTAGAGGATCCACATGAGACAGAGATGGCAAAGTCTTGCCAGTAGACCCCAGTGCAACATAAAGGTGTCACTAGTCACCGCCCGCATCTCTTTCCAGGAGGCCTGTGTTCCAAATGCTGGCTCAGCAAACAAAGAGCAGTTCCTCAGCCCACCCCTGGGTGCAGACCCTCAGGTCTTCTTCACTCCCCTTACCTCTCCAAGGAACTTCCAGTTGCTCTTGCCCTGCTCCGTCTTAAAGGGCCAGTACCACCATCTGACAGCAGAGCATTAGGTTAGTAAGTGCAGACAGAACCAAGCGGAAGGGTTGACAGAAGAGCTGCCATGTCCTTATTATGCCATTTCGCTCATCCGCACCAGCATCTCTCTTGATCTTCCCGCTACTGACCAATCCTGATTAACATTAAAGGCCTAGAAAACAAGAGCTATGAGGGAACATTGAAAGAACTGGGCTTGCTTAGTTTGGAAAGGAGAAGACTGAGAGGGGACATGATAGCAGTTTTCAGGTATCTAAAAGGGTGTTACAAGGAGGAGAGAGAAAAATTGTTCTCTTTGGCCTCTGATGACAGGACAAGAAACAATGGGCTTAGGGTACATCTACACTGCATGACTATTTCGAAATAAGCTATTCCGGAATAGTTATTCCAAAATATCTTATTTTGAAATAGCATGTTTACACTACAGGGAAGCCTCAAAATTAGTCCAATACACCAGACTTCAAGTCTCAATAGACTAACAGATGTACTGGAGCATAAGCTTTCATGGGCAAAGACCCACTTCATCAGATGCATGGATGCTTCGTCATGCATCTGACGAAGTAGGTCTTTGCCCATGAAAGCTTATGCTCCAATACATCTGTTAGGATATGTCTACACTACCACCCTAGTTCGAACTAGGGTGGTAATGTAGGCAACCGGAGTTGCAAATGAAGCCCGGGATTTGAATTTCCCGGGCTTCATTTGCATAAAGCCGGGCGCCGCCATTTTTAAATGTCCGCTAGTGAAATGAGGAGTAACGGTAGTTCAGACTAGGAAGCCTAGTCCGAACTACCTAGTCCGTGCCGCGTGTAGCCGCGCGGCACGGAGTCCGCACTAGCGGACATTTAAAAATGGCGGTGCCCGGCTTTATGCAAATGAAGCCCGGGAAATTCAAATCCCGGGCTTCATTTGCAACTCCGGTTGCCTACATTACCACCCTAGTTCGAACTAGGGTGGTAGTGTAGACATAGGACTCCTTGTCACTTTTGTAGATCCAGACTAACACGGCTACCCCTCGGATATTTGTTATCTCAATGTAGAACCCCAGGAGGCACTGGAGAGGAATAATTTAGAATGGCCCTGAGGAGGGACTATTTCGAAATAGCAGCAGTGGAATTTCTACACATGCCTTATTTCAAAATAGCTATTTCGGAAGAGGTATTATTCCTCGTAGAATGAGGTTTACAGATTTCAGAATAAGCCACTCGTTATTTCAAAATTATTTTGAAATATTGGATTGGCTGTGTAGATATTTCGAAATAACACAAGTTATCTCAAAATTTCCTGACTCTCTGGGTTGTTAAGCACTGGAATAAATTGCCTAGGGAGGTTGTAGAATTGCCAACACTGGAGATATTTAAGAGCAGGTTGGATAGACATCTATCAGGGATGATCTAGATGCTAGTGGGCAGGGGGTAGGTTTAGAAGATAAAATAAAAAAAGAACAAGTTAAAAATCACCTAGAAAAGTTAGATGCCTGCAAGTCACCAGGGCCTGATGAAATGCATCCTAGAATACTCAAGGAGCTGATAGAGGAGGTATCTGAGCCTCTAGCTATCATCTTTGGAAAATCATGGGAGACAGGAGAGATTCCAGAAGACTGGAAAAGGGCAAATACTGTGCCCATTTATAAAAAGGGAAATAAGAACAACCCAGGAAACTATAGACCAGTTAGTTTAACTTCTGTGCCAGGGAAGATAATGGAGCAAGTAATTAAGGAAATCATCTGTAAACACTTGGAAGGTGGCAAGCTGATAGGGAACAGCCAGCTTGGATTTGTAAAGAACAGATCATGTCAAACCAATCTGATAGCATTCTTTGATAGGATAACGACTCTTGTAGATAGGGGGTGGATGTGGTATACCTAGACTTTAGTAAGGCATTTGATATGGTCTCGCATGATATTCCTATCAAGAAATTAGGCAAATACAACTTAGATGGGGTTACTATAAGGTGGGTGCATAACTAGCTGGATAACAGTACTGAGAGAATAGTTATTAATGGTTCACAATCCTTCTGGAAAGGTATAACAAGTGCGGCTCCGCGGGAGTCTGTTTTGGAACTGGCTCTGTTCAATATCTTCATCAACAATTTAGATATTGGCATAGAAAGTACACTTATTGGCTGCGTCTAGACTGGCAAGTTTTTCCGCAAAAGCAGCTGCTTTTCTGGAAAAACTTGCCAGCTGTCTATACTGGCCGCTTGAATTTCCGCAAGAACATTGACGATCTACTGTAAGAAATCAGTGCTTCTTGCGGAAATATTATGCTGCTCCCGTTTGGGCAAAAGTCCTTTTGCACAAAAGCTTTTGCGCAAAAGGGCTAGTGTAGACAGCTCAGATTTGTTTTGCGCAAAAAAGCCCCCATCGCGAAAATGGCGATCGGGGCTTTTTTGCGCAAAAGCGTGTCTAGATTGGCCATGGATGCTTTTGCCCAAAAGTGCTTTTGTGGAAAAGCGTCCGTGCCAATCTAGTCGCGCTTTTCAGCAAATGCTTTTAACGGAAAACGTTTCCGTTAAAAGCATTTGCGGAAAATTATGCCAGTCTAGACGTAGCCATTAAATTTGCAGATGATACCAAGTTGGGAGGGGTTGCGACTGCTCTGGAGAATAGAGTCATAATTGAAAATGATCTGGACAAATTGGAGAAATGGTCTGAGGTAAACAGCATGAAGTTTAATAAAGACAAATGCAAAGTGCTCCACTTAGGAAGGAACAATCAGTTTCACACATACAGAATGGGAAGCGACTGTCTAGGAAGGAGTACGACAGAAAGGGATCTAGGGGTTATAGTGGACCACAAGCTGAATATCAGTCAGCAGTGTAAAGCTGTTGCAAAAAAAGCAAACATGATTCTGGGATGCATTAACAGGTGTGTTGTGAGCAAGACACGAGAAGTCATTCTTCTGCTCTACTCTGTGCTGGTTAGGCCTTAGTTGGAGTATTGTGTCCAGTTCTGGGCACCGCATTTCAAGAAAGATGTGGAGAAATTGGAGAGGGTCCAGAGAGGAGCAACATGATTAAAGGTCTAGAGAACATGACCTATGGAGGAAGGCTGAAAGAACTGGGTTTGTTTAGCTTAGAAAAGAGAAGATTGAGGGGGGACATAATAGCAGTTTTCAGGTATCTAAAAGGGTGTCATAAGGAGGAGGGAGAAAACTTGTTCATCTTGGCCTCTGACGATAGAACAAGAAGCAATGGGCTTAAACTGCAGCAAGGGAGGTTGAGGTTGGACATTAGGAAAAAGTTCCTAACTGTCAGGGTGGTCAAACACTGGAATAAATTGCCCAGGGAGGTTGTGGAATCTCCATCTCTGGAGATATTTAAGAGTAGGTTAGATAAATGTCTATCAGGGATGGTCTAGACATTATTTGGTCCTGCCGTGAGGGCAGGGGACTGGACTCGATGACCTCTCAAGGTCCCATGCCATTCTAGTGTTCTATGACTCCATGATTCTATGATTTAGTGAATTGAAGAGAAGGCCATGTCCTGTTCTACTCTTCCCAGACATCCTTCATAGTACTACAGAGTACCTTACAGGGAGTGAATTCTATGGACCATATGGAAAAGAATCATTTGAAATTCAATATGATACAGTGTGAATATGATAGAACAGAGAAAAGCCAGAGAAATAATGAGTTTACGGAGAGAGACATCATGCCTATTGCTATATTCAGAATAAAGCCTCTGCATAGAGCTTTGTGAATCAATGTGCAAACCGTTATTCTTATTGTTCAGTGGAAGAATTACTAAAATCCATTTGCCAGTAAATGTGCCTTGTCTTGTAATTCATTGGGTCATTAACCTTAACAATGTCAGAGTGTGGCATTTCCAATTAAATAAAATTACTGACCAAGGTAATACTTAAGAACACATTCCAGACAAAGGAGTCTACTATTATATTATTACACCCAAGGAAATGTATTAATATTTTAGTTATGCATGTTAAAATAAGAAAAAAAAGCAATGTATGTTAAGTCTAGTGCAGAGAGACATCCAGACATCCTCGACAGAGGAAGATAAACAAAAGTAGATGAACAGGAAAAAGAGGGAGAAGAAAATACAATACGGAGCAATCTATTTCAATGAATCATATATGCATTGCTCTGCATCTTAATGCTCTGACAGTTTGTGAAGGAAAGAGCTAGAGCAGAGGAACTGAGATACCCGATCAACGAGTAATCCAGTGGCACCTTAGAGACTAACAAAATATATAAAGTATCATGAGTTTTCATAGGCAAGACCCACGTCATCAGATGAGTTGGAGTGGAAACAATAGAAACTAAGATATATAGAACAGCAAAAGAAGTACTTGTCAATTGTAGGACCCATGTTAACGAAGCTAATTAAGTGATCTGGATGTGTCCCATTCAGAGCTTTTAATGTGGAAATGTGAATGTTAAATGCTGGGGAAATGGACTTCGTAGTGCATTAACCAGTTTATGACTTTATTGAAGGCCAGGGGAACATATATGATACAACATCGGAGCAGTGCTTATTGGCCAGCTATTTAACGTGGTATCCTGCCTCCCCCAGTGTCTAATAACTGATGTTTCAGAAGAGTAAGAATACTGTTGTCAGAGACTGGGATGAGGATACTCAGGGGCAGTGGTCAAAGCCAGAATCAGGAATCCAGGGTGGAACTGGAGTGAGGCAGGAACAGGCACAAGACCAGGAACGGGTGGAAGCAAGAGCCTTGTTAAGCAAGCTGAGGCTCAGAAAATCTGGTGCCACAGCCAAGCAGGAGCAAGTTTTAAGTCGTGGAGTGACATTCAGCAGTCTGACCTGCCGCTCCTCTTCTTAGGATTATTTAAATGAGCTGGGAATCACAAGGCCAATTCCTGGTTGATGGATTGGCAGGAGCCCAACAGCGCAGGAGTAACTCCTCACCTTACAGCTGTCCTGCCACAATCAGAGAAGCTCAGCTCCCAAACAGCTGCATGGGCAGAACACTATAGGGAGGAGGGGAGCAGCCCTCCATAGTGAAAGAACAAGTGAAGGACGATTTAGAGAAGCTGGACATGCACAAGGGCTGGACGAATGCATCCGAGGGTGCTGGCTGTTGTGACTGCAGAGCCATTAGCCATTGTCTCTGAAAATTGTGGTGATCGGGGGAAGTCCCAGATGATTGGGAAAAAACAAATGTAGTATAGGCCAGTCAGCCTCATCTCAGTCCCTGGAAAAATCATGGATCAGGTCCTCAAGGAATCCATTCTGAAATACCTGAAAGAGAGGAAGGGGATCAGGAACAGTCTACATGGTTTTACCAAGGGCAAGTCATGCCCAGCCAACCTGACTGCCTTCCATGATGAGAGAGCTGGCTCTGTGGCTCTAGGGAAAGCGGTGGATGTGATATAGCCAGGCTTTGGCAAAGCTTTTGGAGTGGTCCATAGTATTCTTGCCAGCAAGTTAAAGACGTATGGCTTGGATGAATGGACTACAAGGTGAACAGAAAACTGGCTGGACTCAGGCTCAATGGGTAGCAATCAATGGCTCAGTGGCTAGTTGGCAGCCAGTAACAAGGGGAGTGCCATAGGGGTCGGTCCTTTGTTCAACATCTTCATTTAATGACCTGGATGATGGGTTGGATTGCTCCATCAGCAAGTCTGCGGATGACACTAAGATGTGGAGAGAGGTAGGGATGCTGGAAGACAGGGATGGGGTCCAGTGTGAGCTAGACAAACTGGAGGATTTGGGACAGAAGAATCCCAAGCATTGTTACAGGCTGGGGACTGACTGGCTAAACATCAGTTGTGCAGAAAATGCCTTGGGGATTACAGTGGATGAGAAGCTCGATTTGAGTCAACAGGGCGCCCTTGTAGCCAAGAAGGTAAAGGGCATATTGGGCTACATTAGTAAGCATTGCCAGCAGATCTAGGGAAATGATTATTCCCTTTATTCGGCACTGATGAGGCTGAGGGATTTGGGCTTGTTTGGCCTGCAGAAGAGAAAAATGGGGAGGGGATTTGATAGCAGCCATCAGCTATCTGAAGGGGGTTCCAAAGAGGATAGAGCTAGGCTGTTCTCAGTGGTGGCAGGTGACAGAACAAGGAGCAATGGGCTCAAGTTGCAGTCGGGGGGGTCTAGGTTGGATATTAGGAACAACTATTTCCCTAGGCGGGTGGGGAAGCACTGGGATGGGTTCCCTAGGGAGGGGATGGAATCTCCATCCCTAGAGGTTTTGAAGTCCCGGCTTGACAAAGCCCTGGCTGGGATGACTGAGTCGGGGTTGGTCCTGCTTTGGGCAGGGGGCTGGACTAGATGACCTGAGGTCTCTTCTAACCCTAATCTTCTATGATCTATTTAGCTACATGTGTAAAGCGAATTGTGTCTATAAGGGTTGGAGGGGATTCCCATTTCCCCTTCCCTGCTGAGCAGTGGTGCAAGAGTCGGGGAAGCACGGGGACCTGGACCGTCTCACTGCAAAGCATGGGGAGTTCCCGCGAGGATTTCCTTGTGACCCAATGGAGTGTTTGACTGGCTGGTGTGAGACCCACCAAGGCCAAGATTTCCAAAACCAGCTTCCCCTCACGCCAAGGGAAGCGGAGAGCCTTGAGTGCCTGTGAGAAATCAGATCATTACCAGCTATGGATTTTCTGCTCCTGTCTGAAAAATATTGACCTGAGCTTTCGGGAACATTTCTTGTTTGGAAGCCAGAACATGGCTTCGAAGATGAAACAAGGGCCTTTTAAACCCCACTGCTCGCATCATTCCTCCTGCACGCTCCGTGCCACAGAGGAACGGCTCTACTACAAACTGCGCAGCACGAGGAGCTGGCAGAGCTGTCCTGCGAGATGCCGCCCAGTACAGTTTCCCCCCAACGATGAATGTAAGTTACTCGGCCACAAGCTCTTTTCACCAGTCCTTGCCCGGCAACGCAGTGCTGATATTCTGCTGCAGACGCTTTCCCCCAGGGAGAAGCGGGGTAGGAGACATGCTGCACGTTTCCAATGCCCTGATGGTATTATTGCATTTGGCCCTTTCTTCCCCCATGATTTTAACTAAAGACTGTTGGGATTTTGTGGTGCCCAATAATAACCAAGGGTATGTCTACACTGCCACCCTAGTTCGAACTAGGGTGGCTAATGTAGGCATTCAAAGTTGCAAATGAAGCCCGGGATTTAAATATCCCGGGCTTCATTTGCATGTTCCCGGGCGCCACCATTTATAAATCCCCCTTAGTGCGGACTCCGTGCCCGCGGCTACACGCGGCACGGAGTAGGTAGGTCGAATTAGGCTCTCAAATTCGAACTACCGTTACTCCTCGTGTCCTTTTCCCATTGCACGAGGGGGAGGAGGAGAAAAGGGATTGAGGGGTGAGGAAGGGAGGTCAGGAAGATAGTCCAGACTGTTGGGGGGGAGGGGACGTTAAACAAAAGCAAGTTTTGATCAAACTGACCATTTTGAGTGAAAATTTGTATTTTGATCACAAAGTTAGGGGTTGGGTTTTTTTTTACTACAGAAATATTTTTCTGTAACATTTTTTCCCAGCTCCAGTAGACACACAGGTGCAAGCTACGACTGTATAGGGTTTGATTGCAGATAAAGAACATTGTGCATCCCTGAAAAGCAACTAACTTGGACCCCATGGAAAACTTCTACTTATTACCATGAAAGGAAGCACTGGTCCATGAAGGTAACTACACTGAGGACTGTGTACATCTGGGTGCAGCTATATGCTGGGGCATAGCAAAAGAAATCTAGCCAATAAACATATCGAAAAAGGTTCTTTTCACCTATGGTAATGAGGCCAGAGGGGATGCATAAGCATTTGAAGAACGGCAAGGTTACTAAAATGGGATTTTAGAAGAAAATAGACAAAACAAAACACTGACAAAATAACCGCCCGCGGAGTATCTGAGTTGTCATAGCTGCTCTCAAGGTTCTGTCTTCTTTCGGAAGTCCCAGCCAAGACACAAAACGTTTGAGGCTATATTTCCTATTCAACGTGGAAAAATCTTTTCTGGATGTGTCGAGAAGAGAATATGCCCTTTAGAGTCTGAGAGGCAGACTTCCACTGAGTCACGGCGTTTCTCACAAAGGAACACAAAAAGCCCCCGCACAAACACAAAGCAAGTCTCAAACAATGCTCTGTGCCTCTCAAACAACAGCTCAGACACCAGACAATTAACAAGAAATCACGAGCATTAACAAGAACCGCACTTGTATGACTTGCCTGGATTTGAAAGCGGGATCTGGCAGCACACTGGAGAGCTTTCACAACAGATCTGTTTGAGAAACGATTGGAGCGAAATTCACATCTCATTTTGCAGTTAACACTCCTCATCAGACTGTCTTTTGCCATTCCCAGTGTGCCCCCATCCCTGGCAGCAGGAGGTTTATTTTGAATAGACACAGACACTTTCCTTCTCAAAACACATCCGATGCTACGGTACTCGTGATGTGCGAATGATGGGAAACGGAGACAGCCATTCTAGACCATTACAAAACCAGTTGTCACTGTTCTACCATTCCCCAGCTTTCGGCTTCACGGGAATGATTACAGAGTGTTCCTTAAACACACTGTCTTCATCCATCGGGTCCTGCAGGGAAAAGTCTTCCATCACACCCTAAAGTTAGCTGAAGGACAATACCTCATCCGAAGACAAGCGAGGCAGCTGCCTTGGATGGATTTTCTTCACCAAAGTTGAATTTGCTCCAAGTACTTTATTGCCATTTAAAGAAAAAAACCAGAACCTTTCTAGGTCATTACAGCCTGTAGATCCCTCCCCATCAGAATCCTCCCCAGAAACCCATGCTTTTCATGGGCAAATATTTTGCAGCAAATTAGTTTCCAGGCTGTGTTTTGAAACGACAGCATTCCAAGCGTCTGTTTGGCTTGGCTTTCATCTCAGCCCGCTCCTGAGCGAGTGGCAGCGTTGGAAAGCTCACAGGAAGACCCTGTAGGGAATGCAGGGAACCGATTGCTGTTGTTTGGGGAGCACTCGCAAGGTGAGTAGTGCCATGGTTCCGGTCCCGAGGATCCAGGTAAGCAATGTAACAACTTAGAGAAACAAAGCTGGGCGAAAGAGCAGGGCACCGAAGGACACGTCCTGTCGGCCCACAAGGTTTATTTTCAAGATCTGGTAATTATTTAAACAGGCTGCGCTGGCTTTCGGTACCCCACTCTCCTGGGCAGGCTGGTGCCAGCCACTGACACAGGGGTGGGCAAAAGGGCCTCTCGGGCTGGAGCCGGCCCTCCAAGTGGGTCCATCCAGCCCACGGAGGCCCTGCTGCTCTCCCGCCCAATTCGGGCTTGGGGGAGGGGAAGCACGTGAAGCTTCCTCCCGTCCTGATTGGCCCAGGGGTGGGAGAGCATGTGAAGCCTCTTCCCACCCTGCCAGGGGCATGGGTGCCTAGTGGGAAGGGGGGGCAAAGAGGTTCCCCCACCCCCAGACCAATCATGGTCTGGGGGTGGGGCAGGCCAGAAGCATCCTGGCCCCGCCCCTTCCGGTTTAGGCCCTGCCCCTTCCGGGGAGGCCCGGGGCCACTTCAAAAATGTTTGAAGTGGCCCCCAGGCAAATGTTCTTGCCCACCCCTGCGCTGAAAGCTATCCGGGATTACTGAGCGTGAGGTGTGTGGAAGAAGTGGATGTAAACTGGCCAGCAACAAGTTTAGGGTTGAAATTAGGCAAAGGTTCTACCCGTCAGAGCAGGGACGTTGTGAAACAGCTTCCTCAGAGTGGGGCAAGAAACCCAACGGGCTGAAGACTGAGCGCGATGAGTCGGGGGGGGCGGCCTGTGGGGATTGCTGCGACGGCATGGAGCCCATCTGTGACTGTGAGCAGCCAATATTCCAGCGGCCACGAGGTGGGGACGGCTCGGAGTTACCTTCCCAGGTGTCTGGCTGGGGTCTTGCCCACATGCTCAGGGTCTGGTTGCCATAACTGGGGCCAGGAAGACGTTTTCCTCCAGGTCGGCACAGACCCTGCGGGGTTTTGCCTTCCTCTCCAGCATGTGGCGCAGAGCATCTGCAGGGTTAAACTAGTGTCACTGGTAGACTGGCTGTGAGGTGGAGTCTTTAAACCAGGGGTGAGGAGCCCGCTTTGGGTCGGGAGCCACTGACCCACAGAAAAATCAGGCAGGGGCCGCGCACGAGTGAGAACCCAAAACAGACCCTCACTGACCTAGCCCCTGGCTGAGGCGGAAGACACTCCATAGAGCCTTGTGGCACCCAGACAAGTAGATTGTGTGTGCTCTAGCCCCGAGAGGGTGGGGGGCTGGAGCATCATCACGGGCTCCCCGATACTGGAGGGGGGAGCTCCAAGCTTTGGGGGCCGGATCTAGGCAAGCCAAGGGCCGCATCCAGCCCCCAGGCTTGAGGTTCCCCACCCCCGCGTTAAGCCATGATTGAGGAATTATATTCCAGTCATCTGAAGAAGGGGGTTGTACCCACGAACGCTCACGATCCCATCTCCATGTTGTTGTCTTTAAGGTGCTACCAGACTATTGGTTGTTTTTAAAGTTTTTCCTGTTACAGACTCACTCGACTCCCCCTCTGGAGCTTTTGAGGAATTCAGTCACTCAGCTAGAGGGGCTGGGGGAGGTTTTATAGCCTGCAGCAGGTCAGAATAGGTGATGGCGACAGTCCTTCTGGCCTTAAAGTCTAGTTCAGTGCTGCCGTGCCGTCCGCCAAGGGCTGCTGTGAAGGGCCTGATTCACCGTAAGCAGTACCTCAGACTCCACAAGCAGCCCCCTTTGCTCCAAGGGGGCAGGGCCTCCTGCCTGGTCTCATCCTTACGCTGGACACCACCTTACCTCGCTTCCTGGCCCTCACTATCTGTTCTACTCTTGGACAATGAAAAGCTCCCGCTGAGTCCTAAGGCTGTGCAGGTCCAGACAGCCCTCCGCGGCTAACTGCTCTCGGCCCTTCTGCGCCCTGGCCACTGAGGCTCTGTTGCAGGGTTCCCATCGCCTCCCCTTTCCTTTCGCTCCCTTTGTCTCTTTTTCCCCACCGCCCTCTCCCACAGTCTGCACCCTCCCGAGCGTGCGGCGCAAACGGCCAGCAGCCGGTATCCGCTCCACCTCTGCGGCAGGGCAAGACGGCGTCTCCTCGCTCTCATTCGCAGTGAGAGTCCCCACCCTGCAGCCAGTGGTTGCTGCTCCCCACCCCCAGGAAATAAACAAACCTCCAGACCCCCCGAACATCCCCAGCCCTTCACATCGGCTCCCTCTCCCGCCCCCACGCTCTTCTGCGTGCGCGGGGACTGGAATCCAAGTGCGGCGTGTAGATCAGCCAGTGAGTAGGCTGGTCTCGAGGGGCTTAATTTGCTCCTGCTGGTGTAGCCGTGCCTCTGACAGGAGCAAATCAGTATCCTTGCCCTGAGCACCAGGGGCTGGCAGTGCGCTAGCACATCCCGCTGCAGCAGTCAGCCCTTCGCCAGACCCGGCCCTGCCAAGCGCTCAGCACCCACCCGCTCAAGGGCCTCGGCTGCAAGTCCCCGCTCTCTGAACGTTGCTGCACAATCCTGTCGGTGAGGCACCATAACCCCAGGGGTCCACACAGCCCAAACGGCCAATGGCACCTCCGTCCTGCATGAGACTCGGCGCCGCCCAGTGTCAGTCACGGGAGTGAGGGGTAGCACCCCCAGGTTTCGTGTTGGGCCCCGGCTGCTGCAGCTTTCCAACATTGCTGGCCCCACGCCCAGGGCTCTGCATGTGGGGTCTGGGCTGCACCAGCCTCACACCCGGGGCTCTACTCCTGGCCCTGTGCTTAGGAGCTCAGCTCCTGGCCACCACCTGCTCCACGCCCAGGTCCACCTGGAGTCCATAGGGGGATCCCAGCTGCTGTGGGCCCTTTACTGGTCCCACATGCAAGGGCCCACAGCAGCCAGGATCCCACCGATGGCTCCGTTACCAAGGGCTCCATTACTGGTCCCACATGCAAGGGCCCAGCCTTAGGTCCATGTGCCCTGTCCATGCCCCCCAGAGCCAGGGTCCCACTCCTGGTCCTCGTTCACAAGGTGCAGGGGGCATGGACACGAGTAAGGGGAAGGGGGACTTTCAGCACCTACCCTGGAATAAATGTTCCCACACCACTGCCTCAAACACGCTCCCTGGTCAAACCCAGGGTAGGTTTCCTTCCCGCTGCGGGGGAAATCCTGGCCTCCCTGAAGCCAATGTTCAAACTCTCACTGATTTTAACGGAGCCGCTATTTCTCCTTTGTCGGCAGGTTTAAGGCGTGTTCCTCGTCCTTCCCCAAAAGGCTGCTTGGGACAGTCCCGGTTTTTCCATGAGGAGAATCCTGCCCTCACCAGGCAGTGATGCCTTTACTGGGGACGGAGGGTCGGAGGGTGGTGGTGGGTGTTCACAACCCCTTTTCCCCCCTGAAAGCAGGCCCACTGGCACGTGTAACCATTTCAGAATGAATTCCTCCCCTGGCGATTTGTATGGGGAGTTATTCCCATCCAACAGCAACGTTACACAAAACGCCCGCCTGCTTGAGCAATTGCGAGTGTCATTCCGTGCCATAAATACGTTGTAATTAAACAAGCATCAAGAGTTCACGCTCGTGCAGAGAACGTGACAGTGGGGGAGAACTTCAGCCCCATTCTTCAAGCTCATTCCAGGGACCTGGTTATTGTTTGTTTATGAGTGTGTTTGCGAGTCCTTTTCCGTTATTCTAACGTCTCAGCAAAATTCCACTTGTCTCTAATAAATATCATCGCGAACTGGCCAGGGAGCTATCATCTGAAGCATCGTTCTGCACGGTGAGCACACAACCTAACGTGATGCTACTGTCCACTTTCCAAACACGAGGTCACGGATACGCACTCTGACTCCAGACAAACCCTTGTAGTTGGAGAAATTCAAACCCAAGGTTAAAATCTTCAGCCTCCACGGCTCTCAGGGCAGCTCTGTCCCCAGAGGGATATCCATCATGGCGAAACGCGTTCAAATACCTCTCCTCCCTGAAGCTGGCGCTGCCCTCGAATTCTAATCACCAGCCACATTTCAGTGCCTTCGGAAGCCAAGGGAGACCTGATCGTGATACGTTTCCCAACTAGACCCAAAACGAGAAAGGAAAAACAAAGCTCGGAGATCTTCAGAGCCACTCAGCCAGGCTCAGCAGCATGAAGGCCTGGATTCAGCGCCATGGCACTGAGGCCCGCCTCGCTCATACCAGCAAACGAGCTCCGTTGTTAGAGATGCGGGAACCGTTTCACAGTGCAGATGCTGAAGGTAGAAACGTGGTGAACGGGTTGTTTCTACTTCCCACTAGGGGGTGGGGCAGCATGCCCCCCGCTCCTATGTCTACGTCTTGATTGCCTGAAGGAGCCCTCCCCACCTCTCCAGTCTCATGGCAAGAGCGGGACTTGGCCCCACGGCTTAATCTGCTCGGTGCCTCCTCTCTGTACAAAACCACCCAGCCCGGCTTTATCTTTAAGTCGGTCTGGCCCACCCTTTGATGCAGCTAGGTGGATTAATTCGCTTTTCAGGCCTGTCAATGGGAGGGGGGCAATGGCCCAAAGAGTCAAAAGGGCCCCGACTGCCACCGAGGCTACTCCGACAGCGGCCGTGACCCCGGTCCTGAGCCGTTTAAATAGCTGGCAGAACCCCAGGCAGTGCTGAAAGGCTAAATAAAGAAAAGTTATTTCTTAGTTCCCATAATAGAAGAACTAGAGGACACCAAATGAAATTAATGGGTAGCAGGTTTAAAACTAATAAGCAAAAGTTCTTCTTCACACAGTGTGTAGTCAACCTGTGGAACTCCTTGCCAGAGGAGGCTGTGAAGGCTAGGACTATAATAGAGTTTAAAGAGAAGCTGGATAATTTCATGGAGGTTAGGTCCATAAAAGGCTATTAGCCAGGGGATAAAATGGCGTCCCTGGCCTCTGTTTGTCAGAGGCTGGAGATGGATGGCAGGAGACAAATTGCTTGATCATTGTCTTCGGTCCACCCTCTCTGGGGCACCTGGTGCTGGCCACTGTCGGCAGACAGGGTACTGGGCTAGATGGACCTTTGGTCTGACCCAGTACGGCCGTTCTTATGCTAGTTGCAGAAGGCTAGTTCCAGCCCCACCCTTCCGGGAGTGTGCAGCCAGGCCCTCCACTCTGCCTGTCAGCCTCCCGGAGCCCACAGTAACCATTTTGCCATCTGAGTGGGCTACGCAGGCAAGCACATCGTGCTATGGAGTCGGTTCAATGCATCAGGAGGAGCACAGTACCTAGCAGAATGGGGCCCCCGCTGCAGCATCTAGGCATCACTGCAACACAAAAGAAAAGATACTTTTTGGGTGCACTGGAGAACTGCCTCCAGTTCTGGGCCCCCACGACGGAAAGGTTGAGGATGCATTAGCGAGGGGGCTGGAGCACATGACCTATGAGGAGAGTCTGAGGGATTTGGGTTTGTTCAGTCTGCAGAAGCGAAGAGCGAGGGGGGATTTGAGAGCAGCCTTCAACTACCTGAAGGGAGGTTCCAAAGAGGATGGAGAGAGGCTGTTCTCAGTGGTGGCAGGTGACAGAACAAGGAGCAATGGTCTCAAATTGCAGTGGGGAAGGTCTAGGTTGGATATTAGGAAAAACGATTTCCCTAGGTGGGGGGGGTGAAGCACTGGGCTGGGTTCCCTGGGGAGGGGGTGGAATCTCCATCCCTAGAGGTGTTTAAGTCCCAGCTTGACAGAGCCTTGGCTGGGATGATTTAGTTGGGTTGGTCCTGCTTTGGGCAGGGGGCTGGACCCGATGACTCCTGAGGTCTCTGCCGCCCTGGGGCGCTACGATTTAGAGAATTTCCAAACTAGAGAATCCTTCCAAAGTGAACGTCCCCAGCACGTCAGCTCACAACGGCTCTATTCATACACAGAAGAACAAACCCGTTATAATTTCTGGTTAACATTGGGGATGTTAAATATCGCTTAACTGAACAGGCAGGTAACCTCTTGGATTCTTCTCGGTTAGTCGACTATTCCATAGTCCCCGGGGGGAGGGCCAGCAGACAATGAATGCACTCCTGGCCCCACTCCCAAGTAGCCCCCGACACTCCACACCGCTGGCTCAGTATCAGAGGCAGCCGTGTGGGGTGCCAGGCAGGAGCTGGTCCACGAGGAAAGCCCGTTTCAAAACCCGAGGGAGCAGCGCGGGGTGCCAAGTGGAAGTTGCTCTGCAAGGGGAGCCATTTTAAAAACCGGCTGTCCTCGCAGACCAGCTGCCTGTTGCCCCGCACTGCTGCTTCTGATACAGAGGGTGGCAGCAGCACAGGGTGGCAGCAGCCATGGTCTAGGGGGGGTCTGAGCTCCCAGACCTGGTGCGAGCTGGAACTGAGCCGGGTTGCTGGTGTGGGGGGTGGGGGGAGATGCCTGTAGTCTATAGCATTAAGAGACACGCTTTTGCTTATCGGTGAATTGGTAAATCGACTACACTATTATCTCCCGCACTGACCTGGAAGCCACAGGGATACAAATGCACCGTAGCTGGCAGCATGACAAGAGTCTCTCCTCGGAGAGCAAACCAAAGGGAAGGGTTGTAGGCCCCCTGGCCGTAGAGACTGCAGCAGGCTGCTTGGGAAATGGTTTGGGGACTTTCACTGCAGCATTCCACCTTCCCAGCCCGGCAGATAACAGTCGGGTACTCGTGATTCACGTTGCAGCAGGGCCTGTCTGGAAAGCAGGGCCACTCGCGTAGGAACCAGGGTGTAACGCTGCGCCTCCTCTGTGGGTTGGGGTACTCTTGGGTCCCTTGCCGCTGCCAAGCTCGCACGCAGCAGCTGTGCAAAATGCTTCCTACCATCTCTGCTCAGCTCGGAGACCCCGTCCCCGCCTGAGAGAGGATGACCTGGCCACCATTGTTAATCCTTCCTCACGTCTCGCCTGGATTGCAGAGATGCAATAACCTTGGGCTGCAATCCGGCAGCACTCAGGACACACCAACTACTACAAAACACTGTGGTGCACCTTCCCAACAACACAGGCTGTTATGCGCCCCCCTCATCTGCCTCCTCCTGGATCCCACAGAGTTTCTGAACAAGTTCAAAGTCTCAGCCTTTATCCTGAATGCACTCCCTGGCCTGGGCCCCATTAGGCCTTACGGATTATCTACTATTCAAGGATGACCAACAAGGACACTCCTCCCGCACAGTGGAACTCTCCCCCGTTAGAGGAAAACTCATTTGTGACGGAGACAGAGCTTTCTCCAGAACTTCTCTCTCCCAGGAGAGCCCATTCTGCACTCCTCAGATCTAAGGACCATCACTAACCTCACCATCCTCCACTCCAAATGCGAGGCACCTTTTTGTGTCTTCTCTAACACAGAGCAACAGGTATTTATTTAAAACAAGCAAAACCTTCTCAGATGTTCCATTGCACATGCTGCTTCTCCTGAGCACAGGATGAGAAAACAAACGCCACAGGCCAAATGTTAGTCACGTGGCTAGATGCCTTACGGGAAGGAGCTAATATACTATAGCCGTGCCTGTGGTATAAGAACCTATTAAGGCTGTCGATTAATCTCAGTTAACTCGCATGATTAATTTTAAAACGTTAATTGTGATTCATCACAGTTTTAATTGCCGTGTTAAACAACAGAATACCCAATGAAATTTGGATGTTTGTCTATATTTTCAAATATACCTATTTCAATTATAACACAATACCGAGTGTACAGTGCTCACTTTGTCTTATTTTTATTCTAAATATTTGCAAGGTAAATATGATAAACAAAAAACATAAAACTTTTCAATTCACCCCCCACAAGGACTGTAGAGCAATCTCTTCATCATGAAAGTGAAATTTACAAATGTCGACCGGTTTTTGTTACAGAACTGCACTCAAAACCAAACCTGTGTAAAACTTTAGAGCCTGCAATCCACTCAAGCCTCGAAGCCGGTCTAGGGTTTAGTGGTCTCCTTAAGGGCCCGGGTGTTTGAATCCCCACGGACTTTAGGGTGGCTCTCGAGTCCTTCAGGCTCTGCAGTTTAGAGTCCGTTTGTTCGGAGAAAAGTCCTGCACTTTCAAAAAGGAGGTCTTGCGATGTGGTTTGTACTTCAGGGGGAATGCCCGACACCTGCAACCGCGCGTTTCTCCTCATTACAACGGCCGTAGCCATTGTCCTGGCCACTGAGTCTGCCGGCAAGGTCATATGGGCCACCATTTTGCCCTCCTCAGTCAGGGCTGCAAACTCCTGGCAGGACTCCTGTGGAAGGCGGTCCTTGAATTTGTCCATGGCCGACCACGTATTAAAGGTGTACCTTCCCAGCATGGCCTGCTGGTTCGCAATACGCAGCTGCAATCCCCCGGTGGCGTAGGTTTTCCTGCCCAACAGGCTCAGCCTCTTGGGCTCCTTTGTCTTGGGAGGAGTTCCCGGTGGGCCCTGGTGCTCCCTCTATCCCTCTGCTTCGACCACTATAGAACCCGGGGGAGGGTGTGAAAAACGGTATTCATGGCCCATTTGGGGAACAAAATAACATCTCTCCACTCCCTTCTGTGGGAGAGGGGAGAATGGAGGCAGGAGTCAACCACAACGTCTTTGACATTTTCTCTACTGTCCTGTTAAGAGGCAGCACCACCCTCCCCAGGGCGCTGGGTCTATTTGCCTTGCGGGAGGGACGACTGAACCCGTGCTCAACTAATTACTGGGGACAAATAATGACAAAAAGGGCAAGGAGTGCAGGCTAATGGTTTATAACTAGGGAACCGGATGGGGACACCAAGCAGAGAACCCCGGACAGCGCCCACTGCTCCTCAAAGCTATCGAAGGAGCCAGTGGAAGCCGCCCAGAGGAACTCTGCCCGGATTCGTGAAACAAGGAAGGAATGGAAATAGGCCCCACAGTCGCAGAGAACCCCCTCGTCCAACATCTTGCTCCTGGTATTATAGATAGCGATCTTTGCGAGGGCCAGGAGCAGGTTGACGAGGAGGTCTCGCGACTTTGTGGGGCCACGGATAGGGTGTGCATACATGAAAAGGTGAGGGGAGAAGTGCAGCCAGAACCTCAATAAAAGGTTCTGGAGGAGCCAGAATAGGGGCTGCAACCTGGCGCATTCGAGGTAGGCGTGCGCCAGGTTCTCCCTCACGCCGCAAAAGGGGCAGGTGTCTGGAATGGGGGTGAACCGCGCCAAGTACACGCCCGTGCTCACGACTCCGTGAAGGAGCCGCCAACTTATGTCCCCGATGGGCCGTGGAATTAGGTCAGAATAGACGCTGGCCCATCGGGGTTCCCCACACTCTACAGGTCTTAGATAGTCCCGCCACTTTGTATTGGGGCGGGACATGAGGGTGGGGAAATGCAGGGTGTGGAGCATGAGCGTGTACAAATGTTGTCTTGGCGCGGTTTGAAAACAAACCGGCTGCAAATTTTGCAGCCGGCTGGAGGTCCAAGGATGGGGAGGCCGGGAGGGTCTAGGGGAGAGGATGTCCACCATCAGATTGGTGTCTTGTTGGAATTCCTCTACCGTCACTGCCAGGTTCGTAGCCAGCCTCCTCAACAGCTCCTGATGTGCTCTCGCGTCCATCACCAGGAGCGAGGGGGCTGGATCTCCTAGGGCCTCATCGGGGGACGATGATGACGAGTCCCTTAAGATGGGGTCAACCCCCATTGACTCGTCGTCACAGTGGCTTGCCTGTACAGAAGCCGGCTCCTGTATGGTGGACTGGTGGGCACTCATATCACCTACTTCAGTCGGTCTAGAAGTTGACACCATCGTTGACTTTTCCACTTCCGATGCTGGGGCATGATGAAGCAATGTTGCTGATGGAGGGGACCCTTGCCTTGAGGATCCCAACACCGATGCCATCGGAGGTGGGCCCTGGCCTGATGGTACTCCCAAGCAGTCCAGAAGGGCCATTGTTGTGGTGGCCAAGCGTACATTTGAGGCCCTGTCTCTTGTGAGGTTCCGGGACGGGACCATGAGCGGTGTCTGGACCTTGACCTGTAGGAAGCCGTGCCCGATCTTAAGGACTCCACTTCCAACTCGGATGAGTAATCCAAGGCAGACCATGGTAGGGCAGACCTCTGCTCTCTCTGGTGGTGAGCCATTGCCTTCGGTTTCCCACAAGATGTCACAGGTGGTGCCAGAGGCAATATGGTCTGTGCCAGCATCCCATACGCGGGTACCGTAGCTTGCACGCTCGGAGCCAGCGGTGCTGGATGGGGCGGTGCATTAGCTGCTCCCAACGCCGACCACACGGTGGATAACAGCAACATCGATGGCTGTGTCAGTAGTGAGGAAACCAGCACCGATGGTACCGGGGACAGTGCATGACAGTTTTGTGGTCCAAAACAAACATTAAGCGAGCACTATGCACTGGGTATTCTCTGTTGTGACTGCTATCAATATATTTGAGAATGTGGAAAAACACCCAAGATATTTAAATAAATGATATTCTGTTATTGTATGCGAGCACAATTAATCCTGCGATCAATCTCAATCAATTTTTTTTCATTGCTTGACATTCCTAGAACCTATATAGAATAGAATCTTACTAGATTTTTTTGAGCCTCTCTGAGTAACAACTTCAGGTTCAAGTCACCTTTGGCTCCTTCGGTTTTTCACTGAATGAAGATTGTCTGAGCCAAGGATCAGCCCCTAGGATGTACATGCAAGTAATAACAGTAACTAGGAATCTGGTGGCACTTTAAGGATCAATGGGTTTATGAGAGCATTCGGGCTTATGCTTTCCTGAGCTCCAAATCACTTCATCAGCTGCTGAAAAAGAAAAGAAAAGAAAAGAAAAGAAAAGAAAAGAAAAGAAAAGAAAAGAAAAGAAAAGAAAAGAAAAGAAAAGAAAAGAAAAAGGATACAGAGATGGCAGTGTGACATCAGCACTAATTAAATCAGAGGGGATGTCTCTGAGCACCCTGAGGAGCAGGTGAGAGTACCTGATTGGGAAATTACCCATTGTAATGGGACAATCAGTCAATGTGTCTATTTAAACCTTGGTTTGGGGTGTCAAATTTGCATATGAAATCTAGCTCCGCAGATTCCGCTTCCAGTCTGGTTTTGGAGATTTTTAGCCTGAGAATGGCGACTTGAAGTGAGTTGTAGCTCCCAAAAGCTTATGCTCTCATTCCCTAATAGATTTGTTAGTCTGCAAAGTGCCACTGGACTTGCTGTTTTATGCGGAAACAGACTAACCCTCTGAAGCAAGTAATAACGTTTCCTTAGTTAAATATTTGAGAAGCTGCTTTTACTGGAAAAAGCTTTTTTCTTCCCTTGTATTTTTCTGAAGCCTGTGCTTTTAACAGCATCTCTAGCTGATGCATCACTCACATCATGGCATGCACTTAATTAACAAGGTGAGGGATGCAAATGGCTATGACCAATCACGATAATGCAGCATCCACCCTAGAAGTCTGAAATAAAAACAAATTCATTATGAAAAAACCATCCCTATGTAAGAGGAGGAGTCCTTTCTGGGTAAAGACCATGCAGGCTGTTCAAGGGAATTTAGAGATAATTAGCATCTCAGATAACTACATGAGAGGCACGTTTGCAAACCTCCGTTGCAGAGACCCGTGCCTTCACTTCCTGCCTGGGTTGCCTCACAATGATTCAAGTGTCATGAGCATTCCACTGACACGAAAGATGTCACTGTGTGTTTACCACCTACTCACGTAAACACCATATTTTCCAAAACCTCCGTGTGCACCCGTGAGCTGGGCCCAGGAGGCTCACACTTGTCAATGACCCATTCATTCTCCGTGCTTCAAAATGTACACTATCAATTTTAAAGATAATTAGTCACGTGCCCTTCTGGCTACAGAGATAACCTTCAAAGGTGAGCCAAATCTCAAAGGGCACACCGCTGCCTGAGTTAGTAGAGAGCTGAAACAACAGCTCAGAGAAGAGCATGAACTGCCCCAGTTATCTTCATGGGACATTAATTCTGAACCCACCCATCAGCATGGCAGACGCTTTCTGGTCTGAGCACATCACACAAACAAGCAGGAGGGTGATATTAGGAAGATCTCTGGGATCTACCTATTGATATCTCAAGGCACCACCGCTTATCTGTTTATTTTTCAGTCTGACCTCTCTGATCTGTCCTGCTCAGCGAAGCTTTTCCCAAAGAGAGTGTTGTAGACAGACAAACCTGCCAATATTCATGATAGACAAGGATGAGTGTTCACCTTTTCAGGCTTGCCAAACCTCCACCCCTCCTTGCACAGCTGCTACTGGGGGGATGGGCACAAGTCTCTGCACTGAAGAATGAGCAACCAGTGCTGGAATAAATGGAAGAACTGGCTTCAATCTCAGCCTTGCTGAACCCAGAACCTTTCTGGAGTTTCGACTAATTCTGGATAACTCGTGCTGTGCCTCAGCCAAGGTTTTTTCGGAGGCATTTCTCCACGCCCACCAATAGCCATACCAACTATCCTTACCTTTGCAGAATCCACGGTGGGAGTCTTAGCAGGTTTTTTACAATCTTATTTGCCCAGGAGCAATACCAGGGAGGTAGAGCGAAGTCACTCGCCTTGTACGGGGATTGGAGTTATTCGAGATGTGTCTCCCCTGGGAGCTCCATTTCAGGATGCGCGCATGGTGAAAGGGGAGAGTTCCCTTACATCTAGTGCAGGTAGGTTCCCTTCATCGCTCGAAGAGGGAGGCCTGGGATAAAATACCCACCGATGAATCACCTGACGAATGTGGAAATGGGAAGAAACTCGAAGTAGGAAATGATGGTGTGGCTGTACTGTCAGCTCGCCATGATAGAACATGGGGTACAAGGCATCAGTCGCAAGGGCTCCTGGCTCTGCTCCCCTCCTGGCCAGCGTGTGGGCTATGATGAACAAGGTTCCTTGACAGCTTGAACCGGGCCTGAAACTCATAGTGGCTGGGTGAACGAAGACTGACCCTCCCTCAGTGGGAAGGGTGGAGAGGCCATGCTGGCAGCCAGGTGCGCCTAACCAGAGCTCAGCCACAAGTCTGTCGTGTGGACACCTTAGCAGTCACTGAGAACGAGTGTTGTGTGACATTCCAGAAAAGGCCTTGCCCGTGGCCACACATTCCCAGTGCTGGAGGCAGGGTTGCTGCTATCGAGCTCTGCTGTACGAACCTCTGTGGAGCTCTCTGGTTCTGGCCATGGAGCCGTGAGGGGAAGTGACTAGAGCTCATGGGAAGCGATGGGAGGGGAAGGAGAAGAGGAGCGGCGAGGCAGCTGACAAGACATGGAAACCAAACTGGTCTCGGACACGATGGGGCTATGAGGACGGCCACTAATTTCCTGTTTCAATATTTAAGGTCCTCAGACAATAATGGCACCGGGTGGTGGGTGTATAGTGATACACATGGGCTGAGGAATAACAAGGGCATGTCCCACTGAATTGCGGCATCATGCGCCCTTCACATTGGACAGTGTCACGAAGAGACCTAGCTGCAGATGACTCCAGGTGGAACGAATCCTTCTGAGTATCTTGCTCTGGTCCAGCTAGTGGGCCAGGCACAAAGATCTGCCAAGAGAGCCAGTTACTGTGCTCTGAGGCCCTCGTACTGTGCTCTGAGGCCTTCCCACTTAGGTCTGTATGTGGTGAGATATGCACCCTAAGGCTTCGGCCTGTAAAGAATGGGGCCCCCATAGTTCTCTGTTGTCCAGCATTATTTGGACCAGGTGACCCCTGGATGGGGAAAGATGCATTGGCACACTCAATGGACTGCTTGAGCACTACTGTGTCAACATGGCAGGAAGGGGAGCTGCCTTCTGTGGGGACCATTTGGCTATGTCTACACAGCAGCGTGATTTCAGAATAACATACTCCGCGTCCACACAGCAAGGAGTTATTTCGACATAATGTAGACATAATGGCGCCCTGGAGGACTTCTTACTCCGACTCCTGTAACCTTCATTGTACGACGTAAGGGACATCGGAGGAAGAGTGCTCTCACTGGGAATTCCTGCTGTGCAGACAGCGCCAAAACGAGAATACGCTATTTCGACTTAAGCTACGCAATTGACGTAGCTCAAGTTGTGGAGCTTATTTCACCTTTAGCCCTGCTGTGTAGACGTGCCCTTTGTGAGCTAAAGGAGACTGATTTAAACTACTCGGATTTAAAATAAACATCGTGAATTCTGACGCAAAGGGGCTTACTCGGTGCGTTCTCAGCACAGTGATAAGAGAGACTAAAAGAAGAGACCATCAGCACATTGCTTCAATCGTCCCTGATTGGCTATAGTTACAAAACATAGGAAAGAAAACTTCAAATATAACTTCAGAAAGAAAATAAGGGAGTTTCTGCAACCTCTAGACCAGCCCGTTCGGTCCTAGTGCAATGGAGACAGCCTATCTGAAAACAGATACGGAAGAACTCCCTCTGGCGACAAGACTCCGTGGGGGAGAGGCAGTAATTTCCAGAGAGGAGAACGCATTGATACTTAACTCACATGCATGCGCCTGAACCTTTGAGTCTTTCCCTTTTCTCTTTGACATATATGACTAAAATAATCCAAAATACAACCTAAACCCAAAGGTCTGAATTAAATCCAATTTCCTTTATTTCACGGGCTATTCAAAATCCTTTCCAACTCCTAAGCCAGCCCTTGAGAAGGGCCTGAAGGCAGGACACGACTGATTTTGCTCCAGCAACACAGCTGTTAAATAACTCACAAACTCACAAAAGCAACCTGCCACCGGTTTGTTTCCACTCTGGTTCAATAGGGCATTATGGAGGCTGCACAGAGGTACTGACTTCGCTCCGTGTGCCTGCCATATGGTGCCGATCGCATGTATCCCCTCCTGTGTTAAACTTCTGTGAGCTGATAAAAGAGCAGTTAGTAGCTCTTTGTTAAATAAATGTCAGCCAAGGCAAGCCGAGTGGAAGTGTGGTGGTCAGATGTGGGTGGTCGATCACTGCAGACAAAGATTAGTTAGCTGATGGAGAATGATATTTACCAGCTGCCTACAATGTCAGGAGCTGGGGAATGGTACCGGTCTGAACAAGAAAGCTTTGGAATAGTCCCCTATTGTTTCCATCAGGCTTTTCAGCTTGGCTGAAAAGGAACCCGCTGCTCTCAACAAGACAAAGAAGGCTCTTGGAATGTTTTAAAGCCCAGCCGAACCCTCGGTCCTGCTTTTACAGCAGCGCCGCGGGACGCCTTTGTGCTGAAATCTTAAGAGGCAGTAACAGAGTTTGCTTACAAGAAATGAAGCCAACAGCCACCGAGTCAAGCCGCTCACCGGACTCCCAACCTCACGCAGGTTTTTCGCATGGATTTGCAAACAGCTCTTTCCCAGCCTGCAGCCCCTGATTTCAGGGGAACAGTTTTCCAAAGGATTCGCAGGCATTCTTAAGCCCACAGGGTCTGGGTCCCGAGCTAGTGTGAAGGGCAATTGCGCTATCACATGGAACAGTGCCGAGTTACACACACTAAAACACCCTGCTATGCAACATTTCTTGGGGACCAAAGGGTTCATGTTCTTCTACGGCACAAGGTTCATCTAGAACCAGATCATTCCTCACTACACATATGACATGGCGGGCCTGGGACTAGATGGCACCCTCTTTTCAATATGATTTGGCTTATTTTTGACTGCGTGGGCTCTCAGGGTGTGTCTAGACTACAGGGTTTTGTCGACAAGAGTGGACTTTTGTCAACAAAACTATACCTGCGTCCATACTGCCTTTGAGTTATGTCGACAAAACTCAGCAGTTTTGTTGACGTATGTAAACCTCATTCTACGAGGAATAACGCCTTTTGTTGACAGAGTTCTGTCGATAGAAGGCATTATTGCATCTACACTGTCCTTTGCGTCCACACTGTTATGTCGATAAAGCGGCTTGCTTTGTCGACAGAACTGGCTGCAGTCTAGACCCTCTTTGTTGACAGAAGCTTTGTCGACAGTATCTGTTGACAAAACTTCTGTCGACAAAACCCTGTAGTCTAGACATACCCTCATTCTCCTCTCTCTTCCAGTGGTGTAAATCCACCACCACAGAACTGGGGTAGATCAGAAGCAGGAGGGTTTCTCTGGTGTGGTGGGATTTTTGTTGTTGCTGGGTTGTGTTGCAGATCAGATCTATGGCCCAACCTGTGGGATACTTGCATGCATGCACGCAAAACAAGCACGTACATCTGTGCACACTTGCTGACATGGCTGTACTTTGGCTGCTGCAACGCGGGGAGTTGCGCTTATGTGTAGTTGCAATTCCAGCTGTACGCATGCATTGAGTGCCTGTAAAACTGCAGCTGGACCTTTGCACGTGAGGGCCTATATTCTTTTGGGATCACTTGTGCCATCTTTGTGTGTAAGCTGCTGTCTTGGGCCACAGCTGGGACCTCCCAAGCTAAAATCATGAGCCTTTGTAGCTACAGCCAGACTGCAGGGCAGCTGTAACAGATCCACAACTTCGGTGGAGACACAACCCCCTCAGACCAAAGGTTTGCATGTGTTCTTTATATTACTTTTAATTTCTTTACCATGAATTTCACTCCCTACTCAGTTGCTAGTCTAAAGCAAATGCATTCAAATATGACAAATTGCCTGAGCGGGTAAGTTGCTAAAATCAAACACTGATCCCTTGCCACAGGAGGAGCTGGAAGCTAATTAGAAGCCACATGGAACAGATGAGCCTTAAATCATGCCTTGCAGTGTGTCCAACATGGGCTTGTGTTGACTGGCACAGAGAGCCTGTTGCAAAGATAAATCTTCCATTCCAAGCATCCTGATGCTGGACAGAGATAATCCCTTTCCAGAGAACAGCAAGAATGAATGTCCCCAAACAGCCTCACCATGGCAGGTCTGCATGCTCAGCACCAATCCTCAAAGCACCCGTAGCTCTGCCTACCCTGGTCCCGGGGATTTCTCTCTAGTGGCACAGAGGTGGCCAAACAGCCCAGCCACACCTCCCATGGTAGAGAAAGGGGGTATCACCACTGTGCCCCAATGAACCCAGCTGTCAGGACAACCTCTTGGGTGTAATCACTCCACACACAAATTAGAGCAACCCGTAGGCTGCTCTACATTGTGCCCAGGGTAAAACAGTCCCTACCAAGCCTCAAGATTGAGGGGTAGGGAGAGGGAGTGGAGCTGGCATAACTATTCTCCCTCAGCTGTGTCGAGTGCAGCATTGGTAGAGCTGAGGATCGGCCCCTCAACGGGACCTCACTGTACGTCAATCTATTTTTTTTCTCCCCTTTTCATTGCTGTAACCAGAAATTCAATTAAGCAGGTACCCTACACCTAAATGGAAATGGATCGGGTGGGCGTAGAGATCAGGAGGTGATACAGTTTCCAAGATGTAAACAATTCCCAGCCTGAGACCTATTTCTGTAGTGCTGCACTAACAGGTTCTAAAGCAAATCAAAGTCGGGGCTGCCTGAAAACATCATCATAAGAACATAAGAATTGCCATACTGGGTCAGACCAATAGTCCGACTGGCCCAGGAGCCTCTTTTCAGGTTCCACACTTGAGACGCTTTCAAACCCCTTGCAACATCAGACCTTCGTTTGTGATCACGCCCTTGAGGCCAGAAGGAGTGTAACACCAACCGGACCCCCATCTCCCCTTCCCATGTGCTATCACATTTACATCTGTGTTCTTGTCCGTGTTATAACCTTCCAGCCTGCTCAGTAAGGGTTCGTCTGCACTGCAGGATAAGGTCCGATTCAGATATGCAACTTCAGCTACATTAATTGCGTAGCTGAAGTCCAACTACCTTAACTCGATTTTTGGTGCCCCAGACCATGAAATCTGGCCTCCCCCCATGAAACTAGTCTTACGTGTGCTTTTATTCATACTATACAGATTTCATGGGGGAAACCAGTCTTTTTCAAAGTGGGGGTCCTGAACCAAAATGGAATGCAGGGAGGTCACGATTTTGCCACCGTTACTTCTGCACTCCCTTCAGAACTTGGTGGCTGGAAAGCAGCTACTATTTGTCTGAACACAGGATGTTGCGGTATCCTCTCGCACTGAGGATACCTCTGAGGGAGAGGGAATGTCAGTTGTTAGGAAGAGGCAGGTGTTAGTAGTGGGTGATTCGATCATTAGAAACATAGATAGTTGGGTTTGTGATGACCAGGAGAACCGTATGGTCACTTGCCTGCCTGGTGCGAAGGTTGCGGGTCTCTCGAGGCATCTAGATAAACTTATGTGTAGTGCTGGGGAGGAGCCAGTGGACGTGGTACATGTAGGTACCAATGACGTAGGGAAGGGTAGGAGAGATGTCCTGGAGGCCACATTTAGGCTGCTAGGAAAGAGACTGAAATCCAGGACCTCTACGGTGGAGGTCTCTGAAATACTTCCAGTTCCACGCGCAGGGCCAGGTAGGCAGGCAGCGCTTCAGAGTCTCGATGTGTGGATGAGACGATGATGTAGGGAAGAGGGGTTTGGATTTATTAGGAACTGGGGACACTTTTGGGAGAGGGGGAGCCTATACAGGAAGGATGGGCTCCACCTAAACCAGGGTGGAACCAGACTGCTGGCACTAAACATGAAAAAGGCCGTAGAGCAGTTTTTAAACTAAGAGATGGGGGAAAGCAGATTGGTGCGGAGATGCACATAAATCGGAGGGAGACTTCTCTCAGAGGAGAATCCATTGATAGAGATTCTCTAAGATATAGTCAGAAAGAGGAGGGGAGAGGACAAACCATGGGCCAGAGCAGACAAACAACCTCATATAAAGGAATCCAATGCATCAGGGAAGGGCAGACAAATAAGCAGTGGCAAATTTTTAAAGTGCTTCTATACAAATGCTAGGAGTCTGACTAATAAGATGGGTGAACTAGAGTACCTCGTAAGAAAGGAGGAGATTGACATAACAGGCATCACTGAAACCTGGTGGAATGAGGACAATCTGTGGGACACAATCATACCAGGATATAAAATATATCAGAAGGATAGAGCAGGCCGGGTGGGTGGCGGAGTGGCACTGTATGTGAAAGATAATGTAGAATCAAATGAAATAAAAATAATAAATGAATCAACATGTTCCATAGAATTGCTATGGATAGTAATTCCATGCTCCAATAATAAGAAATTAGCAGTAGGGATATATTACCGACCACCTGACCAGGACAGCGATACTGACATTGAAATGCTAAGGGAGATTAGAGAGGCTACCAAAATAAAGAACTCTATAATAATGGGGGATTTTAATTATCCCCATATTGACTGGATACATGTCACCTCAGGAAGAGAAGCAGAGATAAAATTTCTCAATGGCTTAAATGACTGCTTCTTGGAGCAGCTGGTGCAGGAACCCACAAGGGGAGAGGCAATTCTCGATTTAGTCCTGAGTGGAGCAGAGGATCAGGTCCAGGAGATAACCATTGCAGGACCGCAGGGAATAGTGACTGTAATATAATAACATTTAACTTTCCTGTGGTGGGAAGAACACCTCAGCAGTCCAGCACTCTGGCATTTAATTTCAAAAGGGGAATTACACAAAAATGAGGAGGTTAGTTAAACAGAAATTAAAAGGCACAGTGACTAGAGCCAAATCCCTGCAGGCTGCATGGAAACTTTTTAAAGACACCATAATAGAGGCCCAACTTAAATGGATACCGCAAATTAAAAAACATAACAAGAGACCTAAAAAAGAGTCACCATGGCTTAACCACCATGTAAAAGAAGCAGTGAGGGACAAAAAGGCATCTTTTAAGAAGTGGAAGTCCAATCCTAGTGAGATGAATAGAAAGGAACATAAACACTGTCAAATCAAGTGTAAAAATGTAATAAGAAAAGCAAAAAAAGATTTTGAGGAACAGCTAGCCAAAAACTCAAAAAGAAATAACAACATGTTTTTAAGTACATTAGAAGCAGGAAGCCTACTAAAAAACCTGTGGGTCCCCTAGATGATCGAGCTATAAAAGGAGCAATCAAGGACGATAAAGCCATTGCGGAGAAACTAAATGATTTCTTTGCTTCAGTCTTCACCTGTGGAACTCCTTGCCAGAGGAGGCTGTGAAGGCTAGGACTATAATAGAGTTTAAAGAGAAGCTAGATAATTTCATGGAGGTTAGGTCCATAAAAGGCTATTAGCCAGGGGATAAAATGGTGTCCTTGGCCTCTGTTTGTCAGAGGCTGCAGAGGGATGGCAGGAGACAAATCGCTTGATCATTGTCTTCGGTCCACCCTCTCTGGGGCACCTGGTGCTGGCCACTGTCGGCAGTCAGGCTACTGGGCTAGATGGACCTTTGGTCTGACCCAGTACGGCCGTTCTTATGTTCTTATGTTAACACCCAGCTTTGGAGGCAGCATGCCAGAAGGGTGGCAATACCACACCATGCCACCCTTACTTCTGCGCTGCTGCCTTCAGACCTGGGTAGCTGGACAGCGGAAGTTATTGACTGAGGGCCCAGCTCCCCACACACTAACACAGAAGTATGGGTGGCAACTCCACACCATGCCATCCTTACTTCTGTGCTGCTGTTGGCTGCTGCTCTGCCGTCAGGGCTGGGCTCCCAGTCAGCAGCTGCCTCTCTCCAGCTGCCCAGCATGGAAGGCAGCACTGCCTCCAATTGCAGCAGCATAGAGATAAGGGTAACTGTACTGCAACCCTCCTACATCTCCAACTCTTTTTGGGCCACGACCTCTAAAATTATAACACCATGAAGAGCTGAAATCGTGACATTTACGATTTTTAAAATCTTATGGCTAGGAAATTGACCATAATGAACCTTGAATTTGGTTGGGTCCCAGTTCTCCCACCCTGGTGAACCTGGACTGTCTCCTTCCCTCTTGAGCCAGTCACAGGTGGGCGGAGCCTGGGCCTCTGACACACCCCTTATGTCTACATTTAAACAGCCCTCCCTCTTCCCCATCCCCCCGACATCTGTCCCCCGACTGTGGCTTTTCCACGCAAGACAGAGACTGGTTGCCCTGGGCTCAGGCCTTGCCTGGGACATTCCAACACCTGCCTTTATGGGTTCATGGCTAGAGACACCCAGATACTGCGGGGATGGGGACAGGCAGAAACCTGGCCAGAAAGAATCCTACAGGCCTTACTTGGTGCATACTCCTACTGACGTCAGTGACACTAAGGCTGTGTCTAGACAACATGCCTCTGTCGGCAAAGGCATGTAGATTAGGGTTGTAGGCAAAGGCAAATGAAGCCGCGATGTAAATGATCACTGCTTCATTTACATTTACATGGCTGCCGCGCTGAGCCGACAAACAGCTGATCAGCTGTTTGTCAGCTCGCCACTAGTCTGGATGTTCCCCCTGTCGACATCAAAGCCCTTTGTCGGCAGCCCCGTTATTCCTCGTGGAATGAGGTTTACCGGGGCTGCCGACAAAGGGCTTTGATGTCGACAGGGGGAACGTCCAGACTAGCGGCGAGCCGACAAACAGCTGATCAGCTGTTTGTCGGCTCAGCGTGGCAGCCATGTAAATGTAAATGAAGCCGCGATCATTTAAATCGCGGATTCATTTACCTTTGCTGAATAAACAAATCTACATGCCTCTGCCGACAGAGGCATGTAGTGTAGACGTACCGTAAGGGACTTGAGGATCGAGTCTGTACCAAGTGGCCCGCCTTCCCTGTGCCTTGGCAACAGGTTCCATGAAAACTCCTAGGCTACCTCCCCGATGGTGTAGGTGTCTGGCTACATGTATGCTTTGATTAAAGGTGTGGGTGGTATCCTCTGCTGGACCATTATAAACATTTGCTTTAACACTCTAATGCTTCTGTGCTGTGACTTCAGACTCTTACAGATGCGAATGCTTCAACATTTCTATTAAAAGGTATCAAATAATGTTCCTTTAAGCTGCAGTAGCTGCTACACAGAGTTCAGTCTCATGTGTATAGGGTCTTGTCGCAAGTCTAGAATTATAGACATTCCAGCCATATGCCTGCCTATATCTACAAGGTTACCAAATAGTCAAAGATTATTTTCTGCTGAGAACCAGCAACTATTACTTTTCATTCATTTCAGGAGCTGAAATTAAATCAATTCTGCTGCCTCACATTTGAGATGTGCAAAGAGGGAGATGCCAGCTCTCCTCCACTCCTAGTTCAGGAGTTTTAAAATGAGATCCCTAGCGTCAATTGTCAGCAAAAGCACAAATCTGATCCCTTTCCCCCTTCTGCCTCCTTTGCCCACCAAAACACATGACTGAAAACTTGGGTTGACAGGGCCCGCTCTGGGAACACAGTTAGAACATCTTTGGCAAGTCAGAAAGGGCTGTAATCGAGGATGTAGCTTGCAATTTGAAATGTGTACATACACACACACACACGCACACACACACACAGTTGGCTCATCTTAGGGAACATGCTGCTGCTCTACACGACTTAGTGCACCCAGTAGTGTGTGTCTGTCTCAGAGATGTGTGTAGCCCTGATTTCCGGTGTCTTTGAGCCTCATAATGCACAACCCCCTAGTGAGGGGGCGGAAGGGTCTTGTCCTTACTGTAGCAATGGGAAATTGGGGTGTGGCCAGATGGGGGCTTGTCTCTGCAGGCTGCAAACCAGGGTGGGGATGGACAGCTCACTGGCTTGCTGTGTGGTGATGTCCCACAAGGCACTGCTATCACCCAGCGCACATCCCAGAGCGTGCCAGGCAAGCCGCGCACCAGGACTGTCGGTGCACTGCAGCAGTGCCCCACAGAACGCCACACCCTGGCTCGCTGTGCAGGGCCGCTCCACGTGGCAAGTGACTCAGTGTCATAACAATCTGATATTAGGAATGGCAACATACAAAAACCTGTAGGGGAACACTTCAATCTTCCTGGACACACAATTGCAGATCTAAAAGTAGCCATCCTGCAGCAAAAAAACTTCAGGACCAGACTTCAAAGAGAAACTGCTGAGCTACAGTTCATCTTTAAGTTTGACACAATCAACTCTGGATTAAACAAAGACTGTGAATGGCTTGCTAACTACAAAAGCAGCTTCTATTCTCTTGGAATTCACACCTCCAGATCAGCTGCTAGAAGTGGGCCTCATCCTCCTTGATTGGATCACCTCATCATCTCCAGCCTGATCCTGGCCTGCATATTTATTCCTGCCTCTGGAAATTTCCACTACATGCATCTGACGAAGTGGGTCTTTGCCCACGAAAGCTTATGCTCCTACACTTCAGTTAGTCTATAAGGTGCCACAGGACTCCTCGTCGCAGTGTCATAAGGGGAGTCTGTCAAAGAAGGGAACCAATCCTCAGTCTCCCAGGGAAGCCCATCATCCCCGGCCCATCCTGCCTCTCCTCCCCTATATATTGGTCATTCGCCCCCACCACTTGTGACTCTCCACCCGTGGGGCTGTACATTCCCAATCCTGCCGGGGGTGCTGGGTGCTACTGCAAGATAAACCGACAACAAACAGGGCAGAAGAGTCACTGCAGCCCAACTAACATGCAGCTCAGCACTGGTATTTTGCAGCTGCCCTCTTGGCCGACACACCGGGGACTGAGCCAGGGAACTGACAGAGCTAATGGCATGAGCAGCCAAGACTTCCTGGCTCAGGCCTGTAACAACTCACACCCTCGGTGGCTTGGCAAGAGGGGAGTGTGATGGGGTGGACCGGGCCATGAGGCCACTTACCAGAGGCCCTGTGGTGCTGCCACATCCTGCTCCAGGGAGGCCATAGAGAAGTCCTCCAAGCAGGCTAGAATGACTGAGGAGAAGCAGCCAATCATGGGCCTGGAAGACTCTATAAAAGGAGCTGCAGGACCGGAGTCAGTTCAGTGCCTCTGGAGACCTCACTGTCTGGAGACTGGCAGCACTCCAGACAGCTCCGTGCGAAAACCACACTGGACACTCTGGGACTCTAAGTCACAGCCCTGAGGTGAGGGCGAGGAAGCCGTCTCCAGGGGAGACGCTCTGGGGGCACCACTCTTTTCTGGATTGGGGAACTGACAGAGGGAAGGGACTCAGAGACACTAAACGGGGGGCACTGAGATGGGCCCTGTTAGACGTGTACCCCGGAAGGGAGCTGCGTACTTCACTCAGGGGGGTGTGACTTGGCTGGAGGACTTTCACACAGCGAGAGTGCAGGCACTCGCAGTTGGCCAGAGGGGTGCTCGCATGTGGTGAGTGCTGCCCATTGCAGGGACCCATTACACAATATAGCCGTGTTCTATGAAATGGCCCAATGATGAATCACACAGATGTGCCAGTCGCACACCGTAAGAAACGTGGAGGGGTAATGAGAGTTCGCAGGTCTGGGATACCGCCAGAAAAGTATCAAGTAGGAGGAGGGAGGGAGCGAATGAGGGAGTGAGTGTAGGTCTGCTCTCTGATACACGAGTACAAATCTAGAACAAATCTAGAACTCTATTGACGGCCATGGAGCTACTGTGTAGTAACAGTGGTGGCAGCAAGAGCCACGTTTAGCCACATGGGTCTCCTATAGAGAATTCTTGCCCAGGTGTCTGGCTGGTGTGTCTTCTGATGGACAGTGATATTTGGGGTTGGGATCGAATTGCCCGCTGGGTCAGTTCAGCAGAGACCCTTTGGGGTTTTTGTTTTCCTCTGCAGCATGGGGCCTGGGTCACTTGCAGAGTCTCTGAACACGGAAGTCTGTGTCTAATTCATGCCTTGAGGGCACCAGAGGTTATCGTTCTCTGAGGAGTGGCTGGGTGAGGTTCTGTGGTCTGCAATGTGCAGGTCAGACCAGATGATCATGATGGGCCCTTCTGGCCTTGGGATCGATGAGGGCTGACAAAAGCCATCACTTAAGAAGGCCCCAAGACACGCAGTGGCATCTGGTTTAATGCTTTTCCAGGTGGGAGTGTGTCTCCAGAACAGAGATCTGTGAACATGCCATGTACCAGCTCCAGCTCCTGTTGCAATCAGCGGACATTTTGGACAAAGTCTCTCTAAAGCTCAGCAGGCTTCGAAGAAACAAGGAGAGCGTTTGCACCCCGCCGATGGTGTGCTGAGAAAGGCAGGCAGCCCCAGCTAATGTCAGCCTTCCCATGCGTTTATCTCAAGCTATCACCTTAGAACAGCTCTAAGGATGTTCTAGAGGACCCTGCCCGCCCAAGAGCACAGAACGCAGTTCTTCTGCACCGATGTGCTCATCACTTGCTTTCTACTTGATAAACAGGACTCTTGAAAACCCAGAGGGAGGCACACGGGAGCCCAGTAACATTAGATGGCCTCCTTGCTGCTCTACGGAGGCCAAGACACATTTCTCACTGAACTGTAGCAACCAAACAGCATGATAGAGGAGCTGAAGCAAACGGCTCTGATATGCTTGAATCGCTTTGGCAGAAAACAAACGCTGGGCATAACTAGGCAAATAAATAATTAGACAAAGGAGCACTCCCCCCCCACTCACTTCAAATCAAAGAAACCATTTGCACCCGCTGCACCCATTTGGAACCAACACTGGGGACAATGCTGAAATTATCCTTGGAAAGAATAAGGTCACATCTACCTTGTGAGCTGTGCTCACCAAAAAATACAAAGTCCAAGTTTAATGGGTACCCTGGCAGGACTAGGAACAAATCACATACAGATCTGTAGAACGCTGTCCATTACAGAATCTGGCGTCTTCTCGGCATTTGGCTGCATGCAAAGTAGGGGTAAAGTCTACTCCTTTACACTCAGCTGGTTCAAGTATAATTTCCATGCATCGTGCACGGTAGTTTGGAGCTGACTTCTTGTACCCGTCGCTCAGTGCGATGCTTTCTATGCAAAATGCTCTGCCAGCAGAATGTACTACCCAACAAGGGAAAGCATCTGAAGTTACCATAAGAGGAAAGTGCTATTGTTTGATATTTGTGCCCTTACACAGCCAATGTCAAACACCATTGAGAAGCTTGCAAACAGGTGGAAACTTGACAGAGAAAAATCTGGCTTGCCAGGGATGCCTGCAGCGTTCTCAAAAGGGGAAGTGAAAATATACGCCCTTGCAAGGGGCAGACGCTTAGTGGAGCAAGAGGAGATGGTGAAAAGGAATATGATTTTCTCCACCTAAATTGTGTTACTTTGTCTGAGTCTAAAGCCAGAAACTGCCTCACCTTGGAATAAGATCTAGATTTAAAAAAAAGTTTCCAAAGACACGTCCACTTCAAAGTCATGGCTGAGAGACTGGCTGGGAGAGAGACGGATGTTTTTCGATAGGTACAGACATTGCGACAGCCACATGGCCAGGATATCGAGGAAGAAGGAGGAAAGGCTGCACTGAATGATCTAGCCATACAGCATGGGCCTTACAGGCCCTCTATGACGATGGTTATTGAGCACTTTTCAACCGAGATGCTGACTCCCACCTCCAGTTGGCCCATAGCACTATCCCCCAGCACCCACTACCCAAACAAAGCTCCTTTGGGCTCTTCCCCATTCTGTCTCTGACACCTCCCCTGAAACAGCCTCAAAACTAACTCAGTACCCTCCTTCAAACACTGGGACATGATGCCTCTTAGAGACTTGACAACGGGTAGGCCACTGGTGGCCTGCATTGTCTCATGGTTTCCTGGTCCTCCCCCGTAAGTCTATCGCGTGGCTCTCTGAGGCACAGAACTTTTCTGACATGTGTTTACACAGACCCAGCACATAGGGCCCAGCTCCCTAACTGGACTCATACTGTGGTAGTACAAAGAATCATAGAATCATAGAATCATAGGACTGGAAGGGACCTCGAGAGGTCATCGAGTCCAGCCCCCTGCCCTCAAGGCAGGATCAAGCTCCGTCTACACCATCCCTGACAGATGTCTATCTAACCTGTTCTTAAATATCTCCAGAGAGGGAGATTCCACCACCTCCCTTGGCAATTTATTCCAATATTTGACCACCCTGACAGTTAGGAATTTTTTCCTAATGTCCAATCTAAACCTCCCCTGCTGCACTTTAAGCCCATTACTCCTTGTCCTGTCCTCAGAAACCAAGAGGAACAAATTTTCTCCTTCCTCCTTGTGACACCCTTTTAGATATTTGAAAGCCGCTATCATGTCCCCCCTTAATCTTCTTTTTTCCAAACTAAACAAGCCCAGTTCATGAAGCCTGGCTTCATAGGTCATGTTCTCTAAACCTTTAATCATTCTTATCGCTCTTCTCTGTACCCTTTCCAATTTCTCCACATCTTTCTTGAAATGTGGCGCCCAGAACTGGACACAGTACTCCAGCTGAGGCCTAACTAGTGCAGAGTAGAGCGGCAGAATGACTTCACGAGTTTTGCTTACAACACACCTGTTAATACAACCTAGAATCATATTTGCTTTTTTTGCAACAGCATCACACTGTTGACTCATATTCAACTTGTGGTCCACTATGACCCCTAGATCCCTTTCTGCCATGCTCCTTCCTAGACAGTCGCTTCCCATCTTGTATGTATGGAACTGATTGTTCCTTCCTAAGTGGAGCACTTTGCATTTCTCTCTATTAAACCTCATCCTGTTTACCTCCGACCATTTCTCTAACTTGCTAAGGTCATTCTGAATTATGTCCCTATCCTCCAAAGAAGTTGCAACCCCACCCAGTTTGGTATCATCTGCAAACTTAATAAGCGTACTCTCTATCCCAATATCTACATCATTGATGAAGATATTGAACAGTATGGGTCCCAAAACAGACCCTTGAGGAACTCCACTTGTTATCCCTTTCCAGCAGGATTTAGAACCGTTAACAACCACTCTCTGACTACGGTTATCCAGCCAATTATGCACCCACCTTATCGTGGCCCTATCTAAGTTATATTTGCCTAGTTTATCAATAAGAATATCATGCGAGACCGTATCAAATGCCTTACTAAAGTCTAGGTATATGACATCCACTGCTTCTCCCTTATCCACAAGGCTCGTTATCTTATCAAAGAAAGCTATCAGATTAGTTTGGCATGACTTGTTCTTCACAAACCCATGCTGGCTATTCCCTATCACTTTATTACCTTCCAAGTGTTTGCCTATGATTTCCTTAATTACCTGCTCCATTATCTTCCCTGGGACAGACGTTAAACTGACCGGTCTATAGTTTCCTGGGTTGTTCTTATTCCCCTTTTTATAGATGGGCACAATATTTGCCCTTTTCCAGTCTTCTGGAATCTCCCCTGTCTGCCATGATTTTTCAAAGATCATAGCTAAAGGCTCAGATACCTCCTCTATCAGCTCCTTGAGTATCCTGGGATGCATTTCATCAGGACCTGGTGACTTGCTGACATCTAACTTTCCTAAGTGATTTTTAACTTGTTCTTTGTGTATCCTATCTTCTAAACTTACCCTCTCTCTGCTTGTATTCACTACGTTAGGCACACCTCCAGACTTCTCGGTGAAGACCGAAACAAAGAAGTCATTGAGCATCTCCGCCATTTCCAAGTTTCCTGTTACTGCTTCTCCCTCCTCACTAAGCAGTGGGCCTACCCTGTCCTTGGTCTTCCTCTTGCTTCTAATGTATTTATAAAAGGTCTTCTTGTTTCCCTTTATGCCTGTAGCTAGTTTGATCTCATTTTGTGCCTTTGCCTTTCTAATCTTGCCCCTGCATTCCCGTGTTGCTTGCCTATATTCATCCTTTGTTATTTGTCCTAGTTTCCATTTTTTATAGGACTCCTTTTTTATTTTGAGATTGTGCAAGATCTCCTTGTACTCTCACCGGGTAGCCTCTTCGGCGGTGGGGTCGCTTTGCTCTCCCTCTTCAACTCCCCTGTCTGCAGTCCCCTGTCCGCTTCGCTCCCCTGGTCGCACTGCTCTGGCTTTTTAAAGCCTGCTTGCCTAGGTCAGGCCTGCCCCCTTCTGAGTCACACAGGGGAAGGCTGAGCCTGAGGCTAATCAGAGGCAATCAAGGGAACAATGGCAGGCTCTCAGTCCCAACTGCCACAGAAGCTGAAACTGAAACTGCTAGCACTCACCTGGAATCAGACTCAATTCACACCACTTCAAACTGTAAAATTCAAACAGTCAGGCACACACACACACTCACACCACAGCTTGTACTCTCACCGGGTAGCCTCTTCGGCGGTGGGGTCGCTTTGCTCTCCCTCTTCAACTCCCCTGTCTGCAGTCCCCTGTCCGCTTCGCTCCCCTGGTCGCACTCTCCCCTCAGAATCTCCCCTCTCCCCTCAGAGCACCACTGTGAGGGCGACAGGTGCTGCCATCCCCGTTTTTCACCTGAGGCCCTCTGACGAGGTACATCAACCCCACTCTGAGGTGCCTCAGCCCAGCTAGCTGGAAGGGCCCCACCCCCACAGCCCTGCTGGGCATGCTCCCAGGGGAGGAGGGGTATAAAAGCCTCTGCAGTAGCTCAGTCTGGGCTAACTGTGGAAGAGGGAGGAGGCGCGGAGAGAGCTCCGGGACCAGGGGAGCAGACTCACTCAGACCTCCCAGCAGCAGCTGGCGTGAGAGAGGCAGCCTGAGGAGCCACAACACTCAAGGGAGACAAGGAGGAAGAACGGCAGATGAGGGACGGTAGGAAGTGGACCAGGGCGGGGAAATGTTCTCCGGGCGCTCGGCGCGTTGGGCAGGATTCCCCGCTGAGCAGGGAGTGGATCACACCACTGCCAACCGGGCCCTGGGCTGGGACCCGGTGGAGTGTGGGGGCTCGGGTCCCCCTACGTCCCCTGTATCTAGTCTGTGTGGGGGAAGCCTTCTGACTCACCTTTGGACTAGGCCTCTGGGTCGTATTATCCCCAGTGAAGGGGACAGGCATATGGACTCGGGCCACTAGGCCATATTACCCCAGTAGAGAATCATAGAGCTGGAAGAGACCTCAGGAGTCATCGAGTCCAGCCCCCTGCTCTAGGCAGGACCAATCTCAACTAAATCAACCCGGCCAGGGCTTTGTCAAGCTGAGACTTAAACACCTCTAGGGATGGAGATTCCACCACTTCCCTAGGGAACCCATTTGTAAGATGGTCAGCTCTGGGAGGGCGCCTCCCCTTGGGGGTCAGTGGGTGGCCACTCCAACTCACTACACTCGGATCAGTCTCTGGGGGGAATTAACATATCAAATAACCAGTCTGGGGTCCCCCGCTCGTATGTCAGGGCGCGGTGACAAAAGTAACCAACCCACAACACCATCCCAGTGCTTCCCCACCCTCCTAGTGAAATAGTTTTTCCTAATCTCCAACCTGGACCTCTCCCACCACAACTTGAGCCCATTGCTCCTTGTTCTGCCATCTGTCACTACTGAGAACAGCCTCTCTCCATCCTCTTTGGAACCCCCCTTCGGGGAGTTGAAGGCTGCTATCAAATCCCCCCTCACTCTTCTCTTCTGCAGACTAAACAGACCCAAATCCCTCAGCCTCTCCTCATGGGTCATGTGCTCCAGCCCCCTCAGCATTTTGGTTGCCCTCCGCTGGACCTTCTCCAATGCGTCCACATCCTTTCTGTAGTGGGGGGCCCAGAACTGGACACAATACTCCAGATGTGGCCTCACCAGTGCCAAATATAAGGGAATAATGACTTCGCTAGATCTGCTGGCAATGCTCCTCCTAGTGCACCCTAATATGCCATTAGCCTTCTTGGCTACAAGGGCACACTGTTGACTCATATCCAGCTTCTCATCCACCGTAATCCCCAAGTCCTTTTCTGCTGAACTGCTACTTAGCCATTCAGTCCCCAGCCTGTACCAATGCTTGGGATTGTTCCTTCCCAAGTGCAGGACTCTACACTTGTCCTTGTTGAACCTTATCAGATTTCTTTTTGCCCAATCCTCTAATCTGTCCAGATCACTCTGGACCCTATCCCCGCCCTCCAGTGTATCTATTCTCCCCATACCTTAGTGTCATCTGCGAACTTGCTGAGGGTGCAATCCATCCCCTCATCCAGGTCATTAATAAAGATGTTGAACAAAACCGGTCCTAGAACTGATCCTTGAGACACTCCACTAGAAACCGATCGCCAGCCTGACATTGAGCTGTTGATCACTACCCGTTGGGCCCAACAGTCCAGCCAGCTTTCCATCCACCTTACAGTCCATGTATCCAATCCATATTCCCTTAACTTGATGGTAAGAATATTGTGGGAGACTGTATCAAAAGCTTAGCTAAAGTTAAGATATATCACATCCACTGACTTCCCCATATCCACAGAGCCAGTTACCTCATCATAGAAGCGGATCAGATTGGAAGCTAATGGAGGGGACGGGTGTTTGGACTAGGCCTCTGGGCCATATTATACCTAGTAGAGGGGACCCGCTTTTGGATTAGGCCTCTGGGCTGTATTATCTCTAGTGAAGGGGACAGGAATATGGACTCTGGCTGCTAGGCCGTATTATCCCTAGTAGAGGGGAACGAGTGTTTGGACTAAGCCTCGGTGCCGTAATACCCCTAAGAAAGGGGATGTGCATATGGACTCTAGCCACCAGGCTGTGTTAACCCTAGTTGTGGGGGCTTGTGAACGGTCTTGGGGAAAGGCCAAGACATGTCCTTAAAGGAGACTAGACCCGAGGGTCCTCCAAGGATAGGACACCCCTCAACAGTCCCAGAGAAAGCAAGTAACCTGCCCCTGGTCACGTAAGAGTCCCATCCTCCCTGTTGACAAGCCAAGCCTGACCAGCGTTAATGACGGAACTGGTGCCCCCTCTCATGTTGTGAGCACGGCGAAAATGGATGTTTGGCTTGAAGGAAAGCAATGGCCATTAGATATTGGCCCTGGGCATCTATTTAATAACCTGGGTAGCTAATTGTCCCTTACGTACCTGCTGCAGATCTTTGAGCTGGTCGGTAAGAGGTGAGAGACACACAAAAGGAGGAGAGACCTGTGAGCGGGTTGCTGAAAGTGACAGAAGATGAACTTGGAGCCAATTTACAGATTTACAAAACTCACACCACGTCTGGCTTTCAGCAAGGGAAGGAAGGCCCACACACTCTGAGGAACCTCTAAGCAAGACAGACACAAATGAAAACCCCCCAAGACCTAACAAAACCAGACAAACACACTGTGTACATTTAAACTTCTCCTGCCACCAAACCCCTTTTCATTAGGGGAAAATTAAAAAGTCTAGCACCGTGTGCCATTTCTTTAGAGGTCTTTTTAAAAAGTTTTGTTTCATAAAGTATCCATAGCGCGGCCCTTAATCCTTCATTCTCATGGGCACCCAACCTGACTGTCATCAACCACCCAACCTTAACGTTCCCTTCTTGTGTGACCCAGTAATAGAAATGTGCTGTGGCGCGTATCATATGGACAGATGATCCGTTGGATAGTTTATGAAATGTGCTGTAGAGGTTCCTGCAGGAATACCGGCCCAGGGGGCGTACCGTCTGCGAGATCTGTCAGAGTGCGGCGTGCTGGGGGGATGGAAGGCGTCTCTGTGAATGACTGATCTGTCTGGCAGGGTGTCTGGGACTAGCGAGAGATGCTGGAGGAACACAACGTGCTGCTTTGGGAGTTGTTCATCCACAGTGATCCCCATCTACTCCCACCTCTCACCTGTGGCTCCAAGGAGCTGTTTGCACGACAGAGGCCACCAAAGGTGAGAGTAAGCTGGTGTGTCCTGGTGAGAGAGTGGCCTCCTGGGGGCAGGGCTCTGGATGGGCCCAAGACAGCACCCGCAGCCCCCTCAGCTGGCACGGCCACAGCACATGCAGGCTCCAGCCTTGGTGATCAGTGGATCAGGGATCTGGGCACCAGGTGATCCAGGCCCTGCTGCCCTGGCAAGTCCCAATCTCCCTCTTGCCCTCCATCTCACTGCTCTGGCTCTTTCGCCCCCTACCCGTCGAAATAGCACATCGAAATTGCTAATGAAGCCAGGATTACAATATCTCGTGCTTCATTAGCATAAACATGGCCACCGCTTTTTTTCAAAACTGAGTTTTTTCAGAAAAAAATGGCAGTCTAGACGTGGATCTGTCAAAAAAAAAAACTTTTTCAACAGATCCTGTAAATCTTGACTCCTTCCCTCTTCCCCGCCCCCCCCCAGACTCTTGCATTTCCCACATCCCCCTGCCCTGACTCTTGGATCTCCCCACTCCCTGCCCCTCGCCCCCACTCCATCCCACACTTGCAATACCACAGTGCCGGTAAGAAATGTAACACCCTGCCCTGAGCCACCTCTCCCGGTGAGCTACTCCCAAAGCAGCCTCCAGGGAGATGCAATAGGACAGCACCTGTAAGCAATGTAAGTTACTTTCACCCCTAGGCCACGCTCGTGGTGGCCATGTTCTGGGAAATCACTTTGAGGAGCAGGACAAGGCAGATGAGGGGTGCTGACGTGTCTTTTGCCTCAGTGAGATATGAAAACTCACCTGTGAAGACTGGTCTGGCAGACTGCGGGGGAGGGAAGCGAAGTATAATTCCACGGTTCAGCAATGTGCCATGGAGCACGAAGATCACCCACTACACTGAAGGAAATCCCCAGCTGGAACACTCCTTTGTGCCACTGGCATCTGCTACCCCAGCTGAGAGAGTGGGGCTGCCCCGGGGAATGGCTCTCGACCGTAGGGACTCTCTCTCAGAGCTCGTCCCATTAACATCTTACCGAATCTCATCATCCTCATCGCATCATTCATTCAGGCCTTGTGGCAAAGGGGGTGGCGCAGCAGCGAAGTTCAGTGGCATCCTACATGACTAAGCAGCCTTTTTGAGGCTAGCCCGGCTCGCCCTTTTTAAGGGAAGGGTCTAGGAAAGGTGCCCTAAACACTGCCCACCCCAGGCTCTCCAGCCAGACTACCAGCAGCCGAAAACCCCCTCGCCCTGGGTGCATGGAAGGTCCTTGTGGATGGAGGCGGTGCACGAAGGCCTGAGAGAAGAGCATCTCTGGTCTCAGAGACCTCGTGTGCTGTACTGTGGGTATCGCAGCACTGATTGGACGGGGAAGAGCCCACCAGCGAGCTGGGAGGCAGTTACACCTTCTTTTGGAAAGGAAAAGTGGAGGATGAAGACAGGATTGGTGGAGCTGGATTTGCCAGAAGAGCGTCACTCCTGAAACAGCTTCCTGAGCTCGCTGAATGAACGGCTCACGAAACTTCAATTTCCCCCAACTCCTCTATGGCACGTCACAGTCGTCAGCACCCAGCGCCCAGCACAACAGGGAGCTGTTCCACTCTGACCTGGACTCCATCATCGGATTAGGCCCTGAATGTGACAAGCTTGCCCTGCTGGGAGACTTCAGTGCTACCGTTGGGCAGAGACAGTGGTGGCTGGAGGGGCGCGACGGGATGGCATGGAGTGGGAAAGAAGAACAGCAACAGACCCCTCCTCCCAGGTGAATGTGCAGAACACAGTCTACTCAACACAAGCACCCTCGTAGAGCCAGATGATAAATGCAAATATCCTGGATGCACCCCTGGTCCAAACAGCATCATAAGTGAGCGTGTTACCCCTGCCAACAAGACAGGACAACCAGAGCCAGACATGGGGCAGAGGCTGGACAGACCACAGAGTGGTAAGAGCAGTGCTCAACCTGTCCCTTGATAGCAAAGCGCAAGCTCTCCAACTCTCGAGTGCAGTTCCAGCAGTCACTTGAGGACACGCCTGGTTCATGCCTGCTGGTCACTGGCAACCCGACAGAGAAATGGAAGCCGTTTCAGCATGCGATTATTTGACAGCTAAATCAGAGCTGGGGCCAAAGAAAGGGCAGCCCAGGACTGGTTCAGTGAGAACAAAGAGGACATCTCCAAACTCCCAAGTGACACGCGAAAGCATTCGCTGAATGCCGGAACGGACTCATTTCCCACTCCAAGACAGAGTGGTGTAAGCACGTGCAGAGAAAGGGCCAGTCTGACCTGAGCAGAAAGCAGGCTGAGCGTGGGAGAGGAAAGCTGTAGACATCCAGCTTTACAGATACAAGCAACACAATGTTCTGTGACTTCCTCAAAGCAGGCTATGGGCCATCTAAATTTGGCACAGCCCCACTCAAGTCAGCGGATGGCACCACCCTCATCAAAGACAAGGAGGACACCATAGAGAGATGGGCTGAGAACTTCAGGTGTTTAATCAATGGACCATTCAAAGTCACTGAGTGTGTCCTTGACCTGCTGCCTGAGAAACCATCAAAGAGGATCTGGATCTCCCGCTACAAGCTGAGGAAGTTACAAAACCCAACAAACAGCTGAGCTCGGGAAAAGCATCTGGAAAGAATGGTAACCACGCAGACGTGTATAAAGGAGCTGTCCCAAAGACTATCAAGGTGTTTCATGACATCCTGCATAGCATTTGGGAGGAAGAAGAAATGCCCCGGGACTTCAAAGATGTTATTATTGTATCCCTGGGCACATGCTACTGAAGAGAGCCATTGCAAACATATTTGATGAGAATCTTCCAGAAGTGCAGCATGGTTTTAGATCCGTCATAGTTCTACACTGCTGTAAGGCAGGGCCTGGAGAAATGCTGAAAGCAGAACATGAACCTCAATGCAGTTTTCATCAATTTGTCCAAAACTTTTGATATGTCACTTTTGATACGGGTTGTTCTAGACAACGTGGCTGCCCAAGAAGCTTCACACAAATCATCCCTCTGGTCCATGACCACATGGCAGTGCAAGTGCTCGCCACTGGTGACTTTTCTGACACATCTGAAATTTGAACGGAGTGAAACAGGGCTATAGACTTCTGCAGTGCTGCTGTGTCCTCAGCCATACCACATGGGACCTGGCTCAAGGATATACGTCCACTGCCAACTTTTCTCGGGCATAGGAACAACCAGACTGGACCAGACCACGGGCCATCTGGCCCCAGCAGTGGCAGCAGATGATTCAGAGGAAAGCATAAAAGCCCCTCTGTGGACAGATGTGGGATATTCTGCCACCATGTGAATCTTATCATGGCCTCTAATCGTTACTGATTGGCTAAAATCCCGAAGCATGAGGCTTACCCCCTTGCCAATGTTTTTAGCAATTTGCATATATTTGAGTCAATTTTAAGGGACAAAATTAAGGTGTAAAAATACAGATGACAAATCAAGAGGTGTGCTTCCAAGGTAGAAGGAGCGTATATACACACATACACATGCCTACATATAGAGAGAACCTTATGTGGATACAAAATTTATATCCGCATTCGATCCTCAAACTAGTCAACGATATAAAGTGGAGATCTGCAAATCTGCATATGCAAATCTGTGGATCTCCACTTTATATCCGCCAACCACGTTTGAGGATCAAATGCAGATATACACACACAGCTATATCTATATCTATGGCAGAAGGGACTGGCTACATTATTTAACTGTGTTTTCCAGACATTCTAACATTTGGTGGATTTTCCAAAAGGTCCACAGGAATTTCTAAGAAGTGTAGTTCAGGAGCAGGGGGGCACTTGACAGCTGGAGTCTTGTAGGCAAAATCGGATTCCTACAAAACGCATTCACACTTGTGAAAAGCCGGCTCTTGGAGCACTATGTGCAGTGTGAGCTTCTCATGACAAGAGACACATGCTCCACTGGACAGAGCTCATGGGAAGGTAACAAAGAGCCCCATGGAAAGCAAGGAAGCAAAAGTCAAAGAATCCCGTACAACTACCAGGAGGACTATGACTCAGCAAAGAGCTGTTGGGACTCAGACTCCAAGTGGGGTGCTCTTTGGGGAGATAAACGAGGAATTCCCAGGCTCAATGGAAGCTGAGATGGTGAAGGAACATTAGGGCTACCCCTGAGGAAAAGTGTTAACGCTAAGGTCAGCCTGACAATGAGCTGCAGCGCATTAGATAAAAACATTTAATCTCCTTTTCCTCCCTGGGTTACTTGGGAGCAATTCACACTCATGTGTGTGGCTGGGTGCCTGATATTTTTAACATAAAAGGAGATTCTGAGTACCCCAGGGGTGATGTTGTTTAGTTGGGGGTTCCCTGTCCACTCCTTTGCTGCAGTCCCTTGCTCAGAAAGAATATACAATGGAAGTGCCTCCACCTGGCTGGCCCTGTACACACTTACTGGTGTACCTTGGGAGCCTCCAGGAACAAAATTATTCCAGCAGTAATCTGGATCTAATCCCAGGATAACAATTATAAATAATATACATGTAATTGATTGCATTCGAATGAATACACCTTTACTTAACTTAAAGAAACAGGGTTTAATAGATTAACAGTGAATAAAATCAATTAACAAAGTACACAGAAGTAATAGGAACTTATCTATCGGGCATTTGCACTGCCCCCATTTATCCCACCCCAGGGTGCGCACTCCTCTGGACTCAGAGTCCCAGACACTTGTGTGGGTGTGCTTGCAGGTCTACAGCTGGAGTGGAGACAGCCCTGGGCAGGTCTTGTGTGTGTTAGTCCAAGCTGAGCAGCCAGCTGCACAATCCCTCTACCACTGGAGCAGGCTCCACCAAATGCCAGCAGCTCTGGCTCCCTAGGCTGGTCACTCTGCCTCTCTTTGGACCCAGAGTTAGTCTATATCTCTGTGGTCTGTCCCAAGCAGCACTTTCCCAAAGAGCCCAGTGAGTTAATTACACCTGTGTGCAGGGTTTGTGTAGCCCTTCTCAGCCACAGGCACAGCCAGAGTCTCTCCCCTCTAGGGCAATCAGCAGCCCCTGACGCAGCCTGCTAGATCCAAGCCTTGCAGGCTCTCAATCCCAGGCTGCAGCTGCAACACAACAGCTCCTGGGCAGGATAGGGCTCCTCCACAGCAGTCTAGCTCCTCTGTCCCAAAAATGGAAAACCCCTCTCCCAACATGCCTGGACAAGCCCCACTTCCTCCTTTTTCCTCAAAGGCTCATGGGAGTTGTAGTTTCTAGGCTAGATTGCAGCACACAGAATCCTCCCAGAAAAAGTCAGAGGCCCCTTTAATAAGGGGACTATACGCATATGTAAAGACCTGGCTAACTTTTATCTCTTACCCTCACAGGGAACCAATGTGAGGGAGCCCTTCTTGGACAGGGAAATGGATGGCTCCTTTAACAAAGTGGCATTGGGGTCCATGCTGACTCAGCAACGTGCCTACACATTGATCTCGTCTCAGTTTAACTTGGTCTCTGTTTGTATGCCTACTGCATCATCACTGCTGCTTTGCAAAACGATTTGCAGGAACTATCTGTGAGTAAAGGAACACGTTGCTTTTGCACTGACGGCACCCACGGACAGAGTCTGTCAACTGCATTCACCTTTGCCAGGACTGTGAGTCTGATCTGAGCGAGGCTGTTCCTGAAGTAAGGTGCTGCTCACAGCAAGTCCAAGTGGCAAAATCAGGCCACCACAGAGGACGATACATTCAGAGCACATCCAGGGATAAAGCAGCTCCTCCATATGCTGCTTCTCGGCTTGCAGGTGTGGGCTTTAAAAATACATATTGCACTCCAATAAACAGCTACGCATAGGAAGTACCAAAAGCCTCATCTGCACACAGACTATACTGGGGGGTTCTTTGCAGAGCTGATGCTGCTTCCTGGTGGAGTTTGATCCGATCTCATCAACAACTTCATAAAAGTGCAAAGAACCCCCATGGTGCCAAGCGTCTCTGCAGCACTGCATTTTAACAACCACTCGCACAGTATTACTAATCCCTACTACACAGTTCACACCAATACCTCATAGCATTTTGACTTGCAGGAATGTGAAATCCAAACATAAAGCTGCTCCATACACTTTGGCATGAGTTGACTGAAGACGGCTGTGGACGAGTTGAGGGGTGCGATCACCCCCTACTGAGTGGGCAGGGGGGCTCAGAGAACCCCTTCGTCCTCTAACCAGGCCCCTGGTCGGGATTCCCGGTCGTGCATCCCGTAAGGTGGGTGCGATCACCCCCTCCCTGCCGGGCAGGAGAGGGGGGTTCAGCGGACCCCATGTCTATACCCCGCCTTAGTAGGGGTGGGGGCTTGCGCCCCGAGCCTGGCCCCTTAGAGGGGTGATTCCCTGGCCGGCCCTGCTGGCCGGCCGCTGCAGTTCGCCCATTTGTGTGCGTTCCAGTTCTGAAAGGGGGTTGGGTACTCAAGGGGGATTGGGAGAGGGACCTGGGCCTGCCCTCTCTCCAGGTCCCAGCCCGGGGCCCTAAGTGTAGGGGCTCACTGTCGCCCTTGCACAGCAGACGGGGGGTGTTTCCTCCCGTAACACGTCTGCCCATGGTCGCCAGAAGGCCCCAGCCCCGGGCTGCTTCCTCCCTTCCCCCAGCCCCAGGAGCACCCCTGCCATTCCCCAACACCTACCGGGATTCTGTGGTCCAGGTCTGGGGTTGCTCCGCAGGAGTCCCTTTGGTCCTTCTGTTTCCACAGATCTTATCCCGTCCGAGTCGCTCTCTCCACAGGTGGCAGGGTTTGTCCTGGTCATCCTCCGACACGAGACTGGCTGACTGCCAGCCGCGGGGGCCGTCCCGGGAGCCCCTGGGATGGGGACGGACTGCCTGCTGGTCTCAGGCATGCACCCGGTCCATCCTGGGCCCCGGTCCGTGTCTACCTCCCTGGGAGGAGGCTGCCCCCTCCCTGTCTGCCAGCGGGCCCTTCTGAAATGGCCCACCAGTCCGGACGCGATCCGGAGGCCCAGCCCCTCCGGTGACGTGGTGGCTTCCCCAGCCACGTCCAGGCTGTCACTCCCCGCAACAGCCCCTCCCTGAGTCCTCCTGTGACAGGGGCCAGCGGCTCTCCGCTGGCGCAGGCGCGGCAGCAGGTTCCAGCCCCGCTGCCAATCTCCGGAAGCCCCACGGCACAGGGGGGTTCTGCCCACGGCCCCGCTCGTCCCGGCGACTCTGGCTGTCCAGCGTGCGGGCTGTTGGCAGCCCGTCACAACGGCTTTGATGAACTCTGCATTTGACATTCAGGTACATAAAAATACAAATCTTAGGGACAGTCTAGCATCATGCTCAAGCTGAAAAAGGCAACTGCTTTCAACCCCTTTTTTTTCTTCCATTGTGACTGGCAGAACCTCCTTGACGTGACAGGGGAAAAAACAGTAAAGCAAACTTCCAGAGGATATTAGACAAGTTCAAAGCCTGGCCATAAAACTCTTCCACATAGAGGGAATGACATTCATGGTATCAGTCTGTTTTCTTCTCCTCTTTCCCCAATTCCGTAAAAAAATTACCCATCCCAAATACCCCTGCCAATAGAGAACAGCTAGACACTCTATGAAGTGCCTGAGGGATTTTCTCCCTTATGTGGAAGGTGTTCAGATCTGACGGCAGCGGGGGCTTGCATAAAAACCTGTAACAGGATTATTGTGAGCACCTTTTCTGGCTGACACGTGCCTGCCATCTCTGTTTTGAACAGGGCAGCGACCACCTTTCATGGTCGATCTCTTTCCGGTTGGGTGTGAGCCTGCTTTCTTTCAGTCCTCACAACAGGATGACACCTACCTCCTGCGAGCGCACACACACACACTCTACACTCACACAAACACACCCACTCACACCAGACGTTGGGCAGGTCTTGTGTGACACCCCGTCTCCTCGGACTCAATCTTCAACCAGACTAGTAGGGCCCATCACATCACCCTCACCCGGTCTGGTTACATTCTGGGATCAGAGTCCTGGGCTCAGCCTGCCCACACTGACATGGCCATGGTCCTGCGGCTTGTCCAGCCAACCAGGCACCCAGTCCTTCCTCTCTGATCCCCAGGCAGCCACTTCTGCTTCCTTTTACATGGCCCTTCTGACCACTGACTGGCCACTCCAGCGGCCCCTCTGAGAGCCTCCCTTGCAGCCACTCTAAGCTCCCTGGAGGATTGCTCCTCTGCTCTTTTCCCTGGTGTGGTGACGCATGGACACAAGGCCTGCAGCAGGGGCCTTCAGACCTATTGCGTCCTATCACAAACCCAAAGAGGTGAGCCCTTTCTTTCTGCACTCACTCACACACGCCACGTCTCAGTCCTCCCACTGCTGCCCTCTTGTAACTTTCCTTGCAGCAAACAATCTGAGACTCGCAGGCTCCTCAGAGTCATGCAAGTGATACTCCATGAGCCTGAGACAGGTGCTCTACTGATTGCAAAGTGAGTTGCTGCCACCCAAGAAGTGGACTCCTGCTTCCAGGTTCTGCAGAGAATGCCCATGGATCTCTCTGAAACCCCACAGACAGAAGCCGTCATCTGAATCTTCTGTAGAAGGAAGAAAGCCTGAGACAGAAGTTCTTGTATTAGAGGCCTGGTATGAGGCACGATCTGATTATGTCATCTGGCAAGAGAACGGCTAATACTGCAAAACTACACAGTCCTAGGAAGTGCTAGTCACAAAGTACTCATGCAAACACACCCCATAGCAAGTGGTACCAGAATATCCCAGTGTCAAGAATGTTACAAAAGCACTCCTCGAGGTCAACAGAAACACACCCACTCCCTAAAAGATAAGTTCGGGATAACAATATGCAATGGAAATGTTTTCATCACATCAAGGTGACATTGGGGGCAGTAACTATGTCAGAAGGGCAGTATCAACTTGTTTGCATTGGGGTTTTTGGAGTGCTTTTGTCCGGGGAGTGGGGGGCGAGGAATGGAAAGTCCTGCTATTCACAGAGTTGCATCCATTCCTATGTGCAGAAATGTCTTGGAATCCTTGTAGAGTCAGTCAGGTGCTATTACCGGGTTTCATGGACAACAAACCTGGCCTGGTGCCTTCATCCCTTAACAGATCTTGTGGTCACTGGGCAGTTTGCTTGAGCGCCGCCTTGCGAGCTGCCCACGCAAGGCTGGGGCAGCCCACAAAGGGAACATACCCCGTCAAACATCTCATCACTTCTTCCACTTCCATGTAGGTGCCATGAAGCTGGAGGTCCATTCAAAGTGCGCACACACAGCTGTGTCTCTCGGATACCCTGAGCCAAGTCAGAAGTTGTGTATATTTCAGAACAGATTAGACCTCCATTCTGTGTGCAGTCACTATAAGGCAGGCATAAATCTACCGCAGGCTTGGGTCTATCTGTCCTTTCCCAACCCCTTTCTGTAGCCACATACTTTCCTGTTTCACCCCTCTTCCTCTCCTTTCTTTGACTTTCTCTGGCTCGCTGACATCTGCCATCCTTTGCTAACCACCACTGAAGACTTACTTGCAAAAAGCTGCTGGGAGCAGCACGCAGGAAATAGTCTCCGGAATGGTGACTCTGACAGTAAAATAAACAGCTATGAGAGAGAGGGTGGCATAGCATGCAGGTGAAATGAGGCCACAAGTGGGCTGCAGAGAATGTGGATCTTCTAGGAATGTTTCCAAGAAAACCTTTATGCAGAAATACTGAGTCCTCCACCAGCGGCAACCGGTGTCCCTTCAGCTTCCTTTCCTCTCTTTCCATTTGTCTCCCACCCCTCCCCACCCCATTTCACTCTCCTGTAGAGCAGGGTGTCATGACTGTCTCATGTCTGTGACATTGTTCCTTTCAACTCAGATGGCTTCATAGGACAGTAAGCTGCATTCTGTGGGCATGTAGGTCGCCCTGCATTTTCTGTGAATGCTTCACATTTTGGTTGCATGCCTAAGCAAATCTAAGACATCACACATGGCACATTACAGCCAGTATCAGCCACACCCAGCCCTGTGCATGCTCCAAAAAGATCAGCTGTGTTTGCGCTAGCCTAGACAAGGTATGTAAGTTCTCTCCTGCTGCACTGGGAAGAACTGGCTCACACGTCTTTAGCCAAGAAATACAGCCTGGGGCAAAATACTACAACATAGCAAGCGAATTCCTTGGCTGGACCACGTCAACGCACTTCCAATAAAGTCAATGGTGCTTTGCTAGTTGACACCAGCTGAGAATGTGATTCATCCTTTCTTTTCAGCCTGTTACTGGCGAATCACTTTGAATGGCAGCTATCCAATGCAAATTTGCTGGAGTTCATTGGGTTGAGCGAAAAAGACAGTACTTACTACTGTCCTCTGGACACCTATTCATTAGAACTTTATTAATCTTGGCAAACATCACATACACATGACAGAAATCATGGAAAAGTGAAGTGTGTGAACATTTAAAGCCCATGACCAAGCAGAGACTTGAAACCTACGGAATGGACTCACTCTTCAAAATGCCAGCCAGTCCTCTGATTGTACATTGCGTGTGCTTTCCAATGACAAACACATCAAAGGAGACTAGGACAAAACTGGCTTCTTTCCATCATGTTTACCATACTCAGCTTGGCAGACCACACAACTGGGTTCCAAACAGAGAGACCTAACATGAGGGTAGTGAGTTAGACTTTTCTCCAGCTGCATTCTTTTTGCACACTTTCCAACCAATATCTATTCAGTGGCCGTGCCAAATGGCGAGTGTTCCTAAACCCGTATTCGAAATTCACCCCTATTATCTGTGTGTTGACACTTCATCCTAGAAGATATATGCTGAGCTCCAGGTAGATCATTTATAACCCTTATAATGATGATGGCAACAAATATAGCACTGTGCCCTCCAACTGACACAGAATGGATGCTCCATTCTTCACTATTTTGCAATGAATAAATTGGTTGTCAGCATATGCGCAGCAGCAGTTTTTTCCCCCCAATTTAATGATCACACCGCCACGGCTTAGCGGATCTCTATGTCCTATAATGACCAGGAAAACTTGATTGAATGAATTTAGAGTAGAATTCAAGTCAAAGTTGCAGCCACCCCGGAAAGCATCTGCATGAATTGATTTCTGGGTTTGAGAGACGACGCAGTGCCGTTCCACCTTGCATAGAGGTGACCTTCATTAAAATACAGTTGTATTTTGGAACAATACAACAGTGTCACCACTTTATCCAAAGAGGGACATTTTCCCAACCAGATGCAATAGCCACATTTTCCCATGGCAATTGGGTAACTGTAAGTAATTACCCACATACATGAGCTGTTATATTTTGGGTAATGAAGACCCTTGTATGTACCCAAAGGGTGCCTGTGTGTACCAAGTGGGTACATGCAGAAATGGAGACCGCCTCCCCTCCTCCAGGACAACAGGTTCATCTAAAGCAGTGTTTCTTAAACTTTTTAAGACTGAGGAACACCAAACACTATTTTTTTTTATGAGGAACACCAAGGGGAAAAAGGGTCAAGGAGAAAGTTATTGAGGGCCTTGATGTTCCTCATAAAAAAAATTATTTTTTGGGGTTTCTTTAAGGGCAGCCATTTTGAATTCTGTTGTTCTCCATGGCACACCTCCGACTGCCTCATGGCACACCCGTGTGCTGCGGAACACAGTTTAAGAAACACTGATCTAAAGGAAGACAGTGAGTGGTTGCCATTTCCATGTGTCCTACCTCATGAGGTACCTCAGTGTAGTGGTTCAGGTGTCTGAATAGTGGTGGGAAAGTGGACAGCCTTTTTGGCATCGCCCAAAAGATCCTGGCCCTCTTCTGTGATGAACCCTATGGTCTCTGAAGGCTTCAACTGAAGCATTTAATTCCCTGCCACCAGACAGCAGAAGGCAACAATTATGTTGGCCCAGCTCTTTCAGTTCTACCTGGCCAAGAGGGGTTTTCAACAGGTCTTCTCAAAAACAGTCTGCTTTATTACACAGCAAAATTCATTTTTTTTAAATGGAAGTTTTCACAGAAGGTGCTTACTTTTTTCTAAAATTGGGCATAGGAAGTGGTTAAAAAACCCCAAATACACCAAAACTGAAAAAATATAATTAACCCTCCCCCACATCCCACCCCAAAATAGTTACAATTTCCAAGAAAACATGTCTTGGTTTTGGCTGAAAAAGTCAGTTTTCACTTTTTCAAGACAGTTATAAAATTTTCAAAATAAAGTCTGATGCAAAAGAAATTGTTTTGTTGTCATCAACATTTTCAACGGGAATTCTATTCCCTCAGTCAGTCTAGTTACTAATATTTGTGGTTCCACTGAAATTCTAAAGACAATTAACAATTTTAATTTTGTTTGGTTTTTTTCCTCTTCCGTTCCTCCCAGGTCCTGCATATGTTAATAGAAATACATTCATTCGCATTTCTAGGGATTTCCCTTTCCTTTTTTACCTTTCCCCCACTTTTTGCACTGGAGAAAATTGCTTGGTTTTTTACTCTGTTTTTGTACATTCCAAGTGGGGAAGGATTTGAAAATGTGAGGGAAAGTGTATCTGTTTCTCTTTCTTGCCTCTTCCCAATACTCTGCAGTGGGAAAATGGGGAGGGGGGAGAAAAAAACCTGAGAAAATGGGATCTTCCTACTATTTCAAAATATTTTGCCACACATTCGTTTTCATTTCAAACTGTTTTTTAAGTCATCAAACGGTATGGAACCCCATTTTCAACAAAAAATTGTGCTGGGGCCTCCCTTTGTCCCGCTGTGAACTTCCTCTAGTTCTTCCCCCTCTTCTCCAATGTCCACTCTTGAGCGCCTTGCCCAAAGAGTTCTGTCCTCCTTCCTCTCCTCTCCCTGGGGACCAGCATGTCTCCTTGCCCAACCACCCCCCTCCCATTTGCCCAGGCTCACAGTTTCAGCCTCTAAAGCCAACATGGCCCTGGCCGCCAGAGCAGCTGCCCAAGCAGCCCCGCCCCAATGCAGCCCCGGGCCTGTCCTGGTCCCCGCCCCCGCCAGTGGGAGCAGCCGTGACTCTCACCGTCCAGGAGCAGGAGGCAAGCAGGAGACAAGGGGCAGGCTTAGATTCGATTTTTTGTGTGTCGCCGTGCAGGCGCGCATGTTAAAAGAACACTGTCGCAGGCTCCTGGCTGCAGGGGGGAAGAGGGGCGGGGCTGGGCTCCCACCTCATGCACCAATGAAAATTGGCTCAGCACGTGTGCCGTAGGTTGCCAACCCCTGGCTAAATGATGACTGGCAGTGGGTCACTGAGGCAGGGTGGGTATAGTGGGCTGGAGGTTCTTCAGGAGAGGAGGACCCCAGAGTGGGAGCACTGTGGCAGGGCTCTGAAGAGAAGGACACGGGCCCTGATACAAGGCAGTGGAGAACTGACAACAGGTAGAAACAGGAAGACACCAGCCAGAAGGGGGCACTGCTGGGCTGAGCTAATTCTCAGCACGACCAGCAGGAGGCACCACGGCATTGAGTGCCAAACCACTACTGCTCTCTACAGACAATGGCCTCCACTCCTGCATAGCCCGACTCAAGGCTCCGCCTGGTTTGTTGCAGAAGTTGAAAAGATGGAGCAAGCGAGTCCGGGGATGTAGGGAGAGGCGGCTGGGCTCATTGTCAAAGCAGATAAATGCTACCCTGGAAAACTGGATTCTAGTCCTGCCTCTAGCACCAAGTTCCTGTGTGATGCTGGGCAAGTCACTTTGGACACACTTTTCACAGGTGTTCACAAAGGGTTTGTTTCTCATTTTCTGCGGGCCTGGCTTGATACCCTGGGGGGTGGGCGGCAGAAGTGCTGCACTCACAGCTGTAACGAAAGGCAACTGGATCTGTACTTTGAATGTCTGAATACGATATAATGCCAAGTCCTCTTGAAAACCCAGGGCCTAGGCAGCTCAGTCTGGAGACTCAAAATTAGTCCCTAAGCCTTGGACCCCCATCTATAAAATGGGCATAGCCCATCCCCATCACCTCAATGGAACACTGTGCAATTACATGTTTGGGAAGCTCTCTGGTAATGCAATGACGAGCTCCACAGACAAGTGCATGTGGGAATTAATCATTTTGCCTGTCGAGCTGGGTGTGAATAAGACTTTGACATAACCTTTAAGAGACCAGTTCCCAGGGCTTTGACATAACCTTTCAGAGACTGGTCCAGCTGGTTAAGTGAGAGTCAGCTGCAATTTAGCTCTAGAAATGGGCAAAGGTTTGGAGGGGTTACAAAGCCGTCAATTTGCAGCTTTGAATTTAATAACTCTTCCCGGCTGCAGCCGCTGGTCTGCACCACTGGTCTGGCGAAGGCAAAGATGCACCAGGGCAGGGAGAGCCGTAAGCGTGGGCTCGGCCTGTTCGGAAGAGGACAGTTTAGATCACCTCTCGGAGGACTGTGTAAAAACTAGGATTTTCTGAAATACCACTACGATTTCTCCATCGCGTTAGCCGCAGGGGTGATTTTTAAAATTATATGTAAGTATCATATTGCTGCATTTTTCAGTTGTAATTACTTTGCCTCTGAACAGAACATTTCCCAAACATACTGAAAATGCAAACTGTTTCTTTGCTTACCCGCCTGAAAAATGTTAAAATCCTTGGTTCCCTTGCTAATTCCCAGGACCCTTCCTTCAGTTAATTACTCAGTAACAGTTTTGTCAAGTGAAAAATGAGTTCTGTCCGGTTTCCATCCTGAAAAACATACAAAGAACAAATAGGAATCTCCATTGTTCTTCCAGAGATGGGGTTATGGACCTCATATATGCAGCACGTGAAGCAAATCGATATTGTAATCACTCAAGTAACCAATCAAATGAAACGTGAGGATCAATCAATACCGTATCGTCTACTGATGACAAGTGTACGACTGAAGCCTTTAACACTGTAAAGATACTTTTCTTGCCTCAATGTGAGAGGGACCTGGATAACATGCTCTGTATTTAGGCTTGCCTGGATTTGAAAAAGACAACAGATTAAGGGAGCTATTGCTTATGGTGTCTCTTGTGTTTGAAGTGGAGAGTTTCCCTCCGCCTGGAGCCATGATCTGTATTTTGTATAGTAACCCTTCGCTCCCATTCTTGTATTACAAAGAAGTCCTGCTGCTCTTTGTTTCTGCACGCTGGGTAACATCACAAATATGTTGCGGTCAGACTGCATTCTCCAAAACCAAGCATTTGATTGGCCAAACTCAGTGGCTCCATTGCCCAGTGATGTACAGAAGCTCCAGAAGACCACGGTGTGTATCATTTACATCAGTGGTCTCCAACCTTTCGTGGCTGCCAGGCACCCAGCGTGGGGCTGCTCACGTGCCGGGCATCTGGGGGAAGGGCCGCTCACGTGCCATGCTTCCGGGGGTGGGACCACGTATGCACTGCGCGCCCAGGGGTGGGGGCCCTGAGCCCAGGGCCAGCACCACGCATCTGCCGCGCGCCCGGGGCAGGGGCCGCACACGCGCCCTGTGCCCGGGGACAGCACTGCGCATGTGCCACGTGCCGGGGGTAGGGGCTGCCCATGTGCCCTGGGCCAGCACTGCACATGTGCCACGCACTGGGCGGGGGGGCCAGCCCAGATGTTTCGGCGGGCGCACATAAATGCCCCAGCGGGTGCCATGGCATCCACGGGCACCGCATTGGGGACCACTGATTTACATGAACGTTGCACTTTAATTGGCCATGTGGCCTCTGCTGCCATGCACTAGTGAGCATTCGTGTAAACGACTCTGACACGCACAGAGCAGTTTGTGTGCTGCATGCTAGCACTCACTAGAATTTAGTTCTTTCTGGACTCATGCACCCTGCAGACAATCCCGAAGTGACCTGCCCAGAGGCACACATGAAGTCTGAGACTGATATTAGAATTGAACACAGCTGGCAGTGCCCTATCGACCAGACCTTCCTTTCTACCCCTGCGTATGAGTCTCCGACACCGTATTCGCTTTCAAATGAAACAAGGTTTCATAGAGAAATGCAACTTTCAGAAGAGGAGATGTTGGCATTTTAGACCACGAGCCAGCATCCTGCAAACCCCTTCATTCAGTGAGAGGCCCCTGGCCCACCGTGGTTCTGCTCGCAGGAGTGAAGGAAAGCATGGATGACTTTGCTGCGTAGAGTCCTACTTCTGGCTTTCTCTTCTGTTTGAAAAGCTCACGCTCTTCGCACCCTGGGGTTGCTAGCACAATAATTCGATAGATGACAACAATTACTATTATTGCACATTTAAAAACACAGTGAGGAAAGACACATGCCGAAAATGCGCTGCAGCTGATCTTTGATTTCCTATTTACTGATTTCTTCAGATTTTAACAATATGCCTGGAGATGCCCACCTAATACTTTCGAGCCCACCTGTAAATTGAAAATGGCATCAAATAGAGCCACCCTGCACAAGGAGCAATGTGTGAGGAGCACTGGAAGGAAGGGGGACACAGTGATTTCTCGGATCCGTAGGTTTTAAGGTCAGAAGAAGCTACTATGATCTAGATTGGCCCCCTGCACGGCGCAGGCCAGAGATCCTCGCTGGAGATTCCTGCAGTGAGTCAAATGCTCTTTGAAAGGTGTCAAAGGGCTCCAGGGAGGTGCAGCTGGTGCCAGCTGTGATCAGTTACAAGACTGGAGCCTAATTGTCTGAACTGCCAGATTCTGCAGTCGTCCTTCCTCCCTTGGTCTTGGGCAGCCATCCCACGCACTCCAGTGGATGATCCCTAGGAAAAGACTCCTAAGGAAGGGGCAACTGGAGTCCCGGGGGGCCACTGGTCACCCCTTAGCCCAGGCAAGCACCAGGACAACCCCTTCTGTCCCCACCCCACCTCTTCTCCCCAGTCAATGTGGCCTGGGAGTCTAGGGGCTGAGGCTCCGGCACTGGCAGCAGGGGAAGCAGAACAACGCGGACCCAGCTCACGCTCCTTCCCGCCGGTCCTGCCCCTCCCCTGAGCAGCCCGGTGGCTGAGCGAGCAGAACGAGCAGGGCCACGTTGCTCCGCTTTCCCTGCCACTGCAACCCCAGCTGCAGGCACCAAGGTCCCCACAAGTATCCCCAGACACCCAGGGACTCTGTCCCCTCCTGCCCATGGCATGGGATGCATGGGCCCCCTTCAGCCCTCGCAGAGCAACACAGACGCTGAACCACTCAGCTCCAGCAGGGCTCAGCACCTAGGAACCCCACCCCCAAAAGGGACCCGTGCCCCAAATAAACCCATCTAACCCTGGGTAAACGTTTTACACAGAGAAAGTTCACAGGGTCAGCTCCCTCTCTCCGTGAAAGAGAATATACACAGAGGTTCCTCTCCGCCCCCACAGGTAACTATTATTTACCCTAGGCTTGATAGCAAATAAGTGTTTTTATTACATATGAAATGTAGGATGTAAGTGCCTGCAAGTGAAAACAGACAGAGCAAAGTAAGTTAATAAACCAAAATAAACAAAGCACGCCGGCAAATCCTAATCCGCTAAGAAACTTGTAACACACAAAACCTTACCATAAACAGTGGATCTAAACATCGCTCTCACAAGCTAAGCAGCCTCCTAGCATGGGCCCAATCCTTCCACCTGTTTAATCTTAGATGTTTCCAGCAGGCACGCTAGGCGGTAAGTTGGGGGAGGGGTGTCTCCTGGCATCTGGCGACTGTCTCTATTGTTTGGTACCCTCCCTCCTTTCCATCCCTTTTGCCCAAGGTGGGAATTCTTTGTGCTCATTTCAAACTTTTCTCATCCAAAAAGGGTTCCAGCATCAGGCGACCATGTCAAATGTCCTGGCATGACCAACCACAATCGAGGTTCACAGGAAAAATAGAACCATTCACAAAACAGCGACTTGATCACAGAGCCATTAAGTTTCCAGAGCAGCAATAGCCTTCATTAGCTCATTTAGAATTATAAACTGATGCATACTTCATATTTCTAACATTATACATGACTAATACATGCACCAAAAAGGACAGACACATCGTAACTTCAAAACTGACATGCTACATGAGGAATTTTGTCTAAAGCATCTTTGCATTATGCATCATATTCATAAGCCAATTTTCATAAAGCATAGGAGGGCCCGTGCCACGCTCATCATGATTTTATTTTTTTTAAAGCATTCTTGTTTGCCTTAAAAACAGAAAGTCCAGGGCTCAGTTGCCCCAGCCACTCAACATCATACAAAAGTCCCTTTTCTAACAGGGCCCTTTCCCATTTCTGCTGTGCACGTTTTACACAGATTGCTGACACACAGTTCTGACTGTGGACCACTTTGGTTCTGAGGGTTCCTGTTTTTCCTCTCCGTTTTAACTTTCCACTCCACAAAGCAAAGCTTAACAAAATTCATTTCTCTCACCAAAGTCCTCAGGGGAAACCACCGTTCTGTTGGCTTCCTTTAGTTATTTATTGCCTGTCTCCCACGTACTGCATATGCTAAGAGATGTGACTAGCGCTGAAAAATTAACCCTATTGCGGTAAAAATCATGGAACGCTGTGAAAGCAGTAACAAAGCTTCTCCTGCAGCCTGACAAATTCAGCTGTAGACCAGGGCTTCAGCATTCAACAAAATTATCCACTAAGTTCTTGGATGGCATTGGAGACCATTTTTTATTTCCGAAGATGGAGAAAGCTACTGGGGAGAAGCTGTTCTAGATTTGATTTTAACAAATAGGGAGGAACTGATTGAACATTTGACCATGGAAGGCAGCTTGGGTGAAAGTGACCATTAAATCATAGGCTTCATTATTCTAAGGAATGGTAGAAGGGAGAACAGCAAAACAGAGACAATAGATTACAGAAAGGCAGATTTTAGTAAAATCAGAGAGCTGGTAAGTAAGGTCCCACGGGAAGCAAGTCTAAGACAGTTGGCAGTTTTTCAAAGGGACATTATTAAGGGCTCAATATCAAACTATTCCACTGCGTAGGAAAGATAGAAGGTAGGGCAGGAGACCACCTTGGATCAACCTAGAGATCTTATACGATTTAAAAATCAAAAAGGAGTCATATAAAAAGTGGAAACTAGATCAAATTATAAAGGATGAATATAAACAAACACCACAAGTGTGCATGGACAAGGCATAAAGGATAACAAGAAGACATTCTACAAGTATATTAGAAGCAAGAGGAAGACCAAGGACAGGGTAGGGCCATTGTTCAGTGAAGAGGCAGAAACAATAAGAGGAAACTTGGAAATGGCAGAAGTGCTTGGAACTGGCAGAGGGAAAATAATGGAGCAAGTACTTAAGGAAATCATCAGCAAACATCTGGAAGAATATAAGGTGATAGGTAACAGCCATCACGGATTTGTAAAGAACAAATCATGTCAAACCAATCTGATAGCTTTCTTTGATAGAATAACAAGTCTTGTGGATAAGGGAGAAGTGGTGGATGTGGTATACTTAGACTTTTGTAAGGCATTTGACATGGTCTTACATTAACTTCTTATCAATAAGCTATGGAAATTCAACTTACATGGGGCTACTATAAGGTGGGTGCATAACTGGTTGGATAACCATTCTCAGAGAGTAGTTATTAACAGTTCACAATCATGCAGGAAGGGTATAACAAGTGGGGTTCCACAGGGGTCTGTTTTGGGACTGGTTCTGTTCAACCATTTACATGATGGCATAGAAAGTATGATTATTAAGTTTGCAGATGCTACGAAGCTGGGAGGGGTTGCAACTGCTTTGGAGGATAGGGTCATAATTACAAAATGATCTGGACAAACTGGAGAAATGATCTGAGGTAAACAGGATGAAGTTTAATAAGGACAAATGCAAAGTGCTCCACTTAGGAAGGAATAATCCATTTCACACATACAGAATGGGAAGTGACTGTCTAGGAAGGCATACTGCTAAAAGGGATCTAGGGGTCATAGTGGACCACAATCTAAAAGAGAGTCAATAGTATGATACTGTTACAAAAAAAGCAAACATGATTCTGGGATGCATTAACAGGAGTGTTGTGAGCAAGACATGAGAAGTCATTCTTCTGTTCTACTCCGCACTAATTAGGCCTCAATTGGAGTATTGTGTCCAGTTCCGGGCGCCACATTTCAAGAAAGACACAGAGAAATTGGAAAAGGTCCAGAGAAGAGCAACAGATATGATTAAAGGCCTAGAGAACATGACTAATAAGGGAAGACTGAAAGAACTGGACTTTAGTTTAGAAAAGAGAAGACTGAGAGGGGACATGATAGCAGTTTTCAAGTACCTAAAAGGGTGTCATTTGGAGGAGGGAGAAAAATTATTTTCCTTGGCCTCTGAGGACAGGACAAGGAGCAATGGGCTTAAACTGCAGCAAGGGAGGTTTAGGTTGAACATTAGGAAAAACTTCCTGTCAGGCTGGTTAAACACTGGAATAAATTGCCCAGGGGGGTTGTGGAATCTCTATCACCTGAGATATTTAAGAGCAGGTTAGATAGACATTTGTCAGGGATGGTCTAGATGGTGCTTGGTCCTGCCATGAGGGCAGGGGATTGGACTCAATGACCTCTTGAGGATCCTTCCAGTTCTAGGATTCGATGAAGGCTAGAATTCAAGTGCAACCCAACAGAGCGCTCCAGCCTTTTTCTTTTAGGTGAGATATCAAACCAAAATTCCTGGCCATTTGCAGACTTGAGAGATCCTACGGCCCTTTGTGACTAGGAGCATTAAACCTGAGCCTGGCTACATTCCATTCAGCCACACAATAATCCTGCATTCCACCCACTGATAACAGCCCCGATTATCTTAGACTCTTTTGAAATATAAAGTGCTAGTGTAAGGCACCAAGATTACACAAGCAGCAGCAGCACATTCCAAGGCAGCTGTGAATGACATCTGGAGTATGTTCCTGGCAGGCTCACTGAGTAACAACCCTAGCACTTCATGAATGGCAGACTCCCATGTACGTGCTTGAAACCCTTCTCCAAAAAGGGACAGATTCCATCCTGCACTGCCCCTTGTGCTCCAGGGGCCAGTCTTGGGGTTGGTTCTGGTCAACATCTTCATTGAGGGTCTGAATGATGGGGTGGATCGCACCCTCAGCAAGTCTGAGGATAGCATCCAGAGTGACCTAGACAAATTGGAGGGGATTGGGCCAAAAGAAATCTGATGAGGTTCAACATGGACAAGTACCGAGTACTGCACTTAGGGCAGAAGAATCCCAAGCATTGGTACAGGCTGGGGACCGGGTGGCTCAGCTGCAACTGTGCAGAAAAGGACCTGGGGATAATAGTGGGTGGGAAGCTGGATATGAGTCAGCAGTGTGGCCTTGTAGCCAAGCAGGCTAATGGCATATTGGGGTGCATTAGTAGGAGTAGTGCAGCAGATCGAGGGACGAGATGATTCTCCTCTATTTGGCACTGATGAGGCCACATCTGAAGAATTACATCCAGTTTTGGGGTCCCCACTACATAATGGATGTGGACAAATTGAAGAGTGTGCAGTGGGGGGGTGGGGGATGGTTTATAAGAAGAGTGAGGGAACAAGGCTTATTTAGTCTGCAGAAGAGAAGAGTCGGGAGGAGGGGATTTGAGAGCAGCCTTCAACTTCCTGAAGGGAAGGTCCAAAGAGGATGGAGAGAGGCTGTTCTCAGTGGGGGCAAGTGGCAGACTGAGGAGCAATGGGCTCAAGTTGCAGTGGGGAAGGTCTAGGGTGGATATTAGGAAAAACTATTTCACTAGGCGGGTGGGGAAGCACTGGGATGGGTTCCCAAGGGAGGGGGTGGAATCTCCATCCCTAGAAGCTTTTAAGTGCTGGCTTGACAAAGCCCTGGCGGATGATTGAGTTGGGGTTGGTCCTGCTTTGGGCAGGGGGCTGGACTCAGTGACCTCCTGAAGTCTCTTCCAACCTAGGATTCTACGATTGTATGATTATGTCACCATTTACACCAGTGCAAATAGGTATAACCATGCCCATTTTTTTAACCTCTCCTCAGAGGAAAGTTTAAACCTTTCATCATTTTTGTTGCTCTTCTCTAGACTGTCTCTAGTTCAGCCATGTGTTTCTTAGAGTGTGGCACCTAAAACTAGACACAATATTCCCACTGAGACCTCACCAAGGCCAAACAGAATGGGACAATTACCTTTCGTATCTTACATACAGACACTCCTATTTATATATATACCAGGGCGCTGTCTACACAGCAGGAAGTCAAAAGAAGAACGCTCTTCCTTCGACTTCCCTTACTCCTCGAGAAATGAGGGTTACATGAGTCAGAGTAAGAGGTCCTCCAACTCAACATTATTCTGAAATAACAGCTTGCTGTGTAGATGCGTCCTTTGTTATTTTGAAATAACATCAGTTATTCCGAAATAACGCTGCTGTATAGACATACCCCTGAGTGGTGTTAGCCTTTTTTTGCATCTCTACCACATTGCTGACTTCATATTTGGTTTGTGTGCCATTAGAATCCCCAGATCCTTTTCCACCAGCAGTACTACAGCCTAGGTAGTGAGTTCCTGTGTTGCAAATGTGAATTTGATTTTTCCTTCCTAAGTGATGTATTTTGCAGTCATATTTATTGACTTTTGTCTTCTTGATTTTACATCAGTTTGTCAAGGTCATTTCAATTCTAATCCTGTCCTCCCAAGTGCTTTCAACCCCTCTTGGTCTGATGTCATCTACAGAGGTTATAAGCGTACTCGCCACTCCATTATTGAAGTCTTTAATTAGAATATTTACCTGGAATGGACCCATTATTAACCCTGACAGGGTCCTACTAGATATGTCAGCGAACAACTGATAACTACTCTTTGAGTATGTATTTAGAATCAGTACTGTACCTTACGGTAATTTCATCTACTGCGCTGTCTCCTCTGAGTTTGACACAGTCCCACATAACAAAAGCCTTACTAAAATCAAGATATAGTTCATGTATTGCATCCCCACTATCCTTTAGGCTAGAGACCCTGTCAAAGAAACACATTAGATTGGCCTGATTTATTCTTGACAAATCCATGTAAGCTCTTACTTATCACCCTATCCTCTTCTTGGTGTTTACAGACTGATTCTTCAATAATTTGTTCCTGTATCTTGCCAGGAATGGAAGTCAGACACAATGAGAACAAATGCAGAAATCCCAGTGGGACAGAAATTGAGTCTTTCAGTCAGCTGTAGTCCCTCAGCACAGACATTACCTAAGGACTCCCATAATGCATCATGGGAAATATAGTCCAATCATGGAGCAAGGCATGTGCAGAAAACAAACACATGAACATCTTAGAACCACAACTCTGGTGAGGAACCACATCAGCTCAGGTGGACAAAGAACAATGTTGACTCCACCCAAAATGAAATATTATTTTGATTATTCCCATTGTCTCCAATTCTCAAGGAGGCTGAAGCCAGAGAAGGGCCCACACCCAAAATTGGGAGCTAAGTCTGGTTGCAGATTTTAACCCACCTCCTGCTCCCCCTCCCCCACCGTTTGGGGGTTTTTGGCTTCAGTTTTACAGTTCAATCCCCTTTCTAGGGAAAATATTTGCAACTGGAACAACTGTGCCATCTAAATGGCAAGAGCCATGAGGAGGCAAAAAAAACCTGGTTTCAAAATAGTGAAAGGGTTTGGTACTGCAATTTTCCACCCTCAAGCCCTTCCAGGCAGCTATCTGCAGAATGAATGATGGATGGAAATGATTTCAGAGCAAACTCGGCCCCTGCGAGCACAAACGAAATAAGAGCCTTGCTCCTGACAGCTGGCCTCCAGGTCTCATACAGTACCAAGCATTGCGAGCAGCACACGAAAGGGACTTTGGTTCTAGGTAGTTGTGATGGCATTTGGAAATGGCTGCCTTAAACAATGGTAGACATTGACCGAAATAAGCATCGCAAGAGGCTGCTGTTCGCTCACTAGCATATTCTAGATTTGAGCCACAAGACATTGATGGCCACAATGATGGTGACTTGAGTGGGCTTCAGACCAGGCCCCTGTGATCTAGAAAACTTCCCTTGAGAGAGCTCTGACGTTTTACGGCACCCATTGCTAGAGTCCAGTCATGACACCTGAGGTAAATGGAGAGACTCTCCTTAAGAGCTTGACTGCTCATGCTGAAATGAATGGCAGTCTTGGCACTGACTTTGATAGGCATAGGACCAGACTCTACCATGGAAGAAGCTCGCATGTCGTTCCCATGGAGATCAACTTTAATCACCCTGACATCTGTTGGGAGACCAATACAGCAGTACACAGACAACCCAGGAAGTTTTTGGAGGATCCTGACTAAAGGAAGAAAGGAAAGTAGCAAAATACACACCCTGGACTTCAGAAGATCAGACTTTGACTCCCCCAGAGAACTGATGGGCAGGATTCCCTGGGATGCTTACATGGAGGGGAAAGGAGTCCAGGAGAACTGGCAGTATTTTAAAGGCACAGGAGAACTGGCAGTATTTTAAAGGCACAGGAAGACACCGTATTAAAGGCACAGGAAGACACCATCCCGATGCACAGCAAGAAAAGCAAATATGGTAGGCGACCAGATTGGCTTACTGGGGACATCATGGTGGGCTTAAACACAAAAAGGAAGCTTATAAGAAGTGGAAACTTGGACTGATGACTAGGGAGTAGAATAAATATATTGCTTGGGAATGCAGGGGAGTTATCAGGAAAGTGAAAGCGCAGTTGGAATTGCAGCTGGCAAGAGATGTGAAGGGTAACAAGAAAGGTTTCTACAGGCATGTTAGGGTGATCAGAGAGGGTGTGGGGATGTTACTGGATGAGAGAGGTAACCTAATGACAGATGATGTGGGAAAAGTTGAAGTATTCAATGCTTTCTTTGCCTCTGTCTTCACGGACAAGGTCAGCTCCCAGATTAATGCACTAGGCAACGCAGTATGGGAAGGAGGTGGACAGCCCTTGGTGGGTAAAGAACAGGTTAGAAACTATTTAGAAAAGCTGGACATACACAAATCCATGGGCCTGGATTTAATACATCCGAGGGTACTGAGGGAGTTGGCAAATGTCATTGCGAAGCCTTTGGCCATTATCTTTGAAAATTCATTGAGATCGGGAGAGATCCTGGATGATTGGAAAAAGGCAAATGTAGTGCCTTTCTTTAAAAAAGGGAAGGAGGACAATCCAGGGAACTACAGACCAGTCAGCCTTACCTCAGTCCCCAGAAAAATCATGGAGGGGATCCTCAAGGAATCCACTTGGAAGAGGGGGAAGAGATCAGGAATAGTCAACATGGATTCACCAAGGACAAGTCATGCCTGACCAACCTGATTAGCTTCTATGATGAGGTAACTGGCTCTGTGGACATGGGGAAGTCAGTGGATGTGATCTACCTTGGCTTTAGCAAAGCTTTTGATACAGTCTCCCACAATATTCTTGCCAGCAAGTTAAGGAAGTATGGATTGGATAAATGGACTGTAAGGTGGATAGAAAGCTGGCTAGACTGTCGGGCCCAGCAGGTAGCGCTCAATGGCGCAATGTCAGGTTGGCAGTCAGTTTCTAGTGGAGTGCCCCAAGGATCAGTTCTTGGACCAGTTTTGTTCAACATCTTTATTAATAACATGGATGAGGGGATGGATTGCACCCTCAGCAAGTTTGCGAATGACACTAAGGTAGGGGAAGTGGTAGATACGCTGGAGGGCAGGGATAGGGTCCAGAGTGACCTAGACAGATTAGAGGATTGGGCCAAAAGAAATCTGATGAGGTTCAACAAGGACAAGGGCAGAGTCCTGCATTTGGGGCGGAAGAATCTCAAGCATTGTGACAGGCTGGGGACCAAATGGCTAAGTAGCAGTTCTGCAGAAAAGGACCTGGGGGTTACAGTCAATGAGAAGCTGGATATAAGTCACCAGTGTGCCTTTGTAGCCAAGAAGGCTAAATGCAAAGTGCTCCACTTGGGAAGGAACAATCAGTTTCATACATACAGAATGGGAAGCGACGGTCTGGGAAGGAGTATGGCAGAAAGGGATAGGAGTATGGCAGAAAGGGATCTAGGGGTTATAGTGGACCACAAGTTGAATATGAGTCAGCAGTGTGATGCTGTTGCAAAGAAAGCAAACATGATTCTGGGATGCATTAACAGGTGTGTTGTGAGCAAGACATGAGGAGTCATTCTTCCACTCTGCTCTGTGCTGGTTAGGCCTCAGTTAGAGTATTATGTTCAGTTCTGGGCACCGCATTTCAAGAAAGATGTGGAGAAATTGGAGAGGGTGCAGAGAAGAGCAACGAGAATGATTAAAGGTCTAGAGAACATGACCTATGAGGGAAGGCTGAAGGAATTAGGTTTGTTTAGTTTAGAAAAGAGAAGACTGAGGGGGGACATGATAGCAGTTTTCAGATATCTAAAAGGGTGGCATGAGGAGGGAGAAAACTTGTTCATCTTGGCCTCTGAGGATAGAATAAGAAACAATGGGCTTAAACTTCAGAGAGTTGTTGTTAACGGTTCTAAATCCTGCTGGAAAGGGATAACAAGTGGAGTTCCGCAAGGGTCTGTTTTGGGACCCGTACTGTTCAATATCTTCATCAATGATGTAGATATTGGGATAGAGAGTACGCTTATTAAGTTTGCGGATGATACCAAACTGGGTGGGGTTGCGACTTCTTTGGAGGATAGGGACATAATTCAAAATGACCTTAGCAAGTTAGAGAAATGGTCAGAGGTAAACAGGATGAGGTTTAATAAAGAGAAATGCAAAGTGCTCCACTTAGGAAGGAACAATCAGTTCCATACATACAAGATGGGAAGCGACTGTCTAGGAAGGAGCATGGCAGAAAGGGATCTAGGGGTCATAGTGGACCACAAGTTGAATATGAGTCAACAGTGTGATGCTGTTGCCAAAAAAGCAAATATGATTCTAGGTTGTATCAACAGGTGTGTTGTAAGCAAAACTCGTGAAGTCATTCTGCCGCTCTACTCTGCACCAGTTAGGCCTCAGCTGGAGTACTGTGTCCAGTTCTGGGCGCCACATTTCAAGAAAGATGTGGAGAAATTGGAAAGGGTACAGAGAAGAGCGACAAGAATGATTAAAGGTCTAGAGAACATGACCTATGAAGCCAGGCTTCATGAACTGGGCTTGTTTAGTTTGGAAAAAAGAAGATTAAGGGGGGACATGATAGCGGTTTTCAAATATCTAAAAGGGTGTCACAAGGAGGAAGGAGAAAATTTGTTCCTCTTGGTTTCTGAGGACAGGACAAGGAGTAATGGGCTTAAAGTGCAGCAAGGGAGGTTTAGATTGGACATTAGGAAAAAATTCCTAACTGTCAGGGTGGTCAAATATTGGAATAAATTGCCAAGGGAGGTGGTGGAATCTCCCTCTCTGGAGATATTTAAGAACAGGTTAGATAGACATCTGTCAGGGATGGTGTAGGTGGAGCTTGGTCCTGCCTTGAGGGCGGGGGGCTGGACTCGATGACCTCTTGAGGTCCCTTCCAGTCCTATTATTCTATGATATGATTCTATGATTCTATGAAACTGCAGCAAGGGAAGTTTAGGTTGGACATTAGGAAAAACTTTCTAACTGTCAGGGTGGTCAAACACTGGAATAAATTGCCCAGGGAGGTTGTGGAATCTCCATCTCTGGAAATATTTAAGAGTAGGTTAGATAAATGTCTATCAGGGATGGTCTAGGCAGTATTTGGTCCTGCCATGAGAGCAGGGGACTGGACTCGATGACCTCTTGAGGTTTCTTCCAGTCCTAGAATTCTATGATTCTAATGTCATATTAGGTGCATTAAGAGGAGCATTGCCAGCAGATCTAGAGAAGTGATTATTCCCCTTTATTCGGCTCTGGTGAGGCCAGATCTAGAATATTGCAGCCAGTTCTGGGCCCCCTACTACAGAAAGGATGTGGACGCATTGGAGAGGGTCCAGCGGAGGGCAACCAAAATGATTCGGGGGCTGGAGCACATGACCTATAAGGAGAGACTGAGGGATTTGGGCTTATTTAATCTGCAGAAGAGAAGCGTGAGGAGGGATTTGATAGCACCCTTCAACTTCCTGAAGGGGGTTCCAAAGAGGCTGGAGAGAGGCTGTTCACAGTAGTGACAGATGGCAGAACCAGGAGCAACAGTCTCAAGTTGCAGTGAGGGAGGTCCAGGTTGGAGATTAGGAAAAACTATTTCCCTAGGAGGGTGGTGAAGCGCTGGGATGGGTTACCTAGGCTGGGGGTGGAATCTCCATCCCTAGAGATGTTTAAGTCTCGGCTTGACAAAGCCCTGGCTGGGGAGATTTAGTTGGGATTGGTCCTGTCTTGGGCAGGGGGCTGGACTTGATCTCCTGAGGTCTCTTCCAGCTCTACGATTGTATGAACGCATGTGGATCCCACAGAGGTCAATGGGTCACATTCAGCACCTGGCACATGGAGGTACAAGGTGCATGCAACCCCATGGGAGTCAGGGAACGTACTCAGGGACATCTGGGCTGAAAGTAGCCAAAGGGAGGCCCATCCATGCAACTAAGGGCAGAATTTCCTGTTCCTCTTTGGTTTTGAATCCCCACCATTCCTACAGCTCAGAATTTCCATCCAAAGTCGGTGATTGACAGCGAGGTGCGCCTATATATTTTACGTTTCTTTTCTCTCGGTTTCACAGGCTTCTGCCACCCTGAAGAGCAGATCTAGACATGGAGCACCAGACATCCATTGACAAATTTTCTGGGTGGGTTACCAGAATCAAAAGAATAGAGTCTCTCATCTGTGCAACTTTCAAAGCTTTATTAAAGCAATAGTTTTGATATTCCCAAGGCCTAATGCTGTTTTGAATCTGCAGTTATGGAGTTCATTTTAAAGCACTTGATTATACTTTGAGAAGAAATAGTCTTACAGAACAAGTCATTTTCTCAAGTACACTCAAAGAAAGGATAGTCTATGGCTCAGTAAATACAACAGTCTGAAAAGTTATGAGCTATCAGCTTAAGCTGAATTGACTTACTGATATTACCTGCAATGAATGAGTTTTAGATAGTCTCTCATAAATAGAAGGCTACAGAGCCTACGATTTTATGGATGTCTTGTGCTTATCAATATATATGAGAAATGATGCTGTCAGGTTTTCCAGGGGATACTATGTGAACCACACCACTGTCAATTTAATTTTTATGATTAAATATTTGGTGCTGTTAAAGGTTATTTAACATTTAATATAGCTGCTCTTCTACATAGCTGATAACTGTCATCTTTACATAATACCACAGGTGAAAATGGATGGGGAAGGCATTTTTTTAGACGGTCTCTATTTTTTTATCCAATTTACTGTTAGATTTGTTCCAGTAATAGGATAATATGAGGTGGGTTTAAAGGGCTTTCAATAGTCAGATGTTCAAAAATGTAGACTTAATGCTGATTGCAGCTGAGCTCAACACTCGTGTTAGAGGCCCTGTACGTTCTTCCACACTGGGAAATCTCTCCAAGCCTGTGTTAAGTGACTTTTCGGAGCTCAGATTCCAGCCAGGGTTTCTCTCGGGAAAAGGACATTGTAAGAGTGCTTACTCAGTCCTGAGTCCCTGCCCGGTGCTCGGGCCTGTACTTCCTAGCCCGGCGGCCCCTTTAAGGCCAGAGGCCTGAGGGCGGGCTGGCAAACAAACAGCTCCCAAAGTCAAATGGCGGCCCAGGCCCTTGTTCAGGACAGGGCAGGCAAACACACAGTTTTCACAGCACGGGTGGGACGGGGGAAGACTGCCACCCAATATGGGAGTGGCAGGGGGAACATGGGCCGTCCCTACTCCACCGCGTCACAGCCTAGGGCCCTAGCAGTGGCCGCCTTGGTGGCCACTGGGGTCAGCAGGGAATCTGCTCCAAAGCTGACGCACCTTACAAGGTGATCAGGTCCACCTGACCATCCTCTGTTTCCCCGGATCACTTCCAGACTCCCCCTCAGTTTGAACCTGGCTCCCAGGCAGTGGTGGGTTCCCAGGGTGTGGATAGTCCAAGTTTAGGCGTAGGGAGAAAAGGGTCTTCTCCTCAAGGCCTGGGCCTGATGCCCGGGCCAGTTGTCTGCCTCGGCCAGCTCCTCGGCGTCTTCAGGGTAGGCTTCTGCTCCCCCCAACAGCTGGCCCCCTACTGAGCTTTTGGACTCAGTTTATATACTTCCTGCCCTTCCCCAAGGCCTCTGTGGACTTAAAGGGGCAGGCTCTGTCTCGGCCCACCAAGGCTCAGAGAGGGGTTCTTTGTCCTCGGGGTCAGGGAGCAGCCAACCCTGCCCACTATAGACACCAACAGCTGAAATACCACATTTCTACCAGACCATCTTTTGTTTTTATCTTCTACTATCAGAACACCCAAGGCCAAATAAATGAAAGGTTCAAAGACAAACCTATTTCTCTCTGCTTTGTAGGAGGTTTTCTTTGTACACGGGGCAGAATTTGGGAATGGACTACTGTTTCCCTCCGGTGGCCAGACACCTGCCCATCCTGCAAATGCTCAATAATGAGATAAATCCTGCCATGGATAAGATCCAGTTACAGGTTCTAGTTCTTGCATGGGATTACGTATGGATGCAAAGTTAAGCATATGCACAGCTGTTTTCAGGCTGATGCCCACTGTTGGCTTGGCTCTTCCATGGGAGCTTACCAAACTAGGAAGATGGGTCTTTTTAAAATCACTGAAGTTATCAGAGCGGCAAGGAGTCCGTGGCACCTTATAGACTAACTGCATGCATCTGACAAAGTGGGTCTTTGCCCACGAAAGCTTATGTTCCAACACTTCAGTTAGTCTATAAGGTGCCACGGACTCCTCGCCGCTTTTGTAGATTCAGACTAACACGGCTACCCCTCTGATATCTGAAGTTGTCAGGTCATCTCAGCGATAATTATAAGACAGTGAACTGTTTTGGTTTTTGTTTTAATTGACAAATACTCAAGGTTGGTGTCTCCCTTTATGTAGAGTACAAAATCATTCTGGTCTATCTGATATTCATCCCTCAGGAAGACAAAGTTCTTTAAGATACACACATTCAAGGGATTAATTTAACCATAAAATTTAAAAATGCAACTATGGAGCTTTGTGGAATCAACTCAGTTTAGACCCTGCCCCAAATGCCTGGGCTGTGCGGCTCGATCTACTCACCGAATCGGGGCTTTGGTTTTTCATTCAGTAATACTTGCGATGGTGTATTTACTTTCTATTACCTTTCAGTGCCTGAATTATTTTCTTGGGCAATAAAACTCTTTATGTGGATTTTCCCTAGAAAAGAGTGGATATAAAAACATTAGATCCCCAAAAGGCAGGACTTGATTTTGCCTTAATCTATGGTCCGTTGTCTCATGAATTTCCTCTTCTGTGTCCTGAAGTTAATGCTCCACAGACAGCTCTTTGGTTTAGTGCTCAGAACACCCATATAAATGATGATTTCTGGAGCAGTCATATCTTTCCCGTAACTGCGCTTTGATATTATGGTCACAGTACTTCAGAAATGCAGACCAAGGAGAGCCAGGAATGCCACTTGCCAGGAATTTTATCTTTGCAGTGACATCAAAATAGGCGTGTGCCCCTTGTGGTAGGACAGGGTACTGACAGTCCCTCTCAGATCCTGACTTTGGGCAGGCCTCTCTTCCTGTGCAAGCGGGGCATAAAATGCTACTCTTCCCATGTGGTGGTACTTTAGGCCTGCTTTGCACAGAATCACAGTACACACAGCCAGGCCAGGCTCAGGAGAACTTTCGCATTTCAGCAGCCCAACAGACCCTTGGAGAAACTCTATGCCAAGACAAGTACTGTATATTGCACTTGCAAGACACCAGGTGCCGTGACGCCACAATCGATTGGGTCCTGGCGCATCACTTATCCATTTTCTGCTCTTCCCTCAGATCGGAAACAAAGGCAACCAGGTCCTCTGCGGGTGCAACTCTGGACATGCAGCCTAGAACGAGGGCAAGGTGGTGGCAGAATTTGCAGATGATACCAAACTGCTCAAGAGAGTTAACACCCAAGCAGACTGGGAAGAGCTTAAAAAAGATCTCATCCCACTAAGTGGTTGGGCAACAACATAGCAAATGAAAGGTAAGGTTGATAAATGTAAAGTAATGCACATTGGAAAAAATAATTCCAACTAAACATACAATATGATGGGGATTAATTTAGCTACAACTATTCAAGAGAGAGATCTTGAAGTCACTGTGGATAGTTCTCTTAAAACACCCACTCAGTGCACAGCGGCAGTCAAAAAAGCAAATAATGTGAGGAATCATTAAAAAAGGGATAGAGAATAAGACAGAGAATATCTTATTGCCTCCATATAAAACCATGGTACGCCCACATCTTGCATCCTGCATACAGATGTGGTCGCCTCATCTTAAAAAAGAGCTATTGGCATTGGAAAAGATTCAGAAAAGGGCAACAAAAATGATTAGGGGTTTGGAATTGGTCCATAGGAAGAGAGATTAAACAGACTTGGACTTTTCATCTTAGAAAAGCGGAGACTAAGGGGGATATGATAGAGGGCTATAAAATCATGAGTGGTGGGGAAAAAGTGAATAAGAAAAAGTGATTTACTTATTCCCACAATAGAAAAACTAAGGGTCACCAACTGAAATGAATGGGCAGCAGGTTTAAAACAAACAGAAGGAAGTTTTTCTTCACTCAGCACTCAGTCAATCTGTGGAACTCCTTGCCAGAGGATGTGGTGAAGGCTAGGCCTTTAACAGGGTTCCAAAAAGAGCTAGCTAGAATCATGGAGGTTAGGTCCATCAATGGCTGTCAACCAGGATAGGTAGGAATGGTGTCCCTAGCCTCTGTTTGTCTGGAAGTGGGAGACAGGGGAGGAATCATGCGAGGATTACCTGTTGTGATCCCTCCTTCTGGGGCACTTGGCATTGGCCACTGTTGGCAGACAGGACACTAGGCTGGGTGGACCTTTGGTCTGACCCAGTCTGGTTGGTCTTATGTTTTAATGTGAGTATTTGGTGAGGGGCAAACATGACTCTCCTTTCGTCCTCTCTCATGATCTATATTAAACTAACACATTTTAACAGGGGCATGGGGGAATGAAGTAGCGGCCGTTCAGCTCAGGTTCAGCCTGGGATCCACTGTGTGTTCTATGGCATCATGCCACGGAGAAGCAAAATGTGTAGCTCTGCAGAGAGACCAAGAAACCCAACCCTACGCCCATGAACAGTGAGCTCGCCCAGCCCCGCACTAATGGGGAGCACCGTGTAAATGCCCAGGGTGTCACATGGCCCCGTAACAGTCCCTTGTGGTAGAAGTTGGCAGCAGAGGGAAATGTCCGAATGTCTGGAGAAAGATGGCTTCCTGCCATTGACAATAAGCCCGAGTGCGACCAGCTGGACGCCCACTGGCCAGAGCGCTTGGGCAGCAAGGCAAGTGGAACCCGAGAACCATCACGATCTAGCATCACCCCACAGCCCCCCTCACTGGGACAGGCCCCCCAAGACTCCCGCAGAGAGACAAGGGAATTGACATGCAACCGTTTGTGCCCCCCCAATGGCAGGAGGGATCCCCTCACCCCTGGAGAGGGAAGGGATCGCAGCAGAACCCCAGCCCCCTCCATACTCCACAGCTGGGGTGCCTCCGTTTCAAGGGATGGGCCCAGGATCTGCGCTCTCCTCCTGCCATATGCAGAGGCCCTGAGGCTGGAGATGCCCCCCAAAGCAGTGAGCCTTGGCATTAACACCCCATTGGGACCACTCACCCCTCTGCGGGCTGCTGGGTCATTCCCTCTGCAGTCATCACTTCGGGTTGCCAGTGTCCTGTTTCTGACTGGAATGCCCAGTCCAAAAGGGCCCCTGGCTGCTCTAGTTAGCACTGCTGCCTGGGCCATTCAAAGTCCAGTTGGCACCGCAGCAGGACTAAGGCCGGCCCCCTGCTTGAATTGCTCTGCAGCGGCACAGCCTCCCTTGCCTCAATTCAAGCCCATTGCTTCTTGTCCTGTCCTCAGCTCTTAAGGAGAAAAGTTTTCTCCCTCCTCCCTGTGACACCCTTTTAGACACTCAAAACCCGCTCTCATGTCCCCTCTCAGTCTGCTCCTTTCCACACTAAACAAGTCCAGTTCCTTCAGTCTTCTTGCACTGCTCATGTTCTCTAGACCTTTCATCATTTATTGCTCTTCTCTGGACCTTCTCCAATTTCTCCACATCTTTCCTGAAATGTGGTGCCCAGAACTGCATACACAACTCCTGTTGAGGACTGATCGGCACAGAGTAGAGCGGAAGAACGACTTCTCCTGTCTTGCTCACAACACTCCTATCAATGCATCCCACAACCATATTTGTTTGTTTGTTTTTGCAATAGTGTCACTATGGACTCATATTTAGCTTATGGTCCACTCTGACTCCTAGATCCCTTTCCTAGACAGTCACTTCCCATTCTGTATGTGTGAAATGGATTGTTCCTTCCTAAGTGGAGCACTTTGCATTTGTCCTTATTAAACTTCATCCTCTTTACCTCACTGCAATGTATATTGGCCAAACTGGACAGTCTCTGTGGGAAAGAATTAATGGATACAAATCCGATATCCATAAAGGCAACACACAAAAACCTGTTGGAGAACACTTTAATCTGCCTGGGCACTCATTAATGGGTCTCCAAGTCACCGTTTGTTTCATGCTAATTCCACAAGCCAAATACACAGAGAAATATTGGACTTAACTTCATTTACAAGTGTAATTCCTATGCAAATGGTATGAACAGGACATCCTGGGTGTGTCTAGACTACATGGCTCCGTCAACGGAGCCATGTAGATGAATTTACTAGATATAGCAAAATGAAGCAGTAATTTAAATAATCGCGCTTCATTTACATCAAAATGGCCACCACGCTGTGCCAACGATCAGCTGATCCGGCACAGCGGGGCAGTCTTGATGTGCCGCGGTCGACAAGGGAAGCCTTTGTCGACCGCTCCGGTATGCCTCGTGAAACAAGGTTTACCGAAGCAGTTGACAAAGGCTTCCCTTGTCGACCGCGGCACTTCTAGACTTTCCCACTGTGCCGGATCAGCTGATCGTTGGTACAGCGCGGTGGCCATTTTGATGTAAATGAAGCGTGATTATTTAAATCACCGCTTCATTTTGCTATGTCTAGTAAACTCATCTACATGGCTCCGTTGATGGAGCCATTTGGTCTAAATACACCCACTATGACTTAACCTACCAACCAACTAATGGAGGTGCTAATTGTTCTTAATCAGCCTCTTGTAACTATTTGAACCATCAACTCACTGTCTCTCTATTTTTTTCTCCTTCCTCCCTCCTTTTTTTCCTCTTTTTTTCTCTCCCCGCCCCCCTTATGTATTCTTGGCTCTGGACTTCTAATACACCAGTCATCTGAAGAAGTGGGTTGTGCCCACGAAAGCTCATGATCCCATCTCCATGTTTTGTGAGTCTGTAAAGTGCTACCAGACCATTGGTTGTTTTTTAAGCTTTACCATTTCTCCAGTTTGTCCAGATCAGTTTGAATTATGACCCTTTCCTCCAAAGCACTCACAACCCCTCCCAGGTGGGTATTATCTGCAAACACTCCCATTGGCTTCCCTTTCTCCTCGTGACTGCAAGGAGCACAGGCACTGGCCGGAGCTGCCCTCAGCGTTTGATTTACAAGCTAAATCGAATGCCAGGAAGTCGACCCCTGGCTTAGCGAGTGAAGACGTGCCCTCGATTCTGCTGTTGTCCCAGAAGCTGGGGCCTAGGCCTGAAAGGCTCTTGCCTTCCTCCAGGCCCGGCTGCTGAGCTAACACTTTCCTCACTGCTTTCCATTCACAGCATGGCAAAAGGAACAAGGACCACCATTTACACCACATCCAATGAGACATGACACTGTGCTGCAAATTCAGCTCCCGCCCTGAACTTCCCCAGAGTCCCAAAACATTTGGAGCAAGGGGATCTGGTGGGAGGCTGCCTTTGCCCAGGTAGCTTTACCAGGAAGTACATGCTGATTTCTGGTGCCGTACAGCCCAACACAACCAGAAACAGACATTTTCCCAGGTATTCAAGTTACATTTCTGTACCCCCACTGAACTACACGCCCTTATGCCAGGCCAAAGCTATAAAACAAATAGGGCAGGCATACAAATTTCTTTCCACATCAAACACCCTGAGACATTTCTGGTGACAATTCCTGACTCCTTTACAGGCCTCTTCTCTCTCTCTGCAGCAGAGGCACAGAGGGCAGCAAATTATGACACAGTAATTACGATGATGGATGTTGAGGCAGTCCATTATATTAGATACAGTGCTGGTGCAAGAGCCAGCGCTGCCGGCTGCATACTTCACTGAGCAGGACACTCGAGATTATAATGGGCACTATAGATTTACAACATTAGGTTAAAGCAGGATAATTATTCTTCTTTTCCATTTCCTTTCCCACAGACCCGCTGCTGCTTTACATTGCGCTGCTTGTTTGCAAGGCACACTCTGTCTATCAGACAGCCAGGCTCTCAACCTGCTGCTCCACACGGATGCAAAGCAAAGGGAACTCCGTGGAACTCAACGGCATAAAAGCAGGGTGTGAGCAAAAACCCGGCCCGGCTGCCAGCTGCTAATTAGAGGTGGTGATGCGCCTGCTTTCTGTCTCCTGCAGACAGCAGGGGACCAGACAATCACACTCCGGCGAGAGGTGCTATTCTGCACTAGTCGAGGAATGCAGTCGAAAGGTCTGTCTCAGTGCAATGCAGACGCCAAGCCAGCTGCTAGACAAGCGAGCACCTTGGTTGTGTTTGTGTTAATCACTTCCTCGCCTGGGCGAGACGGAGAAAAGACGAATGTGTGCAGGGAGGCGCAGGTTGGGCAGTGTCCTATAGCAGTCTCCCCTAGCAGGGATGTGGGTTTGCTGTGCTAACAAAACACAACCTCTGTCCGGGTAACTGTCTTGCCCAATGCAGGCCACTTGAATAGATTCAGTTTGGAACTGTGAAATATCTTCTGTGGCCCGGGCCCAATCTTTCCAAGCGCCCACTAATCTTGGCTGAGCACAGGATTCTCTTTTCTATTGCTCATTTGCCTATTGGGGCGTTCCGCTGTGGGGCACTGGGCCTGTTGAAGGGCTTATGGCCCTCACACCTTTTCACGGGTGCCATTCCTTACAGCTCGCCTGGAGAGGGCTGGGGCTCCCTGTTCTCTGGCTGGGAAGCGGAGTGTCTGTGCGTGTCTTGTCCACGAAGCTCCCCAGGAGAGGCCGGGGGTGCGACGCGGGGGCGGCTGACAGGCCAGCCGCATGGCAGGCGCTCAGAGGAAGAGCGCAGTGAATGCTGCTTTCCCCCAGGGGAGCCCGCAAGGCCGTTGGAAGCACGGCCCGACACCTCACTCGCTCTCACACGGCATGAATTGTGAAAGCCGACCAGTTACAGGAAATGTCCACCGTGAGTCTCGGCTGCAGTGGGTGTGAAACGTTTAGGGGCTTCTCACTGCAAGGCAGAGGGGAGTCCTCCGCTGTTACCGGGCAGGACGTGTCAGCCCGGCACGTCTGGAAGACCGAGCTCAGAGACCCACGTTGGCATGCGCCAGGAATGGCGTAGCAGGCAGTCAGGCATAAAAGCACGGGCCCTCCAGGTGCAAGCAGGCTGGACTCCAAGTCCTGCTCCCCTCCTGCCTGGCACTTGGCCCAGTGGAGCGTCACTGTGTGCAGAGCCAGCAGCCACACCCCAGCCTGAGTGGGGCAGCAGCTCTGTAGCACAGAGGGAGAGGAAAGCCCACTGGGCAGGGCCTCCCTATCTCTGTTTAGCATCCAACCTGCCTCAGCAGATGCTTTGGGGCCTCAAGCACCACCTAGGCAGCCCAGAGCTAAGCCCGAACGACACAGCCCCCCGATTTCCTGCAGACAGAGGTGCCAAAGGCTTGATTTGAAAGGGGCTAAGCACCTGCAGCCCCCAATGACTTCCACAGCAGCGAAGGGTGCTCAGCCTTGTGAAAACTAGTGCTAAAAGACTCGTGTGCTGCATAATGCCCCTGCTTAGGGGGCGGACAGGGAAGCTTAAGGCAAGAGGAAGTAGATACATTTGTCCCTGGAAAACTGGCTGTAAATCACTGGTCCAAGGTGTGACATTACTGGACAATGTCACAGTTATACATCACTTGCCTCCCGGAACAGTCCCAGAGAGAAAAGACTGGGCCATGGAACAGGAGAGTCATAACAAGGGCCAGCACCTTGGTGCAAGACTCCGAGAGCACTCGCATGGCTTAAGGAAGGCGTTCGCAGGGAGAACTCAACTCTGGATGCACAACCCCAGAGCATCATTTTTGTGCACACACAGGCTACATCTAGACTATAGGTTTTTGTCGACAGAAGTTTTGTCAACAGATACTGTCGATAAAGCTTCTGTCGACAAAGAGCATCTAGAGTAATCCAGTTCTGTCGACAAAGCAAGCCGCTTTATCGACATGAGAGTGTAGACGCAAAAGACAGTGTAGACGCAATAACGCCTTCTGTCGACAGAACTCTGTCGACAAAAGGTGTTATTCCTCATAGAATGAGGTTTACGCCATCGACAAAACTGCCGAGTTCTGTCGACGTTATATTGACAGAACTCAGCAGCAGTGTAGACACAGGTATAGTTTTGTCGACAAAACCCTGTAGTCTAGATACACCTACAGGCAATAGGCAGGCAAGTGCATAGTCTGGCACCTGGAAGAGGAGCTAGTGCTTGAAACGTGCATGTGCCTGTGTTTGCTTGTGCAACATTGTGCACACGCTGAAAGATTGTCTCTCCGCTGCAGGAGGTTTTCAGCAAGCAATTGTCAGAGCTAGGAAGAGAACCCAGGTCCACTCCTGCCCATCCCATTCTCTGACCAGGAGACAACACTGTTGCCATGTGTGTCACTACAGCCGCAAGCAGCATTCCGCTTCGCCGGTCATAGTGCCAAGAAGTCCCGAGGCACACACGTACCTGTGAGCCACATGCCCCGGTTCCCAGAAGAGTGCAGATGGCCCCCCGGACGCCTCGCTTTGAGCTGCTATCAGGGAGCGAGTGATGCCATATTTGTGGCTGTGTGCTCATGGCTGTCCCCAAACGGGCATCCTTGTTTCTGGTCATTATGAGTGGAGAGGAATGTTGGGCACAGAACTCCGAGGAATATCTCCTGGGCAAGGTGGGGGATTCTGGGAAAGGGTGCATTCAGCACCAGCTGGAACAAAGGGGGGAGGAAAGACCCCATGGAGGAGATCACCAAAATGCAGAAAATCCTTTCGTTCCCCAGAGATCATTCGAGTGCGTTAAAAAGAAGGGGGCAGCCCAGCACAGGGCGTGAGCAACTACTCAGGTCTGAATGGTCACAGGGTGAATCGTCTTGGGCAGGGATGCTATTGAGCATGTTACACTGCAATGTCCCACATGGGCTGTCGGTGGTGCTGCACTCCAGTCCTTTCACTGTCAAAAGGAGGATCTACACTGTTGAGTTCATGGTGCAGCTCCTTTACCTGTTACCGTAGTAGACTCATATTTTCTGCGCCCCAAGCCCTAGGAGGAGAGCGAAGACGCACACTCTGCCATGTGGGTTCACACGCATATAATCCATGGCGCAATGTACCAGGGCAGGAATCAGATGAATGCAGGTGAGATACATGTCTGGGGTCAGTACCTTATTCTCCTGCTTGGGACAAGCTCAGCCACAGGTGCTGGTAGTATTTTGTTCCTGCGTCTGTGACCAGCACATTTGTCTCTACCACAGACTGAATGCCTAAGCAGCGTAAAGAAAAGAAATCCACGAGTTAGGTGACAGAGACTGAAAGGCCTGAGGATTACTTGTGTGGTGTGTTATCAATCCTAAGGACTGAAGATAATAGAGATGGTCATACAGAAAACAGGCTTACCATGAATTTATGAATTGATGTCTGTTTCTTGTAACAGCACACAGTGCACCACTGCGTACTCCAACTCGTCTGTGACTCATTATGCACTTTCTACTTTCTATTCTGGAGGCCAGGACTTTAACCACGTTCAAAAAGAGCTAGAGAAATTCATGGAGGTTAGGTCCATCACTGCTTATTAGCCAGGCTGGGCAGGCATGGTGTCCCTAGCCTCTGTTTATCAGAGGCTGGGATTGAACAACACAAGACTGTTAGATGATTCCCTGTTCAGTTCATTCCATCTGGGGCACTTGGCATTGGCCACTGTCAGCAGACAGGACACTGGGCTGCATGAACCTTTGGTCTGACCTAGTATGGACGTTCTTATGTTCTTATGTATTTGCTTTTAGCCTTTTTTACACCTTGGGGAAGGGGACAGTGGGAAACTGAAACAACTTAAAGCAACTTGGTAAACATTGGCCTTCAGTCCTCTTGATTCTTCGGGGGGAGAAAAGTGACCAGATAGACATTATGGAAAATTTCTTAGACCTATTGAACACGCAGGCCTCATTTTATTTTCCATAATGTCTGTGTGGTCATTTATAGCTATTGAATGTTCTCTGTCTAGAAAAGGAGGAGAGTCCGGGGGGGGATGTAAAAGCAGAAGCCAGGGGCTCAGGCGATCAGTGTTCAGTTCCTGGTACTATGACTGATGCCTCGGTGAAGTCATCAGCACTTGTTGGGTCTCAGATCCCCAGCTGTAAAGGAGGGATACTTCTTCCTTTCTCCCTGCCCACCATCTGTGCGGTCAGACGGTCAGCTCTCCAGAGCAGAATGTGTACGTCCAATGCCTATCCATCTCAGCTGGTGCCTCTGCTCCCAACACACACAGTCAGGGTACGTCTAAACAATTAACAAAACTATCCAAAGCCCAAGATTTGATGGTGATGGGGGACTTCAACTATCCAGACATATGTTGGGAAACTAACACAGCGAGGCACAGGCTATCCAATAAGTTTCTGGACTGCATTGGAGACAACTTTCTGTTTCAGAAGGTTGAAAAAGCTACCAGAGGAGAAGCTGTTCCGGATTTGGTTTTAACAAATAGGGAGGAACTAGTTGAGAACTTGAAAGTGGAAGACAGTATAGGGGACAGTGATCATGAAATAATAGAGTTCATGATCTTAAGGAAAGGTAGAAGGGAGACCAGCACAATTGAGGTAATGGATTTCAGGAAGGCAGATTTTGATAAGCTCAGAGAACTTGTAGGTAAGGTCCCATGGGAAGCAAGACTGAAGGGAAAAACAACTGAGGAGAGTTGGAAGTATTTCAAAGGGACGTTGTTAAGGGCCCAAAAGCAAACAATTCCGCTGTGTAGGAAAGATAGAAAATATGGCAAAAGACCAGCTTGGCTTAACAAGGAGATCTTGAATGATCTCAAAATAAAAAAGGAGTCATATAAAAAATGGAAACTAGGACAAATAACAAAGGATGAATATAGGCAAGCAACACGGGAATGCAGGGGCAAGATTAGAAAGGCAAAGGCACAAAATGAGATCAAACTAGCTACAGGCATAAAGGGAAACAAGAAGACCTTTTATAAATACATTAAAAGCAAGTGGAAGACCAAGGACAGGGTAGGCCCACTGCTTAGTGAGGAGGGAGAAGCAGTAACAGGAAACTTGGAAATGGCAGAGATGCTCAATGACTTCTTTGTTTTGGTCTTCACCGAGAAGTCTGGAGGTGTGCCTAACGTAGTGAATACAAGCAGAGAGAGGGTAAGTTTAGAACATAGGCTACACAAAGAACAAGTTAAAAATCACTTAGGAAAGTTAGATGTCAGCAAGTCACCAGGTCCTGATGAAATGCATCCCAGGATACTCAAGGAGCTGATAGAGGAGGTATCTGAGCCTTTAGCTATGATTTTTGAAAATTCATGGCAGACAGGGGAGATTCCAGAAGACTGGAAAAGGACAAATATTGTGCCCATCTATAAAAAGGGGAATAAGAACAACCCAGGAAACTACAGACCGGTCAGTTTAACATCTGTCCCAGGGAAGATAATGGAGCAGGTAATTAAGGAAATCATATGCAAACACTTGGAAGGTAATAAAGTGATAGGGAATAGCCAGCATGGGTTTGTGAAGAACAAGTCATGCCAAACTAATCTGATAGCTTTCTTTGATAGGATAACGAGCCTTGTGGATAAGGGAGAAGCAGTGGATGTCATATACCTAGACTTTAGTAAGGCATTTGATACGGTCTCGCATGATATTCTTATTGATAAACTAGGCAAATATAACTTAGATAGGGCCACGATAAGGTGGGTGCATAATTAGCTGGATAACCGTAGTCAGAGAGTTGTTGTTAACGGTTCTAAATCCTGCTGGAAAGGGATAACAAGTGGAGTTCCTCAAGGGTCTGTTTTGGGACCCGTACTGTTCAATATCTTCATCAATGATGTAGATATTGGGATAGAGGGTACGCTTATTAAGTTTGCAGATGATACCAAACTGGGTGGGGTTGCAACTTCTTTGGAGGATAGGGACATAATTCAAAATGACCTTAGCAAGTTAGAGAAATGGTCAGAGGTAAACAGGATGAGGTTTAATAAAGAGAAATGCAAAGTGCTCCACTTAGGAAGGAACAATCAATTCCATACATACAAGATGGGAAGCGACTGTCTAGGAAGGAGCATGGCGGAAAGGGATCTAGGGGTCATAGTGGACCACAAGTTGAATATGAGTCAACAGTGTGATGCTGTTGCAAAAAAAGCAAATATGATTCTAGGTTGTATCAACAGGTGTGTTGTAAGCAAAACTCGTGAAGTCATTCTGCCGCTCTACTCTGCACTAGTTAGGCCTCAGCTGGAGCACTGTGTCCAGTTCTGGGTGCCACATTTCAAGAAAGATGTGGAGAAATTGGAAAGGGTACAGAGAAGAGCGACAAGAATGATTAAAGGTTTAGAGAACATGACCTATGAAGCCAGGCTTCATGAACTGGGCTTGTTTAGTTTGGAAAAAAGAAGATTAAGGGGGGACATGATAGCGGTTTTCAAATATCTAAAAGGGTGTCACAAGGAGGAAGGAGAAAATTTGTTCCTCTTGGTTTCTGAGGACAGGACAAGGAGTAATGGGCTTAAAGTGCAGCAGGGGAGGTTTAGATTGGACATTAGGAAAAAATTCCTAACTGTCAGGGTGGTCAAATATTGGAATAAATTGCCAAGGGAGGTGGTGGAATCTCCCTCTCTGGAGATATTTAAGAACAGGTTAGATAGACATCTGTCAGGGATGGTGTAGACAGAGCTTGGTCCTGCCTTGAGGGCGGGGGGCTGGACTCGATGACCTCTCGAGGTCCCTTCCAGTCCTATTATTCTATGATTCTATGATACACTAGACCCCTAGTTCGAACTAGGGAGGCTAATGAGGATGACCAAAATTGCTAATGAAACACGGGATTTAAATATCCCGCGCTTAATTAGCATATTCCCAGCCAGTCATCGTTTTGGAAACTGACTAGCCTGAAGTAACTGCCTGCGTCTACACGTGGCAAAGAAGCGGGATTCTGAGATACAGGGCCGGCTCTAGGTGTTTTGCTGCCCCAATGCAGCACCGGCTCTAGGTGTTTTGCTGGCCGTGCATAGGGTTGCCAGGTTTCCGGTTTTCTACTGGACAGTCTGGTTTTTGCACCCTCTGTCCAGTAGAAAAATTCTGAAAATACCGGACACATGCAATGTACAATGTCGGTATTTTCTGAATTTCCGGCTGGGCGCCGGACGGAAGCCTGGCGGGAGCGTGGGAACGCCTGGGAAACGGGGCCACGATTGGCGCCGGGAGCTCTGTGGTCACGTGCAAAAGCCGAGTGGGGGAAGTGGCTCTTAGCTCATCCCCCACATGGCTTCTACTAGCAATTCGAAGGAGAGCCTGCCAGGGGCGCAGCCTGTTGGACTCCGGCTGTGGCCAGCGGCTGCCCCCCCTGCCAGCTCTGCTTCCCGCCCCCTTCCTCCAGCTCCCCCTCCCCCTCCTCCTGTCCAGCCCCCCTGACCCCCAATTTCCCCCCAGCTCTGTTTCCTGCCCCCCCTTCTTCCTGGCCCCCTTCCCCCCGGCCAGCCCTGTGGCCCCCGACCCCTGCCCCGCCAGCCTCAGCCCCCTTCCTCACGGCCAGCCCCCTGGTCCCTCCCCACCAGCCCCAACTCCTTCCCCCCTTCCTCCCGGCCGGTCCCTCCCCCACTGCCCACGATCAAATGTGTCCAGTATTTGGGGGGGGAGGGTCTACGTATTAACCCTACCGCTGCAGCCACGGCGTCTCCCACAGCCCTTTAAAATCAGCAGGGTGGGGCTGGGCATTGCCGTGGGTGGTGCCAGCTGCTTAGCGACAGCCGGGGAGGAGCAGGAGAGGAGACAGGGGCGGCCAGCAGGCTCCGGTGCGCATTGGTACCAGCTGGCTGCGCAGCCATGGCGTTTCCAAGGCTGTGGCCCTTTAAAATTGGCAGGGCAGGGCTAGGCGTTGCCGGTGGCAGTGCCAGCTGCTTACCTGAAATGCCGCCCTTGGCAAAGTGCCGCCCCAAGCACCTGCCTGATTTGCTGCTGCCTAGAGCCGGCCCTGCCAAGATAAACCCCTTAGTTCGAATGAACTGTTACTCCTCATGGAATGAGGTTTAACAGTTAATTCAAACTAAGGGGTTTATCTTGGAATCCAGCTTCTCTGCTGCGTGTAGACGCGGGCAGTTACTTCGGGCTAGTCAGTTTCCAAAATGGCGACCGGCCGGGAATATGCTAATCAAGCGTGGGATATTTAAATCCCGTGCTTCATTAGCAATTTTGGTCGCCCTCATTAGCCTCCCTAGTTCGAACTAGGGGGCTAGTGTAGACGTACCCTCGGAGAGCTTTATCTGCCCCCCTTTCACTGTAGGATCGGAGCGCCAACCAGCTAGAACTTGCCTGAGAAGTTTGTGTCTGTTTTGTTGGGGAGGCTAGTGTACAAAGATTCCTGATGCTAAATCCCACCAGTATCCTCAGCATGGGGCACTTTTCCTGCTTGCAGTTGTTCTGATCATACATTTCCCATCAGCTGGAGGAATTTACTGGGTCAGTTCTTTTTCCCAACCTACCCTCACGTTGCCAACATAACTCTGCAATTCTGCAGGATACCAGTGAATATAACGGACTTATTATTTTTACCAAAGTTCTCATTATCTTTGTCTCTTGTGTATTCCCTCACCTCTCGTTTGCCACCCTTTCGTAATGCATATGTAAGGACATCATTTGTCCTGTCAAGAACTGTTTCTCTTTAATAAAGAATAAATAAAGCACAGAAATAACAAAACAATAACACTTGAGTTCTCTCTGTTCTTCCAGCAGAAGTAGCCTAATTAGTTGAGAAAGAGAGAGTGAGAGAGAGAGAGAGAGTAAACATTAACCAGGGAAAGTCAAGAGTTCTTCTGCACAAGATCTGATAGCCCATGACAGGATCAGAGCCAAAGTTTTCTCCAGTGTGATTTAGAAACGATGCTTTATGCCTCAAGTTAAGCGCCCAGGCTGCCTCAAGTTAAGTCACTAGCCCGTTCTTAAAATCTTGTCCCAAACTTGGAGTTGTTAAGAGCAATTCCGAGTGTGTAATGAATCTCCTACACAACCACGAGAAGCTGTGCAAATAGTCTAGCCCTTCCCGTGGCTGTTCTAGCTCACACGTCGGCCTGGCCCTTGCTATTTGGAGTGACTTCTCCCCTACCTCTGCCCAAATGGGTTGGCAGCTGGAGAACTCGGACCTGCCGCCCTAGTCTCCCTCCAGATCAGTTATTGCATGCAACCCTATAAGCCAAAAGAGCCTTCTTCATTACAACAGATGCATTTTGGGCATGTGCAGCTCAATTTACACCTTTACAGCTAAGGGTTTTTCAACTCCCCCATCGTCACTCCAGTGGAGCCCAAGAACAAACAGCTGGCCGTAGACTGTCCTCTCCCTCATCATGATGATGGATGGATACCCTGGATGTCTCCAGATGCTGCTGCCATGATACAGTATCTGCACCACCAACTCAACAGCTTTCTTTGTGTCACACAGACTTCAGTGCTACCAATCTCAGCACCAGTCAGGATCAAGCAACTTGGGTACTTCATGTACTTGGCCCGCACTCAGCCAACAGATCAGTAGAGAACACAAGAAACCAGCTGACAACTCCTATGAATTTACACATTCAAAACAACCCCCTTTTTTATTTAAATGTAGTCAGAATTGAATTCAAACCACAATCAAAATGGTGGGAAGATAACCCACTGTCACACTAGAAAACCAAATGGCCTCTCAACTTGCTTACTACGGGATTCACTAGGCACCCTCTATCCCCTCAAAGAAATCTTGGTTGAACATCTTTTTTCACGGTCTCTTTACAGTCTCAGTCCTGCCACTGTTTTGATATAGTTGAATCCCTAGAGTCTAGAGCTGATGGATTTTATTTCATACAAACTGCTTCCAAAGAACCCCTCTCTTACTCATGCAGTGAATCAAGAAAAGGATAAGCTCTACTGAGTCCTGATGAATCAAAATGCAGGGCGTGTGGAGATTTTTAAAAAATCCCCATTAGGAAGGCTATTCATCCTGAGATTCAGGAAGGAAAGTGACCCAATTGCTTAGTGAACTCCACATATGCAAACATGACTCATCACTTGTCGTTCATCTCTCAGGCTTTTCAACAGAACTGGGATGTGAAACCCTTCTTGATGCTGTGGCTGAATTCACTAAAGGGCACCACAACAGAAATAACATTTTAAAAGATACCGTGCATGACTGACTTCCTCGCTCTGGCCGGAGTCCCATAAGAAGATACCTTTTTAAAACCATCCCCGTGAATAACTAACCAGAAGAAAGAATGGAAATGGACTAGGTCGGATTGCTTTGTTTTCATCTCCACAATCTAGAAATAAACGAGCTAGCACAGTATTCGTTAATATTTAGCCTTATCATTTGCAAAGAAGACAACCCGGCGCAGTAGTTTGAAGAATACATAATACACATTTTACTTAGCTTCTGCCAATGTGCTGTCATTTACATGATGAGTATGGAGGATTAATCTAATTTCATATTTAGAGTCAAAGTTAATTCAGTTTCAGAACATTTGCTGACGTCATTTCAGGAGCCTAAGTATTACACTGAGATTTTAAAGCTGGGGTGGAGAACATAAGGCCCGGGGGCCGGATGCCGTCCCTGGCTTTCCTTGATCTGGCCCGAGGCTCAGGGCTCCCCCCCAGCACTGGGGAGCCTGCACTGGATCTCCAGCCCCCCTGCTCCCACAATGGGGCTGGAGGACAAATCGACTAGGCAGGGCCCCCCAAGGCTCTGGTGTGTAAGGGGAATGTGGGGAGGGTCTTTCTCCTTCTCACTTGGGGGCCACATCTGAAGGATTTGTTTGTTTTGATTCTCATTTAAGTGCGGCCCCCAACTGATTTTTCTGTGAGTCAGCAGCCCCCGACCCAAAAAAGGTTCCCTGCCTCTGTTTTAAAAGGTTAACTGAAATCTGGTAAACACAGCTACGAAATACACTGAACGTTGCAACTAACATCTGCTACATTCCATAGTTTCGGACATTAGGAAAAACTTCCTACCTGTCAGGGGGGTTAAACACCGGAATCAATTGCCTAGGGGGGTTGTGGAGTCTCCATCCCTGGAGATATTTACGAGCAGGTTAGATAGACATCTATCAGGGATGATCTAGACCAGGGCTTCTTAACTTTGGAAGCCCCGGGAGTCACAATGATACTCTCAGTACATGCCGACGGCTGTAACGCAAATGTGGTTGTGTCTACATGCAAATATATGCAAATAGCCTCTTTCACGATGTCGGGCATGAATACAATGATTAAGCCTTAAGCCACGGCACCAGACCCAAACGTAGCCAGTGTAAGCCAGTTACCATGTCTCAGGCTCTGCCCATAAGGCTAAGCAGCCAGCACTTCCCACAATGCCCTGGCGCTACTCCCTGGGGGCTAGAAATGCCGATACCCTGAACCTGTCTGTTCCAACCAGCCCGTCTGCTTGCGTCTTTCAATGCTCACCCCACCTGGGAGACGCCTCGCTGTTGTGGAGCGTGTTCCCAGTGGAGGCCACGTTCAAAGGATCCCACCCGTGGGCAACATGTTGAGCCCCACGTAAACCCAAACCAGCCCACGGGTTCCCGACACAGGTTTTACTCAAATTCTTCCGTAGGGTAAATTGAGGCAGTCCATGGTATCTTGCTGAGAACTGACAAACTCAAATCTGAAAGTATCAGGCCAGGCCTGGGAAACATACAGTACAGCAGTTACTGTGACCCTGGCAACCACATTCCAAAGGGACCTCTCTCTGGTAAGGTGTGGCTGGTACCAGCTAGGCTGCGCCGTTTTCTCACTGTCTTTTGTGATTTCAGATTAATCTGCTTGAATCCTAAGGACTGTGCCCGCACAAGGAGTCGTCTTGCAGTAGACATCACAATTTCAGCTACCAAGCTAACATGTCCATTTTGGGGACTTCCACCCTGTTTATGTTGGCTCATTTAGCTTGTTAGGATTAACAACCTGTATTCGTGATAACATGTTTAATTGGCAATGGGCGGAGATACTGTGTAACTTTTGTAGTCATTGGCTTATGTGCATATCTCACTTCCGCTGCTAGACCTATCAAATTTCTTCTCCTCCGTCCATCTGCTACCTATATAATCTAATGTATGTTTTGGTTAAATTAGTGCTCACCAGGCTAACCCCTGATGGGTACTCCACCAGCTGTGTGAACCAATAAATCCTCTGCTTGTTTTCACCTGCACCCAGTATCGTGTCCGGAATTATCTCCTACACTTCCATTAGGGGTTTCCTGGATATTGGTGGATCTTGGGAACCTGCTCCAGCCCCCATTGCACAAAGGCCTATATGCTGCTCTTGGGCACCTATTTGGTCTCCTTGGCAACACAAAACCCCTGGAGCTGCACTGCTGGGGATGTCCACAGAATCCCCTCCAAAAGGACTCTGAAAAGCTACAGGGAAGCATTCACTCTCCTATAGTGTTCCTGCTCTACTGATGTTACACTGACCACCCTGGCCTCAACCCACCTACCCAGAGGAGACTTATGGAGGGCTCTCTCCAGGTCCAGGGCAAAGGGGATTGAGGCTCTGGAAGCAGGAGAAACTTCTCCGCAATGCAGGCAGCAGCAGACAATGTGCAACCTCCACTAGCATTGCACCGGGGATGAATTTGCCTCCACTATGTCTGACCCATGGAGATGAGCAAAGTCTCCTTTGTGCGTACGGATTCAATTATGGCATGAATCATATATGGCCTAAAGAAATGAGGTTCAGACAGAGAGGCGTAGTTGCTATGTTGGAGGCAAGAGTCAATTAATATAATATTGAACCAGGACTCACATCGTTGGCACTCATGCCCAATTTTCAACAAACAAAACCAGATGGGGAATAAACAGAGAAAGGTCCGTACAATGAGGCTGAACTTTAAACGAACAAATAAATTAATGCATCACACATTTTTTAAATTCATGATTGACTAACAAAATAGGGTATGTCTACACTACCCTCCTAGTTCGAACTAGGAGGGTAATGTAGGCATACTGCACTTGCAAATGAAGCCCGGGATTTGAATTTCCCGGGCTTCATTTGCATAAGCGGGGAGCCGCCATTTTTAAAACCCCGCTGGTTCGAACCCCATGCAGCGTGGCTACACGGGGCTCGAACTAGGTAGTTCGAACTAGGCTTCCTATTCCGAACTACCGGTACACCTCGTTCCACTAGTGGGGTAGTGTAGACATACCCATATTGAGCGTGGCTGGAAGACGACATGCAGCGTGCTGAACCTTTGGATGTTGGAAGGGCTTAGAATCAGGCTTTGTACTGAAGCAAGGAATAAAGAATCAACATCTGCTGCGATAATTAACAATTGAGACCTAGGGCTGATTTCTCCAGCAGCCTCTTGTCCTGTAATCATTATACTCAAAATGTTTAAGGAGTAGCAGAAATCATCTGAGGGGACAAGGTGGTAGGTAGCTACAGTGTGGAAATAAGCAAACGTTAATTATGACAAAAAAGTCAACAAAAATGTAGATGGAACAAGATATAAGGAACGACTGGTTCTTTCATTGCCCCATAATGGAGAAAGAATTCAGGACAATCTGGTTCAGGATTTAACCCGAAGGAGTGAATTAATTCTTTGACATGATGACTAAATACAAATTAAAGAGATCTTTGAATACTGAACACGTGCATATAACTGGAAATGTCTCACACCCAGCAGGAATCCACACACAACCCGTCAGCAAAAACTGACAGCGTGCAAGTGTATTTAGAAAAGAAAAAATTACATGGTCTGAAGAGAAGCCAGAACATGCTTCATAACAGCACGGCACATGTTTCCTCACAATACCTTAAGCGCTAAAAAGCCAGGAAATTCCATGGACAGGCACGACCCAGCCAAAACAATCCCCGTTTCCACATATTATCCCACTATCCTCCTGGCAGTAGGGTTAGTTAAGACCTTTTTGATTAAACCATGTTTTTCTTGGAAAACATCAATTCTTCTAAACAAAAATGCTCATAGGAACATGCTGCTTCTGACAAAATTTCTATCAGGAAAGGTTTCTCCAGCCCAAGATTAAATTTCTGATCAAAACCAGCAGAGACTAGCAGGAAATGTGGGTTCAAGGCCCTACTCCGCCTGATGTGGACCAAGGACTTGAGCCCACATCACAGGTGAGTCCCCGACCCACAGGCTGTGGGCTCTTCTGGGGGGGGGGTCTCTTCTTTGTCTGTGAGGCAACAGGGGCCTAGCAGCCCAACAAGCTCAGAGTACTGGATGCTCAAGCATCCTACCCAGCGCAGCTCCTGGGAGCCTCAGCTGATTTCTGGTCTCCTCCAAGCCCTGTTCAGACACATTCTGTAGCCCTGGCTGCAGCCCCTTGCCCACTACACTGTCGGGTTTTCTCTAAGACAGAGGAGTTAACGGAAACAACCTCTACTCTTCAACAGCAGCCTTTGGAGGCCAGCCATCTCCAGCCTACAGTCTTCTCTTCCTTCCCTCCTTGCACGCCAACATACGGGGGCTGATCCCAGCGCCGGCAGCAGGCGTACGCAGCTGCTCGTTGCCTTCAGACCTGTATGGCGCAGTGACAAAATGAAGACATCGGAGTGCTGCAGCTGGCTCCGCTGATTGCACCTCAGAATCATTTGACATTAACGTTTTAGCAAAAACAACCCACTGTGCGTTCCCCAGAGCCACACTCCTGTCCCACAGACACCCGTCTATAGGCCAGTTTCCCTAGCGGGTCTGAGGGCCTGGTATCAGAGATCTTGCAGCACTACATATTTGAGAAATAGGACACACTGTCTGTAGCAGTGCGGGCAGATTTCACAAGTTTCTGGTTCACTGGAAATTCTGAAAAAAAAATGTAAAGATCTTTTTGTCTTGAACCAATTTTTTTGTTTTAATTTTCAGTGAATCGGGAAGTAACCAAAAACATTCCAGGTCAGATACATGCTTTGCGATGAAATGAAATGTTTTATTTTGATTGTAGCCTCTTTTTTTCCCTCCCACAGAAATTGCATTTTCAATTGAAAAAAAAACATTTTGATGGAAAATTCCTGGCTTCCTCTAAGGGAAAAGGCAGCTCAAGAAGGAGCATATCAAAACCGGTACTTTCCTCAATGCCCCGGCTCACACTTGGCAGAGCAGAACTTGGCATAAGAAAGAATCTGGCTGTGGGTTCAATTTTCACCCTTCTAAATTATGCGATACTGCTTGTAGGCCAGCGGAAAGTGATTTCACATAGTATGCATTTATAAAAGATGAAAACAGAGTTACTGTTTAATCCCTCTATGTGCACTAACAGGACTACCAATTTGTATTAAGCAAATTCTGGTAGCCTCAGAAAAAGTTGTAAATTTACTCTACATCTTACAGAAAGTGGGTCCCATCGTTATTAGTACAAATTACTTCCATGCAGGGCTGGTGACAGACTTCTCCAGATCCTAGGCAGTGTGGAAGTGAAGGGGGGGTTGGCTTTGTGTCATCCAGAGTGGAGCGGAGCCTCCAGAGGAAGGGGTGGTGCTAGGATGCCCCAGCCAGCCCTCTGTGCTGCCCAGACTGCACTGTGTGATGCTCTGGCAGCGACCTAAAGGGCCCAGGGATCCAGCCATTGCTTCTGCCATGATAGCAGCTGAGGCACCCCAAGTGCCTGCCTCTTTTAACTTGCTGGGCCCTGAGGCAGATGTCCCCTTTGCCTCCCCCATCAGCAGCCCTGTTTAACATCCATTTTTCTCTGCAGTGCTACTTCATAGGAGCACTCAAAGAGGATAAAGTCCTAGCGGAGAAGCTGAATGAATTCTTTGCTCCAGTCTTCACGGCTGAGGATACTGGGGAGATTCCCAAACCCGAGTCATTCTTTTTAGGTGACACATCTGAGGAATTGTCCCAGATTAAGGTGTCAGAGGAAGTTTTGGAACAAATTGATAAACTGAACAGTAACAAATCACCGAGACCAGATGGCATTCACCCAAGAGTTCCGAAAGAACTCAAATGGGAAATTGCGGAAGTATTAACTTTGGTTTGTAAACTACCCTTTAAATCAGCTTCTGTACCTACTGACTAGAAGATAGCTAATGTGACGCCAATATTTAATAAGGGCTCTAGAGGTGATCCTGGCAATTATAGACCAGTAGGTCTAACGTCAGTACTGGGCAAATTAGTTGAAACTATAGTAAAGAATAAAATTGTCAGACACACAGATGAACATAACTTGTTGAGAGAAAGTCAACATGGTTTCTGTAAAAGGAAATCATGCCTTACTAATCGGCTAGAGTTCTTTCAAGGGGTCAACAAAAATGTGGGCAAGGGGAATCCAGTGAATATAATGTACATAGATTTCCAGAAAGCCTTTGACAAGGTCTCTCACCAAAGGCTCTTAAGCAAAGTAAGTTATTATGGAATAAGAGGGAAGGTCCTTTCATGGATTGATAACTGGTTAAAAGACAGGAAAAACGGTTAGGAATAAATGGTCAGTTTTCCAAGTGGAGAAAAGTAACTAGTGGGGTCCCCCAAAGGTATGTCCTGGGACCAATCCTATTCAACTTATTTATATATTATCTAAAGCAGTGCTTTTTTTGTAAAAAAAAAAAAACAAAAAACAAAAAACAAAAAAGACACCACACCACACCACACCAGGGAAAAATTTGTCAAAAGAAAAAAAAAGTGTTGGTGTCCCAGTACTCCATACCAGTGCATCCGGTCACAAAAAAAGCACTGATCTAGAGAAAGGGTAAACAGTCAGGTGGCAGAATGATACCAAACTGCTCAAGATAGTTAAGACCAAAGCAGACTGGAAAGAGCTTAAAAAAGATCTGATCAAACTAAGTGACTGGGCAAAAAAATAGCAAATGAAATTTAATGTTGATAAATGCAAAGTAATGCACATTGGAAAAAATAATCCCAACTCTACATACAATATAAGGACTAATTTAGCTACAACTACTCAAGAGAGATCCTGGAGTTTTCTCTGAAAACATCCACTCAGTGTGCAGCAGCAGTCAAAAAAGCAAACAGAATGTTAGGCATCATTAAAAATGGGATAAAGAATAATACAGACAATATCTTATTGCTTCCATATAAAACCATAGTATGCCCACATCTTGAATACTGTATACTGATGTGCTTGCCTCATCTTAAAAGATATATTGGCATTGGAAAAGGTTCTGAAAAGGGCAACAAAATGATTAGGGGTTTGGAATGGGTCGCATATGAAGGGAGATTAAAAGAGACTCGGACTTTTCATCTTAGAAAAGGAGAGACTAAGGGGGATAGCATAGAGGTCTATAAAATCATGACTGGTGTGGAAAAAGTGAATAAGGAAAAGTTATGTACTTATTCCCACAATAGAAGATCAGGGGTCAGCAAATGAAATTAATAGGCAGCAGGTTTAAAACAAACCAAAAGGAAGTTTTTCTTCAATCGGTACACAGTCAACCGATGGAACTCCTTGCCAGAGGATGTGGTGAAGGCTAGGACATTAACAGGGTTCAAAAAAGAGGTAGATAGATTAGCGAAGTTTTGGTCCATCAATGGCTATTAGCCATCCTCTGTTTGTCTGGAAATGGGTGATAGGGGAGGGATCACATGATGATTACCTGTTGTGTTCCCTCCTTCTGGGGTATCTGATATTGGCCACTGTCAGAGGACAGGACTAGATGGACCTTTGGTCTGACCCAGTATGGCCATTCTTATGTTCTTAGATGAGCCAGGATAAACCTCATTGGAAGTAAATTTAATTTTTCTAACAAGTCTCTGAGGTATTGCCATGTTAGTCAGTATCTGCAAAAACAATGTCTCGTGGCACCTCAAAGACAAACAGATTGATTTGGGCATAAGCTCGATGCATGGACCTGACACACCGGACAAGTGGTTTTACCCACGAAAGCTGATGCCCAAATAAATGTGCTAGTCTGTCAGGCGCCACGGGACTCCTTGTTGGTTTTAAACCACAACAGCCCACTTAAAAATAAGTTAGCAGCTGATTTTTTAGAGCAGGATATACTCTTCAGTCATTAAACAGCAAACTGTGTACTCCTATAAAGTATCTGTTTTCCAGGGATAATTAACGTTTATTGGGAACCAATCAGTTATTTAAATTTACTTTCCCACCCATTTGAAAACGTTAAAATGCTGAGATATTCAGTTTTGCAATGAAAATCTTCTGAGTAAATTACCATATTTATTTTTCATTTATAGGGGAATAATCTGTTTTAATTAAGCCTTACTGAAGAACTTTTATCAGATGTAATTATCCCTTTCGATAAATATGTCTCCACTAATTACATTTAACCATGGGATTTATAGCTCTTAAGTCATTTTGAAGGAAACATAATAAATCTTTAGTAATACATGCTAAATTACTATAAATTAACTCAAATCATTAACATAATAAACAAATTAGGATAATTTCACTTAATTAGTTAGGGTGGTTAACTCAAAATCTGTAAAACTTCATGGTAATCAAGAATTTCACAAATATTTTTGGAGAGAAATGTTTGTAACAAGCTATTTGAATAAGGAAATAGGAGTCATATCACGGCAGGAACACAATAAATACATATTACTATTTACCTCTTTTAATAATAGCCACTGATACAGCGTGGTCTCAATCACATAGTAAGACGGGTGCTAGTAAACATTATGTATTTTAATATGACTGAATACAAATATAAACATCCATTAACAAAGAATGCAGGCTATGCACAACTGGCGATTCTGGGGGAAAAAATGGAAGGTTGTGGTGGATAATCAACTGAACATGAGAGCCCAGGGTAATTCTGTGGCCCAGAGGACTAATGTGATCCTACAGAGGGGACTTTTGAGTAGTAAGAGAGCAGTTATTTTACCTAGGTACTTGGCACTGATGCTACTACTGTTGGAACACTGTGTCCAGTTCTGATGTCTAACATTCAATGATTAAAGGATTCAGACCTGCCTTATAGCAACTTAGCACCTTCAGTCTGTCTCTGTAAGCTTGAACACAGAAAAGGTGTAGTGATTTGATGACATTCTGGAGCTGCCCCCATAGAGAACAGAGAGTTGATCATGGGCTCCTTAACCTAGCAGACTAAGGGTACGTCTAGACTACATGCCTCTGTCGCCAGAAGCATGTAGATTAGGCTACCAGACATAGGAAAATGAAGCAGCGATTTAAATAATCGCCGTTTCATTTAAATTTACATGGCTGCTGCACTGAGCCGACAAACAGCTGATCAGCTGTTTGTCGGCTCAGCGCGATAGTCTGGACGCGCGGGTGGCGACATCAAAGGTATTTGTCGACCACCCAGGTATGCCTCCTGGGGTGAGATTTACCTGGGTGGTCGACAAATACCTTTGATGTCGACACCTGCGCGTCCAGACCAGAGGCATGTAGTCTAGACGTAAAAGACAGAACACGATCGGTTGACACTACACCGTTCAGATTGGAAAGAAGGTGTGCATTTGTAACTGGGAGAGTAATTAATCATGCAATAATTCCCCCAGGGTCACAGTGGATTCCTCAGAAATTGACATTTTTAAATGTTTGGATGATCTTCTCAGGGATCAGTTCTCTGTCCTGTGTCCTACAGGAGTTCAGATTAGCCAATCGCAGCGGTTCCTTCTGTCCAGGAATCTATGAATCCACATTTCCACCCTTTGACTTCAACAGGAGTGACATCTTCGGGGACTGGGACGGGGAGTGAAAAATCACTCCTATGGCCATGCCAAGGCCTATGACTTACAGAAGTCCCACTTACAATCAGAAACAGGGCTTTAGTGGGACTTGCATGACATAGGGCTTGAGCTTGCCTTCTTCAAAAAGGAGAGAATTGCACAACAACTGAATATGTCCAGTACATTCTGTCCCCTTGCCGCCTCAGATAAAGATAAATCACAGAGCCTTTATTTTACTGAACGTAAAGAAACAAAATCCTCGTCGTATCCCTGAGCTGCCATGTTAACTTTCCTCCCATTTTGCTTAACTTGTTTTCCTTAATCGCATGAACATTAGACAATATTTGCTAACCATTAAGTCCCAAAATAATGGTTGTGTTAAATCAGAGTTAATTAGTATGTCACCAATTCCAGTCCCACGGCAGGGTGGTGACTTAATGAAAAAATGCAATGACACTTTCTGAAGAATTACATATACAACTTTAAGAGGTATTTTAAATATTTTTCTTAATAGCTGTCAACAGAAACGCTGGAATGTGATTCTTCAGAGAGCATTTCTCTTTGCTAACTACAGGCAAACGAGCTATCAAGCATTACAGGGGCTGTAGAAAACAGATTTAACATTAATTTATGAATAGCTGAACTTTTTCTCTTTAAAGTTTAATAGTGAATCATGCTTTAAGCCATTTAGATTTCGCTGCACATCAGCAAGGCTGTCAGGAGCAAAAGATCAGGAAAACATAATTCTTTTGGCTTGTTCTCCTGCGTTTGCCACCTATTCCTTAAGAAGTCTGAATGGGTTTGAAAGCAAGATACTTGGCAATGTGAAAGGAGCTGCATTGTAAAGGGCCTTCCAGTTTTGAAAGCAGGATTCTGAGCAACAATCACAGCTAGGATACATTTGCTCACAGTCTCTTGTTCATGCGTATTCATTTCAACTGCAGACAAGCAAATGAGGATCAATTGACCATCCATGACCATTCACCTGTGGCCAGGTTCCATTCACGGAGAGGAAGAACAGTGCAGATTTCACAGCGGACGGGTGAATGCCCTCTCTCAGTGCACAGCATTCCCCCTTGCCTAATCTGCTTTCTCACCCACTTAGTGCCCTGAAGAAATTACATGCGGCCACACCAATGCATTAGCGCCTTGAGAGTCACGAAGCAGCCTGACAAAACACGCGTTTTAGTCATTGTTATCGCAAATGACAGCAAATTACGGATTCCTATCATTTTAACCCTGGTGTCTCCGTGATCTAGAGCCGACATTTACAGCAGCACTGCACTTTTTAGTATAAAACAACCAACACTATTGGGGGAAGTCCTCAAGATTGGAGCAAGTAGGGATGGCGGCCTAAAACTCTGGCCTTGTAGACCCCAGTGGTGATCCTCTGCATGTGACCAGGGCTTTCTGCATGGTTTAAGCCATAGTACTGATTGGGGGTTGCTTTTTTGGGCTTGAGAACGGGCCTCACTATGAATATATGACAGCGTCCCTCTTTGGGGCAACAGGCAGCCCTACATTGTAAGTGGGCCCATCAGAGAGACACCGGAGTGTCTAAAGTCTTCGTCTAAGGGAAAACAGCCCCTCTCTCCAGCCCCACTCTTTGGAAGAAATGTTGCTCCCCTTCTGCAATGAAAACATGTCAACTGGAGCAGCACAAGGCCAGCAGACCTAGCCAAGGATTTCTAATGCCACCCAGCCCGGGAGCTTCTTGTTGCTGCATCAGACATTCTCCTACGCTCTCACCACCGTCTTGGCTTTTCTGTCTCCAGTTGCCCGTCTTCACTGCTGCCAGCCCCGTCCAAACAACATGCTGCTTTTGAGCATCTGAAGAGAGCTCCTGAGACTTGGGCTGTTTCTTGCCAGATATTTTTTTTATAACAACAACTCCACTGCAGAATTCACTGTAGAAAGTTGTTCTTCCCTTTTATTTGTGTTGATTTCCCTGCATCCAGCTGGAAAGATTTCAAAAAGGGTTTCAGCGTCTTTGCATGATGTGCAGAAGAAGGAATTATAAAAGGAACAATCTCTCGAGAGAGGACATCATCATCCATTTAGAAGTATAAGGTGCGTGGGGAGGGGTATTTATCCCGGACATTTTAAAATTACACGCAGGTTACAAAGCGAAAGACATAGGCGAATCCGAAGCTCTAGCAGCCACACTCTAGTTTACGATTAGACTAAATGAAGTCCAGTGCTGAACTACCGCACATTGGTGCCATGTTCAAAGATGCGCTCTGCAAATCCAGGCAAGCTTTGAAGTGCTTTCACTGCTGAACTTTGGCAAATGAGCTGTGTTTATCCATCATCTGAAAAACCCTTTGATTAGAACTGACAAGAATGACTGTATCTAGTGCCTGGTGGGGGAAAGGATTCATTGCTCAGAAGTATAACAAGGACGCCTATTAAGGAGGTGACCTATGGTGCTTCAAATGATGTGGGAGGAAAATGAACCCTTCGCAAAGATTCCTACAGTACACTTAATGGTAGAACTCTACTCCCTTATCAAACAGACAATGGAAAACAGAAAGGGGAATGAGAAAGAGGACCTTGTGAAGTATTTATTACCGGCATGGGTTTTCTTGGCCTACTGTATGTATCTTGCAATCTGCTCGGTGTATGGCAACACATTATTTTCAAGATTAAAATCTGGTCAAGGTCAGACATAAAAGAAGTTAGTTTGGTAGGTTCTGATATCATACTGAATTTCCGGATAAGTTGAAAAATGGGCCATCGGGAAACAACCTCTTCTCTGTCAGTGATAACATGTGTATCCAACTCTGCCCCAATCTTTCCTCCTCAAGTGCTGCTGGTATGAACTATTGATTAGACTTTTATACAGCCAAGGAGGCTGGTTGTTATATTAGGTGATTAGGTTGTTAGAGAACTGTGTATGGAAAGCAAAGCCTCAGGCGGGTACCATACCTAACAAACCTGTCATTAATTACTGAGGGAAAGCTTTCTACCTTTTAAATAATTTATACAGCTGGATCTACAATAGCAAAAGATTAAACATAATTAAAATGGAAGCATTACATTCCGATGGGCTGGGTGGCATTAGAAATCCTGCTGTATAGGCAAAGGCTAGATAAGGGCTGCTGCTAATGATGATCTAGTCTTTAGGCAGACAACAGACCCTGCCAGAGCTCATGCTGGAGTGATGGATCTTTTTATAAAGTAATTTAAGCTAAAGTGCAGTAGAGACCTGTTAATCTCAAACTTGATGCACACAGGATGCCTTCCTTAAGCACTTTATCCCTATGGCAGGCATATCTTTAGAAGAGCTTCTTTGTCTTAGTCTTTGAGGTTTAGCAAAGGGAAGTGTAATCTTTCAGCAGGGTTATTCCCTCACTAGGTTTTGATTTAATTGGGCTGTGCGGTAGTTCAAATACTATGCATTGGATATATTTTTTTAAAAAGCTGAGGGTGAATTCAATCCATATAAAGAATATAGTCTCCTAAATATGGAAAGTTGTACATTATCACACATTAGCATTCTCCTCTCATAGGGAACTGCTGTGATTACATTGTATTTTAAAAAGGGAAGTAAAATGTAACAAATTCTAATCGCATCATTATGCTTCATTAAATCAACACACTGTCTCGTCGGTGGTGTTTGAGCAGAGATAAATATTGCCCCAGTTTTCAGAACTCTGAAGTTTAACAAGAGAATTTTTTTATTCCACCCTAATGATACACATAAGTTACAAGATAGTCAGAAGTGCCAAAATATGTTCAATATCACTTCCAAATCCTCCTCACATCGGCTGAAGAGACGCAGGGACGGATGGGAAATCGACATGCACACAGAGAGTCCAGTTAGACAAAACTCCCTTAATCCAGCTGCTTAGCTGGCCAGCTAGACCTCCTGAGTAATGGAAACAAGGCCCATCTAGGGCGAGGGGGGTGGTGTTTAAGGCAGCAGGGCTCTTTCCAACCACTATATCCTTCTCTGAAGTAAGATTGTTTTCCCTCTGGTAAGTCAGTGGGATATGTTCAATATCTTATTTTGATTGCAAAAGTCACAGGCTGAAATTACATCAATAGCATCCCGCTTTGTGTATTCCATGTTGGCTTTGCCGTGCATCTCTGTAGAGCAGGGATCACGTCTCACTTTGGATATTTCACAGCAGCAGGCCCAGGGTTGGACCTCAGAAAACTAATTACAGGGCTAGGGGACTAGTTTGTGACTAATTCTACTTTTATGAGTAAAGCTGCCTGACAAATGTTATTTTCCATTATGGGCCCCTGGACTGGTGACATTCCCAGGATACCCAGGGTCGGGCGGCATCTCACAACCAACTGCTCTTCGTGTGAAATGCTCGTATCCATGCCTGCTGTGGATCAGCTCCCAGAAACCACCAGCACAAGCCCTGCCTTCCAGGCCCCCGCAGGCCTCGCTCTCCTGTAATGTAGCAACGAGCATCCCTCAACCCCGAGTCCATGGTTTGGGGGAGCAGTGAAACCCATGCCAAAGCTCCTTATTCAGCATTCACACCCAGTGGCCGGATTGGGCTTATCGTTTCTTTGTTGCCGTTGTTAAGAACATAACCACTGAATTGCTGGGATTAGCTGACAGGCCAGCTGCATATTGACTAGAGTCCGAGTCCCTGAACAGTCAGAACAATGAACATTGCACATTTTTTCCAGGGGGCGTTATCAATGCTGTCAGCTCTGGGCACTGCAGGCTGACAAGCCATCTCCTTCAGTAAATAATAATTAAGGAATTACTACTGGAAGGAGAAAATAACCTTTGCTTTGATTTACAGCATGATATATTACCCGTCTCCTGGTTGTCTCCTTGTTAAACACACAGCAGTGCGCCTGGGAAGGACCATTCATTTGGTTATAATACCCCACAGTCTTCGCTTGAAAGCTAACCAACCATTCTGCCATCTCTCTGCTTCCTTTTAATTCCCAAGGAAGGGGTGTAGCCGCTGCGTGGTGCAAGAGACGTCCTGTAGCCACTGAGAACCTGAGTTTGATATAAAAAAAATACCAGCGGTAGCCTACAGCGCCCATCTTGCAGTGGGTTTGGATAGGCCACGCTTTGATTCTACGGACACCTCTGCACTGCACTGCTTCTTGTGGATTGCGTGAGCATCCGCAGTGCGCTGCAAAGCCGGGGTGACAGCTGCTGCACTCACATCTCACAGCCAGGCTGACGAGTACAAGAGGCCTCAGACCAAAGACTCAGGAAGGCTTAAGCTTGGACCAGAGTCCCAAGAGGATTTAGGCTCTGATCTACCTCACCCCCTTACAAAGGTACCAGGACCTGGGTCATGAGAACTTGCTGACCCAAGTCAGACTAGTGTGCGTGTGTGGACAGAAGTGGGGCTTGGGTTCAGAGCCAGGTGTAGTGTGCAGAGCAGACATGTGCTATCTGGCATCCCACATGCTAAGGGGACTCGCACAAGACATCCGCCAAGGTAGCACCCTTGAAACCAATGGTCTCCGCACAGGCACAAGGCGACGCCTATCCCAAATCAACTACAGGATCTGGTCCTGCATTTGCAGTTACTGATTTTCACCCAGTCTAGTGTGGAATAATCCAAATCAGAGCCCCGACCCTTTCACCCTGCGATTCAGAGCCACCGCTAGTTTTCAGTGTTGTACATGGCGACTTCCGCGATACAGCAAAGTCCCTCTTTTGGCTTTAATTTTTATTAACCATGTAGTGATAAATATTTGCAAAAGACTGGACGCTGATGCTCCACAGCTTAGCATTTGCATTGACAGTTCTTTATTCATGACCCTCTTGTCTGTCACTTAAATAGTCAAAAGATGGCGATACTAAAAACTCACATGTCAAACCAATCACTGTTCTATATGTACTGACCATAGAAGGCAGATTCTGCTCACTTGTTGCATTCTTGGCTTATTAATGAGTTGTTCCATTGAAACCCTAAACTGTCTCCTCTTAATTTATACAGTAACCAAGCTGCCTTTCGATGATGCAGATTAATGCTTCTGCTGGTGCTGATTTTCCCCGCTATACCCATTGGCCTGCACTAGTCCTGCTGAAATTTTATCATTCAGATTCTGCAGAAGTATCTTGCTTACATTTAAACAGCAATCAATACAGGCTAATAAAATTGTGTCAGCTGGTCATTCAAGAGATGTAAAACTGGCATGAAATAAACCAACTTTCTATGGGTCCACTGCAATAGGACTTCAACTTCTTTGGCAGAGAAGCTCATGGGCTACTCTGCCTTTAACTCACAGAGACAAATCTGACCCCCTATGGACAGGACTTCCGTTTGCAGGTGGTACCTCCATATCCCCCAAACCAAGCTAGAGCATTGAGTTCTGACCAACTCATAGGGTAAAATGTCACCAAGACAATTTCCTTACCCCTACACTGATCTAGATCTGGACCTAAAATGAGCTTGCTTAGCCATGAAAGGTGTGAGACTTCAGCCTCTGATAGTACAGAGAGGCTGTGGGCTATAAGAAGACTGTACATTCCTGAATGAAGGTAGCAGTGTGGATCCATAGAGATAGTTGTGAAATTCTAGCTTACAGTTTTGCTTTGCGGCTATTTCCACATCTCTACTGAAGCCTACAGTCTAGGGACGGCTTTCCACCAGCAATACCACTGGTGCTTCCTGTGCTCTGCACAAACCAGTAGTTGACTGATTACCACTGATTACCAAAACTAATCTAACAGGGAGCTCTGAGGACTAGCACATGACTAAAGTTTGAATGCTAGGGTAGGGATTTTCTATTAATGCTAAGCTAGCAGGGGTGGCTGGTATTTCACACATAAGGGCAGCATCTCATTCACTTCCCAAGACAAGACAAGGTCAAGACTATAACAGGGTTCAAAAAAGAACAAGAGAAGCTCCTGGAGGACAATTAGCCAGGATGTCCCTAGCCTCTGTGTGTCTCTGGGTGAGGGGAGGGATCACTTGACAATTCCCTGTTCTCTTCGCTCCCTCTGGGGCACCTGGCATTGGCCACTGTTGGCAGGAGCGGCCGAGGCCGGCTGTAACGGCTGGCGCCCCAGGCGGAAGGTACAATCGGCGCCCTCACCTGCACAGCTGTCAATGGCCATGACGTCATCATCGTGCGCCCGGGCCAGCGGCGTCCTAGGCGACCGCTAGCCTGCCTAGACTCACGGGCCGCCCCTGACTGTCGGAAGACAGGGTATTGGGCTAGATGGACCTTTGGTCTGACCCAGTGTGGTCATTCTTATGTTCTTTATCAAACCTGGAGAAAATCTGAAAAGTTCCCAATAGTTCAGGTTTGGGGTTTTTTTAGTTGATGTCTGGCGAGGTTTCACCTCTAAGGGTACGTCTAAACTACATGGCTCCGTCGACGGAGCCATGTAGATTTGTTGTTTTGGCAAAGGCAAATGAAGCCGCGATTTAAATGATCGCGGCTTCATGTACATTTACATGGCTGCTGCGCTGAGCCGACAAACAGCTGATCAGCTGTTTGTCCGCTCAGCGCGCTAGTCTGGACACTCCCCTGCCGACATCAAAGCCCTTTGTTGGCAGCCCTGGTAAACCTCATCCCATGAGGAATAATGGGGCTGTCGACAAAGGGCTTTGATGTCGGCACAGGAGCGTCCAGACTAGCGCGCTGAGCAGACAAACAGCTGATCAGCTGTTTGTCGCCTCAGCGCGGCAGCTATGTAAATCTAAATGAAGCCACGATCATTTAAATCGCGGCTTCATTTGCCTTTGCCTATAATCCTAATCTACATGGCTCCATCGACGGAGCCATGTAGTCTAGACACAGCCTAAAGGATCAGGGTAAGTGAATGGGGGAGGGGAAAATCAGTCCTATGAAGCCTCAGACACAATGGGACAAATGCTGATGGCTTCAGTAGAATTAGGACAGCTGATATTTGGGGCCTAAGTCCCTTTCTATGGCAGAGACCAACTGTGAGATCTCAGCCCCGCTCCACCCCTCAGTCTTGCCACTGAGGTCAGTGGGGCCAGGAGTCTCTTCCCCAACAGATACTGATCATTCTGAACTTCAACTAAATTCCCAACAGAATTTTCTTCCTCCAGGTCAATGACCTCCACGAGTGACCTTACCGCCACCAAACTGGCCCCTGGAATAATTAACCACTGACCCTGCATATCAATCTAGCAACACAGGCACCGAAGAGCTGTTATTAAAACATGCCATTGCTGTGTCATGTAATTGCTTCTGGACTATCCTGTTTAGTGCCACTTCTCTTTTTTTATTCATGGCCTGGCTCCCAGCTGCCATATGCAATAATAGGCCATTTGGTTGCAGGCTGACTCCCGAACAATTTACTGATGGCACCACTGTCCAAAGTGCTCCGTTTCATGTCTGGCATGGCGCGTCACGGTGTTGTCACCCTGCCTGTTCCTGTCTTGGTTTCCATTCGAACTGATCCCGCTCAATTGCTTTCCCCTTCCCATTCTCTGCCGGAAAATCAAGGCAAGAGACTAAAAAGCATCTTGTGTCAGAGGTGTTAATATCATTAAGAGGCCAGAGTGAAGCAGGCACCCTGCAGCCAAGACTGACAGCCCTGAGCTCACAGCATGGGAGCGAGTGCCAAGAAGAAATCACCTGCAAATGAGAACAGGGAGACACGCAAACCAAACTTGCATGAGTGGTGTAATTCTGCCACCTCGAGGCACGTTACTCCCAAACGGGGCTTAGCCCAATCCAGGGGCATTAATGAAGATGTGAAAGGAGAGTTGCTAATCCCCATTGTACTTCACTGTCTTTCCCCCATAGATAGTGTTAATTTTATCCCAGAACTCTGTTTTATAGCCTTCGTACATGGTCCAACCTCTGCTTCAATTCCTACAAAAGTCTATGGAAAGACTCACATTGGGACAACCCTCCTTGCCCCCCCCCCCCCGGTGTAAATACACATAGATCCACTGAAGTCAATAGGAAGGGGTGTTTACTCACTATTCCAGTTTACACCAGATGAGAATCTGGTTTGTTGACATCAATCAGAGTTGGATCAGGCTCACTTAGAATGCAGTTAATGTTTAATGTCTGTAACCAGCGTGTACTATTAAAACTAATAAAACATTTAAACAGAAAAATACCCAAAAGGAGAGATGTGCTTTAATCCCTTAAACTGCTTTAATCCCCCACATCTCTACACAGGACTTTGTTATTAATGAATTAATTGCATAAGCATTTAGGGACCATGTTGCCATTCCCAGTACATAAATTTCACCTCCCTTATCTGCCACCATGGCTTTCCTAATGCTAATTTTGTTTGTCGAGCACCGCTTGTGAGTTCTGTACCGAGAGTCTAGTGGTGTAAAGCAAGAAGGTCTCAGTGGCGCCTTATCTCCCAGCGAACATAGGTCTGTCTTTTGCTTCCATTTCACCATATGCTAGTTTAAGAATGAAGAGTAAAACATGCACATTTGAATTGTTAAAGGGTATGAATTCTAATGGCACTGACTTAGCTGAAAGGTCAGTACTGAGAGAAACTCACAGTACATCAACTGGGACTCAGATGTCTAGACATTGTAAGATGCATTTCCAATAGAGCCAGAATGAGAGCTCACCGAAAGCTGCTATGGAAATGTTTTACTTTTCAGTACCATTTTTCCTATTTAATGGCTATGCCATTCTTAGTGCTAAATTATTTTCATATGTACCAGTATCTTACAAAATTTGCTTTATAAGAGCTAAAATCAGGTCCTTTTCCTATTTTATTTTTGAACATATAGCCTGGAGTAAGTTATGATCATTCGCTGTTAAAATCAAGATGTGAAATCATTGTATAAGGCCTGTACATTAATATCCCATTTCTAAGTTTTCTGTAATATATCTTGCACATAAATGATATACTCCGATTGTATTATTAAAATCCACTACTAAAACAACATACATATTAGAGCACTGTCCCTTAATTAAGGTTCCGGGGTGATCTATTTTTTTACAGCACGATGGCTGAGCAAAGCATGTAGAATGAATAAAAGTATTGGCTTTAATATAATGTCCAGTTCTGACCTTTGGCTTGAGGTCAAGCCCAAGAAATTTAAACAATTTGAAAAAGCATTTTCTAGACTCCATGCTTCACAGGAAACAAAATCAAAGCATTGTCAGTGAAGACTCACACTCCAGTCTTAACTCGGCGTATGGGGGAAACAAGTCCTGTTTTCCCCCAGAATTGTTTGCAACTAAGAACCAAAAAGAATTCAGAGCTGGTGAAGCACAGGATCCCCCCAGATGTAAATGCCAGTCGCTTTAGCATTTGCTGTGCTTCTATCCGTTGCCATTAATTCTGCTCAGCTGTCCGCTGTCTAGATATATTACTAACTGATGGGTGACACAGAATGCTCTGGGCCAGTTCTGTGACAGTCCAACCTTTGTGATATTTGAAAAATTCATATGCAATTATCCTAAATATTCAAGAGCAGAGAGATTCTTCGGGGCTGGCAGGGAGCAGTTAGCAGCTCTGGTAACATCAGCACTTTCCTCTCATGCCCTATGAGTGACACAGCCACATAAAGGAAGCCGTCCTGCCGGAGTGTCGAAGGTGACCTGATGGCCCAGTTAAATCCGGAAGAGGAAGCAGTGTTAACGTTTACTCCTGTTCTCATCGCTGGGCCCCCGGGCAGGGAAGCCCTTACACACGTGCTTGAGTCCATCCATCCCTCTTGAGGAGAGCACAAAGGCGCGTGCCGAACGAAGCATGCCTTCTAGTCCCACCCGTGGCGTGCCCTGGGCAGAGATGTGTTCCTGAATCAGGACCTGGACAGCAGCCATTCACACTGGCAGTGCACAAAGAGACGTGGGCTGAAGCCAGGCACCACTGACCTCCCAGCACTCAAAACACACCGGGGAGGGGGGCAAATCCCAAGGAAAGGGAAGCAGAGGGCGTCTCTTTCAGGCCAGGCCCACATTCACACTGGAAATGAGAAGGCTTCTACCCGTCCGAGGAACACAGCTGAGGAACAGCCTCCCGGAAGATGTGGGTGCAAAAGTCTAACGATCCTCAGCCTGAAGCTTGCCAGGCCCCTCTTGCGCTCTCGCCCTAGTCTCACTGGAGGAGGCCCGCCCTCACCTCTTCCCCCGCCCTCGCCTCTTCCCCCGCCCTCGCCTCTTCCCCCGCCCTCGCCTCTTCCCCCGCCCTCGCCTCTTCCCCCGCCCTCGCCTCTTCCCCTGCCCTCGCCTCTTCCCCCGCCCTCGCCTCTTCCCCCGCCTCCCGCGTTAGCACAGACGCAAAACTCAGCCAGGCCACTCTCCTTCTCCGGGCAGGTCGTCCACTACCAACACACAGCTTGTCCAGGGCTCCCCTAGATCCTCCTCCTCCCTCTCCAGGCCCTTCCTGTGCAAGGAAGGGGTGTTCTGGGGGGGTCCCCCACTCCAGGTCTCTACACGCCAAATCCTCCTTCCGGAGGAAGTCTGCTTCCACATATGCCTCAGTGAGCTTGGCCACTGCCTGCACTGTGCTTGGCTCGTGCCACCCGATCTAGACTCGCATGCTCTCAGGGAGGCCCTGTAAAAGCTGGGAGCACTCTCTCGTAATTTTGAGGACCATTCTCTCGTAATTTCTCCCACCATTTGTTTTTCCCGTCACAGCCAACGTGTGGCCCAATCCAGCGGTTCCCAACCTTTTTTATACCGCAAATATGCAAATAAAATGTTACCGGTCCGCCAGAATGGTGCGAATAGGAGAGGCAGACCCCACGGAGAATGGGCAGATGACATAGTAGACTGGTGCAGAGCTAGTCTACAGAAACTAAGCCACTCCGCACCGGACAGGGAGAGATGAAGGAAATCGTGAGGGAGGCATCAGACAGCAATGGGCGCTGAGCCCATGGTTGTAGAGGATGATGATGATAGTCCTCCAAAACCTGGCCCCCAGAGCCGCTGCAAAGAGCCGGCTTCAGCACTGGCACTCACCACGTGGAGGCTGTTCGCGGTGGCTCTGGGGGCCAGGGCTGGGGCTCACTCCTGAGTTCCCCAGTGCCAGCCTTAACCCCTGGAGCCCCTCCACCCCTTCACTAATTCCCAGTGCCAGCCATTGACTCCGGAGTCCCCTGCACCAAACCCCCCATCCCAAACGCCTCAGTGCCAGCTCCCCACGCCTTAGAGCCCCCCCACCAGAGCCCTCACAGCCAGCCTCCTCTTCCCAGAGCCCCACTGCACCCAACTCCAACGCCACCCCCCAGTTCTCAATATTAGCCCCTCTCCCCAGAGACCCCCAGTGCCAACTCTGCCCCCAGAGCTTCTCCATGACTAGCCCTGTCCCCACCCTGTGCCAGCTCCCCACCCTGGACACTTCAGTGCCCCCAACTGTCTGTTAGAGCCCCCCAGTATTATCCCCACCCCCCTGAACTCCCCAGGATTAGCTTCGCCCCGAGACCCCAGTGCCAGCCCCCGCCTCCAAAGCCCCCCACCACTAGCCCTGCGCTGCCCCCAGCCACCAGCTGAGCACTGCTGCCCGGGTCACAGCTACGCAAGAACATAAGAACGGCCGTACTGGGTCAGACCAAAGGTGCATCCAGCCCAGTATCCTGTCTGCCAACAGAGGCCAATACTAGTTGCCCCAGAGGGGGTGGACCAAAGACAATGATCAAGCGATTTGTCTCCTGCCATCCCTCTCCAGCCTTTGACAGAGGCCGGGGGCACCACTCCTCACCCCCTGGCTAATAGCCTTTTATGGACCTAACCTCCATGAACAGCTCTAAGGCTGCTCTTCCTGGCTCCGCGCAGCCCTTCCAATGCGCAGCAAACCGCTTTTCCACATTCGGGAGGAGACCCCGCCCCTGCCCAGCACTGGTTGGCTGAGAGGCAGGGCAGGACACGCCTCTCCCAACAGCCACAGCAGGAGGGGAGGTGCTGGGCAGCGTACCCCAGCCCTGGCCCCCAGAGCTGCCACAGCCCAGCTCCCAGCGGTTCATGGCCCAGCACCAGTCCACGGCCCAGCAGTTGGGAACCGCTGGCCCAATCTGACTGGGCAAATTCCTAGGGCTGCAAACCCTCCCCCTTCCCGCCATTCACTTGGCCAATTGTAACTTCTGGAGGCATTTTTCCACCAATAGCCGGCTAGTCTAGGCCAGCTGTCCTCACCCCTCAGTCTCTGGCCTGGTCAGATAGGCCGCTTGATCCTCACCCTCCAGACAGGCAGCCAGGTCCCTATCCATCGGTGGCCCCCAGCTCCCCACTGGAAGGTGCGGAGGAAGGTCCCAACCCCGGTGCCCGGGTACCAGCTGGAGAAGCTGCTGCCGCAGGTCGGCCTGCACCCTAAGACACACCTGCACGCTTTCCTGCGGTTCTGCCTGGCAGGAGGGTATGGCTGGAAGGCTCGCCGTGCCTTTGGCATCTTCTCTGGTGGCTTCACCTTCCACCTCCGGGCCACCACACCCTCACGCTGGCTCTGGGTCCCAGACAAGCCTTTCGTGGCGTGAGATGCCACGCAGGCCGGGGGGGGGGGGGGGGAGCCGCAGGTTGATACAAGCACTAGTGCGCTTTATTGGTAGCTGGCTCCCACCCACCCTCCCTTATTCTCCATATACAGGCCTGTTCCACCACCAGCCCTTACAAGCCGCAGGAGAGAGAGTGCCCTTTCTCTGCTGCCCGCCCCACCACACCCACGCCCCACTTCCTTTCCCCCAGCCCCTGGACAGCCCTGGCTCATTAGGCGGGCAGCTGTCCCATGATGCCAGGCACAGACCCCTAGCCAGCCAACTCCAATCAACTCCCCTCAATTGGGGCTGAGGTGTCAGAGGGCTGAGTAAGCACTCCTCACTCAGCACCCCGTCACACACATCTTTGGGGATCAGGCTGGTCCCTCTGTAGGAAGCGATCCCTGCAGAGTGTAATGTAAGAACATAAGAACGGCCCCATTGGGTCAGACCAAAGGTCTATCTAGCCTGGTGTCCTGTCTGCCGACAGTGGTCTTTCCTTCCCCTGGTAACAGACAACAAAAGGACTCCACTAATAAGCAGAACAATTAGCAACACAATATGGAAGGATTGTCTACAGTCTTCAGCAATGATTTCCTCCTACAACCAACCTGAAGTGCACGGTTTCAGACCTACCCACACCCCGATTTCCTGCCGAAAAGAAAGAAGAACCAGAAATAAGTGTGCAGGAGCTTGGGGACGGTATTCCCTATTAATGTTGAAACCCAGCAAAGTAATAGAGATGCAGCCCTGTTAGTCTGGTCTAGCTGAAACAAAAGACAGGACGATGCAGTACTTTAAAGACTAACGAGATGGTTTATTAGGTGATGAGCTTTCCAGACAGACATCATCTTTCTATCCAAGTGCAAAAAGAAGGATCCGAGGAAGCGAGTCTGGCCCACGAAAGCTCATCACCTAATAAACCATTTTGTTAGTCTTTAAAGGGCTGCATAGTCCTGTCTTTTGTTTCAGCGAAACCCAGCAAAGTAAGTCTTTGGCCATCTTGCAGATAAATGGAGAGAAGGGCAGGAATGAAAAATACCCCTTCGTAACCATGATGCTCTGTACCGAGTGCATTTTTCTAAAAGACACTCTTCCTGCATCATCTGAGACAAAGGCCTGAGAGTTGTTATTTGCCTCTGTTCTGAAGGCTATACAAATTCAGCGTGGTAAGAGAGGCAGGGCAGCTGTTTAAATGCTGGGAGGAAAGTACAGTCTCACACGTTGCAGTGCTCTTGGACAGGAAGCAAGCTTGCCAAGCTTCTCCATGTGAGACACGCTTTGGGTCCCGTGGACCCATCCACTCGTCTCCGCCTGGCAGGACGGCTCTGTGCCCGCCCACAAGGGAATATGGCATTTTAAATGTTGAACCTCCCTGACCTAGCACTCTTGGGATCTGAGCGGTCCCAAGGATGGGGATTTCTGGAGCAGGGGAAGTCAGTGCTGCTGGCTGGGGGAGTGAGGACTGGGGGAAGAGGCAGGGTGGCCGCGGAGCCCCGTGCCTGGGGTCCAGGAGGGCACACCACAGTTACCTTGCCTCTTCCCTCGAGCACCCTCTTGTCCCCACTCATCCCACCTGAGACTGAATGGCACAAATGAGCGATTTGCAGCGCTCTGGAAGAGGTGCTGAGCACAGAGCCCCCGTGTGCTCCACCCCAGGAGTACTCCCAAATGCCAGCCCATGGGTGCTGCCCACAGAGGGAAGTCTGGATTATAGAGGTCCAACCTGCAGAAGGTACCCTGCAGATAAACTCATCATGGGATACTGGATCTGCACAGGTTTCCTAAAGGTACATTCCTGACTCAAGGTAAGAGCAAGTGTCCTGGGGGTATCCATTTTCTCTGTTCAGGAGGCTGGACGGAGAAGAAATGCTGCCACCTGGTCTTACCTCCGCACAATGAGCCGCATACCCGGCATCACCATCCAGGACCTGATATTTCTTGTCACCTCTGAGAAAAATGAAAACAAGAACTTCACTTAGGTGGACTAGCTTCACAGCAGCACTGCAGGATGTCCAGAAGGGACCTCAAATTCTTTGTCTTTGTTCTCGGATACACAACACGATACTAGTTTCTGACCATCAAAATCTTACCCCGCTACCCAGGACCAAGGTGCTTGTGCTTAGAAGGACCAGTCTGCAGAGGTCTTTTCTCTTTATCATCTAGTGCTTAGAAAGCACTAACACATGCTAAGTACCGTACAAAAAAATGGGAGATGCAGGCTTGTCCCAAAGAGCACACAACCAAAGTGAGATGCTGGCCATAATGGCCTGACCTTCCAGCCATGCAAATTACTGACGACTATTTAATAGAGTTGGCTGAACAAAGTACAAGGAAATATACCGAAGGGCACTACCCTGTCCGGGGCAGGAGGGTAGACTAGACAGTGCCGGGGGCATGACCTGCGGGACTATTATAAGTGCCACAAGGAAAGAAACACGTGGGCCCTTCCCATCGGTAAGTCAACAAACTGAGCTGATTAGCAGTGACCTGGTGAATGCCACGAGCAATGTTTCCAGCAATGCATTGATCAGGGTTTGGGTTCATATCAGTGAACCAAAAAAATCACTTAATTGTGCTCATTTCTGAGCAGGACCGCTAGAAGGCTGGCCTCCCACAATGCCTCTGTCGAAGGGAATTCCTGCACTTCACAGCTCTTGGCAAGCGGAGATTTCAATTCCTACTCATCTTTGCAATCTGTGTAATATTGTCTTCGTTGCTCAGATGCTCTTCTTCCAATGCATTTTTACTCTTTTAGAGATAACCTCCCCTCCCCCGCTACCACCAAAATTAAGTGATATGTGAAGAAAATAGCCAGACTCTTACTCCACAGATAGCTTTTTCCCACACCCTCAAAAATGACCAAATTACTATCCAGTGACATTTGAATTCTAGTCACTTCTTTGTAATTCGCTCTGACCTTTTTGCCAAGCTTTTGCTGAGATATATAATTATAGCCATTAGTTCTTGCAAAGCCTGTATCTGAAGTTACTATCAAGTTTTACATTGGTAGCTGGAAGACAGAAAGACAGAAATTTTAGTTGCTGTCAAAAATTTCTCATCTAGCCCTTTTAGTCAAGTCTTTCACCTAGAACCAGGCTATGCAATGGATTTGACCCAATATATGAGGAATAGGTATTATACCCTGGTGTAACACTTCTAGCTTGGTTAGAGTTGGCACTAAGTGCACCATATTTTCAAACTACCTAAAGCTAATAGAACTACGTAGTGCAACATGTTCTGGAGTGGGCATTTGCAGAACGCCTCCTATGGCCAGGCATGCAGCCTTGTTTGCCGTCATGTGGCACCTTACGCCTGGGACAGTTCCATCGAATAGCTCATGAATCAAAGACACACACATTCGTTCATCTACTCCTGATGCTCTAAGGGTCTGGCGCTTCTAGTGCTGAAGATCCCAAATTCAATCTACAGCGATGATCAACCAGCCAGCCAGACTAACAAGCAGGGGCAGAAGCAGCCAAAGGAGCCTGTGGCTGTTTGCTCGAAACCTCCTGCATCTCCTCTCATCCAGGCCCTTCACCTTGACACAATCACCTGTCCCTCTCCCCTCCCAATCCTCCTTTCCTAGCTTCCGTTCCCAATTAGCTAATCTCCTACAGCCACTCCCTGCCAAAAGCAGGGGAACACGCATGCCAATTGCGGCCATCACATGGCTCACTCAGGTCGTGTTCCACCTTCCCTCCACATCAGTCTGTCTTGTCTAGTCAGTTTGTAAGATCTACAGTCTATGGGCTAACCTGCATGCATGCCTATAGATATAGATATATATTGTCCTAGGGTTTAATTACTTGTTTTATTATAAGTAGGTTTATAGGTGTATATTAAAGTAATTTGGCTGTAATGAAAGAGAACCACAAGCCATATCCTGTATATTAAGATAAAGGGGTAGCCGAGTTAGTCTGTACAGGATAAACTTAAGAAACAAAAACTGGTCTGGTAGCACTTTATACACTAACAAAACATGTAAATGGTACCATGAGCTTCCGTGGGATACTATCGACATGTTTTGTTAGTCTATAAAGTGCTACCAGACCAGTTTTTGTTTTTTAAGTTTGTCTTTAAACTTCATCTTTCTCACAGTCTCTTAGTTTAATCTGGATTTAGATCAGTCAGTTGGTAAACTAATTTAGCTTCAATAAGCTCGCAGCATTAGCCTCTGCACCTCCCACTTGAGACCCGAGATGCTTGGCCCTGAACTGTTGTGGCATACCAGAGGCAAGGCTCGTCCTTGGTCTCTTGTCACCGGGTTCTCAAGAAGAGGTGTGAGTATATTAACCACCACTCCTAAAACTAAAGCCATCTGGATCAGACAAGAATACTGTATTGGCAAGTGATTGATTCCATTACTCAAACTGCTCTTTGATTTCTATTCCATATATATTTTCATAAAGTTTTAAACTTGTTTTTGTCTCAGTGTGACCATCCTGTCGTACCCACGAAGGTCCTTGGTATATTCTGTGCAGCTTGATCTTACCATCCTTAAATCAGGCTACAGCTCTTCAAGGCATCGTCTACTCTGCATTCTTGGCTGGCCCTTAATCAATGCCACGACCAGACTTACAAACCTAACGCTAGTGCTGCCGTGGCTGCAAAGTGCTCCAGACGGATGTCTGTTGCCAGACCTGTCACTCGAGCGCAGCTCACAACTACCATTTCTCCCTCTAACCCTGATGGATGTTCCATTCCTGTGACTGAAATGATAAAAGAGAATAGTAAAAATGCCACAAAATTAATTCCTCCCTATGACAGGTTATAATGGGAAGCTGAAAAGTTACCAAAATAGACCCATTCTTATTATTGCCTAAAGACTGTTAGGTGAATCTTAGTCAGAAAAAGAAACTGTAGTGACAAGAATATAAATGTTAATATGAGGTTCAAATGCAATTTTAATATTTATCTTGTAGCGGTAAACAGCCCCAGTGCATATCTGAGCAGTAAACACACATTACATCAATTCAAAGGCTTGCAAACTAATCCATTTGCAAACCTGTTTCCCTGAAGGCAAGGGGCCAGCACAGGCAAGGGCCCGGATTTTTGGTGATGGGAGGCACTCATTTGTGCCATTTTAAAGGCACCGGACGGCTGCATGCAGCTGTCTCCACCGGGCCATTGCTCAGAACAGAAAGCACCAATATTGTCCTCTCTGGTGTCCTGGATTCTCCGGTCACTGCTAAGGCTTTAGCTGCATCAACAGCTTTCGTTCACCATTCTGCACATACACCTTTGAAATGTAGGGAGGTTCAAAACCCACATGTGAATCTGGTCTAAAATTTGCCAGCAGATCCTGTCTTTATACCAGGCTGAGCCCGAATGGTGGATTGGAACACAACTAGGCTTAGGATGCACTGAAGCAAATGGAAAGTTTCCTATTGACGTCAATGAACTCAATTAAAGGCCATAGAAGAAGCAATGCCTGTAATAGCTGCATGGGAACAGTTAGGAAATGCTGATTTTTTGTAATGGTTCCTATTGTGTATGTGTTGGTGGCTGGTTTGCCCAACTTCAGGCATATCAGAGGGGTAGCAGTGTTAGTCTGTAACATTAAAAATAACAAGTAATTCTGTGGCACCTTCGGGTACGTCTACACAGCAGAATTCTTGGTTTAAAGTGTAGTGCCCCAAAGGTCGGTTCTAAGGCTGGGTATATTCAACATCTTTATTAATGACCCGAACAGATAGATATGTTGGTGGGCAGGGATATGGTCCAGAGTAACCTAGACAAATTGGAGTACTGGGCCAAAAGAAATCTGATGAGGTTCAACAAGGACAAGTGCAAAATCCTGCACTTGGGACAGAAGAATCCTAAGCATTGGTACAGGCTGGGGACCGATTGGCTAAGTAGTAGTTTGTCAGAAAAGGACCTGGGGATTACAATGGATGAGAATCTGGATATGAGTCAACAGTGCGCCCTTGTAGCCAAAAAGGTGAATGGCATATTGGGCTGCATTTCCAGCAGATATAGAGAAGTTATTAATCCCCTTTATTCGGCTCTGGGGAAGCCACAACTGGAGCATTACATCCAGTTCTGGGCCCCCAATATAAAAAGGATGTGGATGCATTGGAGAGGGTCCAGCAAAGGCAACCAAAATGATTAGGGGGCTGGAGCACATGACCGATGAGGAGAGGCTGAGGGACTTGGGTTTGTTTAGTCTGCAGAAGAGAAGAGTGAGGGGGGATTTGAGAGCAGCCTTCAACTTCCTGAAGGGAGGTTCCAAAGAGGATGGAGAGAGGCTGTTCTCAGTAGTGACAGATGGAGCAATGGTCTCAAGTTACAGTTAGGGTTGCCAGGTGTCCAGTATTCAACCAGACAGTCTGGTTTTTTGGCCCTCTGTCTGGTAAAAAAATTCAGAAAATACCAGACATGTGCAATGTCTGATATTTTCTGACTTTCTGGCTGGGCGCCCGAAGGAAGCCTGGGAAAGGTGGGGGCAGGAGGAGTGGCTGGGAGGCGGGGTGTGATCGGCGCTGGGAGCCTCTGGTTGCATCTGACGTGGGAGTGACGCCTTGGGGAGGAGAAGCTCTGGCCGTGCTCCTGAGCGCTGTTCAGGCGCGTTGTGGAGCCATAGCCGGACACGGTCGTGCTTCGCCGGGACTGCGCGTGGGACAGGCAGCTCCCTGGGATCTGCATGTGCCTTGGTCAGTCCCGCTCCCCGCTGGCCAATTCTCTCCCCCCACCACTCTCCTCCCCCGGCCAACTCCGCTCCCTCCGACCCCTCCTAACCAGCCTCGCTCCCCCCAACCCCCTCCCAGCCAGCCCTGCTTCCTGCCGGCCAGTTCTCCTCCCGATCTCCCCTGGCCAGCCCCGCTTCCCCCGACAATGCCCCCATGATCTTCCCAGGCCAGTCCTGCTGCCCCCGACCAGCCCTGCTTCCCACTGCCCCCCACCCCCGATCTCCCCCAGCCAGCCCCGCTGCCCCCGACCCCCCCAACCAACCCTGCTTCCCGCCAGCCATCACCCCGCCCCACTGCCCCAGCCCTGCTTCCGGTCCCATTCCCCCCCTCGTCCCGGCCAGCCCTGTTCCTCTCCCAGCTGGTCCCTTCCGCTCCCACCCCATCAAGTGTGTCCGGTATTTTTTCTGCAGCTGCCTGGTAACCCTAGTTACAGTGGGGGAGACTTAGGTAGGATATTAGGGAAAACTATTCCCCTAGGCAGGCGGGGAAGCACTGGGATGGGTTCCGGAGGGGGGGGGGGGTGGAATCTCCATCCCTAGAGGTGTTGTCCAGGCTTGACAAAGCCCTGGCTGGGCTGATTGAGTTGGGTTGGTCCTGCCTTGGGCAGGGGGCTGGACTGGATGATTCCTGAGGTCCCTGCCGGCCCTGGGTTTCTATGATTCTATCCCTTTACAATATGGGGGCAGGGGTCGCTGAAAAGCCAACACATGCCAGGCAAAGGGAGAACCATCAATGTTCCTGTATTAATTGGGGGGGGGAGGGGGAATTCAGGCCCCTCCCATCCCGGTTCGTCTGCCTCCTGCACTCCCCAGCCAGAGTGAGAAATGCAGCAAACTGCACTTCCCCCTCGCTCCCACATGGAGGGGAACAGCCAGAGATGTTCCTGTAATAATAGTGGGCTTCAGCTCCCCGGTCCTCCATAAAGGGCACCTGGAGGTGAGAGGCTCAGGGGGCTGGGGCAGTCCCAGACGCCCCCTTCCCCCAACCAGCCCCTTTCACTTGCCTGGTGATTGCGCCTCTTTTCTGTATGGTTTTATAAGCAGCAATCCCATTCCAGGCCCCTCCCCAGGTAACCAGTCCTGTACCGTGCTTTTCAGTTATGAGAAGAGGAAGCTGTAGGCTGAATTTGGTTGTCGTAGCTCTTATCATTTAGGAGAAGTTCTTGAACAAACAGACAGATGGACAAATGCTCTCAAATCTATTGTAGATTACCTCTCATTTAGAGAGAGTGCATTAGTTCTTGATACTTTTTGTGAATTTCAAACAAAATACTATAATTTAAGTCTCTATTTAATAGAGTTTCCTTTTAAATTTGCTCGGATCTCTCAAAATCCAATAACTGTACGTTATTGCCAGTGGACATTAGCTACAAAAGAATAAATGGGATGTTCAATGAAGACTGATTAATCAGTGTTCTTTGTAATTTCACGATATGCCAAAGAAGAGTAAATCATGTAAGCGTATCTAATTTGCCTCTGCATAATGTCACTAATTATACAACAATTCTTGGATTAAATAGATCTTATGTAAACATAATGATCTCATTTGCAGTGAATTCCCTTAGTTTAGTTAACCAATTGCTTTTGTAATTCTAGAGGCATCATTAAAACCATTCTAATTTAAATACAAACAGATGTGTATCATAATACCATTGTCAAATGTAACCCTTGATACTTTACTAAATAAGTGAAGGAAAAATTATATATTCCTCATGTGATATTTAATTATATGGTTTGAAGAGGAAATAATAATTCCTAATGATGGAATTAAAGGTTTCAAGATCTAATTTGATTAAACTATGTGCATATTGGCATATAGCTTTGCACGCTGCAAAATGTATTGTGATTTTCACATTCCCACAGGGCTTAAAACGTTTTTGATGCAGGAGAAGCTGAGTCCTAGTGTAATCTCAATGCTGGGTCACTTTTACAGAACTGCAGGAAATGGCTCAGCTACTGTGCCATGTGGTACAGGAACAATCACTAGATGCTGCCCAAAATGGAGCCACTGGCATCTGAGCAGAAGATAAAAGGTACTTAATGGTTCAACATCATGATGTCTTTGAATCATGAAAACGCTTGTTTTATGGGATGTTATTATGTTAATAGATTATAAAAGAGCTTGGAAGAGCCTGTTTTAAATGTGTTTACCCCTGAAGACCATCAGCTTGTTTTGCAGGCAATTCTCATGAATTATTACAGACTAAAAACAATTAGCGTGTTATCGGTTTCAATTGTCCTGTTCAGTACAGTCAGCCTACGTATATACAGTCAAAACAATGAATGATCTACTAGAAAATAGGTCATTTCTATATGTAGCAGGATTGATTAGATACAACAAATTAAAGTCGATTAGAGCAAACAGACTCTCATTCAGGAAATGAACACGAACTCTAGACTCTGCGAACTCTTCTGCCAAGAAAAAGAATCAACAATAGCTGTTAACTTAATATCTAATTAGATTAGGTTTTTATTCTCATTACTGCTTGTCTCCACAGCTGTCTTGCACCTCCAGGCCTCTAGCAACGCCACCTCCCCTTTTTCTTCTCCAGCTGTTCTTGCAGATGAGATCAAGGAGATGAGAATAAGACAAGCAACGCAGCCCAAGCTCACAGCTGTCCCTGGAGGAACCACTTTCAATCAAAAGCTCTCGGCATCTGTTCAGCTGACTCCTCTGGGGTTCTGAATCTCACTCAAGAAGACCCGCCGGAGGGCATGCAGCCTGCATGCTGTGACAGGCCTGGGGTGGGTTTTATGGACATACGCCGCACATTCTTCTGCAGGTGTAGTTCTTGGCAGGCACCAGGGAATGCTGCACAGCGGAGTTAATATTTAACTATATTTTAACAAGGGCTTTTCAGCTACTTAGGCTAAATCTACACTGGCATTTTCCCGCACTGTAACTTTCTGGCTCAGGGATGTGAAAAAACACCCCCTCGCCTGAGCGCAGCAAGTCACAGCGCTGGAAAGTGGCAGCGCAAACAAGGCAGCGCTGTTAGCTGCTCCCCTCGTGGAGGTGGTTTACAGAGAGTGTTGGGAGAGCTCTCTCCCAGCGCTCCTGCCGTGGCCACGTTTTACATTTCTAAGTGTAGACAAATCCTTCGTTTCGTCCGGTACCTGTCCACAGTTGGACTCTACCTCAGGAGGAGGGGTGTCTGAAGCACTGTGGCTACTCAGACAAGGGGAATTGCTGAAATACAGGACTTGGTAACGTGTAGGCTCAGTTTACAGGGAGAATTTGAAAGCAAAAAATTAACTCTGCAATGAGCACAGCCAGAGCTGGCCTCTCCATAGGATGTTTCAGGGCACAGCTGCCCCCCGCCTCGCACTTTGGGGGGGCCTTGCGGTGGCAGCCTCAATTGTCCCACAGGCTTACCTAGAGGCCTGACAGGGGGCCACACCAGGGCTTGGCCACCCCTCCTCACCGCAGTGGCCGAAAGTGGAGCAATCTGGCGGCCGGCTGCTCCCTCCCAGCCAGCGGGAAGCAAAGTGCCACGACTGGTCCTGCTTTTCACAGGGGGTTGGAGTTTATGATCTCCTGAGGTCTCTTCCAACTCTATGATTCTGCTAGCATCACCAAATGAAAATAATAGGCAGCAGATTTAAAACAAACAATAGGAAGTATTTTTTTCACACAATACACAACCTGTGGAACTCTTTGCCAGAAGAATTTGTGAAGGCCAAGATGCCTTGTGAAGGATTAAAAGAAGAATTAGATAATTCCATGGAGGTTGGGTCCATCAATGGCTATTAGCCAGGATGGACACGAATGGTGTCCCTGGCCTCTGTTTGTCAGATGCAGGGCGACAGGGGAAGGATCACTTGATGATTCCCTGTTCCATTCATTCCTTCTGGGACACTTGGCATTGGCCACTATCAGAAGACAGAATATTGGGTTAGATGGACCATTGGTCTGACTCAGTAGCATCATTCTTATGTTCTTAATTACTAGAGGCACATACCCAAGGTAAAATCCTTATGCCACATGGCATCTGGGGTCACCGTCTTGCAACTAGGGAGTATGCAATAGGCGATGGCCAAGATTTAAAAAAAAAAAAAAAAAAAAAAAAAAAAGAGGTTAAAGGACTGAACAACATCCACTGAAGGCAATCACCTCTTCCCATTGATTACAATTGGCCTAGGATCAGCCTGAACAAATGGGCTGATTTTCAAAAGTGCTAAAAACCCAACAGTCCCCTCTGAGGTCAAATACAGCTACACAGTCCTCAGCATTTTTGGAAATCAGATCTCTTATTTAGGCTCTTAAATCTGCATCTTAGAACCCAACATATGCCTCCTAGCTGTCATAATCTTGGCCCATTTTCTAATCCTATGACTTGAAGTTTGGTGGCTCTGTTTGCTGTACATATAAAGCTTCCCTGAATATTTGCATTACTTCAGATTTTCAAATATTAGATACAATTATCTCATTGGCTTTTGTATGCAGTTTCCTGATTTGCACACATGTTCAGAGCACCTGTCAATTTAAATTGGGTGCCACAATTAAAGAATGGATAGAATGGTGTACCTACAGATTTTGAAAACATGGCTCTGTATCCTTTTCTCTGAAGCTCATTTGTGCACGGGAATTATTACCCAAAATGTTTCCTTAGAGAAACTCATGGAAAAATCTTGTACTTGACCATTTGCTAACATCCTTAGTTTCTAGTTGGTTTGCTTTTTAGCAACAGCAAATGCTGAATTAATTGGCCTTAGGATCATTCCAACCCATTCAAATATCCTTGGTGAGGAATAGTATCTAATTAGTTAAATGATATGATCTTACAGTCTGTTGTAACCCTATTCTATGAATTAACCATGATCAAGGTTAGCAGCCGCATGATCTCTTCTTTTTGAGTGATTAGATTTTTATAATTATTATTAAAGCCACTTCTGTGATACAATTTGAAAAAGTGTAACATTACAGTTTATTTGGAAAGGGCTATAATGTACGGAATAATATAAACAGAGACTCTTCTCTTGACTTCTTAGGTAATCATTAGTAGCCTACAATGTGAAATATCGGTGGTTCAATACAGAAGTGTCTTTCTTTATATGCATCTGATGTTGAAAACCAAAACCCAAAAAGCACAGTTGCAATGACAGCTCTGAGGATAAAAGGACTTTTTCACACTTTCCCTGGGGACATCGTTACCTTGAGACGTGCCTCATGCTATGACAGGGTCAGGTTTCTCAGAAAGGTCCTTTTCAGACATTTGGTGGCATGTACGAAACACTAGACCTTTCTATAACGGCATTATGAGAATTAGCCAAGACATGTCAATTTGGTAACCTTGCTGTAATGAAATGATCGATGGCAAACTGGTGGGAAGACCACAGCTCTCCAGACCTGTACAATATTGCTCTCGGAATCAAATCTGACACAAGTAAGGCAGGCACATCTCTCCTCGAGTGGAACAAGACTTCAAGGAAGCCAAGGCACTTAAAAATAGGAACACAAGGGTAAAAGTTGTTGAGCCACAAAGGAGAGGTTTGAAATTTTTGGCAGGAATCTCAACAGACCCTTAAATGGCTCATATCACTCCGTGACAGATGTGTCAACAGCCCCTCCTTCCCCCTTGCTAACACACTTTTCAGGAAGCATACAGGATACCTGCTTCTTTTTTAAATGCAAAAGCATCTCAGAAGTTGTCCTGAGTAAGCTGTAATTAGCCACTGTCCTGCTGCCTTTGAGATTTATTACAAAGTATTTCACCACACTGCCCTAATGAGGACATTTTAAAAAAACGGAATGAATCTATGCACTAAACCAAAGCACATGGCCAAGGTGGCTGGCTCTGAAGAGTCCCCTGAGATGTGGCCAGGGCCGGATTAAGGCATGAGCTAGCTGCGCAGCTGCCCGGGGTGCCCACCTATGCGGGGGCACCTGATGGCAGCTGTAAGGGGCGCATAGTGCCCCTTACAGCTGCCATCAGGTGCTGCGCGCCCGGCTCCTGGGCTGCAGCAGCTCCCAGCGGACACCCTGCAGCAGCCGCCCGCGGTGGGGGCCGCGTTAACCCCCGCAGCGCCGGCCAACAGCGCCCTTCCCCCCGCGGCCACAGGGGCCTGCATGGCCAGACTCAGCCTGCCCCGGGCTGCCCACCAGTGGTGGTAGCTGGGCTGGGCTGGGCTGGACGGGGCACGTGTGTCCTGACACCGACCGCTCCGTGTGCACTGCCCCATGCGCTGGGCAGGGGTGGGGCCGCACATGCGCCCTCCCCCAGGCACTGGGGCGGGGCCACACATGCACCCTCCCCCAATCTGGGGCACAATTAAACTGTCTGCCCGGAGTGCCGGAATGGCTCGGTCCGGCCCTGGCTGTGGCCTGGCCATGGCATGAGTTTTTGGGCTAAATCAGAGCATCCTTGCACAAGGCCTTTCCTGCCCAGCCATGTCCCCTGGACACTGTCAGTAGCGCCAATGGCAGGGGCTGAGCAGGGTGATGGAGGCTATACTACAGCAGCTTGACCCCCCCCCCCCAGGAACCCCATAGGCTGAGGGCATTTCCTTAAAGGCTCCTTTGTCCCTGGGGCCATGATCAGACAGAAACATTCCCGCTTCTTCTCCTCAACCTGCCCGTTTGCCTCCTGGTGTTTTGTAACAGGAGAGGTGCAAGCCAGTGCTTCGTCAGTGTCCTCTTAATTAAATACTGGGGTGAGATCTGGGCCTCATTTTGCCATAAATGTAAGTGAAGCCAGGATTTCACCCGGGGCACAAGAATTGGACATTGGAGAAAGCTGGCTGCTGCTGAGGCATGACTGCGGGCCCACACAAAAGGCGGGGAGTGGATCGCGGATCGGATGCACGTTGTTTCCAGTGGATGTGGAGCAAAAGCAGATCCACACTTTCCTAGCCAGGCAGGGCTCTGGAGCTCTCCTCTTCACAAGGTTTGAACTCTTAGTAACACCTTGTCATGTAATGTCAGCACCTTGCTGGTCGCTGAGTTGGGCCGTGGGTGACCCCTACTGGCCTCTGTCTGTAAGCCAGGTCCAGCAGGGGGCGTCTTGCGGGCCCCCATGACAGTTACCAAACCGGTCCTACCAGTTAAGGGAAGGGATAGAACAAAAGAAGTGAGTGCTGGGGAAAGAGGCTGTCTGGGGCTGGAACCATGAAGGGGACAAACTAAGGAGGGGCTGGAGTCTAGAGGCCCAGGGACCCCATCTCAACGGGTCCGAGGCATCCTGGCCCAGACTCCTGTAGACACATCACGTCTATGCTGTGCTGTATCCTGGAGAAGCAATAAACGGGAGTGCAGCGTCAGGGGAACCCCGACATGTCGTCACACACCTGTTCCAAGACGAGGTCGAGGAAACGTCAGTCCGAATGATCACCCCTCTGCTCCTCCTCCAATCACTCATTCCCCACCCCAGCCAGAGTTTCTTTGCCTTCACATCACCTCACACACCCTACTTGCCCATCAATGGGAAGGGGACAATGGACGACAACAGACATTCAGGGTGGGGTGCACTGAGTTCTCGTCAGCCTGCCTTGTCATGTGCTATTTGATGTGCTCTGCCAAAAGTGGTCGTCTGCTATGTACATTGGACAAACGTCTAAGATACTTCGCCAAAGGATTAATGCCCACAAAACAGATATCAGACAGGATCACAAAGAAAAAACAATTTCTTGCCATTTCAACCAGAAAGGACACTGTCTCAACGACTTATCTACCTGCATTCTGCTACAAAGACCTTTTACATCTGCACTTGAAAGGGAATCCTCTGAACTGTCATTCATGCTAAAATTCGACACTCTCCGGGGGGGACTGAACAAAGACCCCAACTACCTTACCCATTACAAAGATAGCTTCCCCAATTATCACCTCTAATACCATTAGCTCACAGACATCTACCTTTCCCCACCTCTAATATAATTAACTCACAAACACTTACCTTCCTTCCCCCCAACCCCCCTGCATCCACCTTCTGTTCTGAAATTTGGTTTGTCCTTTTCATGTGTGTTCATTTGTTTTAATTGTATCCTTTGGTATATATGGTTGTGACTATTTTCTTCCACTATTTGATCTGAGGAAGTGGGTCTGGCCCATGAAAGCTCATCATCTAATAAACCATCTTGATAGTCTTTAAAGTGCTACATAGTCCTGCATTTTGCCTCTGAAGAGACAGGCATCTCTGCGGAACTGAATCCACAAACAAACTTAACACCACTTAATGTTAAGCAACAGGAGATGCGCCAAAGCCGTTTGAAAACGTAGCAGCAACACATTGGACTGACTCGTAGGCAGTACATGGAAAGGTTAATCCTGCAACAAGCATGGACTATGCTGTGCTACTGAAGGGGCTTTGAGGGGATTAGTGGATTCGCTGGTCTAGCACCTATTTGATCTCAAGGAAGGTAAGGAGTGTGGCTGGTATTTGAGGTGTTAGACAAAACGTTGACTCAGTCTCATTGACAATGTAGACATGGTACCTTAGCTGCTGTTTGCCTTGCAAAGTGCAGAAAACAGGCCTAACGCATGCGTCTTTCGAGTCATGGCTATGAGTTGCCTTGCGATTATCCCTCTGTTAACGGAGAAAAGAAATGTTCCCGAGAAAGTCTCACCCAGAAAGCTTTCCCAAACAGCCTGATCCAAACCCATTACAACAGGAGGCAAAGACTCTCAATAAATCCTGCGGCCCATGGGTGAGATGTTGACTGGCTTTCTTTAATTACAAGATCTGAGATTTTTCCGAGATTCTGTTCATTTGGACAAAGGGAAACGTTTCCCACATTCCACCAGGCCACGATTTTTTAAATTGGGCCCTAAAAATCAAGCTCCTAAATCCATCTATAAGTGCCTAAATCCTTGGCCCAAGGTGCCTTTATCGTCTGCAACGTTTACCAGAATCAGTGCTCCTGTATGTTTCATTCAAAAGGCATCTCTCCTCTGAAGCGTGAGTAAAGAGGCTTTGAGGCGCTCCATGCATTTCAGAGACAAATCTCCCAAGGGCTCAGCACTATGGGTCAACATGGGGAACCTGGCCCCCAGTGACGGGAGATCAGCCATGCTCAGTTTAAGAAGAGAAGAAAGTTATTGGCTCTAGTCCTGACATGGGGCCAAACGGTGCCGCTTCGCTAACTTAAACAGAGTTATGATGACAGCTGATCTCAGCTGAGGATCTGGCCCATTTTCAATAGCCGCCAACCCAGCAACCTCAGGCTGGACCCTGAAAGGCAATGGATTCTCCCTCTCTCATGCATCATTCTCAGCAGTGATAAAGATCCCAAGCCCTGCCCTCAGTCATCTTTGTGCAGTCCCAGGGTGTTCAGTGAGATTACTGAGTTCCAGTCGGTTACACCTGTGCTAACAGCTCTGTAGCGGATGCACAATAAAGATCAGGATTTGTTCTCTTTCCCCACTAGGCTCTGCAGAGCTGGCAAAACCACTTACAACTGGCAGCAGAGCGAGCAGACTGGCCCCAAAATACCCCAGAGGAGCAGAGCTGCTGCATAAGGAGGTTTCATTTGTATATCTAGACATTTTCCAGAATAGAACTTCAAGTAGATGGTTGGTTAATTCTATCGTTTCATTTCAGTCTTGTGAAAATGTTGTTGTCCTGGGCTGTGTAATTTGTTGGGAGGCTTCTCTTCCTCCTTCTCAAAGCTATTCATCACTTCCTCCAAAGCGGGAAGAACGCTGCTTCCCCCAGGAACCCAGAGGCACACAATGTAACTGCATCTAGTGTGGCTAATTGAAAGACATCAACACCATTAGCTAAGGCTGTACTTGTACTTTCGTGATCAGCCACATTCATTTCTTATAGGCGGGTTGGCAGTCTCATTGACCTATCCATTTTTCACTCCCTCTAACGCTCACAGTCCAGATACACATAGGAAGGCAAAATATCCCGAATAAAGCTTGGACTATTCTTTGCTTCGAAAATCACTTGGGGATGCTCTCTGGCCTGCCTGGGTTGTGCAAGAGATGATCAGAATGGTCCCGCCTGGCCTTGAAATCTACAAAATGTCTGAGCTGCGGCTTTCTGGACGAAGGGCATATGCATGCTTCAACGTGTTTTCAGTTGTAAAAGCATAATGCAATATTTTTCATATCAAGATCAATAATTTAGGCGTATTTGAGCCTCGCCGCCCTGTGAATGTCATTGCAAAGGTACCTCATGACTGCAGTATGTAAAGTCAAAGGACTTTGCAAAATAATATCCTTTAAGGCACTCGAGACTTATTTGTCTCCAGACTTACATTAAATAGCTTACCGACTTATGGCAGAGAAAATGTACCCTTGGAATATCGCATCAAATTTACACTCAAGCAAACGAGGGAACCTGTGCATAGTGTGTGCTGGTTAGCAAGGTCTCCTTATTATAGCTAAACAGCCAAATATTGACTATGGATGGGAACAAAGAAGCAGATGCTTTATCTAAATTACCTCTGATCAGCTGATTCGAGGAGGCTGCTGAAGATAAAGTGGTTTGCAGAGTTCACGAGAATTCAGCGCGCACGCACATCCACACACACACACACACACACACACACAAACAAGTCTGTCTAAGTGTGATCAGCAACCCCCCCTTCCCCCACCAACAATCACACTCTGACCAGCAATGAACTTCTGTCACAAGCGAGGGGCCTGTTCAGAAGCACCTTGAGCTGGATTGCTGTGACAAGCTGCAGACAGGATGGGATTGTCACAGAAAGGAAGGCTGTCTGGTCCACGTTTTACTCACCCGAGCAGTCCCATTGGCTTCACTGACAATACTTGTCTGAGTCTAGGCAGGACTGGGCATAGAATCTTGGCTCGGAGTTATGACATGGATGTAGCTTTCAGATTCACTGGCTAACCAGAAGTATCATGCCCACTACAGAGAAAGAGAATGGAGGGAGAAGCGGGTTCCGGTGAGTCCCAATTATGCCCTGTGACGGGCCGGCAGTGGCCCGCACTCGCGCCGACAGGCCAGCCAGCCCGGAAGGGCAGCCCTGCGAGTCCCCGGGGCATGGGGACTGGGCGGCAGGGGCTGACGCAGGGGGAGCCGGGCGAATGCGCCACCGGCCTGAGCCGCAGGGGCGGGGCCTCCACCCGGACATCCTGCCGGCAGGACGCCAGGCGAGGGGGAAGGCCCGAGGATGCAGCCTCCGGCGGGAGGCTCAAAAGCAGCCTCCAAGGGAGCCAGAGGAGGGGGAAGTGGTCGAGGCGGTTCCTCCCTCCACGGTGGCAACAGCCGACCCCTTCACCAGGGGAGAGCCCAGGAGAATGCCAGTGGAACACCCAGGAGGAGGTAAGGGACAGTGCACCGGAGGAGGAGGCAGCAAATGGGAAGGTGGCTAGGAAGCAGCCCAGGACAAGGTCATTTTGGAGGCCATGGGCTGACGCGTTACGGGGTGGGACCCCATCAGCCCGGTGAGGGTGTTCGCCCTAACCCTTAGGGCCCCGGGCTGGGACCTGGCGGAGAGGGCGGGCCCGGGTCCCCCTAGCCCCCAGGCCGCCCTGCAAAGGCCTCGGGCAAGCCAGGCAGGAGAAGTAAAGGTGAAGTGAAGGAGAAGTAAAGGAGACACGAACAACAAGCCGACAGAGTCAGCGAAGGTAAACTGAGGCTCCCGGGACTAGCAGCCGGGAGTTGGGGGGCTTGCTGAGCACCTTCCGCCCTACGGTCAGGTCTGGACAGTTGCTCGCGCCCAATCTTAGGGTCCGTACAGCCGAGAAAGGGGGCTCGCTGGTCCGGGGTCCTGCTCGCTGACGAGGCCCCGGGCTTGCACCCGGACGAAACCTGTCACACGCCCCAAGGGAAGTTCAGAGTCCAGATGGGTTTCTGAACCAGGAGGTTCCCAAACACCGTAACTAACAGGGACAAGTACTCCCCTGCAGCATCCTTTGCCCCTCTGAAACATCCGGAAGACTGAAAAGCCTCAGAAGCCGTTGTCTTCTCACGCTCCCGTCTCCCCACAAATGGCCACGTTAGGGCTCTCTGCAAAGGCAGGGATGGCTCGTCACCACCGTCTGCTGCATCTTATTTAGATTTACAACTCAAATGGTTTGCTCTAATAGCATTAGTGTTAATGGAGTTGTATGTTGCCCATGGTTAACAGTCTCTCACTGTTTGTATTTCGGTAGGAACTCATTATACCGCCCCCAGGTTCAATCCCATTACTGTTATCTCTTAATTAGCTAAAAATCATGTATTGACAGCATGAAAGTGAAAACTTATTCTGGTCTTCTTCCCATGCAAGGGAAGCTACTGACCTTATTATACGTGGAGCCCTTTGAGATGTGTGGCCATAGCTGCATCCCACAGGAGGGGTGGGGAGAGGGGAGATGGACGAGCACTTCAGGTGCGTCAGGCTGGAGAATTCTTGCAAGCAGGATCCATGCACTTGCCCCTGCTCTCCTCATGCTTTGAGGGCACCAGGGTTGGGGTAGACTGACCGACTCTCCAGTGCTTTCTCTGGAGGCTGCAAATCTTGTCATGATCCAAAACACAAGGAGATGGACAGGGCAACACATGTAGACATCAAATAAGTAACTTCCTAGTCCCTTGGTATATTTCACTGTGAGCAACTGACAAGCACGTGAGACTTATTTGACTCCATTCTTACATTAAATAGCTCAGGGGTGCAATGATGCAGTGGCACAGGTGTTGCAGAACCTCTATCGTAAAGGGTGTGTTAGCGGAGATGTTTTGAACCAAGGTGAATTATCTCATGAATGTGTGGCCAGAGCACCAGGTTACTGCTGTGCAAATATCAGGTAGGAGCACCTCTCCTGAGGTTGCCTGCACCCTCACAGAGTGAGTCCTCTCCCTGTGTGGCGAGGAAGCCGTGCCAATGGATAGACAAGTAGGATGCAGCCAGAGAGCCACTCTGAAAAGATGGAGCTTGTCCTCATCCTTGCTGTGCTACGGCAATGACCAGTCCAGATGACCTTGGATCGGTTTCCTTCTGCGCAGGTAAATTGCCAGGGCTCAGAGAACTGGCGTGAGGTTTCAGAAAACTATAGCAACGGGAACGACTGGTTTACGTAAAATTCCAAACCGATCTTTGTTGCGAATTTCAAGTATAATTGTAGCGAGACTTTGTCTGTATGGGATATTGGGTATGACAGGCCCCATGCCTATTTGGCCAAGGTAATGGCGTTGAGGAAGGCAAATTCATGGAGAGGCGAGCCATGGTTCAGGGAGCGCCAAAAGAATGAAGTTAAGATCCCAGTGAGGGGTTGGGTTTTGAAAGGCAGGGCAGAGCACACGGTCTGCACAGAGAGGAGAAGCTCGATTAGCAGGCAGTTTCGATATCCTCGCAAACAGGAGAGGACAGAAGTTGATAAAGCACAGGAAGGCGCTGAAGAGAAATGAAAAATCCCAGTAACTTGCGTCACATAACATTCATCAATATTTAGTTGTCTGCCTTCAGAAGTGCTTGCAAACAAACGCTACAAGTGTATATATACAGATGGGTGAACTTGAGGTCCTGGTATTAAATTACATACTAATATAATAGACATCACAGATACTTGTGGAATGATGATAATCAATGGGAGTGGTAATACCAGGGTATAAAACATACAGCAGTAATGTCAGAGTAAGATGCACTGGTGGAAGAGTGGCACTATGTATGAAAGAAAGCAGAATCAAATATAGTAAAGCTCTTAAATGAATTGAACGGTGTCTCAGAATCTCTCTGGATAGAAATTCCAGGCTCGAATAGTAAGACTACCAGGGTAGGAAATACTACTGACCACATGACCAGGACGATGACAGCGATTGTGGAACGCGATTAGAGAGGCTACAAAAATAGATAGCTCAATAAAAATAGGGGATTTCAACTATCTCCACCTTGACAGGGTACGTGTCACCTCCGAACAGGACACAGATAACATTTCTAGGCACCATTAACAAGGCTACAATTATGTTACAGAGGTCACAGAATCTGTGATTTCCAGAGATCTCAGTGACATTTTCTGTCCCATTTTGTGGAGCTTCTAGCCTTCCTCCCCAGCCCCCCACTCCCAGGCTCCACCATGGCAGGGGCAGTCTACAGCTCCCAACTACAGCAGGTAGCAAGGGGAGCCATTGCAGAGAAGCTAAAGGAATTCTCGGGATCAAACTTCACTGCAAAGGATGTGAAGGAGAGTCCCACACCTGAACCATTCTTTTTAGGTGACAAATTTGAAGACCTGTCCTAGATTGAGATATCAGTAGAGTAGGCTCGGAGATAAATTAAACAATGATAAGACAAAAGGACCGTCTGCACCACCCAAGAGTTCTGATTTAATTCACATATGAAATTTCACAACGACTAACCGCGATAGCGTAACCATTCATTTAGGTCAGACTCTGCACCAGATGACTGGACAACAGCTAATGTAACATTTATTTTTAAAATAGGTTCCAGAGGCAATCTGGCAATTATAGGACAGGCAGCCTAACTCCAGTATTAGGCAAGTTGGTTGAAAGTATAGCAAAGAAGAGAACTGGCAGCCACACGGATTAATACAATTTGGGGGGGAGGTGTCAACGTGGCTAATGCACAGAGAAATCTAATGTCTCACCAATCTGTTTTGTATTTTTTATTTGTGTAGTACTAGTGAGCTATAAATGTCATTTAGCAGAGCGGCACTCACCTCTCGCGAGCGCCCCCTTCTGGATGAGTGTGGGTGCCTTCATTCTCTCCGTTCAACAGCCGAAAGCCTCTCCAGTAACTCAGCCCTCTGGCCGAATCACAGCCTGGTGAGTTGAGCCTTTTCCAGGGTACGCATCTAACGGGCCCATCTCAGTGCCCTCTGCCTGCATCCATCTTAGTCTGCTTCTCTGCTCTGAGAAAGACTGGTGCCCCCAGTACTTCCCCTCCTGGAGATGGTGTCCTCACCCTTCCCTCAGGGCTTTACACGTCTAGCAGGTCCCATCAAAATCAGTCTTAAATAGCTCCCCACACAGAGCTGCCTGGGGGGATGCTGCTCTCTCAGCTAGCCAGCCCTGGTCTGCACACCTTCAGGGCTCCAGAGTCACTGACTGCAGGTCTGGTTCTGCAGCTCCTTTTATAGGCCTTGTTGGCCCCGATTAGCCGATGCCTCCTGTAGCCACTCTAGCCTGCTTGGAGGACTTCTTTATGGGTTCTCTGGGGTGGGGTGTTGCTGGATCAAAGAGCCTCTGACAGGAAGCCTCCAGGCCTGGTCCACCCCGGCACACTTCAGTAAATAATGGCAATCAGCTGACTGGAGGGCGGGGGAGGAAATGAAGGAAAGAGGCTTTTCCTGTGGAATAGTGGCATCACATCGTTCTAAAAGGTTTTACACCAGCCAGTATTGACCGCTTGAGAAGTCAGCCTGCTGGAGCAAATGGGCCACTGCTCTGTTCCAGCATGCCAATTCCTATTACAATTACTGAGGGAGACAGAGTGCTCCAGGTTACCATGGTATTCCAGACAGCAGCCCTCAAAGTCTTATGCTAATGATTTAGAAGTCTAATGTTTACATGCTTAGTTTAAAAGTATAGTGATTTACGAGACAGCAGGATTACGTCAGTGTAATTGAAAGAAGGATTTTGCCCAGCGGCTCTATTTAGAAATTAAACATCACTTTAAAATATGCCCACTATCGTTTTAGTGCACCATGGAGAGGTTTCCGCTCTGATGCGGCAGCAAAGCAACATTGAAAGCAGGGAATATGCAGTTTTTAAAGGGGGGGAGGGAAGAGACAGAAAAAATCCATCTTGCTCACCTAAAGGAAATTATTTGAAGGGCTGATGCCAATATAAAGAAGTACTCAGTAATCCAATCTAATACATCTCTCTATGAGTGTTAAATCCCAAAGTCCCTCACCAGGTAGCGGAAGAGCCTCCCCAGACAAACAGCAAGCATGCTTTAAAACTGGCGAGCACAAGCAGCGAGATGCGACCCCACGGGGATCGGCAAGGCAAAGCCTGCCTTTCGCCTGCAAGCCCAGGTGGGGCTGCTAGCACAGCTCAGCTCGCCAATGAGCTGTTCAGTGCTGCTCTACAGGTTGGTACCACGGCAAGCGCAAATGGTCACACTTGAAATAGCGGCTGCTTTTCACTCGGCCCCTTTTGTTTCCTCTTCCAAGGGCAATTGGAAGAAGAAGCTGAAGTTTCCGGTGACAGGTAACGGTGCTGTCATGTTCAACTGCCACAGCCCTATAGGATCAACTTGTAAAAATAAAGTTTCCCATAATTATTACAAGTTTCTGGTCCAATTCCAGCAGAGGCTTTAATGGGACTGCTCCTGACAAGATATAGGACACTATCCCAATGGAGTCTCATTTGGAAATGGGCCACTTGCAATTACCAGTGTGCAGAGCTGTGCAAGATTAAAAGCACAGGCAGTGTAATTTCTACCTTGTGTCCCAGGCTCTGTGGATTTGTTACTCATCCAGGCTGTCCATCTGGGGAGCAAACAGCATGTACTCCTTGATGAGAAACTCTGGCCAACCGACCAGCTGTGAAAAAAATAGATTACTCTTGTCATTTTTTCTCCTAGGTAATTTGCTGGGAATAAAAATATAATTTCTTTGAAGGTGTGGAGCTAAAAGAAAATTCTGTGGATGGATTTGATTTATATTTAAAAGTTCACTACATTTATTTGTTAAATCTGCTTTTGGAAATGATACCATTGATAGAACAGTATGCCCAACCATTTAGGATGCCAGGAAAGTGAATTTCTATCATACGAAATGGCGTTTAAAAGCACAATAGTTACTGAAGGACCGAGTTCTTTGTAAATGCACTATTGCACTCTTAAAAAGGATTAAGAAAATGACAGGAAAAAAATGTTCCTACTGCACCCGGGAAACTGAAATGACATTTTAGTCTGTTATTCAAGACCATTTTGCTAATTCTTTGCAGAATTCAAAAGTTCGCTGGAAGTCTTGGGTTAAAGGTAGTTCAGTGACCCAGAACTCCTGTGAGAAGGGAGTCTGCTGGTACCACATTCAATAGTGATACAAATACACGGAGGGTGTTTTACATAAATAACTCACAAAAGATAAAGGGGACTGAATGGGTCAAATTAAATTAAACTGTTTAATATGGATCCAGCAGAGTTAAGGGCAGCATTTGAAACTAAAAACTCAGCTCTAATACTTCCTGCACCGTGAGTTACAAAATATTCAGACAGTAGTGAGCACTGCAGTCTGCTAATGGGTACGTGCCCTCTGGAATTTAAAACCTAGATGCAGCAATGAAGAGTGTCTGGTTCACACTGTCCTTCTGCCTGAGTTATAAGCTAACAGAAATAGACAAAGAAATTATACTTTTGCCAAGGGGGATTAGATTCAGAAATAATTGTGACATTTTGGCTACATCTAGACTACGTCCCTTTTTCGGTAAAGAGATGTAAATTAGGCATGTCGATATTGCAAATAAAGTCGGGATTTGAATTTCCCCTGCTTCATTTGCATAATGGTGGCCACCACTTTTTTTCCAAACCCGGGCTTTTTCGGGGGGGGACAAAAACAAACAAACAAACAAACAAACACACCACCCACCCACACCAGCAGTTTAGATGGGGCATTTTCAACAGAAATCCTCAAAAAATGAGTACAGGATCTTTCAAAATGGGGCATTTAGACGGGGCATTTTCGACAGAAATGAGGAGTACAGGATCTTTTGAAATGGGGCATTTAGATGGGGCATTTTTGACAGAAATGCCCCATTTCGAAAGATCCTGTACTCATCGTTTCTGTCGAAAATGCCCCATCTAAACTGCTGGGTTTTTTTGTTTTTTTTGCTTTTCCGAAAAAGCTCCGGTTCGGAAAAAAGTGGCGGCCGCCATTATGCAAACGAAGCATGGGAAATTCAAATCCCGGCTTCATTTGCAATATCGACCTGCCTAATTTACATCCCTTTACCGAAAAAGGGATGTAGTCTAGACATGGCCTTCAAGTCAGACTTTCCGCTTAAATTAGGGCAGTAACACACTGGAAGTGAGTATTCATTCCCCTCCACAGACAGGTCCATCTTGCTGCCAGCTAATGGAGGGCATGCCTACACTAGGAAATAATCCATTCAGACCAGCAAGGTAACAAGCCGTTGGCACAGGTGAGGTTGTGACCCAGAAACCCCTTACAGCAGGGATGGGCAATAATTTTTGACTGGGGGGGACACTCCAAGAATTTTGTGAGTGGCCAAGGGCTGCACTCTTCCCTGATATTAATAGAGGGGTACTGGGTGCAGACGGGAGCTTGGGGTACGGGATTGGGGTACAAGAGGGGAAGGTGTTTGGGTGAAGGAGGGGGTTGCGTTCTGGGACAGGGATGCAGGGTCCAGGAGAGGGTTTGGGTGCAGAAGATGATTCTGACCTGGAGGGGTACAGGAGAGGGCGGAATGTCTGGGAAGGGCTGTGACCTAGGTCAGGGTGAAGGTCTGGGAGGGGGTAGGAGTGCATGAGGGGGCAGAGGGACTGGGGTGCCAGAATCAGGCTCTCGGTGGGAGGGGTTTACTTGGGGCGTTCCTGATCAGGAGTCCAGTAGGTTCCTCAGCCAGGCTCCCTGCCTCCCATGCCCTGCTCTGGCCGAGTGCGGCTCTGAACACTGCGAGTCCAGAGGGAGGGGTACTTTGTGCATTGCCTGTCCTGCAAACAGGAAGCTCCTATTGGCCAGAAACCAGCCAATGGGAGCTGCAGATTATACTATGGGCAGGGGCAGTACAGGAAGGCCCCACCTTCGCAGCATTCAGAGAGCTGCTCTGAGCAACGTGCGCAGGCAGAGCGCCTGGCTGAGGCTCCCACGGGCTGGATCCTGCAGGTTGGTGGGCGCATCCAGCCGCCGGCTGGATTCTGCCCACACCTGTTCTAGTGCGAGGGAGAGCTGCTCATGCCTCCCTGTCAGTTGCCCAAGCATCTCCCCTAGGCTTTGTCAGCCCTTCCTTTGCCTTGCCCTCCACTAAACATTGGTGGCGAGTTCTATGGGCTCGTGGTTCCCATGCTCCAGGAATATTCTGAGCCGGGGGCCCTGCTCCACCAATATTTGAAGCTGGGTCTCTCCCCCGGCCCTTCCTGGAGCGGTCCCCACTCCCCCCCCCACACACACACACACATCCTCCCCCCTGACCCGAGAGTGTCTCCCCTGGCCCCAGATTGCATGTGCGGCATGCTGAAATGCCGCGGAACAGCTGAGAGGGGAGACGCCCGGGTGTGGCGTGACTTCATGGCCCGGGACTTTAAAACCGCACAACCCAGCTCTAGGGCCGGCAAGTGGTCTGGAGCCCGATCACAGACTCCAGCGCTGCAAACTGGAAGGAAGAAGGTGGGGTGGGGGGAAATTATACAAATCTGCCACCCCTGCCATTAATACAATGGAAAAGTGCGGCCCTCGACCACTCAGCAAATTGGAGAGGCTCCCTGTGAAAAATGATTGCCCACCCCGGCACTAGAAGCAGAGGATAACAAGATGACTCACACTTCTGTGTATCTTGAGCGCTCTGCTCAGATTTTGGTTGAAGAGTGGAAAAATGTCCATTTCCGGTTGGGCTCACCACTGCCTGGGCAGTCGTTTGGAATGCGAAAGTCCGGACTGCATTCCTGGGACAGCGGCAGGTACTGCAGAACCTGGGAACGGGAATGCTTTGGGGCCAGACTCTCCCTGACTAAATGTCTCGGGGATTTCACAACAGGATGAAAGATGAAGAAGGTATTTTAGGATCGGGGGCTTAGTCTGCATCAAGCCCCACTTAGGACTGAGGCTACATCTAGATTACAGGGCTACATCTACACTGGCCCCTTCTTCGGAAGGGGCATGCTAATTTCTAACTTGGGAATAGGGAAATCCGCGGGGGATTTATCCCCCGCGGGATTTAAATCAGCATGGCCGCCGCTTTTTTTCCGGCTTGGGGAAAAGCCAGAAAAAAGCGTCTAGACTGGCGCGATCCTCCGGAATAAAGCCCCTTTCCAGAGGATCTCTTATTCCTACTTCAAAGCCGGAAAAAAAGCGGCGGCCATGTTTATTTAAATCCCACTGGGGATATTTAAATCCCCCGCGGATTTCCCTATTCCCAAGTTAGAAATTAGCATGCCCCTTCCGAAGAAGGGGCCAGTGTAGATGTAGCCCCAGGGGTCTTCCGGGATACCGATTTCTTTTGCGGAAGAGTAGACGCGCTCTTTTGGAACCCCTCTCCTCCTCCTTCCATAAGGAAGAAGGGCTCTTCTGAAGAGGAGGATTTTCCGAAATTTGGCCCAGTGTAGATGGAAAATTTTGGAAAAGCCTCTTCTGAAAAAACTATTGGAAAAAGGTGCGCAAATTGCGGAGGGCATTTTGCATCTCTTTTTCCGATAGATCGTTGCTGTCTAGACATAGCCTAAGACAGAGCACTGTACTGGGTGTACCCACAGCTCTGTAAGAATATCAATAGGTGAGCCTCACCAGGGAAACAGCAAAAACCTACCAGCTCTGGGAACCTAACTGCAAATAGCTGGTGAAAGGTTCTGGCACCTCCCTGCCGGCCCCTGCAACCTGCCAAAGATCTCAAGCTAAAAACTGAACCTTGTTGCCTCCTTTTGCACTGAAGGGAGTTTTATACTGAGCAATGTTGTGAAATGGAGAGAGAACCTGCCCCCCCCCTATATTCCTCATTACCACTGCCTCACGCCCCATAACTGCCCTTCATTGTCTGTGTCCAATGTCTGTTCTGTACTACTAGGGCTGTGGAGAGAGAGGGGAAGAAGAGCAGTAGCCATAACAGGAGAATCAGAGCTTGCTGTGGGTAATATAGCGATTGGTAGCCTGGCCTGACTGTCAGAGGTCACCTGGAAGGTACAACTCCTGGTGCGATCTGATGTCTCTGACTTCAGGCATCAGACTTGCCAAGACAACAGACACAGACACTTTAGAACAGCCCGATAGCTTTGAGGTTTCAAAGAGGGCCAAAAGAGCAGATGTATTCCCACTGACTGGTAAAAACCTGACAACATCCTTGCTGTCAGAAGGAGATGATTGCAGAGAACCCGCATTACAAGCAAGCATACAGATTACTTCCCCGTGTGAGGTCAAAGATGGAACATCTCAGGGGACAGAACTGATCCACCATATTCAGTCCTAACATGCTCCTAAAGAGACAGGACCTAATTCTGCAGCAGAGCTAATTTCAGAAGAAACAAGAACTCCCACATCTCTTACTTATAAAGGTAATTTGAAACAAAGAAATAAGGAAAGAAGCCTGCAAAGTTCGTATATTTCATCTGGTCTTTGACATCTGTATATTTCAGTTTATCACAGGCAGGAATGAGCACAAAGAATGAACCAGCTCAAATGTTAACCAGCCCATTTTCTAGAGTCAGAAAGCAGGCTGATCTTGATTTTAGTCCTCGAAGGGAGGCAAAGAAGATGCAACAGAAGAGGGAGAAAGTCGAGAAGGTAGACCGCAATCCTCTTAACCGCTCAAATCATCGGATTTCAATACTTTACGGCTGTGTCTAGACTGGCCAGTTTTTCCGGAAAATCAGCCACTTTCCTGGAAAAACTTGCCAGCTGTCTACACTGGCCGCTTGAATTTCCGCAAAAGCACTGACTTCCTACTGTAAGAAATTAGTGCTTTTTGCGGAAATACTATGCTGCTCCCGTTCGGGCAAAAGTCTTTTTCCAAAAGACTTTTGCGCAAAAGGGCTAGTGTAGACAGCAGGGATTTCTTTTCCACAAAAAAGCCCTGATCGCGAAAATGGCGATCAGGGCTTTTTTGCGGAAAAGCGCGTCTAGATTGGCATGGACGCTTTTCCACAAAAAGTACTTTTGCGGAAAAGCGTCCTGCCAATCTCGATGCTCTTTTCTGAAAATGCTTTTAACGGAAAACTTTTCCATTAAAAGCATTTCCGGAAAATCATGCCAGTGTAGACGTAGCCTAGATGAATGAGCTGATCCCAAAGTAGTCTTACAATATTTACATGCTAGAACTCATGTTGCATCATCGGAGTGTGAACAAAGATGCTCACTGAAAGGAAGCGTTCAGATTCAATACACTGTCTTCTGTGAACAGAAATTCACCCTTTTCTTCTTTTTTTATAGGACGTGATGAATTCTGTGCAATAGAAAATGATTGCTAGGAGTCATTGCTTAATTTGCAAGGAATGTTTTCAGTTGGCAATAAGCACAAGACTAAAGCCACAGTTCTCTCATGTTGTCACGACTAACAGTTAACCAATCGGCATTCGAAGGCACATGCAATATCCTGGATTAATAGAAACACAAAGCCTCTCTCAACAAACGGTCTGGTGCAAATGAGCATAGCTCCAATGAAGTCCACGGATCCACCCTGATTGACAGCTGCTGGAAATCTGGGACCTCTGTTGGGAAAATTGGGGTTTCTCTGTAGACTTCAACAGAGCCAGATTGATTTACACCAACTGAGAAACTGGTCCAGCCTCTTACTTTCTATTAGGTATGGTTTGTTTCTGGCAGTGCTTTTAGCATGCTGGGTACTGTAGACACAGTCTCTGCTGCTATGGGTTACTCACCAAACTTCTGGGGCCAGACCCCCAGCTGGTGTAAAACACTGACGTTGCACTGATAGGAGATCTAACCCTCTCATTTTAAGAAATCAGCCTAAAAAACCGGGTTATCTTGAAGCCAATTGCATCTGAATGCAAATATTTGTAATGTTACATAAACAGCCAGATAAAAATGTTCCGCTGGGATTCAGACCAAACCACAGCTTACAGGTGTATAAACACATAAGAAAGCATTTATGCTGGCAAAAGTGTTTCATATCTAAGCACCAAAACACAAAGTCTGACCATTTAATTATACAGACATAATATTTCCCAGACATTATAGTTAAGGATCTAATGAGAGAACAGGTTTTTCTCCCCTCTAATATATTTCTTAATAGTAGACATCTTTTCTGAGTGATCTGAAATAACAAATCCCATTTAGTCTTTGTGCTTTTTTCTTTTTACCACATTGGAATTCACACCAAGGAAACCATAGTCTTCTCACTGTGGGTGAAATTCACCCCCAAGCAAAGGAGCCAGCACTGGTTCATGACCCGTTTAATACCCCAGAATAGGCCTTGTGCTGCCGCTGTTTGCAACGATGAATTCCATCTCGGGATGGAAACACTTAACAAGCTGCGTACGGCCACGTTTTCAAGTAACATGGATACAAGGCACCATGCTCCAAACCTACAGTGTTCTGCCGTTACAGGAAGAATAAAAATAGTTGGCCAAATTGTTTGTTGGCAGAACTCCACTGACTCGGAGTCAAAGGAGTCATAACAACAGAGAACGAGGACCGTTGCTAACATTCAGTGGCAGATGAACTCACTGCACACACAACTTTCGGATTACTAGACATGGATAATTCCCTGGGTGCTCCTAGTTGCAAATAGTTCCGTTCCTGTGGTATATGGCATAGCTTGAGCGATAAAAGTCTTGCCTGGAAACATATTGGTGCACTTCCTCACGATCAGATAGGGTCTAGGAGAATATGGCACCAGCCAGATGTGCAGCAAGTGTCTCCTGATAACCTCAGAGGCAGTTCCACATCCAGCTGTTAGGAGTCAGCAAAGAAGTCAGGCAAGGAGCCAACTTAAACTCAGATGAGGCTATTTGGAACATTTCAGAGCTTTGCATCTGGATTCTGCTCGTGCCAAACATGCCCCATCTGTGGATAAGGTGATAAATTCACCTCCCAGAGGAAGAGCAGTGAGAGGAGAACACAGCAGGAGAAAGAGAACAACACGGGTGTGAGAGATGAGTTAACACCCAGTTCCTATGTAAGAAAAACACATTGGCCTTAATGCGGTGACACTTCACACAATCCCACACTTAGCCAGGCCTTGAAGAACCAGGAATACTGCACCCAACACAGGGGCACTGAAAAGTAAACACTAGATCCACCACATGTACGGCTAGTCTATGTACAGCATCAATGAAAACTTAAAGAACAGGGTCCATACCAACATCGTTCTAGGTCCAGCTGATACAAAATTATATGTGGGAAGAGTTACCAAGGAAGCTCCAACCAAAACATGAGCACAAGAGATTACATTTATAGACAGTGCTCTCATTGGGGAGGGCTGTAATTCTTAGAAGGGAACTTAGTGGTACAAGAAGCAAGGGGTAAAACATGATTTCTTTGCATCTGGGAGCACTGAGGAGAAAGGGGCAGTTGCATGTGAGAAAAAGATAAATGTACTGGGGACTAGCATGTCAAACTGCTGAAAATCAGGAGAGGTTCGAAGAGATACAAAAGTTAGGGCAAGTGGAGCCCTGAGAATACCAAGGCTGGACATTCTGCACTTTAGAACTATAAACGAGGAGCTACAATGAAAGTAGCGACGCCACCAATTTCCATGTGTATCTGCCATAGGGCATAAAGTACAGCTGATCTAAGCACCATGCACTTAAATAGATAATAGCAAGGCTCCTATTGGATTGTAGGGAAATCTCTACAATCCAGTACTGGAGAAGAGGCAGAAAGCCCTAATTGAGGTAAAATTCTTTCTGAAAATAGGACAAGTATCTCCCTTATGAAAAGAAAAACATGACATTGGCCAGTTCAAAGCACTACAGAAACTCTCTTGTCAGCTTCAATGGCATGTACCATCAGCTTAGAAAATTGCACTTATTTTCCAGTAGGGGCTGAACATTGATGTGATGTGCTGCCCATGTCAAAAAGGAAATTAAGGGAGGAAGTGGGTGCCTCAGATTTGTAGGACAGGCAGAAATTCTAGGCTCAGTGATAAGGGATAAAATGGAAAAACTTGGAGAAGTTTCATGGTGAGTCGTTAAAGTTAGAGAGGATTTCTAAAGGGGAGGTCATGCCTAGTCAATCTTTTGTGAACGGACAATGGAGAGCTGTCAGAAGTTGCACATGCTGTGGAAACACAATGTAGCTGCAGTTCAAGAAAGCTTTTCCACAGTCCCATGGAAGACAAATGCATAAAGGCGAGGAGGTATGGTATTCACTGGCCAGCTCTTAGCAGCACAGGGAAATGGGCTTAGTAACGCAGTGGTAGTAGAGGGGTGCAATGTAGCCTGGCGAGAAGGAGGAAGTGGAACTGCTGCATGGATGAGTGGTGGACCTGATTCATGCACACGATACAGCGGCACTGTGGAGGAGAGAACTCACAACACAGCGTCTGAGCCGGGAGACACAGAGGAGCTGCAGGACCTGTCCATCCGACTGGGTCCAAAGGAAAGCAGGCAAATTGCAGCTAAGAGGTGGCTATACATTCGTATCTTTATCTAATGAGGTCAGTAGCGACAGGGTGCCACTGTGCGGGGGGCTATCTAACAAACGGTCCCTACTCCAAAGAGCTTACAACCTAAAAGACAAGACACCAACTGTGACACAGTGAAGTCAACGTCTTTCTAAAAGAGCACGTACCCCAGCGGAACCACCGGGAAACGGTTCAGGGAGAACGTGTGGATGCACATTTCCAGCGACCAACTCATTGGCGGACAGGCAGCAATTAGGAAGGGAAATACATTTGGGGCTCTGCTGAGAGAAGAACAGGCAGAAGAGATTGATATCTAACTTTCCAGAGAGCTAATGAAACCCCTCCAGAGTGTGCTTGCAGGAAGAACTGGAAAGGATTCAAGAGACCAGATCTTTTACACTCACAGCGGAAGCAAGGAGCTGGGTTCCTGGCCGTTCTGAGTGGCAGCACTTGCAGAGGCGGTATGGTAGAGCAGTGCAGGACTGTTCATTCCAGGTACGATTCTTCAGCTCTTAGTCTCGCAGAATGGCAGTTACATTAAATGAGCTCACTATTGAGTGGAACCACTGGCAGACACATTGCTCGGAATGAGGCCTGGCCTATGCTGCAGCCACAGGTCAGCTTAAGGTACTCAATTCCAGCTATGGAAAAAATGCAGCTGGAGTCAACAAACTTTAAGCCAAGCCCCGGCGCCATCCTCACAGAAGGAGGTTCATAGGAGAAATGCTCCTATTGACTTCTCTTATTCCTTGTGAGGAGTAGGAGTTCTGGGGTCAACGGGCGTGCCCTCAGTGTTCAATTTAGCAGGTCTTTTCTAGGCCTTCTAAATCAAACGCCAGAGGATCAACCACTGCAGTGTCGCTCTCCATAGTCTAGACATGGCCTAAGCCTAGCTGGGTGTGGCTTTAGAAAAGTATTGATTCCACTGTCAGACATCATGGAAGTAATGACTCCATAGCCATATGTTTATCATTCAAGAACATGCCCAAATACGCAAGTTGAAGTCCCACCAGATCTCTTGGCAGAGTAAATTCCTGCTCAATCGGTGTGAAGGTGGCAGAATCTGGCCCAGTTCCGGAAAGAGCTTGTACATTCCCAAATATGGTTCTAGAATATCATGCCAGGCTATTTCAGGTCTCTGTGCAGACTAGCAAAAAGGAAAAGTGCAAGAAAACAAACCCCAATCACACCAGCATTCTCTCAAATTGCACCTGCGGTCCAGCTGAACCCCCCAAAAAACATGTTGGGAGTGGGTCTTTTGCAAGTGAAAATGCATCTCACCACAAAGACGAGTTTTGGCAAGTGACAGATTTATGTCTAGGGCAAATTCCTAGAAATCACATGCCTTCTGAAGTGGGAGGGATTTGGAATCTGGGCATGTGCAATGTTAGAGCAGTGTTTGTTGGCAGAAATGATTAATTTTTCACCTTGACTCAACCTGCGACTATTTAGGAAATATCAGCATGGAGAGGTAACAAGCAAAATTTAAAATTTAAAATTCAAAATTTAAAAAGCAAAATTTGGAGAGCTGGTGTTAATACAAGAATGCAAAAACCAAGACAAGACAGATACAGCTTGCCTCAATTTTCACCTGAAGAGGCATAAGTATTGCTTGGACGGTATTTTAATTTACCGTTTTAATGCCCATTTATTTTCCAAAACCGTATAGCAAGTGAGCACATATATGAGAGCCAGGTAATACCAACATGAACCTATCTAGAACCAACTCTCTTCAACATACTCCACAGGTATTAAGAAAGGGATCCATTCAGGGTTGCTTGGGACCCTCCAGAAATCAGCCCAGGTAGTCAGGTGAAAGATGCCCAGCGCACCCTGGCCACAGAACTGTGGAGGGGAAGCCTGGTTCCTACAGAGGTCCCAGAGTCTATGGGGTGCTTCTTCCCGCTCCAGACATGTGGCCTCTGGGAAAGAAACTCCCAGGAGACCCGGGCACTGATGAAGGCCAGCAGAGCACTGCTGAAAGCAGCTCAAGCCACGAAGGACAGGCTGCTGTTGGCGGGCTGCTGCTGTCAGACGTTTTTCTGCAGTATTCACAGTGGCAATTGCATGCCCGGTGCTGCCTGGCTGTTTGCTCCAACCCCGCCTATGATCCCCCCTCCTCGCAAGCTCATCCCCTCCGAGAAAGGCCCATGGGACAGCTTCCAACACCACCAAGGAAACAAAAAGCAAAACAATCCTGCCCGCTGTGCCTGACCCACTCCCTTCCCCCAATCCGGCTCTGCCTTGCCTATGTAGCCGGCACGCTCTGCCAGGCAGGGGCAGTCTGTTCCTCTGGGCTTGGGCAGAGCCCACCCACTGGGTGTCCACCCCTGGGCACTACTGTGTGGGATACAAAACACACCCAAGAGCAGCCCAATGGGTGTTAATTCTGTTTGTACAGCGCTTCACACCCCACTCTGCTTCTGGAGACCCTGCCCCTACACTGGATACACCTGTCCCCAGCAGCAGATACCCCTGTTCTCCAGCTCCTCACACACGTAGCTCTCCTGGGGCCAGAGGACCTCAGGAGACACAAGGGGACGTCCTCCCCCGGCATAAGAGTCAGGTCATGTTAGTCCTAGAACCCCACCTACGGCGACCTCACCTCAGCGGGACCACTCCTGAGCACAGCGGGGCCGGGGCAGGGACAGGGAGTGAATGCACAGCCACTGCACGGCAAAGGTCCTTCTTCACACCTTGCTCTCTCCCCCCAGCCCGGAGTAACGCCAGAGCTCCCAAAGGGGGCAGGATCTGTGCACGAGGCTTTTAGCTCCATTATTCCTGCACTCGTATCTCCGCCCCGATTCCCCTTCAAAGCTGTCAGCCAGCTCTAATTCCTCCCAATGCTGCTTGTTCTTCCCCCCCGTCGCCCCCCGCCAGCACCTCATGGAGATCGTGTCTCCACGCTCACTGCCGAGAAGACTAAAGTTCTCCCTCTGCCTGCGCCAGGCCTTGCCCGGGCCCCACCACAAATCACCACCGAGGGGCAGACTCTGGGGACAATCCGGCACTTTGGCCACCTCTGGAGCCAACTTCCTCAAAGCGCAGACGTGGACAGCAAGACCCAGCACAGGCCCCTATGTGCCAGCGCTGCCACCGGAAACTGCTCCCACCCGTTTTCACCGACCAGCCTGCGGCAGGACACCCGTATCCAGGTCTATAGGGCTATCGGGTGCCTGTGCAAAACCTGGTATCTCAAGGGTCTGGAGCAGCACCAACCGCTGCCTCTGGAAGATCCCTCACGCCAGGTGGGAAGATCGCTGCACTAACACCAGCCTCCTCACTGACCCAGTGATCCCCATGCACCAAGTCTGCTGGGCTGGCCCCTGTGTGCGTATGCCAGACTCTCGCCTCCCGAAGCAAGCCCTCTGCAATCAGCTCCCCCTGCACAGAGACCCCGGGGTGGTGAGTGGAAACACTACCAAAACACACTGCAAGCAAATCTCAAGAAAACATGCAGCAATCAGAAGCTGGAAGGAGCAACCCACCAACCATCCCCAATAGCACCACATCCTCCATCGGGCACCGGCCCACCCCAAGGAGACGCGCTGTGCCCTCAAAGCTGGAAAGAAAGAGAGAGAAGGAAGGAAAAAGAAAGAACTTTCTGCCAGCAGGAAGCTGGCCTGCCAGGACACGCTGGTATAGTGCTTCCAGGATTGCACTCGGGACCCAGGTGTAAATCATAGGTGCCAATTTCTGCTCTAGCTGGGGGCTGCCCTTACACCCACCACCTAGGAAGCTTTGGGTCAGGATTTGGCCTAATCTTGTCAACACTGGGCATGTCTGTAGCTCCTTCAATACGGGCATCTCATGCACCGATTACTTCGGTTTCATTGTCCCAGGAGCTGGGGAAGGAGAACAGAATTGGTCTGTCAGAGCACAAATCTTCTTTTCAGAATCACTGAGTACAGATTGTGTGCGTGTGCGTGTGCGTGTGCGTGTGCGTGTGCGTGAGAGAGAGAGAGAGAGAGAGAGAGAGAGAAAAAACAGGAGTTTGCTGGCTCTGATGGCTGCTAAAAGAAGCTGCGCTATTTTCCGATGCCAATAGCCAAGGATTCACGCACTTGAATGACCAGGCAAAGTCACTTTCACAAGCCAGCGGAGTTGCCTGTTGCCAGGAGAGCAGAGGTGCCTGTTGCCTTGTGTGGTGGGCTGAGCACAGTGGCGAGCTCCTGGAAGAGCTGCGCTGCATCTCTGCCCATCCGCCCGTGGGAGAGGAAAGCCTCCTGAAGTGAGACTACCGCACACCAGCGGGCTGACTGACAGCAGCATGAACCGGTGTGGAGAGCAGGGGGGCTTGGCAGTCAGCTGTTTTCATGTCCTTGTCACCCAGGGCTCCTGAATGCAACAGCAGAATGTCAGTTTGGCAAGTCTCATCCCCGGCATCCACACGCATAATACTGCTGCAGGCAGGGAGTCATGGAAACGTAGGGCTGGAAGGGACCTCGAGACATCGTCAAGTCCAGCCCCCTTCGCTGGGGCAGGACCACGTAAACCTGCCCTTAAACACCGCCAGTGACGGGGATTCCACAGCCTCCCCTGGAAGCCAATTCCAGCGCAGAGCTACCTTCATACAAATTTTTCCTGACCCTAATCTAGAACTCTCTTGCTGCAGAGTAAGCCCCGTATGTCTTGTGCTCCTTGCTACCTTCAGTGGGCATGAAGAACAAATGGTCCCCATCCTCTTAATAACAGTCCCCCACTGATTTGAGGACTTTCCAGGCCCCTCTCCCTCAGGACCATGCTCAGGTTTTTTAAAAACCTTTTCCGTAGAGGTCAAGTTTTCTAAAGCTTTCATCGCTCTTGTTGGGGTCTCCTGCACGGTCTCCAATTTGGGCATGGCTTTCCCGAAGTGACACGCCCAGAATTCGACACAGCACTCCTGCTGCAGCCTCGCCAGAGCCGGACGCTTCTGTCCCTGTCCCTCCGTGTCCCTGCCCTGCCATTCCACACTTGCGGGAGCAGGGGGCGGGCAGGGAGACGGGTTCCCACACAATAAGATGTGCTTGGGGCTTAACAGCGTTGATCTGCTAGGTTTGCATTTGCAGTGCCAATAAATGTGACGGTTCCGTTGGCTTGTGTGTAACCACTCACTGACCATGCCAGACAGGCTACATTCTCCAGGGCTGGAGCCTGACGATTCACAGCACATGAACTGGATTTCTGCTACTCTCCGGGGCCTTCCCCCTTCAAAGAGTTTCCTGACCTGCCCATGCCCACTTCTCTCTCTTCTGGCCCAGGCCCTACATCACCTACTGTCAAAAAAAAGGAGAAAGCCAGTGAACTGTGCTCAGAACGAATGGCTCCTGCAGCCATTGAAAGACACAAGAAAAGTTCACAGACATCTTATATGGCTTCAGCAACACCTTAACTGACCCCCGCAGAGAAAGGCCACAAAAGAAATTAACAGCAAACACCAAACAATGAACAGTGCTTAACCCGCCCTCCGGCCCCACCCACATGCAGCGGTCAGACTCGCCCAGCAGTGCTCTAACCACCGCTAGGGTTGTCAGATGGTTTAACCCCCACCCCCCAAAAAAAACCACCGGGGAAAAATTCTGTGGAGAAAAAGAAAAGGGGAGACCAAAGTTGTTGAGCCAAAAAAAAAAAAAAAACCAGCATGGCCCCTTTAAGAAATGCCTTTCAGGTTTTTTGGTCTGCCATCCTGTCTCCCGGCTCCAGGTCAGACAGCTCCCCTGTGGAACCAGATAAGCATCCGGGATTTTCGCCCCCTGGACGGGAAAAAAAAAAAATCAGAAAATACCAGACATTTTAGATGTCCTGTATTTTCTGAATTTTTTTACCAGACAAGAGATGAAAATACCAGACTGTCTGGGTCAATCCCGGGCACCTGGCAACCCTACTCACTGCTCCTAGGGAGCCGTGTGCCAAGGAAGCGCTGCTGGCCCTGCCAGATCGGCTTTGGAAATGGGTTCCAGTCATTGCGTGCTCTCCTCAGCCACTCTCTGAACAGGTGTTCACAATAACACTGCATCGTGATAGCGACAGAACCCCCGTCTCCCTCCACAGCACAAGCCCGCAGCCAAAGGTGTCACCCCTCACAACAGTCTGCAGCCTATTGGGATGCAAACAGCCGGTGCAGGGGATCGAACCCCACAAAGCCACGTTGGCACACAACCAAGTGCTGAGGCTGTCGTGTGCTTTCGGTGCGACACGCCCTTTGGCAGCCACAGAAGTTACCCTCTGGTTCCCCACCAATCCAGGGTGTGTGAGCATGTGTCATCCTGGATTGCCTTGTGCCCTGGGAACTTGGGCCAGCGGTCAAACGGGTGGGCCCTTCTCTGTACTAGCGCTGAGCCGGCTCCATCCAGAAGCATTCCCCGGTGGCCTCATATACATCGCAGGACACAGCACGCCACCGTGAGGGGAACCACCCCGGCAGAGCTGTGCCAGGCAGGGACCCCAGTCTGAGCCCAGCTCTTCTTTCCATTACAAAACCCACTACCCCAAGTGGATGCCCTACTGGAGTGTCAGTAAGGGGAGCGGGGCCGAGCGGGCACGGGACAGCCCTACGCAGCAGTCCCCCCGGAAGCTTGGCATCACAGCTGCCCAGTGAATGAACAGATCTCACCCTTTCGCCAGCACCCAGCGCAGAGACAAACATTCTTATTTAAATACGAAGCCAGGCTCCCCTGGGAGATGGACACAGCCGGAGAAAGTCGGCAGCTGCTCGTATGGCAATTCCACGTAAATCAATCCTGGGAGAACGTCTCTGCTAAATATGCCGGCAAAGCATCATTCGGCTCCCAGGCTGGGAACGCTGGCATCAGAGACTCTTTGGAAGCCAATGGCTTCCCTGCACCATGCTTAGGAGCAACACCCAGGCTCACCCTGAGGCGTGTCACCCTATAGCCCTGGCCACACCACACCCCCACTGACAAGGACCACGTGCTCCCTCCCGCCCAGAACGGCTAATGCAAAAACTGCAGCACCGCTGTAACCTCCAACTCCCAGCATGCCTTTCTGCCATGCCACGGAACCAGCAGGGTGGGGATCCCGACCCTGAGAGCTCAGGCGGCTGTAGAGGAACGACTTTCACCCGCAACCAAGGCAGCGCAGCCTTCAGCACACTGCCCCCTGCTGGGCTCTGTAGTTCCTCTGTGCTGAGGAGTACAGGCCAGGTACAGTAATGCCAGCAAACCTGCCCTGCAGATTAGCCCCACGTGACAGGGAGCGTGCTGCTTCCCATGGCATGGTACACAGAGCCCGGCCCCTGCCCCTGCAGGAGGGAAGCCGAAGGGGAATAAAGAAGCGTCTCTTTGTGCCCCTTTCCTCCTCCCCGTGAGCCCACACCAGCTCTCAGTAAACGGCAGTGCATTCGGTTCTGCTCCAGTTCCCCTACTGCACCCATCACTGCTGTCAGAGTGACCAGGCAGCGCCAATTCGGAGATGTGTCTAGGCTAACAGCTCAGAAAAGCTCCATTCAGTCAGCTAGCTCATCCCCCTGCCAGCGAGAGTTTTGTCCAGCTCTTCCTCTTCTGCCTGCCAGCTGGGCTCTGCTTTCAGTTGCCCTATTCACTGTCCAGTATATTTGGGGGTGCATCCTTTATATCAGTGCGATTCTACTCTTACTAAGCCTTCTCCACACCGTGCTTGCACTGGGCGTTGTCTGTTTGCATGTCACCAAGTTTAATCCTGTTTGCTTTTTATAATTATAATTAAATGCGGCTATTTTTAAAAAGAAAAAAATGTCAAGGGATTGCAGAGCATTAATTGTCCAATTCCAAACGGCTGATGCACCAGAGTTCCAGCTCCCAGATACAGAAACCGCATGGCAGGAATGAGAATAAACCTCCATTTGCGTGTGTCAAGTTCAGCTTGTTTCTGTTCTCTGGGAAAGTCTTTGTGATCTTTCTGCTGTTCTCTGGAGCCTTTTTTGTTGCTGCTTTTATGTTTTATTGAGGGAGGAGGGGAGTTAACGGATTACGGGCCTTCTTTTCCTCGCTGCAGTTCAGATGGGGCACTGGAGAGGATAATGCATTTGGTCTTGTGGGAGTGGTCGGGGCTGAGGGCACATGCTCTCTTGCTCTCTTCAGGCCTCTGCAAGTGATGGACTGAGGATTGTGAGGAATCACACATGAAACGATGCGTTTTAAGCGGAGGTTGAAATTAACAGATCAGACTGTCATCTGTAGGGTACCATTCTGCCTTTTCTCACACTCTCCCTGCTGTGGGAACGAACGAACCTCTGCAAAGAGAACAAAAGGGCCACTCGTTTCAACGCAAAAAGGAATTCTCTGAACCTGCAAGCTGCTCATGTACATACCAAAGATCATTTTCCCTTGGCGTCTGTCAGCCAGGTTGCCAATCATTTTAGCTCACAATATCGCTTTGCTTTTTCTCGTAGCGGTGACATTCACAGATTTGTAAGATTGCAAAAGAAAGGAAAGTCTTCTGCACTTTCATCAGCAGCTGGAAGAAGGAAGTTGATACCACATGAAACCTGGATCCATGAAGGGAAAATATATTGTCTGTATCTCAGATCAGCAAGGTGCTGAGGCTTGAAATAAGCGCTCTGCAGAACATACAGATGAAAGCCTGCTGCTCCAGCAGCATGGGGAAGATTTCACATACACTGTCAGACCAGGGACATTTTATCTTTTACAGCGATTCTATGGAAATGGGGGGGAAATTGCCTTTCGCCTGGTGCAAATAATATCTAATACTCAAATGACTGCTGCAAATAGCACCCTTGTGTCACTTGTACTAAGTACCTGATTAAAGGGCCACAGGAAATTTCAGTTATCAAGCAACAATTTTTTTACCAGCTAAATGGAAGGTGCCATGGGATAAAGACCAAGAAGGACCCAACTGGTCTCAAATGAATCGTCTCCAGACAGCCCCCAGTACTCACTAGCATGTCAGGGTCGCCTTGCAAAGGGAAAGTTCCAACATGGGCACCGGGAGGAAAATGACCAGCAATCTTTTTGAAATGGTCACAAATAGGCTGAAATTACCTAGCCCAGTGTGACAAAATCCTGCTCGCATGAGTTAATTTAAGCTTTTCAGTTTGTCAGAAAGCAAGTATGTGACAGGCCCAGCTAAACAATCCGCCAGCTAGATTTCAAATCCCCCTTATAAAAGGCAACAGCACAAGCACTCGCTTACAATGAATCCAAACAAGGCCCTTGGCTCAGAGAAGCCTGCCAACAGGACCAGCCAGCTAGCTGATTAGACAGGTTGGCAGAGGTGTATATGCTAAGATACAATCTATGTTTCACGGCACATCTGGAACAAATCCATCCCGCATTTAGCTGGGGCCAAGGGAAAGATGTTACCTTAAAGGACACCAACATGGATTCATGTAACCTCCTGGCACAGGGTGACAGAGACAGAAGTGCTCGGTGGGTGTGTTTTTGTGTCCTCAAGGGAAAGAGGGCTGGAAGCAAGCTGTGCTGCCATCACCCCGGCATTGTGCTGTCCTCAGTCTCTGGTGTCTGGAGGCTGAGGAGCCCGGGGGAAGGGACTGACCTGCAAGGCTGGTCTCAAATTGAGTTTTCAAAGCTTTTCTCCTGTAAAAATGACTTGGCGTCTCTTGGAGGTTCACCTCTACACCCAGCGCATCACCAGGGGAACAGACTGGTGGGAGGGAAATGACATCCCAGCAAAAGAGCCGATGCGCCAGGGGTGTCTGAAGGGGGAATTTGTCGCTGCTGGTCCTCAGGCCCTTTGCTGACCAGAGCAGTCGTGGAAACACTTGCTTCCTGCGCAGGGCGCCCGCGGTCACACCGTTTTCAGCTCACTTCTCGTGTGGACTGGAGCAACGTGTCACGCCTTGAACACGGTCAGCAGCGGAGTAGCCATTTTCAGGCGCACGTATTGTGTGATCTGAGGGCTGGTATCGCACGTGTTTGTGAGTGAGACACGTAGTTAGTATTTGGGATCAGCCGGGGGCTTGACATTCAATTTGAGCGATCGCCTCCAACCACGAGAGCACACTCGGGCACGCAGCAGATGCACAGGCTCAAGACACTGAAAATCTTTCCTGGCCCCTTTTGCCCCAAACCAGCCCCCTGCCTGGGTCCGCGGAGGCATCCCTGCTTGAGAAATCTTGGGGCTCCTCGGACTGGCAGAGACCCCCCAAGTCCAGAGTTTCATTCAGCTGTCTCCTCTGCCGTTCACGTTGGCCATTAGTCACATGGGCACATGCCATGCTCTTTGCAACAGGCGCCGTCGTGCGCCCTGGCACAGCTTGTTTAATTGCCTCCGCAACAGGCCTCTGCCCAGGGGGCATGTCACTTTCCACCACAATCTCTGCCAGTCACGAGCAATTCAGCTGTCGCGCATCTGCCTGGGGAAGGGGGGGTAACGCAGATCCTGCTCCATCTCACTCGATTAATGGCCTCTGTGCTGTGCCCCTGGCCAGGGGAATCGCTCTGTGAAGTGACCCCTGCAATCATACGTCAGATCTCTGCCAGTCCATTTACTGAATTTACCAGTCACCCATTTTCTGTCACCACCGGCTGCAGCCCCTTCCTCTCTGACAGCTCAGCAGCCACACGTGGCCTTGGAGCTCTCTCCGAGCTCGCCGCAGTGTTGCGAGGGCTGTGCGCCATGTCCCAGGGCTGCCAACCATCAGGCAGGGGGCTGCTCGGCCTACACCTGACCTGGAAGCCAAGGTTTGAATGTGAGACTAGGGTTGCCAGGTGTCAGGTATTGACCCGGACAGCCCGATATTTTCGCCTCCTGTCCGGGAAAAACATTCAGAAAATAGCGGACACCTGAAATGTCTGGTACTTTCTGATTTGATCCCGCCCAGGAGGCGAAAATCCCGGATGCTTACCTGATTCTGCAGGAGAGCTGTCTGGCCCAGAGCAGGAGACAAGATGGGGACGGCTGCTGGCCAAAAAGCCTCGAAGGCATTTCTTAAAGGGGCCATGCTTTTTTTTTTTTTTTTAAAATAACTCTCAGGGTCCTTTTTTTATTTTGGCTCAACAACTTTGGTCTCCCTCCCCCCCCCCCCTTTTTTTTCCCCTCAACAGAATTTTTTCCCTGGTGTTTTTTTGGGGCATGGGTGTGGGGGGGGGGGGAGGAGAAGGGTGTTCGGTATTTTTGGTTAAACCATCTGGCAACCCTACGCGAGGCCGTAGGTGGAAAGTCAGTATTAACGATTCAACCCTCGAACAATCTGGCGTCTTATGTCAGGGCTCAACCCAACGTTTCTCACTCAAGCCTCTGCCCGCGCAGGGGAGATCTGGGTGTGCGGTTTTAATGGCTAGACAGGGCATGCCTGAGCCAGATGAGGCACTTGGTTAGGGCTCCCTACTAAACAGCTTTTAGCTTGGGACATCCAGCTCTGGCGCCAGCTCCGCCGCAGCAGCCTAGGTGTCTGCAGGCACATGACTGGTGGCTCGGCCAGGAACCTGGGAGTTGAAGGTTTAAGGCTTGTGCTAAAGAGCCAGGCTCCATAGCTGGGACTAACAGATTCTCAGCCTCTATGGATCAGACTCCAGGGAAAATGCACCGCGAAAAGGATGGTGGATTCGGACTCCTGGCTGAAATCTTGGCCCCACTAAAGTAAATAGGAGTCTTGCTGTTGACGTCAGTGCAACCAGGATTTCACCCCAGAGTAGTGAACAGAGGACTGAAGGGCTGGCTGAGGGAGGCTAGCCCGAGCCCCTCCCCTTCTGGGGCCCAGGAGCTGGATCCCAGGGGCCTGGCACTGCTGCCGACAGCCCTGACGGCGCGTGTCTGTTTCCAGTTCTCCAGAACAGCGACTAGTGCCCGGCCTCTCTCAGCAATGAGCGGCAGGGATGCTGAAGTGTCCTGAGGACAGAATTACGAATTGGGTCTGATAAACAGTTCAGTCTGACTGTCTACAATTATGAGTTCATATCTTATTACTCAGCTCCAGTCGCTGCAGTAGAGTCAGCCCAGACCTTCTGGAGTATGACTCTGGGTAATTTATGGGGAACGGAATAATGAAGTTTCAGAAAGGAGACAATACCGAAAAACCTCCAGCTCTTAAACTGATCGTGTAGCAGGTGTGACAATATGGATCTCATCCCTCTATGTGCTTTTCATTTCTGACCTTATTAAACACGTTGCTTCTCATCGTTCAGCGAAGCTGCACATGACACTCCTGGAGTTAAATTAGATTAACTATGCAATCTGTACAATCCCCACCAATCGCAAACCTGCGGAGGAATGGCCACAGCAGAACCCCAGTGCAGAGTTACACACACTGGAATTACTGCTTCTAATTCTGGATTTAGAGCCCCATTCATTGTAACTATAGCAACATAGCTCTGTGCGTTGGGAATATTGGGTTTTCTCTAGGTACAAGCCAGAGAGCTTTGTGGAGCTTTATGTATTGATCTAGCCAAGTTTTCTGATACAGCTGATCTCCATATTTTTATCACAGCAGTTTCAGTGAGACACAGACTGTAGCACAAGTACGACGCGGTCACTTGGCTTAGCAGCAATATAATGGGTCACTGGATGATGTGGGAGACTGGCTCTTCCTGGAACATGCAGTAGCTATCCAGGCTGCAGAGAGAGAACATTATATCCCACCAGACGGGTTGTCCTGGAACCGTTTCCAAGCCTTGACTGTCGAGAGTACCACGCTCTCTAGCCCAAGGTGTGCTAGGCGCGATCAGACACACAGCAAGAATTCACAGCCCTCGCAAAGGTGGGGCTCCTTTCTACCCTCCTGACCTGGGCTGTTTGGGCCCCGATCACCCTGGGGTCTCCCAACCCCACCTGGAGACTTCACAGCCCAGGGGCTCTGCTCCAGTACGCCCCTCCAACCACTTGCATATCCGCAATACTAAGACCTGAAAGGGTCCCCTTGAGGATAGTCTTACGGGGGTAGGAGGAATCTTCCCTGGCTGATTATGGGGCTTTTAGGATCCTATGATGTTGCCCCATAATCAGCCAGGGAAGGGTCTCACCCCACCTGCATGTTAGGCTGTATCCAAGTACTCCTCCGGTGAACCTGGATTGAGCGGGGATGATGTATGTATCAACAGGATGTTTTCAGATCACACCTTGACATTTGGGGACACTGTATGAATTCTGCACAATGAAAGACCCTGTATTCATGAGAGCCTGAATTTCCCTGTCTTTGCGAGATTACATCTCAACGAAGAAAAGAAAAATAACATCGCTTTTTGCATAGGAAGTAGAGCAGCTGGCGCACTAAATACAGCTCAAGCTAAACTTCCACTTTAACTTCCTGGTTCCAGATTCTCAAATTCTAAAACTTTCACTTAGCGGGCGGACGTTTTCCAGGCCTCCTCTACTGGGCCAGGGATCGTTCTTGCAATACTTGGAGCAGCTCCGACACCAAAGGGGGCATGGTGGGGAAGCTGAGAGATGGCAGGGAATTCTTGCCTGTGTGTATTGCAGTGACAATCAATGTGATTTGCTGAGCTATAGGTCACTGAGGGCTGCACGTCAGGTACAGGCAGGGAGGTTTCACCACCAATGGTAGCTCAATGTTCCAGCAGAATGGCACCTGCCTAGCTAGTTTACAGTGTGGTCCACAGCTTATGCAGTGGTTACATGAAAGTTTGAGAGGTGCGTGGCCTTGCTAAGTCAGCTGGTTGATGCTCACCTGACCTCATTCATGTGGCATTTTGCACACTGCAGAACACAGGGGCATGCCACTCAGGGCTTCTACGCCATCTGAATGTTTGTCACGTAGGTGTGCAGGGAAGAGCCCTGGACTCCAGCATTGCAGAGCCGGTAGAGTGAATCGCATGCAGGTACAAAGAGGACATCTTGTCTCCCGCCTCACACAAAGCGGTTGGAATGGCCTTCAGGCCTGCCCAGCCTCGTTAGCAGGCAATGCCATCCAAACAACAAGACAGTATTGGGGTGCCAAGGAAAAGGCTCTGAAATTCCAGGGAATACCGACGCCAAGGTGGCGCCTCGCTGTGCCTCCTTGGTACGTGCATTTTGATGCAAGTTGTTGTTATGCAACCACATTCATTCTCAAATACAATGTGCGTGCACACAAATGCTTTCAATACGCGTGGCCCTCGGACCCACTGAGGTGGCCTTGACACCTCCCCCGCAAGCCGGGGGGAGCCGTTGTGTCCAGCGTACAGGCCGGGGCGTGTCGTCCCCCATAAAGTCCCTCAGTGCAGCTTCTCTCTGTGCTGCTGATTTAGCACCCACTTCCCCCCATCGCTTCCTGTGTGTGCATGAGGCCACTGAGCATGGAGGACCAGGCACTAGAAAGAGCATTCAAATAGCTGCAGTCATTTCCCCAGCTTTCCACTCCCGGAGAGAGGCAAATGGCTCAAGGGAGGCCTCGGCTTCTTGCAAGGCTGGGGGATTGTCTCTTGGCCACGTTTCCACCAGCACTTTTGCTGCAATCCTTTCAGTGTGTGTGTGTGTGTGTGTGTGTGTGTGTGTGTGTGTGTGTGTGTGTGTGTGTGTGTGTGTGTGTGTGTGTGTGGGAGGGGTGTTTTTTAAAAGGTGGCTCAGTTGTTTAACGTGGGAAAAGTTCATTTGTTTTCCCCTTTCCCATAACTCACAGAGCTGAGGTGATTCTGAAAAGTAAACAAAAGCATTTCAGAAGGTGGATGTTTTGGAAAGTCACAGGCTTGTGTCAGAATAAAGGTTGGCAGCTTTCGTAATGGTAGCTCTGTTGTGATAGTTCTACACTGTTTGCTTAGGGAAGGTGGCTGTTTAAAATGTTTCCACAGCCCTTCTGAAATATAATTTGTTTCTGTTTTAATTCACTTAAAAGATAGCTATGGATTATACACAAAATGGTGCAGCAGACCTCCCTAAATACTCCCTGATTGGAAGAGGGGGCTGTTTTCCCTGAGTATTTGCATATAAGACAGCTGCAGGTCCCAGTCCAAATTATACGTGCTTACTGAAACCAGATCTAAAGTGGATAGAACTTCAGATCACAGGTTTATATTAATTTTAATGTTCCCAAGATTAGTCAGAATTTTTTAAGCAAATCATTCGTTTACTTGGATCCTTGTATCACATTAGAGATATTGGTTGTTCAGAGATTAAATCAATTTTAGATTCTTCTCCTACTGAGAATTATACTTGCTGATTAAAGGGGCTTTATGTTAATTTCAATAACATTTTGCCTGCCGAACATCTTCTCATTTGCTGTTTCTAAATGCAATGGGATTATTTTGTTGAGTCTCTATAGCTTGGAGCTGGAGGTTGTGTGTCAAGATGCCAACCAGCAAGCAAGCTGTGCTTTTAATGTCAGTCCTGACTGTGCCACCACTGGTCCCTTTAACTCTGTATGCTAGAAGAGTCCCTTTCCTGCATAGCCAACCTAACTATCTTGCATGACAAAAATTAGAAACTGAAAGGGTGACTTGCCAATAACTCCAGGGGCTAGCAGGAGTTGCTTTCATTACTGCTAAAAGAAAAGGCAAACAACGTGAATTAAGGGAGAATAATATAATTAATGCCAGTTAACATGGCCTTATGGAAAATGGGTTCTGTTCAACTAACTATTTTCCTGGGATAAGGTCACAAGTTTGGTTGGTAACATTAATATCCCTGATGTAATATACTTAATCTTCTGTAAGACGTTTGACTCAACACTAGAAAGCAACTTAATTTGGCACAGTTAAAGGAATTAAAAGCTAACAAAATTATAGGTCTCAAAATGTAGTCGTAAACAGAGTCATGCTCAAACAGGTCTGCTGTTAGTGGGATCTGACGCTATTAAACATTTTTATCAGTGTCGTGGGAAAAAAAATTTCTGATGTTGGCATGACACAAAAATAGGGGAGTGGCAAATACAAAAAAGGTCAGAGGTCACTGATTTCAAGCAATCCGGATTGGTTAATGGGGCGCAAGTGAACAACGTGTGTTTTAGTGTGACTACATGTATACATCTAGGAACAAAGAACGTAGGCCCTACTTATAGGGTGGGGAGACTCTACCGTGGGAATCAGCGAGTCTGGAAGCATTTGCTGGTCATGCTCGATAATCAGCTGAACGTGAGCTCCCAAAGTGACTCTGTGGCCCAAAGGGCTAATGCAATCCTGGGGTGCATAAGCAGGGGGCCATAAGCTTAAAAATGAGAAGAGACGTTCTTTTACATCTGAGTTTGGCCCTGGTGCAGCCGAGGGTAGAATACTGTGTTCAGTTCTGGTGCCTGCACTTCAAGACCGATGTGGATCCACTGGAAAGGGTTCAGAGAAGAGCATCCGAAGGGCTTTCATCCCTTCTCTTGGGGGCGTCATGGAGACTCCACGCTCCATGCGTCTCAGCCCACGTCTAAAGAGACATCACCTTACTAGAGAAGCTGCTCCATCGGCAGGCGATCCAAGGTGCTGCAGACTATCCTGACTGTCACAGCCGGTGCACCTGAGACTCTCAGAAACAGAGCGGTCCCTTCCCATCAGACGGGCTGTCAAGTTCTGGGGTGCAATCCAAACCAGCGGGGGTTGTCTCACTCCTTACCCTGCAACCCCGCGTGCGTGAAACGCTCTTTTGCCACAGCTCCTTGCCTGGAATGGTCAGAGTGAGAAACAAGCGGGTTCTCTGCGCTACCCCACTCCAGGGCGCTGATGTCAGCAGTTTGCCTCCCACAGTAAGAGTCTCCCCTGGTTTCTACCAGCTGTGATCCCACCTGGCAAGATGATTCCACCATCCCAAAACCACACGCTCTGCAATGCCCAGCCTTTTCCTGGACCATTCAGAGGAATAATAAAGCCCATTTGCTCTTCTGAAGAGACAAAATGCCCAGCTCATTGCTTGAACAGGAATCTAGCAATCACTTCCCTTCAAACCCAGCACGAGATGCGTTTAGACTAAAAGTAACACTAGCGTGTTCATTCATTACAAAAAAGGTTTTAAGTGAGATCATGTATAATGGATGAAGACTGAAATGATTACAAATAGGAGTGAAACCGGCTTTGTAATGCTAAAGATTTTGACAAGCTATTGTCTAGGTCGCAGGGTAAGATTCTTCTTCCAGCCCACACTTCTTCCAGCAAGATGGCTGACTGCCCATCTGGTCAGGATCTCCTCCCAAAAGCGCTCATGTTGTCTTTTTAGGAGTAAAGATGACAAGGGATTCTCTCACTCAATGAACTTCAGACATGGATTCTTCCAGAGGTTACCCCCAAAGTCAAGGTCATTCAAGCTGTGAGGAAGGAGACATGGACTCTGCTGGAGAAGGAGGTTCCAAGTTGGTTTCTTTTCCCGCTGGGGTTTACTATATGCAAACGGATAAGAACACAAGAAGAGCTGTACTAGGTCAGACCAAGGATCCATCAAGCTGACAGTGGCCAATGCCAGGTGATTCAAAGGGACTGAACAGAACAGATAATCACCCATTCCCAGCTTGTGGCAAAGACTAGGGACATTTCAGAGCATGGGTTTGCATCCCTGTCCATCCTGGCTAATAGCTATTGACGGACCTCTCCTCCATGTACTTATCTAGTTCTTTTCTGAACCTTGTTATATAGTCTCGCCCTTCACATCCTTTGGCAGAATTCCATAGGTTCACTGTGTGAATAAATACTTTCTTTTGTTCTGTTTTAAAGCTGCTGCCTATTAATTTCATTGGGTGACCTCTAGTTCTTGTGTTTAGGAAGTGCTATTTGCTCCTTCTCAGATTTATTTTCTCCAGACCTGACATGATTTTATAGACTTTTCATATCCTCCCTGAGCCATCTCCTTGCAAACTGAAAAGTGTCCATCATTTTAATCTCTCCTCATAAGGAATCTATCCCATAGCCCTAATTGAGCTACTCCTGCCTACTCCACTGCAAATGAATGGCCAATTGTGATTGCCAATCGACTCAGATTAATCTTGGATAGAGGTGTTGGCTTGTCATTTATCTGGGAGAAACCAGCTTTCCCCCCTCCCCATACAAATCTGGAGAATATATTTGACTCCCCCATTTCTTTCCCTTGGACACTCACTATACACCATGCAGGAATACAAATGATCAGTGTGATGTCTGTTTTCCAATGATAACTTACAGGGCATGTTATTTGATACAGCTCCTAGGCCTTTGGTGGAAAACTTAGCTCTGACACTGGCTCCATGTTTCATTCACCAGCCTGAAGCTGAGGGCACTTTCAGTTGAACAAAGGAAACGTCATTGAATCTTGCGCAGCTCTGTCCGTGTATCTGAGCTACTTCTAGCGCAGGTCCCCACGTTCCCCGGTGTCCCGTCAATAACAGTCCCACCTGGAACACTGTCTCTCTGCCCATCAATCCATCTCCACGGGCATCAGAACTCACAAGCAGATTTTTTTTTAAGTGACAAGATGAGACCTTGTGCCAGTCAAGCTACCAAGCAAAACTTCCTTCTTTCCAGCAGCCCTGGAGATTTCTCCGCACAGAGACACTGACCTGACTCCAGACCAGCCCGTGGAAAGTGTGAAGTCCCTCTCACAACTGCAGTTCTAGGAGTGGGAGCTCTGGCATGCTGCAAAGGGGAGATTTTCACCTTCCGATTGAAATACCCAGCACCTGCCTCTAACCTGGGAAGTTCCAGCATCTCAGACATAGCGCAGAAAAGCTATTTGAGGTCATTTTGAAAGGTTTGACTGCTCCCCAGGAGCCCTGTGCACTTGGATTCATGTCAGTATTACTGAGGGAGCTTGTTACATCAAATTTCAATAGCTCTTTCTTCAAACCGGAGCAGCTTGCTCTAGCTATTACAGACAGGCCTTGCGGAGGGATAAAAAGGGATACAGCTTTTTCCCTTGTAATGTCAAGGGAGTCTTCTGTGCTGTGAACAAGTTCTCCCTCTGTCCCCATCCTGCACAGAGATTGCAGATCCTCGAGCCAGGGTCCAAACACACCCCTCTTCCCAGGGTTCAGTTTTAGGGATTCCATCCATCACTGGTCCCAGATTCCTAGACAGCCCCTTGCACTGCAGGTGGAGTTAGCAAGCTGCAGCTGTCTCTCTGGAAGTCAGCAGAAGAGGAGTAGTTCCACGCGAGGCTCCAACACAGAGTCACCCTCCAGCTCAGACTGGTAACAGAGCATGGATAGCGTCCCCAGTACCACCACCACCCCCCCACGCTACCCCTGCTTCCCACTCTTCTCTCCCTGTTAAGCCTGATCCCGAGTTAGCCGCTGGCCGCCAGTGCAAGCCCTCTGAGAAGGAGCAGAGGACACAGCCTCTCCCCTCCTGGTGGCAGAATGCTGTGTCTCTCCCTCATCCGCATGGACAAGAGACTAAGGTTTGTCTCCCATGTTGCTGAATGCTGCCATGCTGGGGCGATCACATTTTTCCTACCTGTCAATCAAAAGAGCACGTTACTCACCATCTCCATAAACCTGGATCTGATTCCCATTTGGGAAGACTCACCGCACGACAGTATTTATATTGGGTGGCTGCCTTAGAGTTCTGCTCATGCACCGATTCTTGCAGTGCTATCTGCAATGTGGTGAACATCCTTAATATTCACTGCCAAATCCTCCACTCTCGGAGGGGTAAAGGACAGTTTAGGGAATCAACCTGGGCTCTTTTGAGATACAGAGACGTAACAAATATTTTACCAGATTAGCGCTGCTATCAAACGTGCAGCAGCCTATCTCTGCAATAGAAACGGAGCAGGTGCAGATGCTAGGGTTCATTTTCCAAAATTAGGTTATAAAATCTTCTGTGTGCACCCAGGATTACCGGGGCTCTGTCAGACCAGAGCCTACAGCAGCTTTGCAATAGAAGGGAGGCCTTCAGATCCCTCTGCAGTTTTATCAGCTATTTCTGCAGTCACATTCCGACTCAGCCTGCATCTTGCTCTCTGGCTGAAAGCAAACCTGCTCTGTTCTGTGCCACTGCTGCCATCCAGAGCCAGTCTGAATAGCTGTCTCAGAAAACGGACTCCAGGAGCATGGAGCTCACCTCGAGCCGATTGCTGCCGTGTTGTAGCAACTAACGCCCAGCATTTGCAAAGCTTCTTTTTTATATTTTTTTAAGAGCAAACTGACCAATAGAGAAGATCTTTGGAGAAAATGGCCCTGCAAGTTTGAATGTTATGCTCAAGGATGGGAAATCTGGGTCTTTTGATAGAACAAAGTCATTGGCTTTCCTTTGCTGTCACCTTTTGTGACGTGCATGTCCAGCTTCATTTACTTTCCTGCCAACATCCCTCTCCCCTGGCTTAGAAACACAGAGGCAGATCCCAGAGCTCGGGCGGGAAATGGAAACACACTGAGGCATCTTTTGCTGTTTATGCTTCTTGCAGTGAGCATGGGCTCCTGCCACGGGGTGACAGGAGGGCTAACGAATCTCTGCCGATACTTTCAGACTTCTTTTGTGCCTCAAAGCAAGCTATTCTCAACGCGTAAGCCCGCCACTTTCAAGCTTGGGAGTGAAAACCGAAATCTAGGTTTGGGCTTGCAACTACTGGAAATTATTTTCAAGTGCCCAGAGCTCTGACAGATGCCTACCGAAGTCACATGGGCACTGTACTTCTGGACGTTAAAAATCAGCCACTTTGATTCCAGGATATCAATCAGGATGTTCTGTCGATTCTACCCACATTCCCAGCAAAGCCTTTTCCCTTAACTCATTGTCTGAGCCAAACCTCCACAGGCTGAGGGTTCGGAGAGGAGCTGGATGGGGCCCCATTCGACAGCCACGGACGTTCGTGAATATCCTCCATCGGTTGGAGTGTGCCTTGGATCAGGACTTCAGTGCCAGCCCTCCAGGGAGGACTGCGTATACAACATGTCACCGGCATGTGGCACGGTAGTAGTGCACCAAGGATACACACAGTGCAAGATTTTGCAGGTTCAGACTAACCCGGCTACCCCTCTGATACTTGACAGTGCAAGAGAGAGTGCAAAACCATATGCATGCTGCTGGTGGAAGGACTGAGGCCCACAAGCTAGTCTAGCCTTTGATATGTGCAGGGTCATTTTACCTACTGGGTAGCATGTCCCCCCCCCACACACACACACACACACGACTTCCTCCACATTCCATTGCAGACCCCTCTCTGCAGCGAGCCCACCTAAGCTAGTACAGGTGTCCGACCGCTGGGACTGCCACAGACGTGAGCTGACACGCTCCTTTGTGCCGGGCCACAATCAGCTTTGCAAGAGTGCCGGAGGGAGGAAGGTGGGCAGGAGCAGCCCTGCCCTTTGCCCTGACAGCTGCCTCAGGTCCATAAGCTCAGATCCACCATCTGAGCTAGAGCAATAGGACGGGGTGTGAGGTGACCAGCCCGTGCAATCCCAGTGTTCAGCCCCCCGGTTCAAAGCCCTCGCTCTCCTTACTCGGATGGCACAATCACGAGACGGCTGAGGGGCCAGGCAGGTGCCCACCGACAATGCAGCTACACATGCACAGGAAGTGGACTGAGAACGCCACACCTGCAGTGTCGGTGCACAGCTGTGGAGCGCAGAGACCCCCTCTGCACCGGGCATGACTAGGTGTTCACGGCGTCCAAGCCTAGCGCTGAGCTCTTGGAAACCTCGAGCTGTCCCAAATAGGCAGCTATTCTGGGGTGGTTACTCTGCCTCTAACACACTCCTCGTGATCACAGGTGAGTTCTCTGGAGCAGCAGAGCACTCCATGTCCCATTCTCCTGCCCTTCCACAGAGCTACACCTTACTGCAGGCATTCAGTCACTTCCCCAGGGCGCCCATCTCATGACAGCCTATAGCGGAGCCACTTCTCGGCTCGTTTAATGATGTTCTTGGATCAGCATCAAACTTGTCTAAGTGCCAAAATTCAGCAGGGAAATCGAATGCTGAAAGCAACCCAAGAACACTGGCGCCTAACAGGCAAGTCAACTTGCTATTAGAATTGTAGCTCTAATTAATTTTGGTGCACGTCTGCACTACAAATAGTGAGAAATGTGTCTTCAGAGGAGACATGGACAACATCCCATCTTGGTATAATTCAGGGGACTATGTTGTGCACTTGCAAGAAGCTGAACTTCAATTCATTTGCTGTGCCATCAAGCTGCTATTTAATGTAATGTTACATTACCCATGTTGTACCCTATAATCTACTCCAGAAACAACAAGTGAGGGAAGGACAGTTTGGTCAGGAATATGCATATATAGCATGTGTGCTGAGATATGGTGTAGCTGAGTGTTGGTTTGGAAAGAGAAAAACATGCCCTTCAAGTATAGCTGTGTTGCGGCAGACCTCACTCACCAGGCGGTGCTGGTGTGCACAGTTTCACAGATTTCTTTTTCTTGGCATGCAACCACTGGTCAGTTTTGAAGTACTGTGTTACTTTGGCAATGATGCTTCTTTTTGAAGGAGCTGTTGAAAACAGCAGCCGAGCTTGCTTTCTGCTTTAATCTTTGTAACTAGAGCCAATTCTTGAGGCAGAACAACATCAGGTTGCTAGTGCTGGGCTGAAAGCTCTGAAAGATGGAATTGGTGTGTGCTGTTTGTGAACACCTCTGTTCCAGGACTGGGGCACACATGTAAATAGAACACCGTGCACTAAAAATATAGGAAAACTCTGCACCACTTCTCCTCCCACAGAAAGCCAACCAACAAAACCCTGAAACAGGCTAGGGCTCAGCAGAGGGGCACGTCTGCACTCATTCAACGGGTAATTCAATGGCAATTCAATGGATAGGGCTCAATTCTGCCCCCATATGGTGAGTGGCACTTTATTCCTGAAGTAATTCTCCAGAAGGCAATAGGTCGGTCTTGGCTAGAATCAGAGCCCTGCCCTTACTGCACAGCCAGTGCAAGACAGAACATATACACCAAAGAGACCCAGACACCTCATGGGAGTAGCAGTCTGCACCAAGAACCCATCGATAGGAAAAAAAGGGACTGAACTACAGTTGCCGTGGGGCAATGGGGCACCCTGAAGAGCTGCAATTTGATATTGAATTGACCCAAAACTAAACATTTTGATTCAGTTACAATGTGAAATGGTTTGATTTGGGTCCCATCAACCCAACGCAAACGATTTCCCTCTGTGACGTAGTGGGGGTACCTTGCTAGGGCTGTGGCGACCTCTGCTGTCTGTAGCAAGACCCAGCAGGGAAAGGGGAGTCATTATGCAAAGGTGGCTCCAAACTGGTCTGACCAGCCACCCCCCATGGGGAGAAACAAAGGAAGGTGGATGCCGCCCTGGCTGGGGGCAGGGCTGGAGGAGAGGTGGGTAGTTCCTGTCTGGAAAGCAGGGGAGAAGGAGCTGGGGAGGGGGCTGGGACTCCCCCTTCTCAAGGGGGGCACTGAGGCCTCTTAGCCCCAGTTCCTGTAACCAGATTACATCTGTGCTGTGCTATATCCTGGAGAAGCAATAAACTACCTCCATTCTACTGGCTGGGGGAGTCTGTTCGTGCCATTTGGGGGTGCAGGAGACGGGGACCCCCAACGTGCCGTCACACCCTCTAACGGCATCTAAACATTTCTGCAAAACATGTTTCTCACAGGCAAATGTCAATCAAAAATCACTTCTATGGAAAATCCCCAGCCAGCTCTACCAGAAAGCCCAGGCAACAGGTCCCTAAGCGAGCAATGTCCCTGCCATCAGGTGACTGGCTCCAGTACAGCCTAGCCTGGCCTGGCCAGAGGGAGGGGCAGCACCTGGGGCTATCGAGGAAAAGGGAACACAGAGCTGGGGAGCCCCAGGGAGAGATACTCCTGATGCATTAGAGCTGCCTGAGTGGGCGTCGGGGGCAGGGGAAACCATGGACCAGTGGCAGGCCCAGAATATGGGCAGTGGTTCCCAACCGGCAGGGCACGGTGGTACTACAAGGGGGCCATGAGAAGCTTAAATCTGAGGATCAGGCCCACCTTTTCCTTTTCTTTTCTCTTCCCCCAGCAAGGGGGGTCCATGAAACGTTAATTGATTGACTGAAAGACGCCCAGCGCATTCCCTCACCCCATGCACCGCTGCGAGCCTCCAGCCTGCAGGCCAGGTCCATCACACCCTTTCCATGTTGCACTTGCATCAGATTACATCTCCTGGCCTGTTGCTTATCTGCTTATTTCCATGGCCAAGGACTAGTCACCACGCCACCGGCTCCCAGCTGGAGTTCCAGCTGGTTTGGAACCTCCCTTGGGAATGGGGGTTTCCGCACGCTCTTTCACAAGTGCCCCAGCTCCAAGTCTCACCAGACTCCTTACTGAATGAAGATGGACTCTGGGCTCCAGAGCAATGGAGGAGTCACATGACCTGCCTGGTTATGAAGAGCCAGTGGGAGACATTTGCAAACAGAGCCTCACAGAGGGGGAGCCGGGCTAGTCTGTACCTGAAAACACGTCAACAACAAGGAATAGTCCTGCAGCACCTTAGAGACTGACGAAACACACACTGGGCGCATGCTACCCTCTCCCGCAGACACGGCCACGTTCCTACCAAACAGGCTAGGGTCTAGCCTGTGCTGGACACGGATTCGGAGACAGCATGGAGGGTCCATCTACGCTGCACAATGAAATCCCACCACCGAGTCTCAGAGCCTCGGGCTCACGCTGCAGGGCTAAACACATCAGTACAGCCACACACCCCCCAGAGCCGGTGCCTGGCTCAGATCCCGAGCAACGGGGGAAGGTCTCTGAGCCTGGACTCTTGCCGGGGGAAACATCTACACCGCTGTGGTCAGCCCCCGGCCTGAGCCCCTCGTCCTAGGCTGTTAGACTCAGCCCCAGGGGGTTTTCATTGCAGTGGGGACATGCCCAGAGAGGATATGAGCAGCTGGGCTAACTGCCCCTTTCAGGGCCAGCCTACCCTTTCAGGACAGGCACTGGGGCCTCATAGAGGGGCCAGTCAGACCCACTTGGAAGGGGTCATTCCTATAGGGCTGAAAGATAGGAGAGACAGGCTGGCTCACACGGCCAGCCTGGGAGCAGAGGGATTCCCGGCGATGGCCTGAAGGGAGGTGGGCAGGAGAGCTGCCTGCACAGGGATGCTGTGGCGCGGACGCGCGGGGGCAGGGAAGCTAGCTGTTGAATTGTCATCACTGTTTTAAGTGGGGTGGTTATGGACGCATGGCGGTGCAGCCAATGGCGTGTGCCCTGAAGACGGGGCTGGCCAGCCCAGGGGCGGGTATTAACCCTTCCTCAGCGAGAAGCAATTAGGGAGCAGTTCAAGTTCCTGGATACCAGACAGAGGAGTTCTCCATGCAAAGATGTGTCCAATGCTGTGAATTAGCCATGGGGTTTTCCAACAACGGGTTGCAACCCAGGACCGGGTGGGGGAATGTCGGGCACTGGGTCTCTGCTGCAGGGGGATGGGCTGAGCAGTGGGGGGGCTCAGGCAGCTCCCTGCCTGTCCTAGCACCGCAGACTGAGCTGCGCCCCAGAAGCGGCCGGCAGCAGGCCCGGCTCCTAGGTGGGGAGGAGGAAAGCGAGCGCACAGGGTTCCCCACACTGCCCCTGCCCCGAGCACTAGCTTCGCACTCCCATCGGCTGGGAACCTGCTGCTGCTGCTTCTGGGGGCAGCCTGGTCTGCGGGGCCAGGAGAGGCAGGAAGCTGCCTTAGCCCCCCTGCTGCACCACTGACCAGGAGCCGCTCAAGGTAACCCCCCTCCTACGCCCCAGAGCGCTCCTCCTAGCCCACACTCCAGTCACATTACGTTGGGTCACAGGCATCAACAATCTTTTTCAATGGGGTCACGAGAAAACCATTTGAACCCCCCCCCCCCCAATCAGCACTCTCCTTCAGGCGGCTGGCCAGTCACACTCTGGCATGCAGAACATCGCTCCCCCGCAAGCACCAAGTCACACTGCAGCTGGCCAGTCATTCTAGAGCAAGGGCCCCCCTCTTGCGCGCAGTGATGGGGGTGGGACACAGCTGGTTGCTTTTTACCCTTACCGAAAGGAATCCACGTACGCAGCCAGAGGAGCGTGTGAGCAAGGGGAAGAGGCAGGCACGCGTTGGCACATTCAATGTCACGTTGGCTTGCAATAGCGTACAGTAGCAGGGCCGTCCTGTGCTGGACTCCCTGTGAAACAAGCCTCAGCTCCCCCCTTGTACAAATTCAAATCCAAAAGAAAGCATAACCCTGACTGTTTCAGCCTCTCTCCAACCCACATGTTCAGTGCAGCATTAAATAGTTTGAAAGAAGGACTTTTGGAGGACTGTGCATACTGCATGAAAGCATTCATTAAGTGTATGTTACAGTTACTTTTGCTGTCAAGTCAACAATGCTCAATCAGAGGCTGCTGAAATTTTGAGCTGCCCTGTTTAAGTCTAACAAATCACCTTTCAGCGCAAATCAATTCTGTTTCCTACTAACAAGGACAAATTATGTGTCACCATGGGATTAGTTTCTTTTACATTTCACCAAAAAAGCCCACCCCCAAAAAAGTGAGGGGGACACTTCCCACCAATATAACTTTGGGAAAACTGCTCATGTTTTCCACTGGCAGCAATGTTCCTGTGCTCGTGATTTTGGTTCTGTTTAAAGTTTCATATAGATGGAGCAAAGGTTTCCAGGAAGGAAAATCTGGATTCAAAAACTACTCAGCTGAGAGAAGAGAGTCAGAAGCTAACCCCAAGCCCAGATGCAAGTTCGGCTAGAGCTCCCAGCTTCACATTGGTCTCAACTAGTAGGCAGGACAGAGTACCCAAGAATTTGGGGTTGTACAAAATCTGTAAATCATTCTGGGGCTTAGGCCATCATTAGCTAGGACAGCCACCTACTTTACCCAGAGCATGTTTCAGACACCATAAACGTGAGCTAGCTCTGTTCTATTACAGTTTAGTGTATAGAGAGGGAGAAAAGCCTGTTGAGGGTCTTTCGGTTAAGCCTAGATGCGGGAGCAAGAGAGGTGATGTTGTGGTTGGTGTCTGCTATAGGCCACCAAATCAGGTGAATGAGCCAGACGAGGATTTCTTCAAACAACCAAGAGAAGTTTCCAGATCACAGGCCCTGGTTCTCGTAGGGGACTTTAATCACCCTGACATCTGCTGGGAGACCAATACGGCAGTACACAGACAATCCAGGAAGTGTTTGGAGAATGTTGGGGATAACTTCCTGGTACAAGTGCTGCAGGATCCGACCAGGGGCCTGTGCAGCTTGACCTGCTGCTCTCAAACAGGGAGGAGCTAGTAGGAGAAGTAGAGGTGGGTGGCAACCTGGGCAGCAGTGATCATGGGATAGTTGAGTTCAGGCTCCTGACTAAAGGAAGAAAGGAGAGTAGCAAAATACACACCCTGGACTTCAGAAAAGCAGCCAGTGACTCCCTCAGAGAACCGATGGGCAGGATCCCCGGGATACTAACATGAAGGGGAAGGAGTCCAGGAAAGCTGGCAATATTTTAAAGAAGCCTTATTGAAGGCACAGAAACAAACCATCTCAATGCGCAGTAAGAAAAGCAAATATGGTAGGAGACCAGACTGGCTTACCGGGGACATCCTTGGAAACCTTAAACACAAAAAGGAAGCTTATAAGAAGTGGAAACTTGGACAGAGGACTAGGGAGGAGTATAAATATATTGCTCAAGAATGCCGGGGAGTAATCAGGAAGGCCAAAGCACAACTGGAATTGCAGCTAGCAAGGTATGTGAAGGGTAACAAGAAAGGTTTCTACAGGCACATTAGCAATAAAAGGTGATCAGAGGATATGGAGCCTTTACTAGATGAGAGAGGTAACCTGTGACAGATGATGTGGGGAAAACTGAAGTACTCAATGCTTTCTTTGCCTCTGTCTTCACAGACAAGGTCAGCTCCCAGAATAATACACTAGACAACGCAATATGGGATGGAGATGGACAGCCCTCAGTGCAGAAAGAACAGGTTAGGAACTATGTAGAAAAGCTAACCATACACAAATCCATGGTTCCGGATTTAATACATCCCAGGGTACCGAGGGAGTTGGCAAATGTCATTGCAGAGACTTTGGCCATTACCTTTGAAAACTCGTGGAGAACAGGAGAGATCCCAGATGACTGGAAAAAGGCAAATGTAGTGCCTAGCTTTAAAAAAGGTAAGAAGGACAATCCAGGGAACTACAGACCAGTCAGCCTTACATCAGTCCCTGGAAAAATCATGGAGGGGATCCTCGAGGAATCCATTCTGAAGCACTTGGAAGAGGGGAAAGTGATCAGGAACAGTCAACATAGATTCACCAACAGCAAGTCATGCCTGACCAATCTGATTAGCTTCTATGATGAGGTAACTGGTTCTGTGGATATGGGGAAGTCAGTGGATGTGATCTACCTTGGCTTTAGCAAAGCTTTTGATACGGTCTCCCACAGTATTCTTGCCAGCAAGTTAAGGAAGTATGGATTGGATAATGAACTGTAAGGTGGATAGAAAGCTGGCTAGATTGTTGGGCCCAACGGATAGTGATCAACAGCCCGATGTCTGGTTGGTGGTTGGTTTCAAGCGGAGTGTCCCAAGGATCGGTTCTAGGGCTGGTTTTGTTCAACATCTTTATTAATGACCTGGATGAAGGGATGGGTTGTACCCTCAGGAAGTTTGCGGATGACACTAAGTTAGGGGGAGAGGTAGATACGCTGGAGGGCAGGGATCGGGTCCAGGGTCTCCTAGAGACATTAGAGGATTGGGCCAAAAGAAATCTGATGAGATTCAACAAGGACAAGGGCAGAGTCCTGCATTTGGGACAGAAGAATCCCAAGCATTGTTACAGGCTGGGGACCGACTGGCTAAGCAGCAGTTCAGCAGAAAGGGGCCTGGGGATTACAGGGGATAAGTTGGATATGAGTCAACAGTGTGCCCTTGTAGCCAAGAACGTATATTGGGCTGCATTAGGAGGAGCATTGCCAGCAGATCTAGAGAAGTGATTATTCCCTTTTATTCAGCACTGGAGAGGCCACATCTGCAGTACTGCATCCAGGGCTTCATTACCAGGGCTTGATAAACGGCGGCGAAAGCTGCTCGCCAGCCCCGCATTGCTCATGCGCGCGTCACCGGTAAACGGGGCGCATGGCTGAAATCTACTTGCCACGGGCTAGTAGAGCAAGGGTCTCAAGTTGCAGTGGGGGAGGTCTAGGTTGGACATTAGGAAAATCTATTTCCCTAGGAGGGTGGGGAAGCACTGGGCTGGGTTCCCTAGGGAGCGAGTAGAATTTCCATCCCTAGAGGTTTTGAAGTCCCGGTTTGACAAAGCCCTGGCTGGGATGATTGAGTTGGGATTGGTCCTGCTTTGGACTGGGACCTGGACTGGATGACTCCAGAGGTCTCTGCCAGCCCTGGGATTCTATGATACTGCTTAACATTTAAACAACTCCTCCTGTGTAGCCCTGACAAATGTAAACAGCCATTCAAAGCTCTGCTACAAAGAGCATTCTCCTGGCTCATCCCTTTGACCATGTCCCGTCTCTTTGCACCCCTCCTCCATCATATCAAACCCAAGTTACCTGTCTTCACTCCCAAGGCCTGACATGGCCTAGGCCTGCCCTACCGTTGTCACCAGTTTGCCCACCTATTGCATTTCCAAAGACTGTGGTGTTTTCTCCCATGCTGCCCTCCTACAAAGCTGTGTCTGTGTCCCCTTTACAGCCCCGACCCAAACTCTGCTTTGCCATGATGCCTGGCAAGCGGGTGTGCCTCCATGGTAACCAGAGGCTTATGCTGCCGCATGCTCATTCCTTTGTGCTCCCCTGCATTCCCCTGGAGTCTCTGGTTTTATAATCAGAGTGTCAGCTCTGTATGGCTGGAACCATCTTTTTGTTCTTTGTGTGTGCAGCACCTAGCACAAGGGGTCCTGGTTCATGAAAAGATCGGTTACTTACCTGTAACTGTTGTTCTTCGAGATGTGTTGCTCATGTCCATTCAAAGTAGGTGTGCGCACCGTCTTCCGGAGTGTTTTCCCTAGCAGTACCCGTAGCGCCGGCAGGGCACCCCCTGGAGTGGCGCTGCCATGGCGGGGCATAAGTACCCCTGCCAGCGCTGTCCCACCTCAGTTCCTTCTTGCTGGACACTCCGACAAAGGGGAGGTAGGGTGGGAGTCGAATGGACATGAGCAACACATCTCGAAGAACAACAGTTACAGGTAAGTAACCGTTCTTTTCTTCTTCCAGTGGTTGCTCATGTCCATTCGAAGAAGGTGACTACCAAGCTAACCCCATGGAGGAGGGGTCGGAATAGTCATAGCACCAGAGTCATGAAGAGAGGTGAACAATAAACGGATTTATTCGAACAATCCAACACTGATAAGGCACATATTAAGAACAATGACAACAGGACATATTTACATTACAGATTCGAGGACTGCAGAGCCCACCTCTGCATCCTCCTTGGCCTGCTGTGGTAGCGCATAGTGCGCTGTAAACATGTGAAGGGAAGTCCATGGGGCCGCCCTGCAAATTTCCGTGATTGGTACCTGGGCCCCAAAGGCCACCAAGGACGCCTGCGCCCTAGTAGAGTGTGCCTTCACCCTGGATGGGGTTTTACCAGCCAGTTGATAACATTCTGTGATGCATTGCACCACCCATCTTGATAGCCTTTGTGTCGAAATAGGCGACCCTTTCACCCTGTCCCCAAATGCAACAAACAATTGTTGGGATTTACGGAATGGCTTGGTTCTGTCAATGTATAACACCAGCGCCCGCTTGGCGTCCAGGGAGTGAAGCACCTGCTCCTTAGGGGAGGCGTGAGGTTTTGGGAAAAAAAACGGGAGATAAATCTCCTGGGACAGGTGGAACGGTGACACCACCTTTGGGAGGAAGGCTGGATGAGGCCGTAGCCTTACGTTGCTATGTGAAAAAACAAGGGAGGGCAGGTCTACAGTTAGCGCCCTTAGTTCCGACACCCTTCGAGCCGATGTAATGGCCACAATGAAAGCAACCTTCAACGAAAGGTGCTGCAGGGAACACGTGGCCAGTGGTTCAAAGGGGGGTAACATAAGCCTGTGGAGGACCACATTGGGGTCCCAGGCGGGAAGCAGGGCCCTCACCGAGGGATTCAACTTTTCCAAGCCAATAAGAAACCTTTTAACCACCGGGTTAGAAAAAAGGGAGACTCCTGCCTTACCAACATGGAAGACGGAGAGAGATGCCACATGGACTTTGATAGAGGAAAAGGACATGCCACTAGAACGAAGCTGGAAAAGATAGTCAAGAATAGTTGGAATAGGAGCCAAGAACGGGTGTACTTCTCTCCCGGATGCCCAAGACGAGAAGCGCCGCCACTTGGCAGCGTACGACTGTCTAGTAGAGGGTTTCCTGCTACTGAGGAGGACCATCTGAACCTCTCGGGAACATTCCCTTTCAGGTTGGCTCAACCACGGATAAACCAGGCCGTTAGGTGGAGAGACCGGAGATCCGGGTGAACCATGATCCCCTCGTCCCAAGGTTGAGTTAGCAGGTCCCGGACTGGAGGGAGTGCTATTGGATCTTGGGTAAGCATGTCCACTAGGATGGGGACCCAGAACTGCCTGGGCCACCTGGGGGCTATGAGAATGATCGAGGACTGAAATGTCCTCGCTCTGGTCAACACCCTGGAAATTAGGGGAAACAGGGGAAAAGCATAGAGAACGCCCTCTGGCCACACGGTCGTCAGGGCATCCCCCAGGGAATATTTCCCCAGCCCCAGCAGGGAACAGTAGTTCCTGCTCTTGGCATTGTGTGCCGAGGCGAACAGGTCTAGGCGGGGATAACTTCACCTGCGGAAAACCTGACGGAGAACAGAGTCCTTGAGCGACCACTTGTGGGCTCCAAAGGATCTGCTCAGCGTGTCTGTCATATCGTGCGTGACACACAGGTGCCAGAGTCACAGGGCCTCTTTGCAGAGGGGAGGCGAGTGCGCCCCACCCTGCTTGTTGAGATAAAATACCGCTGCTGTGTTGTCCATACGAACCAGGATCGAGCGGTGAGAGAGCCTTGGCAGGAAGGCTTCGCAGGCTCTCCTCACCGGCCGCAATTCCCGGATGTTTATGTGCAGGGTTCATTCGGAGGGAGACCAGAGGCCCTGAGTCCTGTGGCAAAGATCATGAGTTATCTGATCCGTTTTACATCAGGGGAAAGTAAGTGGGACCTTCCCGAAAGGAAAAGGAGACGATTATGGATTATTAGTAAGTGGATGGAGTGAACCAGGGAGCTCTGGGGTCCCAGCTGGGAGGGCTGTGCTTGGTGAACCTCGAACAGGATGGACGGGGACATAGCAACAGGAGAGGCCTGACTCCAAACCATGAGCTTTCATGCATATGCTAGCGTATTTGATGGAGAGTTACTTCAACTAGCTGGTGGCAGGCTCTGGCATTTGGTTTAATTTCCCTTTTTAATCTTTTCAAAGGAAAAGCAGCTTTTATATCCACACTCCCAGATTCCTCCTGGAGATAGCCCACTGCCTCACAACAGGTCTCCGATTCCTCAAGGAGATGTCCTAGCATCACACCACAGGGGGCTCCACCTTTCTTCAAAGCCAAACAACTCCTAGTATTTCAGAAGGCAAATGCAATAATCCACTCCGTTTTAGCTATAATCGTTTTGAATAAATTTATGAGGAAGAAGAGGTGAAGAGATGTACAGCATGACTGATTATATTAGCATAGAGCAGGCAGAGAAAATGTTATTCAGAAAAAGCAGATTCAGAGCAACTCTGTAAATTATACTGGGAAACCAGGGAGCAATCTCTGTTGAAAAGGTAAATAAATATTTCTAAAGGATGGAGCATGTTTCAGGAGGAAATCCTACCCCCTATCACAATGATTTGGATTATTTTCCCCATAAAAATGGGAAAAAATATTGTATTGCTCCCCAAAATTCCTTTTAGCTTCCGAGAAGCATTAGTTCAAATCTCACTGTGACGGAGCCACTCACCTCATGCAAGCCCCCCAATTGGCCAGGTGTGTCTGCTTCTACACTCTGCCAGCTTTGCTTTGGAACGATCAGCAGGGATTACCGCGAGCAGAGTAAATGTTCTCGGCCCTCTGGCAGAGTCACACACAGCCTATAGGTATAGCAACAAATAGACCCCTGCCAGGGACCAAGTCCAACAGGGCCTCCCCCACTGCCCTCAGCAACGTCTTCGGAGCCCTGTCTCCAGGCTCAGTTCTCAGTGAGCCTAACAGGGCCTCCTACAGAACCCTGAAGAGCCATAACCCCTCTGAAGCACCTTCAATGCTACGTGCTGCAGGGCCCCTCCTGGGAGACTCTGCTCTGTTGAGAGCCATCCCGACCCCAGCAGAGTCATTAGTTCAAATCCAATCCCCTTTAAGGGTTCACACAGTTCAATTAAATGCTGACCCCCTCTGAGGTCTTCTGCCCCTTCCCCGGCGTGGTTAACTCCTCCTCTGGGCTTAGACTGCGGCAGGAATAGGGAAGAATCCGGGCTCTCCCGCTACTCCAGGTCCCAACCCAGGGAACTTAACAGCCACGGACGGCTTCCCTTTAACTACATACTGCAGCATTTCCCTGGACCGTTTCCCTTCTTAACCCCAGCACTTGCAACTTCGCCCTTACCTCAGGGCCGAAGTCTTGCTTGAGCCCTTGTCATCAGCCACAAATACCTTCCCTGCTCCTCTGGTTCCGCCCTGCAACGGGGCGGCGGAAGTGAAGGCCGGACACAGCGAAGCCGTACACGGTGAAGGCCATACACAGACAAGAATGGGGAGGAAGGAAAAGGATGCTGACAGGAAGGTCAGATGGCTACTCAGCAAGGTACCTGCAAGTTGTGATGATTCTATTCTTTTTTTATTTCCTCCTTTTTATCACTTTTTGTGGGCTTGGCAGCAGAATGTGAGGGACTGGAATGCTCTGAGGGAGGTGCTTTCATAAACAGGTTCGGAGATTATGTTCCAAATATAAACAACAGACTGGAAAAAGGAACAGAGCTGTCAAGAGGAGTAGCTAAATGGGATGTTAAGACAAGTTACTGCCACTGGTGGAACAAAAAGAGCAGAAAAATCATAGATATGTGGGGCTAGAAGGGCTGTTGGGAAGTCATTAAGTCCAGCCGCCTGCACAGAGACATGCACTCTGTGCACATAAAAATTATCCCACACGTGGAAGGAAAAAATCTGTACATGGATGGAAAAGATTAGAGGGAACATTGCTCATCACTGCCAAGTAGAGTGTTCAGTTATGTTCTCTGGCTTACACATCACACTCTGTTACTACATCCCTGAATAGTTGCCTTTCACAACTGTATTACATTGTTGACTCATACTCTGTGTGTGATCCTCTATAAGCCCCAGATCCTTTGCAGCAATTCTAGCCCATTAGTCCCCATTTCGTAGTTGTGCATTTGATTTTTTCCTTGCTAAGCGTAGTACTTCGCACTTGTCTTTATTGAATTTCACCTTGTTTTAATCCAGACCAATTCTCCAATTTTAATCCTATCCTCCAAGTCCTTGCAACACCTTCCTGTTCAGTTTTAATCACAAATTTTGCAAGCACAAATATCAACTCCATTTGCCGAGTCATTAATGAAAATATTGACTAATACCAGACATGGGGCTAATCACTGATGGCCTCCACTGGATATTCCAGTTTGACAGTGAACTACCAAAAACGACTCTAGGTACAGTTCTTCGACCAGTTTTGCACCTGCCTTATAATAATTTCATGTAGATTGCATTTCCCTACTTTGCTTATGAAAATGTCATCTTTTGTTCTTGGTCCCTTCCCAACAAGACGTAGCTACAGTAAGCAGGCCAAGAGCATCTCCACAGTCTCCTTCAGATAAGTCTTAGTTCTCATCCAACATAGCGTGAGCATCCTCACCTCCCACCAATGAGGGTGTTTAGTCGGAGATGGCACTCAGCACTTTACAGGATTGGATGCCTTGTTTATTAGCAATGGAGTCTAGCAGACAAAGCCTGTTGTATCAAAATACCACACCTAACCCAATGTCTAGATCTGTCGTGTCCAACACACTAGCCACATGTGGCTATTTGGCCAGTCGAGCGTGGCTGGTTCACTACAGAACTGATTGGACATCACAGGTCTGGATAACGTACCGAGTCTCTGGTAAGGAGCCAAACAAAACAAAACAAAACACTGCCATTTCCTTTTGTTGCCTCACGACCGTGACTATAGAATCCAGTCCAGGTAAGTGCCAGGGTTGCCAACAACATTTAAATGAAAGTCCTCTGACTTGTTGCATCCAACTCTCTTGTAATCACCCATGATACTTCCCTCTTTGCAGACATCCCAGATGCTGCCAGAAGGAACTGGGTGATTGATTAGGGCTGCAAGATTTAATGTATTCACGGAACCTTGCTCTGCTAACTGCTCATATTCATCTCAATAAGGATTGAATCGGCAGGCCATGCTATGCCACCAGGGTAATTACAGGCACAATGTATGAGATTTTTAAAATCCTCCTGTTTTAGTTTATATCAAGCATGAATGACAAGTAAGGTCCAAAAGGTCATAGCAAAGGCTTAATACAATAAACAGACTGCAGATTGTTCCAATATTGGGGCCCAAACCTGCACCCATGATGGAGACAAAACTCCGTTACTTTCAGTGGGAAGGTTGTTTGGGGCCGGGGACATTTGCCTTAATAAGGACTTCAGGATTAGGCCTTTACCCGAGCACTGTAATCCAAGGAGACAGATCTTTCATTGAAACTTAGAACAAAGCCCAAGTCACTCACACACATTTAAACAACTCATTAAAAGTACCAGAGGGGGAGCCGAGTTAGTCTGTAACTGGGAAAACTTAAAAAACAACCGATAGTCTAGCAGTGCTTTAAAGGCTAACAAAACGTGGAGATGGGATCGTGAGCTTTCGTGGGTCCAACCCACTTCTTAAAAGTAATCACTGCTACAGTTTGCAACCTCCACGCTTCTGCTTGACTCACATTTCTCCACTGAGGTGGCAGCAGCGGCTGGAGCTCCAGGCCTCTTTAAATTGCCAGGGGAGCACTGGAGTGCTGCTTTGCATGGCTCTGAAAACTGGGGCCGCGTGCACTGTGGTCTGGGCGGCACTAAGTGCTGACTGCCCTCCGCCACACCCTTCTGTCGTCAGCCCCGCCCCTTCCGGTGTCCCTCCACACACCTTACCCGGGTAGGGACCCGCGGTGGCTGTCAGCCCCACAGCGGCCACCATACCAGAGTATCTGAGATACCGCAGGTAATCTGCTGATTGGCTAGTGGCTGCTACAATAATTGCACTATTTATTACTACTACCACACTACACAGGCGCCCTAGTCATGTACCTAGGCCCCGCAGCTCTAGGCTCTAAACAAACACAAAAGAAAAAGACAGTCCTGGCCCCACAGACCTTACCATCTACGTAGGGGAGAAGAGATAACCAATGGATACGGACAGTCAGACAAGAGTACAAGGAAACAATGAGGCAATATTGCTCAGCCTGATAAACAATGGTCTCAGCACACCAGCAGCCTGAGCACTGTCAAGTTGTTTGTAGGTGGTCAGGGGAAAGGAGAGTTATGAGGAGAATTTTGAAGGAGCATAATGGAGTCTTTGCAGATATTTGTGTGGAGAACAAGAACGAGGGGCAGAGCAGGAGAAGACACAAAGGTGCTGTTTGAAAATGTAATAAGTGGGTAACAGAAGCTGGCATCATGAGCCAATCAAAGACAGGAGCTGACATTTTGACAGCACATGAGGGACAGAAGTTAGGGTGGGGCTAAGGCCTGACAGTGACGCTTTCTTTAAGACTTCCTTGGTACAAACATCACCTCTTTGATTAAGAGATGCAAAAGAAGGTGGTAGTGAAAAATGGGCCTGGTATAATGTTCAGCCTCCCATTTCTCAGCTGACAGAAATGATGGAGGAAAAAAAAGTCTGTCTTCATGCAGTGCTTTCAGAGTGAAAAGATCCTTCATGCAGAATTGCATTTGTTCTTGATTCCTCTACAGCCATCAGGAGGAGTGAATTTCTCAATAATCATGTTTACTTGAGAGAAACACTTTCAGAGATTTCTCCCATTTAAGTTTTCCCTTTGTTCCTGCTCTTCGTTTCCAGAGTTCTTTGAGAGCAGGCGTAGGTTTTCACTGATGAGTGGGCCAGACCATTTTCTATTGTTGCTGTGATTTTTTTCAGTTTTCTTTTTTAAGCAATCTTCACTTCTCAAACTTGCCTTCTCCTCAAGTTAACTTCAGTTTTTCAGTGTCTGCTTTTTGTTTCTGGCCTGCAGTGGAGTAGCGCTGTTAATATTTGTGACTAGGGATGGGCAAACCCCTTTTGTCTGTTTTAAATGTTGAACTTTTGAACTCACATCTTGAACTTGAATGCTGCTGGGCTTGTGGGAGAAACAGTGCTAAAAGAGCAGAGAAAAAAATCCAGAAGAAGAAACAGGATAAAAATGGAAGGCAGGAGGAAAAAGAGAGCTACCTTTTTTGTAACGTGTTCTTCGAGATGTGTTGCTTTTGTCCATTCCATGTTAGGTGTGTGCGCTCGCCACATGCATTGGTGCCAGAAGTTTTGCCCTTAGCAGTCCCGGTAGAGGACAGCCTCTGAAGTCCATGGAGTGGCGTCCACAGGGCAAGGTAAAAGGGGCATTGCAGGCTTCGCCCATCCTCAGTTCCTCCTTGCTGGAGGCTCCGCCAGTGGGGAAGGAGGGCAGGCTGTTGAATGAACATGAGCAACACATCTCGAAGAATGGCAGCTATGGAAAAGATAACCGTCTTTTCTTCAAGTGTTTGCTCATGCCCATTCCCTGTTAGAGGACTCCCAAGCAACACCAATGGAGATGGATAGGACTTCAAGGAGAAGTCGTTCGTAACACAGCTCTGCCAAACCCAGTGTCACCCAAGCCCATCCCTACGGGGTCATGGAGCCTGAATCAATCCCTGCTCACCCCTGGCCCTCCCCACTCTACCCCTTCTGCCCATGCTCCACCTCCTTTTACCCCCACTGCACCCCTTCCCTGAAGCCCCCTCCCCTGGGGCACTTCCTATGCAAGCCAGGGGATTACCAGGGTGCCTAGCATGAGGCAGCAGCAGGGGTCGGGCCCACCCTGCATTCATCATGGTGGCTGAATCTGGAGCTACCTGGCATAATATTAACAACTATTAGGAAACAGAAAATATAACGCCATGATAGAATTCCATGGTGTGCCCAAACCTCAAATATTGTGTCCAGTTTTGGTCACCCCATCTCAAAAAGGATAGTGTAGAAGGAGCTAAGTTTCAGAGGAGAGTGAAAAGGATGATCCTGGGTATGGAAGCCATTCTACATGAGGAGAAGTTAAGATTAGGGCTGCTCAAGTTAGAAAAGAGATGATTAAGGTCTATATGACAGAGAGCTATTGATTCATGAATGGTGTGGCAAAAGTAAATAAGGAAGTGGTGTTTATTCTTTCCCACAGTACAAAAGCCAGGGATCACCCAATTAAATTAATAGGCAACAGATTAAATACAAACAAGAAGTATCCTTTAATACGACATACCATTAACCTGTGGAACTCATTGTCATAGGATATTATGATGGCCAAAAGTATAACTGAGTTCAAAAAGGAGTAACAGGTCTGTGACAGGGTCTGTGCTGCTTGCCTCTGGGACTAGCTCTCTCAACTGGCACACCCTCTCAGGCGGTACCTCTTCCACCACCTTCTCCACCCACAGATCCATCTCAGCCTAGGAATTGCAGCATCCTTTTCATGATTCATCTCTCCAGCTCTGCCACCATTTGTGGTTCCCCACTGTCCTGGGTTAGATATCTTAGTCCAACTGTCAAGCCACTACCCCAGTGGCGAGTGGGGGGGGAAAGACATTAGCCCACCCACTACTCTGGGTCCAGACCCAGGGGGTTGGCTGACAGCAGCCTCTTTCTTCAACTCGCTCTTCCTTCTCTGCTGCTTAAGCTCCCTGGGCCACTTGCCCAAGGCCCCAGCACCTTTTTGCCCTCTTCTCAGGGTCTTGAAGCACCCAGCCATGAGCTCTCTCTCTCTCTCGCTCCCCTGGTTCCTGCTAGCATGATCCCATTGTTCCCTCTAAGCTGCACACTTGCTCAGGTGCACAGAGGAAATGTCTACCCTGCCCACCTCCTAAGCAGAGTAGTGGGCAGTAAGCGGCTGCTCTGGTGGCCGGGCCAGAGGAGCCAGGTGGTAGAAAAGAGGCAGCTGCTCTGGCGGCCAGGGCCCAAGTAACCATGTGGCAGGCAGCAGTGCTGCTGAAGAGGCCAGCAGAGAAATGCCAGGGAGACCAGTTGGGAGTGTGACATTACCATGCATGAGTGAGTTAACCCCGAGTGGTGAAAAGTCCCATAAGAAACATCAGCAGCAGAATGGGAAACCCCAATCCAACTTTTTCTTAAAATACAGACTACAAAGCAAAATCCAGTTTAATTTTCTGCTAGAAACGGGGGTGACACCTTTGCTGTTGGGAAATGGAGAAATCCCTAGATCAGGGAAAGGCAGAGGAGGCTGTGTTCAGTACACTCCCCCTGAAACTCTGGTACTGGCCACTGTCAGAGTCAGGATACCAGGCTGAACAGCCTATTGGTCTAAGCTAATATAACCACTATATTCTCCTTCCAACTCAAAAAGCCTTCTGAAACTCCCAGAAGCTCCAGCTCCACATGGTTTGCCTTTCCCACCCCGTTTTTGTTTATTACAGTAGGGTCCAAAGAAAACACGTATTGGTGCTCTCTTGGAAACTTGATTCCTCACAAATGTCCCCAGGTCTGCAGCCTTGTGGTAGACATCCGGCTTTGACTTCAAAGCTTTGGTTCAGATGTGAATTCCTATTCTGATGCAGAAACGTAGCTGCCACTTTAACAGCAGCAAACCCATGGGACTAGCAGCAGTTAAGTGCCTTGAAACCGCCTCTGTTTATCTTCAGTAAGGAAGCTTCCTAGAAGGACACCAGCCTGCAATGTATTAAATTGTCTGCAAATTTAATGCAAAGAATGGGGGGGGAAACCTGATGTTCCCTGCCTGTATGTCTGTGGTTGACAAACTCCCACCAACATTCTGCTGTCCATTCTCAAAAGTGAGCCTTTATCTTTCACATCCCAACCCACAGACCAAAAATCCTCACATACATCATGTGCTGTTGCCTGCATATGTCATTTGAACGAGTTGTAAGCTTGGTTCAGGAAAGAAAATTAGTTGCTGTGTGAAACCCAGAAGTTTTGCAAACTATAACACGCCAATAAGTGGGAGAGCTGCATAAGTGGAGGAGTAGGCCTGGAGAATTCTGTCAATTTGTTCCCATTCTCAGTTCTGTTATCAAATTCAAGTTGCGTGCTCGCTGTTTTCTTATCGGCCCTACGATCTACCTTGGCTGGTTGCTGGGAGGGTTAGTCACTATTCTGGTGTTTTGAAAATATAAATTGATATATAATTGCCACATAGCTCCGTACATCTTGGGCCCCATCCCTGCAAAGCTTGCGTATGCATTGACTTCCATGAGATGACTCAGAGAATAAGGTTGGGCGTGGGTATTAGTCTTAGTCTTTGCAAGATCTGAACCCCAGGCAGTCGCAACTGCCGCATTTTAGCCCACACGCACATCTGGGATGGAGACATCTCAGGCAACGTTGTTCTTAACGTTGGCGATGGCTCCGCCGTAGTTCTAACTGGGCCCCTCATGTCCTACCAAATTCCACGGGGAGGGAATTTTCATGATTAAAAGCCTCATTTCCATAGATGTTGTTATTATTATTTTAAACACTAACATTGTGGTAGCACCTATAGGCCACTACCAGGTTGGCCCTGATTGTGTTACACGCTTGTATGTTCTCTAATACAGGGCAGTCACTGCTTCAAAGAGCTTTGAGCCACAATTCTGGCCCTGTAAAGCTTTACTCTTCACATCTCTTGATCTGCACAGGCTTTACATCTCATGTTGCTTTAAAAAGTGCTGGAGCAGCCAATGCATTCTGGCTCCCCTGCCTGTCAAGGAAACATGCATTGACCTTCAACAAGAAAAGGTGGTGTACCTGTTAGTGCAAAGCAATTAACTAATAATGAAAATAACCACACTTTGTGTCACTCTGCCAAAAACCTGAGGTTTATTAATGGTCCATTAGGTTGGAAATAAAAATGTTTAATCCTGTTTAGGTGGCTTTGAGGTGCCTTTCCTACACATTCTATTCTTGGGATCTGAGGAATGTAACTGTACTAATAGGTACTCATTAAGAGTGCATGTGTTGTATGCACAAACTCTTGACCTCCATACAAAGGTGAATCGGTGCCAGCTACCTAAGTGATACAAACTGCAGGGAAGCGTTTTCAGCTCCACAGACTACTTACAGGTCATAAAGAGCAGGAAGAAGAGGAGGGAAATAAAAATATCACCATCTCCCAAACAGGCAAGCCACAAAACACACCGGGCATGTCCGAGAGCAGGCACTGCAGATCCCCCACCTTTGAAAACATCCTCAGATTATTTCACAAAGCCCACTTTGCCATTTCCCTACAGCCCTGTTACACTGCTCACCTGATCCATAAAGGGCCCTTAACAGTAGCAAGCACTAAGAATGCCTTCCTTGCAAAGCTGTTCTCTGGCCAGCAGTGTGATAGCTCTCTACCTGCTCCCTCTCCAGCACAAGGAGCAGCCCAGGGCATGCTGGGGAAGGGAGAGGATGTGGTCTGCTGTGGGGAGTGTCTCTCCCAGCACTGGTGTTAGTGGGGCTGAGGCAAATGTTCTAAAAATACCGCTGTGGAGTTCCTATCTCAGGCAGGAACTTGGGCTCCCGAGCCCTCCTGATCCCCAGGGCTCCCAAACATCCACGCTGCTCTTTGCATTGTGCCTCTAGTATGAGCCCTGCAAACCCAAGTCTGCAGGGAAACATGCTTCCAGCGGCAAAGTAAACGTGCCCTAGGGCAGGGGTGGGCAAAAGGGCCTCCGCCGGCCGGATCCGGCCCACCAAGCAAGTTGATCTGACCACGGACACCCTTTGGCCCACCCCTGCCCTAGGGTATGTTTACTTTGCCACTGGCATGTCAGACCAGCACAGTGTGACTTCAGAGGCCCCTCAGACCCACAGCAGTCTCCATAACAAGGGTTCAGAGCCACCTTTGCCTTCCCTCCCTGCATTCCCGCACAGGCAGAGAATCAGGGCCCTAGTGTAAGCCCCCACTTAGAATTAGCCCTGACTCATAAATAAAAGGTAGTTTTGGGGCTCATAGCTACTTAATAGCCCATGTGCCTTTGTGCAGAAATAGTCGTGGATTAGCAGCCCACCCATTTACCACACAGTAGAAGTTACCCTCATTCACTATCTGTTCCTTTATTATGTACCTGCGGGAGGAGGCAATAAAAGCAGCGGCTCATACAAGGAGATCCAGGATGTTCCTTCGGCTAACATTGCTGAAGGCCACATTTCCCATTGTTAACGAAGCAAATACCCAGGGCCATGCGTATGCTCTGAACCATGGAGTGTAGACAATGAAATGAGACAACATGATACCATGAAATGAGCTGTTACCTTGATAGCCAGTCAGTGGCTGCTGCACAGGTGTATCTCCCATGGGCTTGAGAAGTGTTGCAATTCACAGAGTAGTAGCAGGTAGGGGATGTTGCCCTTCTCCTCAGGATGGATTTTCAACTGCTCGGCACCCACAACTCAAAGGAGTTCATCTCTCTTTTGGGAATCTAAATAGAGGTGAATGTTTCAGACTTGTTTAGCACCTAAGTAGCTGAACTCTTGAAAATTTGGCCTTGTTATACACTTAACCTCTCTCTGCCTCTGCCTGGAAAACAGGGGGAATAATGTTTAGCCACCTTTGTAGAGCACTTTGAGCTTTGGGATGAAAGGTGCTAAGTAATATTTTTTAATTAACAGTATAATTATACTAAAAACTGAAAAAACATAAACAATGAATAGTCCTGCAGAATCTTAGAGACTAACAAAAAATGTAGATAGTAGCATGAGCTTCTGTGGGCACAACCCACTTCTCCAGATGAAAGGAGTTAAGGGACCCAGGGTACAAATAAATATGGCCAATTAGAGTGTCCACGCTAAATGAGGCTAATAGAGTGGGCTCTAAGGACCCGGGGCTTAGCTTTTTATGTTGTTAGGGTGCGGGAGGCAGCAGTCCATCCAGTTCACAGCTTTGTTCAGACCTCATTTCCAGGTGTCAAATTTGTAAATGAAACCAAGTTCTGGCAGATTCTTGCTGCTTAGATGGCCTATGAGATGCCAAGATGGCCACCCCAGCTTCCAAGGGCACCAGTGGGGGCCCACCTCCCTACAGCTACTATAGGAAACCCAGTTAGAGGAAAACGGGCACAGCTGGAAAGCCCTGTGCTGCTCTCCTCCCCAGCTGTGGTTTTGAGTGTGTAGGGCTGCTAGCACAGGTGTAAGTCAGAGTGGCCTTGGGGTTGCTCTGATTTTCAGCAGGGGATCAGCTCTGCACACAGCAGCCCTTGCATTGAGGGAATACAAGAGTGCCCCTTAGGCTGCCTTCACAAGCTGAGTAGTGTGCCCCCAGGACAGCCAGTCACATGGTGTTCCTCATTTTGTTTTTATTGTGCACACTCTCATTTTGCCCACTTCCATCCCCCTTTGTGGAGCTCGAGCTTTGAGTTAAATCCACTGCTCCTGATAGTCACTTTCATTGCAGCCTTTGCAAAACAGGTGTCAGGAGGAATGAATATGATTGCATTTCACTATTCAGTTAACTGCAGAATGGTGCAGTTGGTGTGGAATGAGTAAAACCCAACTTCAACATTTAGCAGCATCGGAAAGCTGGAGATCTGGTAAAAAAAATGCAACACTAATGAGTTGTTTTAATCCTTGGGGGTTGGGACCAGAAGCTGAATCCTTCATCATGCAATCAGGATCATGCTTTTGGCCTTGTCACGTTGTAACCCACTCTGAGGTGTAGCTGCAGCTGTCTCCCTTCCTGCCTCAGGGTGTTGGGTTCACCTATAGGAGCAGCTGGCACCTCCGCCTAAGGACACCCCTCCCAGTGCAGAAATCACAGAGGCCTGGCCCTTGGGAAAATAGTCAACACCCAATCTCATGCAGAGGAGTGCCTGGCAGAGCACACAAGAATAAAACAGCTCTCACAACTCCCAGGGTAATAAAACAGTAACTGAGTTACAGGGGAACTCGGGATAAAGGACAGGATAATAAAAGGGAAGGAATCAGGATAATAAAAGACAAAAAACCAACAAGACATAAACCCTAACCCTCCCACATTTACAGCCAGTGCTAATCACCCAGCACCTGTCCGGGCAAAGAGTGAGTTTAGACTCAGCATTTGATGGCTGGTGCAGCACTGAAATCAGAGGGCAGATTAAAAAACAATAACAAAATAGATAAGGTCTGTTCTTACCAAATATCCACACCAAGCAGATCAAGACTGTCTGGGGCTTTCTGGTCTGAATTAAAATGTGGCATTAAACTAATATTGCCTTGGAATATGCACAGAAACAAAAGTGTTTGCTATGGAATTTGGTCCCATTTTGCCATGGAATATCTGGGACCTCGATACTAGTGGTTTAAAATGAGTCTAATGTGGGAGCTGCATGTGAGAAGACCACCGATTTTTTTCAAACTACTCTTTATCTTCTCAGTTCAAGATGGAGATGTGATGAGCAAAAGTTGCAAAATGCAACCTATTACATAGTACTTATAACCCCCAAAGCAAAATTGTGCTTGGGAAGTGACTTACTGTCTGATGTTTCTTTGGCCTGAAGTTTTAACAAGAATATACAGCTGGAGCAAAAGGGAAGAGGCAGAGCACATCTGGATTTCCAAAATTAGTTATCTTTAAAGTAATTCTGCAATTCAGGAATATGTCTTATCTACACTTCCACTCCTACTCCCACTGATGGCAATTATCCATTGACACTGGCTCTAAATTCTATAGTACATTTGCATATTTAAGAGTTGTACGCTGTTCATCTGTTCGGTGATAACCAGCTGACAGCCCTGCGTCCTCTGGTGACTTCTCAAAAGAGGAAGACTGGCACAGCCACATAGGATTAACATTACTCTGATATTCAACCAGCAAATCTGGCAGGCCTCTCAATCTGCAAGGAGAACTGAAGAAAAACTCTCAAAAAATCCCAGGAGAGGAGAATAAAGGGTCTGGCCGGCTTGGTCATGTGGATAATAAATTGCTGGGACGAGATTATGATCCACAAACAAAACTGTGTATGTGACAAAATCCCCAAATAGTAAAGCAAAATCTGCACAAGTGAATGTGGTTTGTAAGTCTCTGAAGTATGAATGGGCTCCAACAACAGCACGTGCACTCCATGGAAGAGCGATAGTGAGCCCAGGCCGCTGGATTAGTGCACAAATGATGAGACGTAGGGGGATGGAATCATGATGCTCACTGCAGAGCTCTCTTCCACAGACCTGGAAATGTTGGGCCATGAGGTGTCTAGGAGTAAAAAGGGGAGGAAAATTCATTGGCCAGCCATGAAAAAAGCTAAACTATGTAAACAGATGGGGACTTCATCATTATCCTGTAACAGCAGAAGAGGTGGCAAAATTATTTGACAACTATGTGCAGTCATTCTTATGCCAACTCTGTCCTTTGGCTCAAACAGCGCTTCTCCCTCCTTGGTGTTCACATAGTCCCCTTTCTCCTGTGTATGGATAGAGAGCAAGCAGATCCCTCCTCTCCCTGGCTACGTCTACACTGGCCCCTTTTCCGGAAGGGGCATGTAAATTTCATGAGTCGTAGGGAAATCCGCGGGGGATTTAAATATCCCCCGCGGCATTTAAATAAAAATGTCCGCCGCTTTTTTCCGGCTTTTAAAAAAGCCGGAAAAGAGCGTCTACACTGGCCCCGATCCTCCGGAAAAAGTGCCCTTTTCCGGAGGGTCTTATTCCTACTTCAAAGGAATAAGACCCTCCAGAAAAGGGCACTTTTTCCGGAGGATCGGGGCCAGTGTAGACGCTCTTTTCCGGCTTTTTTAAAAGCCGGAAAAAAGCGGCGGACATTTTTATTTAAATGCCGCGGGGGATATTTAAATCCCCCGCGGATTTCCCTACGACTCATGAAATTTACATGCCCCTTCCGGAAAAGGGGCCAGTGTAGACGTAGCCCCTGTGTTTGTCTAGTCTAACCAAGCCAAACTCATCCAGGCTCCTCTCATAAGCAGCAGTATCAGGTACCTACAACCCATGCAATTGTAGGGAGCCACAAGGCAATGACGGGGCAAGTGAAATGCATCTGCTTAGTGTGATGACACAGGGATGCAAACCCCACCCAGCATGATGGGAGGCAACATTGGGAAAACTGAGTTTTGCAGGGAACCACCATGGGACAAATGCCGGCACTGTTTGCAGATTTGCTCTCTGTCCCCTTAATCATCTTAGTAACCCTCCTCTGCATCTGTCCCATCTCAGTACATCTTTACTGAATATGAGGACCTTACAGAAAATAAGGTGTCACCAGTGCCTTCCTCAATGTCATGTATACTTCTATCTCTCTACTGGAAATACTTCATCTGACACATCCTAGGAACACCTTTGTCTTTTTATGGCAGCTACATGCTGGTGGTTCATGGTTACCCTGTGACTAACCTATTCACCTTAGTTGTTTTCCTCTGACATTTGCTACTGATGAGTTACCAGCTTACAGCAGAAATTCTTATTACTAGTCCCTAGGTGTGTGTCATTGTACTTTGTACAGTTAAAATTTCATCACGTATATAAGCCCAGAGCTGGATCGTCTCAGGCAGTCTTCTGATAACCAGTGTCTTGTTCTGACTGATCCAAGAAGGTTTCAGAAGGGTAGCTGAGTTAGTCTGTAACAGGAAAAACTGAAAAAACAACGAATAGTCTAGCAGCACCTTAAAGACTAACAAAACATGTAGATGGCATTATAAGCTTACGTGGGTACAAACCACTTCTTCAGCTGACTGGAGTATTGAAAGTCCAGATCCAAGAATAAATAAGGGAAGGGAAGGGAGGAGGGAGAAAAGAAAAAAAAATAGAAAAAAAATAGTGAATTGGATTGTTCAAGTTACAAGAGGCTGATGACAATTTGCACCTCTACAAGTACCCATTGTTTGGTTGGTTGGTTGGTTAAGTCATTAGGATGACCAACAAGGAACAGGCTTTACAGTCAATACTTCACCTGGTTTGACACAGAGCATCAGTATGGCCCTTCATTTCCTTGCCAGGCAAAATTCCCATTAAAGATCTAGGACCAAGTATGGGATAGTCTCTGTCAATAGTATTTGTGAGGAAACAAAGCTTCAAGCCATTTAGCTATGCCTGGTATGACCAAGAAACCTTACATATGCTCGCTCCTATTTCCCATTCCCTGATAAAAAAGTGAAGATTTACACTATACTGGTTAAGTAGAATAGTATTTAGTGGGGGGAGATGTGTGTGTGTGCACATGTGCATGTACATTCATCCAGTCTGGGAGTAAAATCCTTGCTCTGTTGAAGTCAATAAGGGCTCGTCTAGACTATGGGGAAGTTTCGAAAGAGGATGTGTAAATTCTGCGGGAATTTGCATACCTTCTTCCGATCTCACTTTCAAAAAGCGGAGCTTTCGAAATTGAAAGGAGTCTAGACATGGTTTTTTTGGCAACCCCCCCTTTTTCGAAAAGCTGCTTTTCCTCAAAAAATGAGGTTTACGCGGCTTTTCAAAAAGGGGGGGGCTGCTGAAAAAAACGTATCTAAACTACTTTCACTTTCAAAAGCTAGTGAGATCGGAAGAAGATATGCCAATTCCTCTTTCGAATCTTCCCCGTAGTCTAGACATAGCTTAGGAGTTTTGCTATTGACTACAATAGGTTTCGCCCTGAAAGCATTACATAAAATGGCTTACATTTATATTAGAAACACCTAGTAAATGAATTCATATCCTCTGAACTAAAGCAGATTAAATAAAACTACACATATAGATCAGTATAATGTGTACATTGGTTACATGGAAATGTATTACCATTTATCACTGATATTTCAGTCTTTCAGAGGGTATTACAATGCCACAAAATCCCCTTAATACTAAATATGCTCTAAATGGCTGTTGCTTTAAAAGGAGGTAGCCAGAGACCCATTTGTGGAAAGGTTTCTTTATGTCCTTTTGGTTTTTGTGTATAATACAGTCAGTTTTTCACATGCTTAAATATATTAGGTGTACTGAGTGGATTATAAAATACATCAATTCAAACTGAAGAACAGCCCTCAAAATTACAAATCAACCCCTCAAATGCAAAACAACTTTACTTCATGAATATGACTGTCTTCTGCCTCCACCCTGACCAGTTCCTGTTCTAAGAGAGACCACACAATTAGCCAAGCAGAGAATATACTTTTATTACTACCCCACTTGAGAATCCCAGGGGGTTTTCTGTGTCTGTATGTCATATATAACATGGCATGTCATATATAAACAATGTAGGTTGAAGAGAATTAAATTATAGGATTATAGAAGTATAAGACCCATTGGTAGTCCGAACGGGTAAGTATGATAAGGTATCCAAATAAATAGGGCTGAACCACAAGGCCTACAGGCTGACACCTGTCAGATTTTAACTTAGCCATACTAGGCATTAGGCTTAAGAAATGTTTGACATAAGTGACCAACAAATGAGCTAATGTCACAAGAGTATGGGAAAAGATGTGCCAATGAGTGATATTGTGAAAAATAAACCATACGATTAATTTTGGATTACAGGATACCTGGCAGTCACATTTTTCTAACGCATGTGCTAACTGTAGGATACTCAATGTACGCCAATGCTAATGAGAATAAAAAGTACTGTTAGCAACCTATGGGTATGTCTACACTAGCCCCCTAGTTCAAACTAGGGAGGTTAATGTAGGCATTCGAAGTTGCAAATCAAGCCCGGGATTTAAAAATCCTGCACTTGATTTGCATCTTTCCAGCTGGTCGCCATTTTTGAAATTTACAAGTCCGGACTAACTGCCCGTGTATACACGCGGCAGGAACCCGGTAGTTCGAAATAAAGCCCTAGTTCGAACTACGCGTTAAACCTCATTCCAGGAGGAATAACAGGTAGTTCAAACTAGGGCTTTATTTCGAACTACTGGGTCCCTGCTGCGTGTAGACGTGGGCAGTTAGTCCGGAATTGTAAATTTCAAAAAATGGTGACCGGCTGGGAAGATGCAAATCAAGCATGGGATATTTAAATCCCGGGCTTGATTTGCAACTTCGAATGCCTACATTAACCTCCCTAGTAAAAGCTCCACCATCTTGCCTGCCAGCACACCAATAAGAAGCCCCCCTGCCCCAAACTCTTCTCCCCTTCCCAGCCCTTAGCTGTAGCACAGAAGAGGGGAGGGGGAGAGAAAGGCCCCTGGGAGCTCGGAAGATCCTGGGGGAGGGAGGGAGAGTATAGGCTGCTGGGAGGCATTTGAAGGAGAGAGAACAGGCCCCTGGTGGCTTGAGGTAGAGGGAATGGAGCCGTGGCCCCCAATCTTCTGCACCCACCCCTTTTCCCAAGGCCCTGCCTTCTAGGCCCTGGGCAATGCTGGGTAAGTCTGCTAGTACTTTTCATATATAAGAAAGAGGTACCAAACTTCACCTTAACTATTGAACTGCAACTAGTACCTCCATAATACATTTACTGAGACATAATATGTAGCATAGTCCATAAACTATGTTTAGTAAAGACTATAATGCATTCCAAATTGGGGATGTAAATGTCCAGGCAACTAATCAACTATCCGATAAGCATAAGCTTACTGGATAGTTGACTAGTGAAGCGACAGTCGATTTTCCCCTTTGCTGCCTCTATCAGCACACCGATAAGAAGCCCCTCTGCCCCAAACTCAGAGGCAGCAAGGGGGGGGGGGGGGAGCAAGAGCCGGTGCTGGGGGAAGCTGGCTTCCCCCAGCACAATCTCGGCGAGGGGCAGAGGAGGTAGAGGCAGAGTGGGAAACAGCGCAAGCGGGGACTGAAGCAGTCTCCGTTCACACCACTTCTGCTGCGATTCTGCGTTTGAAATGTACAAGAGCCCCAGCAGGACTCTTGTACATTTCAAATGCTGAGATGCCACAGGGAGCGCAGGCCCAGTCCCCCGCTGGCCTTGTGCTCCCTGAAGGGCTTCTGCTTCTGAACTGTAGCAAGAGCCTGGCACAGCTCTTGCTACAGTTCAAAGGCAGGGGCACCATTATATACTAATTGAATAGTCGATGGAAATCCTATTGACTATTTAATTAATCTAAATTTAACATCCCGATTCAGAATTAGCTCAGGGTAACATTTTTTCCTAAAAAATGCAGATTTAGGTTAACCAAAACCATTTCTTAAACTCGTGATAAATCTGACAAATTGTTTTGGTCAAAAAAATTGAAAAAAGATTTCATTTTGAAATAGAAATGTGTTGTTTTAGATTTTAGTTTTAAAACTGACACACCTTAAAACAAAACTGAGCCTTTTGCTTCAGGTAACACACAACATTTAATTTGACCAGAAAATTATATGAATTTTTTTATTCACTGAAAATGTTGAAAAAAGTTTTAGGTTGATCCAAAACATTGTTTTTCTCCCTAGTTTGGCCACCAAGCAAAGAAAATCAGTTATTTAAACCATCTATTCTATATGGCTTCCTACTTTAAGCAGGTCTTAACAAGTGGAACTAGGATCAGTCTGTCTACAGAGGACATTCGAGTTCCTGTGGAAAGCAAGCAAGTATGAGTGCAGTTTCTTTAAATCAAAAGAAAAAGTGCAGATCTCTAATTGTTTTAGAGCAATTATGTGATAAGTGCTGATTTCTTTTTTGAACACTGTCCAAAATATTATCTGTGTTTATATTAGGGACAAGTATACCTAGGCAAAAAGGAGCACTTGATATCTCTGGCTGATTGGAATTCATTTATCTGACAGATTAATTTGTCAAGCAGTAGCAGCAAAGAACTGATTAATATATAAAGCTCCATCTCTTATGCTTTTATAAAGGTCATATAAAACTGAATGTTTAGCAAAGACTGTCTCCTACTGAAGGTTCCTTACGTGCTTATAAAAGTGGAGAAGAGACATGTTGGTAATGACTTAAGAAATGTATTACAACAATGTACATTTGGCAACACTGTTTACTTTTCAATGAATTTGCTGATGAAATTAACCAGAAAGGAGTGGAAGGCTCTAATATACTCAAACAACAGCCATTCAGCAAAGCATGCAGTAATCATTTAACATTAACATCACTTGCAGAAATCTAATGGATACTTTACACTGTGGAGAAAGTATAATGCTGGAATAAGCAAGAACATAAGAACGGCCAGACTGGGTCAGACCAAAGGTCCATCCAGCCGAGTATCCTGTCTGCCTACAGCGGCCAATGCCGGGTGCCCCAGAGGGAGTGAACCGAACAGGTAATGATTAAGCCATCTCTCTCCTGCCATCCATCTCTACTCTCTGACAAACAGAGGCCAGGGACACCATTCCTTACCCATCCTGGCTAAAAGCCATTAATGGACTTAACCTCCATTAATTTATCTAGCTCTTTTTTAAACACTGTTATAGTCCTAGCCTTCACAACCTATTCAGGCAAGGAGTTCCACAGGTTAACTCACAGACCAGAGATGGCACATGATTTCCACAGCTAGTCAAATTATTTGTCTCAGATCTTTGCTGTGAATTTAGCCTTTCCCCTTCTTGACAAACCAATCCTTCTTTCTGCAAAGCCATTCACCATTTGGACAATTTTCAGCATGGTTTATTGCACCCTGTTTGCTATTCATTACTCACAGTGGGTGATTGGTCATTAAGTCACATGGCATTGTAACTACTTTCTGATTGGATGACTGAAACTTTTCAATGTAGAGAATGAGTAATATCAAATAATGGACTTCCAGCAAAAAATTTTGGGTGCACATTCATTTGTGCTAAAAATAGTTTTAAAAATCACAAACAATTTTGGGATTTACTACCTCCTACTAGTTGTTTGCGTAGTCATACATTATGAATCTTTTAAGAGTCACACAGTTCTGTGTCCCCAATAATAATATAAACCAAGCTTTTACTAGGGAAAATATTTGCAAACCAATTTCTTAATATTTTACTAGCCCTATTAACTATATTATAGCTAAATTCTATATACTATTTTGGGAAACTACTCTGCCTCTGCGAGGGGGCAAATGCTCTGGTGGTATAAATAAGCTGAACACAAATTAAATAACTGGAGGTATGCCCATTTACACCTGCAGAAAATTTGGACTAGTAACTCCATCAGAAAAAATATTAATTACAGCAGTGTGTTGCCAGTTAGCATGGTATTGCTAAGTACCGTACACATAAGGTGTGTTCCGTTGCTAGACATCATTTTAGAATAGGACATCTTAGTTCGATATAGGTAAAATGTTGGTGTTACTTTATCAGTTAATCAACTCCCCAATTACTAATTGTCACTTCATCTGAGAAACAGTGAAAAAACTTTTGGCATTTTATATTTAGACCGTGATTTTCTTCTGTTAGAACGTCAGAACACTAGACTACATGCATACATAAGGAGGAGGGAGAAAACTTGTTCATCTTGACCTCTGAGGATAGAAGAAGAAGCAATGGGCTTAAAGTGCAGCAAGGGAGGTTTAAGTTGGACATTAGAAAAAACTTCCTAACTGTCAGGGTGGTCAAACACCGGAATAAATTGCCTAGGGAGGTTGTGGAATCCCCATCTCTGGAGATATTTAAGAGTAGGTTAGATCAGGCATGTCCAAAGTCCGGCCCACGGGCCAATTGCGGCCCGTGTTCCGGTTTAATACGGCCCCCCGGGTAATTTGGCAATATCTATCTTTTATGGCCCCCAACGAATCCATATGTATTGAGATGAATACATTGTAAAATCTCAGTTAATGTCAGTTGGTCTAAATCAGTTATAAATATACTTGGACTCAACATGTATACTTGGTGTTATGTTCCTGTTCATATTTTTTGAACTTAAAAGTTGACAGACAACCTTTATTACCAATAATATGTAATGTACTTTACAATGTTCCTGACATATATTTCAGCTTCCTGGATTTTTTTTTTTCATCTGGCCTTCAGATATGAAAGGCAGAGTGATTTAACACCTGTTTAGATTTGTCATCCATGTGACAAAATGAAAAGTATGCCGTTTGCAATAAACTTTGCATAAAATAGTTAATTTGCATTTAATTTGAATGGTTCAAAGAATGTCAGGCAAAATGGTCGGCCCTCACGCATGTTCACTTCATCAAATCTGGCCCTCTTTGAAAAAAGTTTGGACACCCCTGGGTTAGATAGACATTTATCAGGGATGGTCTAGACAGTATTTGGTCCTGCCATGAGGGCAGGGGACTGGACTTGATGACCTCTCAAGGTCCCTTCCAATCCTAGTATTCTATGATTCTATGCTGTTTCAGGAATGATGGGACACTGACGCAAAGCTCAGGAAGAACTCTGAAGTAGTTTTTGAAATATACACCATATATACGGAAGGTGGAGAACTGTCCCATGATGTTTGAGGTCTTATTCTCATTTAAAACAAAAAAGGGTTGCAGAATGTTAGAAGTCTCCTCCTTCCAAATACCTGTCAGATTTTGATGGCTTCCCAAGGAACACAAGAAGAACTTCCTGACTCTTCTTGAAATGAGAAAAATTGACTGTTCATTATGGTGGCTGTGCAAAATTACAGTTCATCAGTAACTATACTATCATCAGTGCCTCCAGTATGAAATTAATCTATCATCACTACACAGAATATAATTCATGAATTGCTAACTACTGACAGACGCAGCAGCCATGAAAAGTAAGGCATCTGCAAAGAAACAGCACATATCTGCAAAGGAAAGGTCGCCAACAATCTTATAAATGTGAAACTTTGATTAAAAAGACATAAAACCTAATAACTGCATCTTCTAGTTACCTCTGTAATGGAAGATTTTAAAGCGAGAAAAAATCAAATGAAAATAAACTGCTATAGTATGCTGAGAACAGTCTTAGAGAAGAATTGTAGTGTAGAAAGATGGAGAAAATTGTAAGTACAGACCCTTATTTAGATCACAGACATGATGCAACCTACTATTGGCAACACTGTGGCTAAAATACTGGAGGAGAAATAGAGAAACCAGAAAAAAAGATAGGGTGCTAATAATGTAAGAACTAAAAAACATGGAGGAAAAGGACAGGAAAGCAAAATCTGTGTTTGGACAAGAGACAGGAACTGATAGGTCAAGAAACAAACATCTGACACTATCAAAGCAATCAACCACGCTGGCAGATACTGTATGAGTTCATAGAATCATAGAACACTAGAACTGGAAGGGACCTTGAGAGGTCATCAAGTCCAGTCCCCTGCCCTCACGGCAGGACCAAGCACCATCTAGATCAGAGCTACTCAACTTTGGAAGCTCCGGGGGCCATAATGATACTCATAGCACATGCCAAGGGCTGCAACTTAAGTGGGGTTGCATATGCATGCAAATTTATGCAAATAGCTTCTTTCACACTGACAGGCATGAATACAAAGATTAAGGCAAGACTACACAACACAAAGGCCCCATTTAAGTCAATTCTGCTGATATTAATAAAATGCAATATTTACCTGAATTCCACCCCTATGACAGCCCTTGTAATGAGCAATGACAGTCCAGGAATTTAACTACTAAAACGCATATCAACAGAAGACCATTCTATTGACAACTTTTTTATTTTGGCTCCCACCCACGGGCCACGTGTAACCAAACTGCACTGCGGACCGCACACAAATGGGACGTGGGCCGCGTGTTGAGTAGCCCTGGTCTAGATCATCCCTGATAGATGTCTATCCAATCAGCTCTTAAATATCTCCAGTGATGGGGATTCCACAACCTCTCTGGGCAATTTACTCCAGTGTTTCCTCACCCTGGCAGGAAGGTTTTCCTAATGTCCAACCTAAACCTCCCTTGATGCAATTTAAGCCCATTGCTTCTTATTCTATCCTCAGAGGTCAAGGAGAACAATTTTTCTCCCTCCTCCTTGTACCACCCTGTGATGGTGTGGGCGTTCCCCGCACTAGAACAGGAGGGGTAAAATCGCTCTGAGTGGAGGAAGTCCCACTCCTTCAGCAGGCTGGGCAAGCTTCAAGTCGTAGGGCAGCATCAAAGGCAAGAGAGCAGGTCAGTCTGGGCTGGCCTCCAGCCAGACTCTGAAGTGGCAATGGTCAGTGATCCAGACAGCAGGAACCGAAATTCCAGGAGCCTGCCACTACTTAGCCCCAGCGGAACCCCCAGGAGAAGCCAGGAGACCCAGCAGCTACATGGGATGGCGCCCTAGTAGCACTGATAGGAAGCAACCCAGGGAGGCCACAGGAGCAGCCTCTCCTGCCCAGGTGCACTCGTTGTGTTTTGGCCGGACTCCCAGACGAGGGAGTGGTAGACCAATCTGCTACTCACAGGGCCCTGGGGCGGGATCTGGTGGAGCAGAGTGGAACCAGGTCTTCCTACTAGGGCGCTACCCACCATTCCTACAGACTCTGGCTATTAGGCCACATTGCCCTGAGGCACAGGCTGCCTACAGACTCTGGCCGGTAGGCAATACTGCCCTGCGATAAGGGCTGCCTGCAAACTCTGGCCAGTAGGTCATACTGCCCTGCGATAAGGGCTACTAACAGACTCTCTGTGCTGCCCCAAGGCAGGGGCTATTTACTGACTCTGGCCACAGAGCCATTCTGCCCTGTGAGCAGGGCTGCATATGGACTCTGTGTTACTCAGAGACAAGGGGACACTTACAGACTAGAGAGACGGCCGATGACCCTGTGGCCGACTGGGTGGCGTCCTTACTCCAGAATAGTCTCATTCCTGTGAGGGGGTGTGCATATGACACTACACACCCTTTTAGCTACTGGAAAACCACTATCATGTCCCCTCTCAGTCTTCTCTTTTCTAAACTAAGCAAGCCCAATTAGAATCATGGAATCCTAGGGTACGTCTAGACTACATGGCTCCGTCGAGGGAGCAATGTAAAATAGTTTACTCTGCACAGTCAAAGAAGCGGGGGTTTAAACAATCCCTGCTTCATTAAAATAAAAATGGCCACTGCGCTATGCCGACGATCAGCTGATGTGGCACACTGTGGCAGTCTAGACACTGCGCAGTCGACAACGGAAGCCTTTGTCAACCGCTTTGTCAACCGCTCCGGTATGTCTCGTGAAATGGGGCTTCCTTTGTCATCCGCGCCGCGTCTAGACTGCGATGCTGTGCCGGATCAGCTGATGGTCGGCACATTTTTATTTTAATGAAGCAGGGATTATTTAAATCCCCACTTCTTTGACTACGCTGAGTAAACTACTTTACATTGCTCCCTCGACGGAGCCATGTAGTCTAGACACATCCCTAGGGTTGGAAGAGACCTAATCTTTCAGTCTTCCCCTATAGGCCATGTTCTCGAGACCTTTCATCATTTTTGTTGCTCTTCTTTGAACCTTCTCCAATGTCTCCACATCTTTCTTGAAATGTGGTGCCCAGGACACAATACTCCAGTCGAGGCCTAATCAGCACAGAGTAGAACAGAAAAATAACTTCTTGTGTCTTGCTCACAACACTCCTGTTAATGCATCCCAGACTCATGTTTGCTTTTTTTGCAACAGTGTCACACTGTTGACTCATGTTTAACTTGTGGTCCACTATGACCCCTAGATCCCTTCCTGCAGTGCTCCTTCCTAGACAGTCACTTCCCATTCTGTATGTGTGAAACTGACTGTTCCTTCTTAAGTGGAGCACTTTGCATTTGTCCTTATTAAACTTCATCCTGTTTACCTCAGACCATTTCTCCAATTTGTCCAGATCATTATGACCCTATCCTCCAAAGCAGCCTCCCGACTCCTGAGTCCAGCCCTGAGCCCCCTCCCAGCAGAAGAGAGATGATTCTGGGCCTGGCATACCTGCGGTATTATGTGGGAGTTGCACCCACCCTGGTGGGTAGACAGCTCTTCATTCCAAACGAAGCAGTCCAGCCAACAACATTAAGATCTTTTAATTTTTATTGAAGGAATTTTAAAAGCCCAGATACATCCAAAACCATCAAAATACAGCTCCCCTGACCGGAAATGGCTATAACGTTCATATAACACACAAGTCCACTTCTCCGCCATGTAAAAAGAACATTAGGGTTGCAAAGTCAAGCACTCTAAAGTCAGGCAATTAAAGAATTCAGCTGCCTTGTGCACGTGCATCATGATATAATTTTTAATTACATGATCGTGTTATTTTTCCCATTGACCCTCTTTCCATGCGCAGGAGGGATAATGCTCCCTTAATGAGCCACTATTCCATTTTTTGTTTTCCCCTCATTCTCCAGTTTGTGGACACCGCATTATTTACTGCACACTACTCAAACCCTGCTCTGAAGATAGAATTATTGATTTCCTCATGGGCTTTTCTATGCTGCTCATTGTTACAGTATCTGAGTGCTTCCCAAACATTAATCTATCTTCACAATGCCCTTGTGAAGTGAGGGGGTGATACTATTTTCCATTGTACAGGTGGGGAATTGAGGCACAGAGACAGTAAGGTAAAAATATCTTCTAGTTATGTGTGCCCAATCTGAGACCTCTAGTATCCAACCTCTTTCACGGATTCCAAGGCCAGAAGGAAACACTGTGATCATCTAGTTCAGGGGTGGGGAACCTTTTTTCTCTTGGGGGGGGTCACTCGCTCACAGAAAAAAATCAGTCATGGGCCACACACAGACCCACAGGAGGGGGAGGCTCAGAGTGGAGCCAGAAATGAGGGGTTCAGGGTGTCGGGAGGGCTCTAGGCTGGGCCTGCGGGGGTTGTAGTATGGGAGAGGGTTCAGGGCTAAGTCAGGGATTAGAGTGCAGGAGGGGGTTCCAACCTTGGGCAGGGAGCTCGGGGCTGGGATGTTGAGTCTGGGAGGGGCTCAGGGCTGGGGTGTGGGAAAGTATCAAAGATATGGGCTCAGGCCAAGCACCACTTACCTCAGTTCAGCAGACCAGTGGGGCCAGAGCAGGGGCAGGTTCCCCCCTACACTGGTCCTGCATTGCTCCTGGAAACAGCCACGATATAGCCAGGAGCTCTGGGTTATGTATGCTGTCTGCACCGGCAGGCACTTTCCCCCACAGCTCCCATTGGCCACAGGATCGCCCTTGGCCTTTAGGGGCCACAGGGACAACTGAGCACCCTGGCACCATAGCTTCCCCCCCAAGGCGGAGCTAGCTGGCGCTTCTGTCTCCAGCCCCACGGAGGGTGCTGTGAGTAAGGGCTTCCAGAATGCGCAGCACAGACTTGTCATGGGCTGGATGAAATTTAGCAGAGGACTGGATCCGGATTGCAAGCTGGAGATTCCCCACTTCTGACCTAGTCTGATCTCCAGTATATCACAGGCTGCGAAGCGTCCCCCAAACAATACCTGTTTTAACTAAATCGTATGTTAGAAAAAAATCCACTCTTGATTTAAAATGTCCAGCCATGGAGAATCCACAAGCTTTGTTCCAATGATTAATTACCTCCGAGTACTTAGTCTTACATAGGAGCATATGGGCTCAAAGCACAGCTCCCACTCACTTCATTTGCAGTTGTGAATGCTCAGCACTTCTGTAAATCAGACCCCTGGGTATAAAATTGGACACCCAGAAAATGAGGCACACACAGTTAGTGATCATCTGTGGAAAGTGGTGTACACATGAATCCAGTATCACACAGACTGTGACAAAAGCAGGGAGTGAATACAATTCGCCAGGGGAGCTTTCAACTCCTCTAACCATGAGACAGTCCTTATTCTTTCTGTAAACTCTTGTCTCATCCACTGCACACCTTCCAACACCATTGGCAACTGAGACAAGGGTCCTTCAGAAAAACAGCCTACTTCACTGCGCTTAGCTCATCCCCAGAACAGGTCAACCCTGCGCACTCAGTAAGGCAAGAGATCCTGTGGGAAAAATAGTACAGACTGCCACTTGAGCTAGTGAAGTAACTGATGGCAGTGGTAGGTTATCATCCTCTTTATGGACCAGCACTAGAGACGGAAGATATAATTTATCAGTTGAGGTCACATATCTTACTAACAGCAGAGGCATGGTGAGACTTCAGAATAATTCTGAGTCCCTATGGGGTATGCTGCATGCCAGCGGCTTTGCACTGTTTGAGGGGCCCAAAGCAGCCTTAACATCAGTATAATCAGTCTTTGGCAGATGGCTGCAGCAGATTTTACACCGCCTCAGTAATGGGGGCATTTCCAGTACATCCCAAAGTCATAGAGATTCCTGGCCGTTACAACAGCTTTCAGAGGGCAACACATATTAGATCAGCTTTCAGGCTGCTCTAGTTTACAGACCCCTGTCTCAAGATGATGGCATTATAAAGCTGCAAATACAGCTTGGAGATCTGACCCGCCTGCAGGGGATTGAAGCACAAAAAGAACATCTATAAACAGCTACAAAGGCAAGAAGCGTTTTGTATTGCCTTGTCTTGCACCTCTTGCTATGATCTCTGCACACTGGTATCCTGGCCCTGACACAAACATTTTTCATTGCTGAATTCTTGCTCTGTGGCAGGGATACACATTACACCCAGGGTGGACAAATTCCAACTCGCAGGCCAGATCCAGTCCTTGGGGTTAGTCCCTGGCACCCCTCCCATCCCCCCATGTTTACACGCGCCTCTGCAGGTATCAGACAATCATAGCTCTGGCGCAAATCACCGTTCATGGGCAATGTGAGCGGTGTGATGCCACTTCTCACCACTCGCGTTGGCCGTGAACAGCAATTCACAGCCAATGAGAGCTGTGATCATCTGATACCTGCAGAGGTGCAGGGACTAACCTTGGAGCGTTCTGGGTTTTTATTGCCCATTCCTGCATTGCACCAAACCTTGCAAATGTACCAATCAATTATTCCAAATTCCATTTCAGAGCAAAACCATTATTTGCACACAGCATTGCTGCTGTAGAATTCGTTTTTAAAGAAAATTCAGTTTCGCTACCCTACCTTGAAACTTTTCAAATAATTAATACAGGCTGCATGGAAGATGGGGAGAGGACATTAGTGCCTTCAGGTAGAAATATTTAATACCAGAATATTTAAAAATCCTTGCTTGGTAAGAGGATTTGGTAAGTAAAATTACCCTTTTAAGACCAAAAAAGGGAGAGTCTCATATTCAACATCTTGTGTTTATATAGGGTTTTATTTCAATGGATTCACTCCAGATTTATAACAATATGCCTGACTGCAGAATTTGACCTGCTAGTTTGTAATAGAATGGATTGTGTAAACCTACATGACAGCAGCAAGATGTTTTAAGGTATTTCTATGAAAGATGCATGATGTTACCTGGATCTGCCAACTCAACCTACAACATACAAGGGCCATATAAAACATATGCATGATTATGTCAAGTTGCCAGTTTGGATAAACCATCATTACAAGGCGATCAAGACAAGGCAATTAAAAACCAATTGACTACTCCAGATTGACCCTTCTCTAGGCCTTAGAATATCACAAATCCTAGCCCAAAAGCTATCATCAGATCATGGATTTCAAGGCCAGAAGGGATCATCATGATACTTAGCATGACCCCTGTCCAATACAGGCCTCGTAACATACAATTCCTAAAACAGACCTTTTAGAAAATCATCCAATGTTGATTTCAAAATTTTCAGTACTGGAGAATCCCCCATAATCCTTGGTAAACAGTTCCTATACTGAATTAGCTTCACTTTCAATAATCTGTGCCTTATTTCCAGTCTGAATTTGTCTAGCAACCAGGCACTGGATTGTAATTATACCTGTCTCTGCTGAATAGCCCATTATTAGTTTCCTGTGTATATACTTACAGACTGTGATCGAGTTACCTGTAACCTTCTCTTTGTTAAAATAAATAGATTGAGCTCTTTGACTATCAATGTGGCGCATTTTTTTTTAATCCTTTAATCTTTCTCATAGCTCTTCTCTATACTCTCTCCAATTTATAAACACTGATCTTGAATTGTGGACACCAGAATTAGACACAATATTCCAGCAGCAGTTGCACTAGCACCAAACACAGAGGTAAAATAACCTCTCAGCTCCTACTCAAGAGTCCCATTAATGGCCACAGCCTCATACTGGCAACTGATGTTCAGCTGACTCTACTGAAGTCCATACAATTTTACTACTTACCTTTACTTTAGGTTTGGATTCTACTGAAAAAGGCCCCATTCTGGAATGATTGCCTCAAAGATTACATTAGATGGGGACCCTCTCATTTCACCAATTCATATATTGACCACAGCAGCTTCCCCCTTTTCTGCATTGGAAGGAAAGCATGCTATAGAGAACAGATGCTCCCTCTCCAACTGCGAGCCTCTGTGGGCAGGAAGTTAATGAAACAGAGCTGGTGACAAATCACTACAAGATGGAAGAAACTGCCATCTCTCTTTTAACTGGCCCGAATTCTTTGCATTCATTCAAGCTACCCAGTGGAGAGGCGCATATAGCCTTTGTTTTTCTAGATCCATGAAATCTTTGTGAAAACTCAAATAATCAGTCCACACCGACAAGTGTTGCAGCTGTTATCTCTAATAATATAAACTGGTAAGCAAGCAATGTATCTCTTCACCTGCATTATCTCTTATGAAGGTAACTATTCATGCAGAGCAGCTGCAGAGTACTTAGATCACTGAACTCATTAATTTAAAGTGGGCCTTATAGTAATCCATGTTATTCACAGTGTTTTTTGTACAGCATAAGCAACTAATCTGAAGTCACATTTGATTCGTGTTTTCCAAGTGAACAGTGTATTCTCATCATCTTGCCGGTTAATAAGCAGCCAGTGTAGGCATGTGTGGTTTTATAAAGGGTACGTGGTGAAAAATTTGCTTCAGGGGGAATGATCTTTGTGCTCCATACATGTACATTTAAAGAAAACTTGACAGCATCCCGTTAGAAAATGTTTACAGCATATACATTAAAACAAAGGCAGTCATGACTAGTGATGTTAAGTAGCGGTTAACTGGCTCATCAAGTAGTCGATAAGGAAAGGCAATGTCCGTACTCAGTCCCGGCTCCCGCTGGGTCTCAGCGCAACCTCCAGCTGCCGCTTTGCATTTTTAAAGGGAAGCTGGCAGGAGAGGACGCTGGCTGAATCTCTGTTCCTGCACTTGCACCGGCTTCCCTTTTAAAAATGCAAAGTGGCAGGGAGGAGGGAGAGTGTGCTGAGACCAGGGATTCAGTGAGTGGTCTCTCCTGATGGCTTCCCTTTCAAATGCAGGGGGCGGGGAATGAGCGAGTAGTCGACTGTGCTACATGGTAAGCTCCTGATTATTGGGTAGTCGCCTACTCCTTTCCATCCTTTGTCGTGACTTACTTAGAACATGCACTTGCTCCCTTGGGCCCACCCTTATGCAGGTTGCAGAGATTCTTCGGCTCCAGTACTCCACATGGTTCCACAATGGTTTGCTATTACTGCAGCCTAGCTCTCCACCCAATGCATCTCAGTCCAGCCCTATTCTGCAGCAAACAGAAAACAAATTAACTCTCAACTTAAAGTAGCCAGTAGGGCATTAAACTCCATTGTATACATACTGGCAGTTCCTAGAGCTCCATGGCTGGTATTTTCAAGTTAGGCCCCTCGCTGGGGTAATGTAAAAACACTCTTGCCTATCGTAGCTTCATCTGGCACTTCGTAAAAACAGCCCACCTTTTTTTACCTGGCCTGCTGAGCTCTGATTGGACTCCACCTGCTTCAGGCTCTTCTAGGCGCCAGAGGGCCAACTCTCGCTAGTTCTGCCTGCATAGTGGATCATGGGAGGCCTCTCTTGGCAAACCTGGAGGCCTGAACTCATCAGCAGGATTTCTTTCAAGGCCAGGGTAGGCTGAGGCAGTAGTGCCTGCAGCAGGAAACAGCCAATGCCTGTACACTCTACCACACTTAGTAAAGAAGCATATAATACACGTTCCTGAGCCTGGTTTTACCAGTGTCTGCTTTTTAGTATAGAACTGACTGTGTCTGGAAGAGGCACATAGATCCAGCTCATGAGCATATCAGCAGATTTAGAGGACTGATTATTACTCAGTTATAACACTGTAAACATGATTTTTTATTCCATGCCACAGAAACAAGCAAAAGGCCATGTTTAGAAAAATATTGCATAATGATGTATTGCATATCAATGTAGGACTTGAATTCAAGCCCTAAATTATCAAAAGAAGAAAATATAACCTCCATAACCATATAGGTACTTAATAATCCAAGTCTCTCCTGCAGCTACACAAAATCTTTCTCTTTTAAACCTACAAAGCCACATATTTCTGTTACCCACCTCTACAATTAGTAAATATTGAGAGGCAGTAGAAATGTATTGAGAGGCACAAGAGAAGACAGACACATGAATGTCCAAAATCCACTGCATCCATCATCTTTTGAAAGCGTAATCTATAAATACAAAGTGAATTACCAGAGCACAAAGCAGTTAGGGGAACTTATTCAACCATATTAAAAGTGACTCAAATACTGATATTGCCTATATATAACTATTTATATCAAAAGGTTGAGAATAGCGTATCAGTGTCATATATTCTACATTATTTCATGAAAAGTTGCATTAGGTTTAAACTCTTAAATTATTTCATACTGTATTTTATTTTATATCAATTCCATGTTACCTCTTCTTGGGCTTGATTTTATAAGGTCTTGAGCACCCATAACTCCAAGGAAGTCAATAAAAGTGCAGATCAAAATTTCTCAAAATCTATCCTTAAGTTTGTACATTTATCTATGTGTTTGGTGTTATCTGTTTGAATTTCTATGTGTTTGGTGTTATCTGACTCAACTTGTGTCCTGTATGGTGTCTTTACCAAAAATTGATTCAAAAGATGTAAAGATATTATATGTAGAGAAACTTTAAACCATAACAACCTGAACAAGAAATAAGTAAAATACACAATTCTAAAAATTAGAGTTAAGTTACACGGATGAACTAAACCAAATTATATGTTCGCCATTTTTTAAAAATCTTTTCAGTGAAAAAGTGGTATAATGGAAAGAAGACAAAAATCAGAATGAATAAGGACTAGGTTTTATCCCATCTCAGCACAAAAGAACGTAAGAAATGCCACATAAGAACAGATCATTTTGGATGGTCAAATCTAATATCCTGCCTCTCATACATTTGATATTGCTTCAGAGGAAAACCTCCATAACTCTCTTCTCCATTGTTCAACGCTGTGCCATAAAAGGTGAAGGACTCCAAATAGTAATCAGGTTAGGCCTTTTTTGGCTCCAAATAGTAATCAGTTTTTGCCCTCGAGCATGAACATTTTTAACCTATCTAGTGTGACTGCAAGTATTATTTCTCTTCATACAAGTGTCTAACCTCTTTTAAGCATGCTAAACTATTAGCGAATTTCACAGATTAAGTAACTACATTATATATAAATTCATGTAGTGATCAGATATATAAAACACTTTATGACAAAGCCATCAGTTCTTTTCAAGGATAAAATCCTCTGAAATATTAAGGGTCAGAAGGAAAGGTTTTTTTCTAGACTGACAACTTTACAAATTACAACAGACAACATACTTAGTATATCATATACATTAATCTAAACTGAGTTCAAAAGAAATCATGGACAATGTAACTGAATTATATAAAGATCAATCATATATCATTAAAATGGCTCCACTGGATAGACAAAAGCAGCTAATACTGTTTAGCATTCCTACTGATTATTTTTTTTTAGTAATCTAAACAATCATAATTATTTAGTACTCAAGTTGACATCAGTGAAGTAGTTTCAAAACTCTTGAGTTAAATGAGGGCTAACAGACAATAAAAAGGATGATACAGTGTCTCCTGATACACTATAAAAACGGAAATAAAACTACTGATACACCAATATAGTTATGTGGTGTCAGAACAGGACTATAATTACTCTAATAGCACCTTAACAGCTGCAAAGAAAACCCCTAGATTTAAAGTAACAAGAATACAGCACAGATTGCCGCAGTATAATAGTAAAACAAGATAAGCTGCCACTTTTCCTAGATGCTCTCATTTGCTGGTATATATATTAATGAAATACTCCAAAGGGACAGAGTTCATTAGCACAAATGTTGCACAGAGATGTTAGATCTTCTTTCAGCTAACGATCGCCAGTTTATCAGCTATTTCCATACTTTGTTAAGCAGCATACTTGTAAACAAAAACCTGTTGCTCTAGACTAAATGAATCACAAGTATAATTGAGGGACTTGGCATTTATAGCTCATTGCAGTTTTGTACACCCAAGAAAACTTCCCCCACAACCGTGGCTAAAGGTAGATATTTCCTGCTCCTGGTTTCCAAGGTTTAAAAGTTTACTGAATAATTAACTGGACTGAAATGTGGCAAATCAGCCCTAATTCTGGAATCTGATAAATGGGAGTGGATCACTGTAAAGTCTGACAACATGCAAATCTCAATTATGCTTTTTAAGACTGTGCTCCCTACATAGGATTATTACGCAGATACTCAATGCCCAATACCTCCAGGAGCAGAGCACTAGGGATGTTAAATTGCAGGTAATTGACTAATCGAATAATCAATGCATTTTGTATTGACTATTTGACTAGTCGATAGGGCATCTTCACCTTAGAGTGAAAGCACCATGTAGAGCCCAAGGTCCGCTGGGGACTCCCTGCTGACCCTGGGCTCCATGCAGCACTGCCACTTTGAAATACCGCCGCAGGAGCCCAGCTGATAGAGGCAGCAAAGGAGGGGGCGTGACTAGTTGCCAAGCTTGTCAACTAACTGATAAGCATTTGCTTATCGGATAGTCGACTAGTCCTTCACATCCCTACAGAGCACATTATCTTTGTTTCACTCAACTGCAAGTTGCCAGGTATATTCTTCTCTGCACCTGGGCAGGTTTGTTGATCACTGCTGAGATGCAACGGAGACACAAACCTGCTCCCTCACTATCTATTCTTGATCGCTTCCCAAGGGAGTAGTTGCACTTTGGGTACCAAGTTCTTATGCTCAGAGGAATAAGACTGCATGGCCTTTGGAGTGCTGGGGGAGGTGCCTTTTGCCTTTGTCCCAGGGGTGGGAAACCTTTTTTAAGTCAGGGACTGCAGACCCAAAGAAAAATCATTCAGGGGCTATGGATGATAACGACTAGTTGACAATCCAATAAGCAAATGCAAAGAGAGGGCGCAAGGAGGGGGGGGAGAAGAGGGGTACTTCAAAGCGGCAGCGCTGCTCAGCTGATCCCTGGCTCAGCTGTGCTGCACTGCTTGCAGCAGAGCTGCGCAGAGCCTGGGGTCAGCTGGGGAGTTCTGGGGAGCTGACCCCAGGTACTGGGGAAATGCTGCACGGAACCCGGAACCTGCAGTCAGCTGGGGAGTCCTCCGCTGACCCCGGGCTCCATGAGCTGGCCCGCGTTCAGCCCAGAGGGACTTCCCCAGCAGGGGCACTTGTACATTTCCAAGGAGGAATGAGGAAGTACCTATCGACTAGTCAGGTAATCTATGGAAATTCCATCGACTACCTGACTAGTAAATTAATCGCTAGTTAACATCCTTATCTGGGGCCACACACCAGTGGGGAAAAAAGATCAACTAACCAAAGCAAACAAAGCACACCACGCTGGCTTGCCCCCAGTGGAAAAAAGCAAAAGAAAACACAGCAGGAAAAGAAAAGAAACAAACGTCACTGGCCTGCTCCCCAAGGGAGAAAAAGAGACATGAATACACACTCAGGGTGCTGGGGCTTCCTTGCTCTGGAGCCCCGAAGGGCCAGATCCAGCTCCCTGCTTCCCTTGATCTGACCTGTGGGGAGGCTTAGGCAATTCTTGAAGGGAGGTTCCAAAGAGGATGGAGAGTTACTGTGGGGGAGGTCTAGGTTGGAGATTAGGAAAAGCTATTTCACCAGGAGGGTGGGGAAGCACTGGGCTGGGTTCCCTAGGGAGGTGGTAGAATCTCCATCCCTAGAGGTGTTTAGGTCTCGGCTTGACAAAGCCCTGGCTGGGCTGATTGAGTTGGGGTTGGTCCTGCCTTGGGCAGGGGGCTGGACTTGATGACCTCCTGAGATCTCTTCCAGCGCTATGATTCTAATGCCCCCCCCCACCCCCATAGCAGGGAGAGCTGGTGCTAGGCTGAGGCAGGGAGACTTGCAGTGCAGCTAGCGCAGTAGTGCCAGCTTGTCCTGCTCTGGGGGGAGGAAGAGAAGCCCCAAACCTTGCCGCAGACTAGATCAAAGGAAGTCATAGGATTCCCACTCCTGCTTTGTCCCTTCTTGAGCACCAACCTTGAACAGGTTGTTCTTTGAACCCTCTCTAAACTAAAGTGGGGTTCCATGGCATGGAATCCAGGAACCTGACCAAAACCAGATCTGAACGAATTTTCTCTTTTCCCTTGTGGTTTGGGGAACTGGGAGCATACTGTGGAAAGTGGCCTAGCCATGCTTCCTCCACTGATCTGCAGATCTGGATCCCACAGAATCCCTGTAGAGAGGTTTCTGTGACATTTAGTGAGAAAGAGGGAAATTCTGTGAACATAGAGCAGATCTATACTTAAAATGCTGCATCAGCACAGCTGCACCAGCGTAAGCTCTATTGCTAACTGAAGCTGTGCCTACGCCAACAGGAGAGCTTCTCCTGTCAGCCTAGTTAATCTACCTCCCTAAAAAATAATAGTTGCATTGATGAGAGAAGCTCTCCCATCAACATAGCACTGCCTAGAAGCAGGGTTCAGTCAATCTGTGTTGCTTAACAGTGTGGCTTTTTCACACCTAAATGACCTAGATATACACTTATAGGTCTGGAGTGTAGACCTGGCCAGATTCCCTCACTTTCCCAACCCTGCCCAGCCAAGTCTTAATTTCAGATCCTCTCTGCTTAAAGGGGAGAATGGAGCCCTTAGAAAGAAAAGTGTCATTATATTAAACTAAGAGGGAAGGATAATATATTCACTACCAGCAACTGGAAATGTTTCTGGTCTGAAAGCTCAGGGAGAGCAGATCAGGAAAATGCAGCAACGAATTCCACTCTTATACTTACTTACAGTATTTTTAATCGGAGAGGATGTTACAATTAAAAATAAGACAAAATTAAATTTGTTGCCATTTATCTGAGACGGCTGCATTACTAAAATATGTGCAATTTTATTCTAAACTAAAAATCAGGACTTTTATCTGAAATAACATGTATGTATTCCATGGCTGTGTCTAGACTGCATCCCTTTTCTGTAAAAGGGATGCAAATTAGACATCTCAATTGCAAATGAAGCAGGGATTTAAACCCCCCCCGTTTCATTTGAATAAACATGGCTGCCGTTTTTTTCTGGCTCAGAGTTTTGCCGGGAAAAAAGCGCCAGTCTAGATGCGGATCTTTCGGAAAATAAAGCCTTTTCCGAAAGATCCCTTAGTCCTCTTAAAATAAGGAATAAGGGATCTTTCGGAAAAGGCTTTATTTTCCGAAAGATCCGCATCTAGACTGGCGCTTTTTTCCGGCAAAGCTCCGAGCCGGAAAAAAGCAGCAGCCACGTTTATGCAAATGAAGCGGGGGGGATTTAAATCCCCGCTTCATTTGCAATTGCGATATGTCTAATTTGCATCCCTTTTACAGAAAAGGGATGCAGTCTAGACGCAGCCTATGTGTTTGACTCCCCAGATGTTACTTTTTAGTGTAATTTGTCCCCTAGAAATGTCACTTCTCTCCACAATTCAAAACTCTCTCTTTTTCCGAGAATTCTTTTAACCAAGTCCAGAATTCTACCAGAAGAAACATTTCAAGAGTCACTTTGTAGGGATGCCTGTAATTAACCAGACAATCTTAATTATGACATATCTCTAGCTTTTGAATGTTTGATTTAATAATGTTCTTTTAAGATAACTTTTTGTGTGCAATATTGCTTACCTGTATATAACACATAGAATTACGTTTGGTTATTAGGATATACACCACTCAAAAAGTTCAATTGAGATATTACTCTCAGAGGGTATGTCTATACTACAGTGTTATTTCAAAATAGATTATTTCGAAATAAAGCGTCTACACACAAAATGCATTTCGAAATAGTGTTTTGCTATTTTGAAATAGTGCATCCACACTGAGTGGACGCTGAATCGCATTTAAGGCCGGCTGGAACCAGCTGCTGTCTGAGGCTGAGGCCTGTGCTTAAAGGGACTCCCCCGGACAGCCGGTTCTCAGGTTTTCCTGCTTGCTTGCCTACATCAATGAGGGACAGCAAAGCATTTTTGTCTTTGCATGCCCTGGTTGCCCTCACTCAGGACACCACAGCACTCTGCAACATGGAGCTAAAGCTGCCCCTGGGTACTCTGGTGCTTCTCTTGGACACGTTGCTGCGAGCCTGGCTGCACTTTCTGCAGCCTGCCATCTGGGAGGTCCATTGGGGGTCTGTCAGTATCCAGGAGGCCCTGCGGGAGAGCTTCCACTCTAAGGAGCAATAACAGTCTCCCTGGTCTGCCCCACTGGGGGCTTGTGCCTCATTCCTCTCTCACATCCTTCCACTTACCCCCCCCCCCCGGCCCACCTTCCTGATGTAAAATAAAATACACGTTTTTTCATAAACACAAACTGTCTTTATTTAACAAAACAGGGGGGGGGGAATGAAACTCTGGTAAGACTGGGGAAAGGAGGCAGGAGAGGGGAGGAAAGAGGGTGGGAGAGGGGAGGGGGAAACTGGGAGGAGAAAGCTGGAAGGGGGAAGCAAGGGGAAGAAGGGGGAGAGGAGGCTCAGGGATGGGGGGTCTCACTGGACCAACTTGATTTTCATGCAAACCTGCTCCCGGATTCGCATGTGACCTTTGGTGGCCAGGCTGGCAGCCATCCTGACATAGACGGCCGTGTTCCTCCATCTAGTGCAGAGATCATGGATATTGGGGGTATCCCCACTAAACCTGAATAAGGTCCATTATCTCTGCCCTGGACCCGGAAGGTGCCCACCTTCTCCGGGCCCTGGCAGGCTCCTAGGAGCTGGCAGACTGCTCTTGGGGAGCGGTGGAGGGCTGGCTGCTAGTGGCTTGCTGGCTCATGTTTTGGGGCCACTGGGACAGGGAGAGTGACTGCTGGCTCTGGGCTGGCAGGCTTGGAGCTGGCACAGGCACTGTGGCCAGAGTCTACCCCTTTATGGGCTATGGGGAGGAGAGGAGGGAAAGGAGAGGAGTGTTCTTGGTTGAGGCTGGAGTGGCCACCAGGGCACCCTGGGAAGGCTGGAGCCCCCCAATTTCGAAATAAGTGTCTACACAGCACTTATTTTGAAATAGCTATTTCAAATTTGGTGTTATTCCTCATAGAATGAGGTTTACCAAATTTGAAATAAGCGCTCCACTATTTCGAAATAGCAGTTTGGCTGTGTAGACACTAGGAAAATTATTTCGAAATAAGGGCTGTTATTTCAAAATAACTTTGCTGTGTAGACATACCCAGAGATAACAGAATTTATGGTGGCATAGTGCGTGTCTATAGCCTGCCCCTGAGACATTACAGATAGGTTGTTGAGATTCATTGGTCCCTTGACCACTATCCCATGCTGCCCATCCATAGACACTAATGATATTACCAGATCTAATCCTAAACAGATCACCTGTGATTACAGGGTTCTCAGAGCAAAGATAAAGGGGTTAGGGATGCAAGCTTTCTCGTCCATCCTCCTGGTTGGAGGGCCCAGCAAGGATACACACATTGTGGAGGTGAATTCATATAGTGGAGTTCCACAGAAGACACTCTTGTACCCAGTACTGTTCAATAGTAATGGCTTTGATAATGGGGTGGAGAATATGCTTATAAATCTGAAGGTCATACCAAGTCCTGCATGATTATGATTCTATGATGTGATAAGACTCTTGGTTTTGTAGAAAAATACAACTCACAATACATTCACAAATGTTGTTATTCACTTTACTTACTACTTCAAAAACTGAAGCTTCCACAATCGCTCATAATCCCTCTCCCCTTCTAACTGTGCTCTAGTCAATGACTCAGTAAATCGGAAATGACAGCACAGAGCCTTGGGACCTCCTGTAGGGTGACAAGATGTTTTCTTACTTTGTCATTAGGATTACTATTTATTAGTTATGGTGTAATATAAGCGTACAGGAGATAAATTTCAACAGTCGGATGAGGGAATCCCAAACTGGAAGAGATGACAGTATGAAAAGGCACAGGCAGGGCCAACTCAGAACAATGCAGTACAGAACAGGCTGACAAATTGTCATTACAGCTGAAATGGAGCTTCACACAGCAGGGGAGGCCACTTGGCATACATTAACTGGCAGGCTGCTCCAAGTCTAACTGATGCTCTCAAATAAATATGAGCCAGGAGTGGGTGACGAAAATTACAGTAATATTCCCATGGATACTGAGCCGTGATGTATCGGGGGGGAGGGGGGGCTTTAAAGAAGCCTGTTTTTAATATCACACATCAAATATTCAGGAGCACTCTGAATCATCTAAATTAAGGAAATTCAGTTCCCAGCATAATGCAGCTAACATTTGTGTTTTAATTCAAAAGGCAGGGGAACTAACCCTATACTGTGTTTATGATCTTTCCATCAGGAAGGGAAGTCCATATGTTGGCATTTCCTATGGTTAAATACAGTAAACATTTGTGTTCATTGAAACATGTTGTGAAGTGAACTGGTTTATGTTTAGACAATGAGAAGAGTGTCCTGGAAGATAAAGACAGACATTCATTTGCATTTTTCCTAGAAATTTTGTATTTAAGCACTTACCAAAAGCTAAACACGCTCATCTTATAAATTCTAGTGAATATACATTGTACAGTGGCCTAATTTCCAATCCTGATGTTCATACTTCATTGTCACGATCAATTAGTAACCCTGCTGTACTGGAAGAATTATTCAAATACAGCAATAAAGAGAGCAGTTACAGAAGTAGCATCAGGTGAAAATGACAATTGAACTAATAAGACAATTCTACAGAAGCTTATAAATATCTTGATATCAACCACACTTCAGAAACACTTGAGACTAGTTAGTCTAAACTGGCTGGTTACTTTGATTAACAATAATTTTTGAGTCACAGGGTGCCTAGAGAGAAGGTTAGGTGCCTTTTTGGTAGAAACTAGTCAACATCTAAATAAATAGAAAACATTACAATTTGATTTTTCTTCTCCCAGTGTCTGTATTCAATTATCACACTCACTGCAGTTGGAAAAAAGGCTGGTGGTCAGTTTCGTCCTAAGCAGGGACATAGCTGCTTCTCCACACCTGTTGATCTCTGAGCTGCTTGCTCCACTTATCTGATTATCCTCAGGTTTTTCTGTCTAAGTCTCAGTTTGTAGAATTTCTCAGGAGTTCCAGCCCTCCCTTCCTGTCACATAAGTTTCAGATTCTTTCCAGAGTTATGTGAAATGAATTTTATTATTTTAGCTTAAACCTACAGTATTCCACTGCCATCTATTGTCTTCCCAAATAAGTCTGGCAGTTCTTAGACCCTTATTTTGGAACTAACATCTTCTCTCTAATCCTGGCTCTATCAACTACTTCTTGCCATTTAATAAATGGCATCAATTTTAGCATCTACATTGTCCTTAATGTCTAAAAATAATAATAGAATTGGAAAAGGTACAGAGAAGGACAACAAAGATGATTAAAGGAATGAAATAGCATTCTTATGAGGAGAGTTTTTAAATATTGGGATTTTTCAGGTTGGAAAAGAAATGACTGAGACAATATGATAGATATCTATAAAATCATGATTGGTATGGAGCAAGTGAGTATGGAAGTGTTATTTACCCCTTCACATAACAGAAAGGATAACTCAATTAAATTAAAAGCAAGTTTGAAACAAACAAAATAAAGTATTTCTTCACATAACACACAGTCAACCTGTTAAACTTGTTGCCAGGGGATGGCGAAAAGACCAAAACTACAACTATGTTCAAAAGAGAATTAGGTCAGTTCTTGAAGGAATGGTCCATCAATGGCTATTAGCTAAGATGGTCAGGGATGGTCAGATAGGTGTCCCCCTATCTACTAATTGCCAGAAGCTGGGAATGAACAACATAAGCTGACTCACTGGATGATTGCTTGTTCTGTTCATTCCCTCTGAAGCACCTGGCATCTGAAGAAATTGGGCTAAGTGGACCACCGGTAACAAACTCTGATTAATACAAGCGATTATGTAATACAGCAGAGAAAGAGTTGTCTTCTAAAAGCCCAAGGCAACATGAGACTGACATATAGGTTTCATAACTGATGTAAATATTTCCTTCTCCCTACTCTGACTATAGTATAGTTGTATCCTTCTAGCAGGCTGTGGAAGTTTAAAGGTTAAATTTAATCATTAATCAGGTATAGGCAACTGAAATGTGAATAATACTTTTCTTAGTAAGAATGAGCCTATATACCTAAGAAAAAGCATTCTATTAAAATCCAATAAACCTTTAGGTATAAACAGACCTATCAAATGAACAGCCAAGAATATCTGACTGAAATCTGATTTTGAAGAACTGGGTACAATTTCTTCAGAGGGTAGCCGAGTTAAGTCTGTACAGGATAAACTTAAAAAACAAAAACTGGTCTGGTGGCACTTTATAGACTAACAAAACATACAGATGGTATCATGGGCTTTCGTGGGCACAGCCCACTTCTTCAAATGACCGGAGTCATCTGTAGAAGTGGGCCGTGCCCACGAAAGCTCATGATACCATCTATGTGTTTTGTGAGTCTATAAAGTGCTACCAGACCAGTTTTGGGTACAATTTGTTACCCATGATCTCGTCCCCACTAACTCAAACACTTTTACTAGTGGTATTATGCTAACAGGGCTTCTTTCGACATCTTCTTGCTTTGGAAACAAGCCCTGGACATCCATTCTAGAACTTAGGAACCAGTGATTTGATATCTCCTCTCTGGCTGGCCTAGCAACAGTGCTCTACAATGCGCCTAGAAAGGCCAATACTGGCAAAGTCAACAGGAGACCTTGTCACGCCCTCATGCTTTATGAAAATTGGTTTATGAATAGGGTGACCATATTTCCCTATGCTGAATATGGGACACCTGGTAAAATTACTCCTACTCAAGCGAGTTCAATGGCAATCAATCAAAACTGTACTGTACAAACATTTAATTAACATCAGCTTGACTGAGCCCCAGTTAATAAGAAATACTGTATAGCTGGAGTCTTTTTATTTACCTTCTTATCTTTAAAGTGTGCATGGAGACAGGCAATACACACATTCCTGTAGACTTTTTCAAGGGAATGGGGGTGACTAACCAACCTGACCCAAGCTTCCCTACCCAGCACTCTCCACCAGCCATACCTGGCTGGATTCCCAGGGTAGACCTGCCTCTCCTGGTAGAGGGTGCCAAGTCTTCTCAAAGCAACATGTGGAGGGAATGCAGAGGGAATGCAGGATCACAGTGCTCCCACCCTGGATTTCTGTTAGGGTTCACACCAGAGCGTGCCCAGCAGCAGCCCTTCAGCATTGTGCAGAAAGGAAGGGAAGGGAGCTACTTCCTGCTCAAGGAGGATGGGGGGAGGGTACGGATGACCTGGTCCATATTTATTCCAAAGGCATCTCTTCCCTCCCACCCCTGCCCCCCCACCTCCATCCATGGCTAGAAGCTTCTTGTCCCTTCCTGCCCACACAGTGTAGAAAGGCCGCTAACAACTCCAACCTGGCCGCTGGCATAACCCAACCACCTCCTGTCCCCTAAGGTTATGCCCTAAGGATGCATTGAGTGCCAGGGTCCTGGGAACCTGGCTGCAGAAGCTTCAGAAAATCTAGCCAGACAGATGGCTCAGTAAGGGAGGGGACCGAGCAGCCCTATGTTCCCTGGGGTCAGCATGTGAAAAGGGTGCTAAACACCCCTGCTTGGGGACCTATACAGTCGGATCAGAAACTGGCTGGAAATAGCTTCCTACCTGCTACTCCAAAGTTTAGCTGAGAGGCACAGCAGCTTCCCTATGCCAGCATTGTGTAGGGCATTGGCATATGCAGGACTTGGCTCCTTCTGGGAGGCGCCCTGGGCCAGAGTTTTTCCTGGGCCTATTTGAGGACATGGGATAGTGGGTGGGCAAAGCCCACCCACTTTCTAAAAGCCCCTCCCCCAGCCTTGCGTCAGAGGGGACATGTCACCAGAGGTGGGCATCAGAGGGGACATGTAACCAACCACTTCCTACACGCACACATCAGCTGCTGCAGCAAGCAGCCAAGGCTGGCTGGCTGATGGGGGGAGAGGAGCCTGTAGGCCAAGAGGAGGAATGCAGCAGGGATTGCACTGAGACCCCCCAGGGGAAAGAGCTGCCCCCCCACCTCACATAGTGCAGCTTTGCTTGACCACCAGCCTTGCACTCACCCTCAGTCATCGGCCACTGGATTCTCCCTCCACTCATCACTGGTGGGTGGGCAGCTGGTGAGCAAGGATCCACCAGCACTAGGACCTATTGGAACCGATGAAGGATAGAGAAAAAATACAGAACAATTTGACTAGTAGGGACACCTGCAGGAGGGCTTAAAAATAGGACTGTCCCTTTAAAAGTGGGACCTCTGGTCCCCCTACTAATGACTATGAAGCGACATAACAAAGATGCTCTGTGTGAAATGCATCATGTGACACGTAATTTCGAAAGCTGCATCGGCATACCCCATGTGTGCACGTATCGTTCTCGTAAGGTGAGGTGAGACATGTCAGGTGGGGGGGTCAGTGCAGGGAGTGGAGCGGCGCACAGCAGCCGGGCTGAGGAACTTAATGGCCGGGTGCCCAAGTCAGCGATGTGGGAGTGATTCTGTTTTTCCTCTACCCAGACTGGGGGGTGCAGACGCGGCCAGGCCGCCCAGGCGGGATCCCGTGTGGGATCTTGCGCCTTCCCACGCAAGGCGAGAACTACTCGGAGAGGCGCACAGAGCCACCTCGGGCGACACGGATCGAGCGGGAGCGGGAGGGGCCGCCACTCACCACACGAGAGACCCGCCGGGAATATCAACGGCTCGGGTCCAGCCGAGCGGGCTCCCGGCTCGCGAGAGACGTTGGGCCCGCGGCCGGAGGGGCAGGGGCCAGCCCGCTCCGCGTCACCTCAGCCCCGCGCGAGGATTGGGGGAGGGGCCAGGCAGGGACTATCGATCACTCGGCGATCTCGCCTCCTCGAGCTCGCGCGCCGCCATTTCAAACGGTAGAACGGCAGCGCGAGCGGGATCTAGCTCCGCCCACCCCCGCCGCCGCGCCGAGAGCGGGTGTCGCGGAGGCGCAGGCGCAGTGTGTGCACCTTGCTGCGGCCGCAGGTTCCGCTGTGACGTGACTCCCGCAGGTGAGGCGCCCCCCCCCCGCACACAGCCCCAGCTGAGCGCCCCCAGGTGAGGCCCCCCCCGCACACAGCCCCAGCTGAGCGCCCCCAGGTGAGGCCCCCCCCGCACACAGCCCCAGCTGAGCGCCCCCCCACAGCCCCAGGTGAGGTGTATGCCCCATACACACAGCCCCAGGTGAGCCCCCCCCCCACAGCCCCAGCTGAGCGCCCCCAGGTGAGCCCCCCCCCCGCACACAGCCCCAGCTGAGCGCCCCCAGGTGAGGCCCCCCCGCACACAGCCCCAGCTGAGCGCCCCCCCACAGCCCCAGGTGAGGTGTATGCCCCATACACACAGCCCCAGGTGAGCCCCCCCCCCCCACAGCCCCAGCTGAGCGCCCCCAGGTGAGCCCCCCCCCCCGCACACAGCCCCAGCTGAGCGCCCCCCCACAGCCCCAGGTGAGGCGCCCCCCCTGCACACAGCCCCAGGTGAGCCCCCCCCACAGCCCCAGGTGAGGCGCCCCCCCTGCACACAGCCCCAGGTGAGCCCCCCCCACAGCCCCAGGTGAGTGCCCCCAGGTGAGGTGTATGCCCCATACACACAGCCCCAGGTGAGGCGCCCCCTCCCCCCCACAGCCCCAGGTGAGCCCCCCCACAGCCCCAGGTGAACATCCCCAGGTGAGGTGTATGCCCCATACACACAGCCCCAGGTGAGGTGCCCCCTCCCCCACACACAGCCCCAGCTGAGCGCCCCCCCACAGCCCCAGGTGAGCGCCCCCAGGTGAGGTGTGTGCCCCATACACACAGCCCCAGGTGAGGCGCCCCCTCCCCCCCACAGCCCCAGGTGAGCCCCCCCACAGCCCCAGGTGAACATCCCCAGGTGAGGTGTATGCCCCATACACACAGCCCCAGGTGAGGCCCCCCGCCCCCGCACACAGCCCCAGGTGAGGCGGCCCCAGGTGAGCATACCCAGGTGAGGTGTGTGCCCCATACACACAGCCCCAGGTGAGGCGCCCCCCTCCCCGCACACAGCCCCAGGTGAGCGCCCCCAGGTGAGGTGTACGCCCCCACCTCTGCACACTCCCTGGGTAAGAGCCCTGGCCTCACCACACTCTCCCCGTGGAGACATTCTCCCTAGCTCCTCTTATGCAGTCCTCATGCGAGACCACCTCGCCCCCTTCATACCTTTACCCCCCCAGCGAGAGACACTCAGGTGAGATGCTCCCCCCCATACGGTACCGCAGGTGAGATGCACGTGCACTCCCCAAAGTGAAAAGACCTTACTCCCTCAGAGAGACCTTGCTTGGTGATGTCTCCCCAATGGTCCCCACAGATGAGTCCCTTCCAGTCTCCCCTCCTCCATTTCTCCACAGGAGCTGTTCTGTCAGGCTGCTGTTGGGTGTGCTGAAAATATTAACCCCCTCTGATGGGGTCAAGCCAGGCTGTGCTGGGGCAAGTAGTTCAGCTGTTCTTCAGTATTTCCATGGAAACGTGGGCTTTGCCATTGTAAGGGAGTATTTTATAGGATGGCAGCCTGTTGTAGTTGTGATGGCTGTGACTTAAAATGCCTTGCTTGAGTTTCAAAACTTTACTGTTGAAATGTGTGGTGAAGCGGTCCTAAATGCCCATTCCTTTATGGGGAAGGTGTTAATACAGTATACAATATAGCTATCTAGTAAGTGTCACTAAATAACACAAACAAAAATATGGGCTAACCCCCCCCCCCCCCCCAGTTGTTATTGAAATAAACAAATACAGTATGTATATGAGAGAAACTTGAACCATAATATTTGGATGAGGATCCGAAACTTTTTCTAAATGAGTGATCAGCTCTGGGTTTTGGTTTGGGCTCCTTTCTAATTCAGTATTGCATTGTACAGTTCTGAAAACAGACACAAAGCATGTGGATCTTGTCAGTTTCTAGCTCCATGCTTATGGAAAGCAGGATTTATATGATTACCAGAAATCCTATCAATGATGGGAGTGACAACAAGCCAATCCACCGTATTCTATTGCCTGTGTCAGTATTGTTCTCTGCAGTCTAGTCTTTGGTGCTTTATCTTAGTGTTAACGATGGGTCCAGGTTTAGTACGAATCTTCAATGCTATAAATGTAATCAGTGAAACTTCCTATAGATTTGTACAGTATGGATGACATCAAACTATGTTCATTAACATATTTCATTTGCTGAAAAGTACAGTGATACTAAGGTAAAAGGAGTAAATGGTAGAAAATAGGGATTTAAAATCCCATTTAATTGGTTAACCATGTAAATGTCACGTTAAACCAGTTAACCCATTAAAGGGTGGGCAGGGGGGCCCTCCCACCCACGGGGACCTGGCTCAAGCATCCGCTCCCAACCCTGCCATGGAGCAGCCCCTGTTTGCAGCAGCAGGCAGGGAGCTGCTCCAGCCCTCACTGCTTAACTAGGTGATGCTTACGAGCTAACATTACGCATCCCTAGTACAAAAATACTTCATTTATTTACTGGTGTAGGTGTTTGTGCTCATACATAATTGCAAACAATTGTTGGTAGCTTTAACTTGTATAACAATGAAACACCTATTTATTTTATCTTGCAGTTTTTTGTAAAGGCTATTTTTTACTTTGTTTTTGTATTGAAACATTGATAGTTTTGGTATGTTATTAATATCCTTGTTTACCATCTGTTACGTTAACTTGTATTTTGAGAAAATATATATCAATGTGATAAACCTAGTTTTAAATATTCAGTACATAGATTTCATTTGTCTAAAAGATTCTATAACCCTTCATCTATGATTAACTGCTTTCTCTGTTGTGTTCCAGCCTATCATAAATCAGCATTACCTTTAGGACAATGATGCTGAGTTATATGTATTAACAATCTTAGACTAAGTCTCCCTTTCCTGCCAAAAGTAGTATATGTGTAACATTTTTCAACAAATTAGTGTTAGGTACAAATTCACTTTGTACAATATCTGCAACAAATGCTGTTTACTAAATTCTAGAACCTCAGTCTTCCAAACATAAGCATATAACTTGATTTTTGTGAGTAGCCCTATGAAAGTCAATCTGATTGTTCATATGAGTCAAGCCTGTGCATATGTGTTTATATGATTGTGGCATAATCTGGTACTCGTTATTAAACAAGTATTGTTTTAAAATCATGTTTATCTTTGAAAAACAAAATAAAGCTTACCTTTTACTCTATGTAAACTGATCCTTGCTCCAGTTAACTTGTCAAGACCCAGTTGTGGGGGGAAAACTTTGGAATTACATAAAGATAATAGTTGGAGAGTCAGAGATACAGAATTCATTTCTTGCACATAAATGGTGATAGATCATAAAACTTTGCTAAAAGTTCTGATGTAAAAAATAAATAGTGTGTGTGTGGGGGGGGAAATGCCATTGATGGTGAATGGAGATATATTTAGGTCTAAAATCGAGGGAGGTGGACGAAGCGACCTCTGTATTTACTATTATGTTCGAGTGAGAGAGCGGGATCATGACAGCAGAGCTGCAAAGAACTCTGTGCGCTCCCATGGTGCTAGTGAGACCTGATCTCTGTAGTTGCCAGGACTGTGAGGAGGAAGACAAAAACAAGGCCCTGGCAGTGAGGTAGGCCCCTTTCTGCTCAATGGCTCCTGCACTAATCGATTATTTAAACTTCTGATTATCCAAATAAAATCTACCTCTTTCATAGCATGTGGCTAAATGGGAGTATGCTATGCTTTGTTTTCCACTCTTGGAAGCATTGTGAAGCTAATGATACCCAAAAAAGTCAGTGTATAGCTCTGAAGATAATTTGCATATCACTAAATTTCAGTATTAAAAAATTGTGTGGGTTTCATTAAATTAAATCGTTTTCTCTGTACAGCAGGCTTCCAATCCACACTGTCCTTCCAATTTGCCTTAACCCTGATATGGTGGAATCTTCATCAGGTCCAACCAGGGTAGCTTCAACTCAGTGGCCTTTGCAGTTTTTAGCCTCAACTGAGCCTGCCAATTTGGACTATGTGGTGGAGAGTTTATGATTTAGGAGATGTAAAATGAGACTCACCAAACTCACCTTATAGAGTAGTCACCAAATAGCCATTACATAAAAACCACTTTCAAGCCATAGGTTGGATTTAAACTGGTGGTTTGCAGATGAAAAGTCTCTAGTTCATTAACAGTGGGCATTCCAGTGCCCCAATAAGTGCTGATTTAAAGGAAGTTAAGTAACATCAAATTTGCAATGACAAGAATCAGAATTAGGATTTTCTGGGTAGTCTTAATTCTGCCTCGTGTGTAGCTTCTTCTTCATACAATTGTTAATTACAGAATCACATATTATTTTTTTTTCTCTGCATGGATCATCAGCAGAGTTTGAACTAGTACGACCTAGACATCTTCAACTTGAGCTACTTCTAAAAAACTAATTGGTAGCAGAAGTAGGCTGTTGTTGACTGTTATGTGGACCAGTCCCTAGAGGAGGAGGAGACCCTTTGTGGGTTACACTTCTGTTTGAGAGACAGTAGTTAAGTACTAACTATAATGATTCCCAGGTTCTGATCTTGGCTCTGGGATCAAAGTGTTGTCTACTGGCTACAGCTGTGTGTATAGATCAGGGTGCAAGATACAACCTGTAGGCTAGATGCGGCCCACCAAGCATTTTAATTTGGTTTCCCCCAAAAAGACCCTTGGACACGGAGCAGCTCTATGCTGCTCAAAGCTGCTGGTTGCTCCATGTGGCTCTCTGTGCAACTCTGTACTGGGGGAGGGGGTAAGGCTTCATGCACTGCCCCTGCCTCCACCACAATCTCTCGGCTCCAATTGGCTAAAATCCAGCCTGAGGGTCTTGCTGTGCTGCTGGCCGGGAGCTGCCTAGGTATGTGCTTCCTTGCCAGAGTCTGCCTCTGACACCCCACCCCCCCTTCCATACCCTTACTCCCTGCCCAGGTCACCAGCCAAATCCTCTGCACTCCCCACCCCAAGTCACAGCTCTCTCCCAGATCCTGCAACTCCTCCTACAGCCCTCCCCCATGCCAGAATCTTCTCCTGCACCCATAGCCCCTCCCAGACCCTGCACCACAATCCACTGCCCCAGGTCACAACCCTCTTCTTCATCCAAACTCCCTCTCAGACCCCACACCCTCTCCTGCACCCAGTATCCTTCTCTGAGCTCCCTTCTGCACTTAATCTCTGTCCCAGACCCCATACTCCCTTCATAGAAAAGTGTGGCCCTTGACCACTTACCAAAATCTTGGCATGGCTCCCCATCAAAAATTATTGCCCACCATGCCTGACCAATCTGATTAGCTTCTATGATGAGGTAACTGGCTCTATGGACGTGGGAAAGTCAGTGGATGTGATATACCTTGACTTTAGCAAGGCTTTTGATACGGTCTCCCACAATATTCTTGCCAGCAAGTTAAGGGAATGTGGATTGGATAAATGGACGGTAAGATGGCTAGAAGGCCAGGCCCAGCGGGTACAGTAAAACTCCATTAGTCCGGCATCCAATGCTCCGGGACTCCTGATGGTCCGGCACCATCAGGAACCCGGAAGTGCTGGAGCAGGCGGACAGGCTTCCCCCATTCAGCTGCTGCTGAAACTGACCAGCAGCTGAATCAGGGAAGCCGGGAGCAGAGCAGTTGGGGTGCTGCCGGGTTGGTCTCGTAGCGCTGCCCCTCAGGGCTGCGGGACCAACCCGGCAGCACCACAGCTGCTCTTGGGGACGCCTGGGGCAGAGCAGCTGGAGTGCTGCCGGGTTGGTCCCGCAGCGCCGAGGGGCGGCGCTACGGCACCAACCCAGCAGCACTCCAGCTGCTCTTGGGGACCCCTGGGGCAGAGCAGATGGGGTCCTGCCGGGTTGGTCCCGCAGCGCCGTCCTTTGGTGCTGCAGGACCAACCCGGCAGACTCCAGCTGCTCTGCCCCAGGCGTCCCCAAAGGCAGCTGGGGTGCTGCCGGGTTAGTCCCGTAGCCCCGAGGGGCAGCGCTATGGGACCAACCGGGTAGTACCCCAGCTGCTCTGTCCCAGGTGTCCCCAAGCAGCGGCTGAATCAGGGACGCCTGGGGAAGAGCCGGACTATCATAAGGGGGGGCTATGAGGGGTCTGGGGTGGCATCCCCTCCCACCCCACTCCAGACCCCTCATAGCCCCCCCTTCTGATAGTCCGGCATATCTGATAATCCGGCACCCCCTGGGTCCTAAAGGTGCCGGATTATCAGAAGTTTACTGTAGTAATCAACGGCTCAATGTCAGGATGGCAGTTGGTTTTTAGTGGAGTGCCCCAGGGTTCGGTTCTAGGACCGGTTTTGTTCAATATCTTTATTAATGACCTGGATGAGGGGATGGATTGCACCCTCAGCAAGTTTGCGGATGACACTAAGCTAGGGGGAGAAGTAGATACGCTGGAGGGCAGAGAGAGGGTCTAGAGTGACCTGGACAAAATGGAAGATTAGGCCACAAGAAATCTGATGAGGTTCAACAAGGACAAGTGCAGGTCTTGCACTTGGGAAGGAACAATCCCAAGCATTGTTACAAGCTGGGGACCAACCAGTTAAGTAGTAGTTCTGCAGAAAAGGACCTGGGGGTTACAGTGGATGAGAAGCTGGATAGGAGTCAACAGTGTGCCCTTGTAGCCCAGAAGGCTAATGGCATATTAGGATGCATTAAGAGGAGCATTGCCAGCAGATCCAGAGATGTCATTATTCCCCTTTATTTGGCTTTGGTGAGGCCACATCTGGAGTATTGTGTCCAGTTCTGGGCCCCTCACTACAAAAAGGATGTGAACGCATTGGAGAGGGTCCAGCGGAGGGCATCCAAAATGATTAGGGGGCTGGAGCATATGACTTATGAGGAGAGGCTGAGGGACTTGGGTCTGTTTAGTCTGCAGAAGCGAAGAGTGAGGGGGGATTTGAGAGCAGCCTTCAACTTCCTGAAGGGAGGTTCCAAAGAGGATGGAGAGAGGCTGTTCTCAGTAGTGACAGATGGCAGAACAAGGAGCAGTGGTCTCAACTTGTGGTAGGAGAGGTCAAGGTTGGATATTAGAAAAACTGTTTCACTAGGAGGGTAGTGAAGCACTGGAATGGGTTCCCTAGGGAAGTAGTGGAGTCTCCATCCCTAGAGGTGTTTAAGTCTCGGCTTGACAAAGCCCTGGCCGGGTTGATTTAGTTGGGATTGGTCCTGCCTAGAGCAGGGGGCTGGACTTGATGACGTTCTGAGGTCTCTTGTAGCTCTATGATTTTGTAGATAGTATAGCCAACTGCATTGCTAACTAGCTTTGGCATGTTCCTTCTGAAAGGTAGAATGGCAAAAGGGAGGAAATTTGGAACCCTTATATCATAGACTAGAGTTCTGTTCCAAGATGCATAAGGCCAAGCTCATCAATAAGGGTTGTGAACAGCAAAAATATTAAGAGCAGTCTTTGCAAGAAATGGGCCTATAACTCCTGGTATTTGGATTTTCTGTTTAGTGCAACTACAACAAGATGTTTTATTGGGGACTCCCTGCCTTACATATCTATCTGACATTTTCCCTGAAATGCTGGAAGGCATGACAGAAGTGCCAAATGACATTTGGCAGGTCTGGGCCTGATCTTTTGAAGTTGCAAGCCTGTGTAAAGGGCTTCACTCTGGAACAAACAAACAAAACACAGCAGCAGCAGCAACAACTTATAACCCTTGGGTGATGAAATCCTTAGCCCCAGACTGAAAGGATACCTGCTCATCTGGGTCACAATAAAAGTACATATAAAAACTGTCAGAGGACATGACCTGTGCTGTCTCCCTCTTACCACCTGCTTTCCCTGTGAATTTTGCATCAGCACGTCTGTCATTGTAAGATTTGCTTCAAAGTAGCGTGTTCATGGCTAAGGAATGATTTGTGGAATGTTGAACACTTTGATTGAAAAGCCCTGAATAATAGCAGAGATGAGATCTAAATAGAGGAAAATAAAACTTAAGAGCAATAACATTTTCCAGAAATCAATGTACTGCCTGCCAGACTGCTTTATTTGTAGAACAAAGAAACAGTATACTACTTTTAAATTTGTAAAATGACTAATTCATAGTTGTCAATTAAGTAACTTAATATAGTTATTAGATAATATGCCTTTCTTATCTAATTATACCAGTTACATTATCTGTTTCAGTTTCTTTTACTGACAAATAACTTGGTTGTAACATAGTGTGATTTGCAGTATAATACAAACCCAGTGGCAGCAGAGACCCAGCATGGGGAAGCAGCTGGATAAATGGATCCTCCTTTCTTAAAAATAAAGGCTAGGAATAGAATGGCCACTTGATGTATATATCTGGAAGGTCAGGCTGAATGGTGGTGTTATAAAGAAACTATAATCAAGAGAAACCAACAGTATTAATCAGTTTTCTAATCATAATTCCTTTATGGTAGCTTTTTGATGTTGAAGAGTTACACATTTGTTGTAATGAACAGTATTTTAGAAATGTGCTAACTGACTTTTAAAGCATGGATTTCTATGTGATTACAGGAAAACTTTTTTTGATGGAATCATGTTTAACAATAAAATCTCTGCATTTACAGGAACATCTGTATGTCTTGAATCACTCATTTGAGTGTTGCCATTATTTTCAAACTGTGGAAGAATGTTTAAAAACGAGTATCAGGTAAAGCAGAAATTGTTTTTTTATTTCTATTCATTTATGTCTTCCAAAGCTGGAATGTAAACACCCTTGATGTTAAAACCTTGTTTGCAAATATCTATCTATCTTAGGGATTAGTTTGTCTGCAAGTCAGGGTGGAGGGTTTGAGCATTGGCCTGCTAAACCCAGGGTTGTGAGTTCAATCCTTGCGGGGGCCATTTAGGGATTTGGGGCAAAAATTTGTCGGGGAGTATGGTACTTGGTCCTGCTGTGAAGGCAGGGGACTGGACTCGATGACCTTTCAAGGTCCCTTCCAGTTCTCCATTAATTTTTTTTAAGTCTATTTGTTCAAGAACTCCTCCTAAATGGACCTTAACTATCTTAAAGAGCTAAACCCACCAAATTTGGTATGCAGCTTCCTCTTATCCCAACTTAAAGCAAGGTCAGGGTTTGGTTGTGCCAAGAAAATGGGAAATGCCGGGAATTGGACTGTTTTCTATAACAGGGAAAGGAAGGGGCACAGAGATGAGGGATGTGACACTTAGAATGGCCACTGGGGTCAGCAAGTCCACAGAGGATAGCTATACTATAGAAGGGCAACTGAGGCCAGTCACACCACCAGTACAATAGCTAGCAGGGCTAGGGCTCCGCAATCCTGCCTGCCACCAGACAGGGTAAGTATCTCCCCTTCCCCAAACTCCTGTCCCTTGGCTGCATCATTGGTTTGCAGAGGCGTAGCAAGAGAGTTGTGTGCCCGGGGATAAAGGCAAAATTTGCATCTCCCCCATCATTTGTTACTATGTATCTCTTATTTATTTCTAAGTCAGCAAAAAATAAGAATGTAAATTTAAAAAAGAGCAAATACTACTAATATCCACTGATACTGGGATCAGTTAGTAGATCGTAATATAAATTATAGTTTTTGTCGTTTATATTCTGTTAAATAATTTTTTCTTTTTAATTTGTTCATATCCCATTCTCATTGGGTTCGTGTCTTTTTACATAAAAGTCAAATGCTTAAAATATCTAAGTTTTATAAAACACAAGAGAAATAAATGTTATACAACCTAAATATGAATTTCATGACTCTATTTCAATCAAGCATTTAAAATCACTGTAATAGCAAATGAGTAACTCGTTGCTTTAATGAATAAAAGCTAAAAAGATTTTGAGTGTATCAAATTTATTGTGAGCAATCTGTAATGCTTCCTAACTGCCTAGTTACTTACCTACTTAATCTAGTTGTTTTTCATACTATTGCACAGTGATAAACTGCATCATAGTTTTGAATGTGAGATTAATTTACCTGTTATAACTACACTCAGAAAAACTTCTAAATAAAATTAACACACAACACGAGAATCGCTCTCACTTTGACTCCCTCAGAGAACTGATGGGCCGGATCCCCTGGGATGCTAACATGAAGGGGAAAGGAGTCCAGGAGAGCTGGCAGTATTTTAAAGCAGGCTTATTAAAGGCACAGGTAGAAACCATCCCGACGCACAACAAGAAAAGCAAATATGTAAGGTGACCAGATTGGCTTACCGGGGACATCCTTGGCGAGCTTAAACACAAAAAGGAAGCTTACAAGAAGTGGAAACTTGAACCGATGACTAGGGAGGAGTATAAATATATTGCTCGAGAATGCAGGCGAGTTATCATGAAGGTGATAGCTCAAATGGAATTACATCTAGCAAGAGATGTGAAGGATAACAAGAAAGGTTACTACTGGCATGTTAGGAATAAGAGGATGATCAGAGAGGGTGTGGAGCCCTTACTGGATGAGGGAGGTAACCAGTGACAGATGATGTGGAAAAAGCTGAAGTATTCAATGCTTTCTTTGCCTCTGTGCAAATGTAGTGCCCATCTTAAAAAAAGGGAAAAAGGCCAATCCAGGAAACTAGAGACCGGTCAGCCTTATCTCAGTCCCCGGAAAAATCATGGAGGGGGATCCTCAAGGAATCCATTTTGAAGCACTTGGAAGAGGGGAAAGTGATCAGGAAAAGTCAACATAGATTCACGAAGGGCAAGTCGTGCCTGACCAATCTGATTAGCTGGTATGATGAGGTAACTGGCTCTGTGGAGATGGGAAAGTCAGTGGATGTGATCTATCTTGACTTTAGCAAAGCTTTTGATACGGTCTCCCACAATATTCTTGCCAGCATGTTAAGGGAATATGGATTGGATAAATGGACTGTAAGGTGGATAGAAAGCTGTCAGGCCCAACGGGTAGTGATCAACGGCTCAATGTTAGGTTGGTGGTTGGTTTGTAGTGGAGTGCCCCAAGGATCAGTTCTAGGGCCGGTTTTGTTCAACATCTTTATTAATGACCTGGATGAGGGGATGGATTGCACCCTCAGGAAGTTTGTGGATGACACTAAGCTAGGGGGAGAGGTAGATACGCTGGAGGGCAGGGATAGGGTCCAGAGTGACATAGACAAATTGGAGGATTAGGCCACAAGAAATCTGATGAGGTTCAACAAGGACAAGTGCAGAGTCCTGCACTTGGGATGGAAGAATCCCAATCATTGTTACAGGCTGAGGTCCGAATGGCAAAGTAGCAGTTCTGCAGAAAAGGACCTAGGAATTACAGTGAATAAGAAGCTGGATATGTGTCAACAGTGTTCCCTTGTATCCAAGAAGGCTAATGGCATATTGGGCTGCATTAGGAGGAGCGTTGCCAGCAGATCCAGAGAAGTGATTATTCCCCTTTATTCAGCTCTGGTGAGGCCATGTCTAGAATATTGTGTTCCATTCTGGGCCCCCTATAGAAAGGATGTGGACTCATTGGAGAGGGTCCAGCAGAGGGCGACCAAAATGATTAGGGGGGTTGGAGCACATGACCTATGAGGAGAGGCTGAGGGACTTGGGTCCGTTTAGTCTGCAGAAGAGAAGAGTGAGGGGGGATTTGTTAGCAGCCTTCAACTTCCTGAAGGGAGGTTCCAAAGAGGATGGAGGGAGGCTGTTCTCAGTAGTGACGGATGGCAGAACAAGGAGCAATGGTGTCAAATTACATTCAGGAAGGTCTAGGTTGAATATTAGGAAAAACTGTCCCACTAGGAGGGTGGGGAAGCGCTGGGTTAGATTCCCTAGGGAGGTGGTAGAATTTCCATCCCTAGCGGTTTTTAAGTCTCATCTTGATAAAGCCCTGGCTGGGCTGATTTAGTTGGGATTGGTCCTGCTTTGGGCAGGGGTTTGGACTTGATGACTTCCTGAGTTCTCTTCCAGCTCTATGATTCTTGAAGGCATTTGAAGCAATAAGTAGCCTAAGGCTGAGGTTATACTGCAAGCCTGGATTTCTGTCTGCCACGAAGACTTTTTCCTTCAGGCTGTCATGAGATTCTTTCCTTAAGTAAAGGAGAGAGGTCTCTCTGAGCTGCTTTTCGAAATTTCACACAATCCATTCAACTGAAGCCATAGATGTAATGAATCAAGGCCAGCCTTGCCTTTGGCAGACTGTCTCGCCAGGTGATCACAATCACAACATCTGAACATAAATAAGACTTTTAGTTGAGAGAGCCATGTTAATCCCAAGTCTCTGCTATGACTGGGAAATGTGGGTGACCTGCAGAAAACACCAGCATTTTCTTTGGAAAATCCACCACGAAACATGGGGGTATCGAACACCTCAGTGATGCCAACTCCTTTAGAATTGAGGCCCTGCTTATCCAGCACCAACTGAGTTAGAGCGGCACTGTGTGCGCATGTCTGATATATTTTTACCAAAACTGCTACCTGCACAACTCGCCAAAGGAGAAAGGAAACAGGGAGGCCAAAAGGAGGGGTTTAGAGCAGTGTTTCTCAACCTTTTTTTTATAATGTATCCCTTTAAATACATATATATGTGTGTGTGTGTGTACCCCCAATGCCCCACCGCTCCCCCAGAGCCAGGCACCCCCAGCCCACCGCCCTAACCAAGGCACCCACCTCCTCACAGAGCCAGGCACTGGAGGTACAGGTAACGCTGTCTTGAAGTGGCCACTCCCGTCCTGCCTCGGAGGTGTAATTGTACAGGGAGCATGTGGCCCACCAGCACTGGGCTCACTGCAATGAGTGTGGCAGTGCGCTCCAGCCCGGTGCCCCCCTAGCGTGGTACCCAGGGGCAATTGCCCCCCCATCCCTCTCGCTATGCCTCTTTCAGGGGGAGGGGAAGAAGAGAAGACCCCTGGCAGCTAGGGGAACGGGGAGAAGGCCCATGGAGAGGCAGGGGGAAGAGAAGTTTTGCTGGGGATGGGGGTTAGGGTGCAGGGGAGAGAAGGCCACTGCTGGCCGGTCAGGGGAGGGGAGAGAAGGCCCTACCGCTCCTCCTCAACCCCCAACCCATTCTCTTGCACCCCTCATCCTCCTGCCCTTCCTCCCATATCTCCATGGACCCGCCCTGATTCCCCCTCGTCCCACCCCACCAGCTCCTGCCCTGAAGGACCTGGGCAAGACCAGGTAAGTCTTCTAGAAGTAATAATAATAAATGTACAAACAATATCTGAGCACAATTTTGTGCCCCCCCCCCTTAGAAGAAAAAATAGAAAAAAGGTCCCCCCCTGTGCCCACTCCTCCCGTAGCCCCACTCTGATCATGTGAGCTATCCCTCCTCATCCCCTCTCCTAACGCCTTCCTCTACACACCTGCCCTTCATCTCCCCTCTTTTTCCCTGATGCCCACCCCCTCACCACTCTCTGCCCCCGTTCTTCTCATGTCCCTGTGCCCTCGCACATGCCTTGCTCCATCCCCACCTTCCTCATGCCCACCCCTTCTTTCAAGCCTTCTCCCAGCACCTCCCCCTCCCACCTTTAGCGCCCAGTGCCCTTACCCTCTCCCCTCTCAGCATCGCCCTGTCCCCCCTCCCACTGACACCTCCCCTCCTGCCCTTTTCCTCATTGTCTGCACTTGGTCCCCCTGGCATTTCTCTCTCCTCCACGCTGTCCTTTGGTGCCTTCCCCTTTCTTCTCCTGACCTGCCCTCCTCCCCTTAGCACAAGCCCCTTCCTCTGCCATCCACCTGCCTTCCAGTTTGCAGGGCAGCCGTGACCCTGGCCCAGGCTCCAGACCACATACCAAACTGAGCGGCGCAACACTGGGCCACGTGGTTTTAAAGTCCTGGGCCGTGACGCCACGCCTGGGCGTCTCCCCTCTTGACTGTTGTGCAGCATTTCAGCACGCCGCACATGCGCTTCCTCGGCCCTACATGGCCCGTACTGGCCGGCGCCAGGGAATTTAAAGTGCGGGGCTGCGGCGCCCTGTCACAATCCTCCTCCTCCTCCAGCAGCCGCCAGCCGGCCCTTTGGCGGATGGCCCGCTGGGCCAGTCCACTGCTGGCGTGGGGCTTATTGAAGCGCAGGGCCCTGGGCAGCCGCCCCGCTCGCCCTGCTCTAAATCTGCCGCTGGATACAAACACATCTAAGGGTTTTTTTCCAGAAATTTTGGACAATGTCTGAGACCTTGATCCTTCGGTCCTTGCATATGTGAGTAGATCTGTTAACTTCAGGTAACCAATAGAGTGGGTTCTGTTTGTTTCCTGCATTATGAACTCAAAGAATTTTACTGGTGTTTTCACTTAAAGCCATTTGTATCTTCACTCATTGTAGTAACTAGTCAGTGGGGCAAGTCGATTAAAAGCTGATGATTTTTGCAGGGGACACACAAATTGGGGGAAAGGTAAATAATGAAGAGACTAGCAAACACCTTTCAGCTGACCCCCCACAAACACTGGCTCCTGTCTGCCCCTACCCCTATCCCCACTGCTATTTTTGATAGAGAGGCAGCTGCGCCAGCGGGGCAGGGAAGGGGGAGGCAGCTCTGCAGAGCCGATACACGCAGGCAGCTGGCTTGAAAGCTAGATTCCTGATTCAGCAGCATGGTGGGCAGTTTGCTCTGTGGGAGTCAGAGCTCCTGCTTCCCCTTCCCTTGCCCCACTGTGGTGCTGCCTGTCTGGGAGGCAGCAGGCAGCTCCACATGTATTGGCTCCCTCCTGCCACTCCCCAGTTCCAACTGCCACTCCCCAGCTCTGCTACCGCTGATATAGAGATGGCAACGCAAGGGTGCAGGCAGGTCACTCCACACGAGCTGGCATGTACAGCCAGCTTCCTGTTCCCCTCCCCTCCCGCTCTGCTGCCTCTTTATTAGAAGCAGTAGCATGAGGGGGGAACAGGTGGCTTCAAGGGAGCCAGCACATGCAGGGAGCCAGCTTAAAAGCCGGCTCCTGCTTCCCACCACCCCTTGCTGCCTCTGATACGGAGATAGCAAGGGGAAGGGGGTTGTGAGTAGTCGTTTGAATTAACTGATAAGCCCAGGCTTATTGGTTAATCATGTATATGACTGTACGCTAGCATCCCTACCATACATACAGAATGGGGAGCTCTGTCATGGGAACCAGTGACTGAAAAAGATTGGGGATAGTGGTCATGGTGCATAATTGTAACACCATGTCCCACCCTTGTTCCTGATCCCCTGAATGGGCTCCGATCTGCATTGTTTCCCTCCATGTGATAGGAACTGAAGGCTCGATCCTGACAGTGAGGTTACCTGCAGGTGGAACTGAACCTGGGATCTCTGGAACTACAAGAGCCTCTACTTCATGAGCTAAAAGCCATCTGGCTGCTAGTTAAGGCTGTAGAGCCGACTAATTATTCTCTCTGTAAGTGGTCTCCGTGCCACTAGATGGAACAGCACACCACACCGCAAAGATGTGTGGGTTACATAATTACATGACATGAATTACCAATGTGACACTGTTGCCAAAGGAGTTAATACAATCCAGGAATGCATAAACATGGAAAGCTTGAGTAGGGGGCTGTTTTATCTCTCTATTTTGCACTAGTGCTATCGCTGCTTGAATACTGTGTCCTGTTCTGGTATCCACAATTCAAGGATGTTAACAAATGGGCATGGGTTCAGAGAAGAGCCGCGAAACGATGGAAAGAATAGAAAACTGTCTTATAGTGATAGATTTAAGAAGCTCAATTTATTTAGTTTAACAAAGAGATAGTTAAGGGGTGACTTGATCACAGTCTATAGGTATTTATATGAGAAACAATGATTGATAATGGGCTCTTCAATTGAACAGAGAAAGGTCTAAAACTATCCAGTGGCTGGAAGCTCAAGTTAAACACATTCAGACTGGTGTAAATTTTTAAGAATGAGGGACATTAACCATTGAAACAATTTCCCACGGGTCACGGTCATTTCTCCATCACTGACAGTTTTTAAATAAAGATTGGATGTTCTGCTAAAATATATGTGTTAGGAATTTTGAGGGGGTAGGTCTATCATTTATTATGCAGGAGGTCAAAGTAGATGATTATAGTGTTCTTTTGTGGCCTTAGAATCTATAAATCTCTGAACTGGGCCCTTAATTATTAAACTCATTAAAGTGCAAAGGTGGTGTCTCAGAAGCCATCAGTCAAGTTTTGTTATTCATAATGGATGAAATATTGAAAAATAAAAAATCCACTGCATTGACTGCATCCCTTTGCTAGAAATTAATAGATAGTAATTTATTTAATCATTTAGTTGCACCTTATTCAGAACATTCTTTTAGGCTGAGTTTCGGGTTAGGGCAGCAGGTAGGGGGATAAAGGCTGGGGTTGGGTGAAGGAATGAGGCAGAGAAGCTGGAAGGGTTGGAGGGTTCAGGGCACAGGGTCCACTTATGGGATTCAGGAAAAGGGCTGCGGAAGTCAGGGCAGATGTTTGGGCTTGAGAGAGGGCTGAAGGCAGGGGGTGGGGGATGCCAGTGTTAGGGCAGGGAGTGAGAGGTGCGGGATTCAGGGCTGAGGGGGAGACTTTTTGGGGTCGCATATGGCAGTGAAGTTAGTGATGCTGTGGCAATGCTACCTTCTGGGAGGCCTGGGTTATGGGGGCTGGCTCAGACCTCCATCCTGTCTGGGGGGGCAGTGCTCTGGGAGCCAACCCTAGCCTCCAGAAGCCCACCCCTTCCCTGCCACCTGTCCAGGGGCCAGCCTTTCTTTGTGGGTGAGTTGCAGTTCTCAGCCTCTTTTTGCGGGAGATTTTGTGGAGAAATGGGAAAGGGTACAGAGAAGAGCGACAAGAATGATTAAAGGTCTAGAGAACATGACCTATGAAGCCAGGCTTCATGAACTGGGCTTGTTTAGTTTGGAAAAAAGAAGATGAAGGGGGGACATGATAGCGGTTTTCAAATATCTAAAAGGGTGTCACAAGGAGGAAGGAGAAAATTTGTTCCTCTTGGTTTCTGAGGACAGGACAAGGCTTAAAGTGCAGCAGGGGAGGTTTAGATTGGACATTAGGAAAAAAATCCTAACTGTCAGGATGGTCAAATATTAGAATAAATTGCCAAGGGAGGTGGTGGAATCTCCCTCTCTGGAGATATTTAAGAACAGGTTGGATAGACATCTGTCAGGGATGGTGTAGACAGAGCTTGGTCCTGCCTTGAGGGCGGGGGGCTGGACTCGATGACCTCTCGAGGTCCCTTCCAGTCCTATGATTCTATGAGATTTCATGGAGGGTCGGACTGTGCTGCCTGCTCCACAGTGTGTTCCTGGGTGCCGGGCCAGTGGGCAGGGGGACCTCCCCTTTTCCCCATTCAGCAGTATTTGAGGCAGGGTGACACTTACTTGGTCCAGTGCCCGGCCATATGGAAAGCCCCATCCCTGGCTCACTGCTCTCCTGCTGGTGCAACTACCGCTAGTGCGGCGAGGAGTCCTGTGGCACCTTATAGACTAACACGGCTACCCCTCTGATACTTGATACCGCTAGTGGTCACTCTGAATATAGCTCTCCCTCTGATCGCCCCCTCTCATTTCATGTTATGGAAAACAATCCCATTCCAGGCACTTCCCATTTTCCTGTCTCAACCAAACGCTGACCTTGCTTTCAGTTAGGATAAGAGGAAGCTGCATACTGAGTGTGGTGGTTCTTCCTAGCTCCTGCTGTTTGAGGAGTTCTTGAACAAACAGACACACACGCTCTCTAAAATATATAGAGAGAGATTTTACATGCCATGTTTGAGTTTGGTGGGCTGTTTGGGTTTTTTTGCTAGCTTGTAAAGAAAGGACAGTGGTAAAAATATACCCTATTTCTTTTAGCAAAGGAAGTAATGTTGTAAGTAAGCATGGACTCTGATTCTTCAGTAAAATCAGACTGTAAAGTCAAGCGTGCCACTTGTTGATTGTGTAAAAGAAATGATGGTGGCTGACTGCTCAATAATATTTACATTAACCTTTAATATTTATTTTAACCAAGGTTAACCACCATTGTTTCATGAGGGTTTGCTCTGACATACTCAGCTCTAGCTAGCTCTGCCCAATGATGGTGCTGTGTTCAACGCCTGACTAGAGTGATGTATCCTTAAACAATTTTATCACAGGGTGGCCCATTTGTTGAAATATTCAGTGCTCAAGGCAAGAATCCAGGAGCAAAATGGAAGATCTTTGGCAGTCCATCAGCAATTTGGAAAGTAAGTTTTATGGGGGACTTATAAGACCTGAAGTATAAACCGTGTAAAAAAGTACATGAAGCTTAAAATTAGAAGGTAATGAGGGCTTTGACCTGACTATGGAAAAGTTGTCACTTGCAGTTCTGTCACCATGACAGAATAAATGGCCACTTAAATTAGCTCTTTATGCCTGCTTGCAAACTGGATTGGTCACAGCTGTAGTTTTATAGCTTAAATACTTCTAGTGGAACAAAGCTTAAAATAGTTTTCCTATTCTGATAACCACTGGGTCAAGTCTGGGCCAGTGGATCATGAATCATGCATCTTTCAACATTTTTTATTTATAAATAAATATATATAACAAAAAGGCAGACTTTTACTGAGAACAATATTACTGCCATCTCTGCATTATTTATAGAATTGTTGCTACGTACTTATTGACAGTCTTAAGAACAAAGTAGACTTACACTTTAGCTATAAGTTTGGGGGTTTGGTGATTTAGAACCAGAGTTAGGTGGTTCAGCAAAGGTGATCTAATCTAATCTCCTGCATGATGCAAGATTTCTGAATCATCCAAGACTGATGCTATCTGGCCTCTTTTTGAAAGCCTCCAGTGAAAGGAAGTCGATGATCTCCCTAAGCAATCTGTTCCATTGTCCTACTGTTCTTACAATCAGGACTTTTTTCCTCAGATTTAATCTAAATCTGTTATGCAGTAGTTTGAACCCATTGCCTTTTGTCCTGCCCTCTCTGGCCAGAGAGAACAACTTTTCTCCTTTTTTTATGGCAGCCTTTCATGTATTTGAAGACTGTTATGTTCCCCATTAATCTCTTTTTACCAACTAAAAATACCCAGTTCCTTCTGCCTTTGCTCATTTCTCTTGCATTCCATTCCTTTGATCACCTTTATCACTCATCTCTAGATTCTTCCCAGTTTTGTACATCCTTTCTATATATTGGAGACCAAGACTGGGCACAGTGCTCCCACTGAGGCCTATACAATGCTGAATAGACCAGTTCTATGAACCTCTATGCTATGCGTCTGGTAATGCAACCTAAAATTGCAGTTGCTTTTTTTTCTTCTTCTCAATGCCAAGGCATTTTTGACTCGTGTTGACTAGGGATGTTAAAATGTGTTTACTTTTCTAAACATGTAACCACTGAAATTTACAGTGGTGATATGTGGTGGGGCCAGGCGGGAGCCAGTGTTCACCTCCACCCTCCCCCATGCTTCTGCCTCTATGCGAGGCAGCTGCGCAGAGGGGAGGGCTTTTAAGCTGACTCCCCACGCATATTGGTTCCTGCCTGCCTTCTCTCACCCTCTGTATCAGAAGCGGCAAGGGGGAGAGGACTGTGTGTAACCATTAGGATTTACCTATTGAGCCCATGCTCATCAGTTAATCATGTAAAGAGGTACACGTTCACATCAGGGATGTAAGTGACTAGACTGGTGAGCGAATCATAGAATCATAGGACTGGAAGGGACCTCGAGAGGTCATCGAGTCCAGCCCCCCGCCCTCAAAGCAGGACCAAGCTCCGTCTACACCATCCCTGACAGATGTCTATCTAACCTGTTCTTAAATATCTCCAGAGAGGGAGATTCCACCACCTCCCTTGGCAATTTATTCCAATATTTGACCACCCTGACAGTTAGGAATTTTTTCCTAATGTCCAATCTAAACCTCCCTTGCTGCACTTTAAGCCCATTACTCCTTGTCCTGTCCTCAGAAACCAAGAGGAACAAATTTTCTCCTTCCTCCTTGTGACACCCTTTTAGATATTTGAAAACCGCTATCATGTCCCCCCTTAATCTTCTTTTTTCCAAACTAAACAAGCCCAGTTCATGAAGCCTGGCTTCATGGGTCATGTTCTCTAGACCTTTAATCATTCTTGTCGCTCTTCTCTGTACCCTTTCCAATTTCTCCACATCTTTCTTGAAATGTGGCGCCCAGAACTGGACACAGTACTCCAGCTGAGGCCTAACTAGCTCAGAGTAGAGCGGCAGAATGACTTCACGAGTTTTGCTTACAACACACCTGTTGATACAACCTAGAATCATATTTGCTTTTTTTGCAACAGCATCACACTGTTGACTCATATTCAACTTGTGGTCCACTATGACCCCTAGATCCCTTTCCGCCATGCTCCTTCCTAGACAGTCGCTTCCCATCTTGTATGTATGGAACTGATTGTTCCTTCCTAAGTGGAGCACTTTGCATTTCTCTTTATTAAACTTCATCCTGTTTACCTCTGACCATTTCTCTAACTTGCTAAGGTCATTTTGAATTATGTCCCTATCCTCCAAAGAAGTTGCAACTCCACCCAGTTTGGTTATCGGATAGTCGAGTAGGAACTCAACTAGTCACTCTCCCCACCTTGCTGCCTCTATCAGAGAGAGGAATCAAGGGGGGAGCAGGAGCCAGTTCTGGGGGATGTTGGCTTAAAAGCCAGTCCCTCCCAGCACTGTCTCCATGGGGGTGGGGCAGAACAGGTGGGGGGTTAGGGGAGGCAGAGGGCAGCAGGGGAACGGCCCGAGCAAGCATTGAAACATTCTCGCTCACCGTCGTCCCAACTGCTGCTCCTCTCCCTTTGAAGTGTACAAGAGTTGCCTGCTCTTTCAAAGGAAGAGGCATGGAGGGGAGGCCATGCCTGCGGGTGGGTCTTGTACATTTCAAAGTGAGAGGTGCAGCAGGATAGTGAGTGCCTCCCTTATCGACTAATCAAGTAGTCGATAGAAATTCCATCGACTGCTCAATTAACTGATTAATCAAAATTTAATGCACCTAGTTCACATCCCTCATTTGATGCGATCTACCACAACTTCCAGATCCCTCTCATCAGTGGGCCAGTTATCCTCCATTATGTATTTTTGTATTTGTTTTTTCTTCCCTAAGTGTAGCACCTTACAGTTGTCTCTGTTGAATTTCATTTTGTTGTCTAGGACAGTTCTGCAGTTTCTCAAGGTTCTTTGAATTTTACCTCTATCCTCCAAAGTTTTGTCAACTCACTTCCAGCTTTGTATCATCTGGAAAATTTGATCAGGTCTTAGTTTAGAGAATAATAAGATTTATTTTTGTTTACTTTTTTTTTTTGTAGGAGTTTGATAAAGAAGTAAAAGGCTTTGTTTTTGTCCTTGAAGGAAGCAGTCAAACAAACAAGATTCAACTACCAAAGGAAACTAGACAAACTCGTAAGTTTTGGGGCATTACAAATCTAAGATGTTCTGATTTATTAATCCAGTACTACTCCAAGAAGTAGCTATTTGCATTGTCTCTTACTTTGGGCAGCTTCTCTGTTGGAATTGAAGGGTCACTTTTCAGCAACACAGCTGTTACTAATAAGTAGAAGTTCAGAAATGGGATATGCTGTTTAATACTTTGGGGCAGGTCCTCTGCTGATATACATTCTCATTGCTCAATTGACTTCAGTTTAGTTGTTTCAGTCCTGACTCTCACAGTTTAACCTTGAGCAAAAAACTTAAGTTCTGAACTGGTAGACGTGATTGTCAATAGAAGTCTGTCTGTCGGCAGTCAATGAATGGGGCCATTAATCCCTCTTTCTTTTTATTCTATAAAATATTAATCTGCTTTATAGAGATGTGAGGTTTAATTATTTGAAAGACTTTTTTTGTGCTTTATAAAATGTGCTACATAGTCTAAGATAATTTCTGATTACTTTTTACAAACAGTTGTTTAGATCGAACAAAATACAGGACTATGTAGCACTTTAAAGACTAACAAGTGCTACATAGTCCTGTATTTTGTTTCAGCTACACCAGACTAACATGGCTACATTTTTATCACTTGTTTAGATCGTTTACTCCAAAAAAGGATTCTAGTGGCACTTTAAAAACTAACACATTTATTCAGGCATTAGGACATAAGCTTTTGTGAGATACAACTCACTTGCTCAGATGCTGAAGAGAAAAGGGGTAATTAACCCAAAGAGATACTGAGATGGGATTGTGACATCAGTTCTAATTCAATCATAGTAGATGTGGCTCATCTCCAACAGTGAAGAGAAGATGAGAGTACCGCCATTTTCAGGAGGCAGAAAAACTTCAAAAACAGACTGCAAGGAGAATCTACTGAGCTGGATTTCATATGCAAATAGACACCTTGAAAAAAAGTTTAAACAGAAACATGGAGTGGTTTTTACATTACAATAGGTAATTTCCTCTTCAGGTACTCTCACCTTCTCATCACTATTGGAGAAGAGCCACATCCCCTCTGATTTAATTAGTACTGATGTCTCACTTCTCACTCCTGCAAAGAGGTTTAATGGTAGTTCGAATTAGGAGCTTTAATTTGAACTACCTAGTCCATGCTGTGTGTAGCCGCAGGCAGGTAGTTTGAACTACAGGCATTTAAAAATGGCGCCCGGCCAGGAACATGCAAATGTTTGCAAGTTCGAATGCCTACATTAGCCACCCTAGTTCGAGCTAGGGTGGCAGTGTAGACATACCCTCAGAGTGTCGCAGGAGGTTGAAGTGCTCTCCTACTGATTTTTGAATGTTACCATTCTTGATGTCTGATTTGTGTCCATTTATTCAATTGCAGAGACACTCCCGTTTGGCCAATGTACAATAGAATAAAACTTGAGTTCTGTAAAATTTCCAACTTTAATATTTTTCACATGATTTCCCTCTTCCCCGATGGGTTCAAGGATCTCAGCAAGCAGTATTACAGTCAAATGTTGTTTATCTTAACATTTCAATAGCTAGCTTCTCAGCTTCTTTAAATCAGTAATGCCTCATTAAACTTATTTATACTACCTGAGAATCTGGCCCTAAATCACATATACTTTACCTGTTTGGAAATCTGCTAAACTAAACAGCGAATGCTAGAACTGTTAACTTAACCTCCACATTGGATCCCCCTTCCAAAGGTGTGGGGGATGGGGTTTTATTTTCCTTTTGTTTTTGGAGACTCAGGGGCTACGTCTAAACTACACCCCTCTGTCGGCAGAGGGATGTAAATTAGTCTTATTGAAAGTGGAAACGAAGCGGGGATTTAAATATCCTGTGCTTCATTTGCATAATGGCGGCTGCCGCTTTTTTCGAAACAGGGCTCTCCAAAAAAACCCGGCAGTTTAGACAGATCATTTTCGACAGAAATGCCCCATTTTGAAAGATCCTGTACTCCTCAACAAATGTACAGGAGTACAAGATCTTTTGAAACGGCGTATTTCTGTCGAAAATGCCCTGTCTAAACTGCCGTTTTTTTCGAAAAGCCCCGTTTTGAAAAAAGGCGGCAGCCGCCATTATGCAAATGAAGTGCAGGATATTTAAATCCCCGCTATGTTTGCACTTTCGATACGTCTAATTTACATTCCTCTGCTGACAGAGGGGTTGTCAGCCAACGGTCAGGGCAGTGTGTGTGTGTGTATGTTTCCGAGAAAAGGTTTAACGTCCGTGTCTTTACTGCTAGGACCGGGGTCCCGTCGCAGAGGGTGGCCAGCAGGCCAACAGACGCCCCGTTATATAGGAAGAGCTTATTACACCTTAGATTTTTAGCTGCTAGAACACAAAGTTCCTTCGCAGCAGGCAGCCTGGGGAAGGCTGAAAAGTGCCCCAACGGATCTGTCACCTGGGAGTGACACAGATCCAAACGCCCAAGCTCTTCCTATGCCTGTCCCTTTATGACCGGCTGAAGTTCTTTTAAATTGTGCTTGGTTCTGTTCCAGCAACTGAAGGAGTCAGGTTAAAGCTTAAACAGTTACAGGTATATTAAAAAGACTTATAAAAGCATATGGTTACAATGGCTATTGCTCTATTTCTTAAATGCTAGCAAATATATATATATAGGTCTTAAAAATGATTACAGGAAAAAGGTAAAGATAGAAAATAGAAATAATAGTACCAAGTGACAGCTTAATCTTTAAAGAGCTCTAACACTATGTATATATATACTTAAGCAAAGGACCACATCCAGGTACGATTTTTACCCCTTTCTGTGCCTCTCGACTCCAGCGTGTCAGGCCAGGGCCAGTCTCTCAATTCCTAGGAAAGACGAATACGAGGTGGGTGTCCCCTCTGGAACCTCGGGAGATCAAACATCTAACCCGACCAGCAGATAGATGGTAAATTGACACTCAGAGAAAATGCGTTGCTGGACCCATCTTTATACCCCTGGGGGCCCGTATCCTCTTTCTTATCTAAGAGGCCAAATTGTACTGGTCCGTTTTGTGGCGCCAGTTCTTACAAGCAAGTTTCAAATTAATTTACACTTGCAAGAGAGATAACTAAATTGTGAGTACTAGACATTTTTTTTTTACTGGGCGAGAGATTCCTCCCCCCGCGGACGGCTGTGTGTTCGTATCAATATGGGTAAAGTCAAGGACACTCCTTGGCAGCCTCTTGGTCAGCAATTGGCATATCTCTGTTTACAGCCATTCACGGTCACACAGCCTGGGCCTTCTGCTCTGTGTGCCCTGCATGCTCCAGGCAAGCAAAAATGGATGTTACAAGGGGGGTTCCTGTCTGGCTACAGGGGTGTAGTTTAGACATAGCCAGGGGGTAGGCGAGTTAGTCTCTAAACACGAAAATCTTTTTAAAAACCCAGTAAATAGTCTGGTAGCACTTTAAAGACTAACAAAATGTGTAGCTGGGATCATGAGCTTTCGTGGGCACAGCCCACTTCTTCAGATGACCAGAGTGTTGGAGTTGTTGTGAAAGAGGGTGTATCCCAGACAACTGTTCAGAGGCACTGAGCTTTTGCATGGATGATCTTGGCTTCTGTAAACATCCCAAGATTCTTGTTGCTCTTTGAGTAGTATTAGTTTGACTAAAAATCTGCCATTCAATAAAAGGTCAACTCGCTTCTTTGCTAATGGAATCAACAAGTAGCTATATAAATATCAACTCATGGATACTTATACACCCTATAAGTGTGGCTTTTCCTGAATAGGAATGGATCTGGTAAAAATGTACTTGTTTGCTCCCCAATTAAGCTATATTTCCGGTACAGCTGTCAGTTAATAGCAGTTAACTCACATGATTAACTTAAAAATTACTTGCAATTAAAAAATTAAATAGAATACCAATTGAAATTTATTAAATATTTTATATGTTGATCTACATTTTTAAATATATTGATATCAAAAACAACAAAGAATGCAAAGTGTATAAAGTACATAGTACTCACCTTATATTTTTATTATAAATATTTGCACTGTAAAAATAAGGCACAGTATTTTTCAGTTCACCTTATACAAGTGCTTTAGTGCAGCCTCTTTTTTGCGAAAGCACAATGTACAAATGTAGATTTTTTTTTTTTTGGTTACATACCGCACTCAAAAACAAAACCATGTAAAACTAGTGTAGACAAAACTGTAGACATACAGCGTTTACACTGCTTGCCTTCTAGCAATGTGCCAAGTAGACAAAGCCTGATTTACAGTGTTACCTGAAAGTGAGAAAGGGTGTTGGATGTCTCTTTTGTAGCCGGCATTGCAAGGTATTTACATACCAGTTTGTATGCTATTTATAGTTCGGACACCATTACAGATGAAATGTTTCCATGCTAACAATGCTTATAAAGAAAATGATGCATTCATTAAAATTATGATTGAACTCCCTGTGGGGAGTATGTTACCTTCATTTTGCTATATATTTCATGTTATAATAGTCTCGGACAACACAAAGAAGATACTAATGTGAGATTTCTAAAAATGGCTATGGCATTCGACCGAAAGTTTAAGAATTTGAAGTTTTGTCCAAAATCTGAGCAGGCAAGGTCTGTGCCATGCTTTCAGAAGTCTTAAAAAGCAACTCTGAGATGCAGAAACTACAGAACTCAAACCAACAAAAAAGAAAATCAGCTTTCTGGTGGCATCTGAGTCAGATGGTAAAAATGAATATGTGTTGGTCTGCGCCTCTTTGGATTGTAATCGCACAGAAATCATGATTAGTATGGACATGTCCTCTGCCTTAAGGAACACATGAATCTTTAATGCATCTGGCACATAAATATCTTGCAACACTGGCTACAGCAATGCCATGCAAATGCCTTTTTTCACACTCAGGTGACACTTTTTTCACACTCAGGTGACATTCTAAACAAAAAGCAGGCAGCATTACCTCCTGCACAATTGAAACCAAACTTGTTTGTGTGGCTGAACAAGAAGTAGGACTGAGTGGACTTATAGGCTCTGAAGTTTTACATATTTTAAAAAAAATTTGAATACAATTTTTTGTATACAATTCTACATTTGTAAGTTGATCTTTCATGAAAAAGAGGTTGCATTACAGTACTTGTATTAGGTGAATTGAAAAATATTACTTTTGTTTTTTACAGGGCAAATATCTGAACTAAAAATAAAGTGAGCACTGTACACTTTGTATTCTGTATAGTAATTGAACTCAATATATTTGAAAATGTAGAAAGCATCCAAAATATTTCAATAAATGGTATGTTTTTAATCACTTGACAGCCCTAATTTCTTCTATTTTAAACTTCAGATTTAGATTTGCCTCATGAAAGCCACATAGACTATAAGGCCAGAAGGGATTATTGTTCTCTAGTTCAGGAGTAGGGAATCTTTTTTTGGGTCAGGGACTGAGAAGGAGAAAGATGTTCCCCACATTCTTCTCCCACATCAGAACCTGGGGGGCCAGACTAATAGATATTGTATACTCCAGCCCCACAGCAGGGTTGAGGGGAGCCCTGAGCCTCGGGGGCCAGGACCAGGCAAGCCAGGGGCCACATCCAACCCTCGGGCCTGAAGTTCCCCACCCCGATCTAATTTGACCTCCTGAATAGCACAGGGCCTCAAAACTGCCTCAGAATTATTAGAGTAAAGCTTTTAGAAAAAATATCCAATCATTAGTGATGGAGAATCCTTGGCAACCCTTTGGAGATTGTTCTAATGGTTAATTACTTTCACTGCTATTTTTTTTACCTTACTTGCTCTCTGAATTTGTCTAGTTTCAACTTCTAGCCTTTGGATATTGTTATACATTTCTCTGTGAGATCAAAGAGTCATTATTAAATATTTGTTTCCCATGTAGATACACTATAATCAAGTCTCCTCATAATCTTCTCTTAAAGGCTATAAATTAAGCTCCTTGAGCCTCACAAAAAAAGCATGTTGTTTAATCCTTCAGTTATTCTCATGGCTCCTCTGAACCCTCTCCAATTCATCAATATCCTTCTTGAATTATGGACACCAGAACTGGATCTAGTATTCCAGCAGCAGTCAAACCAGTGCCAAATACAGAGGGAAAATAAGGATTCTACTCCTGCTCTAGATTCCCCTATTTGAGTCCCAGGACCTCTTTATTCTTTTGGCTGCAGCATCACTCCGTGAGCTCATTTTCCGCTATCTGCTCCAGTCTCCAAATCCTTTTCAGTGTCATTGCTTCCTAGGATAGAATGCCCCATCGTGTACGTATGGCTTCAGTTGCTCACGGTTATCATAATTAGGATTGTATTCATGATTTATTGTTTTTGATTAAGTCGTTTAATACTGTTAAAACTGTCATAACAGTGTGAATAATTGCCACATGCTTTTATAATAATCTTGCTGTGATTCTGTGGTTTTATGTGTCTTTGTGGGATATGCTGTTTACATGCTTTCTGAACACAATGAAGAGCTGTAAATTAAAAAAAAATTCCTTTTATTTTCATAAGAATTGCACCAAAACCACAAATGGGACTTTCGAAAAGCAATACTTTTATTACTGTTTGATTTGGTTTTCTTCAGTTCTTTTCTGTTTTCATATGTTGTGTGAACCTTGGGAAATGGTATTGCAGCAGTATAGTTATACATCATTGAACTGCTAAATGGTGGAGTTTTCTTTGTATGTGCATCCATAGCCATTTATTTCTTTGTGTCTGTTTCTAGTTGGACTGATCCAGCGGTTTCTGGTACTTCAAATTTATGTGCCGTTGGGACAAGACTTCTCTACTGAATTGCTGTAAGCTACACAGAATTTCATAACATATTTTATTTATGGTAGACACGTGATCAGGTGAACCAGTACCAACAGCCTTTGATTACATGTGGCAGATTTCATACTGAAGAGTGGTGACTTATGACATCAGCATGAAGCAATTAAGCTGATTTGATCCTTATTTGTCAGACACCCCTATTTTCTGATGTTTCCCTGAAAATGAAAGCAAATTCTATTTTAAAAAATAATATAATTGTAGCAGTACACAGACTTAGCAAGATATGACTACATGAAAGTATAGAGGTGGAAATGATGAGTGCATGAGATTCATCTTGAGCTGTTGAAGAGAATCAAAAGTGTTGTGTATTAAACATTTAGGTTTCCTCTAGCAGGATAAAAACCTGTTAAGTTTAAAAATGTTTAGGAGGACCCATTCAGAATAATTATTTTTATACCTAAAGGAGAAGAGAATTAAGGTCATTGACTTTGTTCAGCTGTCCATTTAGTGGAATCAGTACATTACTAATCTAGCACATTGGTTCTTTTGGAAGATAATGTTTTTGCCTGTTGGATTCTTGGTAGTGAAGCATGATGGGAAAATTCACAGCTTCACTGATGTAAAAAGATTCTGCCTCAAGCCAAAAACAGTGATTGTTCATTTTCTTGTCAGTAAACTGATTATTCTTCATCGAGTAGTGTCCCCGTGGGTGCTCCACTCGAGGTGCTGGGTCCGTCCCGGCGCCGCAAAACGGAGAAACTTCCATAGCAGTAGCCCTGCCGGCCCGCGCATGCGCTCCTGTTGCCTCGCGCCGTTCACACCGTTACAGCTGAGCGCGGGCTGGCTCGTCAGTTTCCTTCAACCGTCTGCGGCCGCAGACGGATCTAGGACGAGCTCCCTCTCCGCCTGAGGAGAAAAGGGAGACTTTTCCTTAGAAACCTGTTACCAGACAGTTTATAGTTAGGGTAGTTGTTACTAGTTGTTAATAGTTATTACTAGTTAATTCTCAGGTTTTTGGTCCGTTCTAGTTATAGTCTGTTGTTAGCCTTTAAAAAAAAAAAAAGACTTTTATTACTATCTGATAAAATGCCTGGCTTCAAGAAATGTTCCCAATGCCAGGAGGCAATGCCCGATTCAGACGGGCACTCGCAATGTGTTAAATGCTTAGGGGATGGGCACATCCCATTGAAGTGCCCTCACTGCATGAACTTGACAGCTCGCGCTCGGCACGATAGGGAAATGCGGCTGGGGGTGATTTTATTTAACAAAGCCCTTCAGTCTGATACGACCACGCCGTCTCCCGCTGTCTCGGGAGCGCACCTGCCTCGCTCGCCCGCGAAGGAGCTCCACAAACCTACTAGACTACCGCAGCGCAGGAGCGTGCCGGACAGACCGGGTACCTCTGGCTCTTTGCCGAGGCACCCGGCAGAGAAGATGGGCAAGGGCCGTAGTGCCTCAGCCCCGGCTTTTGCAAGCGCTAAAGACCTGATGTGGGCTCCTGCTAAAGGACCGCAGGCGGAATCGGCACCAGCAGCGGCCCCAACGGCCGAGTTACAGCCGATAATGGCGGCCCCAGCGCCGGCTGATGTCACGCATGCGCAGCCACTCACGATTCTACCGGCACCCATGCCTACGGTGCCAACTGCTGAGACCTTGACTCCAGCGGCGCCACAAGCAACAGTGCAGACTCAGGCACCGCAGGCTATCATCGGCACCGTACAGCCCTCTGCACCGCTGCCGCCTCTGGCACCGACACAGCCTTTAACTCCCGCGGCACCGCTGATTCCTTTGCAGAGCAGCCAGGTGGCAGGGACCACATCAATTCAAATGGCACCGTCTTCTCCTGCTGATCACTCGGTGCTGACTGAGGTCCCATACAGGTCAAGGCGCGTTCGGACGCCTTCACTCACGCCTGACCGAGCTCGGTTCTCTCCAGGACCCTGGTCACCAACTTCATTTTGCTCAGACAACCATCGTTCTCCTCGTTATGTCTCCACCAAGGACCACTACCATGCATCACCTCAGCGATCATCCTCATACCATCACTACCGTTGCCATGATGAACGACGCTATTCCTACTATTCTCGCTCTTCATCTCGTTTTTCTGACAGCTCGGTCTCACCGGGGTTATCGAGACATTCGAGATATTCACACCGGTATGATGCGTCCGGAGCCTACTCTCCCAGACACTCCCCAACTATGATCGTTACTATGACCACCATCGATATTCTCGTAGATCACAATCCCCACAACCCACTTGTCCAGCGTCTACGCTTCGCGCGCCTTCGCCAACGATTCCACCAGCATCTGCAGAAGACACTATCTCAGTTACTAATCAGGACGGGCATGAAAACAACTATACTCCGAATAGGGAACCGGAGTCTCCAGCCAATCATTCATCGTCATCCCCGGACGATGCTGTCTTCCCTGGAGAATTATCCCCCACGGAAGATCACAAGCAGTTTCAAGAGCTCTTTGAAAGGGTTGTGCAATCTCAGAACATTCAAACTACAAATATACAGAAAAAACAACACCCTTTGCTGAAAAACTTGCAGTCCTCACAAAAATCAAAACTGGCTTTGCCCTTCGATGAGGCTGTTTTGGAGATTGCAAATGATATATGGCAGACTCCCGCCGCTTCCTTACTGACGAACAATAGGGCGGACAAGAAATACTTTATAAACCAAAAGGGTATGAACTTTTTGTTTACGCATCCCCAACCCAATTCCCTTGTTATGGACGCCGCCCAACAAAGATCGAAGACGGCTCAGAATAAAAACACTGTAAGTGACGAGGCTAAACGCCTAGACATTTTAGGTAGGAAAGTATATTTTTCGGCCACTTCAGTCCTCCGCATGTGTAATTATGCGGCTCCCCTCGCGAATCATGATTTTGACAATTATTCTAAATTAGTCCCCCTCCTAGAACACCTACCAGACTCCAAGCGTCAGATCTTGAGGGCGGTAATACAGGAGGGCTACACAACGGCCAGAACAGCACTACAAATCGCCCTGGACACGGCAGATGCAGCAGCTAGAGCCACGGCTACTGCTGTAGTCATGCGTCGTGTGTCCTGGCTGCACCAGGCAGCTGCCCCGAAAGAGTTGTTGAACAAAGTAGAAGACTTACCATTCGATCGTCAGTCTCTTTACGCCCAGTCCCCGGATCAGGTGTTCCACTCGGGCAAGGACTCCCGAACGACTCTTAGAACGCTTGGGATGTATACGCCTCCATATAAACGCAAAAGATATACGCCCTATAATAAACAGAGACCCTTCTCTTACGCAACATTCCGCCCCAAGCCATATGAACAACAGAGACCAAGGCAACGCCAGCAGAAACGAAGACAGCAACCTGGCAGGACATTCGGTCAACAGCAGGGCCGGCAACAAGTTTGATGGGTCAGTCGAGGGACTGTGGACAACCCCTTTGTCGGGAGCATCACAAGTAGCTTTATTCCATCATCGACTGAGACCTTATCAACATCACTGGTCTCTGATTTCCACCGACCGATGGGTCAACGACATAGTTGTTTCAGGATATGCCATCCCTTTCAACTCCATCCCCCCCCCACTCTCCACCCTCCCCGTCCCTTTTCAGGGACCCCTCTCACGAGATTCTTCTACAGCAAGAGGTGTCCCGACTACTTATTATAGGAGCTGTGGAGAGGGTACCCGTTCAGTTCCGGAGGAGAGGTTTCTACTCCCGGTACTTCCTCACCCAGAAGAAATCAGGGGGTTAGAGGCCTATTCTGGACCTGCGTCAACTCAACCGCTACCTGCGGAAACAAAAATTCAAAATGGTCACGTTAGCTTCTATCATCCCGGCTCTCCACAAAGTGGATTGGTTTGCGTCCCTCGACTTACAGGACGCCTACTTCCACATAGCAATTCACCCGGCCCACAGGCGATTCCTTCGTTTCGTAGTGGGCACAGAACATTACCAATACCGCGTCTTACCCTTCGGTCTGTCAGCAGCACCACGGGTGTTTTCCAAAACCCTGGCGGTGGTAGCTGCCTACCTCCGACGCCTCAATATTACAATCTTCCCGTATCTCAACGATTGTCTACTAAAGGCCCCTACTCGCCAAGAGGTGGCATGGCAGTGACCACCATCACAACAGTATTCGAGACGTTGGGCCTTATAATCAATTTCGGCAAATCGTCCCTAACACCAAGTCAGGACTTGGAATTTATCGGCGCGAGACTCGATGCACTGAATGCAAGAGTGTACTTACCTATAGCAAGACTCCAGTTGATCCAGGATTTGGTGCAGACTGTCTCAATTGCTCCCAGATCCAGCATACTCACTTGTCTAAAATTGCTGGGGCACATGGCTGCCACTACATACATGGTGCCACATGCGAGACTTCACCTACGCAGTCTCCAGCATTGGCTGTTCAAGGTGTACACGCCGGGGGTACACGCTGTGAGCAAGACAGTGTCCATTCCCGGACGCATCAACACTTCACTAGCATGGTGGGACAACACCAAAAACTTGTTATCAGGCGTACCATTCCACGCACGGAGACCCACAGTACAGATCACAACGGATGCTTCTTTGATCGGCTGGGGGGCACATCTGCAGGAACATCAAGTTCAAGGGCTCTGGATGACACAGGAGTCCCTGCAACACATAAACCTCCTTGAACTGCGGGCTGTATTCAACGCATGCAGACACTTCCTTCAAAGGATCCGAGGTCTTGCAGTCCACATTCTCACCGACAATATATGCATGGTGTACTATATCAACAGACAAGACAGGGCGCGTTCACGATCCCTTTGCGCAGAGGCCATATGGCTGTGGAACTGGGCAATCCACCACGGTATAACCCTCACCGCATCGTACCTCCCGGGCAAGGACAATACCATCTCCGACGCCCTGAGCAGACACTTCCTTATTCAGCACGAGTGGGAGTTACACAATGAAGTGGTTCATGGTCTCTTCCATCTCTGGGGGTTCCCGAGTATAGACCTCTTTGCCACTCATCACAACAAAAAGTGTCATCAGTATTGTTCACGGGTGGGTACCGGCAAGAATTCTTCTGCTCAATTGGGGCTCTCACCAACTTCTCTACGCGTTTCCGCCTCTTCCTCTCATTCCGAGGGCACTGGAGAAGATAGCGACGGAGGGCGCAACAGTGATCTTCATAGCACCCTATTGGCCTCGACAGACTTGGCTGACACAATTGTCCAGCATGTCGGTCGCTCAGCCACAGCGACTTCCACTGAGGCCCAACTTACTGTCTCAATGGCACGGTTCGATGCTGCATCCAAGTATCGATCGCATGCATCTTACGGCATGGCTCCTAACTGGTTTCAGCCACCAGAAATGACTTGCTCTCAGGAAGTGAAACATGTACTGATGAATAGCAGACTCCATACCACTCGCAAGGCCTACACCTACAAATGGCACTGGTTCCAAGCATGGTGTCTGGAAAGGGACTTTGACCCTCTTTCTTTACCGGTGCAGCATACTTTGGACTACATATTCCATCTGAAGACGGAGGGCTTAGCAAATGCTTCGTTGAAAGTGCACTTGGCAGCAATCTTGGCCTTCCGCCCGCACATCGACGGACAGTTGCTGTTTGATCACCCGTTAGTTAAAAGATTCCTAAAGGGACTTGATAACCTATATCCGACCTTCACAATCCCTCCGGAGCTGTGGGACTTATCTTTGGTACTGGACGCACTAACTCGTCCCCCCTTTGAACTGTTAGCAACTTGCGACCTGCGCATGCTCACAATGAAAGTGTCATTCCTTCTAGCAATCACGTCAGCATGTTGGGTTAGTGAGTTGGCAGCTCTTTCAGACGATCCACCATACACTTTATTTTCTGAACAAGGGGTTCTGCTTCGCGTTCATTCCCCCTTCCTTCCGAAGATAAATTCTCCCTTCCATATAAACGAGCCCATAAGTCTGCCAACATTCTATCCGAAGCCTCATTCCTTGCCAGAAGACTCACGTTTACATACCCTCGATGTTAGATGAGCACTGGCCTTCTACCTGCATAGAACACGCGCCTTCAGGAAGTCTCGGCGCCTTTTTATTGCTACAGCGGAGCGCTCCAAGGGTCAACAGCTCTCCACACAACGTATTTCCAATTTGATCACCTCCTGTATCTCACGTTGTTATGCCCTACGGCACAAATCCTTGCCAGGACGACCTCGCGCTCATTCCACCAGAGGCATGGCCGCATATACTGCGTACCTTAGAGGGGTACCCTTACAGGACATATGCCATGCAGCAACCTGGTCATCCTCTCTTAACTTTGCCAAGCATTATGCTCTTGCAAAAATATTGAGGAATGATTCAGCTGTGGCGCAAGCAGTCTTGGCCACAGCACAGAGACCATAAATCCGAAGCACGCCAATAGTGCTGGACCACTGCTATATACTCACCTCGAGTGGAGCACCCTCGGGGACACTACTCGACGAAGAAGAGAGAGTTACTCACCCTGTGCAGTAATGTCTGTTCTTCGAGATGTGTGTCCCCGTGGGTGCTCCACGACCCACCCTCCTCCCTGCTTCGGAGTGTCTGTTTATCTCTTTCAGATGCTTCCAGTTGGGAGGAAACTGACGAGCCGGCCCGCACTCAGCTGTAACGGCGCGAACGGCGTGAGGCAACTGGAGCTCATGCGCAGGCTGGCAGGGCTACTGCTATGGAAGTTTCTCTGTTTTGCGGCACCGGGACGGACCCAGCACCTCGAGTGGAGCACCCCCGGGGACACACATCTCGAAGAACAGACGTTACTGCACAGGGTGAGTAACTCTCTCTCTGCCTAGCAAATGGTGAAGGAAAAATATGAGTTTCTCTTAATGGTGCTTCATGCAACTTACAGTGCAGCTCTCCTACTAATCCACTGAGTTATCACATGCCAGGTTTAAATGGACGTTACATCTGCGTACATCTAAAGCTAAATATGACGTTGTATTTAGTGGATCATATCCTAAAAATTCTAAATGCCTTTATTTTTGTTCAGCAGCCTGTTACCAAGAACTAAAATAAACCACATGCTGTGCAGCGCTAGGATCAAAACCAAAATTAATCTTTGTAATAGGCTTGATTTGTAGGAGGACCTGAGCTGTATGCAGTAACAGACTAATGCTTTTGCAAGAGCTTTGCTGATGTTATCAAAGATGCACATGCACTAGCAAACCTTTGTCTGCAACATAGGAAAAACATATTTACCAAATGGCAAAACATAACACTGCTATGAAATTCCCTTTACCCTTCTTAAAGAGTGTTGCAACCAGTAAGAAGCTTGTAATGAGGCCTTGCATCTCTCCAGTCCTTTGGCCTTCCCCATGCTGATCATAATCCTGTTCCTGCTACTCCCGTGGTCACCAACCAGTGGATCGCGATCTACCGGTAGATCTCAGGGGCGCTAAGAGTAGCTCTTGAGCCCTCTCTAAACTGCGCGCCTGCGCAGTACATTTACATTAGATTTCCTCATGAAATTTAGGCGGAGCTTCAAGGAAGGGGCGTGGCAATAGATCTTCACCTGTTCTGAGACTTAAAAAGTGATCTTGGGTGTAAAAAGGTTGGAGACCACTGTGCTACTCCATTCCTTATGCCGGGGTGGGCAAAATACCAAGCCGCTGGATCTGGCCTGCAGCCCAGTGGGATCCCCAGCACACTGCCCCATGAGTTTCTCTGAATCCTGTGAGCCTGACGGGGAAGAGTGGGAGGCTTCACATGCTGCCCCCATCTCCAGCACAATCCCACCCACCCCTCACCAATTCCTCCAGCTTGGAGCGCTCAGAGCAGCACATGGCCTCCACAGCCAGCTGCTCCGAGTGGCATGCAAGGCATGGAAGGCAGGGAGCCTGGCTAAGGAACCTGCTGGGCTGCTGCCTGAGAGCCACCCAAATAAACACCTTCCAGCCAAATCTGGCAGCCCTAACCCACATAGCCCAAACCCATTGCAGCCCTGCTCCTGCACTCCTAGCCCCACCCAGACCTTGCAGCCCAATCCCCTACCCCTAGTCACAACCCAAATCCCTGCTCGCCCTCCTGCACTCCTGACCCAGGTCACAACCCCCTCCCAGACCTTGCAAGTCCAATCCCCTATCCCCAGTCACAGCCCAAATCCCTGCTCGCCCTCCTGCCCCAGGTCACAACCCCCTCCCAGACCTTGCAGCCCAATCCCTGACCTCCATGTTACATGTTACAGTATGTTACATGTTACATGTTACAGTATGGAGAAGAGCGTTTTGCTTCAGCGAAGGAGAAAGGGGAGGGGAGAGGGAGGAGGATCAGGTTACAGCACAGAGGAGACCTGAAGAGGAAAGGGGAGGGGAGAGGGAGGGAGATTGTGTCCTGGCCAGCTGTTAAGCCGTGCAGCTGTACCGGACCTCCCAATTCTCTGGCAAATCTGATAATCCGGCACCACTTAGGTCCAAAAGGTGCCGGATTATCAGAAGTCTACTGTAGTTAGGTCCAGTGATGAAATCGCTTGTGTAGAGGTGTGGGCAGAGCTGGCACTAGGGCTGATTGCAGGGGTGGGTTCCTGGATGCTTATGATGGAAATGTGTTGCGTGGGTTACCAGAAATAATTTGTTTCAGGTTAGGGGGTTGTCTGTAAGTGAGAATTGACCTTTTCCCCCAAGGCCTCTGAGAGTGAGGGGTCATTTTCCAGAACAGATTGTAGATTGTTGATAATGCGTTGGAGGGGTTTAAATTATAAAGCAGATGTAAGGAATCCATCACTTACTACAAAAATTACCATAAGCTGGAGACAGAATTCTTAAAGGATGCTCCTTAATGAGAAAACTTGTACAATTGTGTTCATGTATTTCTTGTTCAAAAACTGATGAGCATTCAGTCTCTGAATATCAGGCTCTTCAGTGACTGGTCATCAGTAGCTGAAGAATCAAGCCCATTTTAGAAGTTTTAAGTCGGGTACCTTAACTGAGGCACCAAAAGTTGAAAGTCCTGAAAGTCCTGGGCCAAAATACATTGGGACATAAGAATTTACAATACTGGCTCCTCCTTCTGAACTGAATTAAAAGAAGTTTAAAACACATACATAATTTCCTCCTATTACCCAGGAATGCAAGTAATTGCTGTGATTGATAAGAATGTTAAGCACTTGCAGATGAGAAGAGGTAGTTCACACAAATTTGATTGGAAGAGAAGTCTCCACAAGGCAGTCTTTCTGTTTAGATGAAGTCCAGAATGAGGACATTTAGAACCTCTGGTCTAGAATATTACGTGAGGCAAATATATTAAAATTAGATATTTTTTCCTAATGGGGGAGTTGACCATTTAATTGTATGTAAATACAATGTTTGTGGAAGTCAGGAAGATTGACATAAAATTCCATATCTCAGGGACAGTGATATTTCTGAAGGGAAGTACCAGATTGTGTCATACTGTAAAAATAGGATTTGAAGCTTAGTAGGTTCCTTTTCTCACTTCCACTTTTTCCCTGCTGTGTGTACCTTTTTGTCTTATTTCAGTTGTTTCCTCACTGTCTTACTGCCTGTTCTTTATCATTTTTATTCAGCCCTTTATGCTTTGATTTTCTCTTTTTTGAGTTGAAAAATAAAAAATTGTAAGACAAGTTTTTGTTTGCACTGCATTATTAAATCCTGCGGAACAAAAGGTTATCAGTGTTGAGCAGTTTTAGTAAAACTATGGTTAATTTTAATTTTGTTGCTTGAAACTTTTAACAATTGAAATTGCATTTAGACCACTATTAATAATCTGTTTGTGTGCAGGAGTTAAGTATTTCCCTGTAATGACTGCAGGACAAGAAGTTTAGAGCAAATTATAATCCCCTACTTCCTCAGCATGGGCATATCACATACAGCTCTAAAATAGTGATAGAAATGTAGCTGTGTTAGTCTGGTGTAGCCGAAACAAAATACAGACTATGTAGCACTTTAAAGACTAACAAGATGGTTTATTAGATGATGAGCTTTCGTGGGCCAGACCCACTTCTGAGGAAGTGGGTCTGGCCCACAAAAGTTCATCACCTAATAAACCATCTTGTTAGTCTTTAAAGTGCTACATACTCCTGCATTTTGTTTCAGCTCTAAAATAGTTTTCCCTCAAAGTAGAAGGAAGGCCTTGACCAGTCAATCGCGAGGCGTTCGGCCCCCTCCCACCCTCCATTTTCCCCCCACTCTTGAGAAGCCCCACTACCTATCTCCATTATAGTGCCGGCTTCCCGGGGGTGGACGGAAATCCTGCCTGCATCTTTGCGCCACTTCCAGGGGTTCCAGAAGTGCGCTGGCTGCTGCCCTCCCAGAGCTCTGTGGTGTGCTGCAGGAGGGGACGTTGGCCCCGGAGGAGGAGTGTGGCGGCTTCCCTGCACCGCAGGAGGGTGAGTCGAGCACAGGGGTTTCCCTGCGCCGCAGGAGTGGAGGTCGGCCCCAGGGTTTGGCCCTGGGGCATGCGCCTGCGGGGGTTTGGCCATGCCACGTGAGGCTGTGGCTTGTTTAGTACCCTAACCCTACATCTGACCCCAACGCTGCCCGGCCTGGAGCCCGCTCCCCGAGCCAGCGTTCCCTTATCCACCTCCTCCTGCATCCAGTTTTCCTCCCAGAGCTTGCACCTCTCACCCCTTCCCACCCCCAAATCCCTCATTCCCACCCCGGAGCCTACACATCCTGTCTCAACCCAGCGAGGGTACGGCTAGATTGCAGGAGTTTTTCAGGATTCCGGAGATATCCCAGAAAAGCTCTTCTGCATCCAGGGATGCGTTTGTTCTTCCGTTTCTTTTTGTGGAAGAGCAAACATGATCTTTCGGTCACCCCTATATTCCTCTTTCCACATGGAATAAGGGGGCTTCCAAAAGAAGGGGTTTTTCTGACATTTGGTCCAGTCTAGACAGGCCAAATGTTGGAAAAACCTCTTCCTACAGAAGAATTGGGGGGAAAAAACAGCAGTATAAGGGTTGGGGATAGCAAGTGATGGAGAGGAGGAGAATAGAGAGGGCAGGGCTTCAAGGAAGGGGCGGGGCAGTAGATCTTGGCTTGTTCTGTCATTTAAAAAGTGATCTTGGGTGTAAAAAGGTTGGAGACCACTGCAATAGAGACTAAGTGCTTTTATTTGAAGGCTTCAATATCTGAGATATAAGTGAGAGGATTATTGTTGGAGGGGTGGGTGAGATTCTGTGGCCTGCACTGTGCAGAAGATGATCATAATGGTCCCTTCCGACCTTAAAGTCTATGAGTCTATGAGTCTAATCTCTAGTATTTTATTGGAGTGGGTGAAATTCAGCTGCATGCCTTCTTAGTAGGGATGTTAAAAAGCAGTTAATTAGGTGTAACTGCTAAGATTTTTAACGGTTACCCTGCTTACTCTTCAGTATAAAGCTTTTACTACCGAGCCTGCAGTGCAGCCAGCTCCCTAGGAGCAAGGCTAGCAGCCAGTGTGCGCCGGAAGCTGGCTGTGCTGCAGGCTCTGCTTTAAATCCACTCCTAGCTCTGCTCCCAGGGAGTCGGCTGCCGCCCCAGCTGCGGACTCTGATACAGAGCCAGCAGTACCAGGTGGCACCTGGCTCCCCAGGAGTGGAGCTGGGAGCCAGCGTGTAACGGTTACGGTAACTGATAAGCTCATGCTTATCCATTATCTGTTTAAACAGTTACATTATTATACCCCTACTTTTTAAGCATTTCGAATCCCAACTCTCTAATTTTTGAAGGCGTCATAGAACAGGAATCTTTCTCCAGTCTAGGTGGATTGTGATCTTCCCCTGAGTGGTGGTGATTGGTAATAATACATTCCAAGTTGTTTAGATGAGCCATGGCATAGAAAACAAATTGTCCATAGCAGGGCTACTCCACAAGTGGCTCATGGGCAGTTTGCGGCCCATAGTGCAGTTTGGATTTACATGGGGCTCAACACGCGGTTCACGGGTGGGAGCCAAAATAAAAAAGTTATCAATATGGTCTTCTGTTTTATGCGTTTTAGTAGTTAAATTCCTGGACTGTCATTGCTCATTAAAAGTGCTGTCATAGGGGTGGAAATTGGGTAAATGTTGCATTTTATTAATATCAGCAGAACTGACTTAAATGGGGCCTGAAAAAGGTAAAACTGAAAAATCCACTTTTCTCTTTAAAGAATAATTCTAACCATGCTTTTTGGCTTAGCTTTCAAACTTGGCATGTGACCAGTCATTACAAAGGCTTTATCACTGAAGTTGAAAGTGATATAAATCCTATTTTCTAAGTTGTGCGTGTTTGAAAATTGAGCAGTCATGGAAGGAAGGACAAAGGAGAGAGAGACTGACTCTTCTGCCATAGCTCAGGAAGTTTATATTTTAGATTGAGATATTGACTGGAAAAACCCAAATACTTCTCTTAATTTGGACCTACTTACATCCTGGCTAACCCTCCAACTATTATACCTGGTTTACACTGGGAATTTAGGTCGATCTTAGCCGCATTATGTCAAATTTGTAAATGAGTTCACACCACCAAGTCCATTGAATTGACTTTAAGAGCCATTAAAGTCCATTTCAGTATTCCTGCTTTTCACAAGGAGTAATGCTAAAATTGATCTTGCATGGTTGACTTTGCAGTAGTGTAGATGCAGCACTGTGAAAGTCGAAGTTCATGGCCTCCGGGAGGTATCCCAAAGTGCCCCATGGTGACCACTCTGGTCAAGACTTTCAACTCTACTGCTCTGGAGGTGAACAGGAAAAGATCCACGAAAATTTGAATTTCATTTCCTGCACAGACCTCAGAGCAAGCAGTACACCTGATCATTAGTTCCCAGGATCATGGACAAGCGCCAGCATGGAGCATGCAAGAGATCCTGGACATCATTGCTGTGTGGGGCGAGGAATCTGTTCTTGCAGAACTACGAACCAACAAAAGGAATACTGGTATCTACGCTAAGATTGCAAAGGTCTTGGAGGAGGGGATATGCCAGGGACACCCAGCAGTGCTGCGTGAAAATAAAGGAGCTGAAGCAGTTGTACCCAAAGACAAAGAAGGTAAACAGACAATCTGGATCATTGCTTCCAACATGCTACTTCTGTGAGCAGCTGCATGCAATGCTGAGTGGCGACCTGATTAGCTTCCCTTGCCAGTCTTGGGATTCCTCCCAAGATATTCCTCTGGCAGCCCCAACAGCAGTATGGAGGACACTATGGAGGAGGAAGAGGAGAGTGTTCAGCAGGCAGATGGGGTAACTGGTGTCACCGATAGCCAGGATCTTTTTATATCTTTGGAGACAATCCCCTCCTCCCAGGACATCTTGCAGCTTGGCACTGGGGATGGCACAGTTTAAAATCCTAGTTCTTTTCAAATCAGTGGCAATGCTTTCCTTGAGTTGAATGGGGCCAGGATCCATGCCCTTAAATGTACTTTTATTAGAATCTGGCCTGGACATGGGTTCTGTAGTGCCACTGTTGTAAAAAGTTCCATGAGATAGATCTTTTAACAGCCTCAAGTGGCCAGGGCCTTGCTTTTATATCATATCTTAAATTAGAGCTGGTAAAGAAAGTTTCAAAACTCAGTTTCTGGCCACAACCAGTCAGCATCTGCTCCCTGTCTCTGTGTGATTTGGAGATGACTGATTTTTCACATGGCAACCTGGATGAAGCAGGGGAAGCTATTATCTGCAGCCTCTGCAGTAAACTTCCGTTTGCTCATCCTGAATGAAGGATAGCTTGAGCCCCTGCCCTGCCGTCACGCCCAGACCCGCGCCCCCCTCCCACCCTCATTGTCCTGCAGGAAGGGACAGCTGCACTCTCCCAGAAAATGAGGGAGGGGGTCATGCTGAACACACAGGTGCTCCATGAGCTCTTGCCCTGCTGCCATACCCAGGCTCCCACCCTTGGCTTCCAGGCTTGAGCCTTGGCCTGTCCTTTACTATGTCTGCCCACAAAACTGAGTCCAGCTGCTCCTCTGAGAACTCTGTGCTGTACCTGCAGCATAGTGGCCACTTCAAAGCATAACTGTGGCCTTATACATAACACATCTCTCTTGTCTCTAGACAGACCTTCCTTCTAGTCTAATAGATTAGGGTTTACCCTGTATATTATATCTCCTTTGAAGTCACTTTTCATCACAGCAGGAACAGCAGCGAGCATGGTACACACTCCCCTGGTTCCGCGCAAATCTGCAGGCAAAAAACAAAGTAGGGATGACAAGGTCAAGGAGCAGATGCAATCCACCCGCTTGGACAGGTAGTGGAGGGAGAGGAAAATACCAAAATCTACTCCATTTGTTGCACTTTCTTTTAAAGAAAAAGAGACTTTCCCATTGCATGCAAGTTTTAACTTCTAAATGAACCCTTTGGTTACATGCCTGAAATAGACATAATTTTTACTTCCTGGAAATTGTCCTAAGTGTTTGCCTTTTTCTCTTGGACTGCATTAGCAATCTTTCATTTAGATGTATTGTAAAAGTCTTTTTAAAAATGCTGTTATATATAGCTATGTTTGACACAGCCACAAGTAACTACAGTTCAGATTTTAGTTGGATGTTAGTCACATTGCAATTATCGGTGATCAAGAGCAGTTTCCCAACATTCAAGAACAGCTTCTGTCTCTTCAAAGATAGAGGAATCATATGCTTTCACCAAGGTTAAATGCCGGTAATTTATGGCATTAAAAGGGCTGTGGAAGGAATGGCTGTTCAGATACATGCATGGTAAGTTAAAATGCCCTAGCAGCCATCCAGTGAAATTCGACGTGACATAAAAATAAAGTTAGTCACTTTTACATGATAGAAATGGCATCTTCATTTTATTCTTCTTAGCATTAAAGTTTCTGCAATATATTCAGTGTTTAGTTAATCTGTAAATGAAAGCTGTGTGAGCATGAGGGGCTATAGTTTGAGTGGCATGCTGGAAGTCTCGTGCTGCCAATGTTAAAACGTTTTTGGAATTTCTAAATATTATAGATGAAAATTTGCTAACTCAAGAAGTATTACTGCTAACATAGGAAATTCTATATTGGACCTAATCTTGATATATAAAGAGGAACTGAATACAGAACAAAAAATCAGTGGTAGGGAAAGTGTAAATGTGATCGAGTCATGATCACTTACAATGTGCAAACAGGATGAAGTCCAGACCAGCAATATATATACTTGGGGTTTTAAAATGGCTAGTTTCACAAAGTTGAAAACAATGAGTCAAGTCAGCTGAAGGAAGAATTTAATCAGAAGAATATGAATACGTGGGACTTGTTTAAGAACACTTTACTAGATGTTCAAAAAGCTATAGTCCCACAATCACAGAAGGCAGCCATATTGGTTAAACATGTGAAACATAAACCTTGCTGATTAGATGGTTTAGTTTTGATGAACTTAGAAGAGGACTAAAATCAGGCTTATAATGGAACACTAATCTGGGGACTAGTTACAATATTTTCATAAGAAATCTTATGTAATTTAACCCCTTCCAAGAGCCAGGAGTTAAGAAAGGTGTGAAGGTAGGAGGAAAAAAATCATCATACTTTCAGAAAACTGCTTACAATAGGAAAACAATCATTTCTGCTGTAAGTTGGACCAGAGGTTATTTTTTATGTTTTTAAATTACAGCTCTTCAAAAGAGAGAACAAGTGTATATATTCCAGTAATGCTGGGGTGAGTGGGCATCAAAAAGCATTTGGGTTGAATCTGTTCCTCTGGCAAAGGAGGGGTGCAATGTACACCTCCCAGGACAAGGGAATGCCTTGTTATATTGGGAAATTTGTTCTTCCGGGAGAAGTACTGTGAGTAGGATTCCATTTAGAGTGTTTTCCTGGGCATCCTGGCCAGACTGCCAATTTTTCCCAGCAAACTTTCCATTGCTGGTGCCTCTGCACCTGGAACTGTTCCATCAGAAGCTGGTAAAACCTAGGGCTCAGATAAACCAGCCATCTTCCTGTAGACCACAAGGATTTCTCACTGTCCAAGCAAGTTTTATGCCAGTCAAATATATTTTATTTACATTACAGGAAGCAAACAATTAAAAACCTACAATTTTATTTTATGTCAATTTTAAATTAGCTTGTTTCAATTACCTGTATTTATTCATATTTATTAAGTCAATTAAATAGCTTAAGTATCAGAGAACTACTCTGTAGGGTTATACTGCTTGAAAATATATACAGCTATGTTGTGGTTAATATTACTTTTATTATTAAAATGCATACATTTCAGAGAGTAATTTCCACACGATAGTAATGGCAAAAATATCCGATGAAGCTTTAATGTTTTAATAAACTAGCTTATGAGAAAATACACAGTCCAAACAAAAAATATGGATGGAGCCTAGAAATGGCAACTCTTTTCACAACGCAATTAGCAGGCTATTGCTAGCATTATACACATTTTGAAATTTTTATCAAATTTACTTCACTAAATGACTAAACATATAATGTCCTGGGATCAATATAGCTACAGCGGTGCTGCTTGCCATAAAAAACTAAAAGTCAAGAATTAAATACAGATCAGCAGTACCTAAATGTAGTGAACTGCTAATGACTGTTAACTGGCCTGTGTGAAGTGAGGTAGTGGTCTAACTTTCTATTCCCGATTGACAGCTATCTACCACACAGAAGACTGTGAGATTGGTGCAGGTTGAATTTCTCTAGTCTGGCACGCACTGGTCTGACAGCATCTGTGGTCTGGCATGAGTTTAGTTGGCTGGATATCCACTTACCATGGTATGGCCAAGGTTCCTGCAGTCCCATACAATTTGTTTCTAGCCACGAGTCCTGGTTCTCAGTGTTCTGAACTGTTATTTAGCTCCAGTTTGCCCCTAAATGTCTTCTAAGACCCAAGTAAGCAGTGGAAGTACTGGCAATGCTGCTAGATAATATTGATCTCCTGTACTTCAGCAAATTTTCTGGTTCAGCAGCTGAGGGTGCTGGACTAGAGAGGTTCAACCTCTACTTTGGTAGGCAGTTTTGGCAGAGACACTCGAGACTGAATAAACTACAGGGAATGAGCCAGTCTGTCAGTCTTCTAGGTGAGCCTTCCCGTACAAATGTAACCAAAATGTCAGGACATGAAAAGTAAATATTAATATTTCCATAATACAGAGTCAAAAATTGAGATTTTAAAATAAAATTAAGAAAATTCTACTGAGATAGAAAGTGAAATGAATTGCCCCGGCCATGTTGCCCTTCTACTAAGATTGTATTATGCATTTTCTCACATGAACAGGTTGCAGAACTTATCAATTATAATATGATTTGCCATTTTCACAGTTTACATGAAAACTGACATGTAAAACAAAACCACGTCTGTTATAAATTGTGACAAATGACGGGCATCACAGTTAGTACTTCCAAAAGAATGAGTGTGTGTACATTGGTAAGATTCCAAGCAGCAGAAGTACTTGCACCTGCACATGCCCCATATTTTGGAGCATTTATCAAGAATGCCAACACAAACCAGATGCTGTTTTCTTTCCTGCCCAAATATTTTCCAAACATTGAGTTACTTTTGTTATTTCAAAAAGGTAACACAATTCCTAAAGCTGAGCATTAAGCAATTGGCTACTATATTTATAGCAGATGGCTATTCCCAGTATTACTAACAGCCTTGCTATTATTTGCTTCAAAAAAGATGCATAAATTACATGCCCTGCTGCTTTAGTTCTAATTTTTTTTTACTATACTTAGAGATTTAAAAAATTAATCCATTTAAATATTTGCCAGCCAGACCAATATATTGACTCCTAATGTGACAAATGTTAACTCGGTATCCTCCACCACATGCCACCATACAAATATCAGCCTATATTTCCAGTGAAATTTCTTTAAAACAGATAGGGCACCTAATTTAAACAGTTGTTTGCACATTCAGTATTTATGACAGGAATCTCGCATGACTGGCTGGTAGCAGCGAGTTAGAAGTTTTAGCTCAGCTGCTGCCACAAGTGATGGATGGCCTTGAAGAATTTCTTGTTTGTGATCAGATCAGTCACAGAACAGAATGCGAAAAAGAGGATCAGCCTTAAACTAGATTCATAACATTTCCATCTGTATGCAAAAATGGAACAGGAAGAAATGTACCATAAAGTACAGCTATTAAAAATTCACTAAGAACCTTTTACATAAAGCATATTTGAAGGTAAGGTAAGGTAGTTGATAATGTGTCTTGACTTTTCACTTAGTGCTATCCAAAGATTCGGATGTAAGAAGTCATCTTGTGACTCATAATGTGTTAATTTTGGATACATTTAATAAAATCAGAGGAACTATGCAAACTAAATAAACAAACACTGGAATAAATTGCTGAGGGTGTTTGTGGAATCTCCATCTGTGGAGATATTTAAGAGTAGGTTAGATAAATGTCTATCAGGGATGGTCTAGACAATACTGGGTCCTGCCATGAGGGCAGGGGACTGGACTCAATGGCCTTTCGAGGTCCCTACCAGTCCTACTATTCTATGATTCTATGAGGGGTCAGTTTGGGGACTCGTTCTGTTCAATATCTTCTTCAACAATTTAGATATTGACATAGGTAATATGCTTTGCAGATGATATCAAGCTGGAAGGGGTTGCAAGTGCTTTGGAGGATAAGATGAAAATTAAGAATGATATGGACAAACTGGAAAATGAGTTTGAGGTAAATAGAATGAAGTTTAATAAGGACAAATGCAAAGTGCTCCGTTGAGGGATGAGCAATCAATTTCACACATACAGAACGGGAAGCAGCAGTCTAGGAAGAGTACTGCAGAAAGGGATCTAGGTGTCAGAGTGGAACACAAGCTAAATATGAGTCAACAGTATGACACTGCAAAAAAAAAAAGCAGACCTGATTCTGGGATGCTGTAGTAGGAGTGTTGTAAGCAAGACATCTGAAATAATTCTCCTCCTCTACTCTGCACTGAATAGGCCTTGCTAGGAGTATTGTGTCCAGTTTTGAGCAGCACATTTCAGTATAGATGTTGAAAAATTGGAGTCAGTCCAGAGAAGAGCAATAAAAATGATCAAAGGTCTAGAAAACATGAGCTATGAGGGAAGACTGAAAAAACTGGGCTTGGTTAGTTTAGAAAAGAATGAGAAGGGGACATGATAGCAGCTTTCAAGTACTTAAAACGGTTTTACAAGGAAGAGGCAGAAAAATTGTTCTCCTTGGCCTCTGATGATAGGTCAAGAAGCAATGGGCTTAAACTGCAGCAAAGGAGCTTTAGGTTGGACATTAGGAAAAACTTCCTAACTGTCAGGGTGGTTAAACACTGGGATAAATCGCCTAGGGAGGTTGTGGAATCTCCATCATTGGAGATATTTAAGAGCAGGTTAGATAGACATCTATCTGGGATGATCTAGATATTGCTTAGTCCTGCCGTGAGGGCAGGGGACTAAACTTGATGACCTTTCAAGGTCCCTACCAGTTCTAGTATTCTATGATATGATAAATTATGCTTGCTGTAAAGACACAGTCTGTTTTCACATATTATGCAACAAAAATATGAATTGCATGTTTAGCCTTGTTGAACTTAGAATGTTTTTAGAACTTGTAAAAATTGACAGCATTGAAGATTTTAGATTCAAGCTGAAGGTAAATAAATTCATTGAACAGATTTAGCTGGTGAGATCTATTTGAAATTCAGAGGCTGGTGGTTAACTTTTAAAAACATGGTTTACTCTTTCAATTTTGTGAAATAAAAATTAAATGAGGCAACAGCTATTTTTGAAGTAAATTAAGTACATTTATTTCTATAATTTATTAAATAGAGCATATTCACTCAAAAGTATTGTATGTAGAAAAAACCCTCTTGCAGTTGTCCTTTCATTAGGGACGCAGTACAAATTGGATACTAATGTAGAAAACTCATATTCCAAATGAACACTTGCAGGTTGCCTTGCTTACCAGGTAAGTGAGGATTAATGCAATTTATTATGGAATTAATAGTAATATGCACAGTCACAGCTGAAAAATGAGTCTTTGTTGTGATTAGTATGTAGTCTTAAAGAAGATGAAAACGTTTTTCCCCTACTCAGAATTAATTTCTTAGCTTCCCTCTGGAGATAGATGCCTTTAATTCTTGGCATTTGATCACATTCATTCTTTCCTTGTCTGTGAATATACTCAAATGTTGCATTTTTAAAAGGTGGTCTTAAATTAAGAATCATCTGGTTCTTTCAATACTGTTGCATAAAACCTTAAGCATGAATACCTGTATTATTACTGAAGAGTCTGGGTGACAGAAACATTTTATTTCCTTGATACAAACTATATCTATATGGAAGAGACTGTGACCCAAACCATCAGTTACAGAGACCTTTTCAGAGTGATAGGGAAGAGGAAGAGAGACTTCTCTGTGCATCTCAGCCGCTTAGCTATCCTGTGTAGAAACAGTATCTTCCGAGTAAAAGATGTGGTAAAAGATAAGGATTAGGGTCTTACCAAATTCATGGCCATGAAAAATGTATCACATCTGTGAAATCTGGTCTTGTGTACTTTTATTCTATATTCTCCAGATTTCATGGGGGAAAACCAGCATTTCTCAAACTGGGGGGGGGGGGGGGGGAGATCCCAGTCCAAAGGGGATCACAGCAAATTGCAAGGGGGGGGTCACAGTATTGCCATCTTCACTGAAAGGGCAAAACTGTGACCTTCCCCCTCCCTCCATATTAGCCTTGTGACTCCCTTATGACCACTTTTTGCGTGGGACCCTATGGTCACAACAGCATGAAATTTCAGATTTAAGTATTTGAAACAATGAAATGTATTACTGTATTTTAAAAATAGAAGGAGCAGATTGAAACTATGAGAGAAGCTAGATGTTAGTCTCCTCTTTCCCTATCAGACGAAACTAGATCCTAATGGATAGCATTATCGTTCTGCCTACCAGAAAGCAGAAAGGCAAAACAAACCAAAAAAATGTCATTCAAGGTCACTATAAAGGAACCTTCCTATGGAATTCCCTCCGATTTGTAGATTCCTATATCCTGGCAGCTCCAAGCCCATACCAAGGTTATCTTTTTCCTCTCCATGTTTACTGTGTCTTCCTTTTAATTATCCAAAGTAAATTGGGGATAATTCAAATCAAATATTTTACTGTAGAGATTTTTCTAACTAACCTTTGTAGCAATTTTTAAACCTATCAGAGGAGAATGCCTTCTTAGAAGTGCCTTTCTTAAAGTCTGTCTCCTTGTATACATCCAAACTTAGCCTTTGGCTATAAATGAAACCTTTGCTCTTCAGCACTATACGTTCTCTTCAGAAGTCAACAATTCCTACTTCTCTACCTACCTAAGGTGGACTTTAGCTCTTTGAGATACATTTGCCACAAGAAAAGTAAGTGAGCCTGCTTCTTAGTAATAATTTATTTCTTCGCTCCCCTGGTCTAAGATCTCTTTAAGCCAGAGGGTTTTCCTACCAGGTTTCTCTTGCTTTCATGTCTTGCTTTCACATGCAGTTGCATTTAATCTGTGGTGCTCAGTGTACTCTGAATGCTTCCTCTGTCTTTAGTTTACATCTTTCTCCTGTTTCTAGAATAGGGGTGGGGAATAATTTTTAATGGGGAGGCCACTCCAAGATTTTGTAAGTGGTCAAGAGCTGCACTTTTCCATGGAGGAGGTGTGAGGTCTAGGATAGAGGTTGGGTGCAGAAGCTCAGGGTGGGAGACAGAGTGCAGATCTGAGAGGGAGTAGGGATGAAGTAGGGGGCATGAGATTGGGGTGCAGGTTCCTGGAGGGGATATGGGTGCAGAAGAGGATTCTGGCCTAGAGGCGGGGGGGCAGAGTCTGGGAGGGAGTTGTGATATGGGGCAGGAGGGGTGCTGAAGGTTTGGATGGTGACCCAGCACAGGAGCGGATGGTGAACTGGGGTCTGGAGTAGGTATGTGGGAGGGGATGGGGTGCCCAGATGCAGGCTCTAGCTGGAAGACACTTACCTAGGTGGCTCTTGGCCAGCAGCCCCAGGCCACTCAAAATGACTGGCTGTTCCCTGTAGCTGTCAGTGTTGTGTGCTGGGGGCAGGGGGAGGCTTCATGTTCTGTCCTCATCACCAGTACAATCTCTCAGCTCCATGTGAAGCTTCTCCGCTCCTCCTCTCCCCTCATGTGGCGCAGAGAGCCACATGGAGCAGCCAGCCACTTGGAATGGCTTGGAGCTGCTCCATTCCCAAGGGTTCTGGTGGGACAGGCAACAGGCCTGTTTAAAAGACTTGGTGGCCATAGGCAGTCAGCAGACTGGATCCTGCCCACCTCTGTTCTAGAAGGTGTTTAAGAGGGAAGATGAGTGGGGGGTAAAAAGGTACTAAATAATAAAAAATATGGAAGTGAGGTCTTCTGCTGTATTTGAAGATTTCATGATTTGTTGAGCACTACTTTCATTGAACATAGAAAGTCGTCCAACAGCCAATGGATAAGCATTTAATCAAGCTGCTCTGAAAAGGCACTTGGTATCTCGCCTTTTGGCCATTATTGAACAAGAAAGGTCTCAATGGACAAGTCTTCATTTTCCTCACAATTGTGAGGAATGGCCTCAACTTTTCAAAGGATGCAGAAAACATTTGTCATAGTTTGCTACACAATCTTCTTTCAAGCACACAGTTCCAAGATTACACTATCAACAAAAACAATGACTTCCATGCCAGATATAACTGAGGTATACAGACTGAACTAGCTCACAGAATTCTATTGTGATAGAAATGTAGCCGTGTTAGTCTGGTGTAGCTGAAACAAAAAACAGGACTATGTAGCACTTTAAAGACTAACAAGATGGTTGGTATATATGGTTGTGCCAATTTTCTTCCATTATTTGATCTGAGGAAGTGGGTCTGTCCCACGAAAGCTCATCACCTAATAAACCATCATGTTAGTCTTTAAAGTGCTACATAGTCCTGTTTTAAAATTCTATTGGGCTCTTTTAGTGCTAAGTGGCTGTCCTATTTACATTTGTTTCATAATCCATGCAGAAGAGTTTGGAGAAACTATGCCTTCCTGCTGTGGTCTAAAAGCAAATTAGTAAATGTATTTTTGGAACCTTAAGAACACATTCCTTAATATAATGCAGTTTTTGAAAGCATATGGCTGGCAGCTAGGGCTCTGAGCATTGCCACCGAAGTATTCATTTGTGAGTTGGGTATTGGAACACAAACTGAGAGTATAAGTGGAAAGGCCCTTTCCTGCCACTCCAAGCAAATAAACTGTTTGAAGACATAACTATGAAACTCACCTGTGTTTTATATAGAGGGATGTCTTTATTGTCTTGTTTCCTGCTTTTCTTGTGTTTCTTCTTTCAGGAGGCTTTTTCTGAATTAGAATTTCTCACTTCTGCAATAGAAGAAACTAGATATGGTTGGGACCCTCCTAACCAGAAATTCACCTTTTCCCCTTTGTAGTTCTACCGATCATACTCTTTTGTGATGCTTGGTCCTTTCCTCCTGTGGTAGGCTTACTACAAGGATTTTTGTTTTTTTAATCTATGAATGGGGAAGAACTGTGGATGGTCTCTCTTGAGGTTATATCCTAGGATTTCTCCTAACTTGAGTTCCAGAGGGAATGGCCTAGCCGTTATTTCAAGCCTGGAGTTTTATTTCTTGGTATTTCCAGAGTCTCAAGATGGTTTTTCCTATATTGGATCTGCACTTCCCCTGTAGTGATAGATGCAGGACCTTTTCTGGATACAAAATGCAAGATTCCAGACATTGTTCCAGGTGTTCTATCTGCTCCACAGACTGGAGATTGCTTATCTGCTGGCTTACATTTGCCCTTCCCACAAGTATTTCCTTCACTGTTCCTAGGAGAGAAACATCAGTTTTGTTTCCTTCCTTTGAATGTCTTCAGTTTGAGAGTGTTAATGAGAACACGGTTTTAAAAGTTGTCTGTCAACATATAGCTTATATCATTTTGAATGAAAAGTGTGAGGCAAATTGAGTACCACCAAAATGTATGTGCTATATCTTAAGTAATACAGCCTCTTCTAATCCATGCTATCTTAATTGATGCACTGATTATTGTCGAACATTTTATTTTTCTCTATTTAGTACTTAACAAAAATGGAGACATGATAGTTTTGTTTTATATGTTAGAAGATTTACCCAGTGTTGCTTGGGTCCTTCAGGGCAGGGGATTGGGGGTGCAGGAGTCAGGTCAGGGGCTTGTGGATGTGGCGAACTCAGGGATGGAGATATGGGGGGTTCAGGAGTCAGGTTTGGGGGATGAGGAGGGGCTCAGGGCAAGGGGCTCGTGTGGGGAGGAGTGCAGAAATCAGGGTTGGGAAGTGAGGAGAGGTTAAAGGGTGGGAGTGGGGATGCAGGAGTCAGAGCCAGGGGGTAAGTGGTTCAAGGCAGAGGATTTGGAGTTCTGTGGGGGCTCAAGGTGGATGGGCGCAGCCACTGGCTGCTCCCTGAGGTGGCAGGAGCCACGCGTCCTGTCACTAGCTGATCCCCAGTGACAGGCTGGGGCGGCAGAGACTGCACCGCTTGACTGGCAGCTGCTTTTTGGGGCTGAGGCACTTGCTGTCCCCCTGTGGTCATTCAGGAGTATAACTGCCCCTGCTCTTACACACACCCCTTTCTATTTGATGAGAAACAATCACATTCTATGCACATCCTATTGTCCTGGCACAACCAGCCCTGTACCTTGCTTTAAGTTATGACAAGAGTAAGCTGCATACCAAATTGGATGGTCCTAGCTCTTACTATGTAGGAGGAATTTTTGAACAAATAAGCTCAAAGATTTATGGACAGACAGACACAAACTCTCTCAAATATATAATATATTTGTACATCTAACTTGCCTTTTCTTCCTAATTAACCATTAGCTAGGAGGTATAGATAGGCTTTTTTCTTCATTTTTTCATTTTCAGTGCAGTCTAAGGTGTATAAAGGAATTCTTGTTTGTCACCATAATTGTCAACAACCAAGAAGTGGGAAGTTGTCATTGCCAGCTGTCATCATGATGATTTCTATGAGGACCAAATGGGAAGGTGCACTATCAAGAACCAACCTATCTAAGAACATAGAATGGAAAAGGATGAACTAGCAATACTGTATCTAGCTTGGACAATAGTGATAGAGATGCAGCCATGTTAGTCTGGTCTTGCTGAAACAAAAGACAGGACGATGCAGGACTTTAAATGAGCTTTCTGAGGAAGTGGGTCTGGCCCACGAAAGCTTATCACCTAATAAACCATCTTGTTAGTCTTTACAGTGCTGCATAGTCCTGTCTTTTGTTTTAGCTTGGACCAGTGCATCAGTTTTGAGAATCTGGATATTCTGCAATGAAAGAAAAACCTATTCTGCGCTCAAAAAGGATTTTTAAAAATGAAAAAAAAATCTTTGATAAAAATAAAAAATAGGAGGGGCCAAGAAAGATTTTAATCTGCCAACAGTGCATATTGAGAAAATAATTAATATTGAGAAGTCCAATTATGTATTATAAGATCTGCTTCTTTAAACTCTCAGCAAAACAGACCATGAGTTTTCTGTGAGGTTGATGCCAGAGATAGTGAACACTAGGAAGGAGATTAATTAGAATCCCTAAAGAGCTTCTTCCCACAGTAGTTTTTGAGAGGACTTGAAAATCCATTTGAATCTACCTACAAAGGCATATTTGAGGCGATACAAGATTAACAGGCTTTATCTTAATCTGACCACCTTCCTTGAAATAACTCATATTTTTAATGTACCCACTTTAATCTTAGTCTAAATTCATTACTTGCTAGACATTAAAAATCATGGACTTAATAAAGACCCTGTATGTAGGTCTTATTGCAACAATGTGTAACCCACTAGCCCCCTGTTTGTTCAGTGACATTTGATTTAGTTGGGGTTGGTCTTGCATTGAGAACAGGATTGAACTAGATGACCTCCTGAGGTCTCTTCCCACCCTAATCTTCTATGATTCTATGAATGCTTTGATTATATGTTAGCTACTTGTGCTAAACTATGTGTTCCGTCTTATATTTAACCATGACACTCTTAGTACCTTTGCCAAACCTAAATAAGAGCTCTGTGTAGCACAAAAGCTTCTCTCTCTTTCACCAATTGAAGTTGATCCAATACAAGGTATCCATTATCAATCCATTATTAAAAATGAGGCTTTTAAGAAAAGGTATGAAAGATGGGTACAAGGAACTTATCTCCCTCTGTTTCTTGATCCAAAGGACAAATAAGGGAAAAAAGTTCTTACCATAAGGTTTGTAACTGGCAAGGTTGTGGTCAGACACACACATTCTTAGACTCCTGTAAGGAATTTGACTAGGTACTGCACAATATTTTGATTACACACTAGAAATATATAAATTTAACAGACTAACTGATAGGTCTCAAAATGTAATTGGAAACAGGAAATCATTGTCGAGCAGGTTGTTTCCAGAGGCGTCCCACAAGGATCAGTTCTTGGTTCTGTATTCGTTAACATTTTTTTCATTGGCCTGGGTGAAAACATAAAACCATAAATAATAAAGTTTGCAGATGGCACACAAATTCAGAGGTGATAAAAATGAATACAACAGCCACTAACTCAGAGCAAGCTGGATCACTTGCTAAATTGGGCACAAGCAAGCAGTTTATTTGGGTGAAGTTTTATGGTATGTGTTTATAACAGGAGGTAATATTAAATGATCACAGTGCTCCTTTCTGGCCATGGCATTTAAGAAGATGTGTTTAACACAGCAAAACATATATGTGGATAGTGGATGGCAATAGTCAGAGGCCCTCCGCCAACCAGCCACTGTCTTACTTTTGCGGCTGCCCTCCTGTGGTCACTCTGCAATATTACTGTCCCTTCTACAGTTCCCTCCCTTTCCATGTTAAGGAAAAGAATCCCATTCCAGGTATAGCCCACTTTCCTGGCATAACCAAACCCTGACTTTGCTTTAAGTTAGGATAAGAGGAAGCTGCATACCAAATTTGGTGGTCTTAGCTCTTTAAGATTGTTAAGGTCCATTTAGGAGGAGTTCTTGAAGAAACATACTGGCCGACAGACATACAAATGCGTCTTTCCAAAATATATAGCTAAATCTTGCCTAGTGGGACTGGGAAGACAGCACAAATAATACTGCAATCTGAATGTATCTGAATGACCTTGTTGCTCATGCTGGAAAAATGCTGATTTAAGAGTTTCTGCATGAGGTGGCTTGCCAGTCTTCCTGTTCAGGGATTTATTCACAGTTCTAGTGGAGTAAGTTAAAAATCTCGAGTCTTTTCTGACCATTTTCTTTGTAAGTAAAGCCATGTTTTGGACAAAGTACACCATTTCATTCAACTGTGCATTTTGCATATTGTGAGATCTCTTAACAAGAGCATATGCCTTCATGTCCACAAGGCTTCAGGATCATATTTCCTTCCATCAAGGCTTACAGCAAAGCTTTCTGCCATTTGCATCACATTCATAATGCCACAGAGTGTTTGTTTACTGCAATGAATAGCCATGATCATGATCAAGCCCTTCCATCTTTAACTTGGCAGCTAATGAAGTGGTAGATCAACTTTAAATTGGCAGTGCCTTCCTTGCAGTCCTCACAGTGTTGCAGGGACAGTTCTTTTTCAGACTTACCCTGCCCTGTGTCCGAGGGAATGATCGCTTCTTTTGTGAAGGTGTGTAGGGATGGCTTTTGGGGGAGGGTGTCTAGTTTTGATGGGGTTCTGTGTTGCTTGTTAAATGACGCTTCTGCATGTTGTATCTAAATCAGCTTGAAGCTATGAATGAAGAGATTCATATTAAAAGTATTCTGAAATATTTTACAATGCAGAACATCCCCTCGCATTTGGAGCCATCCAAACCACCAGCTTGTAAATTATCTCTGCACATTATTTACTGAGTGTAACATAAGTGGTTCTAAAAACCCTTAGTGGTGAAGGTTATATCAAACCCCACTCTCTGTGAGACTCCTCCTGAAAGCTATCTGTGCTCAATAGTTATCTAGCTTTTAGGGATCTATAAATGGGCATGCTGCCCCAGTAGTGCCCCTTTCTGGCTAAGGTGGCTTAGCATTGCTCTACTTTGCCCGCACCCTGTGTGGTGTTCTTCAGAAGTTCAGAAAACTTTGATCTTCAGTAATACCTGTGTTTGGAACAGTAATAATCAAAATAAAGGCTTCAAAGTCTAAATTTCAATCTTTCCCAGCCCTACCTAGCTAGAGTTTCCTTTTTATTCCTCTGGAATCTTCTTTCTGCTCCATCTCCACCTCAGCACCTCCTTGCTGGAGTTGTAATTCAGTTGTTCCCCTCAGGATAGGAGGGTTCGTTTGTGTCTCTCAGTCTCATTAAAAATAAAGTCTGTGCCTGGTCTGGCTAACCTGCTGAAGAGCTAGATGTCACCTACATCTCACTTAGTCTCTCGTCCCAACACAATTTGCTCTCTCCGTTTAACAAGACTGTCCAAGGTAGAACAGGGAGTCACCTTGATTATCTCAGGCTGCGAGGTTCTGGCTGATCCATAAGGGGTAGTGTTCTCCTTCACAGGATCCCGCTGTTGATTTCATCTCTTGAATATAATGAGGATGTTTTCTGAATTAATTGTAACTATATTTTAATTGTATTTTGCCAAGTGACATGAACACCTTTGAGTGCTTTATATATTAAAAAATTCCTTTTGTTTGTTTGCAGACTGGTTCTCATGCACTCACAGAACACTAGCCACGGTTATGTAGAGAGACCTACCAAATTTATAGCCGTGAGAAACATGTTATGTACCATGAAATCTGGGGGGGGTTGTGCTTTTTCCCTATACTATACATATTTCATAAGGGAAACCAGCATTTCTCAAATTGGGGTTCTAACCAGTATTCCCTCTAAGATTTTCCATCCATGAGCAGAATGAGTAGCTATCAATATTACCTGGAGTGTCCTATTTGTAGATTTAGTTTCTTCCCAATGGAGGGCCGCATATGACCTTCTGTCCTCTCCTGCCACTTTCCTTAACATCACTGGCAGCGTTCCACGCATAGTGATGACAAGGAGATGTCTCCATTTATGAAATTAGCTTCATTAGCCCAGAAAGAGAAACAGTTCTTTTGCCATGGATGCCCAAAGGACATGAGCACCCTTCTGTTGGCTGTTGTGAGCTGGGGGGGGTGCCACATGTTGTTTGCACTCTCCATTGCACTCTACTGCAGGGCTGTTTGTGTCCCCAGTCAGTAGGGAGGCATTTCTCAAGGATGAGTGTTTTAAACAAGAAAATAAATTAACAAAATAAAGTCATTAGAAGAAGGGTTTGATGCATGGACACCAACCTGCCCAACAGCATTTTCCTCACCTGTCTCCCAGGCAGCTGTTGCAGCTATTCGTACAGCTCTTACCTGAAACAATCATGCATGGGGTGGGGGAAGTATGTGCGTGCGTGCTCAACTGGAGTTAATCCTCTTTTTTACTGACCAAATACTGCTGCTGCGCCCACTCGTGCTTACCCCTAGCCCTGGGACTGGCTCCAGCTGTCACCACGCAGCCCCCAGCTCTGGCCACCGGCACGCGGCCAGAGCTGCGGGACCGACTCTTGTCGTCCACCACGTGGCCCCCAGCTCTGGCCGCCACTAAGTGGCCTGAGCTGCAGGACCGGCCCCATCCACCGCCATGTGGCCCAAGCTGTGGGGCCGGCCCTGTTCACCACCACACAGCCCTTGTCCACCGCCACAGGGCCCTCAGCTCTGGCTGCGGCTCCGGCAGCCGCCACACAACCCTGTCCCTCCCCCCCCCACTCGCCTCCCCACTGCCAAATACTTTCCACTTCATGGAAGCAGAATGCTGATGAGGTGGGCGGGAGTAAAATTTGTTGTGTGCGCCCATGCAGACGCGCACCCTAGAGGGAACCCTGGTCCTGACCTAAAAAGGAATTGTGGGGAGGGGAAGAGGAGAGAAGTAACAAGGGTATTTTAGGGAGAGTCATGGTATTGCCACTCTTAATTCTGTGCTGCCTTTAGAGCTGTGTGGTCAGAGAGTGGCAGCTTTTGGCCAGGCACCCAGCTCTGAAGGCAGCACCACACCAGCAGCAGCACAGAAGTAAGCGTGGCAATGCCATGGTGATGGTGGCAGCCCTGACCAGCTTGGAAGGCAGTGCCACCAGCAATGGCCGTGCAGGAGTAAGGGTTGCAGTACCATAACCCCTCCTACAAAACCTCGCAGACCCGCCACAACTCCTTTTTGGGAGTCAGTATCCCTAGAATTGCACCACCATGAAAGTTCAGATTTAAATAGCAGAAATCATGAGATTTGCTATTTTAAAAATCCTATATACTTGAAATTGACCAAAAGGACCATGAATTTGATACGGCCCTAGTTATATATTAATGACCCTTTTCTTGTCACCATGGTTCACCAAGATTAATAGCTCCTTCATTGTACAAATTATTATATCAGCTTTACAGACAATATAAAATTCACAAATATTTATGACCTAAACAATATCAGGTGGCATGGGAAGGACTCGGATTACAAACGTTCATTCAGGATTCTTCTAAAATATGCAGTATCTTTTTGATAGCAAATATAATTTAAATAGCGTGACAGTACTTCCTCATTTTTCTCCATTTATCCTAAAAACAGTTTCAGCGCTGTATATTTTTTATTCCAAACAACACTGAATTAAGCTGATCAGTGATGCATGTCAGTTATTTTGTTTAGATTCCAAACAAGGCCTCCCTGTAGCATTGGATAGACTTGATCAGGATGTGTTCATGGTTGTCTTTTTTGTTTTGTTACTTTTGTTTAATCGGAACATTTGCATAAACTGCCTGAATTTAGAATACTGAAACCTCGCAGTCAGGCCTTTTCTAAAATTGTAAAGACTACATTGAAATAACATTAAAGATCTAACAAAAACACAAACCGAAATTTGAGAGTTAATGAACAAAAATAACGAAGTTCATAGTCTCTTCATATCAGTATTAAGGTAGTAAATATGCAGTTTTTTCATAGATCTCAAAACCAAACACCTCATTATGTTTTTATCTTATACATATTTTTCTTCAATTTCTTATAGGCATCTAGTCCTTATCAGCAAGCTCCACAGTAGATAAGTGTTGTATGGCCCATCCTACAATCCTTACACTCAAATAGTCCTTGTCCCTAGGCAGGGCTAAATACCTCATCACTCTCACTGAAACTTTCATACTATTAATCAGTATTTCTTTTGAATTTGATCTTAATACACCCTGTTCATTCCTTCCCCTTTTCTACAGCTTTGTTTACACTGTAAGCTGCTTACTGCAATAACTGTCATTGATATGTATATCAAAAGCATAGTAACAATGTAGCTAACTAATAAATAATGCAGATTTGAGTAAGAAACTTGAAGTTGTACATTCTGTGGTAGGCTAATCTGTCCCTAATACACCTGCTTGAATCTTTAGCATTCTGTTTTTACAAAGATGCTATTAGAGTGTTTGTAATCTTCAGATTTAGATTCCCTCAACATAGAATTTTTGATAAGTAGAGAATGCAGCTTGTGTGACCGTGCTACTTCCACAAAGGCCCCTCGGGTATTTCTACTGGGGCCAGTGCTGTTCAACATACTCATAAATGAACTGGAAAAAGGGGTAAATAGTGAGGTGGCAAAGTTTGTAGATGATGCAAAATTATTCATGACAGTTAAATCTAAAGCAGATCTCACAAAACTCGGTTGCTGGGCAATGAAATCTCAAGCATACATATAAAATGATGGGGTCTAAATTAGCTGTTGCCACTCAAAAAAGAGGTCTTAGCATCATTGTGCATGTTTTATGTAAATATCCACTCAGTGTGCAGCGGCAGTTAAAAAGCTAACAATGTTAGGAACCAACAGGAAAGAAATAGATATTAAGACAGTAATTATTAGGTATGTAAGGGAGTAGTCGACTACCTGATAAGTCTGTGCATATCGGGTACCTGAGTTGACTACACGCTGAGTCGACTACCCCCCCCCACACACACGCTTGCTGCCTCTGTGTCAGAGGCAGCAAGGGGGAGGAGAAAGCAGGAGCCAGGCTCTGCGGTGGCGGGAGCGGGGCAAGTAGGAGAGACAGAGCTGCTGTGGTCCCAGAGCCAGCGTGACATAGGACTCTTCAGTCCCACCTTGCACTGCCCCTGGGAGTTTACCCCACTGCAACTTTGCATTTTAAATGTAATAAGATACTTGGGGCACACTGACTCCTACTACATTTAAACTGTAGAGCTTCAGCAGGTGTAGTGAGTGCCCCCTCCCTTTACGTGATGGACATTCCATCGACTACTCGATTACCTAATTAATTGTAATTTAACATCTTTAGTAATTATCATAATTTGTGATATGAGGTGAGAATATTCTCTGGAGAATATTCTCCGAGAACGAGAATATTCTGAGAATATTCTCCAAAATATTATTTCCTGAGAATTTTTGAGAATTTTCTAATTTTTCATTTCCTCTTGAAATAATATATTGTATTCAACTTTTAGAGCACCCTGAATGTTAAAGAACTTTTTTGATCATTCAGGATAGTTTGAGAACATTATAGAACGTTCCAGAATGTTATGGAACTTTCTAGAACATTTATGAGTCAGGAATTCTGACTGTTATGGAACTTTCTGGAAGCATCACAAAAAGTATATAAAGAGGCAATAACACATTTATCCTCTTTTGTGAAAGGTGTAATTGTGTTTTCGTCAGTATGAAAAGAAGAACTAAGCCTTAACAGTGATGTGTGGGATTATTTCCTTCATAAAACAGTTAAAGACAAAGTGTTATATGAATGTAAGTACTGCAAGGCTGAATACATCAGAAATGCGACAAGGATGAGAGAGCATATTTCCAATTGTTTGAAGATTCCTCCTTAAATCAAAGAAAAGACAACAAAATTCTCAGAGTCCGGAAGCAGATCACCTCAACCATCAACTGCATCAGCATCTGTAGAACACTGTGATAGTGCTAGTGAATTTACATCACCACCTTCCACATCTAGTTTAGCCAAGGTGTCCCATTCTATAAGTCGCTACTTTGATTCTATGAATGAAACTGAAAACGAAGTTTTGGATGAATTTTTTGCACGAGCTATATTCTCATCGGGATCACCTCTTTCATTGGTTGAAAACGAAGATTGGATTACTTTCATGCAAAAATTAAGACCATTTTACAAGATGCCATCCAGGGACACACCTTCTAACAAACTGTTGGAAGCTGAATATCAACGTGTTGATGCTCTTACAAAAACAAAAATTGCTGAAGCCTCTTTTCTTGCACTGCAGTGTGATGCTTGGAGCAACCGAAGAAATGAATCTGTTATACATTTTATTATATCAACACCCCACCAGTGTTTTAGAAGACAGTGGCATCCGATGTTGAATGCCATGCTGCTGAGTACAGGCAGTCCCCGGGTTACGTACAAGATAGGGACTGTAGGTTTGTTCTTAAGTTGAATCTGTATGTAAGTCGGAACTGGCGTCAGCCGCTGCTAAAACTGATCAGTTTCAACCGCGGCTGAATCTGGATGCCAGTTCTGACTTACATACAGATTCAACTTAAGAAACCCAGGCGTCCCCAAGTCAGCTGCTGCTGAAACTGATCAGCGGCTGATTCCAGGAAGCCTGGGGTAGAGCAACTCTGCCTCGGGCTTCCTGTAGTCAGCCGCTGGTCAGTTTCAGCAGCGGCTGACTTGGGGACGCCTGGGGCAGAGCAGCTGGGGTGCTGCTGGGTTGCTCCAGTAGCGCGGCTCCTCGGCGATACTGGAGCAACCCAGCAGCACCCCAGCTGCTCTGCCCCAGGCGTCCTGATTCAGCCGCTGCTGAAACTGACCAGCAGCGGCTGAATCAGGACGCCTGGGGCAGAGCAGCTGGGGTGCTGCCGGGTTGGTCCAGAGCGGCGCTGCGGGACCAACCCGGCAGCCCCCAGCTGCTCTACCCCAGGGGTAGGCAAGAAAAGCCTGGTTTGCTGGGGGGGGCACTAGCTGCACCCCCCCCCCCAGCAGACCAGGGGGACAGGAGCAAAGCCGCGGAGCACGCCTGCAGTGGGACAGCCCAAGCGCAGCGGGACACCCCCCTTGCTCGTTTGCCTGGGAGCAAAGCCGCCCAGGCGGCGGCTTTGCTCGGGTGTCCCTAGTCTGCTGGGGGGGGGGTCTATCGGCTTTGCTGGACCCCCCCAGCAGACCAGGGAGACCGGGAGTAGCTTTTCTCACCCCAGAGGACACGGGTGGCGACCCGCCGCCCGTGAGCTCTTGCGCGAGAAAAGCCCCGTTCGTAAGTGCGGATCCGACATAAGTCGGATCCGAGTAAGTTGGGGACTGCCTGTATATGGCATTCCATATGGAAGAAATAATGACAGAAATAGGCACTGAAAAATTTAGTGCCTTTGTCACTGATAATGCTGCAGCAATGGTGAAATCCTTATCAATGCTTAATGAAAAATACAATCACATTGGTATGGAAACTTGTGCTGCTCATACACTAAATTTGTTAATTCGTGACATCAGTAACTTAGTCTGTTCAAGAAACTGAAGCTACTTGTAAAACTATTGTGAAGTAATTAACAAATTGCAAGTTTTATGAGCTCATTTTACTGCATTTCAAAAAGAGAAAAATCAAACTTGTGCACTTAAATTGCCAGTTAAAATGGAACCCCACCTAGTTTTATATTGTTTGAAAAGCTTATTGAAATAAAAAAAGGCTTAAAATGCCTTGCTGCTGTCCATGAAGATTTACAGACTAAATTGAGCAAACATACCAGGAATTCAATCCTGGATGAAGATCTATTTTGGGTACGGGTCCAAAAACTTCATGCACTGATAAATCCTGTTGTTAAATGGATTACACTGCTTGAATCTGACCAGCCAAAAATGAGCAAAGTTCCTGAATGTTTCAGGGAATTAAGCGATCATTTTGATAGGCTACTTCCGAAAGTCCACTTACCAAACAAGAAAAACAGGATGTGATGAAAAGTTTTGAAAAAAAGAAAAGATACGGCTCTAAAAGACATTCACTATGTTGCAAATATTCTAGATCCAAAATTCAGTGGCGAGTGCCTTACTAGAAATGAACAAATACAAGGAACTGAATTCATCGATAAATTAGTCACAAGAATGTATGGCACTGATCACTCAGCAAACGTCATTGTAGAGCTTGCAGAGTATTGTGCTAAAGAAGGTTTTTTTGAAAAATCGTATGAAACAAAATCAGCTGGCTCAGTAGATGTAGTAACATGGTGGAAAGGTATTTGCTCTGGATCAAAATTAGGGAAAGCAGCAATCAACATATTGAATATGTCACCAACAACGGCAGCAACTGAAAGAAGTTTCAGTACTTACAGTATCATTCATAATGCAAAAAGAAACAAATTAACACAAGAAAGGACAGGCAAGCTGACATTTTTAGCCCATAATATAAAGCTTCTTAAAAACCCAAATGATGCTCCGTTGAAATCCCCAAGAGAAAAAAAGAAACAGAACCAGAGAAATGAGGAAGAAGAAATTGGTGATGCTGAAGAGAAAGAAGAAGAAGTCGAAGAAGAGGATATGTATGAGGAAGAAGAAGAGAGAGAAATATATGGGTCACATTCGGAAAGTACAGATTCTGATTAGACTTGTATTCAATCCAGAAAGTTAAAAATATTTGTATCCCGCAACAGAAGATTTGTAATAAAAGTTCTAGTAATTTAAACCTCTGTCTTTTTTTCTTTACTTTCCCGAATTTTCAATTGGAAACTTTCATGATTCTTGAAGTTTTATTAAAGAAAGACATTATTATAAATAGTAAAATTCTTTACAAACTATTTAACAAGTATTTAAGAGAAAATTCTCAAAAATTCTCACATTGGAGAATATTCTCAAGAACATTCTTGAGAATATTCTCCAAAAGTTTATTCCCGAGAATTTAACATCACTAATCATAGTACCACTATATTAATCTGTTATGCCCACACCTTGAATACAGCATACAGTTCTAGTCATCCCATCTCCAAAAAGATATGTTAGAAATGGAAAAGATACAGAGAAGATAACAATGATTAGGGTATGGAACAACTTCTGTATGAAGAAAGATTAAAAAGGATGAGACTGTTCAGCTCAGAAAAGAGATGTCAGGGGATAGGATAGAGGTTTATAAAATTATGAAAGATGTGAAGAAAGTGAATAAGAAAGTGTTTACAAACAAAAGGAAGCACTTCTTCATAGTGATAGAAATTAGCCGTGTTAGTCTGGTGTAGCTGAAACAAAATACAGGACTATGTAGCACTTTAAAGACTAACAAGATGGTTTATTAGATGATGAGCTTTCGTGGGCCAGACCCACTTCCTCAGATCAAATAGTGGAAGAAAATAGTCACAACCATATATACCAAAGGATACAATTTAAAAAAATGAACACCTATGAAAAGGACAAACCAAATTTCAGAACAGAAGGGGGATGCGTGGGGGGGAGGTAAATGTCTGTGATCTAATGGTATGAGAGGTGATAATTGGGTCACTATCTTTGTAATGGATAAGATAACTAGAGTCTTTGTTAAGACACCGGCGTAAATTGTTTAATTTTAGCATGAATAACAGTTCAGAGGATTCTCTTTGAAGTGCAGTCTTAAAAGGCTTTTGAAGCAGGATGCAGGTAATTAAGTCGTTGAGACAATGTCCTTTCTGGTTGAAATGACAAGAAACTGGTTTTTCTTTGTGATCCTGTCTAATATCGGTTTTGTGGGCATTGATCTTTTGGCGAAGCATCTGAGACGTTTGTCCAATTGTCTCAACGACTTAAATAACTCCTGAAATAACTATTTTGAAATAGCATGCCCACCCTACAGGGAAGCCTCATAATTAGTCTGAGTCAGGTGCCCCTAATGTAGACACGCTACCTTAACTTAGAGTCCCAGGCAGCACAGGGGAGAAATTACTTTGAATGACTCTGGAAAGTAGTTATTTCAAAGTAGTAGCAGTGGAGTGTCCACACTATCGCTATTTCAGAATAAGTGTTATCCCTCATGGAAAGCCAGAGTTGTTATTTCAAAATTACCATCCCCTTATTTCAGAATAACAGGCTTGGTAGTGTGGACGCTCTGGTTGTTATTTTGAAATTAGCAGGGTTATTTTGAACTAACACCCAGGGCTAACTGGGTTAAAAAAAGGGGGCTAAGTAAGTTAATAAATGATAGATCCATCAATTGGTATTAGCTTAGATGGCCAGGGATGCAGCCTCATGCTCTGGGTGTCGCTACATCTCTGATTTGCAGACGCTGGGATTGGACAACGGGATTGATCATTTGGTGATTGCCCTGTTCTGTTTGTTACCTTGGAAGTGTCTAGCATTGGCCATTGTTAGAAGACAGGATACTGGGATATATGGACCAGATGGATAGTCTGATCCAGTATGGCCATTCTGTCTGTTCTGCTTCCATGTGATTCTGTCTGATAATGCTGCCTGATTGGATGTGTCCATAATACAGGAGGTCTCTTAGAAAGCAAAATATATATTCGTGAGTGCTGGAGCTCAGATTGTTTCAGCTCTGTCATATCAACAAAGATAGAGGCAGATTTGCCAGCATCATTTTTTCCATGGGAGAGTATGAAGAATCAGGACTTGGAGTGCTGGACAGTGAAAAAGACCGAGTGTGAATGGTAAGGTAAGGCTTGTGGCTGCCACAGTCCTATAGAGATCCTGGCAAAGCATGTTTGCAGTTACTGTCATCGCTATTGGCAAGATTGAAGAGCTCTTTATTTCTCTAGTGTTTTCAAATGTACATATCATGTTAGACCCCCCCAAAATTTGAAAAATTACAATCCCACCTGTTTCTCATTAGTTCGGCATGTAGCAGAGGGGGGAAATATTCCAAAAAAGTGCTTTTAAAGAAAACATAGCAAACTATAACTTGGAAATGCAGAAACTTAATTTTGATATGTAATTAGATTAGTAATTATAGTTTGCAGTGTGTGTGAATTGTAATTGCATGCTTAAATAGAGGCTCATGTCCCCAGCCCACTCAGTTGTTTCTCATTTGATCTCACAGTAGTCTTTATTACTTAGTGCCACCATTCTAAAAACTATTAAACTGAAGATGTGACTTGTATACCCATACAGACAAGGCTCGGAGTAATAAGTGATGTCCTTGTTGTTTCATACGTAATTGTGAAGCCTTGTGTATATCCTGAGTAGAAGTTGAACCTCTCTAGTGTGGCACCCTCGGGACCAGACAGGTGCCAAATCAGAGAATTTGTCAAATCACAGGAGGTCAAAATTGTAGCGAGTGGTTCCCTGTTCATTTTTATTTTGCTGAGGAGAATAAATGGAACAGTGCTTGGAGAGCTGCTTAATAATGTATGATTGTACTGATACACCCTACGAAAGCCAAGGCTTATCAGCTCTCTTCATAACAATATGTTAGTGTTATTGTATTGGCATAAGGAAATAAGTAGATAAAGCATAAAAGACATGCTTACAGTTAGTGGCATTACCAGCATTTCCACTGTTTATTGGGCTCTTAGAAGACATTTAGGGGTAAAGTGGAGCTAAACAACAGCACAGAGCACTGAGAGCCAGGACCAGCAGATGTAAACAAACTTTATGGGACCTCGGGAAACTTGACCACACCCCTGAGAAGCACATATCCAGCTAACTGAAATCATGCCAGACCATAGATGTTGCCAGACCAAAGAGTGTCAGACTAGAGAGTTTCAGCCTACACTCCCTAACTATGTTTGATCATTGCCTTGTTCACATGTTTATATCATGTTTTAAAAGCCCTGACTATTTACATGCCCAATACTCATCCTATTCCCTTGTTCCTTTTGTTCAATAAAAACACATACCTAAGCAATATTCCATTATCAACAGCTTTATTTTTAAACGGTTGATTTTTTTTTATTGATATAGAACTTGAAAAGATCCATTTAACTTTTCAACACCAAAGGTATAACAGTTCTCCATCCTTTTAAATAAGCTGTACATGCTATGTGTATTGATGTAGATTTTTACACTTTATAGGAAAGTGTTTTCTCTTACACCTTATACATAAGTTAGCCTTATGCAAAGACATACAGGTTAGGCAAAATCTAAGGTTAAAATCATATGTAAAACTTACAACTCTTATAAAATAAATATATTTGTCACAAACAATAGTAAATTCCATTATGGTAAAAAAAAGTTTAATATGTGAGGGGTTGAATATTTGTGAAATACACGACAGAAGAACAAAACTGAAATATAAATAATTTAAACTGTGACTTTAGGAATAAAAAAAAAAACTCCCTGACTTGTGTCTGTGACATTTAAAAAAATCCCACAGGTAGAATTGCCAATTTTTGATGAACGTATTCCTGGAGGTTTCATCACACAACATAATCTTTAATTGAAGATTAATCTTTAAATCCTGGAGACTCCGGTACAGTCCTGGAAGGCTGGCAACCATAACAGCTGCTAAACTGAAAAGTATAGCAAATAGTGGAGTATGATGTTCCCATACAATTTGGATGGGAAGAGAAGGGGAGGAGGGAAATCTCTGGACTTTTTTGTTTCAAGTTATGCTACAGTTTATAGCCCTAGTTCTGCAATCTGATCTATATGAACATCTTATCAGCATTAGCTCAGCACAGCTGAGGATTGTGTCAGTAACAATTTCAAATATTTATTTATTGAAATCACTTGACAAAACCATTTCATTTACTGCTTGGACCTTGTGATAGTAATTTCCCCTGTCTGACTAAAGGGAGCAGAACAAAAATGAATGCACAATAGTTCCATTTAATGTTGCCTTACATCAGATTATTTTTTTAAACTGAGAATGAGGGAAGGTTAACACAATGGGCAACTGAGGACATAAACCTTGATTTGAATATGATTTGAATAATTTTGCTTCACAGTAAAGGAAACAAAAAATGCAATCAGTATATAGTATGAACTCTTTTCAATCAAGGAATAAACAAGAATGAAAATATTATGCACATTATTACCCATCATACTAAATTCATTTCTGTAATAGCAATTGAAATATTCACAGATTTGTTCACTCTGAGAGATGATCTGTCAGCAACTTCAGTGTCCTAAGTGGAGATTTCCTCTTGTGAGCAAGAGGGAATCAGTAATTTCTGTAGTTTCACATTGCAAAATGAATAGTTTGGACCGTATTCAGACCCTGTGTAATTCTGTTAGGGTTCAAGCCATTTACATTAGACTTGAGTCTGTTATAAGTTTTTGTTTTCACTTCCCCTTCCTGCCTTGAAACATATGTAGATCCAAACACAGCATACTAAATATATTTATGGTGCTAGCTAAGCCCCGGTAGGCTATAGATTCTAGACTAACAATCAACATTTTCTAAAAGTATCCCTAATCCTTAAAGTACAAATATACATTGATTATGAAGTTAATATCTTAGTGCTTATTGCTAGATCTTGCTGTCTCTATAAAGTTTACTTTAAAAAAAATCTAAATATCATACTCTCACTTATGATGGTCCATAATTCTCAATGAGATGCAAGAAAATATATGTTCCCAGTCTTTCTACTACAAAGTCTTCTCAGTGAGTCAAATATGCTTCTTTTGGGACATTCTCTTTGGGTCCTTCAGGGGATAGTGTGTCTGAAAAAGTATATGCTATGGACATTACCATTCATGTAAAGTCCAGTTGAGTAAAATGGTGCACCAAAAAAAGCAGTGTCCCAAACTTGTTTCACATACTTGTTTCAGTTTATGCCAAATCACGACTGCTTCTAGACCAAGCACCGAGTTAGTGTATGATGGCAAGTCAATGTGTAAATCTACAGGACACTAATATCACTGCTACAGTTCAGTGAAAGTCAAGAAGTTCAGTTTAGCCGTAAAAGAAATTCTATATCAGTTAGAATAATGGGCTTTGGAGGTAGAGTGTTTCCACCTCCAAGTTACTGAACCCCCTTGGATGACCTACTTGGGTTATAATTGAGGTGTGTTGGCTAGACTACAGTGCACTCTTGCAGTTCGCAGCTAGCACAACAGCCTTTTGGGGTCATTAAGTGTTAGAGTAAACTTTAGTAAGTGATAAAAATAGTAGGCAGCCATTTTTTTCCCCAGCCTCCCTTTCTCTCCTACCACCGCAGGTCTTCTGTCAGCTGAACCCAAGAATTAAGGCCATGATCTCTCTGTGTTGTCCTAGTCCTATCTAATAGTCACACAACAATGCTAGAGATCTTTACATTGCAGCTAGTAGAATTTCCTCTTTGATGAAGTATTTCCCAAAGCTCTTTGAGTTGAAATATGAAATGTTTTCCTTCCCCTTTGATAAGATTTATGCTGTTCATTTCAATGGGATATAGAGGTAATTTTTTATAATGGACTTCTTTAGTTTGCTTGGTATAACTCATAATATCCTTTTGTCAGATTATGTTCTGATAATACCACAAAAGAAATTATCCTTTAACATGGGCTTGCCAAGGGAAAAATATTTATTATGTAATCCTTGGTGGTGGTTCAGTTTAATGTAACACGGAAGGACGATTGAATGCTGTTTTTAAAAATTAATGTGCTGAATCTGAAACTTGAAGATGCAGTGTTAGTTAAAAAAAACCCACCGTATAGTAGTTTAAACAAGTTTGTTAGCAATTTGTAATAGAAAATAGCTCAGCAATTAGAACTGAAACACAATTTACATGGGAGAAATATCACTATGATAGAAGTATTATACTGCAGGTGTGAATTTAATTTTTAGTTTGTTTTTAAACTTGAAGGGACAGATTGTCTTGTGAAAAGATAATTTTATAGAGAGGAGAACAAAATGAAACAGATAGCAGCCAATAAACTGAAGAGAAGAACAACAACAAGATTAATTAGAATCATAAATAGCCACATTTTTAGGCATAACTAATCTAGGTTCTGGAAGAGATGCATGTGCTGAACACTGCATACATTTATACTCATTACTGCATCTTGTCTGTACTGAACAAATTAAAAGCTATTTTATGGAATTACATTTTCCTAGATTATCTCACACAGATAGCCAGGCTTCAGAAAAGCAAATCACCATGCCATAACATTGAATTTGGAAATATTTGAAACCCAAGAAAGGAGGTATTGAGCTGACATTCTCTCTCTCTCCCTCTGTCTCTCTCTCTCTGTGTGTGTGTGTATATGTATTATACTTCAGTTTCAAAAGCAAACATGTTGCAAGATTCTTTATTACTTGAGGTTTTCAGGAGACAAGGCATTCATTCATATCAGCTACCTTTTAACCTTATTGTGAATTCTTTACCACACACAAAAGACATGAGTCTGATCACAAATACAAGTTGAACCTCCATAGTCCGACATTCTCTGGTCTGGAAACATCCATGTGTAAGGGGACTGTTAGTCCCTTACTAAAACTCTGTAGGAGTTTTTGGTTTGCCAGCTCCCAGTATCAAAAGGAGAAGGGTCCATGAGACTGACAGACCCCAGAGCCAATGCAAAGCAGCCAGCACTCCAGCTCAGCCTAATTGACAGGTTGGACAGGCCAGTGAGTAAAGTAAGAGGCCAGACCCTGTCCTCCCTGTGAGCTGGGATTTTTTCTGGGTCTCTCTGAGCAAGGAGAGAGCTGAGAGACAGCTAAGAGGAGCAAGCTGTGTGGACAGGCAGTCCTGCAGCAACAGAGCCAGGCACACACAGTCCAAGGAGTGCAAGCTGTGCTGAGGGGCAGTTTTGCAGCAACAGAGCCAGGCACGCTCAGTCCAAGGAGCACAGACCCTGTGTTGAACAGATATAGAAATGTAGCCGTGTTAGTCTGGTGTAGCTGAAACAAAAGACAGGACTATGCAGCATTTTAAAGACTAACAAGATGGTTTATTAGGTGATGAGCTTTCGTGAGCCAGACCCACTTCCTCAGATCAAATAGTGGAAGAAAATAGTCACAACCGTATATACCAAAGGATACAATAAAAAAAGGAACAAATGAAAAGGACAAATCAAATTTCAGAACAGAAGGGGAATTGGGGGTGGGGAGATAAATGTCTGTGAGCTAATGATATTAGAGGTGATAATTGGGGAAGCTATCTTTGTAATGGGCAAGATAATTGAATAAAGACTCTAAACTTAGGTGTAAAGTGTTGAATTTAAGCATGAATGACAGTTCAGAGGATTCTCTTTCAAGTATAGTCTTAAAAGGCCTTTGAAGCAGAATGCAGGTAATCAAGTCGTTGAGACAACGTCCTTTCTGGTTGAAATGGCAAGAAACTATTTTTTCTTTGTGATCCTGTCTAATATCTGTTTTGTGGGCATTGATCCTTTGGCAAAGTGTCTGAGACGTTTGTCCAATGTACATAGCAGACGGACACTTTCGACGCATGATAGCATAAATTATATTTCAGGACATACCACACTAATATCAACCCTGGTACCTTTTCTTGCAACAAACCCCGTTGCCAGCTTTGTCCACATATTCACTCTGCTGATACCATTATTGGACCTAACCAAGTGAGTTATAAGATCAAGAACACATATTCCTGCTCATCCAGAAATATAATTTATGCTATCATGTGCCGGCAGCGCCCCAGCTGCTCTTCCCCTTGCTTCCTCTGCCTCGGGCTTCCTGTAGTCAGCCGCTGGTCAGTTTCAGCAGCGGCTGAATCTGGACCCAGTTCCGATTTACATACAAATTCAACTTAAGAACAAACCTACAGTCCCTATCTTGTACGTAACCCGGGGACTGCCTGTATGTTCACTTCTCCCATTCTCAGCCTGGGTAGATAACTCTTACTTTAAATTTATATAGAATCATTGGTTTGGAAGAGACCTCAGGAGATCAAGTCCAACTAGGGATGTGAAATTTAGATTAATTAACTAATCGAATAGTCGATGGGATTTCCATTAACTATTTGATTATTCTATAAGGGCACCTCTATCTTTGAACTGTAGCAAGAGCCCAGTTCAAAAGTGGAAGCCCCACAGGGAGCACAGGGCCAATGGGTCCTCGCTGGTCCTGCACTCCCTGCTGTACCTCAGCCTTTGAAATATACAAGAACCCCAGTGCGGCTCTTGTACATTTCAAAAGGAAGCCCCACAGGGAGTGTAGGACCAGCAGGGACTCCCCTGCGGCCCTGCGCTTGCTGCAGCACCTGAGCCTTTGAAATATACAAGAGTCCCTCTTGTACATTTCAAAAGGGAGCCCCACAGGGAGTGTAGGACCAGCAGAGACTCCCCTGCGGCCCTGCGCTTGCTGCAGCACCTGAACCTTTGAAATATACAAGAGTCCCTCTTGTACATTTCAAAAGGGAGCCCGCTGAATTACAGCAGCAGCGTCAGCAGAGACGGCTTCAGTCCCTACTCGTGCTGTTTCCCGCTGTGCTCCTACCTTCCCTACCCCCTGCGGAGACGGTGTTGGGGGGAACCGATTTTTAAGGCAACTCCCCCCAGCATCAGCTCCCCCCCCCCTTGCTTCTCTCTCTGATAGAGGAAGCAAGGGGAGGAGAAGCCACGAGTGGTATCACTAGTTGACAAGTCGCTTAAACCCCTAAGTTCAACCCCCTGCTAAAAGCAGGACCAATCCCAATTAAAGAATCCCAGGTAGGTCTCTGTCAAGCCGAGTTTTGGAAATCTCTAGGAATGGAGATTCCACTAATTCCCTAGGAAAAAAATTTAAAAACAACAAATAGACTTGCAGCACCTTAGAGACTAACAAAAATGTAGCTGGTATTATAAGCTTTCATGGGCACAGCCCACTTGTGCAGATGAAAGGAGTTAAGGGGTCCAGGGTACAAATAAATAGCAAAGAAAGGGGATGGAGAGGGAAAGAGAAGGAAAAAAAATGGAGGGGGGAAATTGTCAATTAGAGTGTTCATGCTAAGTGAGGCTAAAAGAGTGGGCTCTAGGTACCCGGTGCTTAGCTATTTGTGTCATTAGGATGTGGAATGTAGTGGTCCATCCAGTTCAGGTCTGTGTGTCTAAGGTGTTGCAGGACTATTCCTTGTTTTTTAAATTTTTCAGTTACAGATTAACATGGCTATCCCTATACAACTTTTTACCACTTTCCAGGGTAATTCCAGTGCTTCACCATCCTCCTAGTGAAATAGTTTTTCCTAATATCCAACCTATACCTCCCCCACTGCAACTTGAGACCATTGCTCCTCATTCTGCCATCTGTCACCACTGAGAACAGCCTCTCTCCATCCGCTTTGAAGCCCCCTTCAGGTAGTAGAAGGCTGCTATCAAATCTCCCCTCGCTCTTCTCTTCTGGGGACTAAATGAGCCCAAACCCTTCAGCCTGTCCTCATCAGTCATATGCTCCAGCCCCCAATCATTTTTTTTGCCCTCCACTGGACTCTCTCCAGTGCATCCACATCCTTTCTGTAATTGGGAGGGAGGGGGTTGGGGTGAGGGGCAGAATTGAACACAGCCAAATAAAGGGGAATAATCAGTTCCCTAGCTCGTCTGTTAATGCTCCTACTAATGCATTTCAATATGCTATTAGCTTTCTTGGCTACAAGGGAACACTGTTGACTCCTATCCAGCTTCTCATCCACTGTAACCCCCAGGTCCTTTTCTGCAGAACTGCTGCTTAGCAATCAGCCCGCAGCCTGTACCAATGCTTGGGATTCTTCTGTCCCAAGTGCAGGACCCTGCACCTGTCCTTGTTGAATGTCATTGGATTTCTTTTGGCCCAATCCTCTGATTTGTCTATGTCACTCTGGACTTTATCCCTACCCTCCAGCCCCTAGCTTAGTGTCATCTGCGAACTTGCTGAGGGTGCAATCCCTCCCCTATCCAGATCATTAGTAAAGATGTTGAACAAAACTAGCCCTAGTACTGACTCTTGGGGCACTCTGCTTGATACCAACTGCCAACCAGACATAGAGCTGTTGATCACTACCTGTTGAGCCCATTGATCTAGCCAGTTTTATATCCACCTTGCAGTACATTTATCCAATCCATACTATATCACAATCACTGACTTATCCATGTCCACAGAGCCAGTTACCTCGTCATAGAAAGCAATCAAGTTAGTATGGCATGACTTGCTCTTGGCGAATCCATGTTGACTGTTCCTGATCACTTTCCCCTTTTCCAAGTGCTTCAAAATGGATTCCTTGAGGATCCCTTCCATAATTTTTCTGGGGCTGAGGTGAGGCTGTTCCCTGGATTCTCTTTCTTCCCTTTTTTAAAGATGGGCACTACATTTGCCTTTTTCTAATCATCTGGGACCACCTCCGATATCCACAAGTTTTCAAAGATAATGGCCAATGGCTCTGCAATCACATCAGCCAACTCCCTCAGCATGCTCAGATTCATTAGATCCAACCTCAGGGATTTGTGTATGTCCAGCTTTGTGTATGTCCAGCCAAAAAGCATTGAGTACTTCAGCTTTTCCCACGTCATCTGTCATTAGGTTACCTTTCTCATCCAGTAAGGGCCCCACACCCACCCGTATCACCTTCTTATTGCTAACATGCCTGTAGAAACCTTTCTTGTTACCCTTCACATCCCTTGCTAGCTGCAATTCCAGTTGTGCTTTCGCTTTCCTGATTACTCCCCGGCATGCTTGAGCAATATATTTATACTCCTCCCTAGTCATCTGTCCACATTTCTGCTTCTTGTAAATTTCTTTTTTATGCTTATGCTTGCCAAGGATTTCATTGTTAAGCCAAGCTGGTTGCCTACCACATTTGTTTTTCTTTCTGCATAGTATGGCTTAGCATGGGGTTTGTCTTCAGCTAACCAGATGGCTCTCTTCTTGAGGGAGCAATGGCAGGGCACTGAAAAGGAAACCAGATAGTAAAAAGAATTACATTTACATTAAATTGATAAATAGAGTGATTTATCAAAATGCTTATGTGATTTTACGGTATGCAAAGTTGTGCGAGTAGTGAGGTCTACACCCTTTCAGAAAAATACTCCCGTAACTGTTGTATCAGGGTCATGCTTTCAGGTCCTACCTTAAATTGATGCCATGGATTAAAAAGGGTTTATGAATGCCATTCTTTTTTATCCTTAAAGGGCTTCCAAGTGTCAGCTCATTCTAGACATTCCCTTTGTGAGACTCGATTCTCTTTCTGAGACTTTGTGTTTGATGTTATTGCCTTTTTAGGAATACAATTTTTTTTATTCTCTCAAGAATAGTTATGAAAGCCATGGAGGGAAGATCTCAAGTTTTAAAAAATAAGGTGCCTATTCATAACTTGAGTATTTTAGTTTTTAGAATTCTGATGGATTGTCAGTACAATTAAATCTGTGGTAGGAACAGAACTAAATTGCTTTGGATTTTAAGTCCTCACAGAGCCATTTAAATAATTAAAACAGCTAGTTGGGTCATCAGGTTCTACACTGCGTAAATAAGGCACTAAATAAATATGAAATGTTGCTGAATGAGAGAGTTGTGTCTGTGATTTTAACAGGTCACTTCACCCTTCTATTGCTTGATTTCTGTAAAATGGGAATGATGTTCCTAACCTACCTTTTTACAAAACACTTTGTGATATATTGATGATGAAAAGTTGATCTACAGGTTAAGTACTGTGAAAATATTACAACTAAAAGTTTGTATCCTAATTATCAGGTTTTATTAGCTGATTATCGGAATACAGAAAAAAAGTTTCATACTTGTAAATGAATGGTGAATCATATAGGAGTTCTTTGTTCAGTAAATTAGTGAAAGAAGATCTGCTTTCATACCTGTTAAGTTTCTAAGGAGTCATTTAAAAAGAGAGGAAACAGCTTCATACTTAGAACAAGTAAGTCTAATAAATGAAGCATCCCTTCAGCAGCCTAACATTAATTTTTTTCCAAGTTCATTTTAAACCTTGAAGTGAACATTAAGAAATGGTTGTAAATTATTGTATATACAGTAGCAAAGTGAATAGGTAATCTGAGTAGATGAGTTTGTCTATACTCATGGGTAGTTGCAGCCATTTACCCACATTCTCACTGTAGTTGTCATTGTGAGGAAAATAGTCAATCAAAATTGAAGATATAAAATGGAGTTGAAAATTGAATTGAAAAGTAATTTTACTTTCAAATGGTTTGCAAATGTAGATGTTAAGTGTGAAATGAATGTCGTTAATGACCATAGCTGGGAGAGTTGTGCACCTGCTGATCATAGGAATATTATTATAAATGAGGTTGATTTTCCTGTTGACTGCCTCATTTTTTTCTCAACGTGGTCTCATTACTTTTCTATCGCGTGTCTGACCCTTAAATATGAATGCTCAAGCACAGACACTATAAAACACATTAACTCTTAATATAGGGTTTTTCATATATCTCTGAGTAAAGGAGAGTAATGCAGATGTTTCTTGTCTTCATAGGTTTAAGACAGGTTATGTTTTTTGATGACAAAAATAAAGGCTGAGTTTCACAGCACGTACGATACAAGTCATTTTACAAATAAGTTTCTTGAATTCTAATCTCTCAGTGTCTGCATTGGCCCAAATAAGAGCTTCTTGATGGATGTGTTAACTGTTCAGACCTCTCAGTTTAGTTATATGCCTTAAGAAATACTGGAATGAAAGTATAAAAAGCTATACTAAATCTTAAATAACAATTCCGTTTGTTTCCCCAAAATAAATTACTTTTGCAGCATATTGCCCCAATGCCTGTTTCTCCAAACCTACCTTTGAACAAAATATAAATATGTATGTGTAGATTTACAATTTATTTCAAGAAAGAAGAAACATCTCTTCAGGTGTAATTATAATCACATTGCAATATGTTACTAGTTATACCACAAATATGGTCATGGAAACCATCACATTTACCTCCTACGTTTTACAGTTGATGGTGTAAAATCATTATGTAAATGACTGTGCTTCGCATTGCACACGTTAATATCACTGAGTTGCACCCGTGCCAATGGCTTCTTTATTGCTACAGCAAATAATATATGTCAGAGAGGAAAAGACTAAAAAGAAAATATGAATAAATCAGGATAAATGATTACTTTTAAATATAACTCGCAAACAAACCTTTAAAGATGTAAGGTATTTGTATGTTTTTATTGCCACTCATTTGGAAAGGGATTAGTAACTTATTCATGGACACTCACTTTGATCCAGTCTTACTCGCAATGTTTTGCCATTGGCTTCATAGGGAGCAGTACTCTCCATTGGAAATTGTTCAGTTAACTTCAGGAGGAGTAGGATAGGGCTCTGTTTAAGTCACTGGTACCCTAACTTTTCCTGTCCTGCCTCCCCTTACCAGTAATGGAATCTGTCCATGCCCCACTTCCAGTGTTTCCTCTAATCTTTTCAAATGTTTTCATCAATGTGCAGAATACATTTTTGTATGTGCACCTAGGGATGTGTGACTGCACCACCAGTAGAAACAAACCCTAGCAATGGGCACTCTACTAGACAGCTAGGAGGCATTAGAATCGCTCCTGAGCAGCCGCACAAGAGCACAGTTTACAGGGATCACTGCCTGCCTGGCTTAGCAGAGAATCTTTGCCTGAAAGAGGGACAAGGGAGTAGCTGGGACTTGAGGCACCGTTGGCCTGGGGGTGCAGAGGTAAAGAGGGTGAAGCTGGGCTAGGGATGGATGAATGGGGCGGGGAAGTGCTGCAGTTGGGTCAGAGGTAGACTGGGGGCACAGTAGAGTTGAATCCAAGTTTGGGTGGTACTTCCTCCCGTCCACTGTGGGGCTGGCTCAATTCCTGCTGCATGAAAAGTGCCTCCAGGCAAACAGCAGGAACAACAAATCTGTGAATTCTTCCCCGGCCCACACATGTAGCTCCTTTTTCTACAGTGGGTGGGGTCTTGAGTGGGCTGCATTTGAACTATTGCTTCCCCTCTATTTGGTTTCCTGGGGTGTGCCCAGGGATAGAAGGCTGGCGAAAAAGCAGGGTGCTCAAGGGAAAAGCAAAGGGACAGCAAGCTGTGGAAAGTTGCCAAAAATTATATTATCATATATAGTAGCCCAATGTCTGTGAGTCTGTAACACTGAAATGCTGGCTGTTCCCTCCGGGCGACGCTGTTCCTGAAATGCTGTCTGTTCCCTCTGGGCGACGATATTCCTGAAATGGTGGCTGTTCCCTTCGGGCGACGCTGTTCCTGAAATGGTGGCTGTTCCCTCTGGGTGGCCCATGCTGCATGGGGAGTGCAGGACCCAAACGGCCGCTTGCTCCCCTGCGGCGGCCCGGCTGAGCGGCGCAGAAGTCAGCCGAGCGCCACGGCGGGAGGCGAAGGGGTACGGGGTGGTGACGTGCGGCGTGACAGCAGCTCCAGGCCCCGCCCCCTGGCCGTGAACGTCACCACCTCGCCCCCCCTTCGCCTCCTGCCGTGGCGCTCGGGTGACTTTTGCGCCACTCAGCCAGGCCGTCACATGGGAGCAAGTGGCACAAGCAACCGTTTGGGCTCTGCGCTCCCTATGCAGCACGGGGAGTGCAGAGCCCAAACGGTTGTTTGGGCTCCGCAGTCCCCCAAGTAAGAGGCAGGAGGGGGAGGAGAAGAGAAAGAGAGAGACAGAGAGAGAGGAAGGAGGTGGAGGAGAGCTGAGAGAGAGAGGGGGAAGGCAGTAGAAGGAGGAGAGAGAGAGAGAGAGAGAGACGGAGCAAGAGACCAGAGGCTCAGGAGAGAAGACTGACGTGGAGGAGAGACCTGAAAATCCCTTATGATGGGCTAATTGCCTAGTTATCATAAGAATGACCATGCTGGGTCAGACCGAAGTATCCTGTCTCCTGACAGTGGCCAATGCCAGATGTCCCAGATGGAATGAACAGAACAGGTAACCATCAAGTGATCTCTCCTTCGTCACATATTCCCAGCTTCTGACAAACAGAGGCTAGGGACACCTTTCCTGCCCATCCTGGCTAATAGCCATTCATGGACCTAACTTCCATGAATCTATCTAGCTCTTGTTTGAACCCCGTTAAAGTCCTGCCCTTCACCACATCCTCTGGCAAGGAGTTGCACAGGTTGACTGTGTGCTGAGTGAATAAATACTTCCTTTTGTTTGTTTTAAACCTGCTAGCTATCAATTTCATTTGATGACCCCTAGTTCTTATGTTATGGGAACAAGTAAATAACTTTTCCTTGTTTACTTTCTCCACACCAGTCATGATTTCATAGACCTCTGTCATATTCCTCCACACCCATCTCTTCTTTTCTAAGCTGAAAAGTCCCAGTCTTACTAATCTTTCCTTATATGCCTTCCATACCCCTAATCGGGTATGGGTTGGAAATGGGAGGGAACGTGGGCTACAATGGCAGAGAGAAAGGAGGGTCAGGGCAAAACTGGGAGGCAAGGTCAAATCAGGATCTTAGATGCCTGTATACAAATGCAAGAAGTATGGGAAATAAGCAGGAAGAACTGGAAGTGCTAATAAATAAGTACAATTATGACATTGTTGGCATCACAGAAACTTGGTGGGATAATACACATGATTGGAATGTTTGTATAGAAGGGTACAGCTTGCTCAGGAAGGATAGACAGGGAAAAAAGGGAGGAGGTATTGCCTTATACGTTAAAAATGAACACACTTGGAGTGAGGTGGAGATGGACATAGGAGAGAGAAGTGTTGAGAGTCTGTGGGTTAGGCTAAAAGGGATTAAAAACAACAGTGATGTCATGCTAGGAGTCTGCTACAGGCCACCTACCCAGGTGGAAGAAGTGGATGAGGCTTTTTTTAAACAACTAACAAAATCATCCAAAGCCCAAGATTTGGTGATGATGGGGGACTTCAACTATCCAGATATATGTTGGGAAGATAACACTGCGGGGCAGAGGCTATCCAATAAGTTCTTGGACTGTATTGGAGACAATTTCTTATTTCAGAAGGTTGAAAAAGCTATTGGGGGGAAGCTGTTCTAGATTTGATCCTAACAAATAGGGAGGAACTGGTTGAGAATTTGAAAGTGGAAGGCAGCTTGGGTGAAAGTGATCATGAAATCATAGAGCTCACAATTCTAAGGAAGTGTAGAAGGGGGAAGAACAGCAAAATAGAGACAATGGATTTCAGGAAGGCGGATTTTGGTAAGAGAGCTGATAGGTAAGGTCTATGGGAATCGAGACGGAGGGGAAAAACAACTGCGGAGAGTTGGCAGTTTTTCAAAGGGACATTAAGAGCCCAAAAGCAAGCTATTCCGATGTGTCAGAAAGATAGAAAATATGGCAAAAGACCACGTTAGCTTAACCACGAGATCTTGCATGATCTAAAAATATAAAAGGAGTCATATAAAAAATGGAAAGTAGGACAAATTACAAAGGATGAATATAGGCAAACAGCACAGGAATGCAGGGGCAAGATTAGAAAGGCAAAGGCACAGAATGAGCTCAAACTAGCTTCGGGAATAAAGGGAAACAAGAAGACTTTTTATCAATACATTAGAAACAAGTGGAAGACCAAGGAGAGGGTAGGCCCACTGGTCAGTGAGGAGGGAGATACAGTAACAGGAAACTTGGAAATGGCAGAGATGCTCAATGACTTCTTTGTTTCGGTCTTCACCGAGAAGTCTGTAGGAATTCCTAACATAGTGAATGCTAGTGGGAAGGGGGTAGTTTTAGAAGGTAAAATAAAAAAAGAACAAGTTAAAAATCACCTAGAAAAGTTAGATGCCTGCAAGTCACCAAGGCCTGACAAAATGCATCCTAGAATACTCGAGCTGATAAAGGAGGTATCTGAGTCTCTAGCTACCATCTTTGGAAAATCATGGGAGACTGGAGAGATTCCAGAGGACTGGAAAAGGGCAAATATAGTGCCCATCTATAAAAAGGGAAATAAGAACAATCCAGGAAACTACAGACCTGTTAGTTTAACTTCTGTGCCAGGGAAGATAATGGAGCAAGTAATTAAGGAAATCATCTGTAAACACTTGGAAAGTGGCAAGGTGATAGGGAACAGCCAGCATGGATTTGTAAAGAACAAATTATGTCAAACCAATGTGATAGCTTTCTTTAATAGGATAACAAGTCTTGTGGATAAGGGAGAAGCGGTGGATGTGGTATACTTAGACTTTAGTAAGGCGTTTGATATGGTCTCTCATGATATTCTTATCAATAAACTAGGCAAATACAACTTGGATGGGGCTACTATAAGGTGGGTGCATAACTGGCTGGATAACCGTACTCAGAGAGTAGTTATTAATGGTTCACAATCCTGCTGGAAAGGCATAACAAGTGGGGTTCCACAGGGGTCTGTTTTGGGACCGGCTCTGTTCAATATCTTCATCAACGATTTAGATATTGGTATAGAAAGTACGCTTATTAAGTTTGCAGATGATACCAAGCTGGGAAGGGTTGCGACTAATCTGGAGGATAGGGTTGTCATGGCTCCTTCCCCACTCTGGCATGATAAATGCAGAAGTGGGGGCCAGCAAGTGTACCCCAAAGCCTTATCTACCAGGCTTTGGTATAAAACTTCCCCCAAAATCTTAAAAACCTAGATCTTGGGAATAAAACTTCTGCTGCCACCACCCAAATGTTGGTAAAGAAACCAGGGGAAAGATCATTGGGGAAATCTCACCCCTAAAATAAAAATCAGGGCACACAATTAACCACTGCCAGGTTAATAAAAAGAAAAGAGAAAACTTTTATTATTACAACAATATTCCTGTTGCAGGCATAATGACTAGATAGGAAGGTAACAAAATATACTCATGGAGAAACTCCATGGGCCTAGAACTTAGTTACAAAGAAAAGCCAAAACATCTTTTACACAGTGCCAGATCTCAGATCCCATACCCAATTCTTAAAACAATAAAACCTAACGAAACTACCTAAACTTTACCCTACTTACAGAAAATGAAGAATGGTGTCTTGGAGAGAGAGAGAGACATGCTTGTCCCTCTCTGTAGCTGCAGAGAACTCCCCCAGAGACAAAGGGGGAAAGGAAAAAAACCCCAAATCCTTTGTCCCAGTTTGAAAGTCCCACCTACATTCCTACTGGTCACTCCACCTGGCTAGGTGTAGTTAACCCCTTAATCCCCAGGCTGCTGGCTAACCCTCATAATCATGACGGATCATAATTCAAAATTACCTGGACAAATTAGAGAAATGGTCTAAGGTAAATAGGATGAAGTTTAATAAAGACAAATGCAAAGTGCTCCACTTAGGAAGGAACAATCAGTTTCATACATACAGAATGGGAAGCGACTGTCTGGGAAGGAGTACAGCAGAAAGGAATCTAGGGGGTATAGTGGACCACAAGTTGAATATGAGTCAGCAGTGTGATGCTGTTGCAAAGAAAGCAAACATGATTCTAGGATTCATTAACAGGTGTTCTGAGAGCAAGACACGAGAAGTCATTCTTCCACTCTACTCCGCGCTGGTTAGGCCTCAGTTGGAGTATTGTGTCCAGTTCTGGGCACCGCATTTCAAGAAAGAGGTGGAGAAATTGGAGAGGGTCCAGAGAAGAGCAACAAGAATGATTAAAGGTCTAGCCCGTTTTGTTGCCCAGTCATCTAGTTCTGTGAGATCCTTTTGAAGCTCTTCACAGTCTGCCTGGAACTTAACTAATGTGAGCAGTTTGGTATCATCTGCAAATGTTACCACCTCACTGTTTATCCCTCTCTCTAGATCATATATGAATACATTGAATAAGATTGGTCCCAGTGCAGATCCTTGGGGAACACCACTAGTTACCTCTCTCCAGTTTGAAAATAGAACATTTATTCCTACCTTTTGTTTCCTACCTTTTAATCGGTTCTCAGTCCATGAAAGAACTTTCCCTCTTTCCCATGACATCTTATTTTGCTCAAGAGACTTTGGTGAGGGACCTTGTCAAAGGCTTTCTGGAATCTGAGTACACCATATCCACAGGATCCCCTTTGTCCACATGCTTGTTGACCCCCTCAAAGAATTCTAGTAGATTGAGGAGGCATGATTTCACTTTACAGAAACCATGTTGATTTGTCCCCAACGAATTATGTTCCTCTGCGTGTTTGAAAATTCTGTTGTTTGCTATAGTCTCAACAAATCTGCCCAGTACTGAAGTTAGACTCACTCACTGGTCTCTAATTGCCAGGATCATCTCTAGAGCCCTTTTTAAAAATTGGTGTCTCATGAGTTATCCTCCAGTCAATTAGTATAGAAGATGATTTAAAGAATAGGTTACAAACTACAGTTAGTAGGTCTGCAGTTTCACATTGTAGTTCTTTCGGAGCTCTTAGATGGATGCCATCTGGTCCTGGTGACTTATTACTGTTCAGTTTATCGATTTGTTCCAAAACCTCCTCTAATGAGACTTCAGTCTGGGACAATTCCTCAGATTTATCACCTTGAAAGAATGATTCAGGTTTGGGAATCTCCCTCACATCCTTAGCGGGAAGATCGAAGCAAAGATTTCATTTAAATTCTCTTCAGTGACCTTATCTTCCTTGAGTGCTCCTTCTATCATCTAGTAGCCCCACTGGTTGTTTAGCTTCCTGCTTCTGATGTACTTACAAAAACTCTATTACTTTTTGAGTATTTAGCTAGCTGTTCTTCAGATTTCTGTTTGGCCTTCCTACGTATTTTTACATGTCGTTTGACTACTTTATATTCCTTTCTGTTTTCCTCACTAGAATTTAACTTCCACTTTTTAAACTATACTTCTTTTATCTCTCTGATTCTTTTACTTGGTTAAGTCAAGTCACAGTGGCTCTTTTTTATTCTCTTACTGTGTTTTATTAATTTGGAGTATATATTTAAATTGAGCCCCTGTTATGGTATCTTAATAAGTTTTCATGTATCTTTCAGGAATTTTACTTTTGGCACTGTACCTTTTAATTTCTGTTTAGCTAACCACCTCATTTTTGTGTACCCTTTCTAAAATTAAATGCCACCGTGTTGGTCTGCTGTGATGTTTTTTCTGCCACGGGGATATTAAATTTAATTATATTAGGGGACTACACCCACTGCTCTCTACACTCGCCAGCCCTTCCATCCCCCAGTGGGTTTTGTGGCCTGAGAGCGTGATGTCATTCTGTCGCCCAGCAAGAAAACTTTTTTATATATAGAGAGAGAGATTATGGTATTTTTATTGCCTCTCTAATCTCTTTTATCTTTTCATGGTCACTATCACTATCCTGGTCAGGTGATTGGTAATATGTCCCTACTTCTATGTTCATATTATAAGAGCATGGAATTACTATCCATGAAGATTCTATGGAACAGTTTGGTTCATTTATGATTTTTACTTCATTTGATTCTACGCTTTCTTTTGCCACTCCTCCATCAGCATGATCAGTTCTGTCCTTCCAATATATTGTGTACCCTAGTATTATGATGTATTATCCTCATTCCACCGAGTTTCTGTGATGCCTGTTGTATCAATATCTTCATTCAAAACAATGTATTCTAGTTCACTCACCTTATTTTTTAGACTTCTAGTGTTTGTATATAAGCACCCTAAAAAAATTGTCACTATTTACTGTCTGCCATTACCTAATGTGATTGAATTGGATTCTGTCATGTAACTGTTTCTCATCAGCTCTTATCCATATTTTATCATCTTCCATTCTCTCCTCTTTACTAGGACATAGGAAGGCTCTATTAATAGAGATTCGCTAAGGGCTGTCTCTGTCCAATCCATGTGCTCCTCTGCACCTGTTGGCTTTCTCCCAGACCTTACTTTTAAAACTGCTCTACAACCCTTTTAATTTTAAGTGCCAGCAATCTGGTTCCATTTTGGTTTAGGTGGACCCCATCCTTCTAGTATAGGCTCGGTCTTTCTTTAAAGTTTCCCCAGTTCCTAATAAATCTAAATCCTCGTCCCTACATCATCGTCTTATCCATGCATTGAGACCCTGCAGATCTACCTGGCTACCTGGCCTGCACCTTGTAGTAAGCTTCCACTAATACCAGGGAGCAAGGAAAGTAGCTAATGGGTGCTCTGAAATCACTTCTTCATGTATCCACTTCTGTCTACAGCCACCAGCAAAACGCTCTGAGAAACACATATTTAGGGGATCTGGTATATTAAATCACGTTTGTTTGAAATTTTAACTTGCCTAATTTAAAGTGGGAGAAAATAAAGTCATTTTGATGTGTAACCATATTATGAAAAACTTACTGGTGAAAGCACAGAACAAAATGAGAGGACGTAAACTGGGGGGGGGTTGTAAACTAAAGGCTTACAATTAGAGGTTTTCAAAGCTTCTGATGAGGTTACAAAAACTGTTCTAGGAACAGAACAAAACTGTTCTAGAAACAGAGAAGGTCAACAAATACAATTGAGTGTATTGAAAAGCATCCATAGGAGGAGAGATTAAAAACACTGGGACTTATCAGCTTGGGAAAGAGATCTCTAAGATATGATAGAAGTCTATAACATTTTGACTGGTGTGGGGAAAGTGAACAGGGAAATGTTATTTACTCTTTTACATAACACAAGAACTGGAGGTCACCCAATAAATTAATAGACAGCAAATTTAAAATAAACCGAAGGAAGTACTTCACACGACACACAGTCAACCTATGGAACGTGTTTCCAGGGGCTACTTTGAAGACCAAAAGTATAACAGGGTTCAAATGGGAAAGGGTTCTCTTTACTGAACCCAAGAGATAATCAGACCTGTCAATACAAGATAGTTCTATCTACATTATGGAATTTTTGTCAAAAGTTACCCAGCATTCCCAATGTAGGTTCAGGGTCACTATACAGATGGTCCTGCAGCACCTTACACACTAACAAAACATGTAGATAGTATCATGAGCTTTCGTGGGCACAACCCACTTCTTCAGATAAGTGGATTCAGGTGTCCAGGATACAAATAAATAGCAGAAAAAGGGGGATTGGGTGGGAAAGAGGGGGAAAATCCTTGTCATTTAAAGTGTCCATGCTGAATGGGTCTAATAGAGTGGGCTGTAAGTGCCCGATACTTCACTTTTGATGTTATTTGGGTGTTGAATGTAACGGCCCATACAGTTTATGTCTTTGTTCATACCTTGGTTAAACATGTCAAGTTTTCATATGAAGGCAAGTTCTGCAGTTGCTCTTTCTAGCTGGTTTCTGAAATTGCTTTGTAAGAGTATAGTCACTTTTAGATCCATTAATAAGTTTCTGGGCAAATTAAAATTTTCCCCAACAGGTTTCTGTGTGTTTCCATTTCAACTATCTGATTTGTGTCCATTGATCCTTTGTCATAGAGACTGTCCAGTTTGACCAATATACAGTTACAGATTAACACGGCTACCCCTCTGAGACTACTATACAGATGATTTATCTAATTCTCCTTCCAATGTCTGAAGTACTGACTGAGGTACAGATGGCTAAAAGGCTCTTGCAGTTTTGAGGGAGTTGATAAGTTTTAGTTAACCTTTGGAAAGTTGTCTTCAACAACTGACAGAGCTAGAAACTGTCTTCTTTTTTTGTAACATTGAAGCCTACATTTTGCAGAACAAAAGGGAAAGAGTTGATATATATGAGGGACAGTTTCTTGCCATTTGAAACAGAAACACTGCATTTAGATTTCACGTTTTCTAAGTAGGCTTAAAAAGAAAAAAAATCAAAACTCTAAACATTGATGGAAAGTTGACTGTGAGAATGAATCATCACTTCTTAGCGGTACTCTAACTTGTAGAAAACTATCAGCCTAATAGAAATGCACAAAGTTACTTTCAAATAGCAAATGAATTAATCACAATTTCCAGATATAAAAGATAGCCTTTAAGTTAACATCAGTTTTCAGCATAAGAGTGTGGGCTGGATAGAGAGATGTTAAGCCTGTTGTGTTACCCGTATGACCTGAAGGAAGCAGAACAAAAAAATGTGCCTCTTTACCAATTTCAAGCAAGCCTAATCTTTGTGATCATGATAGTGGTCTAAATCTATTACCGATGTTCAAATTTAGTCTCCTTGGTGTCACTGGGAGATGACCTAAATAGTAAGCAATAAATTTATGTATTATAATTCAGGGTTAGAGAGATGTGCTCAGGAAGTGAAACCGACAGACAATGTTTTGTGTCTATCTTTAAGCCAAGAAAGAGCCTATATAAAATGACAGGTGCATTTTTAGGAAAAGAAAGCCCATAATGTTTTCCTATTTAGTAGGTGACATTGTGTGCCAAGATAACACAAGCTTAAGGGACCAAAATAAGCATGATTATTAGAGGCTAGTGGCTTCTCAGTTCATACAAATTGAATTCTTTCATAGGCTGAAGGGCTGTGGAAATCCAGTGGAGAGTGTAGAGCTCTGAAATAAAATTAGCATGTAAAGTGATTTTATACACGCAGGCTTGTAGCCACTAAGTTTGAATTTGAGAAAGAAATCCCATTACTTACCTTATAAAAGAGCTAATTCTTAAATTCCCCATTTGCTATCCCTGATATAAAAGTTCTGCATATGAATCATAGTTTTCTGTGGTTGCCCAAGATAGGTTATTGAATTGACCAAGATCCATTTCTTCTCTCTTCCCCCCTCCCCCCACACTTTTTCTTTACAGGGTAACTGATTTAGGAAACATTAAAAGAAGATTGTATTTATCAACGGTCCATAAGGAGCTGTCTGTAACCCCTCTGCATGCAAAACTTCCTCTGTATATGATCAAACGCAAAATAGTAGGTATCTTGGATATGTTACTTAAAGTACTGTTGAATAGAATCTTTTTGTTTGTATTAGAACATTTCATATATACATATATCGTTACAGACCTGATAAAATCCTGTTGACTCAAGACACTCGAAAGAGAGCTTTGTCTAACTGAACAGAAGATATGCAATATCTGGTGCATGCATGTGCGTGTGTGTAGATAGTTTTTTTAAAAATATACAATTGATTTTCTACCTGATGGTATCAGAACTACTTATAATGCGGAAGAGAAGAATTTGAGTTCCGTCTCCCTAACTGCTAGGAAGATCTGAGTGATAATCAAAATCTGAGGTGGCTGTGGATCTAATATAATTGGTGCCCGATTGTAAAAACAGCTTCTTTCTATTTCCCACAATCTATTTCTTTTTTGGTGCTTTCTCTGCTCTCACAGATCTCTTCATCACCTCTCTCTCCGTCATTTCCTAGCTGCTGGCTATTGAGCCTATTCCTGATCTCCTCTGCATATAAACTCATACCTCCACATCTCCTTATCACCCTTGACTCTCTTCTTGTCCTTTACGCTGTGTTTTTGCTAAGCTTGTTGCTCTCTCATTACCCTACAGACACCTATTATCCTTCCATTCTAGCATATTTGGGACTCCTGCTCAGTTTTCAAGCTCACTACCATTCATTCATTACCTGTTGATTTCTCACAAGCTCCATCTCCTCAACATTGCTGAAACATACTGTTTTTCCTAAGGCCAGGTCTACAGTAGACCTGGAATGTCAGCTTAAGGTACACAACTCCAGCTATGTAGAATATGTAGCTAGAGGCGGCTTACCTTAATCCAAGCTTGGCAGTGTTTCCACAGCAGGAGGCCGATGGGAGCAAACGCTCCTGTAGCCTTCCTTTACTCCTCGCAATTGCGAGGAGTATAGGCACCAGCCAGAGCTGCCTTCAGTGTTTGATTTATGGGTCTTAACTGGACTCTCTAAATTGAATGCCAGAAGGTTAACCTCTCGCATGGCAAGTGAAGACATGCCCTTTGTGATTCTGCTTCATTAGCAGCTTTTCTCATTCACCCTCACCTGAAATTAACTTTATCAACTTTAGTAAACATAGGAACCTGCTTTGAAATGTGTCATGTTTTTACATCGAAGTCTACACAGGTAGCTACAGAATATTAGACTAGACACAAAAAAATATTTAATAGAGAACTCTAAAATTATTAAGGAGTTACTTTATTATCGTTTAATTGAACACGGTTATGTTAACTTGTACTTCTAACTTCCCTTAGTTTTCTACTTTCTGGCAAGAGCTGCTTTTAAAAAATTAATATGCACCAGGCCATACTGCTGAAGTAGTCATTAATTCAAAGTAGTCATTAATTCAAGATCCATTGAAATAAATTATTTTTCTTCAATACAATTTCAATTAGTTGATCTTGGTGTCAAGCTAACACTAATGTGTCAAGACTAAAGTATGCATTAATGTACAGTAAATTAAATTCAATCAGAATATGAACTTCAATTACAGGGTTTCATTCGGATAATAAATCTTTCATCAGAGATCTGACTAAATATTCTGATCAATTACAATGACAAAATGTTGTAATAACCTTAACCCCTGAATAGCCATTCCTTGTTAAAAGATAGGTTCAAGTTCTGTGAGCATTGTGAATATTTAACCTTTTTTTTTCTTAAATGTGATGGCCTTTTAATTGTGGCAGATATTTAAAGAGAGGCTTGTTTCTTTTTAGTTAAAAAAAAAAAGTTACTATTCTCTATGGGCAAGGTTGCATGACCAAACTTTATATTGATACTTATAATTAATATTCGTGTCTACTGTGTTCAAATGTAAACCTCTATATTTTATAGAATGTTTAGTCTCTTAATAAATCCCAGCTCTTGTATAGTACTTTTCATCTGTAGATGTCAAAACATATTGCAAAAGGCGTTAAGTATCATTTTTCTCTATTTCCAAAACACCACTACTATAGTGTTGATACCTAATGGAATGTGGCTTACATTCTCATACATAGGCTTCCTTTACTGACATTTTTACGGATTATTTCAGTTCTTTAGCAAAGTGTCTACTCTAGAAGTAAACTTAGAAATATAAATTATAAATAAAATTTGTGTTTTTTATTAACTTGCACATTTTATTCATAATACACGTCTTACTTTTTGAACGTACAGATATAAGAGCAGAAAAATAATGGATTTAGTTTTCTTTTAAAGCTGCTGGGTTTAAATTTAATTTGTGCCCCAGAATTATGTATAATATTGGACCTTTTAAATTCTATTTTTGGGGTGAAATACTGATTTTCATTATGTTCTGCATGAGACATGCTCAACTACTTACATGTCCATATTAATGGCTTCTCAAACTGGGGCTTGACAACTCTTGGGGGTGCAAGATTGTTGCATGGTGGGTTGCAGGCTTTCAGCTTCCACCCCTTATCCATCCTTTGTCTCCAGCATTTATAATAGTGTTAAATGTAAAAAGTGTGTTTCGTTTATTAGAGGGGTTCACACTCAGAGTCTTGATTTGTGAAAGGAGTCACCAGTACAAAAGTTTGTAAACCACTGGTCTATATTATATAAAAATCAAGCTATGTGCAGATGTTAAGTTCTTAGAATAAAATTAAAACTCAGAAAAGTGAAGGAACTATGGAAATAATGCAAGAAGGACTAGTACTATACTATACTATACTATACTATACTATACTATACTATACTATACTATACATTTACTGTCTTTTTACCTAGTTGAAAAATGGTCACCAAAGTCTTGTTGATATTGAGGAATTGTATTGTATTTAAACATTATTTGCCACTGGTATTAACCATCAAGTAAGCTATCAAAAAAAAAAGGAAACTTGACTTTGCAGAATGTAGACAAAAACAGGACTAGTTCAGTATTATGCCATGAGTACCTGACATGATGCCTAACATAACTTGTTCTTGTTACAATCATGGGTTACACTAAATAGTTAAAAATTTGATTAAATGTCGTTCAGTTTCCTAATGCAGACAAGGTCTTACTGTACCATTGCTTTGGGAGGAAATAAGGGGATAGCACCTATTACAGTACATGAGGAAATATTGATACAAGAAGTTAACAAAGTTTTTAAGCACAGTCTTCAAATATAGTTGAAAAACTACAGTGAAATTAAACAACCTCTAAACGATTGAACGTAGGCAAACTTTTTATTAAAACACTTGCAATTAACAAACTCTTCATAATTTGCTTCTCCAGTTGTCTCTGCAAAAACATCTTCATGTTGATGCCCTGGATAATGGTGCTCATTTGGGCATCCACTCATCAATATTATATGTGCAATTACTAATTTGTATATAAAAAAGGATGTTGCAGGTATCACTACTGCAGTGGTAACTGATTGTTTTTTAAAATAGTGAGATATTATGCATAAAGAAAAGCTTGTCAATGAGTCCAATCCCATCCTGCAAATTTAGTTAGCAGACAATTAGACGGTCTTCAAATATGTTAAAGGTGGTTGTTATGAGGATTGTGATCAGTTGTTGTCCATATCCCCTGAAGATAAGACAATTAGTAATGGGCTCTATCTGCAGCAAGGGAGAGTTGATATTAACGAACACTTTCTAACTGTAAGGCTAAGTACAGGAATAGGTTTCCAGGGATGTTGTGGAATCCCTGCCATTGGAGGTTTTAAGGCTAGATTAGACACACCCATGCACTTTATGGTCTAGGAATACCAGGGGTGTCAGGCGTCTGGTTTTCAGCTGGCATACCTAGTCGAAATAGGATCCTGGCAACAACAATCAGCACTGCACACTGGGCCATTAAAAGACTACTCCCTGCCCACCCTGGCTTCGTGTAGCTCCCAGAAGCTGTGAGCATGTCCCTGTGGCCCCTGGGCAGAGAGCTTATCAGAGAAGCTCCTCATGCTGTCCCCATCCCCAACAACCATGAGCAATGGGAGCTGCTGAGGCAGAGACTGCAGGCATGAGTAGCACATAGAGCCCCCTGGACATGTTGGCTGGTTCCAGGAGCTGCAGAGAACCAGGACAGGCAGGGGGTCTTCCCTGCTGTGCTGCCAGCCATAAGCCACCTCACATCCCCCCTCACATCCCAACCCCCTGTCCCACTCCAGCCCAGAGCCCACTCCTGCTCCCAAACCTCTCATCTTGAGCTCTACGCCAGAGCCCACACTCCCAGGCAGAGCCCTCACTGCATCCTGCAATCCAACTTCCTGCCCTAGACTGGAGTCTCCTCCTGTAACATGAGCCCCTCATTTCTGGCCCCACCTGGAGCCCTCATCTCCACTTGCACCCCAACCCAGTGAAACTGAGTGAGGGTGGAAGTGAGCAAGCAATGGCAGGTGTGGGGGGAAGGGTCTCTGAGAAGGGATAAGACAAGGGTGGGGCCACGTAAGAACGGCCGTACTGGGTCAGACCAAAGGTCCATCTAGCCCAGTAGCCTGTCTGCCAACAGTGGCCAGCACCAGGTGCCCCAGAGAGGGTGGACCAAAGAGGGTGGATCAAGCGATTGTCTCCTGCCATCCTTCTCCAGCCTCTGACAAACAGAGGCCAGGGACACCATTTCTATCCCCTGGCTAATAGCCTTTTATGGACCTAACCTCCATGAAATTATCTAGCTTCTCTTTAAACTCTATTATAGTCCTGGCCTTCACAGCCTCCTCTGGCAAGGAGTTCCACAGGTTGACTACACACTGTGTGAAGAAGAACTTTCTTTTATTAGTTTTAAACCTGCTACCCATTAATTTCATTTGGTGTCCTTTAGTTCTTCTATTATGGGAACTAATAAATAACTTTTCTTTATCGGCCCTCTCCACACCACCCATGATTTTATATACCTCTATCATATCCCCCCTCAGTCTCCTCTTTTCTAAACTGAAAAGTCCCAGTCGCTTTAACCTCTCTTCATATGGGACCCATTCCAAACCCCTAATCATTTTAGTTGCCCTTTTCTGAACCCTTTCCAAGGCCAAAATATTTTTTTTTGAGGTGAGGAGACCACATCTGTACACAGTATTCAAGATGTGGGCGTACCATAGTTTTATACAAGGGCAGTAAGATATTCTGGGTCTTATTTTCTATCTCTTTCTTAATAATTCCTAGCATCCTATTAGCCTTTTTGACCACCACTGCACACTGTGTGGAAGTTTTCAGAGAACTATCCACGATAACGCCAAGATCTCTTTCCTGATTTGTCGTAGCCAAATTAGCCCCCATCATACTGTACGTATAGTTGGGGTTATTTTTCCCGATGTGCATTACTTTACACTTATCCACATAAAATTTCATTTGCCATTTTGTTGCCCAATCACTCAGTTTGGCGAGATCTTTTTGGAGTCCATCACAGTCTGCTTCTGTCTTGACTATCCTAAACAGTTTGGTATCATCCGCAAACTTTACCACCTCACTGCTTACCCCTTTCTCCAGATCATTTATGAATAAGTTGAAAAGGATTGGTCCCAGGACTGACCCTTGGGGTACACCACTAGTTACCCCTATCCATTCTGAAAATTTACCATTTATTCCTTCTCTTTGTTTCCTGTCTTTTAACCAGTTCTCAATCCAAGAAAGGACCTTCCCACTTATCCCATGGCCATGTAATTTACACAAGAGCCTTTGGTGAGGGTCCTTGTCAAAGGCTTTCTGAAAATCTAAGTCTACTAGATCCCCCTTGTCCGCATGTTTGTTCAAAGAACTCTAATAAATTAATAAGACATGATTTCCCTTTACAGAAACCATGCTGACTTTTGTCCAACAAATTATGTTCTTCTACATGCCTCACAATTTTATTCTTTACTGTTGTTTCGACTAATTTTCCCGGTACTGAAGTTAGACTTACCGGTTTGTAATTGCCAGGATCGCCTCGAGAGCCCTTTTTAAATATTGGTGTCACGTTGGCTACCTTCCAGTCATTAGGTATGGAAGCCAATTTAAAGGATAGGTTACAAACCACAGATAATAGTTCAGCAATTTCCCATTTGAATTCTTTTAGAACCCTTGGATGAATGCCATCCGGTCCTGGAGATTTGTTAACATTAAGTTTTTCTATTTGTTCCAAAACCTCCTCTAATGACACTTCAATCCGGGACAGTTCCTCAGATTTATCACCCACAATGGATGGAACAGATTTGGGAATCTCCCAAACGTCCTCATGGAAGGGGTGGGGCTGAGCTGTTTAGTTTTGTGCAATTAGAAAGTTATTAGCCCTAACGTATACTTGATCCTGCCTTAGCTCAGATTTGGGGCTAGATGACCTCTCAAGGTCCTTGCTAGCCCTCATCTACTATGGTTCTATAATGTTACTGCACAGAAATAGTTTATATAAGGATTGCACTAAAAATGTTTTGTTTCTCTATTTTAGTGGTGCAATTTGTGCATTGACTTGGTAGCATTCACCAGTGAAATATTCAAAGGAGCTGTTTTCCAGTCTTTGGATGGAATTATCATCTCAGCTAACTGTAAACTGAGAAAAATCTTCACTTTGAAATTAAAGCCTCAAGATACAGCTGAGGAAGATGGTGCGTTACAGATGATATTATGCCACCTGAATCCATTACTGTTCATATTGTAAAAACAAAAGCTTCTTGATCACAATCCTTGAATTAATTTGAAAAACTGTGATTTCATGAAAACTGGTGTGCTTAGGTCATACTCTTCTAGACTTCTTGGACAATAGATGCATCACATATATGTAGTTATTCAGGGAGTCCTTAGACTTATGACATGCCACTTAACAACACTTTTCACCCTTGCAATGCTTGTTTTGCCCTTTTGATGAAAGCCGACAAGGAGAACAACACACATCACTTGCTGAGTCTCTGCTAGGCCCACCAATGGGGGGAACAAAGAGGCCCAGCCTTTCAAAGAGGCCCTGAGCTCCCGGCCGCTTTGAAACATTATGGGAGCACCATTGTACCACTCCACCTGGCTCTGAGAGCTGGAGGAGGCAGTCCCAGCACCGTACTCGAGGTGGCCTTAAGCGCTGACTGACTTCAGCCCCATCTCTTCCACCCGAGGCTCCGCTCTGTCTGGGGGCACAGAGTTGGGCCCCCCACCTTGCCTCAGGCCACCAGTGGCTATCGGCCCTGCTGGCCTTTGCCAACCAGTGATTTCTCTATTCACTGATGGGCTCCTGGCCCCAAGCTCAGCCAGTCAAAAACAAGGAGCAACTCTACCGGGCAACAAGTCATCCTGGCTGTGGAAGCCAATCAGACAAGTGACTGCAAAGCACCTCTTCCAGCTCTGTTCTGGAAAGTCAAAGCATATGTGGTTTTATGTTGTTTGAATGCTGTTTGCCAAGGAAATGCCTTGATGTTGTTGTGCTAATCATCTATAATTCATTTAATACCATAATCTGAGTTGTGGAGAAAATAGTGTATCAAGACACGGTTCAGAAACCAATCCCCTATTATATCATTGATTCCTATGGGCAAAACGGTTTTGACTTATGTTTAGACTTGTAATGCAATTCTGAGGAACACATTGTGATGTGAGACCGAGGGCTCCCTGTATACATTTCATAGAGTGCCAGCTCCATTAACACTGTTCTGTGCGAAAGGCTTAGAATGGCTTTTGTTACTTTTCTAGCAAAACTATGGAAATATTTTATCAAGTCATTTGGAAGACAGCTTCTTGCTTAATTATCAGTGTCTGCTGTCCGTGTTGCAAAGGGATATGTCATTCCCCAAGGTGGTTTCTGTTGAGGATGAAAAACATGTAAATTAGCTGTACTCCAGCAGTTATTCTTCGAGTATTTGTTCATGTGTATTCTAGTTAGGTGTGTACACGTGTACATGAATGGTGCTCGAAAGATTTTTCCCATAGCAGTGTCCGCAAGTCAGCCTAGGCACCCTCTGGAGTCATGCCCTCATGGCACCAAATATATGGCTCTGCTAACCCACCCCCTCCTCTGTTCCTTCTTACCCCCAGTGACAGTAGGCTGGAACATCCCATGGCACTTGCTTTTGCAAGCACCATTTCTCTTAGCTTTAGTTTATATAGTTTCTAGTCTTCCTAATGTTGTATCGAGTTACAGTGTAGTTAGCGTTCGTGGTGGGTTCCCCCCTCCATTTCTTTAAAACCCCGGTTGAGAACCATCAGGACAACCATCATAAAAACAGGGGTGGCAGGAGGAGTCCTCATCAATGCTCTGACAAAGGCTCTAGCCCAGGGGTGGTCAACCCATGGCTCACGAGCCGCATGTGGCTCTTCAAAGAAAATATTACGGTTACCATACCCTCACCCATGGCTCGCGGCCCTGAAAGGGGCAGCGTGTTTCTCTTTGACAGAGACAGAGCCAGAGTCACGGCATCCTGTGCAGAGTTCAAAATGGCTGTCTTCAAAGGGCCGCTGAGGCTTTTTTTTTTTTTTTTTTTTTGCTCAAGAACTTTTTTCCTTCTGCTCTTTGTGCCGTATCCACCACTGTTTTGGCTCTTCGTCTGTAACGGGTTGACTACCCGAAGCAGGCTTTGTGAAGCTATGGTAAAAGACAGTGTATCAGTTTTGGACCTGGATCCAAGCCACTTTACCTTTGATTCAAGACTATCCTTTTTCCCGTATCATGTCCAACTGGTGGGTTCTCGATACGGTGGAGATGGGATACTCTATCCAGTTTTTGTCCCTCTCTCCCAACCCCCTTTCCCATCCCTCTTCAGGAACCCTTCTCATCAGCATCTCCAGGTCCAGAAGGTGCATTCGCTCCTTTCATTAGGAGCAGTGGAGAAGATCCATCAGTTCAGTTGCAGAGGGTTTTATTCCCAATACTTTCTAGTACCAAAGGCCAAGGACAGTTTAAAGCCTATATTGGACCTCAGCGAGCTCCACAAGTTCATAAGGAAACTGAGGTGCCGCGTGGTTTCCCTGGACTGTGTTATCCCTTCTCTGGATTCAGCAGGCCGGTAGCCCACCCTTAACTTAAAGGATGCGTATTTCCATATTTCAGTCAACCATTGCCACAGGAAGTTCCTCTGCTTTGTAGCAAAGGAAGTACACTACCAATTCACAGTCCTTCCCTTTGGCGTTTCTTCAGCACCCAGAGTTCACAAAATACGTGGAAGTGGTTGATGCTTTTCTGCACAGACACCAAATTCAGGTGTTTCCTTATCTCAATTGGCTGATCAAAGGCCATTCCAGGATCAGGTGCAGGCCAATATCAAGTTCATCAGATAAACCTTCAACAACCGCGGTCTTCTCATAAATGAGACGTCCACTCTATCCCTTGCTCACAAGTTAGAGTTTGTAGGGGCAGTTCTTGATTCCACACAGGCCAGAGCTTTCCTCATGGAGTCCTGTTTCAGGCCTTTTCGGATATAAAAGATCTCAGACAGTTCTCCACTACCACAGCAAGGAACTGCCTCATACTGATAGGTCATGTGGTGGTGTGTATTTATATAGTACAGCATGCCAGACTGAGGCTTCGACCTATGCAGTCATGGTTAGCATAGGTGTATTGAACAGCCCGAGACAAGATGGACATGATTGTGACTTTATCAGACTCTCTATTGGACTCTCTCCGCTGGTGGCTCAACCCATAACATTAGTCATGGATGCTTCAGACTAATGATGGGGAGCCCACCTTGCAAGTGTTCACAAACGGACTTACCCCTCCATATCAATGTCAGGAAGCTCAGGGCAGTGTGGCTAGAATGTCAGACCTTTTAAGATCACTTAGCAGGTCAGTCTGTATTGGTCATGACTGGCAACATCTCTGTCTTGTCAGGGGGAAGCACACTCCTCTCCCCTATGCCAGGACGCCCTGAGACTGCAGGACTTCGTGTAAAACACTCTGTTCACCTGCAAGTGTCATACCTGCCCAGGGTGTATAATGATCTGGCAAAACACCTCATCAAGTTGTTTCACAGCTGTAAATGGTCGGTCTGCCCAAGTGTAACAGAATCAGTTTTCCAGAGGTGGGGCTTTCCCCTCGTGGATATGTTCGCCACGCGCCTCAACAGACAATGTCACTATTTCTGCTCTTTCCAGAGCTACAGGAGAGGCTCCACAGTGGACACATTCCTTCTTCATTGTAAAGGCCTGCTTCTGTACGCTCTCCCTCCCATCCCTCTATTATGCAGTGTTCTCCTCACAGTGAGGAGGGAGCATGCACGAGTCATTCTGATCGCCCTTTCTTGGCCCCATCAGGTGTGGTACACGTTACTTCCAGACATGTCGGTAGAGACACCGATCACTCTATCACTCATTCCAGATCTGACATAGGACCGTGGTCAACTTCAGTGTCCGAACCTCGAGTCCCTCCATCTCATGGTGTGGAAGCTTCATGATTAAATCCTGCAGAACTGTCACATTCAAAAGAAGTCCATCAAATCCTGTTGGGTAGTAGAAGACCCTTGACCAGAGCCGTGTATTTAGCCAGGTAGCAAAGATTTTCAATCTTGGTGAAAACCGCTATCATGCTTGTTTGAAAAAGTGAAGACTGAGAGGGAACCTGATAGCAGTTTTCAGGTCTCTAAAAGGGTGTCACAGGGAGGAGGGGGGGAAATTGTTCTCCTTGTCCTCTGATGATAGGACAAGAAGCAATGGGCTTAAACTGCAGCAAGGGAGGTTTAGGTTGAACACTAGGAAAAACTTCCTAACTATCAGGGTGGTTAATCACTGGAATAAATTGCCTAGGAGGGTTGTGGAATCTCCATCACTAGAGATATCTAAGAGCAGGTTAGACAGACACCTGTCACTGATGAAATAGACCATGCTCGGTCCTGTCATGAGGGCAGAGGACTGGACTTGATGATCTCTGGAGGTTCCTTCCAGTTCTAGTATTCTATGATTTTATGTCCCCCTCAGTCTTGTTTTCTAAACTAAACAAGCCCAGTTCTTTCAGTTTTCCCTCATAGGTCAGGTTTTCTAGACCTTTAGTCATTTCTGTTGCTCTTCTCTGGAACTTCTCCAATTTCTCCACATCTTTCTTGAAATGTGGTGCCCAGAACTGGACACAATACTCCAACTGAGGCCTAATCAGTGCAGAGTAGACCAGAAGAGTAACTTCTTGTGTCTTGCTCACAACACTCCTGTTAATGCATCCCAGAATCGTGTTTGCCTTTTTTTGCAACAGCATCACACTGTTGACTCATATTTAGCTTGTGGTCTATTATGATCCCTAGATCCCTTTCTGCAGTGCTCCTTGCTAGACAGCCACTTCCCATTCTGCATGTGTGAAACGGATTGTTCATTCCTAAGTGGAGCACTTTGTATTTGTCCTTCATCCTGTTTACCTCAGACCATTTCTCTAGTTTGTCCCGAACATTTGGAATTTTAATCCTGTCCTCCAAAGCTCTTGCAACCCCTCTCAGCTTGGTATTGTCTGCAAACTTAATAATGGTCCTTTCTATGCCATCATCTAAATCGATTACCAGTTCTAAACCAATGTAGATTCTAGTAGGTATCAGGGATTTATTATAAAGAGTTATTTTTCATAAATTTATTTAGGAATTAATATTGAAGGACTTCATGTAAGAAGTGTATTTTCATCAGAGATCTGGAGGGAATGTACTTCATTACTGTACTAGAAAAATGTTGCATGCAGAAGGAGAGAAGATATACAGAGAACATTAGGAGCTTGATTCCAAGGGAGAAGTTAAGTAAACTATTTGGCAGTGCAAAGGGAGCAGGAAGAAATGGTCATGGAGATTTATGGTAGGGTTTCCACAAGCATTCTGTGAGTTAAGCATCTGATGCCTCGTGACTTTCAGTAGAAGTTTGGCACATAATCTCGTTAGGTGCTTCTAAAAACCCCAGTTTAAATAATAGCAGAGTAATGCAGTGTCTTCAGTGAGAGTAGTAGCAACTAAGACTTGATAGTGAAGATAAAACTGTGTAAGTGTTCATACTGCCCAAGAGGTGGAGATCATGTGACTAGATAATTTATTGCAATTACATTAATTCTGGAACAAAATGGTCAGTGCAGATACATCAGTGGTTTAAATAACTGTACCTTTGTGCTGTGCCAGACTCAGTGTACACCACAGAATTCTAATCCATCTGAATTATTGACAAAAAGACACAAGGACGGTATTTTAGTTTGTGCCAGACTATCCAGATTATTTGAATTTGTAGGTGTTTTGTTCTTACAGGATAATGCTTATTTTATTGATAATTTTTTTAATTGGTTTTCATGAGAGTGGCAGCTGAACAGGGGTTCTGTCAACTGAAAAGACAAAAAACAAATGGCAATGGATTTCAATTTGTATTGAAATAAAGGTGGATTGGGCATGTACAGAATCCAAGATGCCTTATGACAAATTTCTCTTTCTTCATCTATTGTTAGGTTAGATAGCAAGTGCCTAGCAGATAACTCACTGGCCATTGGTGGTGTATGAGCAGTGGGGAGGTGGTGAAATCACCTCCTGTTTCAACAAAACAACTATTTCGGGGGAGAGCTGTGAGGTCATGAAGCTACTTTGCGTTTATGTTTTGGAAAGCAAAGAACAAATTGCCCATTCCAGAATTAATCATGAACCAAGGAAAGAATCCAAGTACTTGTCTTCATTTAGTTTCAAATTAACAGCACGCATGTGTTCCATTTTTTACCATTTTTAAAAGTATATAAAAATGACCTAAATTAGTTGCAAAATTCATAGTGTAATCTGATTGATTTAATGAGGAGACTTCTAATAAACTGCAGTCTGTTGCATTTTAGTGGGATTATCACATTCCGTGATTTTTGTACAGTTGGTAGGCATTAATATTTTCTGTACAGTTATGAATTTTCCATATCTAGTCAAATTTTACAATTAGGAAATTGCCCCAAATTTAGTTGCATTAAAATACCATACCACATTCCAGATTACACATGTATTACTGATTTATTAACTTTCAATTAGCATTCATGTTTGAGCAAAGTTGGCTTGCTCTTCTTAGACAACTGGGACTAGATATTTAAGTGGTATAAATCAGCTCCATTGAAGGCAACGAAGGTATAATGATGAATACCAGTTAATTTGTACTGATTTTGCTAGTGCTGTTTATGTAGTCTGTTGTAAAGTAAATAAATATCAAGAGTTCACGTATACCTTGAAGAACTCTGTGTATCCCCAGAGCTATGTGAGTAATCATGGTTGAGAACCACTGGTGTAGACAGTGGTTTAGTTTAGTATTTTGGCATTTTTATGGCAATAATTGTGGAAACTACTAATTGAACACAAAAACAGACCCAGTTGATGAAGGTGGAAAATTTGGCTATTAGGATCTGTAGAACAAATATTTCCTACTAAATCTAAATTGTTTCATAATAAAGTTGTATGTTGCTAATCTGCTCATACACCTTTGTTATGGTTAAAATAAATTAATAAAAACTTCTGTTTGTCCCTAACTCTCAGCAAAGTTTAATACTAGTATTTGACCAGGAATTCAATATTTGCTACATTAGTACAATGAAAGCTTTGTTATCCAACATTCATGGGGAATGAAGGATGTGGGTTAATTAAATGTGCTGGATAGAATCATAGAATACTTGGACTGGAAGGGACCTCAAGAGGTCGTCGAGTCCAGTCCCCTGCCCTCATGGCAGGACCCAGTACTGTCTAGACCATCCCTGATAGACATTTATCTAACCTACTCTTAAATATCTCCAGAAATGGAGATTCCACAACCTCCCTAGGCAATTTATTCCAATGTTTAACTATTCTGACAGAAACTTTTTCCTAATGTCCAACCTAAACCTCCTTTGATGCAGTTTAAGCCCATTGCTTCTTGTTCTATCCTCAGAGTCCAGGAAGAACAATTTTTTTTCCTCCTCCTTGTGACACCCTTTTAGATACCTGAAAACCGCTATCATGTCCCCTCTCAATCTTCTCTTTTCCAAACTAGTCAAGCCCAATTCTTTCAGTCTTTTTTCATAAGTTATGTTCTCTAGACCTTTAATCATTCTTGTTGCTCTTCTCTGGACCTTCTCCAATTTCTCCACATCTTTCTTGAAATGTGGTACCCAGAACTGGACACAATACTCCAACTGAGGCCTAATCAGCGCATAGTAGAGCGGAAGAATGACTTCTCGTGTTTTGCTCACAACACTTTTGTGGTAAATCTTTTTGCTTTGCCCCTCCCCCCTATTGTCAAATGTGGCTCCCGGCACCTCAAGGAAGGCTGAGGGGGAAAGAGGAGCCTGCCGATGACGTCAGCAGGCATTGCTGGGTGTCAGAAGCCCCTCAATGGCCAGCTGGATAGGCGAAGTCAGGCATACACACCTGAAGACATGGTGGTATTGTGGTTGGGGGCAATGCCGGTTAACAGAATGCTGGATAACAAAGATTTCACTGTAATTGTACCAGCAATCAGTGATTGCAATACAGTATTCAGATGCTCAATATGTCTGAGAATCAGAAAAATAAAGTATTACAACTGAAACTAAACTTTTATCAAAATAATGAACAAAGACCATTTTGTGACAATAGCTTCACAGGAGTTGTTGATTCAGAATGGTTATCCCAGTTATTTGCACAGAGTAGTAAGTTTAATTGTAGTTAACATTTGGGACCTTTACCATTTGACAGTGTTGTTTTCAAATTAAGATCATCCTTTCAAAAATCAATAGCTGCACAAGCAACATGTTATAAATGAGTGCTCATATAAGCTAACCTTTATGGCCCAAGTAACAAATGTAGTAGTGTCACCAATGTAGTAAGTTAGGATTTAATGTCGTGGTGTCCTGACAGATCTTCTGCTCCATCAGTGGTAACCAGAAGGTTGCATGCATGTGTGCTCAATCATGTGTTCTGTGTTGACTTGTGCAATTACTCTACACAGGAGACTTCGATAGATTCCATAAAGACCACAAATCAGATCAGAATCGAAGGTGCCTGGCCAGGTTTACTGTTGAGCAAAGTACAGTAATCTACCAAACCTCTATGCATATGTACCTGTAACAATGGACTCAGCTCAGTCAGTGGGAGGTCCCTCTGCATCCTCGTTTGGACAAAGACTGTCCCCCCCAAGACACCACTTTATATACCGGAACAAATGAGTTACACATCACTTCTGACGTGTCAGGCTACCACCCTCTGATACTACTTAGATACCACCCATCGCCCTGTACCTTGTGCTTTGATTAGATCATCTCTACCTATCATGTTGTCATTTTAGACTTTTTCCTGAACCTGGGCTGGTATCTGTGGGGAGTGTGAGTACCAAGGTCTTTTTTAACACGCTGGTGGTACCATCCTTCTGGAATGTGCCTTCAACTTTGACCAATTCCTGTTCTTCAGTCAGTACCTAGTACCAATTACTGTTCTACACCTGGGCCTATTACCAATTAGTGTTTTACACACTCAGCCCTGTTCATGCCAAGTTCTGTGAGCTGGGGCCTGCCTCTTGCTCACAGCTTAGCGTTGCTTTATGTTAGCCATATTTTGTCCATTGTTAGCTAGGCCTCAGGCCTCATACCTGGCCTGTGCTACATGGGCTTTTGTTTCAGGCCCTCATCTTACTACAACAAAAAAATTAATTATTTCTGATCATGTGCCAGTTATAAAAAAGTGAAGCCTTTGTCTTTAATGTCACATATATTTGGTCTTGTATTTATAGCTGATGACCCCATGGATACTATTCCTCGAACCTGTCAGCTAAATACAGATGTGCCACAAGTAACGCAACTGCTGAACATGAGTAAACTTCGTCAACCCTTAACTTCATCTGAGTCAGGTATGCTGTAATACTAAAATTATGTGTGTAATGCATAATAATATGATGTGCATGCCGGTAGATACAGCTTGATGTGTCCTATAATACATTTTAAGGGTCTAGTTTACTCACCCAAATACGAGTTGTGCATGCCTAAAATTGTATGTATACATAAATGCATTTGATTTTATAGGTGCAAAGATGTATGCAGACTTGAACAATTCTAACACACATGCATGCAGAGTTCTGCAATTTAGAACCAAAAATCCATCAGAATGAGTTTTGTGGGTGGAAATTCTAATATTTGTGTGATTATGTATGCTTGGGTGTTTTGACAATAGAATATCAAAACCATCTAGAAGATCCTGAACTCCAGGGTTTAACCAGCTTGGATTCTTAAAGGAAAAATCATGCTTCATTGATTTATTAGAATTTTTGAATGTATCCTTAAAGTAGTGCATAAAAAAAGTATTGACCTCATGTATTTAGACTTCTATGAGGCTCTGCAAAAAAGGCTAAATGCTAATAAAGACACTAAATAATCACAAGGTGAGAGGCAAAGTACATTCTGGGATCAAAAACTGTCTGAGACAGAAAACCAAGAGGATTAAATGGTCAAATTTTCATCATGGCAAAATGTTAACAGAGGGGCCTCGAGTAAGAGCCAGAGGAGCCTCAAGAGCCAAAGCCCATGGTGGTGTTAAATATATGCATTAATGAGCTGGAAAGGTGAGTAAATAACATGGTAATAAAATTTGCAGATGATAACGTTATTTAGGTTGGTCAAAACCGGAGAGAACTGTGAGGAACTTGAAAGAGACCCGAAAGAGCTTGGTGAATGGACAACACAATGAAGCTCAGTGTCAATAAAGCAAAATAATGCACATTGGCAGACAAAATGTACACTACTCTTTTACCTTACTGGTTTCTAAATTAATTGTTTCAACCCAAGAAAGGGATCTAAGCATCATTATTAAAGCAGCTCGGTGAAAACATCTATATAATGCACAGCTGCAGTCAAAACAAGGTGACAAAATATTAAGCTCCGTAAGCAGGAGGATGGAAACAGTAGCGAAACTTTTATGTCTTGATTTAAGTCAGTGATGAATCCATAGAGAATATTGTGGAACTGAAGGGGTTCAGAGAAGGGCAACAAAATGATCAAAGAGCTGCGTTAGCCAGCCTAACTATGAGAGAGGTCAGGATTGAGACCTCCAGCGAGGAGTGGGGCATGGGGGAGAGAGTTCCACAGAGTTCCTCCTACAGAATTCTCTGGCCATCCTCTGAAACATATGGGTTTAACCAGCAGGGATCTGAATTCTGCCAGAGTCAGGGTAGTGGACTAAATGGATCCTTGAATAGTTCCCAGATGGCCGTCCATGTGTTGATATGTTCGTCTCTGCAACATGCAGGGTTGTATATGCAAAATGTTGTATATACAACCTCAGTTACAAGTAGAGCTCAGGCATTTGGAAAACTGACAGATATTTGTATGAAATATGGTGAAGTTTAAAAGAAAGGCACTATGGGTGAAAAATGTTGCAAATTGTGCTGATATTGTCTGGAAGTATAGCTTCGATCACATCATCCTTACTACATAGGTAACTAGGTTTTATGTCAGACCATTTAAAAAACCAATGCTTGACTACGACGTCTGCCTTCCCTTAGAAATCCTGGGTGAAATCCTGGCCTGTTCAAGTCAATTGAAGTCTTGCTGTCAGGAATTTCACCCCAGGTCCTTTAATATCTTGCTACAAAAGAATGGCTCCTCCTTTTGAACAATTCTGTAATGTTAAAAGATCTCCATTAAAGAATAGCAACAAAATGTGAGAACATTAATTTAAAGTTGTGTGTTGGTAATCTCATGCCTAATATGAAAAATGGTTAATAAACAAAAAATAGTAGGACTGTTTTAAAATATTATTTCAGATAAATACTTAGGATTTTAATTCTTCCTTATTTTTATTTCATTCTTCATATAACAGTTTTTTCTAGTTTAGTGTCACAAGACACTTAATTATATGTTTGAATAAAAATTCCACTATACACCCTAGAATTTTAAGTGAATTTTTGTTTTAAAGTTCAGGGATACCATGATGCCTTTCCATAAAGGGCACTTGGAGAATTCTTAACTGCGCTATTTAATTTTTTTATACCTGAACTAAAAATTATTGATAGAAATTCTACTTTAACCTGTCTATTGATAAACAGGTATGCATCACTAGGTGTCTTAGCAAAGACGTGAACATGGAATTCTCTTTGAATAATATCTTCCATTCATTTAATAAACACATAGACACTTTTTTAGCGGCATGCAAAATATAGGTGCACGCATGTTCTGGTAGTCACCTTTTAGGCCCAGTTCTGTTCCCACTGAAGGCTATAGTAAAACATTGCCTCCTGAGGGAGCAAAAGTAGGTCCATGGAGGTGTACACTTTTATTGCCCAAGAATAAAGACTGATTAGTATACAGGTTTCAAAAACAGATTATTTTTAATGTACTCAATAAATATAAATGAGTATCTTCACTTGAACAACAACCCATATACTTAAATAAATCGTATAGTTTGTTTCCAAAAGCGTGGGCAGCATGAGAAAAATCCGAAAATACTGGTTTGAATATTGCATGGGTCTTTTTTCAGGATTTTTATTTCATTAACAGATTACAGTTTTCCAAAATTAAAAGCATGTTGTGGTTTTCAAGTTGACATGTAGGAGTAATTTTCTTGAATTACAAATAGAGAGGTAACCTGTTTGAGAGCAATTGTATTTTGAATGTTTTCAATTAAATTAATAAAACCAGCATGTATCAGTAAATCATTGTGTCTAATTTAACTAAAAATTTACACTGTTAATTCCTTCAATTCCCAACCCACATTAAGTAATGACTGTTTGTCAATGTAGGACTGTAGGAAGTAATTTTTTTTTCATTAATGGGACCTCAGTTTAATTGAATCTAGAATCAAGTCTGGTTATTTAAATTGGGTAGCTCAACTAACTAATGACAAGATGTAGTGGTCCACTAAGCACAGATCAAAACCAGCAATTTACTTAAAAATTAGTACTCTGTTTGCCTGCGTGATTTCATTTCCTTAACACCTACACTGTGTGTGGGGGGGAGGTTCTTTCTTTCTTTGTTTTAAGGAAGGGCAGACATGTTTCTTTTTGACAGCTTTCTGACTGTAAGAGTACGGAAAATATATGTACCCAGAATAAGAATTTGTATAAAAAATAATGTTACTCTTAATGTTTTCTGGCTCTACCTTGTCATATTACTGCATATGGCCCAGCTAATTTAAAATAAGAGTTTTTCATTTTGCATGCAGAGCACAAATATTGTAGACAAACCGTTCCAGTTCTACTTTTTCTTCCTTTTACAGTAAATGATTTACAGGTTGCTTAGCAGTTAAAGGTAGACCGCAGCTACATTTCCACTGTATATATGGAAATGCACAGACCGAAGAAAAACATTCCTAATTTATTTTACATTTTATAAATTTGAATGTCAAAAAATTGTAAAAACAAAAATAAGCATAATTTGCTGAAGCTCTGAATTGGTGATTACTGGTGTGAGCAAAGTTGTGCAAACGTGTCTATCCTCGTATTTCTAAAAAGTTTCTGTATGTCTGTATGAAACAAGAAGTGTTCTGGAATATATTATCTAGGCACTTCTTCTAAGAGAAACAAGTAAGTTTTGTTTGCAATAATGTGGTTTGAAACAAAGATGCATGTAGTCTGGCCAGATTCATATATCTTCCAGTAGGAGACCCAATTTTTTTTTCAGTTTTCTTCTCCTTTTTATGAATGTATAAACTTTTAAGTAATCAGATAAGGTACTAAAAGCTTATATCTAAAAAGTAGGATACATTCCTTGGATGTCTAACACAGTGAATTCTACTGAAAATAATGTAGGGCCAGAGTCTAAAACAGAGAAAGAACAAGTTAAAAATGGACAAGTTAGATGTCTTCAAGTCACCAGGGCCTGACAAAATACATCCTAATATACACAAGGAGCTAATGGAGGAGATATCTTAGCCATTAATGATTATTTCAGGAAGATGGGAGATATTTCAGAGGGGTCGAAAAGGACAAATATAATGCTAATCTATAAATAGGGAAATAAGGACTGTCTCAGCCTCCATCCCAGGCTTTATAAAAATTGGTTTATGAATATGCAAAACTTAAAGACGTTTAAACAATATACCCAATGTAACATCAATTTTAGTGTTACAATCTGCTGAATGTGTGTATCCTATTTTTGTGCATGTGTAATTCTTATACGTGAAGTTAGATATTTGAAATGTAAATCTTTTTAAAGTTCTACAAGTGCTAATAAGGCCCGTTAGTGATACTTCAGTACTCAAACCAATGACCTGTGAATGGTTGTGTTTGTACTATAAGCTCAAACTATTGTTGGTCCTAGGAAGACATGTGACCATGCCACCTAGTACTGGAATCCATTTTGAACCTAGTCTTTTTCCATGAGGTCTGGGAGTGTGGAACAAAGGGTTCCTGCCCAGGAGGAAAGTCCATTAAAGCAATGGGAAGCCATCAGTCCTTTGCCTTCAGCTGGCCTTTCAAATTGCTTGACCCATCCTAAGAGGATTCAGAGAACTTAAGAAGCTGCAGATGCAGGCCAGAGTAAAGATCAACTCTGATTTGAAGCTTTTCCCCTGAGATAAGAACAAGCTGTTAGGATATGTGACAGACCACAGCCTGCAAACTGCAAAACTCTTCTAAAAGGCAGCCATATTGGAAGGTGGGTTAATGCTTTCTTGTTTCCAAATTAATCTCACCTGAACACAGCCCAGCAGCCAGGGTAGAAAATAGAGGCCTAATTAGGAAGCAGCTTCCAGCTGGGGTTAATTAAGCACCTGATGCCAATTAAAGCCTCCAGGGTTCCTATAAAAGGATTCCTCCCAGATAGCAAGGGGGGAGTTTTTGGAAGGCACATAGAGGAGAGTTGAGCAAAGCAGAGCAAGGAAATGCTGAACCCCAAGAACTGGCCTGTGATGAGAATGACTCAGTAAGCGGGGATCCTTGCCTCTAGGGAAATCCTAGGGCAACAAAGGGGGCTCTGTGAGTCTTTGAGGCTCTCAAGTAACCACCAAGAAGCACAGAACCCCCAGTGAGCTACCAAGGGACTCTGTGATAGGTAAAACATTGCATGTAATATGTTTCTTAGTGAATTAGAACTAGCTAGCATTTTTTGTTCATTTTAATTTAAAACTTATTTTGGTCTGATTGTTTTCTTTTGCAACCACTTAAATCCTATTTTTTGTATTTAATAAAAACACTTTTGTTTATTACCAAGCCCAGTGTAAATAATTATTACCTGGAGGGGAAGTAACCACTGTGCATATCTCTCTTTTATTGATAAAGGGGATGGGCCACCTCATGAACTTTCTCTGTGCAAAATTTTGACACAAGATAAGATGGATTTGTTTGGGGGTTTGGTCCCTTTTGGGGGTTGGTTTCCTAGATGCTGAGCCCTTAAAGCTGAGCCCTTCCAGAGGTGGACTGGTTCAGCAGCTGTGTTGCTGAGCAAGGGGATCGGTTACCCCAACTCTATGCCTTGGCGGAGGGAGACCAGAACTTCTGAACAGCAGGACAGAGAGATGGGGAGCACTAGAGAGCAGGAAGGTGGGCATAAGTGCCATGATCAGCACACCAGGGAACAACTCCAATGGGATTTATGGGATTCAGCCCATTACAAGGACAAACTGGGGAAGTGCAGACCAGTAAGTTTAATTTCAGTACCAAGAAACATAACGGAACAAATAATTAAGCCATCAGTTTTCAAACACCTGGAATATAATAAGGTGCTAAGTAACAGTCACCGACAAATCAGGTCAAAACAACCTAATAGCTTTCTTGACAGAGTAATAAGCCTTGTGGACAAGGGGGAAGCAGCAGATGTGGTATACAGTGACCTTAGTAAAGCTTTTGTTACTGTCTCACGCGACTGTCTCAAAAACAAACGAGGGAAATACAGCCTAGATGGAGCATAAGATGGGTGCATATACCTGGTTTGAAAATGGTTCCCAGAAAGTGGTCATCAGTGGTTCAGCCACGGTGGAAGGTTATATCAAGTGGTACCCCAGAGAAATCAGTTCTGGGTTCAGTTCTGTTCAATATCTTCATCGGTGATTTAAATAATGGCATAGACAGTTTTTGAATGAGATCACTGTGATGGGATCCCTAGATGCAGCCTGAGACTAGGTAACTGCTATGCCCCTTGAGTCTCCAGCCTGAACTCTCTCTCTCATGCTCTGCAGGCACTGTTATCACTCGGCACCAATGGAAGTGAAGATCCACATCCGGCTAGATTGCATGATTTCTCCCAGAGCCCCTCATGAAATCACACAGAAAGGCACCAGCCAAACTCCCCCCAGCTCTTAGCCTTTTGCCTCAGGAATATAATGTCTTTCACTTTTTAAGACCCTTTTTTTAGCAATGCAAGATCGTTACTTGGTTCACCACTTCAACAAAGGAAAGTGGATACACACCAGCCTTTGCAAACCTGAATACATTTACTAAGCACTTCAGGCAAACTCCATGGTAAAGATAAACAATAAAACAAGTTTATTGGTTACAAAAGATAGATTTTAAGTGATTACAAATGGTAGGCAAAAAGTCAGAGTGGTTACCAAAGGAAAATAAATCATAAGCATGCAGGCAGGCTAAACTTTCACCCTTATCGCACTAGACAGTATTTATATCAAGCAGTGTTCTCACCCCCACTGGATCTTACAGTCCTTGGTTTGTTTCTTAAACCTGAACCAATCTCCTCTGTTGAAATCTCCTGTCTTCTGAGTGTCCTTGTTGCTTGCAGTGTAGGTGGGGGACGAGAAAAGGCAAAGCAGAGAGCCATTGTGTTCTGTTTTATATCTTTAGTACATGGCTACATCTAGACTGGCATGAATTTCCGAAAATGCTTTTAAAAGTTTTCCGTTAAAAGCATTTTCGGAAAAGCGCGTCTAGATTGGCAGGATGCTTTTCCGCAAAAGCACTTTTTGCGGAAAAGCATCCGTGGCCAATCTATACGCGGTTTTCTGCAAAAAAGCCCCGATCACCATTTTCGCAATTGGGGCTTTTTTTCGGAAAACAGAACTATGCTGTTCAGAAAAAGACTTTTGCCCGAACGGGAACAGCATAGTTTTTCCAGAAAATCACTGACGATCTTACATGAGATCGTCAGTGCTTTTCCGGAAATTCAAGTGGCCAGTGTAGACAGTTGGCAAGTTTTTCCGGAAAAGCTGCTGATTTTCCAGAAAAACTTGCCAGTTTAGACACAGCCCATATGTTTGAAGAACTTAAGTCCAAGCATGTCTGGTGGGCATTGCGTCACCAGCTGAAGCAATACCTCAGGCATCTCCTGTGCATGAGTCATTGAATTGCAATTATTTGGCTGGAAAGTGGCTGGTGATGTCTGTTCAGCACCTACCTGGCATTAGTTACCTCCTTTGTCATTGTCTCTGGAGAGCTACTATCTGGGTGCTGCTTCCCAAAGCCCACTGCACGTTTTAGTGACAACCAAACACAATTCTTAATCGTACATTAATGGTGAATTAATGATACACCTGTTTAGATGTATAGGACGGCGGGTTTCAGTAAATTAAAATATCCTTGATGCCTCCCGTGGCATTACAGGGCGCTCCTCTGAGGCATAAAACAACCAACCTGGGAGGGGTTCCAAGTGCTTTTAAGGATAGGAATACATTATCAAAATGATCGGGCCAAGTGGTCCAAAGTAAATAGGATGAAATTCAACAAGGACAAGTGCAAAGTGCTGCACTTAGTAAGGAACAATCAGTTGAATACATACAAAATGGTAATTGACTGCCTAAGGCATATTGTGGAAAGGGATCTGGGTGTCATAGCGGATCACAGGCTAAATATGAGTCATGTAACACTGTTGCCAAAAAAAATCAGATAGTCTGTGATGTATTAGTAGGAGTGTTGTAAGCACATGAGAGGTATTCTTCCTCTCTGTGCCGTGCTGATTTGGAGTATTGTGTCCGGTTCTAGGGGACACATTTCAGGAAAAACTGAACAAACTGGAAGAAGTCTAGAGAAGAGCGACAAAAATGATTAAAAGTCTAGAAAATATGACGTATGAGTGAAGCTTGTAAGAATTGAGTTTGTTTAGTCTGGAGAAGACAAAGAAAGGACATAACAGCCTTCAAGTATTTAAAAGATTGTTACAAGGAGACGGGAGAAAAATTATTTTCCTTAACTTGTGAGGGTAGGTCAAGAAGCAATGTATTAAAAGTGCAGGTTAGGTTAGATATTACCAAAAAACCTTCTTATTAGGGTCGCTAAGCTCTGGAATAAATTGCCTAGGGAGGTTCTGGAATCTTTCTGTTTGGGGAGAAAAAGGCAAATAAATCAGCCTTACTCCTGTAGAGGGAAGCCAGTTATCAAGTTTAGAAAAGAGGAGACTGGGGGGGGGGATTAGAGGTATATAAAATCATGAGTGGTGTGGAGAGGGCGAATAAAGAAAAGTTATTTATTTGTTCCCATAATAGAAGAACTAAAGGACACCAAATGAAGTTAATGGGTAGCAAGTTTAAAACTAATAAAAGAAAGTTCTTCACACAGCATGTCGTCAACCTGAGGAACTCCTTGCCAGAGGAGGCTGAGAAGGCTAAGACTATAACAGAGTTTAAAGAGAAGCTAGATAATTTCATGGAGGTTTGGTCCATAAAAGGCTAATATCCAGGGGATAGAAATGGTGTCCTTGGCCTTTGTTTGTCAGAGGCTGGAGAGGGATGGCAGGAGACAAATCGCTTGATCATTGTCTTCGGTCCACCCTCTCTGGGGCAGCTGGTGCTGGCCACTGTCGGCAGACAGGCTATTGGGCTAGATGGACTTTTGTTCTGACCCAGTACGGCCGTTCTTATATTCTTACATTCAAGTATTGCTGGCCAAACAGAAATTTTTAACATGGAACATTAGGGATACTCTTCCCAACTGGAGGCAGAGAGGCACTGAAAAACATCATAAAAGAAGGTGTCTTATAGCTAAGGTTCCCACCATCCAGGGAGGATGCCTCTTGCCAGTCATGCAGGGTGAGAACTGCACTCGCGCATACTCAGGAAGAACTTTTGGTTCTTAACCTATGCTTGATGTGGTGTTCTCCAAGATGTGGTCAGTGTGGCTGTGTCAACCCGCCCTCCATCCCTGCTCTTTGGAGTTTTAAGTGTTGTGGGACTACCCTTGTATGGGCACGCAGGGTGTGTGTCTGGCCATGATGAATGGCACTGTGAAAATTATCCCCTCTTGAATGCATGAAGCACATGCATGCTTAGATTGGGATGCACAAGAGTTACAGTTACTGTAACCATGCTTTTCCACTGTTTTGCTTAAAATACTCTAGAGATAACTTGTCCAGATGTTGACCAAGAGAGCAATATATGGAGTGAACATTGCCTCGGTGATGTAATCCAGAATTTGATGGTATTGTATGTCACCCCGGAGTGGGAAAATACTGCAGTCAGCCAGCTTTTATGTTCACTCATTGCTTGCTGATAAACAAAACCCCACTTAGCATAGCTAGGAATAATTTTAGTCCTGAGAGGAAAGGCCAGAGTGCTGCATATTTGCCATTCTGCTAATCCAAATGGACAACTGGAACAGGGAGCTTGTGAAAATACAGGAAATGCTTGGGCAGTTGATCTTCTTTTTAGATGCTTCTGACCTACACGTTTTATTGTTATGACTAAAAATAGTTTGCAGCAAATAGGAGAATCAGTGATCCGTTAGGGTGATCCGCTAGGACTCATCGAGAATTAAATGCTTTATTTAAAGTTGCTATAAATGATTTTTGGGGAAAAATATGCTGTGGGGCATTCTAAGGACGTTTTTCTTTGGGCAATGAGCTGGCACTTAACTTCCCCAGCAACTAGATGGAAAGAGGAGCCCCAGAAGGCTGTCTGTTCCTTCCTTAGAACCATTTTAAACTTATACAAGTTTAGCAAAGCCTACCACAACTCTGTGTGTGTGTGTGTGTGTGTGTGTGTGTGTGTGTGTGTGTGTGTGTGTGTGTGTGTGTGTGTGTGTGTGTGTGTGCTTGAGAGCTAATAAAAAAAGTAGTTTAGATAAAAGCACTCTTCTTTATGACAATCATTTATCAGGTGGAAGAACAGTGTCCCCATTGGCTTATTCCTGACACTACCCAGAGAGAAACAACCACCGCTTTGGATTCTAAAAACCCTGGGTAACATTAGAGCTTAATATTTAGGGGAAAGGGAAATGGTATCATATTCAGCAATGGGAATTTTAAATAGTCTCTTGATGTAATGGCTCCATAGCTATGACAGTGACAGAGATCAGATGAAATCATCATGTTAGGCCATTGCAGTACTTTGGCTAACTTTGTAACAAAGAAGCTTCAGGGGATAGCCAAGTTAGTCTGTGCAGGTAAACTGAAAAAACACCAAATGGTCTGGTAGCACTTTAGAGACTAACAAAAATGTAGAATAATGGTATCGTGACCTATGAAGCCAGGCTTCATGAACTGTGCTTGTTTAGTTTGGAAAAAAGAAGATTAAGGGGGGACATGATAGCGGTTTTCAAATATCTAAAAGGGTGTCACAAGGAGGAAGGAGAAAATTTGTTCCTCTTGGTTTCTGAGGACAGGACAAGGAGTAATGGGCTTAAAGTGCAGCAGGGGAGGTTTAGATTGGACATTAGGAAAAAATTCCTAACTGTCAGGGTGGTCAAACATTGGAATAAATTGCCAAGGGAAGTGGTGGAATCTCCCTTTCTGGAGATATTTAAGAACAGGTTAGATAGACATCTGTCAGGGATGGTGTAGACGGAGCTTGGTCCTGCCTTGAGGGCAGGGGGCTGGACTCGATGACCTCTCGAGGTCCCTTCCAGTCCTATTATTCTATGATTCTATGATCGTGGGGGGCTGTGCCCATGAAAGCTCATGATGTCATCTACATGTTTTGTTAATCTGTAAAGTGCTCCCTGACTATTTTTTGTAACAGAGAGAGACTTTGATAGTCCCGGTATTTGTTACTGGATTGTTTTTAGACCATTATATTTTGTTTAATTTCACTTCTTTGGGGATATCCCGCTTATGCTAAAAAAACATCACAGTGCCTTGAGGAACTGTGGAATTGGCCAGTGCGGTCCTGCCAGCTCCAGGGGTTTTTTGGCTGTGTGAGGTGATCATAAGGTCCCAACAACACTGCTTTCATAGGAAGATCAGGTGTGGCATGCATGCTGAGACACTGAAACATCTTCTGGCTGTCCTCTGCAGGACAGCAGTTCAGGTAAGACCTTCTTGGGAATTTCCTGACCCCACCATATCTGAAATTGGCTTGTATCTGAAATTAAAGGGGAAAAGATCAAGTAGGATATGCTCATTTGGGATCTTCCACAACGGAGCCATGTAAAGTAGTTTACCCAACATAGTCAATGAAGCAGGGATTTAAATAATCCCCGCTTCATTAAAATAAAAATGGCCGCCACACTGTCCGGACAATCACCTCATCCAGCACCGCGCCACAGTCTACACGCAGATTGGTCAACAAGGGAAGCCTTTGTCAACTGCTCCCTTATGCCTTGTGAAACAAGGTTTACAGGAGCGGTTGACAAAGGCTTCCCTTGTCGACCAATCTGCGTCTAGACTGCCACGCTGTGCCGGATCAGTTGATTGTTGGCACAGCGCGGTGGCCATTTTTATTTTAATGAAGTGGAGATTATTTAAATCCTCGCTTCATTGACTATGTCGGGTAAACTACTTACGGAGCCATGTAATCTAGACATACCCCCAGTGTTCAAGCTACTCTTAGTATCCAGGTCAGTTTAGTATACTTTCCTGGTATTGGAACAAAACACAAGCCTGTGCTGTTCAGGCATGCTCTTGAGAATGTAAGAGAAAGGATGCTGTTACAATTGCTTTATAAAAGGACTCGCTTTTATTTTAACCAAGGCTTATGCTGTTTTGTTTGTTCACGATACTCCTCTATCACCTGCACTTATTTTGTGTCTGCCAGATGGTTTCACAATTTCTTGACCTTTTGCTCTGTGGTGAATCAGCTCTCAGTCAATGAGGATTCCTTCCTACTCTCCCGAACTTAATGGGAGTTTTCTTATTTATTGTGTCCGGAGTAGGATTGGGCCCTTAATAGTTTTACTCCTGTAAATTGTTTTGGGATTTTTCTAACATCTTTTCCTATGCATGTGTCTTTATTTGAAAACCAGAGTAGTAATCACAGACATAGTATCTGTCATATTTTTCCCTGAGAAACAGTGAAGCCAAAGTTCTGGTGAAAAGTTTCTTACTAATTATTAGATAGCAGCGAAAAGCCTAGAGTCTGAGCTCTCCATGACAATAGATGAAAAATCAGCACCTTTTTGGTCAGGCTTTGGATGAGGGGGATGTAAAAATTAAATGACTAAAATAATGAGAATGATGTATCGAGAGAAAAATGAATGTTTATTTTAAAAAGGACAATTAGATGATGAGCCCTCAGGTTTTCCTATCTAACTACAAAGGCAGATAGCCCTTGGTAACGTAGTAAAATAATTAATGGTAACATCTCTGACCTATGCAAAGTTTTGGGTTTCGCTAACTAGAGAAAATGAAATGCCTTGAGCTGCAGATTTAATCTAATCTTTGTTTTTAACCTTGTACTATGAATATAATATGAGTTCTTCCAGACATTCCTTTCAAAGTTCGAAAACCAGACTCTCCTGCAAATGGAGGCTTTGATAAGTCTAAGCTTCAGTTTCATTAGCAACTTTTGCTTTTATCCAGTAAACTTTGGTTTGGTTTGTTTTACTAATCAAAAGCTCAGATTATTTTTTGGTCATGTCTTCTTTTATCTGCACATATTTGTTCGTTGTCGCAGATGACTGGTATGTGTTGATTTAGGCAGTTAATTGCAGTCAATTAATATGAACATAAACAGAGAATTTTCATGTTAATCAGCTTTTATAATTGGTGCGTGGGCAAAAGGCATCCCAAAGTAGTCAGCAAATTATAGAAATTGACAGTAAACTGAACGGGTCATCTAATATTTTGAGATGGCAGCTGTTAGCAGCAACTGAATGTCACTTCAGGAAGAAGAGAACAAGGAGCTCTTGCCATACAGGAGCTTCTTTTGTTCTGAGCAATACTAGGAAATGATTCAAGTGACTAGTAAATATGTGGACTAGTTGAAATTTTCTAGCTGAAAATTAAAAATTAAAGTAATTTGAATTTAAATGTAACCTGTTTGTTTATTGTAAAAAGTATAAAAGAGACTCTCAGACAGATGTATTGGCATTATTTTATCGTGTTATAGAAAGATCACGTCTCAAAAAAGAAATGCAGTGTCAACTTAGCCTGTGCTAAAAAGGAAGAGGGGCGAATGCTCTGTCTCTTTTCCTTAAGACCACATGTTATGGTAACGTTTTCTTTCTGAGCTGCAATATCTTATTGCTAAGACATCCGAGACTTTTAACAGTGAAATGAGAATAATGAAATAAGAATCGTTGGGAAATCTTTTTGTAAAAGGCCTTACCTCCAATTATTGTTCTCTAAAGATGAGCTATTGTCTACTTACCCATCCTTCTCCACAAGACAGTTTCAGCAAAAATCTCCATTGATTTTTGTGGTTGGGATTGGTTTGTTTTTTGCCCAGCTATGAAACCAGTTGACATTTTGAAGTTTTTGAAAAAAAAAATTGAGAGAAGCTTCTTCAAATGTTTGCGAGAAAAATAGAGTAAAAAATAGTGCTGGAAAATTACCTGTGTATGAAAGTATTTGAAAATGTGGCGGCTCAGTATTAGGGTAACCAGATGTGCTGTTTTTAAAGGGACAGTCCCATATTTAAGCCTTCCTGCAGGTGTCCCTACTTTGTGTTAAAAATGAGGAAATTATCCTTATTTTCTCTCTCTCCCCTCCCATCAGAGCTGGTGGTCAGATCCTTGCTCACCAGCCACCCTGCCATCAGCGTGGTGAGTGTTGTGGGTCCGTTGGCTAATGATGGGGATATGGGCACAAGGCTGGAGGTTGGGCAAACTGCAGAGTGCAGGTCTGGCCACTCCCCCTTGTGCTTTTTCAGTGCAGTTCCTGCTGCACGCCAGCTCTTGGCCAGCAGGCCCCCTCATCTCCTCCTTTTCCAGCCAGCACTGGCTGCTCGCTGTGGTGGCTGGTGGGTGCTGGCAGGTGGTGGCCTGTTTCATGTTGCCTCTGTTGCCCACCCATCGTCCTTTTATATGCTCCCTCTTTCAGTGTTCAGTGTCCTCTCCCAGCTGTGCCTCCCAACTGCGCTGCTGCTCCATATCCCCCTAGGCGAGGCACATCCCTGGTGCAGAATGAATCCTGGGTACTTCCTACCCACGCAGTAACTGGGGGGCAAGAGGTGGTTGGGTTATGTTGGTGGCCAACAGCAGGTTGGAGCTGTGAGCTGCCTTTCTAGGGGCAGGAAGGGACAAACCAGAGGGGAGCGGGAGGATGGGAAGGGGGAAGAGATGTCCTCTGCCAAGATATGGGCCAAGTCATCCCTACCCCTTGCAGCTGGAAGCCCTTCCTTCCTACACAGGGCCAAAAGGCGGGTGCTAGCCACTAATAGTGTCTGCGTGTCCAGTTATGCCAGACAAATAATAAGATAAGAAAAATTGTTATAGGGTCAAAGTTACCACATTTTGGGGCACCTGGAAGTTCTTCTACCTTTTCTGATCCCTTGGTCTGGTCCTTTCTGGTCTGATATTTTCCAGTTTGGTTACGTCTAGACTACATGGGTCTGTCGACGGAGCCATGTAAAATAGTTTATTCGGCATAGTCAAAGAAGCGGGGATTTAAATAATCCCTGCTTCATTAAAATAAAAATGGCCACCGCGCTGTGCTGAAGATCAGCTGATACAGCACAGCATGGCAGTGTAGACGCGGCGCCATCAACAAAGGAGGCCTTTGTCGACCACTCCGGTATGCCTCATGAAGAAGGTATAGCCTTCTTTGACTATGCCGAATACACTATTTTACATGGCTCTGTCGACGGAGCCAAGTAGTCTAGACGTAGCCTTTGGGTCCATGTTCCCTGTACACTTTTTATATTACAGATTATATAGTCTTTATCCAATAGACTTTTAGCACATCAACCCTTTTGATTTTAGGTAATCCAGACATTTCATGTGTACAAACCTCGCTTACCCAAATTCTTTATTTTTCCTCTTGGTTTTGCCATTTCTTGGTCATGCTGTTTTTGTGTCACCTTACCCTCTGTTTTCCCAGGAAAAAAAAGGGGAAGGTAATTTATTATTATATAATATGTATTCCTGCTTCTGTCTTCCATCACAACATGTGATCTTCATCTAATAGCAATAGCATTTTAAGCATATTAACCAGTCTGTGTAAAGGGTGAATTGACAAAGCCACACTTATGCCAACTAGGACTTGGCCTCAGTGTTACCTCATCAGAACTCATTCACTATGCATAATTAATTATAAATCATTAAAAATATAGCTATCAAAGCTCTTAATCTTGCTATTAACAATTCTTCTATGTCAGTGGCATAAGTCAATACATGTGTATTATCTTCCCTTAATTATTAGAAAGAGGAGGAGTTATGGGGAAAAGTGATGATCTTTTATTGTCAACATTGCTTATCATCTTTAAACATGGCCTTTTCTTTCAAAGTCCAGGATTTGCTATTGAATTCCTTTTAATGATATCCCAGCACTCCCCAGTGATTTTAGTACTTGCAGGAAACTGTAACTCCCCCATTGAGCCAGAATATAATGCCTCACCCATTAAGGTACATAAAACATGTATAATGATGATATAATAGTTTCTGACTATTCCATGTGTTTATAGTATCTTTTGCATTGGGCACACTATCAAATGGAAAAGAAAGAAGATACATGTGTGTGTTGTCAGCAATATGCCTGTTGTAGTATTAGCAAGAAACTTAATTATTTTTGGAAGCGTGATTTTTCCTGTATGATTTATGAAATAATTATTTAAATGAATAGAATAACAAGAATGAAGAAATGAGAATTTGCTACTGTGTCATATACTGTAATATATCATGCTTATAAATATGCTCGGTCTAAGAATCGTGTTTGAAAAGGTGTCTTTTTTGTTTTTTAAGTAGACCAGTTAATTAACAGAGGACAAGGCAGTACACATAACAATAAAAATCAAGATGTGTCTCACATTGCATTTGGATCCAAGGTCCTTGGACCACCTCCACCTTCTGGGAGAAGATTCAATGCAAGGACATCTGGAGAGGTAGGAGGAAGCGTTAAAGTATCAAAACCAGTTCCACTTCCCTGATAGGAGCAACTTCAGTTATCTCTTGGGAGCCAAACTCCAGCTTGTTTGACTGCAACAGTAGAACTGTAGTTTTGCAAGAAGGTTTTCTTCAGAATTCAGTTCTTATGTCTTGAGAAAATTTCTTTATTTTCAAAGTGCTGATTTTGTTTTTGTAACTAAAAGTCAGAATGAAGCAGACATGGAGCCCCGCAGCCCCACAGGGGCCATGGTTTGCCTTTCCTGGCCAATGGGAGTGTCGGGAAGTGCCACAGCCTCAGGGATGTGCTGGCCACCACTGGGAGCTGCAGGGGGCCAGGCCTGTGGATGGTCAACACAAGCAAAATGTCTCGCAGCTCACCAGAAGCTTACCCCGACGGGCTGCGAGCCAAAGCTCCCTAGCACCTGCCCTAGTCATAGCAGAATGCCTTCAGCAAGGGAGGCTGAGAGAAACTAGCTCCTCCGGAGAAGAGCAGTGGTTCTTGTGATGGGAAAGGGATTAAAAAGTATGGTTCTAAGTCTGTTTAATAAATTATAAGATGCCTCAATTGGTTCCATATAAAAACAGTGTGTTCGCAATGTGAATGATCAATAAGTTGCAGGACCCCATCACACATTAAACGCATTCTAAGGGATCACCCGTGCTCCTATAACCTCAAAAAATGACACTGGCCTCTGCTCAATAATAGCCTCCTATTTGTAGCTTTTCACAACAGAGAATGCCCTGGTGGCAGTCCCACAAGTCATGTCACCTCATTCCTTTTACAGTTTCTCTCCTATCACGGCGTGCCCCTGGGCTTCTCACCACCATAAGAGGGAGTCAGCATCTCCCTGTCCCTACAGTACCTGCCCAGCAACTCAGGATGTAATCCGGCACATGCCTTTCATCTTCCATCGCCTCCATTTCTTCCCTCTCCTATTAATTTTTCTTTGCCTTTCCCAACACACAGTTCTCGCTCATCTGCAGTGTCTGAACCTTTGCTGAAAAAGTATCTAGCAGTTGCTTTGGTCACGGTCTGTCATTAACCCAGATGCCAACACCATCGAGATCCCAGGTTTTTTCAGAAACTCACTTTGCTCAGCAGAATCCTAAAATGTGTTTACAAGAGGTTTCAAACTTGGGTCGTGGATCTGCCAGGGAAAGCACCGGGTGGGCCCATGGCGCTTTGTTAGGACACTGCGTTGTGCAGCTTCCCGTGGCTGGACATGGCAAACCAGGCCCTATGGGAGCGGGCGGAGCTTTAGAGGAAACAGAGTCACGTGCCCACCAGGGCTTTCCCTGGCTGGTCTGCCACCCAGGTTTGAAACCCCCTACCCTAGAGAGTACTGGGTGGAGCTCAGGATTTTGAAGGTGTCAGGCATTGGGCTAACAGTGAGAAAGTCGCCCCAAACAAGGAAGAGGTGCCATGATTTTTTTCCTACAAAGTTAATGTTAAAAAAAAAAAAAAAAAAAAAAAAGGAATGAGGAAAATCGATTATAAAAAATAAATGTAATCCAGAATCTGTTTTAGTGTAGTTTGGAGACTGATTGTAAAACTGTTACATCCCCTTTCATTCAGTATTTGTTTTCTTAAGATAATAAAGTCTTTGGGTAGCCGAAATAGCAGATCATGCCAACAGCTGACATTAGAAAAAGGAAGCGAGTCGATACGAGATACCAAGAAGTCTGAACCATCTCCCTCACCATTCTGTGAGCCTTTTGATCAAGGAGACAAAGAAAATATTCACCAAACAAATCCAATTACAAGTCACAATGGTAAGACACTAAAGTGAACTGTATGTGATGACTGATTTATTGCAGTAATATCAAACAGCTTGTGTAAAGCCATGTTTCAGCTACAGAAGCTTTCACATGCCTCTCACTTAAATGTGAGCCTCTTCATCGCTTGAGTTTAGTAATGTTTTTGTGAAGTTTGCTAATTATTGAAGACACTTGTGGGAGACAATGTTTGTTCCTTCCCAAACTCTCCTGTCTTCCTATTTGATAATCCCATGACTGAAATCATAATGGTGAGGATGATATTATAGGCAGAGCTGGTCATTTTAAGAATGCTTGACACTTTCCCATTATAAACCCCGTTATTTTCCGTTGCATGCAACTTTGCCAGACTTTAATAATCTCAGCTAAAGATTTCCAGGTTTGCTGTAGGCGGAATTATTTTTAAAAGTTTCAGCGAAGATAGTTCTGCCATTTCTTAAAAAGTTAGGGCCAACTAGGATGCTTCACCAGTGTTAACAGTGTTTCTAGCCATCTATGTGAAGAGTTCCAATGCCTCCATGCTTTGAGGGGGATACCTGTGGGGGCAGTGAGATACGTTTGTTGTCTTCAGGAAAAGTTATCCCTATGTGGCCAGAGTACAAGAGGCTGGCTGAGCTTCCTCCTAATTCTAAGAAAATCCCTATCTGACTCCAGATAGCCCACAAGCAAAGCAACAGCTGCACCACATTGTTTGATCAAGAAAAAAGTATGTTGTGCTGGGATCCAGGAGGCCTTGAATTCTAGCCTAAGCTCTTCCGCTGACTTACTAATGATTGTGTTCACTTCATAGCCTTCATTACTGAGCAATACTTCATACCGCCTGTCTTAGAAAAAAGCAGGTATAATAATGTACATGCACACATGGCGTGACTGAGCATTTACACAAGTTCTCTAAAACAGCTGGAACTAGGAGCAAATCTCTAATATAGAAAACCCAAGTCTCACCCACTTAGGAATGCTACATTTCAGAAGGAATCTGCATGTTTGGCTGTACTGCTTATAACCACTAGCTGACAAATGCTGCCTTCAAGAATAAGAACCTAGTAATCCTGACTTCCTGCACTCTTCTGTTGACTAGCTACTAGTTAAGTAAACCACTGGAAAAAGACGTACAGTGTATCTTCTCTTTCCCAGAGAACACAGTATCCTGCTGCTACTTAACTGTATACTATTGGTGCAAAAGTACCCTACTTAATTTAGTGTGTTCCAGGGGGACAGTGAATGAGGCAGAGGTTTGCAGAAAGAGAGAGAACACTCTCCTGTGTTTGTAACAGACGGAGACTCGGAAAAGCTCAGTTCTGTTCCTGACTCTTCCTCAAACCGCCTACGTTATGCTCGGCAAGAGTAATGCAAGTTTTTGGATTCTGTGCAGGTGAAATCTTATGGCCCCTGATGAATAGGATGTCAGACTAGTTGATTCAGTGGTACCTTCTGATGTTACACTCTGTGAATATATGATGTGTGTGCAAGGTGGATGAATAAATAATTCACAACCACCTTTAATTCTGGCAATTCCTAACTCAGGTGTTTGACTTTGCAGCCTTATTGTGCTTTTAGCGAAGCTCTTGTGCATGTAACTGTATTCATTTCTTCAGCAACAAATCCAGCCTCCGAGTCTGTGTTGTGGAGAGTATAATGTTGTGAAATCACAAATATCAAAAGGTTAGAAATAGCTAAGAGCTTATCTTCACAGTAAATTACTGCTCAGCAAGCCAGGGCGTTACTCTGTTGTGCCACTTGTGCTGCGTGGACCCTGTTACATCGCTCTGGGACTTGTGCTATGCCATAGCAAAGATTATTGCACATTATTGCACATCATGCTAGCACGTTGCAGATTCATATCAGAGCTTGCTGCACGGGAACTTGCCAGTAGTCAAGCGCCAAGGAAACTGGTCACTATGTAAATAGACTCCATTGTTAAAGCAGTTTGAAAGACTCATCCAAGACATGATCCCACACCATTGATGTCAATGAGAGCTTTGCAGCTGTGATGGATTCCAGCCCCCGTGGTGCTGGGTCCCCAGTATCCTGTCATGTTGAGTCTGACACGCTAGTCTGCTGCAGCACAGACACAGGGTCTGGGCCATGCCCCCAAAGCTTCAGAACTTAACTGAAAACAGCCCAGCAAGACACCTGTCTCCAGCAGTCAGATACCCAGCCCCTCTAGAGGCCAACGCCCCAGATAAATCCATCTCATGCTGTATAGAGATCTACACGGCACAATCTCCTGAAATTCACCCTCTTTTTCATTGTAAAGAGAGAGGTGTACAGACTCCTCGCCCCCCTCCCAGTAGCAATTCCTTACACTGGGTGGGTTAATAAGCAAAAGTCATTTTATGAAGTATAAAAGGTAGGATTTAAGTGGTCATAAAAGATAGCACACAGAACAGTGTTGGTTACTAAACAGAATAAAACAACACACAAGCTAAGCTTAATACAGTACAAAACTGGGTGTGTATGATATCTTACCCTCAAAGTTTTTCTAATAAGCGTCTTTCAGATTAGAAAGCCTTCCAGCTTGGTCCAAATCTTTCCCCGGTTCAGTCTTAGCTGAACTGCAGTCATCTTGGGTGGGGTAGCCAAGGAGAGCGGACAACCAAGTTTACCTCACTCCCCACTCTTAAATAGGTTTTGCAAAAGCCAGGAATCCTTTGTGTGGAGTCTCAATTTTCCCTTTGCTCTTGTGGGAAAAATACAACATCCACAATTCAAAGGGGTAACAAAATACATGACTATGCAGCACTTTAAAGACTAACAAGATGGTTTATTAGGTGATGAGCTTTCGTAGGCCAGACTCGCTTCCTCAGATCAAACTGTGGAAGAAAATTGTAATGACCATATATACCAAAGGGATACAATCAAAAAAAGTGAACACACATAAAAAGGACAAATCCTGCTGTAAAAGTGCCAATGCCTGAGATGATAGGGCATCCAGGATTTCCAGGCTTATGGATCTGGGTAGGAGATAGAATACCCATGGTCAAGGCTCTAGAGGTGTGTCCTTGTAGATCTGTTCCTGTGTTATTCAGGGAATTTCTTGGGTATGGAGTGCAGTTTCTTTTGGTACTGCTCAATGGGATCCATGGATAGTGACCGGTAGAATGTGGTGGGTGACACAGCCATGTGTCTTGGTAAGATCCACCATAGCCTGGTCCTCCCAGGCTACTGACCACTATTGCAGATCATTGTCCTGAGTACTAGGCCATCAAGTACTTAAAGTGTTACTGATGTCCCTCACATAGCATGACTACATTAATAACAAAGGTTTACACCTCCTATTTCTGATACGTGTATACAAAAATTCAGAAATTAGAACCTTTCCAGTGATATCTCACATGAAGGATCTCTCATAAAGCATATTCCAGCTATGAACATAAGAACAACCATACTAGGTCAAACCAACGGTCCATCTAGCTCAGTGGCCAGTATATCATATTCATAAGCGTATTCCCATCAAGAATATGGAATGGCCCATTGCAGCAGCATTGGCCTTTAATTCCTCTAGGGTGCTGCAGGAAACACTGAGCAAAAATTTCAGAAGCAGATTCCCAAGCTGTGCATGTGGGACAAGACCTGATGGATGATTTTCTGGTGGAAAGTCCACTTTCTCATATTATAATTTTTACCTTACTTTAAAATATTGCAATATAATGATTAGTAGAGGCACAAATAAATGAGCTCTACAATATCTAGAATTAGGAAATCTCCCTACAAGTAAAATTTCACAAAAATGAAAAATCTTCTCTACACACCAATACATTGTTCTTTCCAGTATTATTCCCTGAGAATGTGTCAAACACACTGGCTGTGTCTACACTGGGCCACTTATTTTCCGGCTGCTTTTCCGGAATAACTTGCCAGCTGTCTACACTGGCTGCTTGCTTTTCCGGAAAAGCAATGACGATCTACTGTAAAATTGTCAGTGTTTTTCCAGAAAAACTATGCTGCTCCCGTTCGGGCAAAAGTCCTTTTCCGGAAAAACTGTTCCGGAAAAGGGCCAGTGTAGACAGCACAGTAGTCTTTTCCACAAAAAAAGCCCCGATCGCGAAAATGACGATCGGGGCTTTTTTCCGGAAAAGCGCGTCTACATTGGCCACGGACGCTTTTCCGGAAAAAGTGCTTTTTTGGAAAAGCATCCTGCCAGGGTAGACGCGCTTTTTCCAGAAATACTTATAACAGAAAACTGTTCCGTTTTAAGCATTTCTGGAAAAGGGTGCCAGTGTAGACGTAGCCATTATGTAATTTCTATAACTTACTTACAATCATTATTTCAAAGTGAAAGTTTGGGGTTTTTTCCCTACTCAAATGTTAATGAAACAGCAGATCTGCACATCATGCAGCCCTGTCCACTAGAAGCACCATCCGAGACAAGAATGGATGTCGAAGGTTAGGGTTTAAAATGGCTGGCAAAATCGATCTGAGATAATCAATGGTATGGCAACTCATTTTGTGTTACTTTACATCTCTGTTCTGTCCAGGGTAAGAAACTCTCTCTGTTGTAAATTTTAGAGGATTCTGAACCAGTTCACATAAAATATGAATGTCTGTGCTGCAGGGGATTATGGAAATCAACCACTGTGCAATAGAATTGCTTTGGAGCATTGATAAAGATTTTCAGGATTAAACAAAGAGCACCAGAGCAGTGCATAAATAAAAAACCTCCAAGCTTTCATGATTAAAGGAAGGGAATTACATTATTCTTTAAACCTTATTCAACTTAACACCAAAAAAACCCCAGTCATTACGAAATTTGAAACTTTTACTCATCCCAGATGATAATTTTTGGTTTTAATTTTTATAGTGCCAGCATGGACCCACTTTCAGTTTTAAAGCTGAGGGGTTTAGACACGTAATACAGATTGAACCTCACTAGTCCAGAATTCTCTGGTCCAGAAACATCCAGCGTTCGGCAGATATGAGTTAGCTGAATGTCCACTCTTTGGGGGTGTGGCCAAGTTTCCTGCTGTCCCATAAAGTCTGTTTACACCAGTCCCTCCTCTCAGCATTCTGTGCTGTTATTTAGCTCTAATTTCCCCTAAATGGCCTCTCTCCGCCCACAAGCAGTGGCAGTGTTGGTAATGCTGCTGGACTAATGGTCGGCAATGTACAGCACACGTGCCAGAAGTGGCACATGAGCCGATTTTGAGTGACCTACGCAGTCCGCAGTGGGAGCTCCGGCCGTCCTTCCTCCCGCACAGAGTGGGGAGCCCACGCAGCTATAAGGCTTGGAGCACCAGCTCCGGCTTCTGGGTGCACGGGACAGGGGGAGGTGAAGAAAGCCCTGACCAGACCCGGCTTTCCACTCGTGTCCACCCCCAGTGTCCCCAGGAGCCGCTGCCGTTCCCCTCTTGCCTCCACAGGACAGCACAGGGACCACGCGCAGAGGCAGGACAGCCCCCTCCCCCCGAATTGAGGCCCCGCCCCTACATGTGCACCACTTCTGCTCCGCCCACCCCGGCCCTGCTGGCATGCAGGGGCCCGCAGGTAGGGGAGGGCGGGAAGAACTGCCCTGCCCCTGGGGGCTGGCCAGGACCCTCCCCAGACAATATAAGAAGGCGGGATCTGGGATGTCTAGAGTTGGGGGGAGATAAGGCAGAGAGGGGGGCTGGGCAAGAAGGAAGCAGTGGGGTGGGGGAGTCTACCCCCAGTGCCCCCAAGAGCCGCCTCTCTCTGGGGTGGGGACAAAAGTGATGTGGTCAGGGTGTGGGACAGACCTGCCAGCATGTGGGATGGGGTGTAGGAGGGAGCGAGGCCGGGTGGGAGGTAGGGTGCAGAAGCAGGCTGGATGTAGGGTGCCTGGCAGGGGAGAGGCAGCAAGAGCAAGAGAGTGTGCAGTGTGTGGCTGGGGGGAGGGTGCAGGAGCAAGAGAAAGGGTAGGAGCAAGCTGGGGGTGTGGGGTCTTGGTGGGGGAAGGGGAGTGAGTGAGGGGGATTGGGGCATGGGGGTCTGGGCATGAGGAGGGACACTTACCTGGTTTGGTGCCCTGTTACCCTCAGCAGGGAAAGGAGGGGAGGAGCTCAGCTCCCTCCTGGGCTTCCCAGTCCCATGACTGTCCAGTTCATTTGCCCTGCCAGAGACATTGGCTCCCAGGGTCCCCCCACAGCAGGGCTCTCAGGGACGCGCCACAGGCTACGAGCCAGCCAGCCCTGACACTGGGCTAGGTATACGGGGATCTCTCACCTGGTGCACAGAGGTAGCTGGCCTTGGGCTCTGTGCTGAGACATAGCCACCTCTGGGGTGGAACCGTGTAAAGGCAGCACTGCACAGTTGTTCAGTGGGTTTCAGGAACAACTGGTGGTTGATGCTAAAGGGGATAATGTTCCGTGCCCAGCTGCAGGGTGTGGGGGGGGGAGGATTTCTAGTTGTTAGAGCAGGGGGTGATTTCAGAGCAATGGACTGACCTGGACAGCCTTGTCCCCCCACATTGATCCAGGGCTTGCGCTCTGTCTGTCTGTCTGTCTGCCTTTGCCCCACTCCCTGGCATGGATCAAGCTGTGGGAAGTCCCTGGAGTCTGCTCCTTGCAAAGCCTCACTTGTGGAAGGGACCACACATTCCCATAGAACCATAGAGCTGGAAGAGACCTTGGAAGGCCATCAAGTCCAGTCCCCTGCCCAAGGCAGGACCAATCCCAACTAAATCAACCCAGCCAGGGCTTTGTCAAGCCGAGACTCAAACACCTCCAGGGATGGAGACTCCACTACTTCCCTAGGTAACCCATTCCAGTGCTTCACCACCCTCCTAGTGAAATAGTTTTTCCTAATATCCAACCTGGACCTCTCCCACCACAACTTGAGACCATTGCTCCTTGTTCTGCCATCTGTCACTACTGAGAACAGCCTCTCTCCATCCTCTTTGGAACCTCCCTTCAGGAAGTTGAAGGCTGCTCTCAAATCCCCCCTCACTCTTCTCGTCTGCAGACTAAATAGACCCAACTCCCTCAGCCTCTCCTCATAGGTCATATGCTCCGACCCCCTCATCATTTTGGTTGCCTCTGCTGGACCCTCTTCAATGCATCCACATTCTTCCTGTAATTGGGGGTCCAGAACTGGACACAATACTCCAGATGTGGCCTCCCCAGAGCTGAGTAAAGGGGAATAATCACTTCCCTGGATCTACTGGCAATGCTCCTCTTAATGCAACCTAATATGCCATTAGCCTTCTTGGCTACAAGGGCGCCCTGTTGACTCATATCCAGCTCATAAACTGTCTGTTTCACTGAACAATCAGTCGGGGGCTGCACGCAAGTGAGAAGCAAAAAACCAAAACCAAACCCTCACTGATGTGGCCCCTGGCTGAGCAGTAGAAAGACACTTCCCACATTCCCCTCACGCACCAGAGCCTAGAGGGGCCCGGCCTACTAGACGTCGTGTGCTCCACTCCATTTTGTTTGAATGTGCATGGTTGTCTTTATTGTGCAGTCTTGTGTTACTCTGTCTCCAGGGATGCCAGCAGATGAGCCCTTTTGAGAAAGGGAGGGGTCTGCTGCTGGACTCTGCTCTGCCCGCCTTCAAAGACTGCAGGAGGAACGGCCCATTGTCTGGCATGCATCTGCTGCTGGACTCTGCTCTGCCCGCCTTCAAAGACTGCAGGAGGAACGGCCCATTGTCTGGCATGCATCTGCTGCTGGACTCTGCTCTACCCACCTTCAAGGACTGCAGGAGGAACGGCCCAGTGTCTGGCATGCAATCTGGCAAGAAAAAGTCACAAGGAGGGGGGGCCCACATCTCATTTTGAAAGAAAAAATATCCAATAGTGAAATGAGCCTCGCCATTTTAAATAAAACATCACCGCTTTCCACGTAGAATCTGAGCTATGACTAGATACCTAAAATCACTGTACAGAAGCTGCTTTCAAAGAAAAGCAAATGTACCTACATCACTGGTATCATACCAAAGAACACAGCCCCCCCCCCCCCCCCCCCATCCATCTCTTGCTGAAGTAATCTCTTTAACATTTATGTTTTCAAAACAAACTTTTTTTAAAAAATAGGTAAAGCAAAATTGTTTTTATGTTCTCCTCAAGGCCCAAGTGTTACAGGAAGGAAGGCAAACCAACCATTAAGTTTCCTATAAAAAAGAGAACAGTGTAGGAGCTCTGAATTCCATGTTGCTGTAGCAGTCACTTAACCAAATAGTTTTAGAGGGGTAGCTGAGTTAGTCTGTAACTGGAAAAACTTTTAAAACCCAACAAATAGTCTAGCAGAGTCTTAAAGACTAACAAAACATGTCCATGGTATCGTGAGTTTTCGTGGTTACAACCCACTTCTTCAGATGAATGGAGTATTAAAAGTCCAGTTCCATAATAAATAGGGGATGGGGGGAAGGAAGGGGAAAAAATAGTGAATTAGAGTGTTCATGGTACATGAAGCTGATAGAGAGGGTGCAAAGTATCCATTGTTTGGTTGGTTGAGTCATTAGGATGTGGAAGGTAGTGTGCTAGCCAGGTAGTGTCTTTATTCATACCTTTGTGGTGGCTCCCAAAATTGTGCTTCCCTGTGTATTTGGTTTATAGAATTGTCCTGAAAGAACATGGTAACTCTGAGATCCATTAATGAGTGCCCAGGAAGGTTAAAGTGTTCTCCAACAGGTGTCTGTGTGTTGCCTTTTTGGATATCTGATTTGTGTCCATTCATTCTTTCCAGTAGAGACTGTCCAGTTTGGCCAATATACATGTGTCATGACCATGAGGGTTAGCCAGCAGCCTGGGGATTAAGGGGTTAACTATGTCCCTTACCTAGCCAGATATCTGCTCAGCCAATAGAAATGCAGATAGGGATTTCAAACTGAGACAAAGGAATTTTTGGTTTTTCCCTCCTTTGTCTCTGGGGAGTGTCTCTCCAGCTACTGAGGGGGACAGACAAAATGTCTTGCTCCAAGAAAAGACTCTTCACTATCTGTAGGTAGGGTAAAATTTAGATAAATCCCTTAGGTTTTATGGCTTGGGAATGGGAATCTGATGTCTGTGCATTTAAAAATGGGGTTTCCTCTCCTTTGTAACTACGTTCTTGGCCCATGGGGGGTCTCCCCATGAGCATATTAATTGATGACTTTTCCATCTAGTCATTATGCTTGTAACAAGAGTATTGTGGTGATAATAAAAGTTCTTTCTCTTTCTTTTTTTATTAACCTGATATTGGTTAAGTTTTTTGTATCCTGGTTTTTACTTAAGGGCTGAGATTTCCGAAATGATCTCACCCCTGGTTTCTTATCATTACTTGGTGGTGGCAGCGGATTGTTATCCCAAAATCTAGGTTTTTAAGATTTTGTGGGGAAGTTTTATATCAAAGCCCGGTAGATAAGGTTTTAGGGTACTTTTGCGCACCCCCACTTCTGCATTTATCGTTCCAGAGTGGGGAATAAGTCTTGGCAACATTGCAGAGGGGCATTGCTGGCATTTGATGGCATAGATCCCATTAGTGGATGCGCACTTAAATGAGCCTCTGATGTAGTGGCTCATGTGTTTGGGTCCAGTGGTGAAATCACTGGTGTAGATGTGTGGACAGAGTTGGCTCCTCGGATGATTGCAGGGGTGGGTTCCTGGATGATTATGATGGAGATATGCTGCGTGGTTACTGGTTCTATCAGCTTCTTGTAACATGGACACTCTAATTCACTATTTTTTCCCTTCCTTCCCCCCCTGCCATCCCCTGTTTATTTTGGAACTGGACTTTTAATACTCCGTTCATCTGAGGAAGTGGGTTGCACCCACGAAAGCTCATGATCCCATCTACATGTTTTGCTAGTCAGTAAGGCACTGCTAGACTAGTTGTTGTTTTTTAAGTTTAACCAAACAGGTTAGAGTTTCTAGAGTGTTTGATTTCATTAACTAGCCTTACAAAATATGTATCTGATTCTTTTGACGACTTCTTGTCCATGAAATAGTTTTTAAAATCTGTTAGTTTATTTTAAATTGAAACCTCTTTTGGTAGGAAAGAAATTTCCAGCTTCAGTTATTAATCTTCAAATAGAGCATAAAAAAAAGGGAAAAGGGTATATGATCTCTCTGGCGCTCAATTCATGGAGTTTTGCTACTGATTTCAGTAGGAAAATTGGGATCAGGTCCCTGTACTACAAAGGCTGCCTGAAGAAAAACACATTTTACATTTCCAGTTCTCCATATAATGAAAATGTGTTTTATGTTGCCCTATTCAGAATGAATGTTAAAATGTTAAATACCACTAGTATTTTCATTTGTGATTGTCTCCTGTTAAAGGATCGCTCGTGTTACCTTGTGGTACTGTCTTTGCTGTTTATAATGGAAATTCTTCAGATTTGTGGCAGAGACCACATAAACATATCTTCCCTTGCAGGTGTGCAATACTTTCACAAAGGTAAATTGTTTCTGAGCAAGAGAAGAAATAAAATGAATGAATATAGTTTATAGTTTGTCAGTCTTATTTATGCAATGTTGAAACCTTCATTAAAATGTAAGGCTGCAATTAGAAACTCTAGCATAAATCTAACTGTGTAGAGAAACTAATTAGATGTTTAGGTGATCATTCTTGCATTTATCTTGTTTGCTGCAATATTGTGATTACACAGTAATTTACATATTTTCCGAAGAAAATACACCAAATTATTCATTACAATTGATATGGAAATACTTGAGGTAAAAAGAGGTGCCAGTATAATAAGTGGTTGAGAGATAAAAGGATTTGGTTTGGTCTAGAACACCCCATCTCATTCACTGGTAGACAATTCATGATGGTGTATTAGCCACAGGTCTCACAAGTTGTTGAACCACATAGCAGGTGTCAAATGTCATTCTATAGTCCTCTGTATTTTCATATTTTCACAGTGAATATTACCCTAGAAATCAATAACAGTCAATAAACTAATATGTTTGCTGTTTATGTGTATGCTCAGCTTATTGCTAATTTGAGGTCATTTAATTAACATCTCTGGAGAGCACCATTTGGCTTTTCCAGGTCCTAAGACTTCTTGATTCTTAGGAAACAAAGTCTAGTGAAAGCAAAGCATCACAAAGTAAGGTGAAATGGCCCTTGCAATACACAAGATCTTTCAAATAATCTGTTATACTTCTTCATTACTTTTTGATACTGGGATTTCAAACATTTTTATCTATATTCAAGTATGAATTCCTACAGCTACTGCGCTGAGTTAATAAAATAGAGAGAAGTCGCCGAAAAATGAGACATGGTGGATTGATTGTAATCATAAACCCATGATTGAAGTAGATAACCTTTATTTAAAGCATGGGTTCCCAAACTGGTGTGTGTGCCCCCGGGGGGGGGGGGGGGCGCGAGGCGACGCAGCCTTCCCTCTCCCATCAAGTTTTGCTGCCCTGTTCCGTTCCTTTTTTCCTTTTTTTTTCCCCCTCAAGTTTTGCTGCTATTTGGGTGTGTGTGAGGGTTTTTCAAAAATCAAAAAGGAGGGTGTGATGCCAAAAAGTTTGGGAACCACTGATTTAAATCATCAGTTTTATTATTGCTTTGCCTTTTTAGTTTTCAATTATTTTCCTAAAGAAAGGCTGAATCTTCTCAGTTGATAGCCATTAAAATGTTGCTTTGTAGCTAAATTGCCTTTACACTAAATGTGGTGGTGCTTTTTGCTAACCAGGGGTATGTCTACACTACCCCACTAGTTCAAACTAGCGGGGTAATGTAGGCATACCGCACTTGCAAATGAAGCCCAGGATTTGAATTTCCCGGGCTTCATTTGCATAAGCCGGGCGCCGCCATTTTTAAATCCCGGCTGGTTCGAACCCCGTGCCGCGCGGCTACACGCGGCACGAACTAGGTAGTTCGAACTAGGCTTTCTAGTTCGAACTACAGTTACTCCTCATTCCACGAGGAGTAACGGTAGTTCGAACTAGGAAGCCTAGTTCGAACTACCTAGTTCGTGCCGCGTGTAGCCGCGCGGCACGGGGTTCGAACCAGCCGGGATTTAAAAATGGCAGCGCCCGGCTTATGCAAATTAAGCCCGGGAAATTCAAATCCTGGGCTTCATTTGCAAGTGCGGTATGCCTACATTACCGTCCTAGTTCGAACTAGGAGGGTAGTGTAGACATACCCCAGGAGACTAGACTATTGTCCAGATTTTTAAAACTCATGAAGCATTGCTGTGCTCACCATTGCAACATCTAACTGATTTAGGAGCCTAGATATGATTAGGCACTTGGAGTGCAATCAGTGGGATTGGCAACCAGTGGGATTTAGTCTCTTAAATTACCTTTGAAAATGAGATTTAGGCTCCTCAATGAGAGAGGTGTTGCAACACTGAATATTGCATACTTGTTTACATTTGAGCCTATAGCTAGATATATTTAAGCTCCTGTATAGCTTAACTTTCATTTATTCTGAATCTTGATATTTAGAATGTTTATGTTAGAAATGGTGAATAGGGCATTTTTATTTACTACATTATTTTTTTTACTTGTAATCCATGTCAAGACCTGCTTGGGTAGAAATTACAATGCACATAAAGCATTTTACATTTTTATAGTTAAAATAAACTAAATTTAATGTGCTGGATACATAAGAAAAAATTATCAGACTTTTACCTTCATATGGTTAAGGTAAATGTAGAGTAACAACTACAATTTTATGTTTAGATGGTTCAGCCAGATAATTACATCTGCATAATGCTGTGATGCCTCCTTCGTATTTCTGAATCGGAAATTGAAATGTTATATATGATCTTTTCTGGGCAACCACAGTCGAACACTGAAGAGTCTTTACATTTGTGCAGCAAGTATCCGCATCTGCCATGGTTTGTGGTACTTTAGTGTACCTTGATTTTTTAGGTCAGCCTTTATCAACTTGGTCTAAAGAGATTACTGGAAAATGTCTTGGTCTTCTGAATCTCATAGGCTTTAGTTTAAAGGGACATTAAGACAATCTGTCCTTAAGCAAAGCAGTTTACTGATGTACTAGGGGCAACTCATGTACAAGATAAGTAGAAGCAATAAGGAGTCCTGTAGCACCTTATAGACTAACAGATGTATTGGAGCATAAGCTTTTGTGGGCAAAGACCCACTGTGCAGATCCAGACTAATACAGCTACCCCTCTGATACAAGATAAGTAGAGTAACTGATATCGTTTCTCCATCTCCTGAGGCCGGTTTGTGGTAGAAGTTGCCTTTTAAAGTTAAGTTCCTACCCCTACCTCAACAAGAGTCTGGTAGGACTGAGCCCTTCTTTTGTCAATAGCCAGTTTGAATAGCATTGCAAAAATCACAACCGTTCTAGAGCAAGCCAGTCACAAACAGCTATTTCTCCAAAGCTGCTACTCATTCCAGTTTCCTCATCCTCTTTGCCTCGGCTGCGTTAGACCAGAATCTAAGGTTTACCAATAGAGCTCCTGTAGCTCCTCTACCGGTTCCCTGAGGCTGCTTGAATGGGTCATTTGTGTATGTTGTTAAACTATGGAGAGTGGCTTGAATGCCATATTGATAGTCCAGTTCTTGTTCCTCTGTTCAGCAGTGATAAGGCTTGTTGCAGCTATTAAAGAGCTACTTCAGCCTTACCATTTAGCACTTTATTTTGAGGTTTATATTTTTATGTTGGGGATGGTAACTGCTTTATGAAGCCAGTCAGTTTCAAGAGTTAGTAACTTATCCATGCTACACTACATTTAATGAAGAGAAAGGACTGATGCGTACTTGAGCAATTCTTCTCTCAGATGCTGTTTGAGATCCACCTGAATAAATCAGGTTGGTACTTTTTTCTCTATCACCACTCCAAATGGTAAAATATATCTTAACAAGGTGAGTGTAAGAATGGACTTTTCATTTCAGTAGTTTTCTGTTTGTTTTAAACCTGGCAGATTAACGCTGCGTGCCAGAGAACTCAGTGAAATGAGCATCTTTGTGCATTTTTCACAGCACACCATTTTTCAGCTGAGCTTTAGTTTCATATATAAATTTAAACCATTTTTCGGGGCCTGAAACAAAATACGTGATGTTAGTGGGGGTGGCAGGGTAAATAACTTTTTGCACTTTCTGCACAGCATGTGACACGTTTTAGAAAATCCTGTTCACAAAAAACATTAATATAAAAAACGCCATCAATGACCAAATATAATAAATATGCTGTACTGGAAGTACAAAGGACTCAACTGCCAGAGGTGTTAATTGTAATTTCAGATTTGTAAATTCCTTGTACATTGTTACAACTGAAGCAGACTATTGCCAGCAAATGAACTGCATGACCAATACATTTTTTTGTTAAACTTTTGGCACGCTACAAGATTTCTAGAAAGCAACACGACTTTTTTCATGGCCATCTTTAAAAACATAAGAGAATAAAGGTTTTGACATAACAACCTCTATGAGGTATAACTTTAATATTGCACTCCTGTGTAGAGTTTATTTAAATGTTATATGCTGAAATAAATATTTTATTGAACACTGACATTATTTTTATACTCCAACATTTTGTAAATTTCAGATGAATGGGTATTTCCTGAAAATTGCAGTAACAGTTATCAGGTGGATTCCAGTGGACAGTCAATAGCTGCCCAAAATACAGCCTGCAGTAATTTATCCCTGTCTCTGGATACTGATGCTGAAAGTGGAAACAAGAAAACAGGTGAACACCAAATAAACCATAAAGAGATTTTTACATTTTCATCGAGGCCTCGATCAGCTCCTCATGGGAAGTCCCCAAATATGTCACCAGAAGGCAGCATGCCTCCTTTGGATTTCAATGAGGACATTGATGGGGTCTGTAGAGGAGCCCAAATGGAAGATGATTTTTATGGAAGTGACAGCAATGAAGAGGTGAGCTGCTTGATACGTACAATACTTGATAAAGTTTTAAAATGCTGAGGGTGAGATTCTGCCCTCTGGGTCATGGCTAGACAAGGAAGTGAAGCCCTCCCCATGACACATGCTGCTGAATGGAGAAGTAAGTTAATCATGCTCAGTTTGGGTGCATCTACGCTGCAGGGCTTAACTCAAAGTAAGTTACGCAAATTGAGCTACATCAATTGCGTACCTTATTTTGAAATAGGGAGCATCTACACAGCACTTATTTCAAAATAGAGCCCTCTTCTTCCGACTTCCCTTCCTCCTCGTACAATGAGGGTTACAGGAGTTGGAGTAAGAAGTCCTCTAGCTTGACAGTATTTTGACACTATTTTGAAATAACTGCCTGCTATGTAGATACGGACTAAGTTATTTTGGAATAGCGCTAGTTATTTTGAAATAGTATTGCAGTGTAGATGTACCCTTTGTGTGTCTGGATGCAGGGGAGGATGGGGAAATAGAGTTCTGTCCACTTTGCAAGTTAGGTAAGGGAGCAACACACCCCCAATCACCCCAAACGTCCAGAGCTGAATGTAAGAGCTTAATCTCACTCTTCATACATTTATATGGACTATGCGAAGGGATCGCTGTGCTCACCATCACGTCAGAATGCAGCCCAGACATCCTGCCCGTATAATGGTCCTCCGCAGCACTTCATAGTGTTTCGGGTTAGGAATTGAAACCCTCTTTGTGTAACACAAATTGTAGGGGAATGTAGGTTGTCAGCGTGTGATTTAACTGCTTGGATTTGACGCAAAAGCTGAGTCTGATACTTGATTTCACTCATTGGCCACCACTTCATTTTTACATCTTGTCTGAAATGTGGCAATGCCAGGTATAGTTCTGGGAGGTTATTCTTTTGCAACGTGAAAAATGTTGAGAACTTGGATTGGTTAGAGAAGATAGAAAAATCACCAACTGGTAATATATTTATAAAAATGAAGCAGGTTGTCATGTCAGTGCACAGTTGCATCAAGTTGTTATGGCAACTGCTTTTAGTTCTGCCTTTATTAACATTCCAGTCTATTTCATTTTTAATTATAGAAGTGTTTCTTATCATTCTAATCATTTTCTCACAGACTGGGAAGGAAGTACAACAGAGTTATGTGATAGCAAGATAGATGAAACTTTGCAAAAATACTGTTCCATTCCTCCTGGGAAATTATTTTGCAGATGCTAACTGTAACCAAAAGAAAATCTCAGAGCTTTTTATTGTATGTTTTCTTTTCTTTTCACCTTAGACCTGTCAGACCTCATTATTTCAAAGATGGTCCTAGAATTTCAGGGTTAAACCAATTAAAGTTGAGATAATGAATCATGAACAATGAGGGGGTCTTGTCTCTACCATATGGTGTCTGTTTTGGAATTTTTTAAAATCCACAGAGATTTTCTATGTCAATTACGCTCAAGAAAATCAGACGGGTTACTAACTAAAGGTAGATTAAGAAGACATTCTAAAACATATCATTATGTTAAAAACTTTTTTCTGTGTTGTAAATCTTGGTATTTGATTCCTACATGCTCATAATTACATCTGTGTGTGTGTGTGTGTGTATATATATATATATATATATATATATATATATATATATATATATATATATATATACAAAACACACAATGCAGCTAAATTCTTTTTTTCTTAAATTTAAACCAAATTGCAGGACACATATTCCAGTTCAAATATCTTTCCAATGTAGAGAACCAGTGTTTCCTCTTACTCTTATTTATTACTTTGTACCAACATAATGCTTAAATAAACCTCTAATCCCCTGTTTCTGCAAGGTTTTGTGCTCTCTTGGCCCTTTGGCGTTAGCATTAGTGGAGGATGTATGGTGCTGCTCAGGATGAGACTGGTAGCTCTTTCTGTACTACGGAATAGACTTAACGGCATATGGCTAACCAGAATGTAATAACGGCAAGTTTCATGTATTTCCCAAGTACCCTTGAGCTTTCACGTCATAGGGCATACATGGCAGCGTTGGCCAAACTTGCAAAGGCTTTACACTCAACTTGATAGACCTGGTGGGTGGCACAGTGCGTATAGAAATTGGACTAAAAGAAGATGACCTGTCTGTCTATAATACATTCACTTGGAATGCTAATGCTGTAATTCAGGGCATGTTCTAGGCAGGAATTGCAGAATTCATTGATTTGAGGAGAATCAGAAAGCGAAAAAGAGGGAAAATGGGGACTGTGGAGCAGCTATCATCTGATTATCACAGCCACAGATAATTGGAGAGTTGCTTAAAGCAACAGATCAGTGGTTCTCAACCACGAGTACATGCATCTGTGGGGGAATGCAGAGATCTTCCAGGGAGTACATCAACTCAGCTAGACTGGTGCCTTTTTTTAATATAGGCTGCATAAAAAGCACAAGCAAAGTCAGTACAAACTAAAATTTCATACAGGCAATGACTTGTTTGTACTGCTCTATGTATTATATAGTGAAATGTATGTATGATATTTATATTCCAATTAATTTATAATTACATGATCAAATGAGAAAGTAAGCAGTTTTTCATAAGTGTGCTCTGACGTGTCCTCTTTCCTAAGAAACATGGTACCATTTAGTTCCTTGTAATACTCTTTGTAGCAACTGTTCTCATTTCCCACAGAGACATACCAATAGTTATTTTCACTGCCGTGAGTGAATGTCTATCTTAAGTACAGTTAGAGAATTCCATATGCTGCATAATGTTTCCCATTATATCATCATAATCATTGTGTTTTCCAAGGAGTGTGGCAAATGATCAATTATCTGACAGGTACATGTACAATTATTCGTGGTTCCTTCAGAAAAAAATAGACTGGAGGTTATTCCTTCCTGTCAGGAACAGAAGATTTTAAATATTGTATAAACTAAAACTGTCATATGCCAGTAATTACAAAGAAGGCCTTTCAGTTAATTTATTATCTTTTAATATTGATTATGTTAAATTATGTCAGTATGACAGCTAGATAAAATCTACATGTATAATCCAAAAAGATCATTTAAAATAAACAAACCTACACTGCAATAACAATTATAGTTTTTGTTTAATTTCACTACCAGTTTATAATTCAGAGTTAAGGCTTTTTTCTGTGAAAGAAAAGTCAATGAACCAAAAAATATTTAGCTTTCTTTATTTTGCTTTTATTTTTGCACATATGTGTTTTGTGTTACTTCTGTAGTCGGCTGTATATTGATAGTCTGGATGCTCATTTAATTTTCAAATCATTCTCTACTTTGAACTACAAAAACAAACTATAGAAAAATGTTTCATGGTAGATTATAAAGTCAAGACTACCACAGAGAAAACATGGTTCTAGAAAATGGCAATTAGCCACGATGGGTAGGAATGGTGTTTGGCAGACGCTGGGAATAGGTCACAGGATGGATCACTTTATGATTCCCTGTTCTGTTCATTCCCTCTGTGGCATCTGGCATTGGCCGCCGTCAGCAGACATGATACTGAGCTAGATGGACCTTTGGTCTGACCCGGTATGGCCCTTTTTACATAAAAGCCAAGAACTGGGCATGAGAATTCTGACTTTGATTACCTTTTATATTAGCACAGTCTAGGAAAAATCACTGAGAAAATGTCTTAATCTCAGGACAATATCTATTCACCCAACTTTGCCATTACTAAAATTAAAAAATTATATTTATTCACCCACTTAAGTTGCATTTTGCAAACCAACTCTAAAAATATCTTGAACATGATATGCAGTAGACACTAGATGTTCACTGTTTTGCTCAGTCTTTGAAAATCCCATCCAGTAAATTTATATCTAATTTTAAAAGTCAGAGAAAATTTTAAATAAGAAAAAATATTTTTTCTTCTCTGTGGGTCTATCACTTCTAGGCTTCTCTTTTTAGGTTACCGGTAGTTGTTTTGTGCATGTCACTTCTGATTGCTTTGTACAGTGCCTGGTATTTTGATGCCTAGGTTTGTATGATTTTATACGTACTAGATTTATTGAGTGCATGTATGTTGTCAGATAATACCATCACAATGGGATAAATAAGCCAGCTGTGATAATGAATTGTAAACTCACAGACAGGTGAAGCCAATATTGACAGATAGCTGGGTATTAAGGACACATTGCAAAAATAATGTTCTGTTTGATAGTTATAGATTCTGGCTCCTGACCTCTCACCTTGATTGAAATATTTGGGATATACTGAGCAGCAGGGAAAATTAGTCTGGACGATGATAGGGATGTAATAGTGCAGTCGATTAACGGATAAGCAGAAGCGTATCGGTTAATACTATAGACTACATGCATTTCTCACACACCCCGCCCCAGTAAATTTTTTAGCAGGCTGGCCAGTAGCCCAGCTCAGTCCCAGCTTGTGCCAGGTCCCTTACCTACCACCACTGCGGCTCTGCAGTTAAAGTGTATTAGGAGTTGGGCAGGCAGGCAGCCCAGCTCAGTCCTGGCTTGCGCCGGGTTCAAGAGTTCAGACCCCACCCTGGACAGCTGCTACTGCCATCCCATGCTGCTGCTTCTGTATCAGAGGCAGCAGCACAGGGCAACAGGCAGCTAGTCCACAAGGGCAGCTGGTTTTTAAACTGGCTCCCCTCATGGACCAGCTCCTGCCTGGCACCCCACACTGCTGCCTCTGATACAGGGGGCTCTCTGGGAGTGGGTCCGGAGCACACTGGCTGCCGGCCCCACCCCCGGGGACTATGGAATAGTGGAGTAACCAATAAGAATCTATGAGGTTCATCGACTATTCAATTAACCAATATTTAACATCCCTAGAGGATGATATAGTAGGGTAGAAAGAAGACTGGTCTCCTGTTCCTAAAGTTACTGGAATGAATAGATTTTAGGACCGTCCTGTTGAAGCATCTTCCTCCCAAACAGTATTTCTGTTGAGGAATGAGTCAAGTAGAAAACGTGTAAAGAATGAAGTTCTGTGCAGGCCACATATCTTAGGCTGGGGGAGAAGTCCATGCCCAAAGAAAATCATCAGGGCACAGAATTTCCACTTTAAGCTCTAGGGACCAAATTTGGATTTCACGCCAGGGCAAATTTGGAATCAGTGGAGTTTTTCTGGCTTTATATCAGTGGACGTGAAATCGGAATCTGTGCGCTTTCAGCAGGGAGAGTTATGCACTTGTAACTCGTGTAGTGAGTATCAGTGCATAGAGACTCACTAGCCTATGTGTAGGCTCTTTTGCTGGTTGGTTTGTAATCAAAAACCTCCCAAAATCCCCAGGTTTTCAAAATCCAGTGTTTGGATTTTTCTGATTTCTGCCCACATTTTGTACCTGCTTCGACTCAATGGGCCTGGCCCCTACCTCAGAGACAGCCTGTTGAATGGCACATGCCTGTGCACACCGCTTGGTGGGGTTTGCAGCTGTGGAGATGCGAGATGGGCAGGATGCCTGAGACTGCTGGACCACTGCAGTGACAGGCCATGGAGAACAGAAGGCTGCTGCCTGTGAGCACTACCCCCTCGACAGCGCCCCAGGCTACAGACCCTGTCTGCTTCCCTCCCACACTGGCACCCCCTCTTCCCATCAGGCATGCCCTCTTCCTGTCCATGCCCCCCATAAGTACTGGGCACCCTCACTCCCTTCCCCCACCTGGCATCCTCTGTCTTCACAGACAAGGCCAGCTCCCAGACTACTGTATGAGGCAACACAGTATGGGAAGGAGATGGGCAGCCCTTGGTAGGGAACAGGTTAAGAGCTGCTTAGAAAAGCTAAACATACACAAATCCATGGGCCCGGATTTAATGCATCCGAGGGTACTGAGGGAGTTGGCAAATGTCATTGTGGAGCCTGTGGCCATTATCTTTGAAAATTCATTGAGATCAGGAGAGGTCCTGGACAAATGGAAAAAGGCAAATGTAGTGCCCATCTTTAAAAAAGGGAAGGACAATCCAAGGAACTACAGACCAGTCAGCCTTACCTTAGTCCCCCAAAAATCATGGAGGGGATCCTCAAGGGATCCATTTTGAAGCACTTGGAAGAGGGGGAAGAGATCAGGAATAGTCAACATGGATTCACCAATGGCAAGTCATGCCTGACCAATCTGATTAGCTTCTACAATGAGGTAACTGGCTTTGAGGATATGGGGAAGTCAGTGGATGTGATCTACCTTGACTTTAGCAAGGCTTTTGATACTGTCTCCCAAAATATTCTTGCCAGCAAGTTAAGGGAGTATGGATTGGATAAATGGACTGGAAGGTGGATAGAAAGCTGGCTAGACTATTGGGCCCAATGGGTAGTGATCAACGGTTCAATGTCAGGTTGGAGGTCGGTTTCTAGTGGAGTGCCCCAAGGATCAGTTCTAGGGCCGGTTTTGTTCAGCATCTTTATTAATGACTTGGAAGAGGGGATGGATTTCACCCTCAGCAAGTTTGTGGATGGCACTAAGCAAGTGGGAGAGGTAGATATGTTGGAGGGCAGGGATAGAGTCCAGAGTGACCTAGACAGATTAGAGGATTGAACCAAAAAAATCAGATGAGGTTCAAGAAGGACAAGTGTAGAATCCTGCACTTCAGCGGAAGAATCCCAATCGTTGTTAAAGGCTGGGGACCGACTGGCTAAGTAGCAGTTCTGCAGAAAAGGACCTGGGGATTCCAGTGGATGAGAAGCTGGATATGAGTCAACAGTGTGCCCTTGTAGCCAAGAAGGCTAATGGCATATTAGGGTGCACTAGAAGGAGCATTGCCAGGAGATCTAGAGAAGTGATTATTCCCCTCTATTCGGCTCTGGTGAGGCCACATCTGGAGTATTGTGTCCAGTTCTGGGCCCCCCACTATAGAAAGGATGTGGGCGCATAGGAGAGGGTCCAGTGGAGGGTAACCAAAATCCTGAGGGGGCTAGAGCACATGAGCTACGAGGGGAGGCTGAGGGATTTGTGCTTATTTATCTGCAGAAGAGAAGAGCGAGGGGGGATTTGAGAGCAGCCTTCAGCTTCCTGAAGGGAGGTTCCAAAGAGGACAGAGAGAGGCTGTTCTCAGTAGTGATGGATGGCAGAACAAGGAGCAATGGTCTCAAGTTGCACTGGGGGAGGTCTAGGTTCGATATTAGGAAAAGCTATTTCCCTAGGCAGGTGGGGAAGCGCTGGGATGGGTTCCCTAGGGAGGGGCTGGAATCTCCATCCCTAGAGGTTTTGAAGTCCCGGTTTGACAAAGCCCTGGCTGGGATGATTGAGTTGGGATTGGCCCTGCTTTGGGTAGGGGGCTGGACTAGATGCCTCCTGAGGTCTCTTCCAGCCCTGGGATTCTATGATCCTTTGCCTCCCACCTGCTCCCTCCGCCCCATGAAAGCCCCTGAAAGTAGCTGGGCCCAGGGTCTTGTCACCACCCAGAGAGAGGGCACGTGCTCAGAGCTCCTTCTCCTTCTGCCGCCAGACAGGGACCACTCATGCCCTCCAACCCGCAAACTCCAGTCTCCCTGCGGCCACGAGGAGCAGCCCCCAGGAGCACGTGGAATGGGCATGTCCCACCTGACTCGGCTGATGTGGAGAGGAAAAGTCAGCTCCGTCCAAGAGCACAGGAGAATGAGCACTTTGAAAAAGCAGCTGTGAGCCTGTGGGGTTCTCCCTGGTGCCCCTTTTATGAAACGTAGGCTGGTTTTGTTTGTGTAATGGGGATCAAAGGTAACGATTTCATTAACGAGGCACCCTTCCTTTTCCCTGTCCTCTCTCCAGTATCCCTGATGTTTACCCCATAAAGTAAATCCATGACATTCTTTTTTTTTTCACTGATTTTTCACCTATTTTTTTAAATTTTTGAAATAAACACTGATAAATTCCTAGGAAATTAATAAACTGGTACCAGAAACAAACGGTGTTACCTTTTCAGCATGTGAGACCCAGGCCTAGTGGCTCTGCTTTGAGCTACGTTGAAAGGAAATGCTCTTTGGGTCACCTTATGCTGTGAGCTGGAGGCCACGTGGCACTTAGCAGTACCTAGCCATGCAGAAATAATAGTTGGAGAGAACCTTCCAGGTATGCAAGTTTTCCTTTTCTGCTATCCCCAGGGAAATAGTTTATTTTGTACATTAGTTTGCAAGCTGGAAAAGGCAGCCATTTAGAAATACTGTTAGTGGGTAGCTAATTAGTTATCGCAACGGTCAAGTGCTGATATTAAACCGCCCATCCCACTTGATCAGAAAAGAGCAAACCTGCCCCTTACCTTGCTGCAGCTTGCACCAGTGACTTATTCTATATTGGTGTAAGTGGCCATGCGTTCAAACGGACACCTGAACACTAAAGTATATCTCTCTTCTGTCACAGATTCTCTCTAATTAGACTCGGCTGTCAGCATCCACTCATTCAATCAAACCTAGAGCAAAAGTGAGAACTCTTGAAGGCTTGCAACATAGCATCTGCAGTATCGTATAGTGCTACCCAAAACGTTGTGGATAGAGTGGATAAGCTCATTTCTGAAACTTTCCATTAAATCAGGAAGTTTTCTGCGCTTATATAATTAAAAAAGAGCAAGCATCATACAATTAAATAAGACAGTGTAACCTTGCAAAGAGTATAAATCAATTTCTCTGACTGTCTGACATTAACTCTCTGAACACAGAAGGCCTGTGTCCCATCTGCTCTAAGTAGTTAGCACTCAAGAGTCATTAGAGTGATCTTCTGAAAATTACAGTCCAGCAAGAGCAATCTCTTAAGTATCCAGAAATTATTGTCCAACTGCGCGTCTTCATGTCCTTTTAGGGACTGTAGTACAGCAATAGATATGCTAGGTCCTCAGGGAAAGCATTTGCTTTTCCAGTATACATATACTGGGCTAGAGTTAATCAGACAGACTTTATTGGCAGAATTTGATGACTGAATATTTAACAGATAATTATGAAATTCATGTTCAATAGATACAGAGATGTGAGAGGGGTTTAAGTTAAATCAGGATTATCCATTTGTCTCTAATATGTGAAAAGAATGTAACATTTTCTTTAATAATCACTAATGTAACGTCATAATGCAGAATTATAGCATAGGTTTTAAAATAACTGATGTGTTTAAAAAAAAAGAGAGACAGAGAAATGTGTCTCCATGCCTCAGTGAAATCATGAACTAGGGAAATAAAGCAATCGTTGCAATCTTTCAAATTGTATATAACTTCAGCAATAACAAAATGAACAAAAGCAGCATGTTAAGTGTTTATAATTTTTAAAGGCATTTCATGTAACTAAATCTCATGCTGCGCGCATAAATACTGTAGAAATGACTTCATATATGTGAAAGTTTCAGATTTCTTCTATAGAAATATTGCATACGTATCTCTTTTCCAGTTACTTGTAAGCTAGGAAGGGTCAGTTATGCTATGCATGTGCTTATGAATTTTGCAGAATTGTAATGTGATTTTTAGGTTAAATTCTACCCTTAATTAAATAACGTGTATATTATCAATTCACATAGCTTTCAGGATGAATTGGGTGATTATGGAAACCATATAGAACATTTATGTTTGCTTTTATCCGACTGTTTCAGCGTTTACATACTCTCTCATAGAACTTAGTTGATTTAATACATCCTCATCGTAACCTTCACTTTCTGATATTGCTTCCAAAATGATCCTGGATGATAAAACAGGAAAATAGGAGCCGTCTGCACAGAGACTGGGGAAACTGAACGCGTTCTAATTGCATTTTTAAATTTATAGCCTGAAGAGATAAAAGAAAATCTTTCAGCCAAAATGTTTCCATATTCATTTCCTGATTCTGTTATTTACTTGAACACTTCAGTGTTTTTATTTGCAGCTAACCTACTAATCTGCTTATAAAGTGTCATTACAGTACTACATAAAAGGGTTCAATAAATACTATCGGACCTACTTTTTCTGTACACGTATCCTCTAAAATTCTGTTTTTCAGGGAAAATGAAAACCATGTGACTTGAGCATCCTGGATATAGAGCATCCAAGTAAAAATATGAAAGAACAATTAATTAATTCTGTTGGTCTTCCCCAAGGTGTGGCTGTTAAAAAGCTGCTTTGCTCATTTTATAGGGAAAGCTGTATACATGATTGTGAGGTGTGGGAGGTCGTAGAATTCTGCCTTATTACTTTTTTCTTTTATATTAAGAGCAAAATCATACGTTAACAACTAAAACCATATGCTTGGGACCAGTATGTGATCATTATCCTCTGCCCACAAAATGTTCACTTCATGTTGTATGTAAATCTACTCAAAGAAACTTAAACTAAAGCTGTAGGAGAGAAATGTAATCTTATTGAAAATATGTAATACAGCGCTACTCTATTTGTTGGAAGGTTTATTATGTAATGAAGTGTTTTCTTTTCAGTGTGAATTTCACCTTCTAGGGTCTTGTCCTGGTCCCAGAGCAGTTGATGCTGAAATTCTCATTCATTTCAGAATCAGTAGGATTGACCCGTAGGGGCATATTTTAAAATGCAGCATTCATGACATAGCCATTCTTCCAACAAATATAGTGCTGGGCTGGGCCTTTGAGGAATGGGGTTGGATAAGGAGGGGAGGCCTCCATTTTCCGCTTCCTCATGTCAGTAAGGAGCATGGGGCAACCATTCCCAGTTTGCCCAGTCTTTCCTCCTGCCATGTCACTTGGTTTTCTGCTTGCTGTTTACTTCTGAGATGAAATTCAAGGGAACATCAGAAGTGTAATGCTTAGATGTTTTGTATACACATTGTTTGGAACATGAATAACCGGCTCATAAAGTATTCGCAAATGTTGTTATTTTCTAAATGATTTTGTTAGTAACATTCAAAGAAGGGCCAGGTGATCCCTGCAGACAGGTCTGTTTAGGGTTTATATACAGTATGTTACACAGTCACCTACCACTACAACAACCCAGCGGATACTAGCATTGTTGATTTTGCTCCCTTACATCAGCAGTATTGGTCAGCACAATTTTATAAACCACTTTCTACTAAAAGGTATATTTATGCTGTATATTCAGGGTTTCCAGCATTCTGAATTAGAACAGGAATTTGGACTTAGATTTTCAAAGCATGCTATCATTTTGGGGTGCTCAACTTGAGGTACATAGGCCTGATTTTTGTAAAGGTCCAGAGCACCTGATGCTCCATTTTCCTTCAGCCAGGATAATTAAAGGGTAATTTTGAAAAATGTTGATTAAATATTTGCAAACAGGTCTTCAACATAGCAAGTGTAGTTTCTGCTCAAAATCACTGTTGGGTTTTCCACCCAAATTTAGGATGACCCCAGTGAATTCACCGAACGTGCTTCAGACCTCAAGACCAGCCACAGTATATCAGAGTCATCTGATTCAGCCGTTTTTAAAGAACTCCCATCAAAGGTGATGTCAGTGAGTCCTGAGTGCAGGAAATATAAAAGATGTCTCAAGCATACCCACGTGGAATCCGTATTATCAAACCCACAAGACTCGCTTGAGGAAAAAGCAGAGCCTGACAGCGTCTCAAGAAGTTTGATGCCTACCCTCTGTCTTTCTCCTACTGGAAGTAAGCCTAAATTATCTGAGGAAATTCCAAGCACTTCTGACAAACCAAAGGATACGCCAGTCAGTCAGTTAAGAGCATCAATAAGTAGAAAGTCCCTCAAAGAAATCTTAAGAGAGAATTCAAATCCGACAGCCAAGACTCCTGTAAGTGATTTTGCTTTGGGATTAAATGATTTACATTGTTTGGACAGAAAGATGTTAACAGGGTTCATACTTCTCCTACAGAGGTACAATGTCTTAAGTTTTAGTGACGATTTTGACACAGTGCCACATAAGTCTCTTCAGCTAATGAGGAAAATGCAGTTTAGGTGCAATACTATAAGGTTTGTGCACAACTGCTTTCAAGCTCATACTCACAGTTGTCCATGGTTCGCTGTCAAACGGGGAAGGGAGCATCTTGTGAGGTCTAGCAGGGATCAGCCAAGAATCCAGTATTATTCAGTGTTTTCATTAGTGGCTTGAACAATAAAACTCTGGTCATCTGACGAAGTGGGCCGTGCCCACGAATGCTCATGATCCCATCCACGTGTTTTGTTAGTCTGTAAAGTGCTACCGGACCATTTGTTGTTTTTTAAGTGTATCCTGTTACAGACTAACTTGGCTACCCCCAGCAGCTTTTGAACAATGAAGGTAGGGACAGATTGTGTGTAAAACACTGCAAACACTTTGGAGGACAGGATTAGAATTCAAAATGATCATGACAAATTGGCGTGGCCATAGTGGAACAATGAGGTCAGACCCATGCAGAGTTAAGCAGCAGGATGCAGCTTTTATTAAACTTTAACAAGGGCTGCCCAGCTCCCATATTCTTCTGCACAAGGCATTTAATTTATTCTAGGGCAGAGGCTACAGTGCTCTTAACCTATAACCTATACTGCGGGATAGGCTCTCCTCAGGCTAGCTCAGCCCCCACCCCCCGCGCTCTGCCCCCTGAGTCCTAGCACCCTTGTCTCTCTGAGGGAGACAAACAATGAAGCAAGGTGGGGACCTTACTGTCGCATGAGCCTAAGGCCCAGCACCTCTGTCTTTTACCTCTGAGAACTCTTCATTTTAGTCCCTTAACCACACTGGAAATTGGCCACAAGTGATGCAGTTGTGAGCAAGGCTATTGTCAGCCTGGAGTTTATTCACAGGAGTGTTGTACATAAGACTCTGGAGGTAATTGTCCCACTCTTCTTGGCACTGGTGAGGCCTCAGCTGGAAAACTGTGCCCAGTTCTGAACACAACACTTTAGGAAAGCTGTGAATAAACTGAAGCATCCCGAAAAGAGCAACAAAGATGATAAAAGGTTTAGAAAACCAGACCTATGAGGAAAGGTGAAGAAGCAGTGATGTTTAGTCTTGAGAAAGCAAAGTGAGGGAGGACTGGATAACAGTCTTCCAATGTGTTATGGGCAGTTCCAAAAAGGATGATGACCGATTCTCACCTTGGCCTCTGAAGACAGGACAAGGAGCAATGGGCTTAATCTACAGCAAGGGAGATTTAGGTTAGATGTTAGGGAAAGCTTTCTAGCTAGTAGGTAGTGAAGCTGTGGAACTGTCTTCTAAGGATTGTTGTAGAATCCCCATCATTGGATTCTTTTAAGAACATATTGGATGATAGCGGAAGATGTGTTTGTGGTTCTGCCTGAACACAGGAATCTGGACTTGGTGCCATCTTGAGGTCCTTTGCTGTCCTACATGTCTCTCTCTAAACATTAATGTGCACATTAAGCATCAGTTGAGAAATAATCAAATAGTATACGTTTCATCCAGATGCATTCCAAACATATTTCATCACCTCAGTGTTTATAAAGCACGCTTCCATTCTCAAGTTTAGATTCTTACAATTGCATTGTGTATAAAACAGTACTGCACCTACGAGCAGAAATCACTGGGGTTTGCCAACAAAAAGGTAATTGGTTTGAATAGCCTTACGACTCAAGTTCTCGGACTGTATGAATTAGGAATGCAAGCATAGTTTTGGGAGGAAAGGCTAGGAAAGAAAATTGATAGAGTTTCAATAATAGTCTGCAGGAAAAATATACAAAGATCATTAGTCTGGGCACTTCATAGTCTCTCTGCAGCAGTCCTGAAAAATAATAAATGATATGATTGAAGGCTAACAGTAAGGCAATGTCACAGACTAAATCCCCAGGCTACTTTGGGGACTGTGTTCAAGTCCATCAAATTGATTTTTTCCCCATGTGATTTTATTCTTTCCTTCTTATATTCTCCTTGTGGCACATGCAGTGATTTGAGAATAAATTAGCCCATTTCAAACAAATGACAGTACATTACTTAAGAGTTAGGGGTTTTCTTCCCCCGTTATATATTAAAAAGTCGGCTTTGAATAAAGAATTAGAGCTTTACTTTCAAGCGCATTCTATAGGCAGTAGATCAAAGAGCATATTCTTAAGACAGTCTTTGGGCAGTGTCATTTGTTGAGGTTTGGAATATAATACAGCCTTTTTCCCAGCTCCTGGCCCATCCTCAATCCATCATAAATGGGTTGTACTTCCTCCTGAATTTCTGGGGGTGGTCCAGATGTATTACTCAAATTTCTGAGCAGAAACCCATCAGAACTTCTGCCACTGTAGGTGAAGATGTGACAAACAGTGCAGCCTTCCAATCAGTCATCTCTAAAACTCAGTTTGTCCCCAAATCTGCTTTATATCTAATTTCCAGCTCCTCCCCTTCCTCCCAGAGTCACAGCATCTTTCATGAGGGCATCTCTGTATTCCCACTTGTGGGATCTGGCACCCTAGTGTCAAAATGCAGGACTGACTTGAAAAGCCATGTCTGTTGTCAAGGTTCACAAGAGAGCTTGCCTGAGGGGGATGACATTGTCCCACAGTGTTTAAAGCAGTGCCCCCCATCAAGCATCTTGGTCCTCCTCCCTCATTGTAAACTCTGGAAGCTTTCTAGGGTGCAAAGATACAGGGGAAGGAAGACAGGCAGTAGGCACGCATGGAGATTACTCTGGAAGAACACTACTTTCTACTTAGTAATAGCCTTTTTGAGAACCTCTTTGTGTGAGATTAGCAAGTAAGTGTTCTACCCGGAAGATGGTAGATCAGGCATTCTAGCTAAATGTGGATGTCTTATTAATTATTATTTTTATTGCCTGAGATCCCTAATTATTATCCAAGGTGCTATACCAGCCGTGGCCAAGCCATGGCTCGTGAGGCACATGCAGCTCTTCCCCCACCCCCCAAGTGCAACTCGCTAAGCCTTCTCTCCTCTCCCCCCCCCCCCCCCACTCCCCGTGGCTCGTAAAGCTGCCCCCGCACCCCTGAAAACAGTCCTCTCCTCCCGGGTGCCTGTGCTCACGGGGCAGGAGAGCCGTCGGGCATAGCCATTAAAGATGGTGTCGGCTGGCAAGATGGCAAGAGCCTGATGTGGCTCTAAACGCGTTTTCTTAAAGGGGCAGTCCTTTTCTTTTTTTTTCCCCCCCTCGACCAAATGTGACTGGGGGCTCCTTTTAAAGGGGCAGTCCTTTTTTTTCTCGACAACTTTGCCCCAGCTCTTGTGCTGGATCCACTAATATCTTGGCTCTTTGCTCGGAATGGGTTGGCCACCTCTGCTATACACAGAACAAAATACAGTCCCTGGCCCTGAAAGCTCTTGTGGAATGGATCTTTAAACCAGGATATACTACATTTCTAGTTAAAATGTAACTGTGTTCTGTGCATCTTGAAACCCAGTGAGAGATCTTCTGATTGGTAATGAGTTCTTCCTGGCATCTGTCCCCATATGCTACAGATAATTTGGATTTTCTAAAGAGATCAGTCTTTTCCAGGTATAGTGCCCACTTTACACCTAGGTTCTAGAGCAGGGGAGGCATTAAAAAAATGGCAGCCCAAAGGGTTAGTCCCTGACGGGCTGCCACTGCTATGTTTACCTGCAGCTCTACAGGTATGGAAGGATCACAGTTCTGATTGGCTGCAAATCGCCGTTCGTGGCCAATGCGAGCAGCTGGAAACATCACAGACCGGGATGCCACTTCATGCCACTCTCATTGGCTGCAAATGGTGATTTGCGGTCAATGAGAGCTGAGTTCTCCAGCACCTGCAGAGACACAGGTAAACTTGGAGGTAGGGGCCTGCCAGGGACTCACCCTGTGCATCAGATCCAGCCCGTGGACCAGAATTTGCCCACCTCTGTTCTAGAGACAGGTTTCCCCTGGATGGAAATGGAGACTGGGGAAGAACACAGAGAAATACATTGAGATAGGAGGACGTCTGAGCCCACTGTAGGCATAAAGCGGGGATAGAGCCTCTTGGTAACATTGACCTTGTGACCCACAGTACAAGGAGGAATGGCTATTCAAACACAAAGCTTGTGCAGTGATCTATCATGTGCAACTGCTGCAGTTTGATAGAGCGCAAATCAGGAATTAGGAAATTCAGCCAACTGATAAGGGGAGATAAAGGTATCAGTGAAACATCTCTCCAGATGTCTTAAGAATAATAATGAGAAATTCCTTAACTATATCAAGAACAAAATCCGGAATCTTTTCAGGTGATTGTGGGAATGATTTTTGGCGCATCCGATAAAGCATTTATAAACATCTCCCAATTTAAACATTATTATGTTTAAAATTTTCCACCCATTCAGTTTTATCAATTTCAGTTTCAGGAAATTTTCTTTTTAATGCACCAAGTATGTATGTTCCTCTTCAGAACTATACTCTGTTTGCAAATAAATTAGATAACTCGTGGTCCCTTACTAGTAGCATTAGCGTTAACCCTTGTTCCATGGCTAATAGCCTTGTCCATTACATCTGTCTCTCTGTTTCTCGCTGTTAATTTATACATGAATGACATTGTGCACACTCACATATGCCACCTGGGCCTTTCAGGAGTGTGCGGTTTCTTCCCATGTATAACAATATGCATGGTACCTGTCACCAACAGGCATGTTGCCCATTGTTCTCACAGCATGTCATTGTTTCCAGGTATTCCCAGCAGGAAAACTAGTGGATCCCACAGTAGCTGTGTAGAGGTAATATAGGAATAGACAGATACTTCAAAAGGCTGTTTTAGATGTGTTCACGTTACGTGTGGGCAAGGAACCTAGTGCTCCATAATTTCTCGAGCAGTTTTGGGTTTCTATCTCCTATTCAAGACTGTGAATGGCTCGCTAACTACAAAAGCAACTTCTGCTCTCTTGGAATTCACACCTCCAGATCAGCTGCTAGAAGTGGGCCTCATCCTCCTTGATTGGATCCACCTCGTCATCTCCAGCCTGATCCTGGCCTGCATATTTATTCCTGCCTCTGGAAATTTCCACTACATGCATCTGACGAAGTGGGTCTTTGCCCACGAAAGCTTATGCTCCTACACTTCAGTTAGTCTATAAGGTGCCACAGGACTCCTCGTCGCTTTTGCAGATTCAGACTAACACGGCTACCCCTCTGATACTTATCTCCTATATTGTTTTCTGATTCTCTGATATGACATACTATTACAGGTTAGACTTCTCTGGTCTGGGACCTGACCAGTCCCGAAGAGGGGAATTTCCTGGATCAGAGGAGGTCCCTTGCTACCAGCTCCCCTGACCAACTCCCCCCTCCCAACCTCCCTGCCAGCCCCAACCACCACCACCTCCACCGGGTTAGACTCCTGGAGATGGGGCCTTTTTTCCAGGATATCTTCCCAGAACATCATTGTAATTTTTTTCTACAGTCTTTTCTCGAGCTACCATGTGACACAGATCCCAGGGCCAGAAGGGGCCATTGTGATCCTTAGTCTGAACACAGGAAATAAAACTTCCCCACAATAATTTCTAGAGCAGCTCTTTTGGAAAAATATCCAGTCTTGATTTTAAAATTGCCAGTGATGAAGACTCATCCATGCTCCTGGGTAAATTATTCCAGTGGTTAATTATGCTCATGGTTAAACATTTATGTTTTATTTCCAGCCTGATTCCCTACCTTCTGTTACTTGACAGCTACCTGCTCTGTTTCGGACTCAGAGCTTTAATGCTAAAAAAAAAATGTGAATTTCTTTCTATGACTAGAGCTTCTGTCCAAGTACATTGGTCCTTAAAACCTAGAATCTAAATCTTGAAAAGACCTTAATCTCTCATCACTTTTTTGGCTCGGGGATGGGGTAATACATCCTGGGCAACGCTCTCCTTCCTCAGGATAGGGACCTTCTCTTTGCCTTTCCTCCATGGCCTGTGCTGGCAAGAGTCCTATTAACATTCAGAAGAGAAGGACAGGTCATACTGATTGTTCCTGCTTTGCCAAAATAGACTTGGTACCTGTCGATCTCGCTCCAAACCAGGCCATGCCTCCTCTCCCAGACTGAAGGATGTTCCCTATACCCTAACCCGGGGATTCTCCTCCTTTAGGCTTGGCTCCTTCATGGTTCCGACGCCTTGAAAGCTTCTGCTCAGAGGAGGTTCAAGAAGTATTACTACATAGTAGAACAGCCACAACATACCCTACTTACCTGCAGAAGTGGTCCAGGTTTCAGCCCGAATATAGTTCCCAACACGTTTATCTAACACTGGTACTCTTCCAAAGATCCTAGACTATGTACAAAGTCAGGACTATCCATTCACTAAGGGTTAGGGCTCCCAACTTCTAATCATTCCAAACTGAACATCCTGATTAGGCCTCAGTTGAAGTATTGTGTCCGGTTCTGAGCAGCATATGTCAGGAAAGATGTGGAGAAATTGGAAAAAGTCCAGAGAAGAGCAACAAAATGATGAAAGGTCTAAAGAACATGACCTATGAGGGCAGTTGAAAGAATTGGGTTTGTTTACTGTAGCAAATAGAAGTCTGAGAGGGGACATGAGTGCAGTTTTCAATGCATAAAAGGTTCTTTCAAGGGAGACAGAGAAAAATTGTTCTCAACCTTTGAGGATAAAACAGGAAGCAATGGGCTTAAATTACAGTATGGGCAGTTTATGTTGGACATTTGGAAATACTTCCTAATTGTCAGGCTGATTAATTACTGGAATAAATTGCCCAGGGAGTTTATAGAATCTCCATTCTTTATCATGTTTAAGAGCATGTTAGACAAACATTTCCGGGCTGGTCAGCAGTTCTCAAACTGAGTTGCCAGGTCTGACATAGACTTGTGGGGACCTCCCAAAGCCCAAGCCCCACTGCCTAGGGCTGAAGACCTCTATCCTATCCCCCCTCAGTCTCCTCTTTTCTAAACTGAAACGTCCCAGTCTCTTTAGCCTCTCTTCATATGGGACCTGTTCCAAACCCCTGATCATTTTAGTTGCCCTCCCCTCTCCCACCCTCTCTCTTCCCCTCTCCCACCTCCTTTTCCCAGTCTCCCCCATTTTTGTTCAATAAAGACAGATTCTATTTTTGAACACACGTTTTCTTTATTTTGTACATCAGGAAGGGGGGCTAGGGAAGGGTAAGTGGAAGGAGGTGAGGGAGGAATGGGGTACGAGCCCCCGATGGGGAGGACTGGGCTGGCTCTGCGGGCTTCTGGGGGTGGAAGCTCTCCTGCAGCCCCCCAATTGCCCCCTCTCCCCAGATGGCAGCCTGCGGCAAGTGCAGCCGGTCTGATGGCCGAGTGCTGTGATGTGCCGAGTGTGGGCACTCAGGGCACTCCAAGCCAGAACTGCTTTGCAAGCGGGGCACCCCTGAGAACTGTCTGTCCGGGGTGGGGGTCGGGTCCCTTTAAGCGCAGCCCTCGGCTAGCCTGAGACAGCAGCTCCACGCTCTAAGTCCTCATCTGATGCCCTGCCGGCACTGCTTCCGGCCAGCCTTAACCCCGGTTCAGGGTCCACTTAATGTGGACATGCTAGTTCGAATTAGCAAAACGCTAATTCGAACTAGTTTTTTAGTCTGGATGCGTTAGTTCGAATGAGCTTAGTTCGAATTAGCGCTGTAGTGTAGACATACGCATATTGTTTACTGTTGCCCACACACAAGGTTGCAAGATTCCATTAGTTTCAATCCATGTTGTTTCCTTTTTTTATTGTCACAAAATGTAAGCACAGCACATCTCGCATATGTAGTATAATTTATTATTTGCATTTCTGTAGCACCTAGGAGCCCCTCGTCATGGATCAAGACCCCATTACGCGAGGTGTTATAAAACAGAGAACAAAAAGGTGATCCTTCCCCAAGAGTCGTACATTCTAGATATAAGACGAGACAACAGATGGATACAGACAGAAGGGAGAGTACAATGTAACAATATTCATTAGCGTGATAGGCAGTACTTTCTGGCACACTTATGTGTATAGGAGTTGATCAAAAATTGCATACTTTTTTTCTAAAGCATATTTTATTTGGTAGTCCTCTGATGCTGCACCTTGTGGTATTGCTGTTCCATATTTTGTCCCAAAATTGAAAAAAATGTTTTTTGCAGTATTGTTTTGTTTTACTATTAGAAAACAAGCTCCACTGACAAATAAAAAATAAAATCTTATTTTTCAGCTATTAGAGTATTATAAAAATATAGATCACTGTAGGCATTCTAAAGTTAATAGAGAACCATAGAAAGGACTTTATCATGGTCAGCCCATAGACCTGAGACAGGACCCTGTAAACCTAGACCATCCCTGGTAAGGTCCAACTTGTTCCTTAATACCTTCAATGATAAGAATTCCACAGCTTCCCTTGGAAGCCTATTCCAGAGCATAACTACCCCTACAGTTAAAAAGTGTGTCTAATATCTCAGGCAGGTCTACACTAGAGTGGAAGGTTGATATAAGATATGCAACTCCAGCTGCGTTAATCACGTGGCTGGAGTCAACGTGTCTTAAATCTCTGTGCACACGGTGGGAGGTCGACAGGAGCAAAGGCTCCCATCAGCTTCACATTTCTCCTGCTGAGTCCTCCCTAGTGCCAAGCAGAGCGTAGATATGGCCTAATTTATATCTCCCTTGTTTCAGATTAAGTCCGTTACATTGTCATACCTTCAGTGGACAGGGAGAACAACTGATCCCCACAGAAGAGGTACATTTTTAACAGTCAGAGTAATTAACCTTTTGGAATGAAATTGGATGAGTCTGGGAGGGGGCAGGATTCTATGGCAGTGAGACTCACATCGAGGCTCATGAGCCACAAGTGGCTCTTCAGTGTGTTTCCTGTGGTTCTTTGCAGCATTGTGTGATGAAACCATGCTCCTTGTAATGGCCCTTAGCACATCTGAAGACTGTTGTTAGGTTTCTTGCATTCTTCTTTTCTCAAGACTGAACAGTGCCTGTTTTTTCACCTTTCCTTGTAGGCCAGGCTTTCTAAACCTTTTATCTCCTTTGTTGCTCTACTCTGGACTTTCTACAGTTTACCCACATCTTTCCTAAGGAGTGGCACCCAGAATTGGACACTGTACTCGGTTGAGTCCCCCCTAGTGCCAAGCAGAGCAAACCTCCCCATCTTACATACAACACGCCTGTACGGACACCTCAGAATTCTACAAGCCTTTTTTGCACCTGCCTCTCATTGTTGACTCTGGTTCAGTTTCTCAGCTACTATGCCCCCAAAATCTTTTTAGCAGCACTATCACCTAGCCAGTTATCTCCCCTTTTGTCGTTGTGTATTTGATTTCTTTTCCTTTATAAGTGTAGTAGTTTGCACTTGATTTCATTGAGTTTCTTCATTATGATCTCAGATCAATCATCTAATATGTCAAGGTTGTTTTGAATTGTAATCCTGCCATCCAAAGTGATTGAAACGTTTGGTGTCATCTGCAATTTTTATAAGCATATTTGCTACTCCAAGGCCACATCTAAACTACAAACATTTTTTGAAAGAGGATATGCAAATTCCACAGAAATTTGCATATCTTCTTCTGATCGCATTTTTGAAAGAGGATCTTTCAAAAATGAAAGTAGTCTGGACACGGATTTTTTGGGAAAAAAATCCATTTTTTAAAAAAACGCATAAACCTCCTTTTTTTAGAAAGAGTGGGCAGGTTGTTTTTTTTAAAGAGGGTTTTGTTTTGTTTTGTTTTTTTTCACAAAAAAAATGTGTCCAGACTACTTTCATTTTCAAAAGATCCTCTCTTGAAAATGCAATCAGAAGAAGATATGCAAATTCCTCTTTCAAAAAATCTTTGTAGTTTATATGTGCCCCAAGTCATTAATGGAAATATGGAATAGTTCCTGAGTCAGTTCTGACCCTGAAGGACTTCACTACGTCCTCCCAGTGTGACCACAAACCACTGATAGCTATCCTTTAAGTACAGACTTTTAGCTATTTGTTTATCCACCTTATGGTAATTTCATTAGTAATTTCATTGCTTATGAGCATGTCACATGGGACTACATTAACAGTCTTAACTAAATCAGCATTTATCATGTCTACTGTTTCTCCTTATCTTCTAAGCCAGTAACTCAGTTAGTGAAGGAAATAAGGTTGGTTTGGCATGATTTGAGATGAGAGATTATTTGAAATTGACTTTTCTGTACATTATTTTAAAGTCAGAACACATACAATCCTAGGGTTAGGAATGTTTTTACATTGTTTGCACCAAAAACCTGGTCTCCCATTGAGTTTCAAGAAAACATACTGGAAGTAAAACATAATTAAATATAACCAGACAGTCCCATTATATTATTATTGTCATTGGTAACTGGTCTTTTTACATTCCATGTTGAATCATGTTTCAGTGTTTTGAGAATCCAAAGTAGCTTTGACACAGGAATATTCATGTCAAAATGAGAGTTATAGAAGCAGTCTCTTATGTTCATGACATACAGAGCACTGGTAAAAATGCTTACGCAGCTCTTAATAAAATTGATTTGCTGCTAACTCCTTAGTAAATTTTAAGGACTTGGTTTCTTGCAATGTTTTATTCATGTTTTAATAGAGTTCTTTATTATTAAGTTCAAATATTTTTAATTAAGAAAGAAGTACAACCCTCTGGGTAATATTGAAACCATGTAGATAGCTGGTAATTAAACTTTTCCGCACGTATAACTGCTTTCAAACAATACTGAATAAATCACATGAACTTAGTACAATGCAAATGTCATTACATACATCTTTAAACTGAATGCTGCCTTTAAATAACAGGTTTTGTCAATCCAGCAAAAGTTTAGAAGCTTAATAAATGGTTTTTTTCTCATAAGGAGAGGATATACAGAACTATAGATAAACTTTTCATTGCTATAAAATATAAAGTGAACTTAATCTCTCTGAAAATCAACTAAGACTTGATGAATCCTATTAAGCAGTATGTGGTAAGCATGAGAAGTAGCAAAACACTTTCCCCAAAAATTTGTTTTTAATAATAACAAAGAGGTTATTTTAGGAAAGGATATAAAGGAGTGAGGAAGAGAATCGGCCAATCCTCTCCTCTCTGATCATGCTATTTGCCTGAAATGTATGTATTTTACTGGGGAGGGAAACAAATTGCCAACACCCTGATATTTTCAGATAAGTGCAAAAAGATTCAAAAAACAAAATTGTGCTGTGTTTTGAATTCTGAAAAGATTTTAGTGTAAGCTCTTTCTGCATAGATTTGAGAGGAGGGGAAGATTACAGGACATGAGGCAGTTTGAATGATAGTGAACATTTTACTGTTTGTACTTTGAAAGAGCCTGTAGATGTTTCATGAGTTCATGCTCTCTGAATAAATCCATGGCAGCCAGTTTGAACAGAAGAGGATTGACAAACATGGTGGAAATGACCCTATAAAAATGACCAAGTCAGTTATATAAAACAGAAAGTTCATCGGTGAGAAAATCAACACCTTCAGCAAGATTAATAACATAGATATTTACAGTAGCTAAAGTTCACATGGAAGACTGACACAAAAAATGAAAAAGCACATTTTGCACACTAGTGTTTTGATGTTGGTTATTAAAGGAACTTCAGGTCATTGCATATGTGTTATATTCAGTAAGAGGCTAGAGAATCTGGCTTGTGCTACTAGAGGATTAAACTGTGCTGATAGTTATCACAGACCCTGGAGCTCACAAGGCAATGTTAAAATGTTCAGCACAAGTGTCACCCAAAAATCACAGCAGTGGATGCCTTTAATAGATTAGAAAGATTATTGTGTGCAAACAATTCTGAATTAAAATATGTCCAGATAAAAGCTAGTTCATGAAGGTGAGTAGAGAGCCGGCCCCAGACCAGATAGCACTCTAGGTGCCCCCCTTTTCCCATCCATTCGTTAAACTTTTGGATACCTTATTTTATTGCATTTGTATTTCATGACTTTGCACAGTGTACATGCATGATTTATCCCTGTCATACAAGATTATAAATTGTATCATTTGTAAATCTGTATTTATATCTCTCTGACTGACTGGTGATGCCCCGACACTTATAAAACATTGAGGGAATGGCTAACAACACACTAAGAGGTTCAAGGAAAATGTGCTTAGAAAGTTCTTAGAAAGCCTGGAAGGTTCCAGGAGATTCTACAAAGGTCCGCGATGTTGTAGACATTAGGTTAGAGAAAAATGAGTCTACATACAGAATATCTGAAACACGTTACTTCAAACAGTCTGTTTTCCTTTTGTCACTAACAACAAAGATAGTGGTTCAGCCTGGCACCCCCCAGACTGGCACCACAGGTAGTGGTGGCCTGCCCCTAAATCTGGCCCTGGGTGAGTATCCTTTCCTCAGGTACGGGACCTTATCCAGTTCATGAGACAAGGACAGGGAGAATTGGTCCAACTTCTATGCAATAGTATGAAACCAAAGTAATCTCCCCAATCAGGACAAAGATAGCTACTTATTTCCTAAAAGTCACAGCTTAGCTGTAAATGTTTTTAAGGCCTCTCAATATTCTGAACATAGAGAACGTTGTTTAAGTCCCATTGCTTCTCCATATTGGCCTTAACAAGGGAACTCTTGTAGATCACATTTAGTCTCAAGTGATGAGAGTAATCTTTCAGGTTCACATCCCTGACTCCAGGGTTCCACAGATTCTGCAATGATCAGAAACCCGTGGACCTTGGAAGAAGAATACCTGGCTGACTGTGTCAGAAAATCGTGTCCCCGTGTTTAAGACGATTTTATAGGAAAATCTTAAGCCAAAGACGTGTTCTCTCCAGAGGAAAAGGGCATAGAGCTCGAGATGTGTGATACAACCGGAGAATTTTTAGCAGTAAGGCTTTGGAATGAGATGTCATCCCTCCAGTGCCCTTCTATTAGAGACCCTGCATTACGGTAATATCTTGACCACCTCAAATCACTGCAGATTGAACCTTGGCTTGCTGGCTGTCAGATTGCAGGCACATTTCCCCCCTTTCAAAAACTGTCTAAATTGCTTCTGCTAGTTTGATGTGAGTCTCTGTTGGAGAGAGTCCAAAGCACTTTTGGACAGTGATGAAAGAGGCTTGGACTGAAAAAAAACACTTATACAAAATTTACACTTTTTAAAAATAAGTTAACACAAATATAGCACTACAATTGCCAAAGCCACCCCCAGGGGCTTGACAATGTAAAGGCAGCCTAGAAACAAACACTCGGTAAAAACATTGATACATTGTGTATGCATGAGACAAGTTGAGGTGGTCCAGGACAAGACAGAAGGCTGGAAGGAGTGGTGGGGACGTTAATAAAGAAGGTTGACAAGACTATACAGTAACAGGAGCAAAGGCAAAAGACTCAGAGAAAGCCAAAAGTATGTAATTTCCTGTAAACTTGGGAAAATGGAAAAGGCTTATTTGGTTGCTATTTATGTCACAAAAACTGCAAAATGTGCATGAATGTGCACCTGAAAAATAAAAAATCTGAAAAACTCAAAATCTAAGTATTAAAAATACTTTTGTGGCAGGGATTTTGGCTGTCTGTAGGTGAGCACCACCTAACACTTTGTAGGTGTTACTTGTACATAAATAACATCAACAACAGGCAGACACACACATACCAAAGTTTTGTCACTGACTTACTAGCTGTTTTTCAAATAGTTGAGTGGGCAGTAGGTTTAAATGTTCCAGCTTGCAAAACTTTTTACAAGAATGAACTGCCAGAAAATAATTAGTTGTCACCTCAGAGATATCTTGATATCAGAAATATATTTGTCCTTGTATATTTCAGCTTTTTGGCATTGTGATTTTTTTTTTAAGAGTTGAGTGCATTTTGCCATTCTGTTGGGCATAATTTGGAACACTGTAACTCCATCAATGGGTTGAGAGCACAGTAAGATGTTTAAAAAAAACGGTTATAATATGAAAAGTTCAAGTTAATATGCAACAGTCAGGTTCAAAATAAATTGTAGGTTTGGCTTAATTAGATGAGGTTTTAAAAACTACTAAATGGATTCTCTTTATTTGCTTAGCAAACATAAATTACAAATTATTTTGTTCAGACTTTCCATATTATAATAGTAAAGCAGTGAACACCCTTAAGTTTTTATTTGCCAACAGAGACCATAATTTCCTCATTGTAATTAAAATAAGAAATAACATGATCTTGGACACCATTGAGTTGACTCTTGAATGATGACCACAAAGTATAAAATATGCTATGCACGTGCAATCTTTAAAATTGAACATTCAAGCAATAGCTTTCTAGAAACTGAGTTAAAAGTAAGGTTTGTCTGCTGTGTGATCATTTTGTTAAAAAAAGTTGTCCCTCCTGTCCTTTCCCCAGATTTCCCAGATGGAAAGGGTTCAGAAAAGGGCAACTAAAATGATTAGGGGGTTTGGAAAGGGTCCCATATGAAGAGAGGTTAAAGCGACTGGGACTTTTCAGTTTAGAAAAGAGGAGACTGAGGGGGGATATGATAGAGGTATGTAAAATCATGAGTGGTGTGGAGAGGGCTGATAAAGAAAAGTTATTTATTAGTTCCCTAAATAGAAGAACTAGAGGACACCAAATGAAAGTAATGGGTAGCAGGTTTAAAACTAATAAAAGAAAGTTCTTCTTCACACAGCGTGTAGTCAACCTGCGGAACTCCTTGCCAGAGGAGGCTTTGAAGGCTAGGACTATAATAGATTTTAAAGAGAAGCTAGATAATTTCCTGGAGGTTAGGTCCATAAAAGGCTATTAGCCAGGGGATAAAATGGTGTCCTTGGCCTCTGTCTGTCAGAGGCTGGAGAGGGATGGCAGGAGACAAATCGCTTGATCATTGTCTTCGGCCCACCCTCTCTGGGCCACCTGGTGCTGGCCACTGTCGGCAGACAGGCTACTGGGCTAGATGGACCTTTGGTCTGACCCAGTACTGCCGTTCTTATGTTCTTATTTCCTTTACCCCTATTGTTGTGTAGTGTGTTGCATGCTGTTTCGTTGTGCTACATTATTATTAAATGTACCCAAGGCCATCAACCAGCACTCATTTTAAGAGGAAGTGTTGTGCTTTCCCCATAGTCCTGCAGTATCTGGCTCTGCACTGGACTAACTAATACTGAGGACAAAACACCTGCAGTGCCAGGGGGCAATGATACTGTTGCCATCAACAACCTTGTATTCCATAAAAGATACTCTCTCAGAGGTACAGGTGAGCATCCTGACAGAGGAATGCACCACGTGGAGATCTACATCACTTCCTTGGCGAGTGATGATACTATGCAATCATCAGTAGTGAAAGTGATCCAGTTTACATCTGGCTGCATATGAAAAGTTAAGGAGTAGGAGATTCGTTTTTCCTTTCTTCCTTGCTCCTTTTAAAGAGCGGGGAAGTAGTTGCCAATGTGCAAACCTTTCAAAACTTGTATGTCTCAGGCATCTGCAGAGCCAAATAATTAAATCCATGTAATCTTTTAATGATGTTTACAGGAACTTTTAAAAGCAAATGTAAAGCTTACTGATGGTGCCAGTTTGATGGCAATTGATGGCCTAAATGTGTGTCAGTGCAGCAAACAATACAAGGGTCCAGACAAGTTCCCATGCACTGACACACCAGTGTGCCGCAAATCCAGCTTGATGGAATTGCCCGTCCTGTGAGAAGTTACGTAACCATCACTGAGGAAATTACTAGTAAGATGCCTGCCGTTGTTAAATTTAGGACTGTCAAGCAATTTTAAAAATTAATCATGATTAATCATGCTGTTAAATAACAATAGAATGCCAATTATTTAAATGTTTGGGCTGTTTTCTACATTTTCAAATATATTGATTTCAGTTACAACTCAGAATACAAAGTGCACAGTGCTCCCTTGTACTTTCATCACACATATTTGCACTAGAAAAATAAAAGAAATTGTATTTTTCAAATCACCTGGTACAAGTACTACAGAGTAACCTCTTTATCATGAAAGGTGAGCATACAAATGTAGGGTTATGTACAAAAAAACTGCATTAAAAATAAAACAATGTAAAGTGTTACCGCCTACAAGTGCACTCAGTCCTACTTCTTGTCCACTAATACAAAGTTTACATTTCCAGGAAGTAATGTTTCCTGCTTCTTGTCTCCAATGTCACCTGAAAGTGAAAACAAGTGTTCTGTTGCTGTAGCCAACATCAACAAACATTTACATACCAGATGCGCTAAAAATTCATACTTCCCTTCATGTTTCAAGCGCCATTCGAGAGGACACGCATCCATGTTGCTACGGGTTCTGCTCTATAACAATTCAAAGCAGTGTGGACCAACACGTGTTCTTTTTCTGCCACCAGCAGAAGGTTGAATTTTTGAGGGTTTTTTGTTTGTTTGTTTGGGGGGCGTGATTCAGGTTCTGTAATTTCTGCATCACAGTTGTTACTTTTTAAGGCTTCAGAAATCATGTTCCACAACTTGTCCCTCAGATTTTGGAAAGCGCCTCATATTATTAAACCTTGGGTCAAGTGCTGTAGCTATCTTCAAATAGCTCACAAGGTACCTTCTTTGTTTTTCCTCAAATCTGCAGTGAAAGTGTTCTTAAAATGAGCATGTGCTGGCTCATCATCTCAGACTGCTATCACATGGCAGAATGCTAGTAAAGCACTGAACAGGAGATTGGCAGCTCTCCCCAAAGGAGTTGAGAGAGAGAGATGTAATTATTGCATTATGTTTTTAGCGAGCCATCATTGGCATAGAAGCATGTCCTGTGGAATGATAGCCGAAGTATAAAAGGGCATACAAATACTTAGCATATCTGGCATGTAAAAACCTTGTAATTACTGCTCCCAACGTGCCATGCAAACACCTGTTCTCACTTTTAGGTGACATTGTAAATAAAAAGTGGACAGCATTATCTCCACGAATGTAAGCAAAAGTGTTTCTCTTAGCGACTGGCTGAGCAAGTAGGATTGAGAGGCCTTGTAGAGTGTAAAGTTTTACATTGTTTTGGTTTTGAGTGTAACTATTTACCAATCAACATTTGTATGTTCATGATAGAGATTGCACTACAGTACTTGTATGAGATTGAAAAAATACTATTTCTTTTGTGTATCATTTTACAGTTCAAATATTTAAAATATAAAACAATATAAAGTGAATTCTGTACTCTTTGGATTCTGTGTTGTAATTAAAAATGTAGAAAAACATCCAAAATGTGTAATACATTCCAGTTGGTAATCTATTGTTTAGCAGTGTGATTAGAACTGCGATTAATTGGGATTCATTTTTTGTGTGAATCATGTGAACTAACTGCAATTAATTGGCAGCCCCATTATTTTGGATTCAGTTCTTAGATAAAAATTTTGCAGACACTTTTGAAACTCAAACAGCTCTTTAAAAAATCAAATAAAAACCCACCTGTGAATGAAATTAAAGCTTCAGAAGGTAATGGTAAACTTTCCCTTTCTATCACAGAGATTTGTCCATGGGCCACAGGTCAGCCTCATACATTTAAGGCAGCCACACAATAGCTAGTGAATGTTTGCAGCTCTTAGCAAGTCTATGAACCAACCTCTGTTAAATGGTCAAAAACATGCTACCAATGGGCCAATCCTAGAACACTAGAACTGGAAGGGACCTCAAGAGGTCATCGAGTCCAGTCTATATCTTTCTAGAATTCAAATATGTCATAAAACCTCTGTGCTTGCTATAGTTTGTGACAAATTGCATAATTCTTCATTTTGTGCGGCCTTTATGACAACAAGGTTGAGTCTAAGTTAGGATTGGAATGTGGATATTTAGATACCTTGTTGTTTGGGGGGGTTGGTTTGGTTTGGTTTTTTTGTTTTTGGTCTCAACCTTTTTGGAGGAATAGCAGAGTCACCACAAACTCTTAATTCAATCTGCTTACCCTGGTAGTATTTGTGTTGCTTCCTGTCTATGAATATGTGGAATTTATTTATGCTTTCGCTTCAGCACGGAAGCAGGGGTCTGAACAGTAAACCTGTCTAATAAATATTTTGCTTTTTTCCTTCAAAGTTAGCTGCTTCTTGCTATTTTATGTGTATCCTCATCTGTTCTGTTCATGCTTTCTCTTCCATTATCCTTTCCAGATGATTAAGTGCTGCATGTGCAATTTCATTTCTTAGGAGTACGACTGGAGAAACTACCAGCCAAGCAGACTGAGTGCATCAGAACTGCAGATGTTGGCTAGCATGAAGAGACAACAAAATGAGGAGCTGGAGGAGAACGGGGTCTCACATGGGCTGAGTGCATCTCAGATTGACACCTGCAACGTCAGCGTCAGTACAAGCAGTGATGACACAACAACCTGGAACTCTTGTCTCCCTCCAGTAAGTTTACACTTCTGCTAGGTGCTCTAAAATGTTTAAAAAACTTTTCAGTAAATTTGCGCTAAAGTAGACATTTTAAATTCAGAGTCCCATAGATATCAATACAATGGTGTCTCTCGTGCTCTGGGCCAGGGGTGGGTAATGGGGCCTCTGGGGGCTGGATCCAGCCCGCCAAGCCAGTGGATCCTGCCCACGGCTGCCCTGCCACTCTCTCCGCCCCCAGGCCAATTGAGACCTGGGGCCAGGGGTGTGCACAGTCTCCTCCCCCCTGCCAAGGGTGTGTGGCGGCGGTGGCTAGAGAGAAACTCTGTCTGCTTTAAAAGAACTGGTCGTTCTCTCTAGTCGCCATGCGCCCCTGGCAGGGTGGGGACAGAGGACAAGAGTCTGGGCGATCCCCCACCACCCAGGCCCTGAATGGTCTGGGGGGGGGCATTGTGCGAGGTCTCCTCCCGCTGCAGCGCCTAGAGGAAACCACCAGCACTTTTAAAACAGCTGGCGATTCCCTAGACGCTGGGAGGGGGGCAAAGATTTCACACGCTCCCCCATCCCCAGGCCAATCAGGGTCTGTGGGCAGGGAGCATGAGACGTCTCCTGGCCCCACCCCTTCAGAAATTTGTGAAGTGGCTCCCTCTTAAAAATTATTGTCCACCCCTGCTTAGGCACTTCTGGCACCCATTTAAAAAATCATCAACATGAACCAGCAGCCAGCACCCTCTTCCCCCCAATCAATCCCTCTTTCTCTGGAGCCTAAGAAAAGGAATAGCACTCACAGCAAACCACGGCAGCAAGAACAACTTGCAGGTGTGCAGTGTAGGTTCTTACCTTCACAACTGGTGTCAGAATTCAGATCCAAATATACCAGCCAAGAGCTGGTTTGCATCCTGAACAATGGAAAACAATTATATTTTTCTGATGGCATAATCGACACAGCAGCGAGCCATTTAAAGGACAGGACATCATTTATGTGAAGTCACAGACCAACATCTCAGCAGTTATATAAAGGTATTTATGGAATCTACCATAAAGTTAGACAACTTCTTAGTCCATTTAGCTAAACTCTTCTAGTTTTTATTTCTTAGACTCATAGACTGTATGGCCAGAAGGGATTGTCATAAGAATTTAGTCTGACCTCCTGCACGTTGCAGGCAACAGAACCTCTCCCTCCTCCCACATCATCACTTGCAGTAGACCCCTAACCTCTGGCTGAGTTACTGAAGTCCTCAAATCATGATGTAAAGATTTCAGGTTACAGGGACTCCACCATGTACACTAATTTAAACCTGCTAATGACCCTTGCCCTGTGCTGGAGGGGAAAGCCAAAAACCTCACAATCTCTGCCAGTCTGACCTGGAGGAAAATTCCTTCCTGACCTCAAACCTTGCAGTTGGACCCAGAACATTTCTGCAAGACCCAACAGCTAGACGTGTGGGAAAGAATTTTCCGTGGTAACTCAAAGCCTCCTCAAACAAAAGGCTTGGCATGACAAAAATGATGTGATTGTCCATGTGATAGATTTGATGTTCTTATTAAGGCTACTGTTAACTTGTTAAGTAACTGCTTGCTGATACCAAAACCTCTGAAGCGGATACTGCAAATTTGCAGGGTTCTAGATACAAAATTCATATCCACATCTGTGTCCACAAAAATGAGCCATGGATATTTGCATCCATCCATGGATATAAAGCAGATAGCCACAGATTTGCAGGGCTCTGTGCATGGTCTTTTGCACAAACCCTTGAACATGTTATGAGTGGTACGTGAAATCACAGTATATCACAGAAACTCTTATGATGATGCTAGGGGCAGAGCCAGCCTGGTACCACTACCAAAATTGGAGAAGTGGCCCCATTACAAAAATTATTGCCCGCCCCTGCTTTACACTGTTGTAAAACTTTCCACAGCAGAAGATCCTTTGCAAACTTGGACTGCTAAGCAAGAAGGAAAGTTTCTAGTGATGTCCATCTGGCATTTTTCAGAAACATTACATTCACTTTCTAAATTAAAGCAAAACAAAAACCCTCCCATCACACGCTAACAACGTGAACACCCACCTGCCCAGTTTGCAGAAAGCAGAGCAAATGACTACCCAAAGCTACACAGAAAAGACTCCCAGATTCATAACTTGCATCTTGTACACTGCAGGTGTTAAAATATTATTTTGAATTGAATTTGATCCTAAGTTAGAATCTTTGAAAAAATCTGTTTCTGTCAAAGTGCAATACATTTACTTATAGGTTTAATTTATGTAAATACAGATGGGAAGAAAACATTGAGTAATTACAGTTATAGCTAATTAAAATTTTAAATGACTAATTATATTGAAACACTTTTTAAACTTAAGACATTAGACTGAAATGCACAAAATATTATCAAAGTAGGGGGATCAAAGAACTCTATTTACATTATGCTTTACTAAGTATCAGAAAAGTACATTTTATCGTAAAAGTTTTTTCTTTTAATCACGTGATACATGTAAAACCAAATGTGATGTGTCAAAATAATCTCAGCAATTTCCTGATAATTACTCAAGAGTTAATGACTTTTATATGCTCTTCATTTACCTGAAACCAACTCGTCCAATCCTGCAGACCTACTCATACAAGCAGTTGGACTTGGGGCTCAGAGACACAATCACCTCAATCACGCTTGAGCTACAGTCCTCCTGCTTTTGAACTACCAATTTCTGCATCCACAAGACATTAGATGCATCAGGGCTTACTAAGAAAGCACACGACCTTTCCAGAGTGTCCATGGCTTTAGTCATGAGTTTGCTCAGCTGTGTACAGCTGGAATTCCAGCCTTCTCTTTGAACCTGAGACAAACTGCTCACTCCCAGTATTCGTTTAATAGATCCTCCTTCCAGCCAGCCAGCCTGGATTTTTTCACAGCAAAAGTTGGTAGATTTGTTTTCATTGGAAAGGCTTTGGCCATTGGGTACCAACATTTTTCTCAGCCAGTAAACTGTGTCCTGTGGAGGTGGGGCCATTCAGAGTCAATGACCCAATGAGAGTCAATGGGAGCGATTCCCGTTTACCTTCACTTGGCACCGCTAGTGACTTCTCACGAACTCCACCAAGAAATTCTTTTCCTTGTGCAATATCCTGAAGAGCAACATAATCTTTCAGCACTTTAGATCTGCTTAGAACAGACTTTGGTACAGCAGCTAAAGCAACAAACTCCCTCTGACTCTGCCTCTGGTACCCCAGGAAGATTTTTACGCAGCTGCCTTTCAGGTAAGCCGCTAGGGTCCGAGGTGCTCTCTTTTTTCTTTGCAACTTTCCTGATTGGCAACATGCAGGTGACCAAACAATTTCTTCCTTCTTACAAGTTTCCATGTGTCGGTGGGCAACATGGTTAAATCACCTTCCTGCTTTTCTTCCGCCCTGATTGGATATCAACCTGGTCAGACAAGATTGTCATACCTTTTCCCACAACACGTTAGTAACAGGCAAAATAGAAGCACCGGATTCGCCGGGTCCCCGGGACTTTTTTATGACGTGAACTGGATGCAAGTAGCTACAGTGCCATTCCCCCTAGCAGGTGTAAACTTAGGAGCATTTCCACCATGGGCTTTAGTTATATCCAGAGCCAACTCTGAGACAATTGATAAGTTTTCAGTCTGCAGACCTCTACTGTCTGCTTTACAGAGCAGGAGAAACCTCTCCTTTAGCAGACACTCTTCAACAGATAATCAATGTGAGAAATAATTTCCATGGCCAATGAGTTCTCCCTGTGCTTTATCCAATTCCAGATTCACTTCTGAGCTATTAGGCAGACATTCAGAAACCACATTCACATAAATACCACCTTTCTGCATGGACAAACCGTTATTTCCTTGAGGCAGACATCCAGAGAAATCCTCCACAGGCAAGTCATTGCCCTTCCTAGACACAGACTCAGAATGATTCTCTTTCTGTGACTGATTTATGGTATTAACTTGACTCACAAAGCTTTGAAATCATTCCCTATTAAAAGATCTGAAGAAATTGTATTTTTTGCTCCCACAACCATGTGGCCATCAAATCCTTTCTAGTGAAGGTGGATTTCAGCCAAAGGCACTCTTACAAAATATTCAGATAGGGCCACAACGGTTACACATAATCTCATCCTCCCTGACAAGACTTGTCTTAACCCAAATAATATCTGCTGCAGTGTCCCTCCATGCCATACACCTCATTCCAGTAATTCCTACACTGCTAATAAACTCCGCACTCGTGGGCTCATATTTAACTTCAACATGCATTTTAAGGTCAAGTTCTTCAAGGCAGCACGTAGCTTAAGGCGGCAGTAGGTCTGTTGCTTTGTCTTTGCATTTAGAAAGCCTGGATTCCCATTTACTGCATCTGCTGCTTTACTTCTTACATTTGGACACTTTAGTTTGCTGTGTGCACTTGTACCACCCAAGTAACAGACCACTTGTCCTCCCTTAGACTCTGCGTTTTTCTGGTCCGGGCTTTCATGAATGGTTTTACCAAAGCTGGGGTTGGGTTTCATCTTAACCCCTTCTTTTCTTTAACCTGGGGTGAATAGTGACGACTTCTCCCATGGGGTTTATATTCTTCTCGAATCCTATTTTGGGCATACGCATCAGCAATTTCTGCAACTCATAGAACTGAATCACGTCCCTATCACAGACAGCTGCTCCAATATTTTCAGGAACCGTGTCTAAAATGGTTCCAAAGTGATTAAATCCATCCATTTTTCAAAACTCCCATGTGCCATTGCTCCCACAACCCACTTTTTAACCAAGTGCACATTCCACTAAAGTACAGTCATTAAACATTTTAAACTTTCTAAATTTAACCCTGTTTGATTCAGAAGTGACCTTGAATCACCTTAACACAGAATCTTTAAACAGCACATAATCTAAGGCTTCTTGTTCCTTTCGTTTATCCAGCACTTCCCTGGCTTTTCCAGCCAGTCTGGTTAATAGCACAGGCATTCCCTGCTCACCTGGGATCCTATGCAGCGCCCATAGCCATTCAAAGGTAGACAGCAAGTCCTCTGAGTCTTTGGTATCTTTGTAAGTGGGGCAGATGCTTTCCCAGTTTCTTCTAGTACATGGAGCTGAAGTTGTGAGCCCTTTCCTCAGTGGCGAGTCATGCCACATGCCTTAGGTGGGCTGGTCTTTCCCTTTCAGCAGCATCTTGTTCCATTTCAACCATCCTTTCTTAGTTTCTCTTTCCATATCGGCTCTCATTTGCTTTTCCTGCAATTGACGCTCTGTCCGCTTTTGTTCATGTTCATGTTGTTGCCGGTTTCTTACTGCAAGCATGTCCCTTGGGTCTCCTTCCTGATCACTGGCCATTAGCAGATTTTCCAGTTCTTGCTCTGGGACCTTTTTTTATTAAGACAATCCCCTGCATGAACACAATTCTTGAAGGTTTCTTCTATTAAGGTCTTCATATGATCCTGGTCACTCATTGTAACTGATTTGAACTCTTAAACATTCCAATTATTTTTCATAAGCATGGGGCCTGATCCAAAAACCCAATTAACCTGTGGTAATGTATATCCTAGCTTGACGACACCACTATGACCCATGTCCAGGGGAGCCAACTGAGGTTACTAAATTAGGGCCAAATTGCAATTGAATGGGGGAGCCACTCCCCAAAACCAGGGATTATTCCAATACTTAGATTTACCAAGCTAGCACAAAACAGCTTCGGTAAGACCTTACCAGTGACCAAGAAGCCAACCACACAGTTCCCTTAAAGTAACCTAGCGTTAGGCCTTCACCCAGACACCCAAGTCTTATAAAGTTCTACCAGTCCCAAAGGATTGGACACATACCTCCCAGGTCAATGAGTATTTCAGCTCTCACCCCAAAGAAAGGTATATAGCCAAATCTTGTTAACTAAACTAAAATTGATTTTAAAAAGAGAGTGAGTATTGGTTACAAGATCAATATACATACAGTCACGAGTACAGTTCAGAGATCACATTCATAGTAGAGATGGTGAGCTTTGTAATTGCAAAGAATGTAGTCCATAGGTTATAGTCCAGTGTCCAACATCATATTCAGGGTGATCCAGCATAGCAACATAATCCTTATGGCATAGGCTTCCCCTACTGGAAACCTTACGCAGATCTGAGCTAAAACGTATCCGGTCCCAAGGATTTTTATGTAGTCTTCTAGCAGCCTTTTGAACCTGGAATCCGGGATGAACAACAGACTTTGAAGTAAACTTCTCTTGCCCAAACACCATGGTAATCACCTACATGAATTAACATAAGGTAATTTTCCATTAAGCAGTTTATCACAGACTGTAAGAGACATATAGACAATGAAATTATTTCACCCAAGATTCATCTAAATGTTAATATTCACCTTTGATCTCTGAATCAACAGCGATAGCGACAGACAGGAACTATCTGTTTATATAATTAGCATCTCTAAGTAAATACACACGATTAGTATAACCTGTACGCATAGGTTTGCATGTCCGAGTTCTAGCCTAACTAGCCCTGGATGGCACTAGTTACCATTTCTGTACTTTTCAGTGTGTCTCTCTAGGTTGGCTCTGGGTCATTTAGCCTGTAGAATGCCCATGTGTCCTTCTTGGTATAAGATTTGTTGCAGTTATGTAACAGTGGTAACAACAATCGTTTTTATGGTCATTTTTAATCAAATCAAGTCACACCAGGGTTAGAGAAAATGCCTTATGGTAAGAAATGTGGTGTCAGTCTGTTTATTTGATCAAAAAGGAAGATGGAGAAGTGACTTGATTAGTATAAGTGTATAAGTCTTCACAGGGAGCAAATACAAGGTATTAAAAGCTCTTCAGTCAAGGTGGGGGAGAAATGAAGGTAGAGAAATGTGAATTACAGATAAGGCACGTCTTTTCAACAGCGAGGGTGATTAACCTTTGGAACAAGGTTAATCTCTGTATCTTCAGATCAAGGCTGGATGCCTGCCTGGAACATGCTTTGGTCATTCACAAGTTATTGGGCTCAGTCCAGGAGTAATGGGGTGAAATGTAATAGTAGTATGTGCAAAAGCTCAGGCTAGATGATCTAACATCCTTAAAATCAATTGTTCTAATATCACTTAGCTATGGAACAGAGTTTTCATTGAAGCCAGAAATTAAGCAGAACTCAAGTACGCAAGATACTTATGCAACTCTGTGGTCACTCAGGTAACTGACAGATCAACATACAGCCTGTGTGGAAACCACATGGAGCCCCCTTCTGAAGTGAGCACAAAGCCTTTGCAGTCTGTTCTTTCCCGGCACTGTCCTGCTGTCTGGGTACAGGTGAATGCCACCCGACATGAATAAAGGCCCTCATTTCCACCAGTTCCAGTCTGTGCTGAAGTTCAGAATTTGTATTACTCAACGCTAGTTTGTATGTACACTGAGCTTGACTTTCATTACTGAAAATCAGTTCCCAAGGGCCAGGTGGAGCTGCACATGCTAAAAATCAGGACCATCATAAAACTTATATTTAGGGGCAAACTTATACTTGCCTTCACCTTCCATTGGTACACATCAGCAGCTTTCTCTGCACAATGTATGGGATACAAATTAGAACTAATCTGTACATTATACTTTATAAAATTAAGCACAATTTAAAAAATTGTCTCTGGCCATGGTTAACCTTGAGAGATTACTTAATTTCTAGGTAGTCTCTTTCTGTGTTTTTAAAGCATTAACATCTTTTCCTCTCTATTAAATGGATAATGTTTTTGCGAATCATATTCCCCCATTAAGTCTATTCTTATTTTTCCACAAAAATTATCAACAGCTCTTTTCCAAAAGGTAAGCCTTTTTGTTCTAAATGGTGGGTAATTTTATATAACCTCTTTGTGCCTGGATGTAATCTATAGCAACAGCACCACCAGAAGGCATATTTTATATCTTTCGTCCTGAAAAATACTTTCTTTTCTATAAAGTGTAGTATAGCATATAGGCGTGTTACCTAGTAATATTTTACTTGTAACATGTTTTTTGTGACTTTAAATTTTCCATCATTTTGCATGTTTTAGTCTGATTTTTAGCTTCATTTAAAAGATGCCCAGCTATTTTTGTTTTTAATGAGATTTCAAAAACCCTTCCGAACTGCAAAGATATATAGATTATATTGCTAAACTGCAGTTAAAACAAATGAACAGATGTTCTTATATCATTATAAAATTGATATCTTAAAAACTGGATTTTACAGCTAATGATAGTTTTCCAAGAACTAAAATGTAATATCTATGCCATCAAAAGGCATTGTTGAAATTCAAATTGTTTAGCAGCTGTTCTATATTGTGACAGCCCAAAAGGAATGCAATAGTTTTAGGTACAGTACATTACCCAGAATAGCTAACAGCTGAAGATATTTTTAAAAACAGTGAATTTTACCATAAAGGTGATTTGTTAGGCTTTATAAAATGTGAAACATTAGCAGAAGCTTGCCTGGGTAAGACGGGCCGTGTTAAAGCTGCTGTTGATCATCAGCTGTGTATTCAGACAGCCCAATTATCCTCAGGTTTTTGGCTCACCAATGAAAAGTGACACTGTCAGTACATCCTAGCACATTCACAAGGCTATGGATAGTGGTGGTTACTATCCTTGTATGACACACTTACTACAGCATCACCCCAAGGGTCTCTCAGGATCTCTAGACACACAAGCTCCCAAACACCCAAAGCAAAGCGTCCTCATTCCCTGCGAGGGAGCTGATTTGCCAGGAAAGCTGGTGTTTCCAACTCAGGAGAGGTGTGGCAAGACACGGACCCTGATCTCCAAGATGTCATGGAAGTGAGTGTCATTAAACGAGCTTTCTCGTAGTTACAGGGCTAGCTGGTCTCTGTGCCTGCACCCTTCTGATGACAGGTCTCTGTCCTTTATATGTCCTTGCATTCTTGGGGTGCATCTACTCTGCACACTCCTGGTCAGCTGAGGAGATGGTCGCGGAGCTGCCAGGGGTGCAAAAACAGGGTGATGCAGGATTGGGCCAAGTGTCCACCGACCTGTCTGGATGGAAACTAGAATCGTTAAGAAGGCCTGAGTAGAACCTACACATGTGAATGATTCATTTCAGATTGATAGACAGAGGGATGGGGAAGAGCGAAGACGCAGTCCACGAAAAGAGCCTAGAGAAGCGATTAATCGCTATTAATTTTTTTCATCACGCAATTAATCATGATTAACTTTTGATTGCTTGACAGCCCTGTTTGAGAACATTAGTGCTTATGACAGGTGCAGTTTCTTTAATTAAAACTATGATCCAGGTTATATGACGTGAAGACTGAGCAGGTAACCATTATGAAGATAAACATTGATAAGTAGAGCCACCAAGGGATCATGGGATCCGAATCTTGTTTGTGCAAGATGGTCAAGTCTCATGCAAATGTGTACACTGCATAGGCATAGCAACCCAGAAAAGAAGCCATTTAACAAATTCTAATCCAGGCTGCTGACCGAGGGGGCAGCTGCGCTGGGGCCCGGTGATTTGAAAGGACCCAGGACTCCCTACTAACCACCACTAACCTGCTCTGGAGCCCCAGGCAGCATGCACCCAACAGCACTAAAGGGCTGGCTGGGGGAGGTTAGCCCTGGCCCTACCCCTCCCACCTGGGGCCCCTTCTGGAGAGCTGGATCCGAGCTCTCCCCCCCCCTTCTGGAGAGCTGGATCCGAGCTCTCTCCGCCCCTTCTGGAGAGCTGGATCCGAGCTCTCTCCACCCCTTCTGGAGAGCTGGATCCGAGCTCTCTCCACCCCTTCTGGAGAGCTGGATCCGAGCTCTCTCCGCCCCTTCTGGCCTTGGCAAAGTCTGTCCTCAGCCCTTATTCTAATAGATCATCTCACAAATATAAGTTCCCAAAAGGATTCGTTCCTATGCCTGTAGCGATGTGGAAAGAATATTCGCAAATATCTTCTCACCGCTGCTCTTTGTGTTTTCCACAGCCAGTCAATCAAGGGCATCACTATCAGAAAGAAATGAACCCGCTGTCTCATTCCAACCCAAGGTAACATTCTGTTTTGGGGCCAGGCATGGGAATTCAGTGAGACTGTTCTGGCTAGGAAATGTGTCTTTCTTTGGTTTAATCTTAAATCTTTTCTTTTTTCGTTTGTTACTTCTTCATAGAGTTTTTCCACCACTTTTGATCATCAGAGTTCTAGAGCACTGCAGTGGGACCAGGGTGCAGGGCAGAACTCTGCTCTGTATAATAGCCATCTGCACATGTCGTGTATTTCATGTAACCAGTGTAGGCCCCGATCCTGGGAAGAACTCTGTAAACACATCACAGAGGTCTGGGCTCTAGTCATTTGGTGGGGAGGGTGGGTGGTTCATTTTGCGGAGGATTGCGGGTTGCATTCCTTGTGGTCATGGAGTCCCATTCTTGACAAATGATACATGATTTTAACATTATGGAATTAGGACCTTTAGCACTTGCAAGGGTAGAACATTATGCGATAGTTCTAGGGCATTTGCAGCTGTGGCCTGTCTATAAAGTATATAGACTAATCAACTCTGAAGTTGTGCCTATTCCATCGCACTCAGGAAGAAAACTCCCCTTGACTTCAGTGGTGAAAGTTGAGAGACAGAAAATTAATTGGAAAAACGTAAACAACCAATAGTCTTGCAGCACCTTAAAGACTAACAAAACATGGAGATGGTGTCATGATCTTTTGTTGTCCCCACGAAAGCCCACGATCCCATCTCCATGTTTTGTTAGTCTTTAAGGCGCTGCTAGACTATTCGTTGTTTTTTACGTTTTTCCAGTTACAGACTAACTCGGCTACCCCACTGGAGCTAGAGGATTCATTGTCCGCCATCAGAAACGTCTTAAGCTAGAGAAGCTGTGTCAGCCGACGGTCAGGGCAGTGTGTGTGTGTATGTTTCCGAGAAAAGGTTTAACGTCCGTGCCTTTACTGCTAGGACCGGGGTCCCATCGCAGAGGGTGGCCAGCAGGCCAACAGACGCCCCGTTATATAGGAAGAGCTTATTACATCTTAGATTTCAGCTGCTAGAATTTCATAATTCCTTCGCAGCGGGCAGCCTTGAGGAAAGACTGAAAGATGCCCCAGTGGGTCCTGTCACCTGGGAGTGACACAGATCCAAACGCCCAAGCTCTTCCTATAACTGTCCCTTTAGACCGGCTGAAGTTCTTTTAAATTGTGCTTGGTTCTGTTACAGCAACTGAAGGAGTCAGGTTAAAGCTTAAACAGTTACAGGTTTATTGAGGAAGCTTATAAATCATATGGTTACAATGGCTATTGCTCTATTTCTTAACTATTAGCAAAATATAGATCTTAAAAATGGTTACAAAGAAGATAAAGATAGAAAAAATAGAAATAATGGTACCAAGTAACAGCTTACTCTTTCTATGTGTACACTTAAGACAGAGGACCACATCCAGGTACCATTTTTACCCCCTTCTGTGCCTCTCGACTCCAGCATGTCAGGCCAGGGCCGGTCCCTCAATTCCTAGGAAAGACGAAAATACGAGGTGGGCGTCCCCATAGAACCTCGGGAGGTCAAACACCTAACCCGACCAGCAGGTAGAGGGTAGAATGACACTCAAAGTGAGTGTGTGCTGGGCCCAACTTTTATAATCATGGGGTCACGTATTTCTCTTTCTTATCTTAATTGCCAATTGATGCTGGTCTGTCTGCTGTGAGACCAGTTCTTACAAGGGAGTTGTGAACTTAATTTACACTTGTAAGAGAGATTTGAGATGATTAAATTTTGAAGTACAGGACATTGTTTTCTCAGTGGGAAATTCCTCTTCCTGGGACTGTGTGTGTTCGAATCAACATAGATGCCAGCCGCCTCTCTATCCACATATCTGTGTTTCAGCTTCTCAGGATCAGATGAGCCAGCATAGACTATGCTGATATTATTGCTCCTTCTCTGCCCTGTGCTTCAGAGAGGCAAATAAGATGGATGATATGGAGGCAGGCTGTCTGGCCACATTCCACCCCCTGATACGACACACCACATCCCAGGAATGCAAGATGGTGGCTTGCCAGTGCCTCTTGCCCACCTTGGAGGAATTTAAAAGTACCCAATGGCCTGATTAGAGGGTTTAGGATCTAGGAATTGACTGGGGACCTTTCCTGGTGCTGTGTATCAAATGTGCACACAAGAGATAGCTACATTAACTGGGCATTGCACAATACATAGGGTTATGCAGAAAAGGAGTACAACAATCAAAACAATTAAAACAGTGGTCATAATAGAGTGTAGGAAAGGAGTTAAGGAAAGTTCTAGCTGTTGGGCTAACCAATTTAGCCATGAGTTATTTACATTCTTAGTTACAGCATGTCTTATCCCATACCGTTCGTTGCCACTTCCCTTGCCTCCCCCCAAAGTTATTTTGAGGACTGCGGTAGTTGCTGTCATCGAACCATACCGGTCCCCATCTGAAGATGTCACTCTTGTTTCACCAGTCATTTGGGCTGAGAGGGACAAACTCGATTCCCAGTCCAGTGGAAGAGTCAAGTAAGGTGTTCTGGTACAGCAGTAGCAGTTGGGATGAGGAAGAAGACCATGGCGAGTTGGAGTGCCATGTCTCATTTCAATAGTCTGTACCTAACAACAGTGGTTGCAAGCGCTACAACAGCAAGCGGTATATATATATACAAAAGTTCATGGTGGTTTCCCGGATCCACACCAGCACTGGGAGGGATCCATCCCACTGGAGCACTGTTCAGGGTCATTGCCTCAGTTTCCTGTGATAAAACATAAGGTTTGCTGGTCTTGGATACAATCCAAGCCTCAGTAATGGTTATTGGTGTTAGCCCAGCATCTGCAGTGGTCCAGACTCCTTTTCCCTTGTAGGAGTGCAGTAAATGGGTTTGTGTTCCCAAACTGGGGTGTTGGGACAGGGCTATTAAGCCATTTAGTCCCATGACTGTAAACAACCCTGTTGCCACTGGGGTTGAGTAAGTAAAACCAATTCCTGAAACAATTTTCACTCCAGTTAAAACATACTTCCACCTTTGCTTACTGGTGGGTAGTGTACCAATATAGTCTACTTGCCAGGTTGCCCATAGTGCTTTTCCATCTCTTAGTCTGGCAAACCATTGCCCTTCTGTTACATGTTTCCTGAGTTCAGCACATAGGGTGCAAGCTTGTACCAGATCTTTGGCTTGTTTGTGGGTGATAAGCCACCCCCTGGCATGTGCCTGCCGCATCAGCTCATCGCTTTCTGTGTGTCCCAAGGTTTCATGTAGCCAAATGTACAGGTGTTCCCAATCCACCTGGGCAGCAAAAATTTGTACTGCTGCATCTGCTAGGTTATTTAGCTGTGCAGCCAGGGTGTTGTTCTTTAGACACATGACTTATGCTTAAGGCATGTGGGGTTGCATGCTGGTATATCCATTTCCAATATTCCAATCTCCAAACAGGCTTTCCTATTTCCCAGTTATTATTCTTCCAATTAGTTATCCACTGGGTGGCTCCAGCCCATACAGCGTAGGAGTTAGTGTAGATGGTACTGGCCCCTGCCTCACAAGCTAATTGATTGCTGCCAGCTCTGCAAACTGAGCTGTTCCTTCTATGTTTGTGGTCAGGGGTGCGGTGGATATGTCTGCTGAGACAGCAACAGCCTTCCCTGTCCACTTTCCTTTGAAATAGCCAGGCAGCCTGTATTCACATATAATGTTGAATTTAAAAGCAAGCCAAAAGTGTTATCAACTCAGCCTTGAAAGAGACAGTTAAGTTTCAAAGCTTGAGTTTCTAAACTAATAATTTGGTTTCTAGAAAGTTAAATGTCCTTTGAGTGCCCAACACAAGCACTAACCAATTTGTGCCTTGTCTGTTTGCAATTTTAAGCAAGCAGACATTATCCAAAACAAAATAAAACTAGTTCATTTTGAAATCCACAAAATAGAGTTACAATATAGAGCTCATTCTTTATGCAGTTAACCAATTAAGTTTCAGTAGAATCCCTAATTTTCCTTTGCAGATTTACCAAAGGTGTGCAAAGACAAAATGTTTACATTTGATTGTTTCTTTGCATAGATGGTTTGCATAGTGCTTAAGGAAGAGGCTGCAAAGAAACAAGGTGTCATTTTTAAAACAAGATTTCCCTTCACATATTACAACCATCACTTAATTCCTTCCATTCTCCCATGGAGTCCACCTTTTATCTTCACATTCCCTCAAATCACTTGCTTTGTCCTTTCAAAGGAAAATGTTTCTTATTCCTAGTAACTTTCCAATGTTTGCTCTACTTTCCTTATTCCTGCTAAATGACTTTTCCCAATGAGACAGGTTTGTCTACTATTAATTTGGTAAGGAGGGTGAGCTTGTTTACTAAACCTCATACCTCCTGGTTCTTTTCTTAAGCATATTCCTGAGGGAAGAAAAATAAATAAATAAATCTGAGAGTTGCTTTAACTCTCAGCACCAATCCTTAAGGGAATCTAGCTTTGTCTGGGTACTGAGGGACATGCATTTCTACCTCTCTATGTCTGCAGCAGAGGTATCAGCCAATTTTGAAGAACACCTCTTTACAGGTTTTCCACAGAAGACAAAAGCTGCAGCTGTTTCCCTCTCCTTTGAAGTTGAGGGTTTACATATACACAAGTAAGTTAGTCAATTTGTCTTCTAGGTCTGAAATTGTATGGACAGCAATTAACACTTGATCAGACCAAGGGCTATGCCCGAATCTTTGCAAGATTTTGTTCACAAGGGGTAACATCTTTTACAAATGCCAATTTCTCAGTCTTCTCTCTGCCTTCTTAAAAGACTGCTTACATTTAAACTTTTCCTAGTATACCCAACCTCCTATTGGGACTAAAATAGCAATACCAGTACCTCCTTTTCTTTCTTTCTGGAGGGCTACAATTTGAACTTTCTGATCTCAGCTAGTTTGCTAATCAAACTTAGCTATTACCTGCAAAGCTTCTTTGTGTTGCCAGCTAGGGCATTTACATCACAAAGGAAATCACAACCTGTTGTGGCTCTTGGAGCTTTCACAGCATTTTAGTCTGTTTGCAGTTTTTTGCTCATTTTATAGTTTACAGGAAAATGTGCAATCTTTGTCTACAACACTACTTAGCCACATTAAACTTTGCATATAGTGTAACTCTTTCTTTATGCTTACAGTTTTCCTGTACCTTCATTAAACAACTTGGACTAAAATGGTCTTACCAAACCAATTTACCAAACCAATCTGTTTTAAACCTACAAACAAACAAGATTACTGGACCTTGAAAACTTCATATTATTTACACACTATATATATATCTACACACAGATACACATACATTCTCTCTGAACCTTTCTTACACTATTTCTACATAGCTGTACAACAATTACATTCCCTTTTTATTCATTGGGGTAGTTCAGTTCCAATAGAACCCCCTCTCTTTAGAGTTCTTTTAGCAGTCTCTCTAATCAAATGTACAGATTTGAATCAAATTTGCCTGGATTATTTACAGACATTCCTTTGGAAAAAGGGCCCATTTTTCCTTCAGAATGACTGTAAAGAAACCACAGTTTTCTATCTACACCATTTTAGCATTTGCACAACTGCATTTGCTCTCCATTCTCTGCAGAGTTTAAATTCTCTGTGTTTTCTCTTTTCTTAAAACACTTTCTTATCTCTAAAATAAAAACTGGCCTTGTTTCAGATATTACTCTTGTAAGTATGCTTAAGGACTTAGATTTCCAGTACTTACTGCCTTTTTCTCAGTTCTACCACAAGGCTTTCAATCTTATCTGTTACCTGCCTGCTTGTCTGGGCCTGATCCTGTTTTCCTTTTTTTTTTTTTTTCTGCCTGCTTGCCTGGGCCTGATCCTGTTTTCCTTGCTAAATGGAAAGTGGCTCCTTTCCACAGACTCAGGCTTTGTCCCATTCTTTAGCTTGCAGGCAGTTCAATACTTAAAGAACTGCACCCACAACTCCTCAGGATTTCCCCAATCCTTTTCTAACATTTCTCTATCCAATTTTGGGTTGCCCCAACCTTCCTGGGCAAACCCTTTCTCTATACCACTAAAATCCATGTCTATCATGACAGGCTTCATGTTGCTGTATGTGAACCAATAGCACAATCCTGCCGACTACGCCAATTCTGTCAGCCGACGGTCAGGGCAGTGTGTGTGTGTATGTTTCCGAGAAAAGGTTTAACGTCCGTGCCTTTACTGCTAGGACCGGGGTCCCATCGCAGAGGGTGGCCAGCAGGCCAACAGACGCCCCGTTATATAGGAAGAGCTTATTACATCTTAGATTTCAGCTGCTAGAATTTCATAATTCCTTCGCAGCGGGCAGCCTTGAGGAAAGACTGAAAGATGCCCCAGTGGGTCCTGTCACCTGGGAGTGACACAGATCCAAACGCCCAAGCTCTTCCTATAACTGTCCCTTTAGACCGGCTGAAGTTCTTTTAAATTGTGCTTGGTTCTGTTACAGCAACTGAAGGAGTCAGGTTAAAGCTTAAACAGTTACAGGTTTATTGAGGAAGCTTATAAATCATATGGTTACAATGGCTATTGCTCTATTTCTTAACTATTAGCAAAATATAGATCTTAAAAATGGTTACAAAGAAGATAAAGATAGAAAAAATAGAAATAATGGTACCAAGTAACAGCTTACTCTTTCTATGTGTACACTTAAGACAGAGGACCACATCCAGGTACCATTTTTACCCCCTTCTGTGCCTCTCGACTCCAGCATGTCAGGCCAGGGCCGGTCCCTCAATTCCTAGGAAAGACGAAAATACGAGGTGGGCGTCCCCATAGAACCTCGGGAGGTCAAACACCTAACCCGACCAGCAGGTAGAGGGTAGAATGACACTCAAAGTGAGTGTGTGCTGGGCCCAACTTTTATAATCATGGGGTCACGTATTTCTCTTTCTTATCTTAATTGCCAATTGATGCTGGTCTGTCTGCTGTGAGACCAGTTCTTACAAGGGAGTTGTGAACTTAATTTACACTTGTAAGAGAGATTTGAGATGATTAAATTTTGAAGTACAGGACATTGTTTTCTCAGTGGGAAATTCCTCTTCCTGGGACTGTGTGTGTTCGAATCAACATAGATGCCAGCCGCCTCTCTATCCACATATCTGTGTTTCAGCTTCTCAGGATCAGATGAGCCAGCATAGACTATGCTGATATTATTGCTCCTTCTCTGCCCTGTGCTTCAGAGAGGCAAATAAGATGGATGATATGGAGGCAGGCTGTCTGGCCACAAGCTGTGAAATCTTAAGACCCTTTGTTACTGCACCTGTTAAGCCTCCGTGTTGGACTGTAGTTGTAAAGACAGACAGCCAGCTCTCTGTTTTCATCAGACCCCAATAACACTCTCTGCTTTTCCAAAGCGTGGCCAAGACTGTATTCAGATGAAAGCAAGTGCATGAAGTTTGATTTGGGCAACAAGTAGTTGATGCTGGTGGGCCAGGGAAAGGACCCAGGGGGTGTAAGATATTCCTTTGTTACTGCCGAGGTCTGTCGGCCTTGTTTCAGCTTGTTAGCAATCTGTTGGGGTCTGGGTGCCAGTTGCAACACACCTTGCCCGTTTCTGTTCAGCGAGGTACGTGCAACCACTTGTTTCTCAAGTCTGGATCACAGCACTGCCCTCCAGGCTTTTGTTACCCTCACTTGAGATTAGCCTAATGTGAAGTGCAGACTCCCTTTGAAGATCACCTGGAAGCGTTGGCCCGCGCACTTTGCAGCTACGAGTATCCTTGGTAATCTCTGCTTCAGCAGTGATTTGTTACCAGGCCTTGGTTCCTCTTCCCTTTCGCATGCCCCTCAAGGTGTTGGCTTTGGTCTACAAAGGCTGTAGATAGCTGGGGTCCTGCTTACCCATCCCAGCACCCAGCTAGAAACGCCAGGTGGTTTGTATTTGGGCACTCTGGGTGCAGAGCCCTTCACTCTGAAATTGATTTCTTCCTCTCGTCTGACAGTGCTCAAGTCTTCTGTCTTTAGGGCATGACAGGCTTTTGCCGAAGGGAAGGATGAGTAGTTCATTTGTTAAAAGTCATTGTTCCAGTATATGCCCAAACACTTCGGCTATGTCTAGACTGCAAGCCTCTTTCGAAAGAGAGCGTCTAGACTGCACGTTGAACTTTCGAAAAAGCGGCTTGCTTTTTCGAAAGAAAGCATCCAGTGAGTCTGGATGCTCTCTTTCGAAGAAGCCCTATTTACATTGAAGAACGCCTTCTTTCGAAAGAGGAACTTTCGAAAGAAGGCGTTCTTCCTCGTGAAATGAGGTTTACAGCCATCGAAAAAAAAGCCACGTTCTTTCGATTTAATTTCGAAAGAACGCGGCTTGAGTCTGGATGCAGGGGAAGTTTTTTCGGAAAAAGGCCTCCATGCCAGGTGCAGTCTAGCTACTGAAATACTTAACCCCAACATTTTTAACATATCAAGTCCAAGTTAATGTGTTCAAGAAAGTCAGTTTGTGCTTTTATATACTGTACAAAGATTCAAAATCAAGTTTTCTGGGCAAAAACTACTACCGGCCTTCGTACTGCTGTTTAATCTATCACCCAGTAATCTTTAATTTTTTACAAAATCATTTTTGACAAATGCAGGTAATCAAAATCTCTGTAAAATACCTGACTTGCAACTGCCTCATACATTCAGTATCCCTTGTGAGCTGCCAGAAAGGCATTATTGGGCTGTAAATATAAAAGACAACATTCTGAGGTCAGCTTGCATCGTGATATAAAAACTGGAGAAGATGTACAGTGCAGAAGTAATTTGTGGTATGTGATTGAAAAATCATGATTCACATTGTTACATTTTATTGAAGATGTAAAACTGAGAAATGTTGTTCACCGTGGAGGAAATGGGGACAAGTAAATGAGAAGGGAGATAAATCTGACATGCTTCTAAAGCGAGTGAGCTCCTGAATTATTCTTTAAAACCAGTTTTGATAATCAGCATAAGAAAGAATGTGTGTGTAACCTATGGAGATGGGAGGTAAGTCAGCTTACTTACCAATCCTCGCTGTGACGTAATGTGTTCCCACAGACCATGAATTCCAATCCTTGCAAGAAACTATAGCTGGATTTACTATAGGATCCTGCTAAGTACTGAAAGTGGAAATTAGGCTAGATTTCCTTTCTCTTCTTAGGAATCCAGGGTTAGTTTTCACCCCGTAAGACAGATGTGCGCACACATTAATAATTTCAAATTCCTTGTTATGACTAAACACTCCAGTGAGAAACTTGGCCAGCGTAACAGTTACAATGCACCTAACTAAGCTAACATCGTATCTGGTCCCTGTCAGCTGTGCACTTGTTTGGCAGCTCAGAAGAGATCCCGGTGCCACTCAGCTGATTAGCAGTGCGCCCCCAGCTAGGTTCTTTGTTTCTCCTGCTGTCGCATATGCTTCGGTGCACATAAAAACATTTATTCCGCACATGGATGGAAGAGATTAGAGGGAACGCAAACCCAAAAATGTGTATAAATAAATGCAGAGATTGGATCTTCTGACAGGGATCTTCTACTTGTATGTAGGCTCACCCTGGGCAATACAGTGACAACTGAATAACACATTTTGTTAGATTGCATAGTTGATTCAGCATCCATGCACTGGGCACGTACACAGCTTCAAATAAGAGAAGAAGTTTGACAGTTACTGTAGCTGGTAGCTCACACGCTGTCCTTGGTTCAGTGACATAATACATCTCGCAAAGACATTTGGCCTCCTGTCTGCGATTATTCCTTAGCGATGGCTTCCCAGTTTCAGTCTCACTGACTTGTGTAAAATTGCAGCAAACCATATTGAGAGCCACCCCCGATTCAGACTGGGTTATTCCTGGTAGCTCTCTCTGCCCCCTACAGAGCTGTGGATAGATGCTTTGCCAGTCAGGACACAGGGCCATGCTTTGTGTCTCAACAACATATATATTCACACAAACACACACCCCCGGTTTGTGTAATTCTGTGCTTGCTTCTCAGAATAGCAAGATGAAGGCAGCAGCCAGTTAGGCTAGTAGCAAATTTCGCTATCCCTTTCCTTATGACCCATTGCTCTATTGAAAAAACCCGTCTTTTCATTCCTGGGACTAAGGACTTTACAGCTACTTTAGCATGGAATTGCTGCAAGCCAGTCAGGTCCAACTAATCTCTCAAGTTACAGGAAAACTTTATGGAGATCCAGCCCTGCCTGGTTTGCATGTTTCCATTCCCCAGGTGCGTATTGGCCTTTCTGAGAGCCATTGCCCTCGGGGCCCTGCTAATTAGCATAGTCATCAATGAACAATTGTTCTTTACAACAGGCAGTCCAGGCCAGTATCAGCACAGAGTCCATAATCATAACTCCACATACAGACATCACACAAGTACATGAGTAGCATACATCGAATCAGTAGAACATAAGCTTTCATTTGACACTTCACATGGCCCCCTTTGTACAGACTTTGGGGCAAACACCCCCATGGGTGCAGCAGTGATCTGTCTGCTCCCCTTAAAATCCAATAATGTGACAGCCAGGTGCTTCCAACTGCTAATTAAAGGCCCAGGAAAGGAGATGGGAAGGAATTGGCCATGTGTCCGTGCAGGTGTGTTTGCCATGAATGAAGCCTTAAAGCAGCTACTGAGCATGGTTTACAACTTGCACTCCTCCTAGTGTACAGAAATAGCAACTACTTCTCTGTCTCACCCCAGATGCTGTGCTAGCCCCTTGTTGGGGGGTGTTTCCGTATCAGCTTAGTTGCGACTCCAGCAATAAGTTGTTGGCTGAACACCCACTTAGAATTGTCTAAATCTCTGCAATAGCTCGTGCATTCTTAGAAAGAAACTGGGAAGGGAACATTTGAAGAATGGTAGATTGCTGTGCTGTGTGGATTTGCAGGTGTGAGTGATAGCCAACATAACGGTATCGTAGCACAAGCTGTTTCTTTTTGAATAGTCATGGACAACTGAGGAGGAGGTACCAAATGACTGGGGAAGAGTGTGAGAGGTAATGATATTCGTAAAGTACGGAGAGCACAATCACAGCAGTTACTGTCTTGGACATTTATATTTTATCCTTCATAAAGTTAAGGAACGAGAGGTGAAAAGAAAACCGTTAAAAGATAACGACACTGAGAGCAGTAAACAGGGCTAAAGCTAGACTCAGTTCTTCTTCGAGTGATGGCTCGTGTGCAATCCAGTATGCGCGCGCGCTACATGCATGGTTGCTGGAAGGTTTTCCTTAGGGGCACCTTTTGGGTCGGTTGTAAAGCCTCCTGGTGAGGTGCCTCCATGGCACTGTCTATAGCTCCCTTCCAACTCACCACCTCATCAGTTCCTTCTTACCGCCAGCGACAGTTGTCGGAGCTCCTGACCTCTTGCTCTGCAAGTCATCCCTCACCTTTTAGATCGTTTTATTTTACCCCATTAGATTAGGAGTAGCAGTTGTACTTAGTACATTTCCTGAGGAGTTCAGGGCAGAGGCTTCGGTATTTCCTTATTCCCAAGACCAAAGGGGAGCAAAGACCCACCCTGGATCTATGAAACTCGAATGCATTCTCAAAGAAGCTCAGTTTGTAGTCAGAGACCTGCACTGTCAGATCACCCTGCCACGTTCCATCTCGCCACAGGCCCACGTGTGTTCCCAGAGTGGCAGCCCGCCTGCTCAGGAGCCAAGAACGGGTCTTCTCTCACGTGGACTGGGTCATCATGGGCAGTTCCCAAGAGCAGGTTCTGGAGCACGTGGCACTGGTGCAAACCACCCTCTCCAACCTGGGACTCATTCTACACGCAGCCAGGTGCACACTGGGCCCGACACAAAGGATAGAGTCTCCTGGAGCCCACGCTGGCAAGAGCCTCCCTGCCCGAGGCACGTTGCGAGGCCATGGCCAGAGGTGTCCTACCACTGTGGCGTGAAAGTGCATGAGACTTCTGGGCCACATGGCAGCCTGCTCTCACGTGCTGCAGCATTCCAGATTGCACCGTCGCCCCCTGCAGGCCTGGTTAGTGACAGTGTTTAGTCTTTCTCAGGACTCTAGATAGGACGGTCACCCCACCTCATCAGGTGGCGTCAGGCAGGCCCGGTGTGCAGGGTACCTTTGCCAAGCTCCAGTCCACCATTTCTCTAGTCACAGACACATCAGGCCTGGGGGTTATGGTCTCAGCTGTAGCTACCCATCAACTGTCCGAGAGCACAGAGCTGCCTGCCAGGCATTTTAGCACCAGCTACAAGACAAGTACACGTTGGTACCACAGCGATGTTCCATCTCAACAGACAGGGCGGCAGGTAGCCCTGCTGGGGGTGGAGGTGGGGGACCTGGCCAGGGAGCAGGAGCTGGCTGGGGTCTTGGTGGGTGTTTGTGTGTGGGGGGGGGAAGGGCTTCCCCAATACCAGGAAGCTCTCTGACTTTGGAACTTCTACGTAACCCTTCACATACAGCTGTGAGCCACAGACCTTCTGGGGGCAAAACGACCTTGGATCGCCTCAGCAACTCACTCAGGGCTCATGAGTTGTCCATCGGAGTGGACTCTGCCTGTCCATTTTCCAAAGGCAGAGTCATCCCCATGTCAGCCTCTTTGCAGCCCAACACAACAGGTGGTGCAGCCAGTTCTGCTCCTTTCAGAACCAGAGCCACAGCTCCATCGCGGATGCCTTTGCTCATGCCACCTTCTGCATGTGTTCCCACCCTTCCCACTGATCCTCTTCAGAGTCCGACAGGACAAAGTGTCAGTCATCCTCATAGCACCAGCATGGCCCAGCCAGTTCTGGTTCACCACACTGCTGGACCTCTCAGCGGACAGGCCCATGACCCTCCCTCTGCTCCCAGACCTCATGGCCAGCTGCAGCGCACCAGCCTGGGGTCCCTCCACCTCACCGCATGAAAACTCCATGCTTGAATTGGCGTAGGACGCAGTGTTCCAGCTCAGTTAAGAAAGTCCTATTGGGCAGCCGTAAACCCTCTCTCGCACAACTTACCTGGCAAGGTGGAACTGTCTTTCTTTTGCAATTTGGTCTCTATGAAGAGGCGCTTCCCTACAGCAAGCTTCTAGCCCCTCTGTACTTGATTTATCTTTTGCACTTGAACACCAGGGCTGGCCAGATCCTCGATTGAGTTCCATCGAGTAGCCATCAAAGAACAACAGCTGTGCGAGGTAGGCATTACATCCCAGTGCCGGGAGCAGATCTCTCTTTAGCAGCCCCATGGCAGCATGCTTTCTTAAAGGTTTGGACAGACTAAGCCCTTGGGTGAGACACCTTAGCCCAGTCCTTTCCAAGCTCGTGGGACCCCCACTTGAGCCCCTCTTGATCTGTCCATTTGTCCTACCTTTCTACAAGGTGGCCTTCTGGGTAGCATAACCTTGGCCAGATGGGCGTCAGAGTTGCAAGCCCTCACCTCGCAGTCCCCTACACTGTCTTTTACAAGGACAAGATACAACCATTCCTGCATTTTCCCCTGAACCAGGATATTTTTCTGCCCGTGCTCATCCCAAAACCCCAGGCCAGCAGTAAAGAGGGCGCATTGCACTCACTGGGTATGAAACTAGCCCTGACCTTTGACACGGGATGCACCAAGCTGTTTCACAGAGCACCACAGCTCTTTGTCGCTAGGGCCAATAGGAGGGAGGACTCCCAATTCCATCCCAGCGTATCCGTCCTGGATCGTGTCACGTATCAGAACCTGCTGTGACCTCGTGTGGCTAGAGGATCACGTCGCTGCTCTGCAGATGTCCAGTGTTAACGGCCCTCTCCGCCAGAGCGCAGGCATCATCTGTAGGGTTCCTTGCGTAGGTTCCGATGCAGGACATCTGTAGACCAGCCATGTGCTCCTATAGCCACAGCTCTACATCCCACTCCGCAGGCATGGGCTGACACAGCCTTGGGCCGGGCAGTTCTGCAGTCAGCGACTGGCTGAGAGCCGGCCCCTCCTCCGTACAAACTGCTTGGAAGTCACACACTGGAACGCACAGGAGCAGTCGCTTGAAGAAAAGACCGTTGCCTGCCTCTTGTAACTTGTTCTTTGAGAAGTGTTGCTTGTGCCCATTCCAAGCCTGTCTGTCCCCCATCAGGATACTCTGGCAAGTAGGAACTGAGTAGACGGCATGTCGGCAGGTAGATGTATACAGCACCATGAAGCACCACCCAAGGGGCTCCACAGCCAACCTGAGAGGTAGTGCGAGGAGAAACCTTCTAGTGACCATGCCCGCGGCATGCGCACACCTATTGGAATGAACATCAGCAACACATCTCGAAAGACAACAGCTACAAGAGGTAGGGAACCGTCTTTCTCCACAGAGCCACCCCCAACCTCGGTATAGACACACCAGCCAGCCCCAGACTGTGCTCCTCTGGGGTTCCAGAGCCTGCTAGCACAGTGAGCCGGGGTGGCTGGGGCCAGGGCCAGGATCACCTGGAGATGTGCTGGATTCCAAGCCTCGCTCAGACAGGTGCCATAAGGGGACAACTGTGGCATCCTGGCTGGATTTTAAAGTCGCGCTCAGCCCAAAGGAGAAGGCAGTGGCGTTGCTGCCACTACCCTCACCGAGGAGAGACTTCTTCCTCTAGAGTCGAGGGCTGCAAATGGACACCTACCCCAACTGCAGCAGGTCCCACTTCATCCTCCATCGACTGGCCTGGCACGGAAGGCGTGAAAGTGTTATTAAAGGAAACGCTCTGTACAGTGATCTGTTGTGCAGCCTTCCAGGCGCTGCAGGGCTGTGAACCCTGGACCCGCTCTCAAGAAGGCCTGTGGGCCATGCTCTAGGCATTGCACGGACTGACTTTTTGAAGTTTCTACACGTTCTTTTCAGAACATCCCTCCTTTCCAAAAAGAGCTGACGTTCTGCCTTTTGTTTATTAGAGTTGAAAATGATTGCTGCAAAGACTGGCTCTGCCTGGGACGCACCAGATGTCACAATATTGGCATGGTGGCATAGGAGGCTCTTCCCAAGCCACCTCCTGAAATTTATGCACTGAAGTTCAAGCAGCTGGTTTCCCAAGTAACTGCATAAACAAGCTAAGACGGGACATAAATATTTCAGCACTTAAGCTGGGCTTCCTGTAAGAAGGAACATATTTTATACCTCAGTCATTTCATGCAAATGATGCTCAGCCAGATTTTCACTCCGGCGTCAGCTGGGATTGGGACTTTGCACCTGTCCTAAATAAATAAATAAATGTAGCCGCAATAAACTGTGGGCACAGCTATTTGTAGTTCGCCGTCTACCTGCTGTGGCTTGGGAACATGAAAGCCAGCATGAAAGGCCAACACCTAAAATCTGACCCAGGCTGTGCGGGAGTTCTCTGGCCATGTTGTGTGCTGTTCCCGGACACCGGGGTGTGGTGACTGGTGGCTAGTCCGCACCAGTGAGTTATGGGCATCGCACCTTGAAAAAGCATTTATGGTAAAAAGCAGAGCAAAGGCTGGAATGTTAGAAAGCCAGGAGCGTAGGAGTGAAGGCTGCGTGTCTCGGGCCAGGCCCTCGGGCTCCCTCAGATAACTAGCTACCCCAGCATTCACACTGTCCCGGTGTTGGCCAAACAAGTGCATCTTCATCCCAATAAATCTGCAAGGGTTAGGAAGTGGGTTCATCCCCAAAAGCCTAAACAGAATAGTCAGTCTCCCAAAGACCCTACTTAAGCTATTTGGGGACGGTGGGGGAGCTAACAACTGTCCCCAGATGTGTTGGGATCTGCTGAGGTTAGTAAGGCTCCCACGGAGTTGGAGTGACTTTGAAGGGCACTTCCATGCCCCCTTAAGGCTTAGGGGCAAGGGTGAGGGCTCTGACCCCTAAAGATCCCCAACAAGTCCAGTAGAGTCTGCAGGAGGAACTGGAACACTCAGCTCTCTCTCTTCCCTCCCCTCCCCCTCCACCCACCCCCCCTCCGCCTTCACTGCACTCCTGCCTTCTCCACACCCCATCTCTTCCCACTCAAGCTCCATCTTCTCACCAGCTGCTGGTCGATCTCCATGTGGAGAGCTGCTATGGAAAATAACTCAGTTGTAATTATTCTGTTTTCTTTACAGTATTCATTCCACCCCTCAGCTGTGAGCGGATAAAAGCACAGCAACTGGCTGGGTAAAATCAGCAGCAGTTGCATTGCACCTACTGTCTGTTTCCTCTCCCCTAGCCTGTCTCGTTTTTCTTTGGACTTTACTGTTTACAAAAAAAAAAAAAGAACTCACCAAAGTCCTGAAGAGCATATAAAATATTGATTAAAATACCTAAATGGAAATGGATGATGCTATCCAGGCCAGCATTTCATGGTTTTATCTCTAAAGAGTGGGATTTCTGTGCTGTGGTTTAAATCCTTTATGGCGTTGCCACTTGAGGTTGTGATATAAGCCCCTTTGTATCTATACCTGGCTGATAAGGGCCTGCCGCCTTTGACAAATGATTAATAGCCACTGACCTCCAATCCCATTGGTTCAGTAGAGGCTGACTGAAGCAAGCTGTCTTGTCATCGGAACCTACGTGTATTACATTGGGCTGATTGGGATGTTGTCGTTTTTCTTTCCTTTATAATCTCTGGTATTTTCTTTAGCCAGTTAAGTGTGATGTTTTCTCTCTATTTTGGTGACTGAATCTTTTCAAACAGAAACCAATAACTGTGCAAATCAATAAATTACCAAACAGAGGTTACGCAGTATATCAGATTACATTGTTTAATGTTATAATAAAATCTCAATTGATTTGAAATTTGTACCATCCATGATTACTTTTTGTTTCGGTGACTTACAAATCAGAACATTTTAAGAGATTAACGACTTCAAAAGATTAGAAAAAAGTTTGTGCTTCTTCCTGAACATAGGAAAATCAAAATCTTTTATAATTACTTAATCACAGCATGTGATTTTCTAATTTTTGTTATATCTGTCTGCAGTGGTTGGGTAATGAATCATAAAAATGGATAAGCTGCTTTTTTGTATAAATGAATTCATTTTTTAGCTTAGTTTCCCCCTTGAGGCCCGGAGGCTCAAATAAATGTATGATGAAATCTTAACTAGAGAAACTTTTTAAAGGAAACCTACTTGCTTGCTCACTCCACCATACACTTAGGGTGCATTTTCACTGCAGGGCTTAACTTGATATAAGCTTTGCAAATTGAGCAACATCAGTTGCGTTTCTTATTTCGAAATAACCTATTGCTAAAGAGGGAGCATCTACACAGCACTTATTTTGAAACAGAGCACTCTTCCTCCGACTTCCCTTATTCCTTGTACAATGACGGTTACAGGAATCGGAGTAAGAAATCCTTCAGCTTGACAGGATTTTGACACTATTTTGAAATAACTGCCTGCTGTGTAGACGCAGACTAAGTTATTTTGGAATAGTGTTATAGTGTAGACATACCCTTAGTTAAATTAAGGGGGCACTCCACCAACTGTCGAGGAAGAACAATGAAAGTGAAAGAAAACACGGTTCTTTCGGGGGGGGGGGGGAACCCTTTTTCAAAAGATCCTGTACTCCGGGAGGACTTTTTTCGAAAGAACCGCGTCTAGACAGTGGTTTTACTTTCAAAATTACACGTTTTTGAAAGAATGCGTGGCAGCCATTATGCAAATTAAGTGCAGGAAATTCAAATACCAGCTTCATTTCCAATTTTGATCTGTCTAATTTACATCTGTGACGGCGCGTTGGGGGTCCCCCATCTCCTGCACCCCCAAATGGCACAAACAGACTGCACCAGCCGGTGGAATAGAGGAAGTTTATTGCCTCTCCAGGATACAGCACAGATGGAATCTGGTCACAGAGCTGGGCTAGGATGCCTCAGGCCTCCTTGAGATGGGGGAGACTGGGCCCCTAAACTCCAGCCCCTTTCCCTAGTCTGTCTCCTCCATGCTTCCAGCCAGCCAGCAACTAACTAACCCTCTTCCAGCCCTGCCCCCCAGCCAGGGCAGCATTCCACCTTCCTTTGTTCCTCTCCATGGGGGGTCTCTGGCCACTGGTTTGCATAGTGACTCATCCTGTTTTGCTGGGTCGTGGTACCCACAGCAGCCAGTGGGGGTTACCCCAGAGCCAGCAGCATAGAAACCAGCCAGGTACCCCCACTACGTCACAACATCCCTCTTTTGAAAGAGGGATGTAGTTTAGACATGCCCTGTGTAGTCTAGTGCCTTCCTTTTGATGATCTCCAAGTGACTTATAACCACTATAACTCTTACTATCCACATCTTCCATCTGAGGAAACCAGGCTTCCAGTTAAAGTGATTTATGGCGCACGGTGGCCATTATGCAAATGAAGCACGGGAAATTCAAATCCTGGCTTCATTTGCAATTTCGATCTATCTAATTTACATCCCTCTTTCGAAAGAAGGAAGTAGTCTAGACATAGCCACAGTGTTATTAGGGTTTGCCGGATACATCCTCGTGTTGTGACATTTGCCATATGTAAGTTGCAGTTTTGATTATACAGCCCAATTTTTGAGCTTACAATTAAATGCAAAAATGAAGTCTGGCATGAACTGTCCCCACTCAGTCACATCCCAGTAAGATAGCTCCGAGGTGAGCAGAGAAGTGGATGTAAAGTAAAGCTGGAAACCAGACTCTCTGCATGCATTACTCCTGCCCACCTCTGTTTAGCATAAGTAAGCATCTGGCTTCTTCTCGTTTTCCTTTAACTAAATCTCCTTGGTACAGAGTTCTCCCCAGAACTCCTCATTTCCACAAGCACTCAACATTTGCCCTTATCAGGCAATCTGACATTTATAATAGAGGTGCAAGATTCTGCTGCAGAGGTGCAACTCTGTACTGCATTGTCAGGAATGCATTAACAGGAGTGTTGTGAGCGAGACACGCGACGTCATTCTTCCGCTCTACTCTGCGCTGGTTAGGCCTCAGCTGGAGTCTTGTGTCCAGTTCTGGGCACCGCATTTCAAGAAAGATGTGGAGAAATTGGAGAGGGTCCAGAGAAGAGCAACGAGAATGATTTAAGGTCTAGAGAACATGAGCTATGAGGGAAGGCTGAAGGAATTGGGTTTGTTTAGTTTAGAAAAGAGAAGACTGAGGGGGACATGATAGTGGTTTTCAGGTATCTGAAAGGGTGTCATAAAGAGGAGGGAGAAAACTTGTTCATCTTGGCCTCTGAGGATAGGACAAGCAGCAATGGGCTTAAACTGCAGCAAGGGAGGTTTAGGTTGGACATTAGGAAAAAGTTCCTCACTGTCAGGGTAGTCAAACACTGGAATAAATTGCCCAGGGAGGTTGTGGAATCTCCATCTCTGGAGATATTTAAGAGTAGGTTAGATAAATGTCTATCAGGGATGGTCTAGACAGTACTGGGTCCTGCCATGAGGGCAGGGGACTGGACTCGATGACCTCTCGAGGTCCCTTCCAGTCCTAGTATTCTATGAAAGTAAAACCTAGGAGCTCATTCAGTGCTCATTTCATTTGCCCCCGCTAATGAAAACCAAACAGACCAGTTCCTCATGTCGGATTCATGCTTTTGGATTGTACCTTTAACCTTGCTATGTTATTCAAACCTCCTGAAAATACAGTTCAGTCACAAAAGGAGTGTACCTATATCTTTGCACGACAACAGACCTTCACTAATCTGCACACTGTCGAATTCGCACATAAACTATGGCTGTCGCACTCTCTTCCAAGCATAGATTAAATAGCAAAGTAGCTCAAGGTTGAAAGTGTACGTTAAAAAAATGAATTCAGCAATACAATCAAAGAAGCATATTCATTTTTATGATTCATTACAAGAGCAAAGTCATGCAACTTCATTGCTTTTACCAAACAGACAACATTACATTATGAAGTATTATAAAACTACATTGCAGCTGTCAGAATAAGTGAACAGGGATAATGTATCACAAAATGTACTTTGCTTTTTCATTAGGCTTGTTCACTTACTCACTCATTCACAAAATTCAGTAATTTATGGTGGGTCTCCCAGTCGTTAATCTGAATTAGTGACGTTCTGCTGCACTTGTCAGGTCACAATATGCGCCCAAGGTACCATGACAATAAATGTGAGCTACACACAATACACCTTATTAAAACTCGCTTAGAAACTCCACAGTGCTGGCGGAACAGCTGGCTCCAAAGGGGCCCTCAAGGGCTTGGTGACCTACAGGTAGAGACTATGTGAGGACATCCTGGTGAAAAGCACATGGCTCCCCCACTGTCTGAGTCCATACACTGAGGCTTCTGCTTCCCCTGCTGCTCTGGGAGGTTTGACCACAATTTGTGAGGCTCCCTCAGCTGGAATCTTTGAGTTTTCTTTCCCACACGCCGAGCAAGCCCCTGGGTGTTGCTTCCAGCCTTTTCGTACCTGACTCCCTGGTCATTTCACACGCCTGTACGCAACTGCCTGCTTCCTAACAGCGGCCCTTGGACTTGTCCTACCCTGCTGCACAGACCTTGGCCCTGATTACGTGTTGGATCCATTGTGCTGCCTCAGTGGCTATTTGCCCCACTGAGGAAGCCCACCCCACCCCCCCAGCCTGAGGGAAAATAGCCAGTGGGATGCATATACCTGAGCAAGGGGCTCACCTGGCTCCTGGCAGCCCAAGCAGGCAGTAGACTCCAAGGGGGCATGATCCTGAGCTCAGAGGCACCCAGAGTCCAAGCTCTTAAGTCTCTACCCCTTTCCCTGCTTCTGCCATTCTGGCATCAGCCTCATTTCTGTCCCTTCACTCTCACTGCCCAGGGCTGGGGAAATGCCTTTCTCTTGAGCAGTGCCTGGCTAGACATGCTTTTCTCTTCCCCTGCTGCTAAGCCATTTCTCAGAGATGCACCTTGGAATGCAGCATCTCCCTTGCTGGGGCTTCGTCAGCTCCTTGCCCCTCCGCTCCTTCGTATTCCCGCTGCGACAGATCCGGACACAGTCGATCTGTCTGCCGGATGCTGTCACAGTGAAGCTGCTCTTTCGGTAACTAGTTCTACTCCAAGCAGCTTGCTCGTCGGGCATGTCTGCACCAGGAAATTGTTTTGAAATCACTCATTTCAAAATGCTAACTCCCGAACTAGCGATTTCAAAATGAGCATATTACCCAAGGAAAGCAGGAGTACAGATTTCAAAATAACCAGCCCCTATTTCAAAATAACAGGCCTGGTTGTGTGGACGCTCTGCTTGTTACTTGGAAATAACGCCCTAGTGCAGACCAGGGCTTATACATTAGCCTCTTTTATTGTGCCATGATGATAGTGGCGGTTTAAGCTAGCTTGGTGTCAACACAGCAAGCTGGAGAGCTAGAGATCCAGAGTAGGTTGAGGAGTATTTCCCAGGGCATTGTAAAGCCAGTGATGTTGTCACGTTGGCTGAGCATTGTATACAGACATCTTTCCAGAAAACAGAAACCCTTGTTACCCTGGCAACATCAAGGGTCTTGGAGGTGTCTGGGTGGGATTCATGGATCTCTGAAACTCCATTGAAGCAGACGGCCAGGCAGACAAAGCAGAGAAGGAGTTTACTTATATTCTGATCCTGAAGTTGCCTCTGCACAGGTATAGGCGCCAGAGACCTTTGGGGCCTACCTTCCTCTTTCCAGGGTGAGGTCAGGCAGTCCCACGTAGCTTCCAAAATTCACCTTCCTTTTTGAAAAAACATTCGTTTTTAGCATTTTCTGTCTTTTTTACAATATGGTAAATTCTGCCTTTGCTTTGCCACGCAAGAACAAGCAAGTTTATAACTCAGCATTCTTTTGTGGCCAGCCTATTGTTATGGAAAAAACAAGCGACTTTTAAAAGCAGATTACACTGCAAAAGCATAGTGTTTGCTACATTCATGATGAAGTTTATCATTTCATATTATTGTTATATCCACATAAAGCCAGGTCAGTGGAATTATATGTCAAAAGTCCATTGTTGTCTTGACTGCATGTGTTTGAACGATTCCTTTCACAGAGAAGGAAAAGTCATTTTCCGGTTTTGTTTTCAGCAGCACAACACTAATTTGATTATATTAATGTTCAAGTTATTCTTTCCCTCAGCTGTACTTGACCATTGATTTTTTAAAAGGCCCTCGCTCCCTCGTCATCCATTAAGGACAAATGGGATATGTTCTGTGGCAGAGACTGCTGGGGGCTTGCCTGTGTGAGACTGCAAACGATGTGAGCCGTGACAAAGCTAGTTAGAAGCAGCTTCAGGTGTATTATGAATGGATGAAGCATTAAAACAGAATTCTGAAAATGAAGGGTTCAGCTTTTTAGCTTTATAACCCCCCCCCCCCCACACACACACACACACTAATTAACATTTTGTTAAATGTTTGGGCATTTAAGTGAATGCAAGTGATGACAGTGGATAATTGATATGTTTTATTATCATCTATTTGACTGAGATTAAATGTGAATATATAGGAATTTTGCCAAGTCACTTATTTCCCTGTACAGATTCCTTACTGCAACTTATACAGCCAATACACTGATAAACAAATGAATCAAAGTTAAGAAAGAAGAAAAGACATACTATTTTAGTTAAATTAGGCAATAAAACGTTGTTTTTCTCGGTTAACATGATTTATAATGACAAAAGAGCAGTGAACACCAAGTTTGAAAGCTAGCCAACAAGTCAACAGCATAATACAATGGAAGTGTAATCTTTAAGTAGAATTGCAATTTAGCTACTACTGAATATAAACCATGATGAAAACTGTGGGTACTTCCTTAAGGAAGAACTGACCGACAAATGGCATGATCTGCTATCTATGAAATGATTAACTTGCAAGTCAAGTCTTGTGTTATGGTTTTTAGACGGCTGTAATTGAATATACCTGTGTTCTTTATATTTCTAGTAAACTACTAGAATATATTCTTCAACTGCTGACATGAAAGAAAATCCTTAGCTGAATAGGCTAGATTCTCAGCTGCTGTATGCTGACTGATTTCAGCGTGCCGAGGCTACTCACAGTGTTTACTCCCTCTGAGGATATGGTGCAATGTGTAGAATTCATGACTGCTCTCTTGACCTGAGTCAGCTTCCATAGAAGCCAAGGGAAAGATACTTTAATGGGAACTGAATTGGGATTTCCATGTCAATCTCACTTGTACTTTTAGTGCCCTCGTCTTTAATTATTCATTCATTATATTTAAACTAGTCAAATTTAAAAATAAAATCTCTCTGCTCTCTTCAGGAGTGGTGAGTATGTAGTCAGGCTGTGTAACACACTGACAATATCCTGCAATAACCCAAACAAACCTTATGGAATTTAGATAAACTTTATTGAATTAAATTAAACCTTATTGAATTAGTGTTAATGCCTTTGGGGTCCATCGCATTAAAAATGCAATTGTGTTCGTGGCATTGTATGTACCTTCTCCCCCCAGGAGCAGGGGGAATGCTAATGTACTTCTTCCGTTAACAAGGCTTCGAAGCCACCTCCTGGAGAGATGTGCATATACTAATTCAAACTGGATTCTCCGGGGACCAGCAGACAAAGAAAAGGTTTTTGGATAAATAGATGAATTTAAAACTGTCTCAGGGCCTTTTTTTCCTCATCTAGCAAACAGACAGGACCTCTGGTCCACAGAGGGCCCCAATCTTCAGAGTATAAGGACTGGGAGTTTCTTCTGAATTTGTGACCCCCAACAGGAACCCCCTGTAGGTAGGGAGGTTGACGGATTGATCCTACAAGAATCCATGTTAGGGCTGAGGCCAGTTCTGGTAAGCTTGTTAACTTGTGTGAAGCTTCTTTTGTTGTTTTTGATGTTTTCTGGTCGCACCTTTCACTTTAAGAATCAAGCAGGCTTCAGTAGGAAGTGCTGGGTGGTAACTTCTGTCTGTAGCGATTACACCTGTTAGCCCTTGCTAAAGATAAAGCCAGCAGGTGTCCTTGGGCAAGCCCTCTGTGATGGGGAATAGACCGTAAATGCAGGGAGCAGTGCTGCCTAGAGATACCCCGGGTCAGAAGGGAGAGGGACACAAGTGTCCACCCAAGGGAGGCAACAGCTGGGGCCCTGGAGCATGAGTTTGGGTAGCCTGTCTGGATCACTGAGGGGAGATACAGGCGGGACTATAACTTGCTGGATTCACTGGAGTGCAGGGGAGCCGGAAAGAGACGAGACCAAAAGCTTGTGACATTCTGTAAATCTGCTTGTGATTTTCTAACCCTCGGTGCTAGCGAAAGAGAAAGTTCCAGGAAGGCATACAGTAAATGAAGATATTATGTATTAGGGATGGAATGAATCTGTCACTTTGACGGATTGTGAGGCACAGAACAGATTAACAGATTACTCATAGTCAGAATGCAGCTCACTGTGAAAAATGTGCAGGAAATGATAAGTGTTGGTTTGTGCTGATTTAATGATATTTTAAAACTACAATAACACTCTAGGAGAGTAATAAAATATAGCTCATGGCTTGCATTTTTTAATCATAAACATATTGCCAGTTTGACCTTAAAATAATTGTAATATTTCTTTTTAAAATATATCTTCGAAGTCATGCAAACTTGCATTGCAAAATACAATTTAGACATGCCAGCATACGTATTTGAGTCTTGTTTAAGCATTCTATTAAAATGTGCACTTGAAAATCGTGAGTGTGTGTGTAAAAATACTATATATCTTTGTATGCAATGCACCCTATTATTCTTTGGCACGTTCTCTCTATTTTCCATCATCGAAATGTTGTTTTCTGACCTGGAGTTGAAGAAGAAATGAACAGTTATCTGAATTAGGAATTTGTTTATAAACTCTATTGAATTTCTCATGGATTTATAGCATTTTTGATGTAGGTAATTTTGAGACTGTTCAAATCACAAAACTGAAGTGGTTTTAGGAGGAGTAATGGACAGACAGTTTAAGACTAAGATGACTGCAACATTATTATAGCTAATGGCAGTAACTGAAATTTGATTTCAACATTTCGTATCCCCAGAACAGATATAAGATGAACCAGAAGTTGCATGCACAGCACAAGCATCTTTCTTGTTCATTGTTAATAGACTTCGGAGTTCCTAAAGAAACTGTAAAACTAGGTTGGAAGAGCATGTTTGTTTTTTATTAGAACTTTTACCAGGAACCAGTATGACTTCTCCAACTGCACATACATTATTCATTACAATGTAAAGTCACCCGAATGCTTACACACCTACTCACCATTATGCACATGAGTAGTCCCATTGAAGTAAATGGGACTGCTCACATCTCTAAAGCTCGGCATGCGTGCAAGAGTTCGCACAGCCAGGCCCTGTGTAATCTCTTACGCAAGCTCCAAAGTCTGTATGACCATTTTAAAATGGCTAGATCACCTTTTGTTCCTTTACATGCAGTACTGAGCGAATCTTTGATAGCTTTCAGTTCTCTGTAATGGCCATGAGACAGAGCCTGTCATCATCAAAACTAGGGTTAAGCAGGGTTGCCTTCTTGTCCCAATCCCGTTCTGCATCCGTGTAGTAGTCACTTGGGTCCTCGTTACAGATCACCTCCCCCGTGGAACTGACATTCCATACAGAATGGATGGGCAGCTCTCCACTCTGCAACGTCTCTGCTCCAAGCCTGAAGTCTTCAGGGCATCGGTTAGCGATCTTCACTGTGCTGATGACTTTGTCGCCCTCAGCCCGTGCTGGACTTACCAATGCCTAGGACTCTCACTCCGTATTGACCAGAGTTCTCTATCGACCTGCCTCGGGCCTTACACAGGAGTCACCATCGAGGGTCAGACTTTGGAGACAGTGTTCGAGTATTTTTGCTACTTCAGTAACTAACTTTCCCCAAACCACACAATCTACAGTGAGATCCAGCACAAGCACTCCCTTTGGGAAACTTCCCCTTCCTCTTTTCATGGGCTGTGACATACAGCAGGACACCCAGGGTGTGTCTAGACTACATGCCTCCATCGACGGAGGCATGTAGATTAGCCAGATCGGCAGAGGGAAATGAAGCCGCGATTAAAATAATCGCGGCTTCATTTAAATTTAAATGGCTGCCCCGCTCTGCCGATCAGCTGCTTGTCGGCAGACCTGTGCCGATCAAGAAAGGCTTGTTTGTCAGCTGTTTGTCGGCAGCTGTTTGTCGGCAGATCGGGGCAGTCTAGACGCGACGCGCCGACAAAGAAGCCTTTCTTGATCGGCACAGGTATGCCTCGTGAAACCAGGTTTACCTGTGCCGATCAAGAAAGGCTTCTTTGTCGGCGCGGCGCGTCCAGACTGCCCCGATCTGCCGACAAACAGCTGATCGGCAGAGCGGGGCAGCCATTTAAATTTAAATGAAGCCGCGATTATTTTAATCGCGGCTTCATTTCCCTCTGCCAATCTGGCTAATCTACATGCCTCCGTCAACGGAGGCATGTAGTCTAGACGTACCCCCAGATCCGGGTCTGTAAGACAACCGTTGACCCTACCCTTCTTTAGGGATGCCAAACCTGGGTGATCTGTCGACAGCTCCTCAGGAGTCTAGAGCGGTACTACTAATGATGTCCTGGAAAATCCGTCCCATCAAGTGGCAAGATCACTATACTAACGCCCACATCCTAGCCAGGCCCACTGATGGGGGCAAAGAGGGCAACTGCCCTGGGGCCTGGTGATTCAAAGGGGCCTAGGGCCCCCAGCCAACACTACTGCTGGGCGGCACACACTGGGCAGCTCTGAGGAGTGGGAGGTGGTGAAGTCTGAGTGGTGCGGAGGATGGGCTGCCTCTGGCCCCACCCCTTCTGCCTGGGGTCCTGCCCCTTCTGAGAGTGCGGAGCTGACCCCACACATACCTTGGCCAAAGGGCCAGCGAGTCCGTTGGCTTCCCCGGTCCTAGCTGAAGCCAATGTCACCAGCATCGAAGCAGTGGTCCTCATGCACCGTGCTTGCAGGGCTGAGCATTGTGTGCCCATAGCAGACCCATGACTCCCCAGGCAAGCCCTCTGCTCTCAGCTCACCCATGGTCAGAGATCCTGTGGGGGCTTGAGGAAACTCTGCATCAGCACACTGAAAGCGTATCTTACAAACTGATGCGGCCATCACAAGCTGGGAGGAGCAAGCCGCCAACCAATCCCAATGACACCACATCCTCCATCAGGCAGTAGGCCACTGGGGGGAAGCACTTTGTCCTGAAAGCTGAAAAGAGCGAGAGAAGGAAGGAAAAGGCAATAACATTTTTCCTCTAGGAGGCAGCTGGCCTGCCATGATATGTTGGTTCCCTCCGGAGGGCAGATTTGCAGTTCCCAGAGCAGCCTCCTGAGTCGTCTCAGGAGCAGAGATCATCCTCGAATCGCCAATGAATGAATCACAATTAGTTGTTATGAAATATACAAGCAGATAAATATTATTCACCATGTCCAGACCAAAAAGCTAAACATTCTGACCCAGACTCTGGAAAGCAGTGGGCGTAGTCCTGGAATAAGTTTTTGCTTGTTGTGAGAAATGCCGGCATAATTTGGTCAATTTGGTTCTAGATACACTTAATCCAATTGAAACGTTACAGCATATACCAAGTCTTTTGGTGATACCACCCCAGAGGCATGGACATTTTGTTTCTGTGTTTCCTTAAAATATTTGTGTAGCTTTGGCCCACAAATCAGAGTGCTTTGACCTCACATGCAGTGAAATTATTCATTGCCAATAAGTTACTCAACAAATTCAGCCCTTTTCGTCTGCTTGTGACTCATTCACAAACCTGTCCTCATCTATTATTCCTACCTATTCACTGACTAGTGTAAGGAGTTAAATATCAGTTATTCCTACCTAGTCCTTTTCAACTTTTTCCTGTTCATTATGGTCAGTGTCTGATTGGTCACATAAGTCAAATATTTTTTCTGCTCCCTGATTGGGCAACTCAAACTCCGTGTGCAGAAGAATAATTAATAGCACATAATAGATAACATGCTTTCTGTTTTGACTTTGAGACAAATATCCTAAAATGTGTATAAAATTTAGGCTTTACAATAATTAGTCCAGCTTTCGAAATATCATTAAAATTAACAGCAGAACAAATATTCCATATTCATTTGCAATATATGTATTACTCTTAATTTTTTTGTTACTATTTGACTAGCTGAGCCCCAGCCTGGTCCATTATAAAAACAGATATAAATCTGTGAAAATCAGGGTGTACAGACATGGCGATCTGGGGGATCCGTCTGTACGATTTATGAATTTGATGAGCTTCTTGGGATGATGTTGCTGTAATGGGGACTGCATCTCTGCCTGCCTTGTACCCACCATTCCTGACAAGGGATAAGCATATTCCTTCCAAGTACAATGGTGGGTCATTAGAACTCAGCAACCGCATCATGTTGGGACAGTGAGGGCATGTCTACACTTACGAGAAGATCGATGTTCCAGAGATCACTCTTCTAGCATTCGATTTAGCAGGTCTAGTGTAGACCCCCTACATCAAGCGCTGAAGGCAGCCCTGCCAGCACCCGATCCTCCTCCTCCTGAGAGGAGTACGGGAAGCCAACAGGAGTGTGTGCTCCTGTCGACCTCCTGCTCTGTGGACGCAGCCGCTGCTTGGCTCAAAGTAAGCTGACTCCAGCTACGCATTTTGCATAGCTGGAGTGGCATACCCTAAGCTAATCTGCCTGGTCTAGTGTAGACCAGGCCTGGTGAGCTGGAGCCTTGGAGAAGTTACTTCCTCCTGCTTGTCTGTCGGGAGCAGAGAGAGGAGGGTGGCAAGTTCCCAAGAAGAGCCGATATCGCAATTTCTCAGGTGATGGAATTGAGAGCAATGGGGTGAGAAGCCTGGGCAAAGTATCTGCGCTGCATGTTACACCCTGCATGTGCACTGGGGAGTTAACCTTTGGGCCCAGAAAGCTCGCCTAGGTGGAGTGCTGGGAGCGGCTGTGCGTCAGCTACAGAGCGGTCAGTGATGGGCCGGGGGGGCTGCTAAACAGAGGGTGTGCCCCCAAGGGGGTGCTGAGAGGACAACAGCCCAGTCAGTGCTCAGTTCATATTCTGGAGGCGTAAAAGAAATAGGATCCAGCAGCTGGATCCCCGAATAGCAAACAGCCTGGTGAGCGTCCAGCGGGGAGAAAGCCCCTAAATCTGCCTGCAGTGCGTGAAATAGGCACCTGGTGGAGCCTGCCCACAGGCTCTGCGTGGGACTGTCACGTAACAGATCCCCGCCCGGTGGTGCACTTGGCCACACCGCCTGGACAAGCGCTCCCATTGCAAGATGGGGCCTGCAGTGCTCCTGAATTCTCCTGTTGCTAGCATCCGCTTGTTAATGGTGACAGCCGTGCCGCGGGTCTGGCGAGCTGCACAGCATTGGCAAGGGCTCACAGGCGCACTTCCCTGCTAGGCAGGGTGTCGCAGAGATGAATCACGTTTGTCACATCGCTGTGACAGAGGCTGTTTACAGAAATACAAATGACTGTCTTCGCTTTTAAATGCTGCCCGACTGTCTTATGATCTTTCGATATATTATAATTACTTCCTGAATGTAGCACAGATTTTCTGATAGAAATATTGGAGGAAAAAAGAAATGAGATAGTAAAATTGTGTCATGAAGGCTGTTATGTACCTGGACGTGAAAAATAAGGTACAGAATAACTGAGAATTTTAGTGCCCAAGTCAGTGCTAAAACTAACTTTGAATATTTATGAAAACTGCCTCTTCTGTGTCTTCACATAATGGGACTCTCAATGTCAGGGTGTACTATTTAGCATTCAGCTTTGTTATCAAGAAAGCCATAGCTGGTCCTAGCATATTGATTGTATTGATTACAGCTTGCGGCCTTGATAGTAGCATAAACAGAGAGTGTCTCTAATTAATAAAATGCTTGATTCGTTTTTCTGTTTTGAGGAGATAAACTGGTTTAAGAAATTTATCCTAAAAAAAAAAATCTTTCTTCAGTCAGTGTAAGATGAAGGATAAATGAGATACACGGCTGACCAGTCTACATTGCTGGGCATTCTAATTTACTTGTTCCCATAACACAAGAACAAGAGGTCACCAAATGAAAGTAATAGGTAGCATGTATAAAACAAAGAAAAGGAAGTTTTTCTTCATGCACCGCACAGTCAGCCTGTGGAACTCTTTGCCAGAGGATGTTGTGAAGACCAAGACTTAAAGAGGATTCAGAAGAGAACTAGATACATTCATGGAGGTTAGGTCCATCAATGGTTATTAGCCAGGATGGGTAGGAATGGTGTCCTTTGCCTCTGTTTGTTGGAGGCTGGAAATGGATGACAGGAGAGGGATCACTTGATTCCCTGTTCTGTTCATTCCCTTGGGGCATCTGGCCCTGGCCACTGTCGGAAAACAGGATACTGAGCTAAATGAACCTTTAGTCTGACTCAGTATGGCCATTCTTGTGTTACTTTCTTATGTTCTAATAGTCAGCCATTTGCTCGGCTTCTTATTTTATACAAAGGTATAAAATAGATTTCAACAAGGAATGTTATAAAAATTTGAGTTCATTTATACTCTTTTCCGCTAACGCGCACATGCCGTCTTAGGCGTTTCATTGAAAGCTGAGCTTCAAGAGGTTACACGTTTCATGTGTACCAAACACCTGTCTTGGCTGCTAGAGTAAAACATCTGACAATATTTCCATTAGAAACCCACTTTTTACAGGGTTATCCATCAGGTGCAAATCTTTTCTTTCTTCTGAAAACTGAGAGACAAGATCACAGCACAGAGATGAATTTTGTTTAACAGTTTTGGAAAATGTCGGGTTGGCCATTTTGAAATGACGTGTCGAAATCTGAGATCTGTTTTTAACATGAATTTTGAGGCTTCAACTTTTAAAGTAACTTTTGGCCAACAAGAAATCTATCATATGAAGCTGAAAAGAAAGCATTTTTACAAGAGCCAAGATCTTGCTGTTTAAAACGGGCCATTGTACCAGCCTGGTATTATTAGGCATCTACTTTAGGTACTGTCCTTTAGATGAGACCTGGTCTAGTTCTCTCTCTCTCTGTCTCTGTCTCTGTCTCTGTCTCTCTCTCTCTCTGGATCTGACCCACTCTCTTCTTTAAAGAGCTTGTGGTGGTTTTCCTGGTGCAAGGTATTAACACACATGCTGCAGCAAAACATGACACCAGGGCTACTCAACTTTGGAAGCCATGGGGGCCACAGTGATACTCACAGCACATGCCAAGGGCCTCAACTTAAGTGTGGTTGCATATGCATGCAAATATATGCAAATAGCACACTGACGGGCATGAATACAAAGATTAAGGCAAGACTGCACAACACACAGGCCCTATTTAAGTCATTTCTGCTGATATTAATACAATGCAACATTTACCTGAATTCCACCCCTATGACAGCACTTGTAATGAGCAATGACAGTCCAGGAATGTAACTACTAAAACACATATGCATAGAAAACCGTTATATTGACTCGCCGTTGTGGAGTGTGTTCCCAGTGTTCCTGTGTTCAAAGGATCCCATCCGTGGGCCGCGTGTTGAGGAGCCCTGCATTATACTGTATATTAATTCCCCCTGTCGTTTCTCTTGGCGCTTGCCGTCACGCAGCACCCGATGGGATTGGAGTGTGATTGCAAAGAGTCCAGTTAGCTGTCATGATGCTGGACTGGGCCTGACCACAGAGCATGAACCAGGTCAAATTTCGATTAAATATCATGTCAGCTAATTCTGATTAAACACTGGTGCCAGCAGTAGCACAAAACTCAAGAGCTTGCACTCAAGGTACATAACACCAGAAATGCAAATTACAGCAGATGAAGGGTTTTGCCTAGGACCCCATGCGTTCCAGTGCAGTTTCTGCCTGAGCTGGCATTCTCTGAAGCTCTGCACCCTTGGGTGGAAGTGGCTCCTCATTGGGGTGTGTTTGGAGGATTTGTGAGTGGAGGGATTGAGACACACAGCAATGGGCAGTCTGGAGGAGGTATACTGGTGACTGCCTGGCCTGCCCCTCGGCCACTGGCAAGGACTGGTGGGGAAGCTGTCGTCTGGCTGCAAGTGCAATGACAGTCTAAAAGAACATTTTGTAACTATTAAACCTATGGAAAATTCCCTCTCTCACTTTAAATCCTTCCTCGTACTCGGTGAAGTCCCGTCCCGGCAGTTGTGCTTTCTGAGGTGGAAAATTAGGTTTTTCTCACGTTGGCTACAAAAGAGCAGGTGTGTCCCCAGATTCACCCCAGCTGGCGTGTACCTACCTGCAGCAAGACACTCTGGAAGCAGGAACGTGCACCGGCAGCCTAAGAACCAGCTGAGAGAAGGGAAGCAAAAGGCACGTTGTAGCAGCCCGAGCATCCAACAGAGCAGCTAGGTTTCTCTGTCTGAAATAGATCCTCCTTCGTGCCCTCCCAGAGCGGCATGGATTTGCAGACAACACTGTGAGCACCAGTCGCGTACGATGAGCAGATGGACCTGCCGTTGCTCAGGTCTTTAATGAAACAGTTTTTAAAAGAAATGAAAAGTGGCCATGCTTCAGTTCAGGACTGTGTTTTTCAAAAATGAAGCCTAGGGTGAGGTTTCAGGGTGGAGAGGGGCAGGGGATGGGTGGCTTAGGGCAGAGGGTTGGGAGGTATTGGGGGGGCTCCAGGTGGGGGGCCCAGGGCAGGGGATTCAGGTGGTGGGGGCATAGAAGTCAAGGCAGGTGGGAGGTGCAGGACTCAGGGCAGGGGGCTGGGAGTGGGGGGCGGGGTTTATAGCGGCTGCCCATGGCAGCGAGGGTGGCGCTGCTCTCGCAGTGGCTCCTCCCAGGGAGCCGGGGCAGCGCTCCCCAGTCAGCGGCTCCTCCCGAGGGGCTGGGACTATGCTCCCCGGTGGGGGGGATCCAGGCCTCTGCCGGCTGGCCCCACCCTCCAGTTGCCTCCCCACACCTGCAGCTTTTCTGGGGAGGCAGCACTCTGGGGGCAACCCTCACCCTGCTGCTGCCCCCCAGCCTGCTGCTGCTCCAGGGTGGCCTTGCCTGAGACAGCGGCCCCCTCATCCTGTAGCCTATTGGGGGGGGTGAAGCTCCGTGGGCTGGCCCTGGTCTCCAGCTGCCCCCCCACCCTGCAGCTGGTCTGTGGAGATGGTGCTTTGGGTGCTACCCCCGCCACCAGTGGCTCCCCATCCTGCAATATCTTTGGGTGGATGCGCCAGGGACTGGCCCAGCTCTGGGGCCTGGTCCCTGCCTCCAGTGTCCCCCCTCTGGTGTGCAAGCTGTCGGGGGGGCTGAGGTTCCGGGGGCTGCCCCCTGGCCTGCAGCCCCCCCTCCTCCCCGGTGGCCTGCAGGTTCTCTGTGGGGGGGCGGGCGGGCTCTGGAGTCTGTGCCCCCTTCTTTGCCCCTCCCTCCCCAGCTTACAGGCTCCATGTTTGAGGCAGGGATGCTACTTACCCAGTCTGGTGGCAGGCAAGATGGCAAAGCCCCAGCCCTGCTGGCCACTGTCTTTGTGCTACAGCTGCCCCCAGTATCGCGTTCCTCCTCTCTGTGCCCCACCCTCTCATGTCCCTCTGCTCTCTGCCCCTCCCTTTCCCTGGCATGGAAACCAGCCCCATTCCTGGCACTTCCTGTTTTCCAGGTGCAACCAAACCCTGACCCTGGTTTTAAGTTAAAGTAAGAGGAAGCCACACACCACATTTGGTGGTCTTAGCTCTGATGATTTAGGAAGAGTTCTGGAACAGACAGACAGACGCACTCTAAAATACATAGAGATGTGCCAGACCATGGGCCCCAAGCTGGCAGAAGAAAGTAGTGAAAAGCCAGCACATCTGGCTGGCTTCATGAGCATTTCTGTAGCCAGGGGAATCCCCCTTAGCCGCTCTTACACCTCATCCTCTTGGCCTTCAGCATACGGGCATGCTAGGACATCCCCATGCCTGGCTGGTGGAGAGCCCTTTGGGTATTAGTTACAGCAGCCCTGAAACTGCTCTCATGTATACCAGAAACCCACCGCATCCTAAGCCGGCCCCCACATCAGGCAAAACAAGGCTGACATCTTTAAAGGCACCTTTGTCCTTTCCCTCTCTCCTCTGCCCCGTTCACTTTTGCCCTGACCACAGCTTGGTCCAGTGGGGGAATCTAGGTTTGTATTGGGACTCTGGAAACATGTCTTAGGCTATGTCTAAACTACAGAGTTTTTTTGGAAAAACTGCCATTTTTCCGGAAAAAACTCCAGTTACGTCCACACTGCAGTCACGTTCTTTCGAAAAAAATCAAAAGAACTCAGGGGTTTTTCCAACATTGGTAAGCCTATTGCTACGAGGAAGAAGCCTTTTTCCAAAAGAGCTCTTTCTCAAAAAGGCGCGTGTGAACAGGGAAGAGGGAGTTCTTTCGGAAGAAGAGGAAAGAGGAAAAAGCCCAGTAATCACAGCTTAAGTGGGAGAGAGCGTTCATTCAGTGTGGATGCTGTCTTTTCAAAAAGCAGATTGCTTTTTCGATGCGCTTTGGCAGTGTGGACGCTGTCTTTCGGAAGACGTTTTTTCAGAAGATCTCTTCTGGAATAGCTTCTTCCGAAAGAAGCCTGCAGTCTAGATGTAGCTTTAGTCTAATAAGGCAGGATTGCTTACCCAGGTCTCCGTGTTCAATTGTCAGGGCTTTTGATGCATTTAAGGCGAGTTCATGGTTTATGTGGAAGTTTTGGCAAAGATCAGAGATTTTCCAGGAACACTGATGGGCGTATTTAGTTGTAGCTGGTTTCCCATATTGAAGCCTGGCTCCTGAGTGGTGCGCAAGAACTGCTTTGAGTCACAGGATAACGTGAAAGAACCACCCTAGTAACCTGAGTATGCAGATGCCTCTACTTCTGTTCAAGGCACTTGGTGGGAAAAGTCTGCAGCTCAGTCTACAGCCAACCCCCCACTCTCCCTAAAGGGCGGTTTTGTCCTGCACATCTGGAGTCTGATGCTCTCTGCCCTACCACATTCAACTGCAACCATCAAATACAGGGTCAGAAAATGGGGCCCAGTGTCTGAACACCTGGATTTCGTATGAACACATTGATGTGTAAAAGGGAAGTCAAATCCCCCGGAGCCATTGATTCCCCTATGAGGGGCACGTACAATATACATACATTGCTAATGCTTAGATATATTTGCTATTTGTATAGGAGTAAGACATGACAAAGGTCAAGGCCTGTCACAGGTAATAACTTATAATAAGGAGACGAAGGGAAGTGAAACCAGTCTTCTGTTAAGTAGAGATATGGATAGATTCCACATCCTTTAAACTTGTGACCGGCTCAAGCAGGAAAGGAAAAAGGGAAGTATGGCTTGCCCATTGTTCAGCAAGTAGGCACTGTATTTAACCTCATTTGGAAAATCAACCTGACCTATAGGAATGCTAAATGTCAAAGATGAAGTAACCTATCATGTTAAGGCACCTAAACCAGGAAAGATGTGAACCCTATAAAAACCCCTGCCTGTGAGATGTTGGGGGTCGGCTCTGATTTGAACATTGAGTTCCTTAGCCGTACCGTGGTTGCAACCAATAAACTTGAGTTGGACCCAGCCTGAAAGTGTGACTCTCTTCTTGGGGTAAATCAGACTAGCCTCCAAGGGGACGAAACCTTGCAATTTATGCAACAACATGAAACACGAGTTATTTCACAAAGCTTTAGAAAATCCACTGTGCTACAACCGCCTGCAAAGGACACGCTAGATACGGGGTAACTAAGCCATCCCTGGATCATCTGGCCAGACTCCCTTCTTAATTACAGAAGGCCACCAAATCTTGCTAGTTTCTGAAGCAAAACCCCTCCTGGACCCAGCTGCTGCAGTGGGGTTTTGCTTCAGAAACTAGCAAGAGTTGTCCTCTAACTCTATATAGTCAGCCAAGAAAATGTGTTCTTAATGGAACTCTGTGGTTCTTTGTTTTGTGACAGCTATACGAAAAGGTGACCAGTGTCTGTGTGGTTGTTTTTATTGTTTGTATGACAGTTGCCTCTAGGGGCTTCAGGTCCGTTGTGCTGACAAACACACAACCGAAAGATGGGCCCTGCCCAGAAAAGCGCACAGTCTAACTGTGATTGCGGCTCTTTCTCCCACAGCCATCAAGACTTCTGCTACTGCTGTGTCATTTTTGCATGTATACGTCTGGTATGAAATCTTTTTTTTTTCTTTTTTCTTCCCGCCTCCCCCCCCCTTTTTTTTTTAACTACACTGAGCATTCTTCTTCCATATCCCTTTTGTTGGCTATATTCTGGAAATAATAATGCAATAAATAAAAACAAACATTCCTTTGAAAATTAGACCAAAAGTGTATACGTGTGTAAATATGCGTAAGTATATAATTATGCAAGTATATTCATAGAATGAGCTAACTGTGTTGCAGTTTAATATAAACCAGTAATTTGCTGCCATGTAGGAAGTTTGTCTGCTATAATTAGAGAAATAAAATAAAATGTTATCCAAAAATGCTCCATTAGCATGAAAGTCCATGAGAAGAAGTCTTTACAGATGTGGTGTTAACAATGTGTATTTGTTTGTGATTATCAAATTCCATTGTATAGCACATTAACTGTGCTTATTGCATTAGGTTTGCTTTGGTAATTGTTGATAAGGTGTCTCAAAACGAAATACACATAAAATGGGCAAGTTTAAAATAGAAGTGGGTTTTGTTGTTCTGTTATAGTCAAATGGCCGCATTCCGGCATATATTTACTTGAAGGAAAATTGCTTTGTGAGCTTTAGGGCTACTGTTGAACTCCTTGGAGACGTCTACCTTAGGAGCTATGTGTTTTGCTGCCAGACTTTGGGAGTCTGCTGCTGACTTTATTAAATGTGAAAAGCGTATAATTTGGTAACATTGTGAAATCTGGCTTTCTTCTGTTGCACCACACCTAAGATATTCATCAAACATTTTTATCCTACTTGTGAGATTTGGGGAGGAACAAAACAACTTTGTTCAGAATGACTGACATTTGAATTTGTCTTTTTTCAGGGACTGGTTAAGTGTGTTCAGCCCTCCCATAATTCTTCCAAGCCAAGAGCTAGCTCAGCATACTGACTCTTCAGCAAATCTACGTGTTCCAGGTAAGAATTTATACACATGAGAATATGTGACTGGCTTACTAATGGTCAGAAAGAAATATTGCTCAGTATTGCCCTTACGCTGCTGTTAAATGCTGACTTCCGCAAGGAAGTCCTCGTGGCCATTTGGTTGCGCTCCCACGGAGGTAGATTCTGGTCAGACTCAAGTCTCCTGATTCTTACCTTCAGTTCAAACTAGTAGAGTCAGGCAGGAAACAGAGCTGTGTCTCCGGTAAGTGGAGAACGCCTTTGCTTAGTGACTGTGGCCTGCTAATGCCGAGCAGTTTGGATTAGCCCTGGACGTCAGTGCAGCCTGTTCATTTGGAAAGAGGATGTTGCTGCTGGAGCAGAAGGAGGTAGGAATGGAGAGTCCATGTAGGGAGGAGTGTAGCCTTTACTCCTACAGATAATCGCTACCCGCCAGAACAGCTCCACTGACTGAAGTGGACCCACACTGATGTGCAAGCACTGCTCATGTAAGTGAAGAGTTCAGATCCTGTCCTAAAGGAAAGTTTGGTTTTGCTCTTGAGCATGGTTACGTACTCCTGAGTCAACACCGAAAATGACAGCAGCACCCAGGTGCTAAGGTTCTTTGCTGGAGACAGGTCTGGCCCTAGAGCAAACGGTGCACCGTTTCCCCCCTCCGTTTGTTAATCTTTTGAATACCGTTTTTTGTTTTTGTTTTTGCATTGTAGCCCGTTTCACAACTTTGCTGCCCAATTTGTATACATGATTTTTCCCTGTCATTGTAAGACAAGAAATGTGCATGCTAGGATCTGTAAAATTTGCCCCTTACTACAAACTAGATTGCAACTGAGCTTTTTGCATCCACTTCTGAGTCCCTGAAGACTCCTTCAGGGGCATCTTTTAATGGACAGTATTAGGAAGTGCAAAAGCCTTTGTTCTGCAGCCTTAGAAAGTCATCAACCATTATGTGTTAGGCACAGCCAAAGTAGCAGCAGTGTTCCTTTCATATTGTTGCATATATAGGGGTTTGACAGGTATTGCTGGCATCTTGTTAAGTAGGTCCTTGATTAGTAGCTACTTACACTTTTCAAATCTTAAAACACAAGTACAAGTACAATAGAACAAGATTCACATTATCACAGCTGGGCTCTCACTTCATTCTTTTGTCCCACTGACTGACTAGCCATGCCCCACCCCATAAATACCCACAAGGGCATGGCTGACAACAGTCTAGGAGGGTGAGGGAAACGTTATTCTCAGAAAGTCTGGAAGGTTCCATGATATTCTACAAAGCTCCAGAATGTTCTAGGAAGTTAGAGAAAAAATGAATCTGCATAGGGAATATCTGAAACATTTTACTTCAAACATTCTATTTTCCTTTTTGTTTCTAACACCAAAAATGGCACCTGACCCTGACACCCCTAAATCTGGCTCTGGCTAGAAGATGACAAAGAATGTGTCTTGAAACAGCAGTGAACAACAATAGAATTAAAATAAATGCATCTTTTCCTACAAAGGTCCTTTTTTTCTTTTCTGCTACCCGAGGGAATAGATTAGGTTCCTACATTTTTCACTAGGTACAGAGAATTCAGTGTGAGATCTCATAAATCTCAGCTGTGTATTTTGTCGGCCCAAGGGATGAACATGTGTCAGTGATTTACTGTCTAAAATAGATTATGCCCCTCAAATTTGGAATCTTTTATAGGTGTACATTTGTAATTGCTTATGACAGCAAAATAGAATGCTGCTGTCAAGAGGGACCTTGCTTTGACGAATCGAATAAATATGTTATGTTAAGTGGCCCAAATAAACCAAAGAGAATGGGACAGCAATCCTTGAGTTAAAAGCATGTTAGACATATATTTCAGAAAGGGACCTGAGATGATTCTTGATGTCAGTATTATGAAATCCAAAACTTGCAGCAGTAACCCTAGAATTTCCATAAAATGAAAATTGAAGGATTTAGCTCAGAAAGTGGCACAGATGCATATTTGCCAATTGGTTGTTTTTTCCCTCTGATTCTCACAAGAATCTCTAATCAAGGTAACTTGTGAAATGCTTATAAATTAGCTTCCCTTAACAAAATATTGGATGTGTTGATAGTAGTGTTCCAATATATTTATTGGAAGCTAGGGAAACTTTTGAGAAAGAGGGAGCCTGTTCAGGAAGGATGAGCATCACCTAAACCAAAATGGAACCAGACTGCTGGCACTTAACATTCAAAAGGTCAAAGAGAAGTTTCTAAACTAAGGGCTGGGAGAAAGCCGACGGGTGCGGAGCAGCACATGGATCCAACAGAGACATCCCTTAGGGGAGCCCATAATTACAATTACACAGGGAACTTGGCCTGTCAATGGCTTTTGTTGCTTGAAAAGAAGCTTCTCGTGTCAGGCTGATTAGGGAAACTCTGGATCTCCATGGTCTTCACCTGCCATCACAGATTCTTGACGTCATCCATCCTCCTTTGAGCATTAAGCCAATTGTAAACCTCTTTCTCTTCTTTTTTGCTGATTAAAGAGTTAATTTGCCAAGTGCGAAATGTGCCTCTCCTCTGATGAGTAGGTGCCAGGATTTCCTAAAGCTCATCAAACCATTCCTGAGCGTGGTGAGTGGACGAGCTAGTTGATTCTGCACACGCCCTGTGAATATTAGCCTTGAACGCCTTGCAATGTATCTGCGCATGGTTGAGGTTGTCAGGTAGGTCAGAGAGCCTCTTGGTGAGGTGTTGCTGATAGGTCTCACAACTAGCATGATTTTGAAATGCCACGACATTAAATCTCTTTTGTGTTCTGTTCAGTTGCTTACGGCGTGGTGATACAAGCCACGTGTTCAGAACTGGTCTGACTAAATGATGGTCTGTCCAGCTGTCATCGGTACCTGGCTCAGCTCGTGTAACATGGACCCCAGTACAATTACAGGCTCTGACAATGACAGTAGCAAGAAGATACAAGTGTTCAGAACGTGGGTGTTTCCCTCTGTGTTTGTGATAAGCAAATCATGCTGCGTAGGGGAAGAATGCTATCAGCGTTAGCTTTCCCCAGCCCTTCTCTCCCCGTGGGGTCTCTCTGGAGTTTGAGATGTTGCCCATCTCTTGCATTGAAGTCACCTACGAGGCTACCTTTCTCTTCCTGGGCTCTGGAAGTGAGAACTGCATCAAGAGCACACAAGAACTGCTCTTTGTTGTCTTCATCATCATCAAGTGTGGGCATGCACCCACTAACGACCATGCACCCACTAACGACCATGCACCCACTAACGACCATGCATATTGGTTGCTACTAAGCTTAAGACAAGTCATGACACAAAGGTTAATACCCATTTGGAGTTCTAAAAGCTGGTTAGCAATCTTGTTCTTGATGGCCAAACCAGCCCCATGAATATGCCTCCCTTCAACTGTCTTTTCTTTCCCAAAGAAGATATAGCCACCTCCATCTTCTTCCAGTTGGCCGCCTCCTGCCCCATGGGCCTCATTCAGGGCAGCACTATGGACACTCTGTCTTGCAAGCTCTCTAGCTCTCATAGCAGTTCTGCTTCCAGAGCAGTCAGTGTCCCAGGAATCCATGGCAGTGCAAACATACCAGGTGGCGAATTCATTGCTTGGTTTTGTGTGCTCTGAGCAGAGATCGCTCCTTTTCTAGCCCTTTGCTCATTCAGGGGGAGCAGAGGGGATCCTGAAAAGGGCCAGCCATAGGGGCAGCTGCCAAAATGACACTTGTGAATCCACGTGCAAAACGACCAACATATGGCTGCCACCTGCATGCAGGTGTGTGACCACAGACTCCCAGAGATCTCTGCTTTGATCCCCAGTGCCACTCATCCGTCACTGCAGGACGTGGCTGGCGAGAGACGTTAACACTCTTGGCAGAAGCCTTCTCATAGGGAGCCCGTGTGCAGACAACAGCCTCACAGAACTTGACAGGAAGGAACCCTGAACCCCATGGCAGGGGAGTCCGAGACAGCCGGAGGCCTGTGTCCTGCCACATCTGTCACCTGCCAGGAATAGGGAACTGACACATCCTCCAATACATCTGCTCCTCTGTTATGTCCCTCGAGACATTACAGGCAAAAGGCGTGTGAGAGCTCTCCGCACCAAAGAGTTATGAGCATGCAGGGAGCTAAGAGATCTGTTTCAGTCTAGTATCTGGACTATTAAATAAACTGCAAGGCTGTATTTAGGATGTGGAAATCCATTCTTAGCCCCAAGTACAAGTACAAGATGAATATGCGCTATCCACAGTTTGTAAAACAAAGTTCTTTTCTCAGCCCTGCTTTTCTAATAGCTAAGTGTGAGTGAAGACATAACTTTTTGATAGGAAGTAATTCACAGTTGAATGCAATCTGTATCTTGCATTTCATCATCAAAGTTTACATCTCTCTCAGAATCGTAATGCAAAGCATGTGGTTTATATGCCAAAGTAATAGCCTGTTATGCTAACAGCAGCAGTTTCACAACACTCGGAATCTATTTACACCTGGGAATGCACACTGAGAAATAGGTTATCTTCTCTGCTTGCCAAGAAAGAGGCTGGCGTGGTAGATGCACAGAAACACAGGTTACTTGCCTGTGTGGTAACTAGAGTTCTGTGAGATGTTTGCCCTTGTACGTGCTTCCCCTTAGCATGTGGTATAGGCATGACCTTCGCAGCTTCCTCTGGCAAGGACTTCCAAGGCTGCCTGGTGCGTTGTGTGAAGAAATGCTTCCTTTTGTTTGTTTTATACCTGCTGCCTATTCATTTCATTTGGGGACCACTAATGCTTGAGCTCTGAGGAGTAAATGACATTACTTTATTTACTTTCCTCACACCCATCATTACTGTATAGACTTCTATCATAGCCCCCTCTTAGTTGTCTTATTAATCTTGCCTCAGACAGAAGCTGCTCCATACCCTGTGATCGTTTTGTTCTGCTTTTCTAACCTTTTCCAATTCTAATCTATCTTTTAAGAGATGGGGTGACCACATCTGCACCCAGTATTCAAGATGTGGGCATCCTATGGATGGATATAGCGGCAATACGATATTTTCTCTCGTTCTCTATCCCTTTCCTAATGATTCCCAACATTCTTCTTCACGTTTTCCACTGCCGCTGCACGTTGAGTGGATGCTGTCAGAGAAGTCTCTACAGTGACTCCAAGATCTCTCTTGAGTGGGAACAGCTACCTTAGACGCCATTATTTGAACTGTGTAGCTGGGATTCTGTTTTCCAATATACACTACCTTGCGCTTACCAGCACTGAATGTGGTCTGCCATTTTGTAGCCAGAGTCCCACTTTTGGTTTAGGGATCGCAAACTGCATCTGGGGTAGGATCTAAATTATTATTTCTGCTGCTCTGCTTTTCAGCTAGAAAAGATTTGTCAGAATACCACCATGTCTGGTTACCAAACCAATAACAAGTTTACCACCCTGAAGCATGATTAAGGGCAATACATAACTGTTTAAGCAATTCTGTGAGAGAGTGTGCTTCAACTCCTTATCAATACATTTATTTTAGACCAACTTTTGATATACATTCCAGCAAACTCTCTGTGCTTTAGGTTATTAGGCAAATTTTGCATTATATAATGTTACCTCAACTAAATATAAATCTTCAGAAACACAAATGAAACCATGAATAAATGTTAACCTCAAATGTAACAATTTTAGTATTTTATGCAAAACCCAAGAGATTACACCCTTCTAAAGAAGCACTCAGCCAGATTGTCTGCTGTGATAAAAGGGTGTGTCTCCTGTGTTTCAGGAGTGACTAATAAGGTAATTTTGCTCTTATTTCTCTCGCTTCACACAGGTGAAGATGACTTCAGTACAGAGGAGGATGAGGAAGTCCTGACTCTTTTGTATGATCCATGTCTAAACTGCTACTTTGATCCAGAAACTGGAAAATACTATGAGTTGGCTTAGCAAGTTCTTGGTTGAGAGAGTATTGCTCTCCATCAGAACAGAATTAACATCTAGTTCTCTGTTAAGTATTAACCCGAATGTAACACTTTATTGTGTAATTAAAAATTGGAATCAGTAAGTAATTTTGCAAGCAAAGGAATATATTTTACAAATAATGTAACATCGGATTTTGGTAGTTTTGTATTGTAACACAGTAGAACATCACAGCACACGTGCTTGACAGCTGTTTGTGAGACTGGTTTGTTTCATATTAAATATTGAAAGATTCTGTGTGTGAACTAATTAGGTTGAATCAAAAGGTTTTGCAGTTTTTATATATGTAAATTATGGCTTCATACAAAGAAAACGTCGGGGGGTTCGTTACTGTCTTAAGAGGTGGGGGTTTTTTTGTACTCCAACAAATGTAGTGTGATGTTTGAAGACACATGTTCCATGGGCTAGTCACCTTCCTTCCTCTTCAGGAAAGTCTCTGTACTAATTAAATGATAATAACTGCTTTTGAGAAATCTTATCCACTTATAAACCTCATAAGGTTACTATAATACATTGGATTACTGCTAGCAGATTTAAAGCCTCTTCATTTTGTATATTTGCGTTGTGTAAATGTTTCTTGGGTTTCGTCACAATCCCCTCTGTCGACTGCTTGGCACATAAGGTCCAACATCAAAACTCTCGAGCATTGGAGTTCATACAGTCCAATGCTGTTCACAGCTGACCTCGTATTACATGGTCAAGCTGTGAATCCAAACCACACCAGCGATTTCATACATGACTGGAAAGCTGATGTCCTCTTTCAAGGGTGGAAGTGGGACGGTATCCCTCTGTTCTACAGGTAAAACCACGGGTAGTTGTGGGTGACTGGTGCGGGAGGAAGCTATGTGGAGACACATTCTGGGTATACCTTCCAAATGTGTGTGTTAAGTGCTATGTTCTTTTTCCAGTGAAGGCAGGTGTCTGGGAAAGCAAACGGAACTTTTTGTGGTTTGTTACGAAGACTCGAGCTCCAACGGCGAGATGTAAATACTCGTGTTACCCCCGCTCCGGCTGAGAGGTGGTAAACTGTGTTCGTACTGTGCACACCTTCTTGTGGTGCGTCGACAAAACCGTCTATGGCAATCACTTGCCCACGGCTCAGCCCCTTTGTTTTCAGTTTAAACCAGCTTTTGCTGAAGCAATCCCAGGTGTTACAAAAAGCAGCATAGGCGGGGGGGGGGGGCGTGATTTTCACTCTACTTTTGTATCCATTCAAATATATAAACAATAACATCGTTTATTAGAACCCAGTGCGTTGCACGAGCTAGCGGTATTCTGAGAATTCCTTTGTCTGGGGGTTTGTGCAAAGCTGCCCATTGTGGCGAGGCTATGGATGAGTTCGGAAGACCCGCACAAGGAACAGGCCCACACACACATTTCAAGCTGTTGGCAGGTAGCAGTGTCGAGATGTGACAGGCTGACACGGGAATGAAACCGCAATCTGTATCTGGATACATTTCACACCACAAGGAAGGATTCAAAAGTTTCCAAAAAATGGATCAAATCAATCCGGCCAAGAAATATACTTGGACCTCCTTGATCCGGGCGTCCCTGATCTGGGAACACCTTGGGTGGGTCGGACCCTAGCAAAGGCAGAAGGAAGCGGTTGTGTGCTCCTGCTCCCCCTCCCAGCTAGGGGAATGGCACTGTAGCAAAATGCTTGTCCAGAGGCTTTTCGCCTGCTGGTCTCAAAGCGGGAGGGGATGGTTCCTGGGTGCAAGGGTCAGTGTGCAGCCATATGTGCCCTTGGGAGCGGAGCGCCAGGTAAGCACCCCATCCCTCTCACACCCAGGCCCCACCCTGCAGTCATGCACCCTCCGCATCTCCCTGACCCCATCTGTATTGGTGTCTATGTAACGTGTTAAATACAAATTCTGTGCTTTGCAAAGTGTGTTTATTTTCACCTTCAAAACAAAAAGCAGGCACGCCGTCTGCCACAACAAGAGAAGATGGCAGAGCACTGCAAGGTACAGTTTTGCAGTGTTGATGTTTCTTTTATCATCGTACCTACATAATGATGATAAAAACAAAGGAAGTTTAAATGCAGTGCAACAAAACAAAAAGTAGACATGCTGCACTGTCTAGCACACATTTAGCTCGTAAACATGAGACGTGGCAGAGCACTCTACTGTACAATCAGCGGTTTTCAGCTTAATCACCTACATATGATCATAAAAACACAATAAAAGTTTAAATGCATTAAGGATTTATCTGACGACATGTTAGACATGTCCTCTACTCTATAATGGTTTGTACATACAAAAGCTTTAGTAATAGACTCTTTCACCTTTCATTACAGCAAACACCCATGGTCCAGAAAATTCCATAATCTGGCATAGCCTATTTCTCAAAATTGCCAGATTAAAGAGGTTCAAGTGTTTTTTGGGGAGAATGACGTTGCTCGGAACAACAACATTAAAGAGAGGTTGGCTGGAAAGAGTTGTGTTTTGATAAATTGCCAGATGTTCTCAACTGCCCCATGCTGATGATTTTCTTTTCATTTTTTGTTTTTGCTGGGGAGAAGCCTGCACTCATTTTGGCAGATTTGGAGTTTGTAAAGTCACCAACAGCCGAACTGTTGCAGTTTCTATCAGTAACACTTCTAATGAACATGAACTTACCTGGAAGGATGTGGCAACAGTGAATTCCAATTCTGCTTCCTCGTGCACTAAGTGCACGTAAATCGAGCTGAATGAAAAACCTACATAGCTTTGTTTATCTTGCACAGTGCACCTGCTGCATGTTGCTGTCTTTCATACAACAGGAGTTCACATAAGAACATAAGAACGGCCGTACTGGGTCAGACCAAAGGTCCATCTAGTCCAGTAGCCTGTCTGCCAGTGGCCAGCACCAGGTGTCCCAGAGAGGGTGAACCAAAGACAATGATCAAGCGATTTGTCTCCTGCCATTCCTCTCCAGCCTCTGACAAACAGAGGCCAGGGACACCAATTCTATCCCCTGGCTAATAGCCTTTTATGGACCTAACCTCCAGGAAATTATCTAGCTTCTCTTTAAAATCTGTTATAGTCCTAGCCTTCACAGCCTCCTCTGGCAAGGAGTTCCACAGGTTGACTACACGCTGTGTGAAGAAGAACTTTCTTTTATTAGTTTGAAACCTGCTACCCATTAACTTCATTTCACAAAATGATTGATTTTTAAAAGTTCATAATAGATACTGGTAGGCTGCGTCTAGACTGGTAAGTTTTTACTGTCTACATTGGCCACTTGAATTTTCACAGGAACACCGATGATCTTATGTAAGATTGTCAGTGTTCTTGTGGAAATACTATGCTGCTCCCATTCGGGCAAAAGCCCTCTTGCGCAAATGCTTTTGTGCAAGAGGGCCAGTGTAGACAACGCGGTATTGTTTTGCACAAAAAAACCCCAATCATGAAAATGGCGATCGGGGCTTTCTTGCGCTAAACCGCATCTAGATTGGCACAGACACTTTTCTGCAAAAAGTGCTTTTGCAGAAAAGCATCTGTGCCAATCTAGACGCTCTTTTCCGCAAATGCTTTTAACAGAAAAACTTTTCCGTTAAAAGCATTTGCGGAAAATCATGCCAGTCTAGACGTAGCTGTACAGTTTTCAAGCCTTTAAGTAACAAAACAAAAAACCTTCCTCTCTGGTGTTTGCAAAGAAATCACATTTGAACACTGCATTCCAGTTCCAGTTTGGTATTCGGCTTCACAGTGTTCTGAGGGGTGTCTTAATGCGACCTTTAAATCAGGAAGAATTCAACAATTGAAAAGCTGGAATCTCAAGCAGCTACCTATGCAAGACATTCAGCACAGCTTTCGTATCAAACTTGAATTCCTGATTGAAACACTTCACCCGCTATAGAAAGCACAGAAGAAATTGGAATCCAATTCTTTAACAGACAGTAAAACCTTCTTATGCAGAGGTGTATGGCACATCTGGAGAGATTCCAGAAAAAAATTATTTTCATGTGTACGTTGCCAGTCACTGAGCAGGACAGTTTGCAAAATATTTCAGAAGTTGTTGCAAAGAGCTGTCAAAACCTTGGGAAGCTACTGTCACTCGGAATATGTCCCTTGCAGCTTTTCACAGCTAATCATCTCTCTGGACAGTCATTGTGGTTTTTATCCTCGTCATAAAAGTGTGGTCTCGGCTGATAGATGTAAAGAGTAAGCTCATATAATCTCCCCCTTTGTGGCTTCTAAGGAAGAAAGTTCAAAACTAGGAAGTGAATTTTATGGCTATGTTTCAATGCCATCTCGCCTCTTCAAATCTGGAAAATCCAGCACACCAACTTCCTAGCTCTCAGCTGTGCTGCCTCTCACATCCTCAGTGCCCCACTGGGCTCACCTGTTGTGAGAACAGGCCTTGGAAAAGACTCCTTATAAAGATAGCTACGAGCTTGCGCTCCAGGGGACTTTTGGAAATTATACTGGAAAACTTCACATAAGCCAGTGAGTGTTTCTAAATATGTTAAAATATTGGGCCCAGTTATTAGGTGTAAACCTTTATAGGCTAGTGGTTCTAAATCTATCCTGGTGAGCTCTATTCAAATGAAAAGTTTCATTTGGAGACTGAGATGTTATGTTTGCGTAAGCTCAGAGGTGCCGTTGTGTGTCGAGTTCTGTTTTAGTTCTGCAGCAAGCCGTACTGAATTCCATTCATCAAAGCATCAATCTACTGAACACTTTTTCCTCCTGTCCTTCTGCCCACCCAAACAAACCCAGACAAACGGATTGCTCTTCCTCCTACTCTCAGCTGTTTGTGTTGTTGTCATGAACACTGATCAAATCCCAGGATAATTAAATCAAATACAACTGAAAACAAAGGGCCCTAAGCAGCTCTGTGACGCTATAGTCCAGCATTACCAAAGGACGCATGCTTGGCGCACCGCCCCAGCAGCAAGCACATCCCTGAGGCTGGTCTGACGGACAGTTGTCAGAGGACTCTTTGTCAGTGGGAGTTTTTAAATCAGGACTGGATCTTGTCTCCATAAGAACGGCCAGACTGGGTCTGGCCAATGCCAGAGGAAAAGTTCTGTTTTGAGAATTCTTGTGGGGAATTTGGCCTGGGCTATACAGATCCGGCTACGTAATCACAATGCTCCCTGCTTGGTTGGGAGTCTGTTAAAAGGTTATTGATTTAGAATCACCCACATTTTACACTTTCGAGCTTATGTAGCCAAGTATTTTGCTTTCTCTTCCTGCATCTTCCCTCCTGTTGTTTCTCGCTCACTTGTTTCATCTTGCCTTAAATTAGGTTGCAAACTCTTCAGAGCAGGATGCTCTGGCTGCTCCTCTGAATTCAACAGCCCCAAGCACAGGGCACCCCGCAATCCTGAGTGGGGCTTCGGGGTGCGACCATTATTCCAATAGAAACGCTTGCTCCTCCAGAGGAGGCTAAAGAAATGCTTACTCCTAGGCAACAGGGATCTGGTGTTCTGCCCCTGTGCTTGATTGTATCCACTGCTACGCGCAGCCCTCATTTGCAAGACGATTACTCGGAATGTTTGCTAAGGACAAAGCAGTCTAATGTCAGATTTAGGTTACAACCAGCAAGTGACTGAAAATGATCTGTCCCTAAATTATTTCTAATTGTGGATCCCAGTTAATGAACATCCTGGCATCAGTGGAAAATGCAGTTGTTAACAGGAGCCTGGCATCGGATCAGATCATGTAGCTGGCTTCCTTGGCAGGCATAGGCGCCCCATCGCAAACTGATTCAAGTGTATGTGCCAAGAGAAGCTGCAGGAAGAAGATACTGCACTTATGTGATTCACTTACCCCGCTTCAGCGCCTTTCTGCCAAACAAGTTTTCAACTGTGTGTGTGTGTGTGTGTGAGAGAGAGAGAGAGAGAGAGAGTGCATTGAAATTCTTTTTTTCTCCTTTGAGAATTGCCTGGGCCAACCCTCACTTATTGGACGGTCACTTCCCTGCAGATCCTGGCCTGCAAAAAGGTGTGCAGAGCCAGGCACCCCGGTTCCATGTCACTCAGGGCGTGCTGAGTCTCTCTGCCCATGGGGCTGGCTGGCTGGCGGGCAGATGTCCATAGAAGCACCCTGTTCAGTGCAGGATAACTGGTGGGATTTGCTGTGGATCGGCTCTTTCCGGGGTGGCTTTTGCAAGCAGATCACTTACATGCCTTATATTGCCGTAGGTGGCAGAGCAGTGATCTGCTGCTGCCAGTGCAGCCATATGAGTGAGGCCTGAACTCGACAAAGTGGCCAGCTGTGAGACGTGTCCCTCAGGCGGGAGTTGGAGCCTGCTGGGCTTTTGCTGTCTCTTGGCAACGACCGTCTGAAACAGCCGCACTCAGCAGGTGCTCTGTGGCGATGCAGTCGGAACGTCTTGCTGGATGGAGACAGGGGACATGAGAGCGGTTTTCAAGTATCTAAAAGGGTGTGACAGGGAGGAGGCCTCTGAGGCCAGGCCAGGAAGCAAGGGGCTTAAACTGCAGAAGGGAGGTTTAGGTTGGAGATTAGGAAAAACTTCCAAACTGTCAGAGTGATTAAACGCTGGAATAAATAAATTGCCTGGGGAGGTTGTGGAATCTCCATCACTGGAGCTATTTAAGAGCGGGTTAGAAGACACCTGTCAGGGATGGTCTAGACGGTGCTTGGTCCTGCCGTGAGGGCAGGGGACTGGACTTGATGACCTCTCAAGGTCCCTTCCAGTCCTAGTGTTCTAAGGCCTTCCACTTAGAGGAAGCATTGATAGCTCCATCTCAGGTCTCCGGCTCTCTAATGCCATCCAGTAAGACCAGAGTCTGGGTGTAGGATGTGTGGGGGAAATCTCGCTCCCCTGGGGTTCAGAGCCCCCAGAAGGGTTTGAGGCTGGAAGTTAAATCAGTGAGGCAGGAGAGAAACCTAGAAGGAAAACTTTATTATGCAAGCATGCAGGCTGACCGCTACCAGAGTTAGCAGCCAGCCCCGAGAGAGAGTTTCAGGGATTCTTTATACAGTATGTTTAGACAGTAGTTGTTGTTTGTTTTTTTTAACATATTAAAGTCTTAGTAGAGGCACTTTGAGACATTTTTGTTTACACCAGGAGTGCTAGAAGTAAGTTTTACAGAACAAAGCCACGTGAGAACTTGAGTGGAGGAGTCTACAAGGCAAACTGTGACAAAGATAAGGGTTTACATGACAAATTGTGACAGACTAGGAGTATCCATGCACTTGAGAGAGGCATTTTAAGGGTCTTGATTAGAGTTAATTTGATTTCACTCTGATACAGGGAGAGAGGTCTGGAAAACTTTTAACCCTTACAGCAGTTTTCTTAGAGAGTTTTTATTTCCTGCACAGTCCCCCCTTAGACACAATTGGAGTTATTGGATTTTTCTCCCACAGATGTTACCCCATCTCGAGGGCTGCGGCCTCTAGGTCTGGATCTTGGCTAAGGAAGACATAGCTATAAGTTAGGGCAGGAAAGCCACTTGTTTAAAATGCTTATTGGGAATTGTAACCTGCGGTGGGTTAGAGTTTACTTCCCTGTCCCTCTCCAAGGGCTTCAGCACAGCCCCTACAGAAAAGCACAGGGAAGCCCAGAATCCAGGCACAGGAATGTCTTTGCAGCTGAATCTCATCTCCAGCCACCTGAAATTGCAGTTACGTTCCCTGAGTCGCAGGAGGTGACTGAAGAATCCCTGGCCTGGCTTAGCAGCCAGATGCTCGTATACTCTGCTGTGGCAACAATCTACCAACCCGAATACAGTGGGACCGGCGCAGAGGAGTGTGGAGCTGCAGACGAGTGTGTTGCTGCTCGGTGGGGGCTGTCAACGCGGTGTTTGTTCTTTCCCGTCGCTGTGGCATGGACTGGGCGTGTGAGGAATCCACACCAGTAGCATGAAGTTGGGCTGTTTGTCAGCGTTGTGTGTTTGACAGCGTGGGGGCTGCATTCCTGTCAGAATCTGAACTCCAGCACCAGACAGACTTAGGTAAGGCCTAGCTTCTGTTCTGGACCTTCTTCGGCGTCATTCTCAGAGCCTCGAACCAAAGCATTGCTAAGGTGGAGCATGTTATTGATTCTTTTCTTTGGCCAATTTGTCAAAGTTGGCATTCATGCTGAAAGTGTCAAGACTTAAGGAAGCACATAGATTTGCTCCTAGCAGTTATGTCCAGTGTTTTGATTTGTGATGCATGAGAAGTGTGTAATTCACCCTAGGGTGTGCTTCCAAACACGTCAGATCCTGCGATGAGCATACGCTAGGTGCGGGCATTCGTTTCCAGCAGCCCGGCAACTGGGCCCCGAGAAGAGAGGCGTTTTGAAATGCAACCCAGTTCAATAACGCCTCATCGGTGCTTTCCGGAGGTGCTGGGAAGTTGCAAGAATCAGCTCGCTTGGTAGAAGCTGTCTGCAGTTTGCAAGTCTTGAACGAAACTCCTCAGTCTCCGATCATGCAGCCTGCGTGGTTTGTAGCATGCACATGTCACACTGCTTTCTCATTGCCCAGTGGCAATTCATCCTCCAGGACCCTCAGACCTGCCTCCAGGCTTGATACACCAGGCTAACGATGAGTGACCGTCTCCTCGGGATGAACTTTCCCCTGGCTCTGTAGAACACAGCCCACCTGAGTACCGCGCCTGACTCTGACGTGAAACTGAGTAGCAGGTAGTGTCCGATGGTCCTTGGGCCTGTCGCGTTACCGCTGTGGGCGTGTCTGAGCGCTAAGCACCGAACACGCTGTCCCTGCCCTGACAAACTCACCTGCTCGGAGGTTGGCGTAGAACAGAGCCGGGATTTGATTCCGCTTGGTGTGGTGCTTCTGCTGCCTCGGTTACCGGGGAGGAAACCTAAAATGTTGCGTCTCCGAACAATTTACACACCCTGGCGTTGAGAAGCCCTGGCCTGAGGGGTCGGTCCATCAAAAGCCAAGATCATGGACTTCTTGCCACTTGCCAAAATTTGCGCCGATCATTTTGCTCCGTCCTGTTGTGCACTAGCCGGGCCTTCTCCGCTGCGGGGCTCTTGGGGCTGGTTTCTTGAAGCTACGCTCTGCCTGGAACAAAACAAACCCACTCTGGCCGAGGGGACACTGCTGCTCATTTTCCCTTGCTCCCGTGGTTGCTATACTGTGTACAGATGTGGTCTCCTCACCTCAAAAAAGATATTTTGGCCTTGGAAAGGGTTCAGAAAAGGGCAACTAAAATGATTAGGGGTTTGGAACGGGTCCCATATGAGGAGAGGTTAAAGCGACTGGGACTTTTCAGTTTAGAAAAGAGGAGACTGAGGGGGGATATGATAGAGGGACATAAAATCATGAGTGGTGTGGAGAGGGTGAATAAAGAAAAGTTATTTATTAGTTCCCATAATAGAAGAACTAGAGGACACCAAATGAAATGAATGGGTAGCAGGTTTAAAACTAATAAAAGAAAGTTCTTCTTCACACAGTGTGTAGTCAACCTGTGGAACTCCTTGCCAGAGGAGGCTGTGAAGGCTAGGACTATAATAGAGTTTAAAGAGAAGCTGGATAAATTCATGGAGGTTAGGTCCATAAAAGGCTATTAGCCAGGGGATAAAATGGTGTCCTTGGCCTCTGTTTGTCAGAGGCTGGAGAGGGATGGCAGGAGACAAATCGCTTGATCATTGTCTTCGGTCCACCCTCTCTGGGGCACCTGGTGCTGGCCACTGTCGGCAGACAGGCTACTGGGCTAGATGGACCTTTGGTCTGACCCAGTACGGCCGTTCTTATGTTCTTATGTTATATTCTATAGTAACGTGGCCTCTCGGCTACCCCCTTTTTGGACATTAAAAACGATTTAAAATCCGCCCCCCGCCAAGCCGCTGGGTCCACGTGCAGCGCGCGAGGCGCAGTGTGAACCCGGCCCTGCTGTTTGCGTAGCTGGGAGTTAGCAGCTGTGCAAACAGCTGGAGCCGGCATGTTTCAGGCCCTGCCCAGCGCGCACACTGGCACCGTGACTGAAGCGCTGGAAGCGGCCGGAAACTCTCCGAGCCCCGTTGGCCAGTCACGGTGCTGAGCCATTTCCTGTCACCGGACCCCTTCAGGAGCAGCCTGCCTGGGGCTTGCCCACCTCAGCCAGGGTAGGGCGCTGCAGGCAGACTGCTTCTGCTCTTTGTACAGCAGCTGGGCGGGAAACCCGGAGGAGTCGGCCTTGCTGGAAAATGCCTGTTCTGCCGGCTTCCCCTGCCGCTGGCTGATGCCTTTGGCCAGCCTGGGCTTTTCTCAGGAGCCCTGCCGCACACAGAGGAACCTGGGCAGCCCCTCAGGGCTCAGCAGCGGGATTGGCCTGAGGAGGGAGGCTGGCAGCAGCTTTGGTGGGAGCCCAACGTGGTGACAGAGCTGAGGCCTGGGCCCAAGGGGCCGTGGTAGGCATGTCTCGGGGAGCCTGGCCCGTGCACGGTGCTCCCACGAGAAGGGGCCGGGCTCAGAGCAGCAGCAGCAGGCTCAGGGGATGTCTCCGCTGCGGCTGGCCGGGGGCGCCTCGCCGCCGTGTAAAGGTGTCGCTCGTTGGGAGGGGCCGCAGACAAGACTGGACGTGCAGGGCAGGATGGGCTATTTCCCTGGTGTTGTGCACAGCCCTCGGAGCGATGCTCCCCAGTTCGGTGTGCCGGGCCCCGCTCTGCACCCCACACTTGCAATAGCCGCGGGGCCAGGGCGGATCCCCAGACTCCGCCAGCTCTCGCCTCGTGCAGCTTTGCCCATTGCAGAGATGAGCAAGCAAGTGGCACCTACACCGGAGAGCTCTTGGGCAGGCCTGGGCAGGACGGTAAAATAACGGCCAGGCTGAGGTCTGCCCAGGATGGGAAATAGACACGGAGCTTTGCTGGGGCTCCGGCGTTTCTCTCGACTCACCGTGGGGCAGGTTTCTTGGTAACCGCTGGAGCAAGCAACACTTCCCGCTTGGCTCCACGGCGCAAAGCAGTTCCGGGCTCTTCCAGAAATGACCAATCCCAAGCCAGGGGTTGGGGCTGTACCCCAGTCAAGCATGTGGGTGGGGAATGAGGATCCTTCGCTCCACCCCCAGCACATCCACTGAGCCAATTCATCGGCCGCTGGACCGGGAGCACGTTGCTCCCCTGCTGCAGGGAGCGTGGAAGAAGCCTTGTGTCTCTCAGGCAGTGGAAGGGCGCGTCCATGTGCTGCCCCTACGCCGGCACAGAGGCCCTGTGGTGAGATGTAGTTTTCAGGGCGGCCTCACTCCTAGCAGGATTGGGCCCCCAGCATGGATGGCGGGTAATGTAGGCAAGGGAGGGTATTGCCTTCCTACATTTGCCTACACTGCCCAGCCATCTGAGGAGGGGTTGGCTGGGGTGGGAGGGGCAAAGGTTGTGAAGGGGTGTGGTCTTGGGAAAAGAGGTGTGGCTTTCAGTGGAAGGGGCGGGGCTTCAGCTGCCTTCCCCAGCTGGGCCTTCACTTGCCGCCCATGGCCCACGGTTTCTGCTTTCTCGTCTCCTGGTTGCTAAGAATCCAGAATTCACCCCAAAGCAGCCTGGGTTGAAAGGGGAGTGGCTGGGTTTTCTTAAGAAAGGCTCTTACAACTGTTACTACGCGAGTACCACAGCTGCCCGTCAAAGGATGTTTACGTTGCACAGCTTAACTTTTCTGGTTAAAAGTGGGAGATTAAAACAATCTCTGAAATTGCAAATGTAGTTTTAAAACACGCATATTTATTAGCCCATCTGCTCCCCCAGCATTAATGGCAAAAATCTAATACAGGCAATTTATTCACCACTACGACTGTGCCACCTGATGTGCAAATAACAAAGCTCGACTTGCATTTATTATTGTGCTGAGCAATTTCCAAATGAATCCATACAGCTGACGAGAGCTCTGCTGGGCCGAGAGCTCCTTCACTGTAAGAATGATGCAAATAAGCCAGGATGTCTCGTGCCTTTGAGGCCCCGACCCAGCTTTTGGCTAGCCCGTCTGGGGACTAACGACAGGAATCCGGGCTGTTCGTTGCTAACAATCCGAGCGAACGAAGCTCAAATTAAAAGGGCTGGGGAGAGACGCAGCACACGACCTTTCAGAAACAACTGCCCCCGAAGCACCAATTACCTCCTGGGTAGCTCTCAGTCCAAACAATAACTAAAAATAACCAAACCGATTTGTTCTCCTCTTTTCCGATAACCAGGGGAGTCATTAGAGCCTGTGTCTGCCACGTCCCCGTTTCTGGGGCTGACCTGCACAGGGAGCCCATCGGGGGCATGTTTACAAATGAACGGCCCAAGCAGCTTTATCCGAATTAGCGGTGGTGCCGCCAGTGGCTTGTTTGCCTCTTGTTCCTGGCGCGGAACCCAAGCAGAGCGACGGAATAACGATTCCCCTCCCGATTGCAGCAATGCCATGGCTAACGGCCAAGGGAGCAAGTCCCTGGAGAGTGACAAGCCTGGGAAAGGAGGTGGAGAAACACAGAAAGGCTGCTCCAGGCAAGGGTCCAAAGGCCAGGCAGGTTCCTCAATGGGCCCCGTGCTGGGCTACAAATAATCCTGCAGCCAGAGCCACAGCAGCGTTCCCGGGGCATGACGGGCGTCGCTTCGACCTGCCCCGTGGTCGCTGTGCTGCCCTGAAATCGCTGGGAGACGAGACCCCGGCCTGAGAGGCACCAGTTGAAATTCCCAGGCAGGTCCTGGGCAGGGGGCTCCGTGCCAAGGACAGACGCTTCCTGTTTGCGCGCCCAGGCTCAGCCTGTCTGCTAGGCCGGGCTCCCTCTAGCCGCGCTCTGAGGAAAAGACTCCGGAGGGATTCTTGCTTCACCCAACAGCCTGAACGGCTGGAGGCCGTCTAGAGCCATCAGCTCCACCCGTGCCTGTGGCAAGGCCTCGTCAGCTGGAGCCACGGACCTGCCTCTGCAGATGCCCTGTGCTCCATGTGCCCAGCGAAACGATGCCCGGTGCGTATCCCGTGACGCCCCTAGGACAGCCTGTCTCTGAGTTCTTTCCTTGGCCTGCCGGACCAAGCAGCCAGGCAGCAGGGGATGGCCTGCAGGCGTGGTCTGCCTCATCCCTGCCCCTCCGTCTCCCAGTGTGTCTGGTCCCCGCGTGCGGTCGAGTCCCCCACCTCCCAGTGCCCCCTGGCTTCTCGTGAACTGGGCCCCGGTGAGGGGAGAGGGTGTTTCTAGCCTCCCCCGGCGCCCAAAGGGGAGGTGTCAATGGCTCCTCGTGGGCAGTGTGGCATTTCACGTGCCTCTGTGCACGAATTAGTGGGAGCGTGTCGACGCCGTAACGTTAAGGACCCATTGCTTCAAGAGGAGAAACACGTTTGCAGTCAGACGGGTAACGGGGAGCAGCCTGAAAGCACCAGCGTTGAGAGGACGAGGCTGCGAGGACGGCAGGGAGCCCGCTAAGCAAGGGGCAGTTGGCAGGGTAATTCTTCCTCCTGTGGCCGCCGACGTGGCCCTGAAGGGGCTAACTCGCAGGCGCCCCGGCTGCAGGCAGCCAAGAGCTCGCCAGCCGGCCAAGGAAGCCGCGGTGGGTCTCAACAGCTGGTTGGCAAAGTGCAGAGCCAAGCCTTGTGTTCACTCCCCACGCGGGCAGCATGGGCTGCGGAGACTGGACATGCCACGCTCAGGCCAGCAGGTGGCCGTTTAGCCTACGTGCCAGAAACAAAAAGCGAAGGGAGTTGGACACCTCGGTCCCTGCGGCGTCGTGCCAGCGCCAGCTGAAGTGTCATCAGAAGGGGGCAGAGACAGGCTGGGCCCTGCGAAGCTTGACATAAAGCCAGAGCGTTTCCAAGTGCCTCGGGAAACCTGGCACAGAGGCCCTGCTGGCCGGTGCTGTTAGTAACTCGCAGACTCCCAGGCAGCGGCCCCCAGACCGTATCTCGGGCGAGCGCGCTGTGAGCAAGCGACTGCCTGCCAGCTGCTGTGTGGGGGGTATCCCACGTTTTTCACGTGCTTCTGTCCTTCTGGGCAACGAAACTAGACCCAGCTGGCGTGTCAGATGCCACCGTACGGGAGCGTTGGTAACAGGCCCCAGGGACTGCCAGTCAGATGACGGGGGCGGGGGCAAACAAACTTGCCATTCTGCGAATGCCTTCACCACGTTCTAAAGGGGCAACGATAGGCGTTAGGAAACCGTCATGCGTTTCTACACGATCAGGCCGTCAGACGGGGAGGCAGCTGTGTTGCCTTTCTCTTTCGCTGCTGTCAAATTCCAGCTTTCGCTTTCTCCATCCAGGTTACAAATGGCCTGGAGCAGAAATACACCCCTGGGACAACGTGTGCCCTGGAGTGCAAGGCTCCGGGGAACTAGATCTGAAGTGACAGATTCAGAAGCATGTTCCCGGTGCGGGATGGGAGCTGTGCTGGCTAAGAATACACAGCAGCTGCTTGGCTTCCGATTCCCGCGCAAAGCCTGCACTTTTCTCCCGTTGCACGGGGGCAGAGCCGAGGCTCGGCAGAGCATCATTCGCCCAAGGAGCCGCCAACGTGACCTCTTAGAAGGACGTCACCTCATCCAACCCCCTCCCAAAGCAGGGCCAACCCCAGCTCAGCCATCCAGGCTCAGACTTTGTGAGCATTGTAGGCCAGGCCTTAAACACCTCGAGGGATGTAGACTCCACCCCCTCCCTAGCGAACCCAGCCCAGCGCTTCCCCACCCGCCCAGGGAAAGAGTTTTTCCTAATCTCCAACCTAGCCCTCCCCCACTACACCTTGAGGACACTGAGTGCAGTGGGTGTGAGAGCCAATTCAAACAGGCAACGCCCTTTTTCATCTCGATTGCCCTGAATTCCCCATTCGGCTATTACAGCTCCTACGACTTACACAGTTATTAGCTCCCCCTTTGTGCGGCTTCTAATGTTCCAGGTTCGTAACACGGCCGCTGGTAATCTCCAGGTGCATTTACCACTTTTAAAACCTGTGTCCGCTGCTGCAGTGTTAACAAAGGCAAACCGGCTACCGCCCCCACACACACCTCCCCCTCCCGCCCCCACTTCGGAAAGTGTTTGCTTATGCAGGCCTTTCCCGGCAGCCTGTCGAAAAGGAGCTCCGCAAGCCAAGAGTGAACTGCCGACCCGAGGCCTGGCCCCTGGTGCACGGATCTCGCGATGGGGGCTTGACACTGTGCACAAAAGCTGTTTTCTTTCCAGAAAAGTTGAATTCACTGAGCGTGACCAGTGGAAAAGTGTGCCTGGAAACCTGGGTCCACCCCCCACCGCCCATCCCATGGTCCTCTTCCCTCTGTGCTCCCGAGGCGCTAAACTCTGCTCTGCGCAGTGTGAATCTACCCGTTTGGCGCCCAGGGCCGGCTCCAGCCATTCCTGCGCCCTGGGCAACGCATGCGCAGCTCCGCCCCCGGGTGCACAGCACATGTGCGGCCCCGCCCCCCGGCGCGCTGCGCACCTTAGAGCTGCCATCAGGCGCCCCCCATAGGTTGGCGCTCCGGGCAGCTGCCTGGCTAGCCCCTCCTTAATCCGGCCCTGTTGGCGCCATGTGAACCCCAGCAAGCTGACCTCACAAGGCCCCTTAACAAGGCCAGATCTTGCACAAAATCTTCAGGCGCTCGTTCAGCTTGCAGCTCTTTTCCCCTGAGAATCGGGCACGGTGCCACCAGAAAGCCTGCACTGAATTGAAACTTTGTATTTCCTGTTGGACACTCTTCCTATGGGCAGCGAGGTTTGATGTGAATCAAAGAGTGGCATAAAAGCTGAAGAGTTTCCAATGTGCTCCAGGCTGCTTTTCTTGCTTTGGGGCAGTTGGCACCCTGGGGTGGCACAGAGAACAACTGTCCTCTGCCGCTTGATCCCACGGCGCATGGTTTTTATTATTATCGATGATTTATTCTTAATTTCCCAATAAACGTTTAGTTTTTCGAAACTCATGTCTACTCCACACGCTGAGCGCTGGCCCAAACTCCTGCCTCAACATTCCCTGCCAGCAGCGCTCAGAGCTTCCCTGAACCCCAGGGCCCATCACTGGCCGGAGCCACGGTCTCAGCTCCTGGGAGAGGAGACGTCTCAGGTGGAGCCATAAGAACATACCAGCCATGTCCAAAGGGAACCTCTCACGGGCCCTGCAGAGCGCTGGAGAATAGCTGCAGGAGCCGTTTATCGAGTGGCTTTTAGTGGCATCCCCCGGTGTGATGGGTGGAGAGGTTCTTTGCTCACTATCCACTCGGGATTGCCGGCCTGTTTCCTTAGACGCTGGTTGCTCGGGTTGTCGTTATATGTTGTGAGGAGGTGCCCTGCCTTGGGGAATGGGGCGTGAGTTTGTTCCATGGCTGTGCTTGTTGTGAAAAGAGCGATCGTGCCTGGAGAGGCGGAATGGTGCGTCATCCAACCTCGGGCGTCTTCTCGCGATTGCCAGTTCTGCCTAAACCAAATTGTAACACCAAGAATGTCAACGGCTCAGCTCCGTGTTTATCCCAAATGAATCCCGGGGAAGACAATTGGCAGCTGTAAATTCTATCACAAGCTGATTGATCATTAGCCACTTAGTAAGCTATCGGCTGCAAATGCTTTTGTGGTGGTGTTCTTAGACGAGGTTGCGTCAGAGCCAGGACGTAGGATAGCGCAGGGGGGCTGGGTCCCAGGCCAGCGGGGGTTCAGAACAAGGTGGTCAGGAGCCAAGGGTCAGATGTCAGGAATCAGGGGAGGGAAGGATCAGGAGACAGGTGCGGGTCACGCTGGGTGAGCAGCCAGATGCAGCGGGTTGCCATGTGTTAAGCGGGGCCGGGGCTAGGCGCAGCGCTCTGGTGCTTCACCAATTGGAACTCAGATGCGGTGCCTCCTCTCTGAGCTGGACTTCCTGGAATCCGGGTTCTAGCCAAGGCCGGGAGGTTCCCAGGAGGTGGGTTGGAGCGGATCCAGGGTCCTGGCAGGGAACCGTGTAGAGAGAGCCACACGGTTACAGAGCACACTGAGCCCGGTGCAGGGGTGTGATCCTTCCATGTAGGCCTGATCCTGCCAATGCTGATGCGAGTGGGGACTCCTGGGGTTAGCTCTGGTACTCACAAAGCTGTGTCGGCAGGATCTAGCCTAGCACAAGGTCTCTGCCCCCGAATGTGCTCCTTGGGCTAAGTCCATTCTGAACACAGGGCTTGACAAACCGCTGGCTCTACTCGCCCGTGGTGAGTCGATTTCAGCCGGTCGCTCCGTGCGCCCCATTCACCAGCGCTGTGCACGTGCGCAGTGCGGGGCTGGCGAGTAGCTCTCGCCGCAGTTTGGCAAGCCCTGCTTATACTTAAATATTTTAGGGTCTCCATTCTCTATGCCCGACCCCTTTCTCAGAGACAAGAGCAACGGCGCACGCTCTGCGCATGCCCTGGGCTCCCAGGACGTGGCTCAGGTAGGGGAAGGTGGATATCAGAGAGAGAGAGACACTAGCTTCCCAGGGCTTGGACGCTGGGGCGCAGGGCAGAGCAATGGTCCCTGGACTGGGGCAGGATATGAAAGTCACAAGGACTTAATTGGCTCATTTGTTCACTGTGGCGATTGCGGGTCTGACCTTTCGGCCCCGTCTCTCACCCGTTCCTCTGCGGCTGCCGTCAAATTGCCAGTCTCAATAACTGTCCGCAGGGTAAATGGTGCTGGGTCTGCTACAGAAACAAATAGCAGGAGTCGTTCCGCACGGCTCAGGGAGAGAAGGCCACGGACTAACAGCCTGAAATAGGACGGGGGAGGCAGGAGTCAGCCATTGCAGGGACAGCCCTCGACTCCGAGGTCAGTCAGGCCAGGGGGCCGTTCACCCTGGAGATAACGAGAGGTGACGTTTCCCCGACGGGGACTGGAGCAGAGTCAGGATCGACAGCGACGTTCGGACATCACGAGAGGGGGCGGTGAGACCTCGCTCAGTAGCGCCGCGACTCGGGCCCACCGCGGGCTAGCTTAATCTCCAACGGGTCGAGTAGTTCTGGAAATGGAGAGAAGAATGAGAAGGGCAGGTTCTGCTCCCCCCTCGTGCCTGGCGCAGAGCAGCCTCGCGAGGAAATCCCTCCTGGCCCGCCCCAGGGTTACGCTCTGCCCCACTTGAAGCCACATGGACAGCTCCAGGCTGCGCGAACTGGCTCGCAGAGCCCTGGGAGGTGCCAGCTTGGCCCCGGGCCACAGAGCACCAGAGACCGTCTCTTTCCAGGCACCGGGCGCTTTTCCAAACAGGCCACACCTCAAAACCGGCCCTTCTGGGCAACAGCTCCTGGGTGGGTTTCCCTTTGCCTGGCTCAGTCTGTCCTGCTTCGGGGCCTCCTGCAGGATCCTTCCCCACCCCGTTTGCTGAGACCCATCTCCACGGGCTGCCTCCTTGGAGGGCCTCTGTCCCGGCAGATTCCCAATGGCTCCCAGGGAGCTCCCATTCGCCTTTTCTGACAGCCTGGCTCCCCGTAGCCTCCGCTGCTTCCCTGCCCTCTTCGTCGGCCCACCTTGGAGCAGCTCTTCTAGCACAGGGCAGCTCCCCACTGACAAGGGCTTCACCCAAATGCCTGGCTGCAAAATTGCCTCCAGATTGTACCATGGCCCGTTTCACGTGTGTGCGCCACCCCCACGGAGAAGCCTCGGTCCCCCAGGCGCACAGCAACTGCCTGGCCCACGGCCAGCCTGAAGCCAGGAGCTCACCAGCAAACGCTTGGGCAAATGCGTCAGCGTCCACCCCGAGTGTGCGTTACACACCAGCCCGGTTGGGGCTACGTTCTCAACTCACTCTGGGAACCGGAACGGTGGCCGGGTCCGGCTGAGATCCGTGGCCTGTTGGGCCACTGCCATGGCCACTGCAATTCTTCCTCCCCGCGGCTCTGAGGCTTGTTCCTGCAGCCCGAGGGGCGATACGGACACGAAGCGTGTTCTCTCGGTTCTTCTTTGGACGACTGTTTGGCTGTGAAATATGAATTGACCCCGCAAGCGAAGAGCACGCCTTACGAAGGCACCACAAGCACGTACAATTTACCCCAAGTGTTCAGTGTGAAGGCAAACTCGCTCTGGGTCTATCACTGTAGGGGCTAAGTGCCAGCGGCGTTGTGTGCTCTTTCCCCGCCCACAAACTGCTATCGCCCACTCGTCCCTCAGCTAAGAACATCTGTGAGGCGCTCCTAAGATGTGGGGAACTGACACTGAGTCAGTTGCAATGCAGAGCAAGGACGAGTTCTGTTGCTTGGGGCAGCCGATGAACGCAGTGAAATATCAGAAGAAGCGGCATATGAAATATCTAGAATGATTTTCATTGTGATAGTGGCTAAGCTGGGGGCTAGGGGTGATGGACCCTAACTCTAGGGCCTGAGCCATCCTGGTCCTGCCCCGGGAGCCACGTCACGTCTGTGCTGGGCTGTATTCTGGAAAATCAATAAACCCCCCTGTTCTACTGGCTGGTGGGGTCCGTTCTGGCTGCTACGGGAGTGCAGGGTTGGGGAAACCTCAACTCGCCGTCACAGTATAAAACCAGCGTCACCAGCCTCCCAAGGATCCCCTCAGGCGCCCGAGTGTAGAGCCATTCCGTACCTGCCTGTCTGCTGCATCCCGGCTCCAGCCATTGGTGTGACCCCGTGGACCCACACACTCCGGGGGCTGAACGAGCTCCTTGGTGACACACAGCCACCGTTGCCTCTCCACCCCACCCCATCTCAGCCACGTTGGACTAGAGGATCCAGCGTCGCGCCCAGGTTTACTGCTTTCCCTCTGTTCCCCCTGGCCTGCGGATGAATTCTGACTGCACAGAATCTCTGGTGCGTCAGAATGGACGTGTTGCTTTTTAAAGCAGGCCCCCTTTCAGCCAAACTAAATTTATATGTAAGCCCAGTAAGGACCAATTAATTTAACTAATTAATCTATTAGCTGTCCCTGAAATAAACTTCCAAACCTTAATTAGACCATTGTGATTAATTGTTAGAAACTGAGCCCTGAAAGCAAGTCAGCTAGGAATACATTTACTCTCCTTTACTGCCGAAATCCAGACGGTCTGCAGCAACAGACTTCTGAAGTTAATGTGAAGAGAGTTTTTACCTTAAAACACACGGTGTGACTCAGGCACAAAACACAACGTACCATCTGCTATGGCAGGCACAACAAGGGAGGAGAAACCAAAAAGGCAAGGCTGTAAAAAAAGGAGACTGGGAGAGCAAGAGACTCGGCAGAGGAGCTGAACTGAAGAGAGATCTTGCGGAAAAAACCAGTCCATTAGACCAGAAAAATGAAGGTGCAAATGATTGTCTGCAATGTGCTGTGTTTATGGGTCAGCCCAAAATGGTGTTAGAATGTACCTGGGCCATGGGGTGCTGCTGACCAGAATGGGGTCGGTAGGGTCCGCCCCAGCAGGAGGCTGGCTGGTGTGAATTGGGACGGACAATATTTTGTTTTGGTTCATTTCAAGCTGTTGTGTCTGGGTTAGATTTTCCTTTCTCCTTTGCTTATTTGGGTCTCAGTCTTGCAATCCCTTCCTAGTCGAGCACAGCCGCCCACAGAATTAAGTGCTGGACTGCGAATGCTTTCCAGCGACTGTTATAGCTTCATAAAGTGCAGGACAGACGGTCGTCTGGAAATATTCTGCTGTGCTGGCGTGAAACTTCCTGGCGTGGCGCATCCCAGTTCCGCTGTTGTCCCTGCCGTGCAAACGTGCACTCTGCCTGGCTCCCAGGGACCGTGCTGAGCTGGAGATTTGGGGCGTTGCCTTCTTCTGACCCACTGTGCACACAGAGAGTCAAACGAAATCACTGCCGTCTGCACTGGAGGGGTTGGGCACCATGAACGGGACGATGTGGTCAGGACACCGTTCTGCAGAAAGACACCGTTCCGCAGAAGGACACCGTTCCGCGGAAAGACACCGTTCCGTAGAAGGACACCGTTCCACGGAAAGACACCGTTCCGCGGAAAGACACCGTTCCGTAGAAGGACACCGTTCCACAGAAGGACACCGTTCCGCAGAAGGACACCGTTCCATGGAAAGACACCATTTCGTAGAAGGACACCGTTCCACGGAAAGACACCGTTCCGCGGAAAGACACCGTTCCGTAGAAGGACACCGTTCCGCGGAAAGACACCATTCCACATCAACTGGAATTTGGTGCAAAACACAAGGTCTAACAGGATGACTGTGTTGGCTGATGGGAGTTGGGGGAGCAAATGAGGCAAATGCAGTGAAGCAAGGGGTAAGAGTGTGCAAGGGAAAGAGTTAAGTCTGACGTGGTGGGGAAGGGATGCCAGAGAGAGATTTGGTTTTTGAGCGTGAATCACAGAAATGTGAGATTGAAGGGACCTTGATGGGGGTGTATTTTCCCTTTCCCAGTCATCTGGTACCTCTCCTGTCCTCCATGTCTTCTCAAAGATAATCACTAGTGGTTCGGAGATCTCTCTGGCCAGTCCCTTAAGTATTCTATGATGTATTTTGTCAGACCCTGCTGCCATGAAGACATCCAACTAATCTAAGTAATTCTGAACTTGTTCTTGGGTTGTCAGGAGAGGGGTCACAGGAGGTTACCTGCCCTGTTCCCTCCCTCTGGGGTGTCTGGGGTATCTGCAAGGGTCAGAGACCACTGTCGGCAGACAGGCTACTGGGCTAGATGGACCGTTGGTCTGACCCAGTCTGGCCGCTCTTATGTTCTTTTTCCTATTCCAGCCTCAGATCCTACCCCATTTGCACTGATATTCACTATGACACAGCCCTGGCTGGGTTGATTTAGTTGGGATTGGTCCTGCTTTGGGCAGGGGGCTGGACTCCATGATCTCCGCCCACCCCAGGAGTCTGTGTTAGTCATTCAACCTTTTTGGAGAAAACTGAAACAAAAAAGAAAGCACGGAATATTGAAGCTGTTTCTATGTTGTCTGTTGTTGTCTTCACCCCTCTCCCCCACTGAGTATTGGCCTTTGTCTTTCTCTTGCTTTATGTCTCTAGCTAGTCATTTTGTACCTTGGCCTTTCTAATTGCGTCCCTACAGGTTTGTGCTACTTTAATTCATCCTCCAAAGCACAAAAAGGTAAAATCATTCTCATGTCTCCGTCATTGGAAGTATTTCCTGCAAGCTCAATCTTTTTGTTCCAGATACTGATGAGCTCACCTGCACTTTCTACTTTTCCACAGGACGACACAACTTTAACACACTGAAGGTGGTGTCTCTTACAGGCAGGTGTGCGCAGCTTTATATTCCGCAGCAACTTGAAGTAAAAGGTGGGTTCCTTTAGGGTCAGTTACTGGATACCGGCCACGGACTTCTCAGGCCACAAGTACATTCAAAAGTCCACAGAACTATTTCCCGTTTTGTGTCTAGGGGCATCAAGGGCAGAGTCGTCCTGTCTAGCAACTGCCAGCCAATGGTGCCGATTTAATGCCGGCCCTTGTTTAGCTAATACTGCCTGGCTACGTCTAGACTGGCAGGATTTTCCACAAATGCTTTTAACGGAAAAGTTTTTCCGTTAAAAGCATTTGAGGAAAAGAGCGTCTAGATTGGCTTGGATGCTTTTCTGCAAAAGCACTTTTTGTGGAAAAGCGTCCGTGCCAATCTAGACGCGGTTTTGCGCAAGAAAGCCCCGATCGCCATTTTCGCCATGGGGGCTTTTTTGTGCAAAACAGTTTTTAGCTGTCTACACTGGCCCCTTGTGCAAAAACATTTCCGGAAAAGGGCTTTTGCCCGAATGGGAATGTGAAAGCATTTGCGCAAGAAGCACTGATTTCAGACAGTAGAACGTCAGTGCTTTTGCACAAAATCAAGCGGCCAGTGTAGACAGCTGGCAAGTTTTGCACAAAAGCACCTGCCAGTCTAGACGCAGGCCTTAGTTTGCTTCTTTGACCCAGACACAACTTGTGCAAGGGTCAGGGAGCAGCGTGTGTGTTTCCTTCGCAAGCTGGACTCTTTGGTAGGGTGTGTAGCAGGCGCAGTGCGGGAGGCAAGGCGTTCTCTCCCCCCAGAATTGTTCTGTTGCATGAGTATCTGCAACATTCTGCTCCCAGTGGAGGGTTTCAGGTTCCACTGCCCTTTGAAGCAGATGTGGCGTTGGACCAGAACGTGCCCTGGAATGTTGCATTTCATTAGCAGGCAAAGGACAAATCCGTTTTCCAGGAGGCCATGCCGTGCAAGGGGTTGGGGGTGGGGGGTGGTCACGGACAACAAGCAGAGCCACAGCTTGGATGCTTCCATCTGCGGAGTCAAAACAAGTTCAGGTTTACAGGGGGTCCCTGGCAGGTTCGTTCTATGGCAGTTGTTGCATAAATTGCTGGTTTCGTCCCCTTGGAGGCTAGTCTGATTTACCCCAAGAAGAGAGTCACACTTTCAGGCTGGGTCCAACTCAAGTTTATTGGTTGCAACCAAGGTACGGCTAAGGAACTCAATGTTCAGATCAGAGCCGACGACCAACATCTCATAGGCAGGGGTTTTTATAGGGTTCACATCTTTCCTGGTTTAGGTGCCTTAACATGATAGGTTACTTCATCTTTGACATTTAGCATTCCTATAGGTCAGGTTAATTTTCTAAATGAGGTTAAATACAGTGCCTACTTGCTGAACAATGGGCAAGCCATACTTCCCTTTTTCCTTTCCTGCTTGAGCCGGTCACAAGTTTAAAGGATGTGGAATCTATCCATATCTCTACTTAACAGAAGACTGGTTTCACTTCCCCTCGTCTCCTTATTATAAGTTATTACCTGTGACAGGCCTTGACCTTTGTCATGTCTTACTCCTATACAAATAGCAAATATATCTAAGCATTAGCAATGTATGTATATTGTACGTGCCCCTCATAGGGGAATCAATAGCTCCGGGGGATTTGACTTCCCTTTTACACATCAATTCCCCCCTCAAGAGGCTTTCTCTTTCTTATACCTCATCAGTTTCTTCTTTGGCTAATCTTTGGTAATGTACAAGCATTTCACGGTTGACAGTAGTCAATACAGTGCGACGTATAGAGGCAATTATACAAGGTATAAAACAGGGCATTAAGCATAATATAATCACAACAAAACAAAACTAAACAGGAATGTGTACCAACATAGCACAACAAGAGTTTTCCTCTTTTTCTTTGAAACAGTCGTGGTTCAGCATCATGCAGGGGAGAGGTTACTAGCACATCACCCTTTAATATTTCGATTCTTCTGGTGTCCAACAGGTGGGAAAGCAGGACCAGAAGAGAGAGGCTTATCAGCAGTCGGGGTAGGATCATTTTGCAATGGGAATCATTGGCCAACAGTCAGTTCTTGGCACTTCACAGCGCTGATGGACATAAGAGTCTTTATTCTCTGAGCCAAAAGCCAGCTAGCTCTTTTGGAACCAAGGTTATTTCCTAGGAATAAAGCAAACCATAAAAACAATCCCACGCGGTTGCTTGATACCGGCCTTATCAAAGTGAGGCCTTTTTGGCATGTGGTTGCCAGGGGAACCAGGGTCGCAGTTACTGCTGTAGCATACGCTTCTCAGGCTGACTTAATGATTTGAGTTTGTCAGTCCTTAGCAAGATACCATGGACTGCCTCAGTTTACTCCTATAGTTCTTTTCTCTTGACTTTGGGGTTCTTCTTAATCTACTAGGTTAAATACAACAATTTAAGGGATTTTAATTTACTCTGGAAGTGCTGGTACAGCACTATCATTATTATAAATGTTAAAATCAAAACTCTCTACATAATTTGGCAAACACTATTCAAATCCATCCCCAAGATATTTCGTCGCCTTACTGGCACTGCCCATGATTATAGGTTTGACCTCTACTGCCTGGTTGAGTGCTGCAGAGATAGGTGTTTGGCATGGTCCACGGTGTTTCCCTATCTGTGTGTACCTCAGACGGCTAGCCCCAATATATCTTTGGGCATTGGCCACCAACTTCTTGATCTTTGCCTGCAGGGCCAGTAAACCCTCCTCTTGGTACTTACTTCCGCCATGCCACTCAGCATCTCATGTGTAGTTATCGCCACTACCAAAGTGCGATATGTCCACATTCTATTGACGGTTAGGCCGCTTGATGAGGGACCGTTATGCACACAGACGGATATACAGAGGGGCAGGATGGAGTAATCTGTCTGGGTAGTCAAACACCAGTAGGTACCGTTCATTTGGACCAGCTCGATGTTCATTGGTTTTTCTATGACAACCACATCAAGCCTAGGCAGATTCGTCATGATGTTAAATGGGCAGGTACATAAAATTTCCTTATCAAAGTGGGTGCAACAATCCCTGGGTATAGGGAGGCTCCCACACCTTCAGAATAAGCAATGCCTTCTATTCTATCTATATGCCCTTGCTTTGGTACAAGCAGGGAGGTTACTATTCTGATCTGATCTGAGTGAGGAATCCTCAGAGGGACCAAAAACAAATGGTTGTACTATGCCCTGTCCAGGTGGGCCTTTGGGTCCTCATGGATTCTCTCTTTCCCTACTCCCATGGGTAGGCACAGGGGAGATTGGGGACTCACCACCATAAGAACTAAGTGGTAGTGGCTAAAGCTTACCTTATTCTTCAATACTGGCCTTCTAATTTCTTTATTTTACTTCCAATCCAATTAGCTTCTGGTCCAAACATCAGGTTAGGTCTACAGAGCTGGACAGATCCTTCAAACTATTTAGGATCAATTGATTAGCTTGGCTGGTGTGTAGGCCTTTATGGGCACTGGATATTACTGCATTTACAAGCCTGGATTCTCATACAATTTCTGGGCTATGACATAAGTGTTGCTGATAGGGTTACCAGGCTCAAACCAATCTGCGATGGTATCTGCTAAGCCTTGTCATTGCCTAATCAGGCATTTGCCAATTTGATTAACCAGTCTAGCACACAGCTGGTCTGTACCAGTGTGGAACATCATCAAGGTAAGGACCAGTGACAGTTGTCCTTGTTCTGGAACAGGGGCCTGTTCAGGGCATGGTGCACAACTGGGAGGCTCCATTTTGTCCTTAAAGTCCTGGTTGATGATATCCAAATGAGGGCAAGTTAGCAATGGCCATTAAAACAAAACTAGTCTGGTGGGAAGGAGCTAGTACTGTCTCCCATCCTTCTGTTCACGTGATGTACTCCTTGCTTCCTTCCAGTTCTTTTTGTTCACCTGTGGAGACATTGTTAACATTCTCCTAGCCTAAACAATTTTCTATTCACAACATTTGCAATACGTATTACAATTAAGACACACAAGACAAACTTGGACAGAACACAAACACATGTCATGACACAGAACCATGGCATTTTGTTGTTGTTTTTCTTCAACTGGCGCCAGCTCTTTCTGATGATCTGAAAGACAAGAAAACATTTCTTCCCCCCCATCGGGGTGGCCTATTATAACTTAAAATACTGCCTAAGATCTGCTAGGGGAACAGGTTACAGCTAGTTCCTTACCATTTTCATGTGCGAGTGAGCTGCAACTTTCTGAGAACAAGAGCGCTTCATCGGTACTCGTGACCTTCCACTCCCTTGAATTACCTTAGAGTTACTAGCCCTCCCCAACAGTGGCATGGTTCTGTTTCCCTCTCGTATTGCAGACCGGGCTCTTTTTTTTTTTTTTTTCCTTATGATCTGTCTTGATCCTGCTAAATGACTTTTCTTAATTACACAGATTTGTCTAGCATTAATTTGGTAAGGAGAGTGGGCTTTCTAATTAGCCCCCACACTTCCTAATTCTTTTCAGTATATGATTTTCATAACATCCAGGCTGCAGCAGTTGAGTTATGCTGCTGGCTCTGGGGTGAATCACTTGCTCATGTTCTGTAAGGAGATTTATGTTGCAGAATGTGTCTCCTTGTTAAGGCAGATTTAGTTTTTAGTGATTACATCTTCACATTCAATTTCTACTGGTTGACATCAGGGTGGCTTTTAAGTTACCTTCCCCCACGCCCTCAAGCCAATTATAACGGCGTGTGAGGGAAAGGTTTTAACTGTTTGTTATGTTTTTTCCTCTGGATGGCCCCCACTCATATGTTGTGAAACATCTTTGGGTTGCCTGCGTTTCTAGCCGTAGAGGCTGTCATTATCTATTTGCTAAGAAGGGCTTGAGAATTTCCTGAAGTTGCTTGGATTCGATCCTTGCTCAAAGCCCGCATTCCCTTTTCAATCTCATAGCTTAGGAAGGTGCATATTTGGGCCTTCTCTTGTGAAACTTTATATCCCTTCTTCCCTAGGGCATTCAACAGGGGCTCCGTTGCCCTTTTTCCCTTTTGCATATCAGGACTGGTAATCAACAAATCATCAATATACTGGAGGAGAGCTACCTCAGGGTGCTGCCCCCTCCAGTCTTCTAAGTCTTTTTGCAATGTCGTCCCAAAAATATGGGGGGATGACACAAAACCCTGGGGCAACACAGTCCACAACAGCTGGGTTTTGTAATGGGTGTCCGGGTCTTCCCATTCAAAAGCAAATAATTTCCAACTATCTTTGTGTAAAGGTATAGAAAAGAAAGCATCTTTCAAGTCTAATACCGTAAACACTGTTGTGTCTGCTGGAATTTGTGTTAAGATAGTGTGTGGGTTGGGGACCATAGGATGGTCTACAAGAACTTTCTTATTTATTGCCCGTAAGTCTTGCACGAGTCTATAAGAGACGCTATCCGGTTTTGGCATCCCTAAAATAGGGGTGTTGAAGGGAGAGGAACTTTCTACTACCTAGCCATATCTTTTGAATTGTTCGATTAATGGCTTTAAGCCTATCCAGGTGGCTCTTTTTTCTCTCAGGGGATATGGCTTTACACCCACAGAGCCTTCTCCTTCAATGAGAGGAATTCTTACTGGAGTCACAAACTTTGCTCGGGCAGGGGTCTCATCTGCCCATACACATGGATTGACTCCTTCTAAGACCTCAGTCCCTTTTGTCTCTAACAGCATTTCAGCTGCACAGAGAGCCATCTGGTAATTTGAGCCCTGTTTCACCGGCAGCTGCACTACATTCTGATCACTACGGAAGAAAATTTCAGCTTGCAGCTTAATTAGCATATCTCGCCCTAGCAGGGCAACTGGGCATGCAGATGAAACAACAAAGGCATGCTCTAGCATAATTTTTTTTTTTTCTAATCTTCGTGAGGAGGGGTCTACATACGGGTAGCCTGCTTCTCTTTCCCTCAATTCCTTCCACTATCACATGCTTTCCACTTTCCTTAGCTGAGGGGGGTTTTACGGGAATCATAGAAAATGTGGCTCCAGTATCCACCAAAGCCTCATAGTCCCTGCCACCCACCCTTATTTTTACCATGGGATCCTTTCGAGCTTTAGCTCGTAGGGTAGTGGCCTTAGATTCCCGTCCCCTTCAACTAGATTCTTCTCCGGAGGATTCTGCCCGCATCTGGCGGTTCTCCGGTTGTCTTTTCTTCCCCTTTGCCTTCAATTTTTGGGCAGTCTCTCTTCCAATGTCCTTTTTCCCATCAGTGCACACATTCATCAACTGCTACCCATCCCCTTCCTTTCTGAGGGGGCCCCTTATGGTCCGGCCTCTGATTGCTGGAGAGTGCTGCAGCCAGCACTGCCATCTGCTTCTGCGCTCTCTTATCTTCCCTCCTCTATTACTTCTCTAAGGGGGTACTGATGGTATGATGATCCCGGATCTGATGGGCCTTTTCGCAAGAAGTATTTTTTTGCCCGAATTGAGTAGTCCACCCTGTTGGCTCAGCCCCCCTCACTTCAGCCTCTGCAAGGGGGGCTGAAGTGAATCCAGGACCAGCAGGAGTCTGATAAGGGGGGGGTAACTTTTCAGATGTAAGTTCACTTATGATTTCAGAGTTACTGTTTCCTCCTGAAGTGGCAGGAGAGGAACAATTCTCATTCTCTCTAATAGGGCTAGACCCTCCTGAAGAAGAAGGGGGTTTCCTCTTCTTTCCATAGGGCTCAAATTCCTCATCACTAGAGGGAGCCAGTATTCCAGGGCTTTTACCTCTCAAGGTCTTTGCTTTTGCAGCCATGACCTTACACACACCCATACTACATTTTAATATCCATTTTGGTCGATCTGGACGTGGAATAACCAACAATCAATATATGGGAAGTGATCCCACTGTCCGTCCCGCGTCACAACGCTATGTGTTAGGGATACCAGGTTTACATCAAAGGAGCCCGTATCTGGCCATCCGACACCAAAAGTAGGCCACTCAAGTTGACAAAATTTAATTAACTCATCTTTTGCCATTTTTACTCTATAGTCACTTTTAAAATTACTAAAATTCTGTAACATGCATCCCAATGGGGTTGCGGAGTTTTCTATCCGGGAACTTCCCGAACCCATGTCTATACATTTATTATACACACACATGCAGGCAACAAGCTTTCACCACGGCTCCGTGTGTCGATGGAATGACACCACACCAGCTTTTAGCGTCCGAACTCAGAGGGTCCAGCGCTTGGCTGTCTCACTAGAGACACCGGTGTGCCCTTGTGGAACCGTGACACTTAAGACAGGTCTATTAGACAGCAACAAATATAGACAAACAGAGGGCTTAGAGACTCGCTGGGTCACGAGGTTCGGCTGACCCCCCTTGCAATCAAGAAATCCTGGTCATCGGGTTTCCCCTTGCAGGATTCTTGGGGCGGCTGGAGTCAGCTTAAGTCTCAGACCTGGTCAGCGACAGTCATGCTTACACACAAACCTGTGGTTTCACAATTTAGGTTTCCAACAAATCATTAAAACAAAGAACAAGAGTACTCCTACTAAAAACAAAAGCAATCCACTGGAGTTTTCCTAACTCCTCATAACTTTCCCACGCAACCCACGGGTTCATGGTGTCCCTTCTGGGGCTTACAGAGGCTTTTACCATTCGGGTGCGACCCGCCTACCCTATACGTGTTTTCCTACCGGATACACCGTGTTTATTCGAAGTTCCTACTGTCCTCGAAGGACAGTTCTCGAATTACCAACACTACCCAAAACACAGGGAATTATCGGTATACTCACTCTGTCTCCGCCCCGGCGCCTTCTCTTCGGACCTGACAGCCTCGTGTGACTCATTCAATAGAGACTCCTTTAACTTTCCGGATGTCCCGACTCACGCTTTCGGTGCCGTGACGGACTCAAACAGTCCGGTGCGCACTTCACGGTCACCTACAGCGAATCTTGTCGTCCGACTCCGGAGTAGTCCAAGGGATGTCCCTTCGTGGTCGCCAATTTGTTGCATAAATTGCTGGTTTCGTCCCCTTGGAGGCTAGTCTGATTTACCCCAAGAAGAGAGTCACACTTTCAGGCTGGGTCCAACTCAAGTTTATTGGTTGCAACCAAGGTACGGCTAAGGAACTCAATGTTCAGATCAGAGCCGACGACCAACATCTCATAGGCAGGGGTTTTTATAGGGTTCACATCTTTCCTGGTTTAGGTGCCTTAACATGATAGGTTACTTCATCTTTGACATTTAGCATTCCTATAGGTCAGGTTAATTTTCTAAATGAGGTTAAATACAGTGCCTACTTGCTGAACAATGGGCAAGCCATACTTCCCTTTTTCCTTTCCTGCTTGAGCCGGTCACAAGTTTAAAGGATGTGGAATCTATCCATATCTCTACTTAACAGAAGACTGGTTTCACTTCCCCTCGTCTCCTTATTATAAGTTATTACCTGTGACAGGCCTTGACCTTTGTCATGTCTTACTCCTATACAAATAGCAAATATATCTAAGCATTAGCAATGTATGTATATTGTACGTGCCCCTCATAGGGGAATCAATAGCTCCGGGGGATTTGACTTCCCTTTTACACATCACAGTGGTGGGCAACGTGCAGCCCCCGGTTCGCGGCTGCTCGGACGCTGGGGGTGGGGAGCAGAGATGGACCCGAATCACGGTGCTCTGAAAGTGCTGGGAGGGACAGGGAGAAGTAGGAAGTGCAGGGCTGCGCTGCGTGGAGGCTGGGTTGGACAACGGCTCTGGCGGTGGCCGCGCGCCTTCACGCTCCGGAGGGTCGGATCCTTCTTCCCAGGGGGGGTCTCCACGCTGGGGTTATGATCCCCACCCCCATCTGCTGCACCCTCTCACCCTCCCCAGCTGCTCGCTGCACCCGGCTCCAGGCTGTTCCAGCCCCAGCTGTGGCTCCACCGTGCCTCTGACTGCTCCTCTCTGCTCCCTTGCTCGGCTCAGGCTCTCCCCTTAGCTCAGCCCCAGGCTCTCCCCTTAGCTCAGCCCCACTCTGGCTCAGGCTCATGTGGAGCACGGGATCCTGACCCCCTGGCTCCCTCATTGGCCTGCCTACCCGGCCAATCAGGCTGCCCTGGAGCATTGGCCTCTCCCCATTGGCCCTGGGGATTGTCCATCTCAGGCTGCTGATTTCACATTGGCTCTTCCCCTTTCTCTTTGTAGTGGGAGACAGCCAACCACAGAACTGCATGAAGTGTGAGCGAGCCCCCTCACACAAATACTGGAAGAAGGGGGGGAACCCAGTGAATTTCGTGAAAGGGCAGGTGAGCGCTCCCCCTGCGAGGGGGTGGGGTTAATGGGAACGTGTCCCCAGCCCTCGGGCGCTCCCTGCAAAAGGTTAAACCAAACTCCACCGATGCCGCGTGGTTGGTTTTATTTTAGCACAACGGGGCCTGCGGTGTCCCCGTCATAGAATCGTTTGCCACAACGTTCCCTGCCTGATCCTGAGCGCTCGGGGTCCTGGAGGTGAAATGAAGGCAAACCCCTCCCACGCCCGATGAATTCTAGGACGTGAAAAGAAATACCCAGCGTGCGGAGATCAAAGCCTTTCTGAATAGGTAGGAATACGACATGCCCGGTCTGCTGGCTTTGAAATCGTTACGAGATAGTGAAATGAACGCAGCGTTATTCATTCTGAACACTATGGGGTCTTGCTGCAAACACGGGTTGTTTCACCAGCTGCCGACCACCCAAGGGTGGCTAAAAGCTTTGCATTTAACCTCCCGCCTCACAGCTCATTGAAAATCGTGTAATAGATAATGAAATCTCATCCTCTTTTTCTTTTTCCTCTAATTATGCCTAAGTGGAGCGTGCTGCATTGCTTTACCTGAGTCAACACACTAGAGCTACCCTTGTTGGTTTAGATCCGCTAACCAGGCGCACCAGGGCAATGTGCCCGGGGCTGTTAGTTCCGTTTTCTCTTAAGAGAGCCTCCTGCTGCTATCGTCTCGGGGGATGCACAGGGCGTAGGGTCCTGAGGAGCCATGCTTGGGATTAGGCTTTCATTCACATCGGGGACCGGCTCGTGCGGTCACTGGATTCATCGGACAAGAGGAAGGGTTCCTGGGTCTGATGCGGGGAGCCGTGCAAAACGTTCATAAAGTCCTAGAATCACAGAACACTAGAACTGGAAGGGACCTCGAGAATCCAGTCCCCTGCCCCCACGGCAGACCGAGCACTGTCTAGACAGTCCCTGAGGGGACTAGACTACGTCTAGACTACACGCTTCTTTCGAAAGAAGCGTTCTAAAGAGATCGTCTAGACAGCCACAACTTTTTCGAAAGGGAATCTGCTTTTTCTAAAGAGAGCACCAGGCAGTCGGGATGCCCTCTTTCGAAAACGCCCTGTTTGCGGTCGAGAACGCCTTTTTTCGAAAGAGCTCTTTCCAAGAAAGGCGTTCTTCCTCGTCAAATGAGGTTTACCGCTGCCAAAAAAACCACCGCGTTCTTTCGATTTAATTTCAAAAGAACACTGCGGCAGTGTAGATGCAGGTGAAGTTTTGTTTTTTTTTTTAAAAAGGCCACTTTTTTAAAAAAATCCTGTAGTCTAGACATAGCCTGACAGGTGAGTGTCCAACCTGCTCTTAAATATCACCAGTGATGGAGATTCCGCAACCTCCCTGGGCAACTTATTCCAGTGCTTAAGCCACCCTGGCTGGTAGGAAGTTTTTCCTAATCTCCAACCTAAACCTCCCTTGCTGCAATTTAAGCCCATTGCTTCTTGTTCTATCCTCAGAGGTCAAGGAGAACAATTTTCCCCTCCTCCTTGTGACACCCTTTTAGGTACCTGAAAACCGCTCTCATGTCCCCTCTCAGTCTTCTCCTTTCCAAACTAAACAAGCCCAATTCTTTCAGCCTTCCCTCATCGCTCATGTTCCCTAGACCGTTAATCATTCTTGCTGCTCTTCTCTGGACCTTCTCCAATTTCTCCACATCTTTCTTGAAATGTGGTGCCCAGAACCGGATGTAATACTCTAGCTGAGGCCCAATCAGCGCAGAGCAGAGCGGAAGAACGACTTCTCGTGTCTTGCTCACAATTGTCCTAATGTCAACGTGGGAGGCTGCGAAGAAAACCTGCAGGAATTCGGGCGATGCAGGGCCCAGAGCCTTCGCTGACTCGGGTTTGCAGCGCAGCTCAGAAAGCAGCAGCTGCAGAAGTAACAGAAGTAATGTTCAGAGCCCAGAGGAGGGCTGGCTTGGCCAGCTCTTGCATTCAGGCCAGTTAAAACAGCTGGCCTTGGACAGGGCTGTGGATCTTTCGTCCTGAGGGTGAAATTGCCCCTCGGCGGCCAGGCCAGCCCGAGTGATAAAAGCCTTGGGGAGCGGTCTGATCAGCTAGGCGGTGGCTCTTGGTCGACAGCTGAGCATAGTCTGATTCCTGGCGCCTGTTCCGCCGCGTTGCTCCGGAATCAGCCCCGGCCTGGTGGGAACGCTGCCATGGCAGCCTCACGCTGGGCGCGGTTTCGCGCTGAACAAGGACACGGTGCGGAACGGGTGCCGTACGCGGCCTGTGCCGGCCCCGGCGAGTCGCCGTCTCCGCAAAAGCACTGCAGCCTCTTGCCTGGGGCCGCCGTTTGCACCCGGCGCTCGCGCCGCATGTCTCGCTCGTCTCGTTTTGTTCTGCGGAGGCTCCCTCGGCGAGGGCGGGGAACTGGCTGTATATTTTCTAGGCTTTTCAGCTGTTTGCCCTGGAGGAGGGGGAAAAACACGAGCAAACATACCGGGGGGCTAGAAAACGAGGCAGTCCCACTCCTGTGCCCACGGGGGGGGGGCACTGGGCGCGCTGATGCAGCGGGGGCCTGCGGACTGGGTGCTATGGGGTGCCGTGGGAAGCCAGTCGGTGTCCGGTGCTAGCCGGTGTTCTGTGCAACGGGGCGCGTGGCCTGCTGCAAAGACAGGCGAGTGCCCCCGATCCTCTGCCGGCCGTAGCCCCCCACCCTCGTGCACAGTCGTGGGGGGCGTTTCCCGCCCTGTGGCGCAGGCACCAGTGGCACCAAAGGGAAGCGGGCTCAGCAGCCCTAGCGTGTTGGAAACAGTGGGGGTGGTGCCCAGAAGGACCATTCGGCTCCAACGGTCAATCTTTACTTCATGCCGTCGGGCACCTGAGTCCTGGTGACCTGGCTCCACGTGGGTGAGGCCCTAGCGGCTGCGGGGAGCCGTTCCTCGGAAGTGCCTCCGTGGGCGAGTCCCGGCCTGAGTGGCAGACGCTCTCGTCGCTACAGGGGGAGGATAAAGCCGTGGCCTGCGGCTTGGATCACACCTGGATCTCCTCGGCCGGAACCTCGTCCTCAGCTAGCTGAGCTGAACGCGGCTGTGGGTGGGGGCAGGGCTGAAAATAACCTTTAGGGGTGAGCAGTGTAAATACAGGGTGATGGATGAGGCTTTGGGGAAGTGAAATGGAAGCTAATTCCCTGGGACGGGCACAATTGCAGCAATTCAAGATGTTACAAATGCAAAATGAGTACTAATCAGGGGCTGTTTCTGAGCTGTGTCTATACTCTGAATCCAGCTAATCGGGAGTAACTGCATTCCCCTCAGCCGAGGTATTTATCATCTGGGGGCCGAGGAGGACTCCGAAGAAACAATAAAAGCAGGTTGCTCGGGGTCTGGCTGGCGCGGCCCGCGGTGCGCGGAGCGGGAAGGCCAGTGTCGCTCTGAACAGTAAAACTGTTCGCATTTGGCTTCACTTCTGTTCTCTGCTCCTCGTGTGAGGGCAGAGCCGGAGAGCCGTTCATTGGGCTTTGCTCACAGGGCTGCTCCCTACTTGCGTGCAGAGCCCTGTGCAGCGGCGGATGAGTTGGGGAGCAGCACCACCCCTCGCCAGGACCCGGCATTGCTCAGAGGCCATCGGCCGCACCAGCCGAGGGGCCGCTTGCCTGTTATTTGTCAGCCCGCGTCTCTCTGGGGAGCATTTGCCTTTCTCTGTCAGCCCATCGCTGCAAACGTTTGCCGGCTGAGGCTCCTAGAGCAAAGCGCCGGTCCAGTGCCCGGGGGAAACCCGGGGTGTGTGCGCACTGGTGAGCCTCAGCTGGCCCGCTCATTGCGGTCCCCGTGCCCCATGGCAGCAGGACGGGCGCGGGGATAGGGCTAAGCACTGGTGTGGGCTGCGCTCTGCTTTGAGGGGAGGCTGCCGGTCCTCCGCCCCGGGAGCCAGGTTCATTGTCAGAGCCAGCCTGGGCGGGAGAGGAGGAACCCGCCTCCCGGGGCCACGTGGAACAGACGACGTGGTTGTCCGGCTCGAGAGGTCATTGAGGCCAGTCCCCTGCCCTCACGGCAGGACCCAGCACCGTCCCTGTCGGATCTGCCCCTGACCCCTACATGGCCCCTTCCCGGATCGAACTCCCACCCCTGGGTCTGGCAGGCCCATCTCAAACCCCTGAGCTCTCGCTCCCCCTGCGCGTGGCAGCCTCCGCCCGTGGCCTGGTTTTCACGTGCTGTGTAGCGAGTCGGGCCGGTCGGCGGCTGCCAGGGGTATTGGCGGGGCCTCAGCGCAGCGGGGCGAGCAAGCCGCTCGCAAGGCCGCGCTGCCGGCGGAGCTGCTCCGTGAACCCCCCACACAAATCCCCCCACAGGCCACTCTTTGGCGGTTGGCGCCTGCCCCCGGCCGGGGCTGTCATACGGCTGTGGACGAGCACGCGGCGCCCGGTGCTAACAGGGCTGTGTCACGCTCAGCCACTTCCCACAAGGTTTGGGGGTTGGAGTGCGGTGACCTCGGCCGGCTTCGTACCGCGGCAAACGCCTTCAAAGCCTTTCACCCCCGGGGCAGCCGCAGAAAAGGAAGGAAAAGGCGCGATGGCTTTGGGAACGGAAGCGTTATGTGGCACCTTCCTTGGACAACAGCCCTTCCTCCTTTCCCGGGGGGGGGCAGTTTTCCGAAAGTACCTCCCCGGCCCCGGGTCTGACAGCCCCTCGCGTGGCGCTGCAGAGGGTAACAACCGGCCTTTCCGGGGTAGGGAGACGTCAGTCCGCTGCACCGGCCGCTCGGAGCAGTGATGTGGAGCGGCTGAAGTAGGCCCGGCCATTCTCCAGGGTGGGACCAGGCCGGGCAGCTGTGACAGAAAGAGCCAGTTGCCCTAGATTGTCCCTGGGGGGCACCAGCCAGAGGCCAAGGAGGTGGACGGCTCGTTCTGTCGTCTCGTTTGCAGGAAAGCCCTCGGCTGCCGCGCCGGGGGAGAGCTCGCCAGAGAAGAGCTGCCTGACGCTCGGCGTCGCTGTGTTTCCCCGAGCAGCAATCCCAGCAGGACGCCGGGAGGGAGTGTGGGGCCAGCCGGGCTCAAGTGGGCCCTCCGGCTCCTAAGTTACACGGGGAAGCTTGGCCATTCTCTTCCCTGGGCTGCTGTTTGCTCGCTCCCCGCTGGCCACGGCCCAGTATCCCACGGGTTGTTCTGAACTCCTCCTCGCCCCTGAGAGGCGCGAAGGGATCTCCCCCTGCCGCCGCCCCCGCCACGCACCACGCTATTCTCTGCCACGCTGCCATCCGGCCACCAAGCCGCTCCCGCCACGCGCCACGCTATTCTCTGCAGGTATGTCTACACTAGCCCGCTAGTTCGAACTAGGAGGGTAGCGTAGACATACCCTGCCACGTTGCCATCCGGCCACCGGGCCGCTCCCGCCGCTTGAGGGGTTGCCCAGTGGAATGGCGCCGTGCTTCCTGTTCCTGGCGCCGGGGGGGGCCCTGCAGCACAAGATGGCGCCCGAGCTCCCCGGCCCGACCCTGGACGCAAGTGGCGAGGTGTCAGACGCCGGGGGTTAGGTGCAGCCCTCCCAGGGGGCAGAGTCATGAAACGTAAGACTGGGGAGGCCTGTGCCCTCTTCTGCAGCCGGCCTGCTCCCAGCATCTTTGTGGCTGAAGAGTTTCCTCTGGTTCTTTCCCTGGCAGTGTCCGGTGCATTCAGAGTCCATCCTCCGTCCCTCCCTCCCTGCCTCCTTCCTCCCTCTCTCCCTCCCTTTCTTTCTTTCTTCTTTCCTTCCTTCCTTCCTTCCGCTCTCCCCCAGAAATGTGTTTTGGGAGCTGAGTCCTTGTAACACGATAATGGGGGGAGAGAGGGATGAGGGGTCCCTCAGAAAACAGACTCCTCTCCCAAGCGTGTCCGTGAAATCGCCAGAACCAGAGCCGTGTGCGACGGCGCGTCGGGTTCCCCCGTAGCAGCAAGAACGGGGTCCACCAGCCAGCAGAACAGAGAAGGGTTTATCGCTTCTCCAGGGTACAGCACCGCACAGACGTGCTGTGGTGACAGGAGTCAGGGCCAGGATGCCTCAGACCCTTTGGGTTAGGGGATCCATCGCCCCACCCCCTCCCCCAACCCTCAGTCCTCAGCTTAGGTTGTTCCCTTCGACTGTGTCTAGACTGGCAAGTTTTTCCGCAAAAGCAGCTGCTTTTGTGGAAAAACTTGCCAGCTGTCTATACCAGCCGCTTGTAAGAAAATCAGTGCTTCTTGTGGAAATACTGCGCTGCTCCCGTTCGGGCAAAAGGGCCAGTGTAGACAGCTCAGATTTGTTTTGCGCAAAAAAGCCCCGATGGCGAAAATGGCGATCGGAGCTTTTTTGCGCAAAAGCGCGTCTAGATTGGCCACGGCCGCTTTTCCACAAAAAGTGCTGTTGCAGAAAAGCGTCCGTGCCACTCTAGATGCTCTTTTCCGCAAATGCTTTTAACGGAAACCTTTTCCGTTAAATGCATTTGCGGAAAATCATGCCGGTCTAGATGCAGCCTTCATGTTTTCCAGCCAGCAACTCGCCCTTCCACCTGGTGTTGGTCTCCGCCTCCCTCCCTTTGTGTCTCCCCCTGGGAAGAGCTTTGCTAACTGCCCCGGCTGGGCCGAGGTGTCTGGGCCGATGCACGCGTGGGTGGGTCAGTGGAGTCGCACAGCCCAGCGCGGGGGGGCAGAGCAGACAGCCCCCCACTACGGCCCCCCGTGCAGTTTAAATACTCTCAGGGCTCGATCCAAATGCCCCTGAAACCAGCCCATTGACCAAACTGCCTTGGTGCTGGGGTGTCTCACGAGTTCGCCCGTCGAGCAGAGTCTCCCTGGGTAGCTGAAACCTTCGGCCGGGCCTCCTGGCCTCACTTTGCCCATCGCGCTCAGCCCCCTCTGGTCACCTCTCCCTTCCCCCGGCAGGCAAAGGAGAGATACGGACCCGGACGTGAGCGTGCTCAGAGCCCTCCTGCCCTTGCTCTCAGGCAGTAAGAGCCGCGCGGGGAGCCCGGAGACTCAGGGCTGGAAACCCTTCCGCTCTGACCATCGCGGCTTCCCGCCTCAGGCCGCGTCTCGACTCTGCAGAGCGCCAGGCCGGCCCGCCGGGCAGCGCAGGCCGGGTCCCGGAGCCTGCCGGTTGCTGAGCAGAGCCGGTCGTTACCAGCAGCCACGCAGACCAATGGGGAGGCTGTTTCCCCGGGACGAGACGAGGCAGCTGAGTCTGCTACCTGAGCCCGGATTCTCGCGGCAGCTCCATTTCCCGCCTGAGGCCGAGGAGCAGCAGGCCTAGGTCTGCCTTTGTGCCGGGATTGTCCAGCCGTGCCACGGGGCTTCCTCGCCCACCCCGAGTGGCTGGGACACGGGCAGTTTGGCTGTGGCCAAGTCCATCAGATTATTACATCTGTCAGTCCCGCCCAGCCGCAGCACCGCACCCTGGGCCCGATCCAGCAATCAGAGCCCCCCTGCGCTCTTGTCCAGCCCTGTGCAGCTGGCTCGCCCAATAAGGGATGTCCGGTGGCCTCCCTCAGGCTCTCGCCTGCTGCCCGAACCTAGCAGCCCCTGTATTTAGTACACGACCACAGGAACGCCCAGACTGACCAGATGAAAAGTCCATGTAGCCCAGTATCCTGTCTGCTGACCGTGGCCATTGCCAGGTGCCCTGGGAGAGTGACCCGAACAGGGAATCATCAAGTGGTCCCTCGCCTGTCCTCCATTTCCAGCCCCTGACAAACAGAAGCGAGGGACACCATTCCTACCCATCCTGGCTAATAAGTATTGATGGACCTAACCTCCGTGAATTTATCTAGTTCTTTTTTTGAACTCTGTTAAAATCTGGTCTTCACAACATCCTCTGGCAAGGAGTTCCCAAGGTTAACTGTGCGCTGCCTGAAGAAAAACTTCCTGTGGTTTGTTTTAAACCTGCTCCCTATTCATTTCGTTCAGTGTCCCCTAGTTCCTGTGTTATGGGAACAAGTAAATGATTCTTCTTTATTTACTTTCTCTGCCAGCAGTTAATGCGGACTAAGGACGTTCCAGCCCCGTCAGCATTCCCAAGGAATCGCTGGGAAATAGAGTGAGCCCTGGCCCCAGCAGAGCAAAGGGAGACTGCTGGAAGGCCAGTATTGCTAAAGTACCCATGGCTGTGTGTGTTCAGGGGAAGGGATGCAAGACAGCTGTACACAAAGGCCCTGGATCACCAGCGAATGCAAAGCAAAGGGAAGGGGGCAGAAATCTTTCTGCACAACACAGGGAACCTTTCCCGTGCTTAGGCAAGGAGCCGACGGGCGTCAGTGGGACTGTGCATGTGCCGGCGGGTACAGGTGGAACCAGGACTATCTGGTTTGGCAACATCCTGCCAGACCAGAGACATTCCTGGCCCAGAGTCCCGGCGGAGGATCGGTGGCAGGGAGCGCAGCCCGGGGCCGGCAGCGTGGCTGGGCCGGTGGCTGGAGGGATCAGTGGCCAAGCTAGAAGTGGAGCTGGGCTAGGGGGCATGTAGTAGGAGGCCAGAATTGACCTCCCATGATCTGGCCAACTCCTTTGTTTGGGACCAGCCAGGTGCCCAGGGCGCCGGACCAGGGAGGGCCAGGCTGTACATGAGCTTATCCGTCAGCTGTTCCAGCTCCTAGGGGCGCTACTTTAAACGCGAAGAGTAAAGAGGAGCATACGAGCCTGGGATAGGTCATTAATCTGCCTGGGTTTATATGTTGACAGAGCAGCGGGGGAGGCCAGCCAAGTGTGAACACAAAGCCGAAGGAGGAAATGAACTAAACAAAGGACTCAGCTCCTTTACGAGATAACCGGGACGGAGCCTTCTGTGTGCACACGGATATCTGTGTCCGTGTCGAGCGGGGCTTCCGTGTGCGGAACCGCACGAGCTTCCTCATTCTTGTGGGTTGTTCGGACTCACTGCGGCTGATTTAACAGGCACTAGACTGGCAGCAGGGTGCTCACAGGAGATGGGTGTAGTGACTCACCGTGGGGCTGGGCTGTACCATGCACCCTGCCCTGTGGATCGCTGGGCTTGCAAGTCCTTGTTAGAAACCCGTCCCATCCTCCCTCTGACAGCGCCTCACTTGGGACGTGGCTTTCAGAGACAGAAGACACCTGTGGGGCCTTTTCCTTGGTATGTACATTTGAATTCAGCCTGCAGAGGAGCTCCGGCGCCCTCGTGGTGCTGGAAAATGCTGGGAAAGAGGGTTTAAATAGAATTAAAATACCTGATTTTTGTTCTTTGCTTTGGTTACCCCTGGAGATCTCTTTTACAATTAAATCTGACTCAAGCTGGCTCGCAAGGGAGGTTTCAGGGAAATAAAACGCAGCGAGTCCCAGCGTTCACTTCTCACCCCGTCTTCCTCTAACAAGGGGGAGTCGAGAGAGAAATCGGAGGGTACATTTCACAGGCAGTAATTTGGGGGGCTTTCTACTCCTCTCTCTGATGTTACCCTTCCTTGTGTCTGTGTATCTGCTCTTCCGAAGAAAACTTTTCCAGCAAGACGCAGGGGGCAGCCATGTGAGTCTGTCACTTTACAAACAACAAGGGGTCCCATGCCACCTTAGAGGCTAACGCAAATCTAGAGTGTTCACAGCTCCCCTAGGATTTAGTGTCAAGCAGCTTCCAGCCCATCTGAGGAAGCGGGCTGTACCCACGGAAGCTCGGGATCCTACGGATAGTTTTTTGTTAGTCTCTAAGGCGCCGCAGGACTCCTCGCTGTTTTCCCAGCAAGGGTTCCTTGTCCTGCGTTGTTTGTGGCAAAAGTTGGCTTGAAAGCCCTGAGCCGTTTCTGTTACTGCATGTCCATTGACTGACTGGAGACAGAACCGGCTGTCTGCTGTGTGCTCTGATCGTTTGCTGATCAGAGTATAGTGAGAAGTACTTCCGAAAGACACAGGGTTTGTCCCCGCGCCAGATGCTGTGGCTAATTAAAATGCTGTGTCCGTGGCTAGTCGAAGAGCACGTCCTTATTGCTAGCTATTGACTGGTGGTTTTTCGGTAGCACCTGAAGAGTTCGTTCTGGATCAGGCCCATGGTACACACGTGCTGCACACGTGTGTAGGAGAGACCTGACGATTTCAGCACATGACAAGGAGACCGGCAAAGAGAAACAACCAGCTGGCGGAGTCCAAGAAGACAAGGTACCTGTGTAATGTTAATCAGGAACCACAGTAATGAGCGCTGCACTGTTTTACAAGAGCAGTTGCTTAATATTCTTGTTCAAACACCGCAGCGCGGAGGCCGATGGGAGCTGTAACTACAGAAAACAGAAAAGCGGCAGATCTGTGAGCCCAGACGCTAGTGCTCTCCGACTCCAGTGCTGGGGGAGGGGGCTTGGGCCTTAGGCGGACACAGGCTTTAGTTCTTCTCTAGCTGATCTGAAATCCTGCCCAGCACACGCAGCTCGCAATGGGGATGTTATTAAAAACCAAGCCTGCAACCATCTGGCGTGGCTTGGTTCTCCTTTGCACCGGTGCTCGCTCAGCAAGGTTTGCAGGAACATCTGGGGGACGGTTCCAGCTGCTTGCTTCTGAGAGCCAGGTTTGGCCCTGCGGAGAGTTAGGGCTGTTTGTGCCATTGGCTCTGGGCCCTGGGCGGAGCAAAGGAGACAGGCCCCACCTACGCGGCCCAGGGCAGCAGGGACTGTGGAAAAGACGTGGGGGTGTCAGCTGGCCGAGAGCTCCCAGTGCAATGCAGGGGCCAGAAGAGTTCACGTGGTCCCCGCATGTTTTGCCCCAGGAATCTGGAGTCTGCGCAGAGCCGTTTTTGCCCCGCGGTATTTGGCACTAGGGCGGCCCCTGCTGGAATCTGGGCTCCAGTTCCCGTGTCCGCGGCTCCCGAGGGATGCTGACAAATTGGAGAGGGTCAGCGAAGAGGAGCCGGGAGGGGAGCACAAAAGGAGCTGCTGGCCGGGGCCTGGTGATTTAAAAGGCCGCTGGACCCGGGCGGCATGGGCCAGACAGCGCTCAGGGCAATGGCAGTGGAGGGGCTGGACAGTAAACGTGGCGCCCCAGGTGTGAGAGCCACCTGCACTCTGCTGGCACCGTGGCTCAGACCCCTTCATCTCTCTGCTTCCCTCCTCCTGTGCTCGCGGGGGTCAATGCTCCTTCCTGTTTGCTTTCTGCGCCTGCAGAAGGGGGTGGCTCGGCTGGGAAATTGCAGTCGAACAGGTTCTTCCTGCCCGCCCGCCTCTTGCGTTATCACCCAGCCTGACACACACAGGGCACATCCTGGAGGGTGGGCCCGGGTGCACTAGGAACCCTGCTGCTGCCAGACTGGCTCCGAGCCAAGGCCCGCCTGGGCAGGTAGCAGGTCCTGGGAAAGTGCAGGACCCCTGCAGGAGGCAGCTCCCGAGAAATCTCCTGCCAGGGAAAGTTCCCTCCCAAGCCTCAGGAGCGAGGGGCTGGCTCTTGTCCGGGAGCCTCAGGCTCCACGTCAGTCCCCTGACCGGGGGGTGTTTTCTCGCTCGTACGGTCCTGCGGCTGGGTGTTCTCGCTCCCCACAGAACAGCCCTTGGAGCCCTGTCGTGAGTCCCCCTGCAGCTCCAGGGCGGGGGGAATGAGCCGGCTCTGCCCCGGTGCCGGGCTGGGGAGAGTCCCCGCAGAGGCGGAGGTGACGGTGGCTCTGGGATGGGCACAGCAACTACCAGGAGCTCCTCCCAGCGCTCCGTGCTGCCCCCGGCCAGGGAGCTGTGGGGCTGGACTGAGGGCTGGAGCCTGAGGGCGGGATACGTCCCAGCGATGGCCTGGCTGCTCCACGGCCGGACACTGCTGTGGACGGAGCCCTCTGGCCTGAGGAAACACAGCAGACGCGCGGCAGCGGCCGCCCACGCTTCCCCCAACTGGTCAAAACGAGGAACCCGCTCGTCCCACCGGAGAGCCCGGCTCTGCCCTCCGGAGGGCGCGGTCACCGCAGCCCAGAGGGAGAGGGGCTGAGAGACAGACAGAGACACCTGCAGTGTGTGCGTGTGCGTGCGTGTCTGTGTGTGCATGTCTGTGTGTGCATGTGCGCATCTGTGTGTGCATGTCTGTGTGTGCGCGTGTGTGTGCATGTCTCTGTGTGTGTGCGTGTCTCTGTGTGTCTGTGCGTGCGTGTCTGTGTGCATATGCATGTGTGTCTCTGTGTGTGCGTGTCTGTGTGCATGTGCACGTGTCTCTGTGTGCGTGCCTGTGTGTCTGCATGTGTGTGTGCGTGTCTCTGTGTGTCTGTGCGTGCGTGTCTGTGTGCATATGCATGTGTGTCTCTGTGTGTGCGTGTCTGTGTGCATGTGCACGTGTCTCTGTGTGTGTGCGTGCCTGTGTGTGTGTGCGCGCGCGTGAGAGAGAGAGAGAGAGAAGCAGGCCGAGACGCGAATTGCTTCTTTACGAATGCTGCCCAGGAAGTCCAGGCACAAGGCCGTAGCCGAGTATCCTGCTTTGAGAAGACCAAGGGGGGACATGAGAGCCGTGTGCAAGTATCTAAAAGGGTGTCACGGGGGAAGGGGGAAATCGTTCTCCTCTGAGGACAGGACAAGCAGCAAGGGGCTGAAACTGCAGCCAGGGAGGCTGTGGTTGGACATTAGGAAAAGCTTCCTGAGTGTCAGGGTGGTTAAGCGCTGGGATCAGTTGCCCAGGGGCTGTGGAATCCCCGTCCCTGGGATATTTCGGAGCAGGTTGGACAGACGCCGGCCAGGGACGGTCCAGACGGTGCTGGGTCCTACCGGGAGGGCCGGGGCCGGGACTTGATTTCTGGAAGCCCCTTCCAGTGCTCGCGTTCTGTGATTCTGACTCCCCGGAGGCACCTGCACCTCCTGGGGCACGTTAGGACCCAGGCCCCCTCTCAAGAGCCAAAATTCCCTCCCCGATGAGCCTCGCCCCTGGGGACCAGCCCTGCAGAGAGGGCCCGGGCCGACCTACGTCTCCACTGTGCGGGGCTGCTGGGACGGAGCCAGCCCCTCGGTGGTGACCCTGGTGGCCTCGGTGACTTCTCCAGGCTGCTCCGGGACCGCCGCTGGAGCCGGGCTGCGTTACACCAGCTGCTTGGCCCCCCGTGAAGGCCCAGGGCCCTGCCTTTCACCCTGGCTCCTCTCCCTGCCGTAGCTGGAAACTCGTCGATTGACTCACAAGCGCAACCTCCGGCCGGACGTCTTTCTGAGCTGAGCAGGAAACACAAAAAACCGTCCGGCGGGTACCAGCATCCTCCGGACTCAGCCAGCTCATCGCGTCCAACCTTACCCCGCTCACGGGCCCGCCCCCTCACGAGACGCAATCCCGCCCCGGCCCCTGGAACCGGGCCTGATGCACGTGGGCACGTTTCACCGCGCAACAGTCAGCACTGAGCCGCCCAAGGAGCCGGGGACTGGCTGGGCCCCCTTTGTCAGCCAGGGCTCTCCACACGTCTGCCAAGCACGATGGCGCCCACCGGCGCGAAGGAACCGGAGTTAGACGGACCCGCCTGGCAGAGGGCCCCGCCGTGGGGGGGATGCGGCCCCTCTGACCTACGCAGTTAAGGGCTTGCACCTGTCCGGCTGCGTCTGCACCGGCAGGCCTTGCCGAGTACCCTGGTCAGCGCCCTGAGCGTCACTGCGGGCGTTCCAGAGCCGAGCGCAGCCAAGTGTCCAGCTCCACGCCGCCCCTGCGGCAACAGAATCCAGGGCGCGTGGCTGGGGGCGCCAGCGGGGGAGCGGGCCTCGTTTCCAGCGCCGCCCGGTGAAAGCGAGAACGAGGCAGGGTGCGGGCCTGTCTTGGGTCTGTGCGGCTTTTCCTGCGGCGTCTCTTCCACGCTCCAGTCAGTTCAGAACTGGGTAGTGCTGAGAGAGAGAGTGTGTGTGTGCGCCTGCCTGTGTGTGTGTGTGTGTGTGTGTGTGTGTGTCTCCCTGTCTCTGTCTCTGTGTCTGTGTGTGTGTGTCTGTGTGTGTGTGTGTGTGTGTGTGTGTCTGTGACTGTCACTGTCTCTGTGTCTGTGTGTGTGTGTGTGTGTGTGTGTCTGTCTGTCTGTGACTGTCACTGTCTCTGTGTGTGTGTGTGTCTGTCTGTGACTGTCTGTGTGTGTGTGTGTGTGTCTGTGACTGTCACTGTCTCTATCTCTGTGTGTGTGTCAGTGTGTGTGTGTGTCTCTGTGCCTGTGTTTGTGTGTCTGTCTGTGACTGTCACTGTCTCTATCTCTGTGTGTGTGTGTGTGTGTGTGTCTGTCTGTCTGTGACTGTCACTGTCTCTATCTCTGTGTGTGCGTGCCAGCGTGTGTTTAAACCGGGTTGTTGAGGTGAGGTCATCAGCCTGCCAGGCGAGCGAGAGGTGCGGCAGTGAAATGAGAAGGCAAAGCGAGAGAGCAGGCTGGCAGGGATGGTGCCCTGGCCTGTCGGAGGCTGGGAGTGGGCAGCAGGAAGGGGTCACGGGGGGATTCCCTGTTTCTGTCCCCCCCTCCGGGGCACCGGGCGCTGGCCTCTGGCGGCCGACAGGACACGGGGCTGGATGGGCCGTTGGTCTGACCCCGCCTGGCCGCCCTGCTGCGTTCTGCTTTGTACGGCGTCCCTAGGGAGCGACCCGGGTCCCTCCGCTGTGGAGTGCAGCATGTGAACGTTCCTAAACAGCACGTACCGGCCCTGGCCCCGCTGCCTGCACCTTTCGGGAACGTCTCTCCTGAGCCCTTGGAGAGATCGAAGATGAACCAGGTAGAACGTCCCTCAAGGCCAGAGTGTGACGGGCCCTGGCAAGGAGGAAAGGGAGGCCTGGGGAAAGTTTGTTGCAGAATCGGTTTGCTCTGGGAAAGGTTTTGAATTCTTAGCCAAACAACGTGCATGTCGCCTCCCACCCTCTTCCACCACCTCGCCCTCCCTGCTCTCCGGCTGCTCGCTTCCCAGTCCTTTGCTTTCCGGTGGCTCTTCCAAACCCCGCCCGGGGAGCCCTGCGTGGGTACAAAATGCATCTCCGCCTCCCCATCCGCAAAGCTGAGCCATGGGCATCCGCCCCCACGCCTGACAGTGCCGTCCCCGCGGATTCACGGCGTTCCAAGCGCGCATTGACAAGGGAGCATCCTGGACCGAGCGGGATGAAATTACCCCCGGGCAGCTTCAGTGACGTGCTGCGAAATTCGCCGGGGCAGATTCAATCGGGGGTTACAGCCGAGACAAATGGCACAGACGAGTAAATGCCTCGCCGAAAGGTGGATTGCTCGTGTGCATCCGGGCCATTGATCTCCCTGCAGCCCTGCAGCGCGGTCAGCCTGCCGAGAAGCCGGGCGAGGGGAGGAAGCCATAGAAGAGCCCCTCGGGGGGGCGGGTTTCCATGCAGGGGGCTTGGGGCCGGTCACAATGGGCTTTGTTGGCGGTGAGGCCGCTGCCCGTGCAAAGGGCCAACCCTGCCTGGGGAAACACGGCGTGAAAAGGTCGCCTGCCCCCGCCCTCCTCCTTCGTGTGCAGCCCGCGCTGGATGCTGCTGCGAAGGGGGGTTGCCTGTGACACTGGAATGGGGGTTGAATTTGCCGGCCCGGTCGTCCCAGCCATCCTGCCTCCCTCTGCTTTCCGGCGCCCCCTTTCCTGGCACCGGCCCTTGCTAAGGGCGCTGGTGTGGAGGAGGTCGGTGGGTTTCCACAGCTCCGCGCCCGGGTTTATGTTAGTGGTGCCAGCAGCACCCCGTCCTCACGGGCGCCACTTCGGGGGGGAGAGGGAACGGGCCCCCTGGCACGGCAGGACTGTCTCTTCCCCCCTCCAGCCAGCTCTTTGCTTGCTCCTCTCCCGAGGGGACAGGAGGCAGGCCCATCACGCCCCCGGAAGGCCTGGCCCAGGCAAGTTCCCTCTCGGCACGAACAGCCCTGCAGCAGCCAGCGCAGAGCCCGACGGAGGCAGCGACCTCCCGGCTCAGTCTGCTCCTCACCCCCCTTGGCGCCAGGAAGGCAGAGCTGAGTCTGGCAGGGCTGGGAGCGTGGGCGGCGCTTTCCCCTTCCTTTGAGACAGGCAGGCTGAGGGAGGCGCGGGCGGGGCAGGACACGCAGGTGATGGCGGCAGGTTTCGTCCTGGCCGGCCGCACCCTCCCGGGCTGGCCTGTCACAAGAGTCTGCCCCTGGCACACTCCGGTCTGCCCCGCGTGGGACGTGCCAGGGCGTGGCTGCAAGAGCAGCAGAGCTGGAGCCCCACGCTGGGAGCTGTCTGTCGAAGGCCAGCTGTCCCCCCACCGCCGTGGCCTGGTTACACCGACAGCCTCCCCACTGTCTCCAGCTAGGGTTGCCAGGTGTCCAGTGTCCACCCGGACAGCCCGGTACTTTCGCCTCCTGTTCCGTAAAAAAAATCAGAAAATACCAGACACTTAAAATGTCCTAAAATGTCCAGTACTTTCTGATTTTTTCCTGGCCAGAAGGCGAAAATGCCGGGCACCTCGCAATCCTACAAATACTCAGCGCCTGGCCTCCCCTCTGCCCCCAGCCCCTCCCTGGCTCCCAACACCCCCAGCTCCCCGACCCCAGCCCCCATGCTTACCTGGTTCCCCAAGGCTGCCAGCATAAAATGGCTGCTGGCTAAAAGACCTAGGGGAAGCAAAGCTTTCCCCTGGGTCTTAGTGCTCACCTCTCCCTGTTCCTATCCCTGCACTCACTCTTAAGGGGGACATGCTGGTTTATTTTTTTTTTTGGGCTTACTTGGAGTCCTTTTTTTTTTCCTCGACAACTTTGGTCTCCTCCCCCCTTTTTTTTCCTGTTTTTTTTTTGGGGAGGGGGCGATGTTCAGTATTGTTGTTTCAACCATCTGGCAACCCTATCTGCAGCCCTCCCGCGGTGGCAGGAACGGGAGCACCCCGGGGGCAGTCTCCTCTTCCCATCAGTCTCACTTGTGCGCACGAGACTTTCCTTTGACTTCACAGACTTCCCTTTGACTGCCTGGGTCAGGTTCCCGGGGGGGCCACGCAGCCTGCTCCACACAAACGTTGATGCCTCAGCAGCGTGGCCATTGCGCTTGCTACGTCTAGGACTTTTCCCGGACAGGAGCTGCTGGTCTTTCCCACGTGCAGACACGTTCAAATGCTGCCCAGCGCAGGCAGCCATTTTGTAGCGGTGTGTCCGCCGCGCTGCGCGGCCCCTCTCCCGCCGGCAAGGCCTCTCCGCTCCTGTTTGCTTCCTCTTTCATCCTGCTGAGGGAGGCAGCGTCTCGCCCGGCTGAGTGCCTCCGGCGAATGCCGCAGCGGTGATGTTTATACTCAAATCCTCAGCGCCACACACAAAACCTCCCTTTCTACTTTCTCATTACTATTTGCATCAACCATGTCAATAAACTCAAGCCGAGATCTGCCTGACAAAATGGGTTTGCTATAGATCTGTGCTGCTAGCACCCATCGGACACTTATACTCTTGGGAGGGATCCTTTTTAAAGGTGTAGCCCCATGGGGTAATACAGAAAACGGGTAAGTAAATGGATTGGGCTACTTTGGGGCAACCGTGTTTTGTGGAGGTGAACGAGGACTGTTGATTCAGTAGGAATCTGGCAATTCTATTTTTGCTGACTGATCCCACCCCAGATGAGCCCACGGCGTTATCCTTTGCTTTAGCTCATATCTTGATTTTCAGGAATGTATTGACTTATAAACATTCCTGGGAGACATGAACTGTCACATTCTCCTCTTCACAACATGGGCCATAAGACATTTAAAAAATACCACTAATCACAAGGCTAAGCAGATTGTATTTATCTCTACTAAAGATAGTTTACAAAGGATCAACCTTTGGATGGCTACTGTAAGGTGGGTGCATAACTGGCTGGATAACCCTTCTCAGAGAGTCGTTATTAACGGTTCACAGTCATGCTGGAAGGGCAGACCAAGTGGGCTTCCACAGGGGTCTGTTTGGGGACCTCTGCTGACAGCAAGGGAGGTTTGGGTCGGACATTAGGAAAAACTTCCTGCCTGTCAGGGTGGTTTAACACTGGAAGAAGTTGCCAAGGGGGTTGTGGACTCTCCATCACTGGAGATATGTAAGAGCAGGGTGGACAGACGCCTGTCAGGGATGATCAGTGCTTGGTCCTGCCGTGAGGGCCGGGGACTGGATTCGATGACCTCTCTGGGTCCCTTCCAGTTCTATGAAACTTGTGTTGAGGCTCCAAAACTGACACCCTAAGATAGGGATTAGCAATATCTTGCTGTTTGTTGGAAATGTACAAATGTGTGTGTTAGTTTTGTCGTTATGTACGAATCAGGAGAACTCTTCCTGCCTGTTAGTCACCGGCCAAAACCCAGGAGTTTTCAGGTGCCTAAGTAGCCGGACTGGGGTCCTGGTTAACGCTGCCCCCCTGTACCAAGCTCTGACATGGCGCCCCTCCCTCTCCGGGGGGGATATGCACAGCACAGCAGGGAGAGGAAGTCCTTCGGAGAGCCTCCTCATAGAGAAGGCTGCGTGGCCTGAAATCTGGCAGGGTGGAGCCTTGTCCCCCGGCACCGTGCTCCTCCCTGGGCAGAGAGTTCTGAGGACGGGGGCGTGGGCCTACCCCGGGACAGGGCTGGGCAGGGAGGGAGCCCGGCGCTCAGGCAGGCTCAGGGCGGAGGCGGCATGGGGTGTGGAATGTGAGCCTGCGAGAGGCGTGGACCCGGCCGAGCAGGTCGGACCGTTCGGGGTGCCCGGAGCCGTCTCCAGGTCCGTGCGCTGGGTCTGTGACGCTCCCCTGCTCCTGGGGCCTGTGGGCCACCAGGAGGTGCAGTGCGTGTGTCTCCCGGCTTCTCTGGCCTTTGCCCCAGCCGCTGCAGGAGACGCTCTCGGGCCTCGGCGGGCCGGCTGCTAAGTCGCCGCGGGTGGGCAGGGCCCAAGGCTGCCAGGCGGGGGCCGGGAGGAGAATTCACTGGCCAGGCTCCCAGAACCGCAGGAAGCTGGGCCAGGCGCCTGAGCGAGGGGAGGGGTCTCGGAGCCGGAGAAGAGCTGGACTCACCCCCCTTTTCTTCTCCCTGGCCTGGCCGCAGGGCGGGCCTGGCTCTGAGCCCGGGGCCACCAGCTTCTCGCCAGCGGCCCTCCGAGCAAGAGGGCTCCTGTGCACTGAGCTGGTCTGGTAACGCCCCCGCACCGGGCGCGCCGCGCTGCTGTCTGCAAGCCCTGACTGTCGCGGAGCCGGTCCCGGGGCTCTGGCGAGCTCGCGGGCCTGTTCGAAATCCGTGACAACGCGCGGGAGTCCGGTGGCACCGTCAAGCCCAACGCTTGCCGCTGGCGCGATGAGTCCCAGCCGGCCTGGCCGGGCGCGTGCCGGGCAAGAAAAGGAAGCGCCGGGGGGGCCCGGAGCTGGGAGTGCGGCATCAGAGCAGGGTGGGGCTGGACGAGGCAAGACGCCCTAAAGGGGGGAACAAGCGAGCCAGCCCAGGCCCTAGGCTGAGGTGGGCAAAAGGGCCTCTGCAGGCTGGATCCGGCCTGCCAGCTAGGGCCTGGGGGCAGGGGAGCACCCGCAGCCTCCTCCACTCTGCCCCCACCCTGCTTCCAGTCATGGTTTGGGGGTGGGGTAGCCCCGCCCCATCCTGCTTAGGCCCCACCCCTTTCTGTTTAGGCACCGCCTCTTCTGGGGTAGCCCAGGGCTACTTCAAAATTCTTTGAAGTGGCCCCTGGGCAGAAAGTATTGCCCGCCCCTGCCCTAGGCACCTCCCTTCCGGTGGCGCCAAGCGTCTGTAGCGCGGGAGGTGCTATCACGCTTGAGTAGGTTTAAACCCTCGTCTTATAGGCAGCAGCCGATGGGGAAAACCGGGTCCTTTTTGGAATAGAACATAGAATCGATCCCTGGGGGTCAAAGGCTGAGCGGTGAGCGGCTAAGGCCGGTCTTAAGAATGACGTAAGCGTCCAACAGCGCCGGCGGGTCAAACAGAGCGGAGCCCAACATTAGAAAACCTCTGACAATTATCCAAACGAGCATTACCCGTCCCATCGTGGGGGGCGCGCACACTCGGCACGCTGCTCTCCTCCTCCCCTCGCTGGGGGCGGGGCCGCAGCAGAGGGGGCGGGGCTGGAGGTGGGGCTGGGGGCGGGGCCTCAGCAGAGGGGGCGGGGCTGGAGGTGGGGCTGGGGGCCTGCCTCCCCTGAGAAACTTCTCAAGTCTTCTCTGAGTCAGAGGGTGTGACGAACACGTCTCCTTTTAGAGCCGTGGAGAGCTGATTTGCCAGAGCGCTGCAAGAGCCTTCGCAGCTGGATCCGGTGGGTGTGTGTGGTTGGATGGTTGTTACATTTTACACTATTTTTTGTTTGTTTCTTTCAGCAGATTGACCTGGGATCTTTGACTGGGGCCGGGCGCTACCATGAGGCTGGCGGGTAAGCGGAGGAAGGGTGTTTGTCGTTCACAGGGATTATAAAACAGCTCCCTTTGTTGGACCTGTTTCTCGTTTGCGGAAGGCCTCTCCGTCCCCGTGTGCAGCGTGGGGGCCAGGACCCACGTGACTAGGTGCGCAGCCGTGTCAGTCACTCCACACTCCGGGCTGTGGCCTTTGTAGGCGGGACCCCTCCGGGCGGGAGAAGGGGGGCTGCCTCCCCACGCCCCGTTCCCAGGCAATAGAGATGGTTTCTCCAGCCCCCCTCCAAGGCAGGAGAGCCGTGTGCTCCGCTGACCGGGGCTTTACAGGCAGCCACCAGGCTGTTGAGTGGGAGGAGGCGGGGCTGGGGGGGTCCGGAGGCTCCCAGCTGGGGGTCCCCAAGAAGGACTCGGAGCGCTGTGGCTTTTGAGTGTGTCAGGGTCCCTCTCAGAGCAGCGGGTGGGGGATGCTTTGCAGTTACCAGCACCTGGGGCCCACGGACCTCAGCGCCCCCCAGGTGCATTCGGTAACAGAGCCAGAAGAGACGGGAGCATCGCCTAGACTGATCTCCTGCATCGCACAGGCCAGCCACTCCGCCCGGTGCGTCCCAGGCTAAGCCCCAGGAGGCGCACGGTATTTAGCTGTAACAGGGGAAACTGAGGCACGGAAAGACCATGGCTTGCCCAGAGTCGCCCGGTGGGCCAGTGGCAGAGCCTGGCTCCCAGTCTGATGCTCAGGCCGCTCGATCTCTTGCCATGTGCCGGCCCCGGGGGGGCTGGCGAGGGCTTAGCACCATGCCTGGGCCCCCCCGAGCTTGGAGAACGATTGGCTCCAGACGCTGAGGGGGAACCCACATGGGGGGAGTTACTGTTGCCAGAGCACCCCACATTTACCGCTCCCCCTCCCTTCCTATCCGGGGGGGACACAGAACTCTTCCCCCACATCCTGCCCCCGCACCAGCGCCTGCTCTTCTCCTCGCGCGGCTGCTGGGGGTTGGATCTTCTCCTGCCCCCCCTGCTGGTGCGGGCGGACTGCCTGGCGCCACTGCTGGGGGTCGCTGGGCCCCGTCCTGCCCCAGTGCGGGGCCACAGCGAAGGGGGCATGGGGGGGGAGCCGGGCCTGCCCCCCGGCTCTGCCGGCAGCTGATGAAATAGAGTCCTGTGATCCAGTACCCGAAGGGGGAGGAGAGTTCAGCCAGACCCCACGGAGACTGGCTGGGGGGGGAGCCGGGCCCCTCGACTGACCCCACGGAGACTGGCCGGGGGGGGAGCCGGGCCCCTCGACTGACCGCACGGAGACTGGCCGGGGGGGGAGCCGGGCCCCTCGACTGACCGCACGGAGACTGGCCGGGGGGGGAGCCGGGCCCCTCGACTGACCGCACGGAGACTGGCCGGGGGGGGAGCCGGGCCCCTCGACTGACCGCACGGAGACTGGCCGGGGGGGGAGCCGGGCCCCTCGACTGACCGCGCTGGGACTGGCCGGGGGGTGAGCCGGGCCCCTCGACTGACCGCACGGAGACTGGCCGGGGGGGGAGCCGGGCCCCTCGACTGACCGCACGGAGACTGGCCGGGGGGGGAGCCGGGCCCCTCGACTGACCGCACGGAGACTGGCCGGGGGGTGAGCCGGGCCCCTCGACTGACCGCGCTGGGACTGGCCGGGGGGTGAGCCGGGCCCCTCGACTGACCGCACGGAGACTGGCCGGGGGGGGAGCCGGGCCCCTCGACTGACCGCACGGAGACTGGCCGGGGGGGGAGCCGGGCCCCTCGACTGACCGCACGGAGACTGGCCGGGGGGTGAGCCGGGCCCCTCGACTGACCGCGCTGGGACTGGCCGGGGGGTGAGCCGGGCCCCTCGACTGACCGCGCTGGGACTGGCCGGGGGGTGAGCCGGGCCCCTCGACTGACCGCTCTGGGACTGGCCGGGGGGGTGAGCCGGGCCCCTCGACTGACCGCGCTGGGACTGGCCGGGGGGGGAGGCGGGCCCCTCGACTGACCGCGCTGGGACTGGCCGGGGGGTGAGCCGGGCCCCTCGACTGACCGCACTGAGACTGGCCGGGGGGGGGAGCCGGGCCCCTCGACTGACCGCGCTGGGACTGGCCGGGGGGTGAGCCGGGCCCCTCGACTGACCGCACGGAGACTGGCCGGGGGGGGAGCCGGGCCCCTCGACTGACCGCGCTGGGACTGGCCGGGGGGTGAGCCGGGCCCCTCGACTGACCGCGCTGGGACTGGCCGGCGGGTGAGCCGGGCCCCTCGACTGACCGCGCTGGGACTGGCCGGGGGGGGAGCCGGGCCCCTCGACTGACCGCACGGAGACTGGCCGGGGGGTGAGCCCGGCCCCTCGACTGACCGCACGGAGACTGGCCGGGGGGGGAGCCGGGCCCCTCGACTGACCGCGCTGTGACTGGCCGGGGGGTGAGCCGGGCCCCTCGACTGACCGCGCTGGGACTGGCCGGGGGGTGAGCCGGGCCCCTCGACTGACCGCGCTGGGACTGGCCGGGGGGGGAGCCGGGCCCCTCGACTGACCGCGCTGGGACTGGCCGGGGGGTGAGCCGGGCCCCTCGACTGACCGCGCTGGGACTGGCCGGGGGGTGAGCCGGGCCCCTCGACTGACCGCTCTGGGACTGGCCGGGGGGGGAGCCGGGCCCCTCGACTGACCGCTCTGGGACTGGCCGGGGGGTGAGCCGGGCCCCTCGACTGACCGCTCTGGGACTGGCCGGGGGGGGAGCCGGGCCCCTCGACTGACCGCGCTGGGACTGGCCGGGGGGTGAGCCGGGCCCCTCGACTGACCGCGCTGGGACTGGCCGGGGGGTGAGCCGGGCCCCTCGACTGACCGCTCTGGGACTGGCCGGGGGGGGAGGCGGGCCCCTCGACTGACCGCGCTGGGACTGGCCGGGGGGGGAGCCGGGCCCCTCGACTGACCGCGCTGGGACTGGCCGGGGGGGGAGCCGGGCCCCTCGACTGACCGCACGGAGACTGGCCGGGGGGGGAGCCGGGCCCCTCGACTGACCGCGCTGGGACTGGCCGGGGGGTGAGCCGGGCCCCTCGACTGACCGCTCTGGGACTGGCCGGGGGGTGAGCCGGGCCCCTCGACTGACCGCGCTGGGACTGGCCGGGGGGGGAGCCGGGCCCCTCGACTGACCGCGCTGGGACTGGCCGGGCGGGTGAGCCGGGCCCCTCGACTGACCGCGCTGGGACTGGCCGGGGGGGGTGAGCCGGGCCCCTCGACTGACCGCGCTGGGACTGGCCGGGGGGGGTGAGCCGGGCCCCTCGACTGACCGCGCTGGGACTGGCCGGGGGGGGGGAGCCGGGCCCCTCGACTGACCGCGCTGGGACTGGCCAGGGGGGTGAGGCGGGCCCCTCGACTGACCGCGCTGGGACTGGCCGGGGGGGGAGGCGGGCCCCTCGACTGACCGCGCTGGGACTGGCCGGGCGGGTGAGCCGGGCCCCTCGACTGACCGCTCTGGGACTGGCCGGGGGGGTGAGCCGGGCCCCTCGACTGACCGCTCTGGGACTGGCCGGGGGGTGAGCCGGGCCCCTCGACTGACCGCGCTGGGACTGGCCGGGGGGGGAGCCGGGCCCCTCGACTGACCGCTCTGGGACTGGCCGGGGGGTGAGCCGGGCCCCTCGACTGACCGCGCTGGGACTGGCCAGGGGGGGAGGCGGGCCCCTCGACTGACCGCGCTGGGACTGGCCGGGGGGTGAGCCGGGCCCCTCGACTGACCGCACGGAGACTGGCCGGGGGGGGAGCCGGGCCCCTCGACTGACCGCGCTGGGACTGGCCGGGGGGGTGAGCCGGGCCCCTCGACTGACCGCGCTGGGACTGGCCAGGGGGGTGAGGCGGGCCCCTCGACTGACCGCGCTGGGACTGGCCAGGGGGGTGAGCCAGGCCCCTCGACTGACCGCGCTGGGACTGGCCGGGGGGGGAGCCGGGCCCCTCGACTGACCGCGCTGGGACTGGCCGGGGGGGTGAGCCGGGCCCCTCGACTGACCGCGCTGGGACTGGCCAGGGGGGTGAGGCGGGCCCCTCGACTGACCGCGCTGGGACTGGCCAGGGGGGTGAGGCGGGCCCCTCGACTGACCGCGCTGGGACTGGCCGGGGGGGGAGCCGGGCCCCTCGACTGACCGCGCTGGGACTGGCCGGGGGGGGGAGCCGGGCCCCTCGACTGACCACGCTGGGACTGGCCGGGGGGGGGAGCCGGGCCCCTCGACTGACCACGCTGGGACTGGCCGGGGGGTGAGCCGGGCCCCTCGACTGACCGCGCTGGGACTGGCCGGGGGGGGAGCCGGGCCCCTCGACTGACCGCGCTGGGACTGGCCGGGGGGGGGAGCCGGGCCCCTCGACTGACCACGCTGGGACTGGCCGGGGGGGTGAGCCAGGCCCCGCGCTGGGCGCTGCGACTGACCACGTGGCTCTCTCCATCCCGGCACAGGGCTGATCCGGGTCACCGCCGTGCTGTTCTCCCTGGCCACCGCGTGGTTCTTCGTGCACACGTACTTCGGCGCCAGCTGGAAGGTCGTCAGTCTGCGGAGCTGGCAGGGTACGGGGCTTGGCAGGCCGGCGGGGGCCAGGCGGGAATGCCACCAGCCTCCCCTTGGATGGGCAGCTCCCGGGATGGGTCATTTTAGCCACGCGGGGCCTTGTGGTCTGGGCAGGGCGGGCACGTGAATGGCATTGCAGGCGCTCGCTTCCCTCTCTGCAGGGGGAGTGCACGGGTAGCCGGGCGCCCAGTCAGCTGGCCCTGCTCCCGGGTGCTGAGCGCCGTTGAGTGCCCCCAAGGGATGGTAAATATCGGTTCATTGGATGGTCGAGTGACCGCACGAATTCTTACCGGTTACTCGACTATTCGATAGTCCCCGGGGGCGGGGCCGGCAGCCAGTGTGCTCCGGCCCCATTCCCACGGGGTGCCAGGCAGGAGCTGATCCATGGGGGGAGCCAGTTTAAAACCCAGCTCCCCTTGCGGACCGGCTGCCTGGTGCCCTGCGCTGCTGCCTCCAATACAGAGGCAGCACCGTGGGGCGGCAGCAGCCCCTGTGTAGAGGGGATCTGAGCTCCTGCCTGCCCGCCTGGCTCCTAACACACTTTCGATGCAGAGCCGCAGTGGGGTCGGTCCCAGACCCGGGCAAGCCAGGACTGAGCTGGACTACTGGCCAACCTGCTGAAAAATTAACTGGCAGGGAGGGAGGACTGCGTGTAGTCTAGAGCGTTAGCCAATCAGCTTTTGCCTAGCGCTTAATCGGTTAACTGACTCCACCGTTACATCCCTAGTGCCCACAGCGGGGGGGGGGGGGGGTGTGGCACGTGGGCACAGCAGAAAACCGCCTGTGGCAGCCAAGCTCAGTGCTTGCCAGGCTAGAACGAGCAGCGGGGCTGTTCCGGGGCGGGGTGCAGGCGTCTGGCCCCGCACTCGCTGGCTCAGGGACTGCCTGGTGCCCGGTGGGCTCAGCCACTGCCGGACAAAGGCCACAATTCCTCTCGCCTCGTGCGGACGAGTGCGGGCGTTTTGGTGAGGCGCCGAGTCTCCGCGCCGGCCCCGTTCCCTCAGAGCAGGGGCAGGTCGTGGGCTAGCTGGACGGGCCAGTCTCCCCTGTGCTGCCCGGTCTCTCTGGTCGGGACACGGCCAGCGGACGGGGGGCTCAGACGTGTCCTTCTGTTCTTTGTCTCCGCAGGCTCCGGCGCGGATCTGCCCAGTGAGTACGCCGTTCCCGGGGTGCTCCTACGCAGCACCCAGCCCAGTTTACAAGGCCCCGGGTGACCGCTTGCCCCCTAGGCACCTGGAAGTTTTACTGGCAACACCAGGCGGGCCAGGGCCTCGTCCTGGGGGCCTGGCTTGTTGCCAGCTGTTCACCCTGAGGCCCTGGTTCTGCCCCCTCACTGATTCCAAGAGCCCCTCTGCAGCAGCCTTCCGGCAGCACACGGCTCTCGGGGCTTGGCGCCTGCCCAAAGGGCGCTCGCGCTGCGGGGATGGGCTTGGCGAGCTGCCCACCGGGCGGGACGTCCGACCAGAAATCCCCGGTGCTCCCAGGCGTGACTGGACGCCAGCCCGCGGCCATCCCAGGGAGAGAATAGACTCCACCTGGCGGGCGTTCTTTCTGCTCCTTGCCTGCTGCCGGGATGGCCGCCCATGGGAGGGACACGCAGACCCCGACCGCCATGCGCCCTGCTAGCAATCCCCTTGGCACCAGCCCCACACCCACCTGCGCCAGCGTCCCCCGGCCAAGCCCGTGTTTCACCTGCAAAGGGACATGGCCACGGAGCCTTTTCTCAGCGACCTCCACTTCACTGGCCACTGGAGCGTCCCCCAGCCCGTCTCGTTGCTCAGAGTGGCACAGACACTGGCCGGGGAAGGCAACCGAAACACCGCCCCTTCGGTCCAAAGCCACACCTCTTCCCTGAGACCACGCCCCTTCACAACCTCCCCCTTGACCAAGCTCCCCCCAGCCCCAGCTGAGGGCCGAGGCTGCCATGCAACACGGCCCCAGCCTTTCCCAGCCACCAGCCTGGCGCGCAGCATGGCCCCGGCTCCCCTGGGCAGCGCTGGCAGTTCTGCGCCCGCATCCCCCGCCGCCCATGCGAACACGCTATCGGCACGCAGCCCTGAGCAGAAAAGGAACAAGAAACTCCTGGGGGGTGTTCCACAGTGACGCCCCCTGGCAGAAGGCCCGTCCCGCCCTGTATTGGCAGGCTGAGCCCTGGCCCTGGGCCGTGGGTCCACGTGGCAGGTCTGGTGAGCGAGCTAGACCCCGCTTGCGCCGGGCTGTCTGCGCGCTCTGCGTGCCCACGCGCTCCTCGCAGTGGAGACGTGGCCTAAGCGGTGCCGCCTCCTGCAAGGAATTTCACCCTGCGCCCCAACCACTGAAGGTCAGATGCAAATGCCCACGCGTGTCTGGGGCCGCAGAGCCCGCCCCTCGGGTCTGGGCTCCGGCCTCGGAACCTCGCCGGGTTTCCTGTGCCAAGAAACGCCCAAGGCGGCCCCTGCGCTATTCCCAGCCTGCTCCTCCTTCCCCTCAGAGCTCAACCCCCCCCCGAACAAGTGCAACAACAAAAGGAGCTGCCCCGAAAACTCCTTGGCCTTCAAAGTGGTCAGCGGCGCCGCCAACGTCGTTGGGCCGTCCATTTGCCTGGAGGACAAGATGTGAGTATCAGCGTCGCCCCCGCCAGGCCCTGTGCGCCGGGCTGGGAGGGCGCTGGGGGTGGGCTGAGGAGCCTTAGCGGCAGCCGGGCCTGGCGAGACAGCTCAGCCCCACTTGGGTCGGGTGCGCACGGCTTGGCTCGCTAAGCGCAGAGCGCGGAGCCTGGCTCGGCCCCGGGCTACACGAAGCGCCGGTGCGCCGAGCAGAAGGGAACGCCGCGTGGGCGCAGTGAGACAGGCAGAGAGAACAGGGGCTGGAGAGTCTTGTGCCACAAGGCCTCCTCGCTACGCCCAAGGCTCTGGTAGCTGGCCTAGCGCGCCCCCGGCCAGCGCCCGGTGCCACCGGCCATTTCACTCTCTGGGTTTCTTTCCAGCCTCATGAGCGGAATAAAGAATAACGTCGAGAGTGGCTTGAACATCGCGCTGGTGAACGGTGAGTCCTCAGGCTGGGATTTCCTTCCCTTCCCAGACCAGGGCCCTGCCCCGCCCCGGCCCTGGGAACGGCGCCTCCCGCACGGCTGCGTGCTCCGGCCATTCCTGTGCACTGGGGCCACGTCTCATCCCCACAGCAGCCGCCTCAACGGGAAGGAAACGGGCGTATCAGAGGGACCAGTCACGACTCCTGGGTCTCTCGGTCTACAGCTAGTTAATTAGTTAATTAATTAGTTGTCTGTTAATTAGCTGAGGCTTGCCCTGACCTCAGGGTTTGGCCCATGACTGGCTGCCGGCCAAAACCGTCTCAATTCCTGGAGTAACCTCCCCCACCATTTAACGTTTTCTTGGCCTGTCCCGTTAGTCCCAGCGCCCCCCCTGAGTTTGTCAGGGTGGGCAAAGCCCCCGGCTCGCTGCCAAGCTTGGCCCTGGAAGGGGTGTGAGGCCAGTGCTCCCTCCCCCTCAGGCCATGTTGCTGCGGCAGCTCCGGCCCCTCGCGGCCCAGGGCTCCGCCGCTTCTCGGGACGGTCCCTCCCCGCCCTCGGGAGCCCCTCAAGCCGCCTCTGCTGCTCTGTGCCAGCTGGTGCCTTTTACTGGGCCGGGGCCCAACGTGAGCTGCTGGCCGTTCAGCCTGGTGCCGCGCATGCGCGCTAGCTCCCTTCCCAACTGAGCCCCTGTGCTCAGCCTGCCGTAGGCCATGTCCTTCGCCAACGGCAGGGCTGTGGCAAGGAGCACAGGCGCCTTTCCCTCCCAGCACCTAACTGCTCCACTTCGTCTCCCCCTCTAGGGACAAACGGGCAGCTCCTGAAGACAGCCACCTTCAACATGTACTCTGGAGGTAGGGCTCTCTCCCCACACGCCCTGCCATGCGCCGGGCCCGCCTGCTCGTCGGTCTGCTCGCCGGTCCCGTGCAGCGGGCCTGCATCGCACGGCCAATGCTTGCTCTTTCTCGGAGGTATTTTCCGTAACGCCCTGCCCTGCGGCCACGGGCCTAAGGGAGACGGTGTTTAAAGGACATTTCTGGCCCTCATGGCTGTGGGGAAGCTTGAAAACCCGCCCCCGAGTGTCCCGATAAACAAGGCACATAAAAGAGCCAAAAGTTTGATTTTCAAACCCTGGGGCTGTTAAACCAAGGAGGCCTGGCCCACGGGCTTCAAACATCTAGTTCCGTGCGAAATTGACCGTGATTTCCATTGCTCCCAAAGAACACATACTCGTGAATGGAATGCCTGGGCAAACATCACTAATAGGCCTCGGGGGCGGCCATGTTAGTCTGTCGGTTACTGTGTGGTCCTGTGGCACCTCAGGGCACATGTAGGCAACAGGCTTTTGTCAACAGATACTGTCGACAAAGCATCGGTCGACAAAGAGTGTCTAGACTACAGCCGGTCTGTCAACAAAGCAAGCCGCTTTGTTGACATGACAGTGTAGACGCAAAGGATAGTGTAGACGCAATAACGCCTTCTGTCGACAGACCTCTGTCGACAAAAGACGTTATTCCTCGTAGAATGAGGTTTACCGCCGTCGACAAAACTGCCGCGTTCTGTTGACGTTATGTCGACAGAACGTGGCGGTAGTGTAGATGCAGGTTTAGTTTTGTCTACAAAAGTCCACTTTTGTCGACAAAACCCTGTAGTCTAGACACACTCTCAGAGACTAACAAAAATATACAGAATCTTGAGCTTTCGTGGGCAAAACCCACTTCCTCAGGTGAATTGGCGCGGAAATAATAGAACCCAAGAGATCTAGATGGCAGTAGAAGACGTTCCTGTCGATTGCAAGACCCTGGTTAACGAGGCAGTGGGTTGGATGTGTCCCCTAGGTAGCTTTTGATGGGGACATGCCGATGTTAATGGCAGGAGAAACTGGCTTTGTAATGTACCAACCAGTTAATGTCTTTGTGTAGACCCAGGGTAACGGTGTCAAATCTGTAGATGAATTCCAGTTCTGCAGACTCTCTGTTATTGGGCCGTGAAATTCCTTTGCAGCAGAAAGGCTCCTTTTAAATCCAGGGAGGTTAAAATGTTCCCATAAGAACGGCCGTACTGGGTCAGACCAAAGGTCCATCTAGCCCAGTATCCTGTCTGCCGACAGTGGCCAGCACCAGGTGCCCCAGAGAGGGTGGACCGAAGACAATGATCAAGCGATTTGTCTCCTGCCATCCCTCTCCAGCCTCTGACAAACAAAGGCCAAGGACACCATTTTATCCCCCGGCTAATAGCCTTTTATGGACCTAACCTCCATGAAATTATCTAGCTTCTCTTTAAACTCTGTTATAGTCCTAGCCTTCACAGCCTCCTCTGGCAAGGAGTTCCACAGGTTGACAACACGCTGTGTGAAGAAGAACTTCCTTTAATTAGTTTTAAACCTGCTACGCATTCCCCTGCAGGTGTGTGCGTGTTACCATTCCTGAGGTCAGATGTGTGTCCGTTAACCCTTTGGGGTACAGACAGTAGGTCTGGCCAATCAACATGGCAGAGGGCGTTGCTGGCATAGATCACAGTAGAGGTTGTGCAGCTGTAGGAGCCCCTGAGGTTGTGGCTTGCGAGGTTCAGTCCAGCATCACACTAGGACCACTCGTTGTTACTAATGATGCTTGCTGTCGAACCCACTGAGCATAAAGGTGCCGAGAGGCTGTCCCCAAAACATGAAAAATGTGTTTTCGGCTTGTTTCCCTCCTGGCTGAATATTCTGTGCAGTTATCATGTCTCTGAGGCCCGGCCATTAACCGGCTCAGCTCGGTGGAAACATGAGGGGGCAGTTGTCTTTGAGTCTAATGAGTTTAGCTCAATCGCTCTTCGCTGATTAATCGGCAAGGGGGTATTTTATTAATTAGCCTTAATGGCGCTGGGTGATGAACTTTGATTTAAGCCATGTCAGATAGAAAAACGATAAATTATGCTTGGCGGAAATGGACTCATTTGGCTCACCAGGAAACCCGCAGACGAAGAATTGAAAAGGAAATCATTAGTGGAGGACAGATCCCATCTGTCAAAAGCCGTAGCCTCTCTAGAAGGGCGAGGCGCCGATAGCCAAGTAGCTCGTCAGGCAAATTACTGTTTGTTGCAGTAAGAACTCTGGGCCATGTTTGTTCTGACACACAGGGGTCACGTGCAGGGCCAGCCCGAGCCTTTTTGGTGCCCTGGGCCTGGGTGTACGGCACCGCCCCCGGCCACAGGGCGCATGCATGGCCCCCCCATGAGGCGCGGGCCCGCCCTCCAGGGCGCACGGTGCATGCACGGGCTGGTCACGGCCGCTGGCGCGCAGCCCGGAGTCTGCCCCCCGGGCGCACGGCACATGCGCTGCCCAGCCTGGCCTGGCCAGCGCTGCTGGCGTGCGCCCCAGGCTGTGCAGGGCCCTGCAGCCATGGGAGGGGCCGGCGCTGTGGGAGCCGGGCGCGAGGCTCCTGATGGCAGCTGTAAGGGACGCCACGCACCCCTTACAGCTGCCATCAGGCGCCCCCCGTGGGTTGGCGCCCTGGGCAGCTGCCCGGCTCGCCCATGCCTCCGTCCGGCCCTGGGTACGTGAAGGGGGGTGCATATCATGCCGGACAGGTGTAATTGTGTACAAGTGGCATTGCTAGTGTCGGAAGCAGAACTGTTCTTTTCAGTCCGTTGCACACGCAGTCCGACCTGAAAACTGCTGTTGGACTCTGGGCACAATTCACACTTGTCTTCCAGGCCGGGAGGGGAGCCGGCGCTTACGCTGGACCTCTGCCCGGGTGAATGTCACCCTATGTCTGTACAGCATGGTTGGGAAATTGTCGTTTAACGAGACTCTCGGTTGGTTTCCTCTTCTTTCCCAGATGTCAAATTGTTACTGGACTTCCTGAAAGTGATCCCGCACGGCACCATCGTCATGGTCGCCTCCTACGATGATCCAGCAACCAAGTAAGTGCCGTGCGGAGAGGTGACGTTGCGTTTCCAAGGGCCAGTCCTTCGCCCCCACAGTCCATGGCGACTCTCTCCTCCGGTGCCGGGGGGAGCCGCCCCATTCCCTCAAGCAGGCATTGCATTCAGAACCAGATTAGGGAGCTTCCCCCACCAGACTGTTCAGAAACATCACAGGAGGCAGATTCACGCGCCATGCACCAGCAAAGCGCTCAGCAGCACTGGCTGGCCAGACCCCCCTTGACCCACCGGTGCCGAAGGCGCTGGAGGCCGGCTGTCGGAGACAGTCCTACGCCGACCCACAGAGGGACTCGGTCCAACAGCCCTCCTGCTTGCCATGGAGATTGCGGATGGGCCGGGGCACCTTAGACCTCTGAGCTGTTAACCTCCAGAGCCTTCTCCGCGCTGCCCCAGTCTGTGCAGTGAAGTCCCCCCGGCGCCGTGGCCCACCAAGGACCTCCCTGCCCTCTGCACCCAGGGCAAGGCGCTGTCCCCCCACATAGAGCAATGGGGACACTGCCCGGCGGTGGCGCAAACGATGACGCCGGCACTGCCCTCGCACGCGGCTCCCTGGAGGCCACGCGGGAAGAGCCGGTCGCTGAGGTGGGACGGGAAGGCTCTGCCCCGGGTGGCGAGCGTGTGGTACCAACAGGGAACCTGGCTGGGCCGGCAGAGCGGCCTTCCCCGGAGCGGCTGAGGGAGCTCTCGCGGGCGCATGGGTGGCGGGGCCCTCAGGAGTCCTTGAGTCCCACCCCCTGCCCAAAGCAGCACCCACCCCAACTCCACCATCTCCCTTCCTCTCAGGCTGAACGACGAAGCGCGGACCTTGCTCTCCGAGCTGGGCAGTAGCTACGCGAGCAAGCTGGGCTTCCGAGACAACTGGACTTTCATTGGCGCCAAAGGGCTCCAGGAGAAGAGCCCCTACGAGCAGGTATTTGCCCCTCGGCCCAGGAGTACGCCTGGGGCCTGGCTAGCAGTGAGGCTGCCTCCGCCAGAGCATCGGGGAGCCAGGCTTTCCGGCTGGGGTTCGTTTGACTCTGGCAAAGGCTTTATCTAAGGCCTAGCTGGCCCAGGCCTGGCTCTGGACGTAGCTCAGCGCACACGTGGGGCCCCGCGGGCAAACCCCCGCCTTGCTTTCCGTTCCCCGCGGCCTCTCGCGCTGCCCTACAGCCCCAGGGAGCGGGACGCCCCTGCCGGGCCTTGCGGGGAAACGGGCAGGTCAAACGCCCCGCGCTGCCGCCGAGCCCCTGGGTCCCATAGGCAGACAATGCGCAGGGCTGGGCTCCTGTTGGGGTGCTGTTTGCACCCGCACGCTGGCAGAGCCAGGGCCAGAGGGAAAGCGTGAGGCAAAATGTCCTCATTCCGGCCACACCAAAGCCGTCTCCGACGCGCCTACGCTGGCAGCGGTTCTCTGCACTGGCGGCTGGGAACGTTCCCTTCATCTCGCTGGGTAATTCACTAACTAAATGGCAGGCCTGCTGGCTGACAACAGCCTACTACTGCTACCAGCCAAGGAGCTTCTCCTTTAGCTCAAGGGGTAGCGCTCTGTGCTGCCGGGTGGAACATCCGTGTTCCAAGTCCTGCTAGCGCCGGATGCCAGGGAGGAGGCATTATACCCCGTTATCCTAATTAGCAGTCGGGCTGTAAATCAGACAGTCCCCCCTGCCATTGCCAGGCCCGCTGCTCCATTTCTTTTTTCTCCTCCATAGCACTTAAAAAACGATGCGGCGAAAAACAAATACGACGGCTGGCCCGAGGTTCTGGAAATGGAAGGCTGCATACCGAAGAAGATGGATTAGCAGTGTCAGATCTCTGCCCGTCTCGACCCTTATTTAACCATCTGTCCCTCGTGGGCTAGGAGAAGGCGCGTTTCCGACTGAATCCGGCTGTATGGACTGGTCCCACGACAGCTCAAGTCAACGGTCTGTTTTCAAATCACCGGCCAGCTCTCAATGGTGTCTGAACGCTGCTTTAACCCCGTCTAGACTGCGTCATGCCAGACCCGCTGTGACGTCAGAGTGAGCGTCAAAGCAGATTTCAGCAGGTGGCCCTAGTATATTCATAACGCACGTGTTGAGCTGAAGGCAGTAATGTTGATTTCGGGCATTGAATGGGTCTCTGGGTCTGAAAACGTTAAGTGCACAACACGCCTGGGGAAGCAACGTCTTCAGCTTCTGCTACGTGAGTTTTTCAAGGTGATTTTAACCGGTCAGTCCTCCCGCGCTGTGTCCAAGAACAGAGAGATCGGAGAGCTTTTCACCGTGCTGACACAGGCCGAACAAGAGCCGAGGGCTGGAGGTCAAAGTCAGGTCAATGCAACTTTGAAATGAGATGTCATGTCCATCCAGGGAGGGGAAGAAGCGTGGGAACAGCTTCCTGGCAGGTGGGGTGCTCGCCGTCACTTTGGGTCTTTGAGACAAGTTTAAATCTCTCTTTAAGCTCACGCTTTCACCCCGCTCCCAGGAGAAATTCGAAAGCCTTTCGTGCTCGACCATCTCATCGTTTTCTCGGGGCAGGGGCCATCTTTTCTCTGTGGACGCATCCAGCACAAAGGGGCTTCTGTCTGTTGTCTCGCATGCAGGGCCGGCCTGAGCCCTTTTGGCGCCCTGGGTCCGGGCGTGCGGCACCACCCCCGGGCGCAGGGCGCATCCCCGGCTGCTGGCGCGAAGCCCAGGCCCGCCCCCAGGGGCGCACGGCGCATGTGCTGCCCAGTCCGGCCTGGCCAGAGCTGCTGGTGCACACGCCGGGCCATGCAGGGCCCCGCAGCCGTGGGGGCAAGGGCGGTGCTGTCTGGTGCCGCGGGGCCAGTGCTGTGGGAGCCGGGCGCGTGGTTCCTGATGGCAGCTGTAAGGGACACCACGCACCCCTTACAGCTGCCATCAGGCGCCCCCGTGGGTTGGCACCGTGGGCAGCTGCCCGGCTTGCCCATGCCTCCGTCCGGCCCTGCTCACACGGACCATCAGCCTTGGGAGAAAGCACGGGGCACAGCCGGGACCCCACCGCTCCCTGTACCCTCTCCTCGCCCCGGGGGAAGGCTGGGGAGATCGTGTGGCTGGCTTTTCCAGGGGGCCTGGGTTATATTCGCTCTTGCAGGAGAGTCTTTCCATCGCGTTGCTAGGGCTGGATCCACCCCGGTGTCCCGGCAGCATCCAGCACTGGGGTGTGGGCAGGTCATGGAGTGAGGGATGATCGACGGGGGGCAGACGGAAGGCCACAAACTGACCGTTTCTTCTGCACGACCCGCAGTGTCCTGCTTTCAGACACCTCTGAGACACAGTCTATTGTCCGGGGGCTGGGCGTAGCGCATAGCTGTCTGGGGGGGGAGTCTGGGTTTCTTTTGCGTCTCCTCTAATAAAATGTCTAACCCATGAGGCTAACCGGCTCCTTTCTGGAGAGGGACACGCTGGGGCGCGGGGGTGGGGGGCAGATCGGGAAGGTGCGAGGGTGGACGGATTGTAAGTGGGAGACGAGTAAAGTAAAAGTCCTCTCGTGTCCGCACTTGGACTTGGGCCCCCTGGGAATACTGGCCCAGCAGCCTCGGGTGTGCAGTGAACAGGGCAGCTGGCTGGCTCCAAGGGCAGGGCCAGGGGGATCTTCCAGTGCAGAGAACATTGTGCGGCTGCCGCGGCTCCTCACCCCCCATTCGGTGCGACGGCTTCCTCCCGCCAGGGAAGCTAAGGCTCTGCGTGCGCGAGCGAATGGTCAGAGTTAGGCTGTTCGGCACGTGCACTGAGAGCTGAAGAGCGAGGGAGGCAGAGGGGCCTAGCAGTTACAGTTGGGGCTCGGGGCCCAGCTCTGCCCACTGGGGGATCCGACATCTGAGAGCGGGTAAGACGCCGTTGGAAGCTACTTCTGACCTTCTCCCCCATCCAGCGAACAGACAGGCCCTGGGACAGACTTGAGCATTCGACCCCACAAGAAAACCTTTCCTCATACAGCGAACCTTTGGAACTCACTGCGGCCGGAGCTCGCCGAGACCGACGGGGCTGGAAGGAGGAGCAGGGAGCCGTGGGGAACTAGCCCTAGCACTGCGGTGCCAGATCTCAGGGTGAGAGCCCCGCCCTTGGGGGAGAGTGGGTGCTGCCTTACTGAAGCTGCTGCCCCGGTGGTCCCCAGATCTCCCCACGTCGCCATGGAAGGGGGAGGCCTGGGGCTGGCAGGGGCTGGGACCGTGCTAGCCTGAGCTTGTGTTGAGCTCCTTCTGAAATCTGAGCAGGGAGGGGCTGGGGCCAGGCACCAAACTGAGCAGATCGGGTCCCCAGCAGGGACTGGGGGAGAACCCAGGAGCGGCTCGTTCCAGGCGTGATGCTCAAGGAGCCCCTGGGGGCTGGATGCAGGAGTTACGGGGGGAGCCACGGCACATGGGAGGTCGGACGAGATCATGGTGACCCCGTCTGACCTTACAAACCTCTGAACCTTCAGCTACGAGCGGCTCTGTGGCCGGAGCCGGCAGCCAGTGCGCGGAGCCGCTGGGCGGCTGAGTTCAGTGGGTTGCAGGAGGCACAACGGGTGTCTGGCTCGTTCGCGTCTCGGCTGCAGGTTGCCTTGCCCACTCCTGGGTGTAAGCAGGGGCCGGCCTTTGGCCGGGGGCAGGAGGGACCGGGGGGACGCTGGTTACAGAGGCCGGGCCCCGGGGGCCTGATTCTCCTCATCCGGTTGGACTGACGCCTGTCTAGACGGTGCTTGGCCCTGCCGTCAGGGCAGGGGTCTGGACTCGACCGCTCCAGGGCCCTGCCAGATCTCATGCTCTGTGGGTCTACGACCCTCTCACACCGGAGTGGGGAGAGAGCCAGGCCCTGCCGCCTTCGCTGGCAGACGCCACGGGCCACGCGGAAAGGAAAGGCGACTCGAGTAAGTTGGAGTTTGATGTTCCTACCACTAGGTGGAAACCTTCCCCCGGGAGAGCCGGCCACGCCGGCTGCGCTAGGAACTCTAACCCTGCTGTGACCTGTCTGCTGGGACAGCCCAGGGATTTCCCTATGGGGGTGTATACCCCCCTGAATTTCCACAACACCCCCCCAGTTCTGTGAACTATGGTGCCATACAGCCCCCCTTCCCCCTCACGGTCTCACCCCCCGTAGGCCCTGACACCCCCCTGGTAAATTCGAACCCCCCCCATTTCAATTCCTGGGGAGGCTACTGGCGCTGCCTACACCTGGCCAGCGTCCCGGCGAAGAGCCAGTCCATGTAGCGCCGCGAATTCCACCGGCTGGCATACGGCAACGCAGGCCGGCCCGGAAGGCACCGGGCGTGAGCCACCGTCAGCTCAGGAACGCCTGGGTCTAAAGGCTCCTACTGCTCTAGTCTGCCTCCTGGGCATGGCCGGGCTAGGAAATGGAAGGGCGTGTGCACGTATTGTCAGTGGGAAGAACGTGGCTCCCCTGCACTTGAGAACATTGTCTGGAATGTCATGAGCACGCGCGCTTTTCCCACCGCTCTCTGCCCCGTGCAGGGCGTAGGATGGACGGTGCTCAGGCCGGGGTGCATGGTGAAAGGCACGGTTGTGCATAGGACCCTTTGCAGAAGAGGCGAGTTGTGGAGTGAACAGGTCCAGGGGGCTACACAAACCTGAGGGAGCTCGTTAACCGAACTGGAAAGGACCAGTCGCAAGGGGGAAATGCCGGCAAGAGGCATGGAAACGATTTTAAAACGCCGTAAGAGCAGCAACACGGAAACGTGTAGCTTGCATGAAAAAGCCAGTAAGAGGTCAGAAAGAAGCCGCGACGGCTAACCCACGCAGTGAAGGAGGTGCGTAGCGGTGAAAAGGCCTGCTGCACAAAGTGGAAGGGAAATCCTGCTGAGGAAAACAAGAAGCACAAACTCTTGCCAGTTTAACAGCCATTGAAGGTGCAAACTGCTCTCTCTGTAGTATCCTTCCTGACATGGGAGTCTCTCTATTGACTTTGAGTCTTATCTGCTGGGCTGTCTCTAGACTGGCAAGTTTTTCCGGAAAATCAGCTGCTTTTCCGGAAAAACTTGCCAGCTGTCTACACTGGCCGCTTGAATTTCCGGAAAAGCACTGAGGATCTCATGTAAGATCGTCAGTGATTTTCCGGAAATACTATGCTGCTCCCATTCGGGCAAAAGTCTTTTTCCGAAAGACTTTTGCGCAAAAGGGCCAATGTAGACAGCACATTACAGTTTTCCGCAAAAAAGCCCCGATCGCGAAAATGGCCATCGGGGCTTTTTTGCGGAAAAGCGCGTCTAGATTGGCCACAGACGCTTTTCCCCAAAAAGTGCTTTTCCGGAAAAGCGTCCTGCCAATCTAGATGCGCTTTTCCGAAAATGCTTTTAACGGAAAACTTTTCCGTTAAAAGCATTTCCGGAAAATCATGCCAGTGTAGATGTAGCCCTTCAGTTTAACTTCCCAATCTTCACATACTTACTGATGCTCTCTGTCTTCCCTCCCCCCTCCTCTAGCCCCCCCTATTTATTTTGCGTGTACACATCCTAAACTCATGACTCCACTCATCTGAAGAAGTGGGCCGTGCCCACGAAAGCTCATGATCCCATCGACGTGTTTTGTGAGTCTGTAAAGTGCTACCAGGCCATTGGTTGTTTTTTTTAACTCTGGCAAGTCATCCATAAAAAGAATGTGAAGAGCGAATAGCAAAAGACACAAAAACGAAAGGCGATTTTGTAAAGTACATCACAAGCAAGAAGGCTGCAAACAGTCGGTGAAGCCACGAGGCGATTGGGGTGCTAACGGCACACGCTAGGAAGACAAGGAAGGGCTTTATGGAGACGCTAAATGAATTCTTTGTATTGATCTTCGCTGCAGAGGATGTGAGGGAGAGTCCCACGCCTCAGCCACTCTTTTAGATGACAAATCTTAGGACCTGTCCCAGACCGAGGCCTGGTCCACATTGGGAGTGTAGGTTTAGCCACACTAGGCTAAACAATGAGTCCACGCTACTGAGCCTGTTACATCGACTTTAAGGACCAGTAAAGTCAATGTCGATATTCCTGCTTTCACTAGGCCCAACGGCTACATTCGACCTTGCCTGGTTGTGCAGACAGAGTGCTGTGAAAGTCGATGTTCTTGGCCTGTAGGAGGCGTCCCACAATGCCCTGCAGTGATCACTCTGGCCACAACGTCCAATGCCTGGGGCATACCATGGATTTATATAGAGACAATGAGATATTTTCTGTCTTATTTCTATCCCCTTTTTAATGACTCCTAACATTCAGTTTGCTTTTTTGACAGTCACTGCACTAGGGATGTGAACGACTAGTCGACTACCCGATAAGTAAATGCTTATCGGATAGTCGTCAAGCTAGTCAACTAGTTGCTCCCCCTCTCCCCTTGCTGCCTCTGTCAGAAAGAGGCAGCAAGGGTTGGGGAGAAGAAGGGGGTGCTTCAAAGTGGCAGCGCCTCATAAAGCCTGAGGCCAGACCCTAGGCTCCACACGGCGCTGCCGCTTTGAAATGCCACGTGCAGCCTGGGGTCAACTGGGGATTCCCCTGCTGGTCCCTGGCTCCATGCAGCGCTGCCACTTTGAAACGCCGCGGGGAGCCCGGGGCCAGCAGGGGGCTGCTTGTGTCTCCCGCTGGCTCCATGCTCCCTGCAGCACTTTCGCCTTTGAAGTGTAGCAACAGCCCTGAGGCTACTGCTACACTTCATAGGCAGAGGTGCCCTTATCAACTAATCGAATAGCTGGTGCAAATTGCATCGACTATTCGATTAGCCAATTCATCTAAATTTAACATCCCTACACTGCACACGGAGTGGGTGTTTTCAGAGAACGATCCACAATGACTCTTGAGTAGTTGTAGCTAAATCAGTGCCCATCATATTGTATGTAGCATTGGGATTATGTTTCCCAATGTGCATTACTTTACATTTACCTACATTACGTTTCATTTGCCATGTTGTTGCCCAATCACTTAGTTTGGTGAGATCTTTTTGAAGCTCTTCCCAGTCTGCTTTGGTCTGAACTATCCTGAGCAGTTTGGTGGCATCTGTCAGCGAGAGGCTGTTCTGTAACTTGGGGGGAAATCAGGCACGCTGGGCTTTCCAGAGCCTTTAAGCCAGGGGTCACCAACCAGTCGATCGGGATCTACCGGGAGATCTTGAAGCCTCTGGCAGGGGATCCTGACTGGTCTGGCCGGGAAGCTCTCAAGTGCTGGCAATTCAGTTGTCCCTCCACCCGCTGTCCTGCTGCCACGGAGCTGCTCCCTGGGAGCTTCCTGCTTGCTGGGCAGCGTGTGGGAGGGAGAAGGGGGGGCGCTGATGTCAGGGTGTCCCCCCTCCCCACTCCCGTACCCTGTCTCCACACAGAGAAGGGGCTGGAGGGAGCTTGGCAATGCAAATCTCCGTCACTCTCACACACTGTGGGTGGGTCTAGACGACGTGGCTCCGGCGACGGAGCCCTGTAGATTTGTTTGTTCGGCAGAGGGAAATGAAGCCGCGATTTAAATAATCGCGGCTTCATTGAAATGTAAATGGCTGCCCCGCTCTGCCCATCAGCTGTTTGTCGGCAGATCGGGGCAGTCTGGACGCTCCCCTGCCGACACGAAAGCCCTTTATCGACCTCCCCGGTAAACCTCATCCCACGAGGCATAACGGGGAGGTCGATAAAGGGCTTTCAGGTCGGCGCGGGAGCATCCAGACTAGCGCACTGAGCTGACAAACAGCTGATCAGCTGTTCGTCTGCTCAGCGCAGCAGCCATTTAAATTTAAATGAAGCCGCGATTATTTAAATCGCGGCTTCATTTCCCTTTGCCGATCAGCCTAATCTACAGGGCTCCATCGATGGAGCCGTGTAGTTTAGACACACCCTGTGTGTGTCTGTCATTCTCCCAAACACGCTCTGTCCTTTCCTCTCCTCTCCTGACCCTACACACACGTGGGTTGTTACTTCTGCTACTGCTTGCCAAGTGGGTCACTCTTGGTTTCGGACGGGTCGGTACGTGGCAGAGTTGTCATTGCTCTCGGACACGGAAATGTCATTCTTTGAGCAGTGAGTTCTAAAATGCAGAAGCTGACGTGGCTGGAGTCACTATCCCAGTATTGCTGCTCCTGGGCGTGGCTGGCGTGTCCCTGCGGCCCCTGAGAGAGACGGAGCAGGGGTCTCCACACGCTGTCCTTGCCTGCAGACACCGTTCCTGCAGCTCCCATTGGTCGGTAACAGGGAACCGTGGCCAGGAGAAGCTGCGGGCTGGTGCCTGTAGATGAGGGGCAGCGCATGGCGCCATGGAGCCGTTGCTGCACATGCCAGCTGCTTTCAGGAGTGGCGCAGGGCCGGGGCAGGAGTGAGCCTGACTCGACCCCACTGCTCTACCTGGAAGCCGTCTCAGTGAAGCCATGCCCAGGCGGAACCTGCTCCCTGAACCCCTGTCCCAGCCCTGAACCTCCTGCCCCAGAGACGAGTCCCCCTGCACCCAAACTCCTTCCCAGAGCTTACACCCTGAAACCCCTCCTGGACCCCGATCCCCCTCCCTGGGCTAAGCCCAGAGCTCCTCCCGCATGCCAGACTCCTTGGCCCAACCCCTCCCCCAGCCTGGTGCAAGTGAGTGAGGATGGGGGAGCAAGGGGGGTAGAGTGAGCAGGGGGAGGTCTCAGACAAGGGGCGGGAAGGAAGCAGGACAAGGGTGTCTGGGTTGGAGGTGGATCTGACATTGCATGTACATTGAACAAGTGAGCTTGTGGTTAAAAAGGTTGGAGACCCCTGAATTAAGAGAAGGACGTGTGGCATTTGCAGTGTGGTGCCTGCTGGCGTTCCTGGGGTTAACGCAGCACGAGGAACTCAGTCATGCACAGAATTGAGGTGATTTTGGTACGTTACAGACAAGTTCTTTCTGTCGACTAAGCAAGAGGCCTAGGCCAAGTGAAAGAAGGACGGTCCACAGATAGATGGACAGTTCCTACTCTCCTCTGAGCTGGGCCTTGGCCTCTCGACGTCCAGCCCTAACTCCCGTATCCCGAGAAACGACTGGGAAAAGGAAGCTGCAGTTTCTCATCCTAGCTATTAATAAAAGCATCGTTCCCTTTCGTCGGTGTCAACGATTCGTGCCAAAAGCAGAGAGACTAGCTGAACCATTTCAAAGGTCCGGAGCCTGGCGCGTGCCCTCCCGCCAAGAGCCCGGTGTGCTCTTACAGTACAGCGCCGGGAGCCGTGATCTCGCACGATCCTCGGTCGTTCTATCACGACACTGATGTTATAGCCCAGGGCTCACGCACACGCCCCACGTCAGTGCAGAGGAACCAATAGGGGAGCTTTTCACACAGCAGACACGTAGGCCTGGTCTGCACTAGACGAGGCAGGTCGGTTTAAGGTACGCAGCTCCAGCTAGGTCACCAGGTGTCCGGTTTTGAACTGGACAGGCCAGTAGTTGAACTTCCTGTTCGGGAAACAAGTTGAGAAAATAGAAACGGGACAATAGAACTGCCGGGTATTTCCTAAATCAGATGGAATGTCGATTGTGATGTCGTGTCAAGTGTGTCCGGTATTTTTGTTGAAACCATCTGGCAACCCTACCTCCAGCCACACAAAATGCGTAGGGGGAGTCGGCTTGCCTTAGGGACCGCACGCACGTGAGAAGCGAACCGAACCGAACCCAAACTCCTCGCTGGTGTCACTGACTCTGACCGAGAAGGAGAAAGACACTTTCACATTCCCCTCGCCCACCAGAGCCCGGAGAGGCCCGGCCTAGTGGATTGTGAGTCCAGCCCCGTGAGGGGCAGTGAAAGGGAGGGCCGGAGCACCAGGGCAGCCTCCCCAATGCTGTGGGGAGGCTCTGGGCTTTGGGGGGCCGGATCCAGGCAAGCTGGGGGGCCTCATCCGGCCTCTAGGTCCCATGTTCCCACCCCTGGCTAACCGTAAGCCGAGCCGTGGTGGCGTTCACACAGCGGGAGTCCGACGGGAGCGCACGGTCCCGCCGGCTTCCCTCGCTCCTCGCAGAATGAGGCGGGCCAGACCCCGGTGGGGGCGGCCTCCCTGCTCGATGTGGGGTCGATTCAGGACGGCTTGCTGGGGGGCACTCCTTTCAGGACCTGGCCAGTCTCCACTTTTGATGCCAGGCCTGAGAAACGAGGAAGGTAGCTCAAAAAACGGGCTTTGACGTCAGGCTCCCAAATCCGTATTTCGGCGCCGTGGTGAGTGCCCGGGAGCAGAGCGGCTCCCCCTGCTGGCGGTGGACTTGAGCGCTCCCCCAGCTCTCGGTAAACTGTGGCCCTTGCCTTAGGGGCCTAAACGAGGCCTGAGGAGCCTGACTCGAGCGGCTTTGGAAACCCAGTGTCGGGCTGCGGTGGCGACGGGCGACAAGGGCGCGTTAGAACTGAGGTCGCCCCGGCGAGGGGCTCAACGAGCTGAGACCCCCCGCACGCTGCCTTCCCCAGAAACAGGGGGTGTTGGGCCGGGCAGGATCCCAGGGGCTGGCGTAAGGGTGCAGAGCAGGCCTGGCCCGGCGTGTCTCTCCACGGGGCTCAGCCGCGCAGGCCGGGCACGTTATGTAAGATGCTTGTTTGTGAGCCGCTGCTGGAACTTGCAGAAGTCCAAGTGCTGCCTGATGGGGATTGCAGGCGCCGCAGCCTAGCCCCTGAATAACAACTAATCCTGGTTCCTCTGCGCAGAGGGGGCCGTGCTGCTTTTCCAGGGCGTCTCTGCCAAGCCCTGGGGAAGGGCGAGACAAATGGCTGGGGAGGATGGCACAGCCCGATTTGCGAGCCAGGCCCTCCGAGGGCCGGGCCCGGCGGAGCCCAGCAGGTCGAATTCTTTCTCCGAGCCGCTCTGCTTTCTGTGACATCTTGGTCTGTCAAGTACAATTACGCTAATCTTCCCCAGCCTTTCAGCGCAAGGAATCCAGCTTAGGAGCCAGGCATCGCCAGGGTGAAAGCTGCCTTTGTGCACTGCCAGAGCCTGCGCGCACCTCGGGCACCGGGGCCACAGCGGGGAGCTCTTCACGGGCGGGAGGGGACCTCCGAGGAAAAGCTGGAGGCTCGTCCCCTGCACCATCCTGCGGATTCTTGCCAGCGTTGCGGAGCGGAGTAACTCGGAGCTGTCAGGGTGCCAGGAGCGGGGTGCTTGCACATTCCCTAGTGTTTAATGCAGCCCGGGCCTCTCCCCACATTGTGTGGACAACAGCTCGGAAGGATACGGCGCCTGCGGCTCCTCGCAAGCCGGGAGGACAACTTGGAGGGACTGCCGGAGATTTGGGGGAGGCTTCCTGGACGCTGAACGATGGGAGCCGCTCACGGGAAAAAGGTAACGGGAGGCCGTTATTCTCGGATGCGTGAGCGTCTGCGGCTTTGGAGAGATGCCACCTGCCTGCTCACACGTAGCTCCGATCAGCCCCGGTGCACTGCCTGCTCCCTTCGGTGGCTTAGAGGCCAGGGGCGGCGGGTGTGGGCGCACATGCCAACGTGGATGCACTCCTTCGATCCGATCAGATCGATCGGCCGTCCCCTAGGCAGCTCTCTGGAGCCAATGAGGTGCCGGGGTGGGGCTGCCGAGGGATCTGTCTGGGAGCTGACGGGCAGCGCCCCCGGAGACCCGGCGCAGGGCTGGCTGATGGCAACGCTCACACGCAGAGCTGCTGGTTCTCGCAGTGTGTTCGCTCCCCTCAACTTGTAACGGGGCAGAAAAATGTGGGAAAAGCCAAAAACTGAGCAGGGAGCAGGCAGGATGTGAAATGCCGGTTAACTGGTGAAATGGGCTCTTTTTTGAACCCTGTTAAAGTTCTAGCCTTCACCACATCCTCTGGCAAGGAGTTCCACAGGTTGACTGTGCATCCAGTGAAGAAAAACTTCCTTTGGTTTGTGAGGCTTGCCAGTTAACTGATTAACCATTCACATCCCTAGTCTGCCCTGTAGCCCATCTACCGCCCGATTCCCGGGGTCCATCAGCAGGCCAGTGCCAGAAATGAGGGAAGGCTCCTGGGATTGGTCGGCTCGCTAGACGGGGCCGTCTGGGGCCTTGCGGTGCTATTAGCGGCTTCCTGCGTTCTTTCTCCTTGTGTTAGTGGCAAATGGGCCCCTCTCGGGCCGGCCTGCCGACAGCCTTCTGATCCAAACTGCCCCGCTGCCTGGAGAAAACGGCAGGCAACCACTGCGCCAGGGCGCTTCACTAGCCAGTCCGTTAATTGGGCTCTTGGCCCCGGGCACCTGCCGGCAGCTCGGCATTGCGAGGCCGGCGCCTGCCCTTACTGGTTCCCAGGAATAACTCTCGCTGGGGCAGGGCAACTCCGCCCAGACAAGCGTTTCCAGTACAGCCGGCGGGGCTCTGAAATGCTTGCACAAGATGCTGGTGCAAGACTTGACTTTGGGGGGTGCGAACAAGGTCACCGATTTCACTTGCATTTCAGCAGCCAGACGGCGGCCTGGATAGACAAAAGAACGTGCCCCTGGGTAGCGGCCTGTGTTGTGTCCTCTAGAGCAGGGGTCACCAACCAGTCGATCGGGATCTACTGGTCGATCTTGGAGCCTCTGGCAGGGGATCCCGACGGGTCTGGCCAAGAGGCTCTCAAGTGCCCGTACTTCAGCTGCCCCTCCCCCACTGCTGTGCATCTCCTGCCCTTGGCCTGGGAGCTGCCCCTTCCCCTGGGCAGCCTCCTGCTTGCGGTACAGGGCAGGGGAGGGGCGGGTTGCCAGGTGTCCGGTATCCACCCGGACAGTCCGGTATTTTCGCCTCCTGTCCGGTAAAAAAAATTCAGAGAATATTGGACACCTAAAGTGTCCTAAAATGTCCGGGATTTTCCGATTTTTTCCCCGGCCAGGAGGTGAAAATGCCGGGCACCTGGCAACCCTACAAACACTCAGCACCCGGCCTCCCCCCGACAAAGGGGACATGCTGGTTTGTTTGTTTGTTTGTTTGTTTTTTTTTTGCTTAAGTCTTGAAGTCCTTTTTTTTGCTCAACAACTGGTTCCCCCCCCCCCCTTTTTTTCCCCCTTCAACAGAATTTTTTCCCAGTGTTTTTTTGGGGGGGAGGGGGGAGCTCGGTATTTTTGTTTCAACCTTCTGGCAACCCTAGGGGAGGGGAGGAGGGTGCTGATGTCAAGGTGCCCCCCTCCCACTGTATCCTGTCTCCACAGAGCAGGGCGGGGGCACAGGGCTTGGGAGGGAGTTTGCTGGCTGCTTTAGGGACTGGTGCAGGGCCAGGACAGGGGGCAGCCTGCCTTAGCCCCCCTGCGCCCCCACCCAGGAGCCCCTCAGGTAAGCAGTGTCCAGTCAGAGCCCCATCCTGCACCCTACCCCAGTCATGAACCCCCTCCTGCACCCCAAGCCCCGAGCCCCCCTGAATCCAAACACAGTCCCAGAGCCTGCACCTAGAACCCCTCCTGCACCCCAACAGCCTGCCCCTCGCTCAGCTCAGAGCCCCTCGCACTCCAGATCCCTTCATCCAACCCTCTGCCCCAGCCTGGTGAAAGGGAGGGAGGGAGGGAGGACGGAGTGAGCAGGGGCGGGGCCTCGGAGAAGGGGCGGGAAGGAGGCGGGGCCAGGGGATTTAAATTTGAGGTCGATCTTGGATTGCACTTCCATTCAGAAAGGGATCTTGTGCTTAGGAAGGTTGGAGCCCAGGGCCCTAGGATGAGTCTGGTCACGGTGGGAGTGAAAGGCCCTTTCCCCGGAGCGCTGGGTGCGCCAGGGAGGGGCCGCCTGATCCCGTCCGTCGTCCAGCGCTGAGTTCCCGCCTGCAGGCTTCCCGAAAGCTGGGCTCCTCTGGGAGGCCACCGGGGCCGGGTTTCTCAAGTCCCTGTTGTGCGCTCACCGAGTTTCACCGGGACACGACCGGGACGAGGCGAGATGCTGATCCGCCGGCGGCCGCGATGGCTCATGAGCCGCTCGGCCCCGGGAAGCAGAGGAAGGTCGAGGGAGAGGCCTAGAGCCTGCCCTGGGCCGAGCCCAATTTTGGAGGACTGGCCCCGGGCAGGCAGAGCAGCACCTGGGCCGGGCTACGGCTCCCCACGGCCAGCCCTGCCTGAGCGCCGGGCCGTTTGGGGCGGCGTGTGGCCCAGGCTGGGCTGCCCTCCACCCGTCAGACTCTGAGCCCTGCCTCGCTGGATCCAGCCGCCCTGCGAGGCAGGGGCTGCAGCAGCCCCGTGTGATAGCTGGGGAAGCGGAGCCAGAGAGACGTGACTTGCCGGGGGGGGCTCTGATTCAGAGCACAGCCCCCGCCCTGCTCGCTGCCTGTCTGGGGGGCCCTGAGGCTGCCGCAGCTCTGGGGCGAGACGGCGGGCGGGAAGGGGCGCTGCTCTCTGCGGGGGCCGATGCTGGTCCCCACCCCCCTTGTCACCAGCACTGGTCGGCCCCGGGGTCCCTTCCCTGGGCAAGTCTGACGGATGGAGCTGGCTACCCCTCCCCCCGGCTGTCCGACTCCCACGGCCCTCCCCACCCCCGCCCGTCCCCCGCCTAGGAAGCATTCAGGCAGCAGCCCCCCTTTAGGAACCAGGCCTCCCGGGGGAGGGAACGGGGCCCTGGAGCCGTCCCGGGTGTCCGACTGGAGATGCTCTGAAGCCAGGCCTGCGGAACTCGGTGCCCTCCGGTCTGCCCGTATTCCCGTAGTGCTGGCCTCAGTTTCCCTCCTTCCGAGTCCCCAGTACCGTCACCTGGGCGTTCTTGCCTCAGTCATTCCCTCCGCGGGGACAGCTTGGTACCAGATCCTGGTTCAAATGCTGCATCTCGCAGCCCTCGTCCCCCTGGTGCCCTGGGTCTCTCGTCCTTTGGACTCAGCTAGAGATGGGCTGTCACCCCCTCTTCCCGGCAGGAACCCCTCACCCTCCCTGCCGGGAGCTCAGCCGGCCAGCCCAGCGCCTGGGCCAGCCCCACCTTCCTGGCGGCACACGTGCTCCCAGGGATCGGCGTGTCCCCCCCGCGGGCGCTCCCTGCACAGCGGGGCGAGGCCCTGCCGCGGACGTGCCATTTCCTCCGGCCCCAGTGGCCTGGCCTGTGTGCAGCGTGTGCGGTTAGGCCAACGGGGGGGGGGGGGGCGGAACGCTCTTCACAGCGGCGCCCCCATCCCCCGCTGGACAAAACCACCCGGCTTCGCCTGCACGCTGGCCAGGGCCAAAGCAACCCAGCAAGGGTGGGCCGCTGCTCCTGGCCCTCAGCTCCTCTGCTGCTCTCTGCCCTGGCTCTCGCGTGTGCACAGCTCCACCAGCAAACCTCCACCCCCGCTCTGTCGTCTGCCTTCCACGGTCCCCCCCTCCCCCCCACAGTCTTCCCATCTCGGGGCTGCCCTGCCCCTCCCTGGCCCTCCTGTGAGCCCCATCACGGGGGCATTGGCCCGTCCCTTGCCACCGGGTGACAATGGCCAACGCATTGAAGGCTGCCACACACACGGCCAACGGGCCTCCCCAGTCCTGCCCCCATCCCAGCTGCAGTTTTGCCCGGGCCCGGGGCGCCCTCGGCTCTGAACCGTTTTCCTGGCCATCGGGATATTGACGCACACCCAAGAGCTTTCCTCTCGTGCGCTCAACTCGCTCCGCCAGCTCCGCTTAGCCCCGGACGACGCCCCAGCCCAGGGCCGGGCCACGAGCCCGCAGAACGGGACCACAAAGCATCGCCCGCCCTGCTCGCGCGCCTCCAGACGAGGGCGTCAAATCCCGGTGACTCCGCTCACTGGTTACAGTTGGGTTAACCTAACGATTAACCGGTTGAGTGGCGAGCAGGATCTCACGGCTCCAGCCCCCCAGCCTGTGGGACTCCCACTCCCAGCCCCACTCGGACTCGGGCTGCCGCCCGCTCCTAGCCCCTCATGGGGTCTGAGGCTGCCTCTGTCAGCTCCCGGCTTCCAGCCCCACACAGGGAGAGCCCTCTGCCTGCAGCAGGCCACGGGGGGCAGAGGGGCTGCTCCCCAGGGAACCGGTGATAAGCAGCACCCTGCCATCCATTTCAGCTGACATCGGATACCCAGCTGTTGGCGAGACGCGTATTTCAGTGACATGATTGGCGGTTTCATTCTTCAGCTCTTCTCCATGTACGAAGCTTGGGATGAAGCGAGAACTTCCTACTCCTTTCTCCAGTTCTTGTCCAACTGCCCCTCCCAAGTATAGAGGAGACTCGCCAAGACATGAAACCGCATGTGGCTAGGAGCTGCAACGCCGTGTCCTGGGAAATCAAGACAAACGCCGGAGAGTCCAAACCGGAGCTGCTGTTTCAACCCCCCCGGCTTCCTGAGCTGATAGGGTCAGTCATCCATTCAGTGATCATGCCACCAAACCAGAGGATTCCTGCTGCCCGGCTGACGAGTCTACCAAAGTCCAACTCTCCGTTCTCGGCTCCAAGCGAAGTCCTGGAGTAAGATCCCGAGGTGGGAACGGGTTACGATCGCGTTCATTGCACCTCGAATGTGCATGGAAGCGGGGTCTTTTTTAAAGCGAGTCATTCTGGGCACCGTGAGGATGTCCCCGTAGCCTCTCCCTGTTAACGCTGACGCTCGTCACGGCAAGGGGAGAAAGAACGACGGAACCATTTTGGTTCTTCCTCGTCCAGTCTCCGGAGGGAAGGGTTTTGTGTCACCAGGCCACAGACCAGGTGATTTCTCGTGGGGATCGGCCTCTGAACACAGCCCCACCTCACACGTTCTAGCCCCTTTCCCCGGAAATGGAGGCTTCACTTTCCGAAGGGGATAGTGTTAATGAGCATCAGTTAATGCGCCTCCGTTTGCTGCCGGCTGGCCCCTGGCTCGGAGCCCCGGCTGGCACGGCTCCATTCGTTCCAGTGGCATTTACACCAGAGAAGCATTTGCGCCTGGCTCTTGAGCAGGGCCGGCTGTGACCAGGCGAGACGCTGGCAGAGATGCGAGATGCGAAGGGGGAGTTTGCAGGGAACATCTTGTTACTGGATGGACAATGGAGCGGGAGCCGCTGCTGTCCCTGGGCGCTTGGGACGCTTGTCCAGGCCGTCGCATGCTGGGCCCGTCGTTTGGAAAGCGAAGTGCGGCGCAAAGGCAAACAAGGCCGCAGTGTCTGGACCTCCGTCCCGTGAGCAGACGGGCCGGCAAGCACGGTGCAGGGAAGAAAGGACTCTGGCCGCTGCCAGGCAGTAACACGTCACACCAGCCGCTCCGAGAGCCTGACCGAGGCTCCGCCGGAGTTAGCGACCCCGGACCGCCCACTGAAAGGGGGAGATAGTGGAGGGGGGATTGCTCAACGGCCGATCTCTGCGTGCTGCTCTCAGTCGGCGTCTCCTTCCTTCTCCAGCGCGTTGGCGGCCTGCAGCACAAAGCCAGCGCCGGGGCTCGAACACAAACATGTCAGACCTCGGCTGCTCTAGATCGGGGCGCTCCAGCCGGGTGCGTGGAGCTGAAGCCCCACAATGGGCGCCACGCGTGTGCAGACACTTGGCTCCACGTGAGTGAGTCACCCTCACTGATGGCAAGGAGGAAACGCAGAGACGCGTCCCCTCCCGTCTGCCCTCCCGCCTGGCCCTCTCCCTCGCCCGCCTCCTCTCCGAGCGGGGCTGCAGCCAGCGCTCTCCGGAGGAACGGGCTCGTCTCACAGCCGCGAGCCAGGCCGAGGGGCGGTGTCATTCCCACAGGCCTCCCCACCGCATCTTGTGGGAAACCGGCGTGTCCCCACGGGCTAATTCCAGCCACGGACGAGCCACAGGCCCGGGCTCCTTGGCAACCGTTGACTGACTAACAGCAGCGGCCAACCAGCCGCCCTTTGCTTTCCTTGGGGGGAGGGGTTGCCCCGCCCTGTCTTTCCTGCCCCCCCCCCGGTTATCTCCCCCCCGCAGCAGTACTCAGCCAAGGGGATCCCGCAGCAGGCCCGGAGGGGCTCCCCGCCCTTGGCCTGCCCCCATGTCAGCTGGCACCGCGTGCCAATGGGCTGGCCGAGAGCAGTGTTCCTGGCCCTGGCGCGAGGGGGTTGCCCCCCATGCCGGGTTGGGGGCAGCTGCAGTCTGACACAGCAAGCTGCCCCCTGCCGGCGTTACCGAGGCGCCCGGCCCCGGCCTGGCCAACGTTGACATTCGGAATCGGAACCCAGCGGCCCCGGACAGCCCGGAACGTGGGGGCGGGGCAGGGCCTGGGGGCCAGTGCGTCGTGGGCCCTGGCTCCGTCCCGGGTTTCTCGTGGGAGCCGAGCGCGGTGAGCCTGGGATCGGACGAGCAGCTCAGAGGCGAGAGGCAGCGCCCGGGTGCCCCAGCGTGGGGACCGGCCGCCGGGCGAGGCAGGAGAAGAGCGCGTCACGCTGGCGCCCTGCTGAAAGTGCCCTGAGTGCAGCTGGGCGGGCGGGCGGGGGGCAAAGGGGCCCAGCCCCGGAGGCCATTGCCATCGACTGAGGGGCCCAACAGCCCCCGCTTTGGCCAGGGGGACGGGCCAGAAAGCACCACGAGATCACCGGCCCCACAAGAGTGTTCCTAGTAGGACTTCTGTGCACACCTGCATGGCGCACACGCACACACAGACATGCACACGCACTCACACACAGAGACCGCACACGCACTCACACACAGAGACCATGCACACGCACTCACACACAGAGACCGCACACGCACTCACACACAGACACGCACATACACTCACAGACACGCACATACACTCACACACAGAGACCGCACACGCACTCACACACAGACACGCACATACACTCACAGACACGCACATACACTCACACACAGAGACCGCACACACACTCACACACAGACACGCACATACACTCACAGACACGCACATACACTCACACACAGAGACCGCACACACAGACACGCACACCCACACACCCACAATACACTCACCCACATAGACACACACACACACCTCACTCACACAGATATGCACGCACACATACACACGCACACGCACACGCAAATAAATGCACACACACACACACACACTCACACAGACACAGACACATACGCGCACTCACACACATACACACACACTTACACACTCATGCTAACTGCTCTGGTCCCCAGTGTCTGATGAGTGGTGCCCAGAAGTGAGTCTGCAAACGGAGCTGCCCTCATTGCACCGCGTAGCACGGGCGCCGCGGCGGAGGGGAATTCGGGGTCCCTGGGTCGGGAAGCTCAGCTACTCGGTGCAGTTAGGTGCTGTCCAGAAACCCGTCCATAGGCAGATCCCCCCCCCCAGGGGTCGGCTGGAGGAGGGCTTACCAGGCCGGGGGCGTGGCAGGAACAGGCTGCAGACACACCCACATGGCGCCAGCCCAGTCCCTCGGTGGCTCAGACACGGTGGGGGGCAGGTTGTGCCCACGTCAGGGCCCAGCCCAGGTCTGGGGCAGATGTGTGAGTGCCGGGGGGAAAACACCGCGCAGCAATCCCACACGATGCTCCACGCTACTGTTCCGGAATCCTGCGGCCTGGGCCCCCCGGGCGCTGAGACAGGGGCACGTTGGCTCAGCTCGCTCGAGCAGCTCCTGCCCCTCGGGGCGCTTGTGACCTGGGACGGGAAAACGCAGGAGCGCCACGTCAGCAGCAGCCAGGGAGGTTCGGAGAGGGGCCCAGGGAGCCCAGGGAAGCAAGAGGGCAGGGAAAGCAGAGCCTTCCAGGTACTGCTGCTTCGGAGGCAGCTGCCTGCACCTGCCCGGCACTAAAGAGCAGCCAGGAGCCGCCGGGGGGCATCCTCCGTTTGGCGCCACTCCGCCTCGCTCCTCGGACTGCACCAGGCCACGCTGAGTTACACTGGCAGGGGGCCGGGCCCAGTGCTCTGGCCCTTGCATCTGCCCTTCCGCCTCCACCCATCCCAGACTGAGCGCCTCGGCCAGGGAGCCCCCTCTGCCCTCCTGGCTCTTCCGGGGACGTGCCCAAGCCGCAATGCCCTGCTGCCCACCTCTCCTCGCTGCAGGAGCCTTCGCCAGCACGCCCCAGGATGCAGGGGTGTTCGCCCAGCACACGCTCTGCCCCGGGTTTTCATTCACCGGCCGACGGCAACGCAGCCAAGTCCTAGGCTGGACCCCCCCAAAACCCAGGTTTGCGGGGGGCGGGGAGCCAGACATCTCCACCTGGACATGAAGGCTGAGGTTCCCCCTCCCTTGATTGGACTGAACCAGATCCCAACCGTTGAGACCGGCCCAACCACCGACTGCTTGGGCCCTTCTCCTGTAGGCCTGCGGCAGTCAGGCCCAGTGGGCGGGGAACTATGGGGGGCTCAGAAGAGCTCGGTTTTGGTGGCAGCTCTGTCCTGTGCCCATGGGCCAGTCCAGCTGTAGGGAGGAACTTGTACTCAGCCCGGACATTGGCCACGACGGAAGGGGGCGGGTGCGCGTTGGGATGGCCACGCCCACCTTGTGGACATTGAACGTGACCTCGTGGTGTGTCAGGTCGGCGTGGCGCTTGTGCGAAAGGCCACAAGGAAGGCAAAGGTCGGCAGCTCGTTCGTCTGTGTCGCACGGCGCTTGATTTATGAATCAAATAACACAAAGTGCTATTTCCAGGCCTGGCAAGGTTCTACCTGAATAGCTAGTAAAGTGGCCACCTGTTTGAGCCTGTGAGCTGCAGTAATGTGATAATAGCACCGTAACGAGATCTCAGGGCTATTTTTGCTGCTGTTGTTGAAAAGTCATTAGGGTCGCTCGCTGGTTGCTTTCCTAAGATCAGCCAGACGTGAAGTCTCACGGAAGACTCCCGTCCCGGAGATGAGCTTTTGCCCGGTGGAACAGGGCAGATTTGAAGTGGACAGAAGCCCAGAAATGAGGTTTCACCAATCCTGTGAGAAACTGGAAAGCGCTTTGCAATGTGATAGTGGAATCGACTTTGTTATGCTCAGGGAACAGAGATAATATTACCTTTGTGCTTTGCTTAAAAAAACCAATCAGCTGCTGTACCTAGCTCTGCGGATGAATGCCAGGCCATGAGAGCTGTCTAAAAGAGCAATGCTTCACTGAAACCAATGTGAAATCAGAAATACAAAATCAAACCAGCCGGCTCTGGGCTGGGAGGACATATATGTGTCTCCCATCAGCTTGTTCTTTGTGTATGTCAGAGCATTCCTGTTACTGTAGAAATACCAGTTACTGTCCTCCATGGCTAATGCTCTCTTCTGGGAACTAAGCTGAGGTCCTATCCAAGAGCGAGGCGTTGGAAGGAGAGCTGGTGGCAAACTGATCATTACAAAGGCATTACACTACTAAGGCCTCGTCTACGCTCATAGGGAACATCAGAGCAAGATACGCAATTCCAGCTACAAGAATTACGTAGCTAGAGTCGACGTACCTTGTTTCTAGTGGCAGAGGGGTAGCCGTGTTAGTCTGAATCTGCAAAAGCGACGAGGAGTCCTGTGGCACCTTATAGACTAACTGAAGTGTAGGAGCATAAGCTTTCATGGGCAAAGACCCACTTTGTCAGATGCATGTAGTGGAAATTTCCAGAGGTATTATACCTGCCTCTGAACATTTCCACTACATGCATCTGACGAAGTGGGTCTTTGCCCACGAAAGCTTATGCTCCTACACTTCAGTTAGTCTATAAGGTGCCACAGGACTCCTCGCCGCTTATACCTTGTTTCGCGTTTCCCCACAATCCTCATGAGGGAGCCAAGGAGAGCAAATGCTCCCATCAACTTTCCTTACTCCTTGTACAAACAGGAGTACCAGCCACAGACGGGGCATTCTCTGAGTTTGATTTAGCGAGTCTTAATTAGACTCGCTAAATTGAACTCTGGAAGATGGATTGTGGCAGCGGCAATCTTCTGTTACGTGTAGACAAGACCCAAGCCAGCATGGTGCTTCGAAGAGTTGCAGGTGAGTTGCTGACCAAAGTACGCAGCCCCTCATTAAAAACAGCTACTGTGCCAGACGGCTGGGTCGAGGCAAATATTGAACCCATATTTTGAAAAGGCTCTCGGGTGGGCTGGGAATGACATGGCAGTAAACCAGCTGTCGGTACCTGCCAAGCTGGTTGAAACAATGGTTAGAAATCACATTATGAGGTACCTGACGGTCATGATCTGAGGGTCCGGCCAGCCGGGTTTCTGAAAGGGAAAATCCCGCCTCACTAATCCCTCTGAGACGTCCAGTGAGGCAATGTAGTACTGCTTAACGGAGAACAGGCCGGCGCGAGTTAGACGCCCAACAGGCCTTTTCAAAATCCCTCGCAAGAGGCCATGGAAGAAGGAAGCTAAGCTAAGCCATCATGGAGTGAGGGGCAATGTGTTGTCATGGATCGATTCGGCTACTAGGGGTGCTAGCAGGGGGGCGTCCTCTAAGCTGGCGCAGGGGGCAAAGCCAGCCTTGAGTACAGGACAAGCCCATTGGAGGGGAATCCGGATTCCCATAGAACAGGCAGCTGCAGGAAGAGGCCATGGCAGGAAGGTAGGGAGATCCTGGTGCAGCTGAAAGTTGGTGTGTTGGGGGCCTTCTCTGCGTTCTGCTTTGGACACATTCTGCTACCGGCGTGCTGACGAGTGAATTCAAGGGTCTGGGGCCGAGAAGGAGACTGGAACCATTGTAAGTTCCCAAAGGGGCCGTTGTGAAGGGGAAACAGAGGCAGGTGGAGGCCCTGGGCCTAGTGAGACAACGAGGAGAGGTTGGGTTCAATGGGCGCCCACTTTGCAGATGGCACAAAGAAATGTCGTGTCACCAGGACCAGAGAGGGCTGTCGGGGTCACCACGGAGACCAGGGCAAGCGCGGAGAATGGGTGACGTCACGGTGGGTGAAGCTGGCTGTCCACAAATGCCAAGGAATGCGCATTGGAAGGGAAAACATTCACCCGCTCGGACGTCGCGCAGGGCGCGACAGCAACCCTCTGGCCCCGGGAAAGGGACATGGTGAGCGCAGTGGCCAGCGGAGACTTCTGCTACATGGGCGCCTCAGGCCGAGGAGCTAACACAATAGTGTGGTGCCTAATGAACGCAATGGAGCCTAAGACAGAAAACAGAGTCTGGTCGTGCATCAGCCTCCCCAGTGTGCAGTGTGCAGGACGGATCGGCCCATCTGCCACAGGAGATTGCTGAAGGGGGAGAGGGGTCAGAGAAGGGCCACAGGGATGAGCAAGAGCATGGGAATGTCGTCTCTGAAGACACAGTGACAAGACTGGAAGTGTTTACCTTGAAAAGTGCATAAAACGCTGACTGATACCGAGAATGTCGAGTGGGCGTTACTTTTCTCCTGGTCTCGGACTAAGAACAAAGAGACATTTACAAGAATTAAAAAAAATTAAAAAGTGGCTAAATCAAAACCGATGGAAGGAAATACGTGTTCACACAAAACATAATTAGACTGGGGAACTCACTGCCACTGGAAATCATTGACGCTGAGAACTGAGCAAGATCCCAAAAGAAGCTGGAGATGTATGTGGCTGGTAATAATATCTGTAATTCGTGAGTTCTAACTAATGACAAGGCCTAGCAGTACAACGCCTGACACCCAAGGAGTTGGGTGTACTGAGCACACACACACACACACACTCTTCGCTCATCGCCAAAGGCCTGCGCCAATGCCTGATTTCAGAGGGCTTTGAACCAAGCCCCAATTACAGAGAGGGAGCTTAATACACCAGCCCTTGAGAATGAAGAGGGGAGAGCAGGGAAGCAGCTTCAGATAATGTCCTGACGTCTAAGCGCATCCAGCCACGTGGTCGCATGCAGCCGGCTTCTCTGGTATCAAATAACCCACGTTCACCAACCTTCACCGCAGGTTTGGCTGACGTGCTTCCAAGTTGCATCTCTAGACTTTCCCCACACGAAACGGCTGCGGCTCCAGGACATGCCTGTGGGTAATTTATTGTTTCAATGCACGGGGCCTGTATTCTGAAGCACTAAGATTGTTTTAATGAACAATTGTGTCCATCCGTGGACCAGCTGTGTAAATCATCTCTCTGGCAATTTATAGGAATTAATTCTCTTTTTTTCAGTCTCACTTGCACAGAATATCTTGGGCGAACCCCAAGAACCCCCTCAAGTTACTGGAGTTCTACTGGGATAAACCCTGAGTAGGTGAGGTCAGACCCAGGCTGTAAATATCCCTGCTAGTTCTTTCGTGGTCTAATGGCAGCAATTCCTTTCCTAGCTCATGTACTCAGATTTTGACTGGCAACATAATCCTATGGCTATCGTACTCTAAGATAAGGGCTTTGGTAGGGACTTAAATCCACCTGGCTCCACACTTCACAAAAGAGCAATTAAATTTGCATTATTGCTTCTTAGATTGTGCCCATGTTGACAGCTGCCTTATCTAGCAACTTTAATCAAAACACAAACATGAGCCACGATTACCGAGAGAGGGTTCATGAGCCAGGTGTAGAACACGTCTCGCTTATTCCAAACGTGGGATAGGAAGGGTGGGTAGGGAGCCCAGCGGGCTCTGCAGTGAACGCGGCTCCAGCGTGCCAGAAAGACTGGCACGACCCTGTGGATACCGCTGGCCCAGTGGGGGATGGCAGGGGCAAGAGCTCTGGGAGTAACACACTAAAACCCGTGTCCTAGGTGAGGCCTTTCTGTATTCGTGTTTCCTGCCCATACCCATCATAAGAACATAAGAACGGCCGGACTGGGTCAGACCAAAGGTCCATCTAGCCCAGTATCCTGTCTGCCGACAGTGGCCAGCACCAGGTGCCCCAGAGGGGGTGGACCGAAGACAATGATCAAGCGATTTGTCTCCTGCCATCCCTCTCCAGCCTCTGACAAACAGAGGCCAAGGACACCATTTTATCCCCTGGCTAATAGCCTTTTATGGACCTGACCTCCATGAAATTATCTAGCTTCTCTTTAAACTCTATTATAGTCCTAGCCTTCACAGCCTCCTCTGGCAAGGAGTTCCACAGGCTGACTACATGCTGTGTGAAGAAGAACTTTCTTTTATTGGTTTTAAACCTGCTCCCCATTAATTTCATTCGGTGTCCTCTAGTTCTTCTATTTAGGGAACTAATAAATAACTTTTCTTTATCGGCCCTCTCCACACCACTCATGATTTTATAGACCTCTATCATATCCCCCCTCAGCCTCCTCTTTTCTAAACTGAAAAGTCCCAGTCGTTTTAACCTCTCCTCATATGGGACCCGTTCCAAACCCCTCATCATTTTAGTTGCCCTTTTCTGAACCCTTTCCAAGGCCAAAATATCTTTTTTGAGGTGAGGAGACCACATCTGTACACAGTATTCAAGATGTGGGCATACCATAGTTTTATACAGGGGCAGTAAGATATTCTGGGTCATATTTTCTTTCCCTTTCTTAATAATTCCTAGCATCCTATTTGCCTTTTTGACCGCCGCTGCACACTGTGTGGAAGTTTTCAGAGAACTATCCACGATAACGCCAAGATCATCCTCTTTTCACTAAGTTTGGCAGGACAGGCCAACTCCAGGACATAAGCTGGGAAGGGAGGTATAAAACGCAGGGCTCAGCGTGCGGTCACGGGAGCTGTGCCAGTCTAGGCCAGCTGAGGCCATGCAAACCGTACGTGTTGTGTCTTGTGAGCGAGACACGAGGAGTCATTCTTCTGCTCTACTCTGCACTGGTTCGGCCTCAGTTGGAGTATTGTGTCCAGATCTGGGCACCGCATTTCAGGAAAGATGTGGAGAAATTGGAGAGGGTCCAGAGAAGAGCAACAAGTATGATTAAAGGTCTAGAGACCATGAGTGATGAGGAAAGACTGAAGGAACTGGGCTTGTTTAGTTTGGAAAGCAGAAGACTGAGGGGGGACATGATAGCGGTTTTCAGGTATATAAAAGGGTGTCACAAGGAGGAGGGAGAAAAATTGTTCCCCTTGGCCTCTGAGGACAGGACAAGAAGCAATGAGCTTAAACTGCAGCAAGGGAGGTTTAGGTTGGACATTAGGAAAAACTTCCTAACTGCCAGGGTGGTTAAACACTGGAATAAATTGCCCAGGGTGGTTGAGGAATCTCCATCCCTGGAGATATTTAAGAGCAGGCTGGACAGACGCCCGTCAGGGATGCTCTAGATGAGGGCTACTCAATCAGTGGTACGAGTCCCCTTAGGGGGACTCGAGAGAAGTCTGGGGGTACGTCAACACAACTGAAATGTGGAGAAAACTGAATTTTTGTGTTAAGTTTGACAGCGTTTTATTATTTTTGTACTTATTACACCCAAAAATGTCATTGCCCGCCCGGCTACGATTAAGTTGTTTAAACAAATGTGTTGCAAGGGTAGAAAAAAATTGTGTCTGAAAACTGTAGGTCCTGGGGGTGCTTATAATGTTTTTAAAGGGGTATTTATAAAACAAGGTTGAGAAAGACGGATCTAGACCGTGCTTGGTCCCGCTGTGAGGGCAGGGGACTGGACTTGACCGCTCGAGGTCCCTGCCAGTTCTCGTGCTCTGTGATCCTGATTCTGTGTGATGTAGTGAGCACGGCTGGGGGGCGCGGGGAGGATTCAGCCTCCTCGGAGCAGCTTCTGAGAACGGATTAGGAAGGCTGGCGCCGCTTGGGGCTGCCTGCTTCGCGCTGGCACCTGAAGGCCGGTGTGGCACTGGCCAGGCTTTGCCAACGGAAGAGACGCTGGGGCTCTGCCTGGGAGATGTGACGAGCCCTCACGTCCCACTTACGTCCCGCAATGTGGCGAGCACCCCGCGCTTTCCAGCATGTGCTCGGCGCCTCACAGGATCCGCCCCCTATCCCTGTCATTTCACCAGCTACGCCTGCCGGGGCCGCCCAGCCTCGGGAGGAGCAAGAACTGAACCTAGCCCCAAAGCCTCTTCCCGTCGGATTTTCCGCCTCGAGCCGTTTCCCCGTCTCCTCCTGCCACGTGGCGGCTTTCCGCCAGCGTCCGGCTGGAGAGCAGCCACAATAAGGTTAACTAGGTAACCCAGAGCATTATGGGATGCGCCGCGGTCCACCTGCTCCCTCGCTTCCTGATTGGTCGGTGGGCGCCCCCCTGCTCCGGCTCTGGAGGGACCCTCGCAGTGATGGTGGGCGCCCCAGAGGAGCGTGGCTCCACACGAAGCCAGCTGTCCTTTAAACAAGGGGGCACGCGCCTGGCCCTCGGGGTAGCAGAGCAAAGAGCCAAACTGTGACTCACGCACAAGCTGAACCCTCAGCAACCAGGAAGTAAATACAAAGAAACCTTTTTTGAAAGTGCTACTGATCTTTAAGCCAACCTCCTGCTTTTCTGGAGCCTGGGTCGTGATTGGCGTCCCCGTGGTGCTGGCGCTACTGTAAATCTGAGCAGAACTCAGCCACGGCTACGTGACGCACGGCTCCGCGGGTCCCTCCGTGCTCAGCAGCCTTGTTACCTCGCTGTGCCGTGCGTGTTGGCCCTGGAGATGGGCCTCCTCGTGTTTTCCTTGCGGGTGAGTCAGTAGCACCCGTGTCTTTCTGCACTGCCCTGATCAGAGAAGCCCTCCGCAAGCCCACGATTACGCAGCCCAGCCCGTGGCTTGCTACGGGGCCAGCTCAGCCTGCGTACCAGTTTGCCGCCGGAACAAAGCGGTTCTTTGCTCGGAGCCCCGTCTGCATGTCACTCCTGGCCGGTCGGCGTCCCACGTTCTGAGGGCAGCGTAGCGAGTTCTGCTCCTCAGCACGTCAGGGCCTTCGTCTTTCTGCGCCATGAGTCCTAAGGGACCGCGCGGGGGAGGAATTCCTGCCGCCCCACAGGGCCCGGTCACCTCGACCTCCCTCCGCCCGGGCAGCAGAGTCTGAGAGCCCTTCCAGTGAAAACTCTGCCTCCTGGCCCCGCCCTGTTCCCGTTAGAGACGAGGGAGCCCGCACCTGGCTCCAGAAATGCCGGAGGAGTCCGTGGGAATGCGAGTTCCCTACGCCCCTTAGGATTCATGGCTGACCGCGGAGAGGGGGGCCGTGGGTGTTCTTCAGAATACGACTGTCTCAAACTCGTTCCCTTGGTTCTTTCTTAAAAAGCAGACGCACAAACCGAGCAGGTCTCCGAATCTGCAACCTGGGCTGCAGGCAGCTGCTCCCCAGAGTCACGCACTGGGCTACGGGCTTCTCGGCACCAGGGCCTTGGCATCAGAGCCCCCGACGAGCTGCAGCGAACGCTCCAGCACTCCCAGGGCAGTCGCCAAGCCAGCGGAGGCCCTCGTGTCTCCACACGGCTGCGTGCGGCATGTGGGTTTGCCGGCGGAGATACCGCCGCAAGGGACAGCGATTCTGTCACGCCACATGGCCGTGCCAGGAGAGTCTGCTGCCTGGGCAGCCACAGCGCGGGGCTGGGCCGGGCCAGGGGCATGCGGTCCAGCGTCCCCTAGGAGCCGGGTGCTTGTGCAGCTGCTCAGGAGAGATTCCAATGCCACCCAGCTGATTAACAGAGCGCCCATGGCTGGGTTTTGGGAGTCTCCAGGTGGTGCACATTCACGCGTTCATTGGTGCACATAAAATTATTCCGCACATGGGTGGAAAAGAGGAGAGAACGCGTTGATTAGAACCCCCCTCTGGTGGGGTGCCCTGAAGCTGATTTTTTATGCCACCTGTGGGCTTAGTGCTAAACAACAAGTGAGGAACAATAACCCGTCCTTCCAGCCCAGGAGATAAAACAGCAGCAAGTCTGTAGCGCTGCCCTTGCTGTATCTGGGGGGTGAGCTCTCCAGACCCCGGTCAACGCGTATGTCTCACCAGAGTCTGTGTACACAGGGTCCCAAACAGAAAGGGACGGAAACCCCTGGTGAAGCCATTCGAGGGCCTCCACCCACCACCTACGTGACGCCTTCGCTAGAGCAACTCCTGGGCCACGTGCGACAGACGCCCGAATAATCCGCCCCCATCGGCTCACGCCTGGGATGCCTTGGCCTGCAGACGTGTGTTCAGCACAGGCCCCCCGCCCCCCCGGGGGACCGGAAAGGCCAAGTCAGGGCCCGTTTTCCAGAGCATCGGTCCTGGCTTGTTTCCCCTGGAGCAGCCTGGCACTGAGATATTCATGGGGGGCTGGTACGCGAGGCAGGGGGAGGCATTCCCTTCCCAAGCTGCCAGCCTGGCCCCACCCACACTCCGCCCCACCAGAATTCCTACTGTAGGCGTCCTGGGGGGGGGCGGGGTGTTGCTGTCTCCAGCTGCCCGCCCTCCCTGTGCTCTGGCCCCGGGGATGCTGGGGCCATGTGTGCCCACCCACCCTCCCTCTTCTGGGAGGGCAGGCGGGGTGGGACTCTGCCCCCAGCACCCCTGGAGGGGGGGCAGAGAGGTGGCCTAGCTCCCGATTGAGCTTCCTGTCCGGGAAATAAATGGAGACAATAGAACTGAGACAATAGAACTGTCGGGTATTTTCTAAATCAGATGGGATGTCGCTTGTGATGTAACGTCCAGTGTGTCCAGTTTTTCTGTTGAAACCATCCGGCAGCCCTAGTCACACTGGCCCGCAGCCCAGGCGCTCTGAGCGCAGTGACAGGTCGATTACGTTTTCCAAAACCGATGCCGTTTGAACTCGCGATGTAACCTTGCCAAGAGGCCGCCGAGCTGCCGTGGCCGGGGCTTGTCCGGGAGGCTCCTCCGTGTCCGGAAATGGGCAGAGCAAGTTTCTCACCCCATTGCTGCAACGTGTTCTCCAGGCCTGGCATCTGCTCCTGATAGATACAACTGTGCCCAGCTTTACCTCCCCCTTCCTCCAGTCTCTTCTCCAGGGGCTGAGATTGGAAGGTGGGATATTATAGACTCGCTAGGGCAGAGGGAGAATTCTTTTCCAAGTGCCCCGAGACAGTCCCAGTTTATTTTGTAGCTTGCAGATAGGGAGGGGGGTTTACGGTCAATATAGCTGGGCAGTGGGTTCACTCCTTGTAGCAAAAATTTGAGGCCATCCAGAGTTTTGAAAAGACGGGGATCTGGCCTTGCTGGTGGCCTGTCCGATTTTTGTACCGATTAGTTTGGTAGTTTTAAATCCCAACAAAAAAACAGTCACGAAAAAGCTCTGCGTGTCCTCGCGATTCAGGAGACAAATGACAAACACCAAGCCACAAAAAATAACCCTGTAATGAGCTAGCTCAGCCGGCTAAGAAATCAATGCGGCAAACAGCCTCTGGAATGTCCACGCCCAGGAACAGGCCTTGACCGGTCCCCCACGACCCTGGCAAATTGATAGTGCTTGAGAGTCCCCATCCATGATTTCTTTTGTGCTGTTTGCTCGTGGGCGCGGGATTCGGAGCGCTGACTGAGGCTCTTACAGCGTGACTAGGTAAAACCTACAGCCGGCTCTGCAGGAGCCATGAGCCGCGTGCTTTCACAGAAGAGCGGTCTGTCTTTAAGGAGCTGGTTTAGGAGCAGGAGAGCTGCATCCGTGTCGCCGTGTGTGATGCGGCTCTCTGGCTGTGCAAATGGCGAGAAAAACCCTTCCTTCCTCCCCACTGGCTGTCCTTGCCCTGTCCCTTAGCCTGTAAGTTATCGGGGGCAGGAGCTGTCTGCACAGCCCCCCACACCAGGGCTGTGTGCCGCACCCCAAAGACCCCCTCGGTGTTCTCATTTCTGGCCTGCCGTCTCGGTGAGAGGCCTGTTCTCATTTTCCCAAGCGTCGTGGGAGTCACTCTTCAGTTACAAGCCCCAAACAGCTCAGGGTCATGACATAAATGGACAGAACTGCTACAGTAGGAAAAAAACCCACACCGGGACCATGCCCTCTGGGGGGGACTGCGCAGGCCTGTGGAGAGAAGAAGCAAGAAAAATAACCAAGCGTGCTGATAACAGGCGGGCTGAGTTGTCGTCAGATTTCATTGTCTCGGGGTATCGTGTACAGGAATTTCAGCAATATTGGGCGAGTTTGCAAACCATGAAATGCATTGTCCAAAGGAGCTGCTCCCGATAAGCATCGCCTAGCAACCAGCTGCACTGGCACAGTAACCTTCAGGGAGCCGTGGAGAAATACAAAAGCTTTTTGTTAGGCCCGAAAACTTAAGCGCACAGGTTGGAATTGTTTACTAGCGCAGATGCCAGCGTGAATCAGAGCTCAAGTAACTCCTAGGAAAGGGAGTTTGGGGGGAGAGCCCACGGCTCCCTTTGGCTTCGCTGAAGCACTTTACTCCTCTCGGCACGGCGCCCGTACACCCCTGCACCCTGCGAGTCCCCCGAGGAGAGCGGGAGAGGCTTGTAATTTCCTTTCTTTTTACCAGTTATCTAACATTAAGAGCATAAGAACCTAATGGCCAGACTGGGTCAGACCAAAGGTCCTTCTAGCCCAGTGTCCTGTCTTCTGCTAGTGGCCAATGCCAGATGCCCCAGAGGGAGTGAACGTACAGGGAATTCTCACGTGATCCCTCCCCTGTCGCCCATTCCTAGCCTCTGACACACAGGCTAGGGACACCATTCCTGCCCATCCTGGCTAGTAGCTATCAATGGCCCCATCCTCCATGACTTTAGCTAGCTCTTTTTTGAACCCTGTTAAAGTCCTGGCCTTCACAACATCCTCTGGCAAGGAGTTCCACAGGTTGACTGTGTGCTGTGTGAAGAAAAGCTTCCTTTTCTTAGTTTTAAACCTGCTGCCTATTCATTTCATTGGGTTGCCCCTAGGTCTTATGTTCTGGGAACAAGTAAATAGCTTTTCCTTATTCACTTTCTCCACGCCTGGCATGATTTTATAGACCCCTACCATATCCCCCCTCAAGGCATGTCTACACTAAGAAATCATTTTGAAATAACTGATTTTGAAATAACAACTCCTGAAATAACTCCTTTGAAATAAGCATTATTCCTCTTGGAAAGCAGGAGCTATTCTTTTGAAATAACCAGCCCTTCATTGCGAAATAGCAGGCTTGGTAGTGTGGACGCTCCGCTTGTTATTTCGAAACAAGGGAAGTAATTTCAAAATAACTCCCTAGTGTAGACCAGGGCCTGGTCTCCTCTTTTCTAAGCTGAAAAGCTTTGACTCTCTCTTCATGTGGTGCCCGTCCCAAACCCCTCATCCTTTCTGTTGCCCTTTTCTGAACCTTTCCCCATGCCAAGAGATCTTTTCTGAGATGAGGTGACCACATCTGTACGCAGTGTTCACGCTGTGGGTGCCCCATGGATGTATAGACAGACAATAAGAGATTCTCTGTCCCTTTTTTAATGTTCACAACACTCTGATTGCTTTTTGACGGCCGCTGCCAAGTTGATACAGACTTCCTGATAGCCCCGCTTCCATCCCAGCTACAAGGCGCTCGGGAGGCGAAGTTTCAGTCTTGTGTTCCCCGTGGGAAGCCCCGTGGATTTGCTGAACCAGCCCTGAGCAAAAGCCCCGGACTAGCTCCAGTGCAATATGGAGAGAGCTGCCCCCACCCTGTCCTGGGCAGGAATCCAGCCGTACGGGTTCAGCACAGGAGCGTGGCCGGGGGGGTGGGACGACTGGGGCCGGCAAGAGAAGTGTGACGGCCCGTTCCGAGGGCGAAGAACTGCCTTTGGGCCGTCGCTCTGTATAGCCGTTAACCAGCCAGCCAGAGGCCACCTCAGATAAAACAGGGCCAGTGCTGCCGGTTGATGGGGGTGACTGGCTGGAGGCTGGGGGTCCCATATTAATCATGGGACCCGTGATGTTAGTGCCAGGAACTGCAACTATTTGAGCAGGAAGGGAGTGTTGCCTATTGGTTAGCACAATATACCACGGGCCGGGACTCTGGGCATGGTGCTGGCTTGTGGCTCTGTGGAACCGGGACTGGACGTGGATCAGCCCTTTGCGGTCTGCTACCAAGCACTGTGGCAGCTGCAGAGGCAATAGGCCGGCCCTACCGCTGCCATGGACAGGCGCGTCTCAGCTCATGGGTCTCATTCAGATCTGCCTGGCCCTCGCCGCCGCTCCCTTGCAGAAGTTACAGTCCCGGACCCCCGTGCCTGGGGCAAACGGCACGGCTCCCCGGATTTGCGCGCTGCCGGCCAGGGCCATGCAGCTTGTGAATGGCAGGGAACCGGCACCGGTGAGACCCCTCCGGCTGAAGTGCCAGGGCCTACCCAGACACTCGCGGGAGGACTGGCGCACCTTGGCGCGGTAGCATGGAGCCGGTCCAGGGAGTCACGCCTGGGACTGTCCTGTGGCTCGGACCTGTGGGCCTCTGCCGCCGGGCAGCGGTTGCTTTCGGGGTGTGTGTGTGTGTGTGTGTGTGTGTGTGTGTGTGTGTGTGTGTGTGTGTGTGTGTGTGTGTGTGCACCAGCACACCTGTCTATAGGTATCCTATAGCGGTACTGAAATCCATACCGTGTCATTTCCTCGCAACACCCAGTAATATAAAACCCAGTGTTTCCCCCATGTCGGTGGCTTTCGGGGTGTAGCCTCGTGGCTCTCCCCCGGGGAGCTGAGGGGAAAACTCATGTCCCTGTTCTCTCCACTGCAGGGGTGGGGAACCTCAGGCCCAGGGGCCGGATGTGGCCCCCGATGTGCCTGGATCCGGCCCCCGAGGCTCTCCCTCCCCCCCTCCAGCATTGGGGAGCCTGCGCTGGCGCTCCAGCCTCCCCGCCACCCCCCTGTGGGGCCGAGCGCAGAGTCTACTGGCCTGGCCCCCTTAGGCGCTGGTGTGTGCAGGGGGCGTGGGGAGGGGCTTTCTGCTTCTCCGCCGGCAGGGAGGGTTTGGGGGGTCTGGTTTGTTTCGTTTCTCCCGACTGGTTTTTCTATGGGTCAGCGGCCCCTGATCTCCCCTCCCCCCCCCGCTGCCGTCGTCGAAGCCCACTGAGCCGTGCGGTGAGGGGCTCTTTCCGCTGAGGTGAATTCGGAGCCCGGCCCGGGAAGCGAGGCCTGCGGCGGGGGGGTGCCGTGGGCCCTGGGGCTAACGGGGACGATAGCTCCTCGGTGCACTATCCCCCCCCCCGCACAGAGCGCGCTGGGGGGCTGCGGAGGCGCCGCCGGGTCTCTGCTGGGGGCGCGAGGAGAGATGCAGGCTGCGTGCGGGAGGCCCGGGGGGCTCGTGGGGGGGTTGGGGCGGAGGAGGAGAAAGTCCCCTGGCACCACGGAAAGGTCACCTGGCGCATTTCTCCCTTCTCTTCCGCAGAAGGAATATTCCCTGCAGCCCGCCTTCCCCGGCGCCAGCGGGAAGCACGCCGTCAACGGCGCAGGTGAGTGTGGAGCGAGCCCCGCGGGCCCCGCCACGGCCTGCGCAGCCGAGCGACGGGACGCTGCCGACAGCACCGGGCCACGTCCCTTTGTCCTGCGCCCTGCCTGGGGCGAGCCCCCCCAGCAAACACGGCCAGGGCGGGAACCAGCCGCTCCCGGGGCCTCGCTAGAGAGGGGGCGTATTACTGAAACACGGCAGCTAGCGCAGGCCCGTCTGGCGGGTTCGGAGGGGGGGGCAGAGAGTGCTGGGGCCGGTGCAGCAGCAGAAGAGGGGGAAGAGGCTGTAGAGGGACCAGCTACGACCCCAGGAGGGAGTCCAAGGAACAGGCAAGAATAATGCCATGGGCGCTGCTAACCCTGGGCCACGGTCTTGTTCCCCGTCCGCACTAGCCGGAGCGGTCGAGACACGCGGCTGGCACCAGTAAAAGGGGAGCAGAGTCCCTGGAGGAATGATGGCCGAGCCGGCCGGAACTGCCCTGAGAGCCCATCCCCGGCGTGGCCCCAAGGCAGCTACCCCCGCCCAAGGCCTGGCAGCCCTGCCATGAGCCGGCCAAGACTGTAGCTGGCGAGAAAGGCACGTGCAGGCTCCGGCAGCAGCAGAACGGCCGCCCCCAGCAGGGGAAACCCGGCCTGGCTCGCCCCGGTTTCTCCCCTGAGAGTAAAAACCTCAGCCCAGCCCCCGGTTGTGATGGGAACGCGGCAGCCCCAGGGCACAGAGGGGAGCTGGGCGGTGTCTTCCAGGGGGCTAGCACCGGGGTCCTCTCCATGGGCCACAGGTGAAGGCCCAGCCTAAGCCCCACCCATTCCCCCGAAGCCACACCCCTTCACCCCCAACCAAGCCCTGCCCAATCCCAGCCCTCAAGCCCCCTCCCTCCTGGCCACCCAGAGAGCCAGGGCTGCCATGCCCCAGGCCGCCCTAGTGTTCAGGGAGTGTAGGCAAGGCAACGCCTTCCCTTGCCTGCATCACCCGCCGCCCCGGTCCTCTCACCCCTGCCCCGAACCTCCATCCAAACCCCAAACTGTTCTCGGGGTGGGGAGCCCCCCACACGCCCCTCTGCCCAGTGTGTGTGGCCCTGCTGAGACTCCCTTCCAAAGTCCCATGAGCTCAGCAGAGCGTGGGGTGTAGCCCCTCCCCAAAGGGGGGGGCCCTGAGACCCCAGCGCCACCGCAGAGTCCCTGCCGGGAAGCAGCTTAGCCAAATCTCCCCCCTCCCCTCACGCTCAGTCCCAGCCTCGGGCCGCAAGACACCTTCCCTGCCTGCTCCTTTCTCGCCGTCTGCCCCCGTGCACTGTCGGCTCATCCCCTCCTGCCCCGCCCCCGCCCGTGTTCGCCGGCTGCCTGCCTGGGCACTGCACCGTCGTGGGGCACAGGGACACGGTCGTCTGGGCTACGCACCCAGGCAGCCTCTTTCCTCCCGCTTGAGCGAGGTTTTATTTCCTGCACCTCGGGGGGGGGGGGATGCTTTGTGTGCCCCCGGTCCCTGTCGGTTCCCCGTTCGGGCGCATGGTGTGCACACCACGGTGTTGCTGCGGTTCGTGGCTCTTGTTGCGCTGTGGTCTTGCCGACTGTACACGCCCTGGGGCAGGGACCGCCTCGTCCTACGGCCTTGCACGGCATCTAGTGTCTGGGGCACGGCCGCAATGTGTGGGGCACTCATTCTAACAGCAGCACTGGTCCCCGGGCCCCCGTTGCAGGGCAGAGCAGTGGCCTGTCTTTGGACAGGCCGGTTGTCTCTGGATGCCTGTGCGGGGCCGCTTGCTGGGAGGAGGCCCCCGCGAGAACCTGGGCAGCCGTTCGCCTGTTGCCCCCGGCGCTGGCTGGCCCGGGGTAGGCGGCTTGGGAATGTTCTCGCCTAGGGAAGCTGTCCTGCCCATGCAAGGAGCCCAGTCGCTCTGCGCGCCGGGCGGGGGGGCCGCGGTAACGGCGCTCCCCGGGGTGTGGGCGGCACTCCCCACACAGCAGTCCGGCGGCAGCGCCGGGGCTGGGCGCGTGGGCTTGTTCCTGCAGAAAGCGCTTGTCAGCAGGGGAGGGCAGCAGCTCGGCAGCCAGCTCGGCCCACGTGACTGTTTATTCTCACTCCCTCTGAAAAGATCTTACCCAGGGGAGCGAGCTTAGCAGCGCGCAGCCAAAAGTCATGCCCACTTAGCCCCGCGCAGCCCGGAGAGGAGCAGCCGCCTCGGGCCTGGCTCCCATGTCTCAGCGGGTGGAGGACCAGGTGAGGGTACCGCCTGGGGCTACCGGACTGTACCGAGCAATGCTGGTCAAATCAGGTAAGCACCCGTGCCGCTGGCAAAGGGCTCCCTGGGGCAGCATCACAAATTTGATCCTCTGGCAACGTCCGTTCGCCTTGCTGGTGCGCTTCCCTGGGGACGGCTTTGACAGCACATAGGCGAAGTCTTGCGGGACCTCTCCTGGGTGGGGCTGCCTCAGTTTCCCTGATGGCAACACTCTGCACCACACACCGGTTGATTTAAGGGGTTATTTTACAGCTAATTCTAAGCCAGGCCAGTCCCTGGACATCTTTCTTTTAAGCCTTTTTGTGGCTCTCCAAAGGGCTCTGTAGGCCTCTGAGAGCAACCCCATGCTGGAACTCGAATGTTCGGTGCCCGGTGGAAGAGGCTAGGTGCTCATGAAATCCCTGCTGCTTTGCAGATTGTTCTCCATCAGTATCTTCGAGCCCCCTACAAATATTTGCTGGTGATTGGGGCAATGGGTTTGGGTTTTTTCTCAGGCGTCTGCCAAAAGCAGGGAGCAAATACGTGATGCTTTATCAGTAGGGAATGGGTGGTTAGCAACAAAATGTGAGATTTGTAGGCATCTTTCACTTCTTCCCAACAATAACTACGCGGATGCGCTGGCAGTAATTAGCAATATGTACGTCGCGAGAGAATTCTTCTATGCCCAGGAACCATTTCCATAGCAAGGACCCAAAACTCTGCCGTTGTGGCTTTGCCCGCTCCTATTGAATACCTAGAGCGGCATGTTTTTGTAAGTGCAACGCGCCTGGCATTTCTGAAAGGCATTTCACTGAGACAGCTTGTTAATTGTTAATCGAGGCAGGGATCCAAGAACTGTCATGTGTATTTAACTGTCACAATCAAAGACGTTTTCAGCTCAGTTGTTAACTGATTTGCCAGATTTCACCTGCTTCTGCCGCAGAAGAGATTGGGCTGCAGGGGTAACGTTAGGAGCAGGTTCGAGCGTAGCTGAAACGCTGCCAGAGGTGTATGAATTGGAAACGCCTTCTAACGCAGCTTGCCGGAGAAGAGGGCTGTTTGTCTCACTGGGAGCATTTCATTATTGCCCGTTCTACTGACCCCCTCCGCGGCACTGGGCATTGGCCACTGTCTGCAGCCAGGACGCGGGGCTGGATGGGCCTTTGGACCGACCCAGCCTGGCCGCGCTGATGGTCTTCTGTCCTGGAGGACTTAGCTCGTGTGCAGGTTTGGAGCACTCCCTAGTGCACCGCTAACCCTTTGGGATTGGAAGGTGTCCGTACTGGGAGCTTAGGTTCTCGCCAGCCAGTGGTAGCGGCAGGTTCTCAGTGGGCACCGGACACTTCTGTGTTTCACGGCTGTAAATCCACAGGGACCCCATTGTGACTTTCTCCCAACTTAATTTGCAACAGTGCAGAGGACAGCAGCATGTGTCCCTGCATTTCCAGGAACAGAGCTAAGCGTTGTGATTGGGCGGGTACGGGGGAATTTAGGGAGCGCCAGCACTCGGATGCCATGAAGGGGTGTGTCACTCCAGGGGGGCTGCGTGGCTCTGGGGCTTGGTTTTTGCGTGGGAGCCTTTGCCTTTCACAGCTGGTTACTGGATGGACCATGCGTAGATCAGTGGTAACCAGAGTTCCCTGGAAGCTGGGTGTTTGTGCTCAAAGTCAAATCCCACCCACCTGACTAACAGAGAGCCCACAGCTAAGTTCTGGGTTTCTGTGAGTGGTGCACATGCCTCAAGTGCACATAAAAATTATTCCACACACTAATGGGAAAAAATCCGCACCTGGATTGAAAAGATTAGAGGGAACATTGCTGGTAACCCAGAGATGTTGCCGCCTGAGAGCTGTTGATCTACATGGACATGAAGGGTGGGGTCTCCTCCCAGTAGGTGGGCAGCCCCCGCCCCAAAGCTGACACTTTCGGGGGCGCTCAGGACAGCTCACACTACGGCTGGCTGTGCTGCACGTGCTCTGTGGACAGAGCTCTCCGTCCCCCAGCGTGGGCAGCCTGGTAGCCGTCACCAGCCCCACGTTCAGAGAAGAAGAGATAGGGCTGTAGAGATTTGGCAAGCAATGGGCTAAGTCACACAGGGGAGGCCCCAGGCCCGGGCGGAGTGGGACCCTCTGAAACATTTCTTGGATGTTCTTGGCCCTGAATCCAGCTTCGTGAACACAGTGAAAATCCAGCTGGCGGGAGGTAACGGGGCGGTGGAATACACTTGTGAGCAGGTGCTGCTGGCAAGATTGCTTTGCTCTCCCCCGGCAGCAGTGTCCCCCACAACCGGCCGTGTTCTTCGCCCTTCTTCCCGTCCTCCGCCAGCGGTCCCCAGAGCCATTGCCTGTGCTAGATGAGCGCAATACGTCCAGGTACAGACCAGTTCCTTACGGCCTGCAGGTGCACCCCCGGCACCGGCTCTGCACGACATGGGGTTGTGTCCTGGTAACTGTTCCATACAGGGGAGGGCCCCAAAGTCTCTGCAGCCCCCAGTCTGTCATGCCCGTCGTGTCTCCTTTCTGCTCCTGGTGTGGCGCCCGTGTTCGCGGCTCTGTCCCTGGATTTCAGGCCTGGTCACAGCCGAGAGAGGCTGCGGCGTGCGCGGGCCCTGCTCTCGTCCCCAGAGCCAGGAATCCTTGGCCACGTCCGCTGCCAGGCGCCCCCTTGCATTCTAATGACTAGGATTAGGCTCGGTTAATTATTTGAAGCTCTGGCTTCCAGGGGTTTGTGCCTTTCTTTTGGAGCAGGTCCTCTCGCTCCTCAGAGCTGTGACTGCCCAGCCCCAGGGCGAGGGCAGGGGAGGGGGACGTCTGCCGGGTCTCAGAGCAGAGCCGGCTCCACGCCCGGAAAAGTCGCACGTGCTGCCTCCGCGGCAGAGCCAGAGAACCCGTGAGGTTAAAGAAAACTCCTAATTGGCATGCCAGCACTGCTCTGAGAGGGGGGATCGTTAGCACCGGCCAATCGTAGGGCTTCCTGGCTGCCAACGGTAACATCCAACCCCACCGCAGACACTAACCATACAGTCAAGTTGTCATTTTGTCCCAGCAGTGATTTTCGTAATAATGAGACTCTAAGCCAGGGGTTCCCAAGCTGGGGTACACGGCCCCCCGGGGGTACGAGAAGCTTGTCAAGAGGGCACGGGGAATATCTGATAAATGACTAGATTATCCTAATTGAAATATTCCAAAAGTAGTCGTGTTAGTGAAAAAAGTGGATTCTAGAGTCTAGAATTTATTTCCTTTCCTATTGCCTAGGGGGTACGGGAAGGTTTACTAAAAGCCAAGAGGATCTGGGGACTGAAAAAGGTTGGGAACCCCTGATCTTAACGGACACTGCTCTGAATCACGGACTGTGGATTTGGCCCTTCGAAAGCATCTGCCTGAGGGATTTCCAAAGACCACTGACTCTCAGAGTACGTCTAGACTACATGCCTCTGGCGCCAGAGACACGTAAATTAGGCTACCCGGCATAGGAAAACGAAGCGGCGATTTAAATAATCACCGCTTCATTTACATTCAAATGGCTGCCACGCTGAGCCGATCAGCTGTTTGTCGGCTCAGCGCTAGTCTGGACGCTCCGCCGTCGACATCAAAGGCATTCGTCGACCTCCCCGGCATGCCTCGTGGGATGAGGTTTACCGGGGCGGTCGACAAATGCCTTTGATGTCGACGGCGGAGCGTCCAGACTAGCGCGCTGAGCCGACAAGCAGCTGATCCGCACAGTGCGGCAGCCATTTTAATTTAAATGAAGCAGCGATTATTTAAATCGCCTCTTCATTTTCCTATGCCCGGTAAACAAATCTACGCGGCTCCGTCAACGGAGCCATGTAGTGTAGACATACCCTCAGGTAGATTCTAGGATGCATTCACAGTTCTGCATTTGGCTCTTGTCTTAATCTACTGGTGGGAAAGAACAAAGTCCCTTTTCCTGGGGGTTGGGAAATTCAAGCGGATTGGGCCTCTTCAGCATTCAAAACGCTTCTTACTTGAAGCCAGGATCTTATTAATTTGCTGCAAGACACATATTCCCCTGGCTAAAGAATACAAGCTGTGCTGCTCATAACAGGAAGAACCGCAGATGGGGCAAGTCGATTGTGTCTCTCTGGTTAGGAGCCTTTAGCCAATCTGACTCGGGTCTGGGCAGCTCCTGGCACAGCGTCCTGGCTTTCAGAGAAGCGGTGACAGTTTTCTCTAGCTGCAGACCTTCCCCAAAGACCTTCCTACGCGAATGACAAAGCAACGAGAACTCCACCAAACAGAAACACATGACAGATCCGCGCTTCCTTTGTCTTTGCGGAACGAAAGTCCAAACGAATACCTGTCGCTTTCCCACACTATCCGATTGTACCAAAGTCACTGTGCAGGTCACCAACGTCAGGACACAGGCCAAGAGCTCTGAGACGTGGTAATGTGACTTGTGCCGGGTGGGTCCAGGAGGCTGCGGGGGGGCTCAAAGCTGGCATGACTTCCCCCGGGTAACGGCAGGTCGAAGCTGTGCCAAAGGGCCACCTGAGGAATGTTCCTGTATCTTGGGTACAGGACGCTGGGTTACAGAACAGCCTCCTCCGAAATATTCCAATCTTATCTCCTCTTAGTAAAGTAAAATGTAATCATCTGCCTAGCCACGGGGTTCTGCTGCAAGCCCCGGGACCATGGCTCGGCTCGGCTCGTTCTTTAGGGTGTGCGTCCGGCAGGGTAGCTAGTGCCCTCGCGCTGCATGGCGCCGAGCCAGCGCCGACGGCCCGTTGACGAGAATCGCCTTTGGCTCAGGCCCAGAGATTGCCTGGGGCACCGTCTGAGCCCCGTGCCCCTGGCTCTGTGGGCAGGTGCCAGTGGCGGAGCCGAGGGCCCGCGGGGAGCCGGGTGCGCAGACGTTCTGGGCCTCGCTGTGGGGCAGGCGCAGGTTCCAGCTTCCGGGAAACGTGGCTTTGCTCAGCGCCCGGGCAGGGTTTCCGAAGGGTCACGCGGTCTCCCTACAGCGTCAGTGTTACGCTTGGCCCTGGGGTCTGCCTGGGAACCTGTGTGCTCTCCAGCAGGGGTGGGCAAAAGGGCCTCCACAGACCGGATCCGGCCCGCTAAGCGAGTGCATCTGCCCGTAGAGGCCCTGCTGCTCCCCTGCCCCCAGGCCAATCAGGGCGTGGGGGTGGGGGAGCGCGTGAAGCTTCCTCCCATCCTGTCAGGAGCACGTGGCACTTTGAAGTGCCGCATGGTGCTTGCAGGGCTGGGAGGGGAGTGGATTGGTCGGGGTAGCCCCGCCCCTTCCTGTTTAGGCCCCGCCCCTTCTGGGGGTGGCCCGGAGTTATGTTAAAAAATTTTGAAGTGGCCCCCAGGCAAAAATGATTGCCCACCCCTGCTGTCCAGCAGCGAGGTGGAACGTCTAGTACGTAGCGCAGGGTCTCGGAGCTCCCACGTGGCTCCGTGGTCCCCACGGCTCCTTCCATCCAGATGCGGGGACTGTCAGTCCGTGGCTGCCCACACACTGGCCTGCAGCAGGGCCCCAGGGTGGGTGCCAGCCTGTTCCGTGCGGCTGAGGGGACTCTGGGTTCATGGGGTGTTCTCCTTGAGGAATTCGGCCTGCCCAGCTGTAAGCGAGCAAAGCAGCCAGCTCGCTTCTGAACAGCCCACTGCCGGCTGTTGCCTGCCGTCTCGAGCGGGCCCATCTGTGCATGCAGACAGGCTGGCCTGCCCTTGGGCATGTGTCGCCCGCGGCACACGAACCCCATGGTGCACGCGGGCCTGCGGCAGAGGCGGGCTCGCTAGCCAAAGCCAGGCGTGCGGACGGGGCCCTGCACGTGCTCCACTCCCCTGGGTTTCACTCGCCGGGGCAGCGTGGCGGGCAGAGGCCTGGGTTCTCTGGCGGCCGCCCTGCGCTCCGGAGCCCCTGGGGACGCACTGAGCTGGAGGCTGCCTGAAGCTTGACCTGCCTTCTCCATTCCCACGCCCAGGGGTGCACCTGGACTTCAGCAGGAAAGTCAGGTGTGAGCGTTGCCACCATGGGCCGGGGGGGGGCAGCCGAAAGCCCACACGCCTCTCATATGCCGACGGAGTCAGCGGAGATCTGCCCGGCTCACGCCTCCCTCTGGCCATGCACCCAGCTTTCCCCAGCAGCGGGATCCTACGTCTGCAGCTGTTTGTCGCACTTCGGGGGCAGACGGCATTCAGACTGCTGCGGTTTCCCATCCTCCCAGGGCCTTTGCCAAACCCTTTTGGCCTCCCTGCAACAATGGAAACTGAGCCGCTAAATGACTTAGGCCAATGTGCAATGGTGTCGCGGTACCAACCTGCCTTCGCTAGACAAGGCCACGTCGGCCGCTCCCAATTGTAACGGGGGGGAGTTAAACCTAACAGCGAGATCTTTGTGTGTCTTTGAAAAGAGCCTTCAGTATCTGCCTGACCCGTAGCTCCCTCCTTGCCTTAACCTGGCGATTCTTCCCAAGACACGAGAGCTGTGGCTGTGTGTTCAAGCCTCCCTCCCCGCCCCCAGCCCGGATCGCTGCGTCCCGAAGGCGTTGGAATGGAATTGCTGCAGGGCGCCAGGAGGGGGAATTTCGTTTTCAGGGTAGCCGAGCAGTTTTCAAAGGAGCTGGCTTGGGCCCTGGAACCTCGGTGCAAGTTTGAGTTGCCATGGAGACCCGTGGTGGTTAATAGTTGTGGGCTGGCAGACAACCTGCTGCCTGCGTTCAGAACAGCGCGGGACTGTCAGGCTCTTGGCGGTGGCTGCCAGATTCGTCAGTGTCGCTGCCGAGCATGGCGAGCGAGTCACGCGGGCTGTCTCCTAGTGTCGGCGCACCGGGACCACCGTTCCGACGAGCTGCGATAAGCCAGTTTCGTGAGCGGTGGCTTTTAGACGACTTATGTCATGCGCACAGGAGCAGCCCGAGGCCGGCTGCGGCAGCTGGCGCCCCAGGTGGAAGGCGCAATCGGCACCCCCGCCTGCACAGCTGTCAATGGCCGTGACGTAATCACGGGGCGCCCGGGCCGGCGGCGCCCTAAGCAACTGCCTAGTTTGCCTAGGCTCACGGGCCGCCCCTGCATGCATATCCTTCCACTGCACACTTAGTGCTCCCCCGACCCAGATCAGTAGCCACCACTACTGCTGTTTTGCCATGACTCTCCTGAAACCAGTTCCTTTTAATACAGGCAGGATGTGCATAGGGTTGCCAGGTGTCTGGGACTGACCCGGACAGTCTGTTATTTTTGACTCCTGTCTGGTAAAAAAAATTCAGAAAATACCGAACACCTAAAACGTCCGGTACTTTCTAGGGTTGCCAGGTGTCTGGCATTGACCCAGACAGTCCAGTATTTTCACCTCCTGTCTGGTAAAAAAAAAAATCAGAAAATAGCGGACACCTAAAATGTCGGGTATTTTCTGATTTTTTTCCCTGCCAGGAGGCGAAAATACTGGACACCTGGCAACTCAATGACACACTCAGCAACCGGGCCCTGCCCCCAGGTCCCCTGACCTCCGCTTACCTGGTTCCGATCAAGAAAACAAGATGGTTGCCAGCAAAAAGCCTAAAGACTTTTCTTAAAGGGACCATGCTGTTTTAATTTTTTGCTTAATAACTCTCTGGATTTTTTTTTTTCTCAACAACTTTGGTCTCCTTTTTTTTTCCTCGACAGAATTTTTTCCCCGCTGTTTTTTTTTTTGGGGGGGGGGGGAAGGTGTCGGTATTTTTGGTTAAACCATCTGGCAACCCTATAGTCGCCTCTGAACATCCAGCAGCGGCACCTCATGTCTGTTTCCTAGCCCAGCACACGTGCGTACTGCAGCTCTCACAGTGGCTAGGCTGGAGCTCTTGTATTTAACAGCTAGCACCTGTTGTCATTATTTTTTAACTGCCAGCTAAACCCCCCTTTCCAGCTCCTAATTTATTTTAAAACTTCCGTTCGGGGCTGAATTGCGCAGGCTTGGTCTCGGCCCAAATACGAACTTTTGGGGAAAGGTTGAGTCGTATCATGCTGGCAATATTACAGTTAGTCAGTCATGAGCAAAACCATTTCCCCAGGCACTCTCACCAGAAAAGCAGAACTCAAATAGCCCCGCTATCAGAAATGAGGAACTGCCAACTCGGCTTGTTTGGTAGATCTCACTGAAACGTAAAAAACAAACAGCAAACTGCTCTGAAGCGGAAAAGCTCAATGGCATGAAGTCAGCACTATTGCATGTGTGCGTTCGAATTTTCCAAGCATTTTTATGAAAGCGTACACATACAGTTGTATATGTCCAGGTTAGGGAGGGGCGTGTGTTAAGGTTGCATGAATCAAAGATGTCCCAGATGGCAACATTAATAATCACCGAAACAGCTGTGAAATTGTTTTGCTCGGAGAGTGATTGAGGTTTTAAGTGTCAGTGAGGTCAGACTAGCTAACCTTTGACATCTCTAGCTTCAGCCCTTTTTAGCATTGTTTAAGTTGCACTAAAAAGAGCAGAATAGCCGGCTCCCATATCCACCCCATTAGCAACGCCAGTGCAGCTTGTGGGTTACACCGCCCCAGAGGTCTATCTCAAGACTATTGCCAGGTTGGCCCGGGGAGCTAATCCACTTAACATTCCTTGAGATTATTCTTGTGCACCCAGGCTGGTAGACAAGGCAGCTAGAGCCCTTTAATAACAGCACCTGCGACACCCGCATACGGGCCGCTGCCAGGGAGGGGAATACGTGGTCCGGTTGCTGAGGTGCAAAGTGACCCGTTTCTCCAAGGGAGCTTGCTAGAGAGAGCCCTTCCTAGTTAGAGAGAAGTAGAAGGAGCCTAACGAAATGTTCTGTGGAGCATATCTCCTCTCTCGCAGGGCAGTGGTGTCAGGGGGACCCCAAGAGCAGAAGCAAGTGAGGTCCAGAGATGGGGTGAGCGGTCGGTTCCCTCTCTGACTTTGGGTTGCGATCCAGATGGTGCTCCGAGTAAGACTGGAAAACCGGCCAGACCGGGTCCGACCAGATGGTGACCTGGCGTCGCAGCTCCACTTGGCCTCAAGGCGCTTCAGGAGGAGCCAGGAGAAAGAGCAGAGAGGAGACACTAAAAAGATCAGGCCTGAATTTGGGAGCGTGGCGGCCGGGGGGATATGATAGAGGCTGTAGAAAGCAGCCTCTGGCAAACGAACAGATCCGCACACAAGGCAGACGCAGGTTTCCTAGTGGGGCCGCGTTTCACGCCGTGTTTGTTCTTATCTACCCCTCCAGAAGGACCAGGGTTTTAAATCACCAGGCTTGTTCTCCAAACCAGCGTAGGCACGGCATTCAGTTCTGCCCGGGCTGCACAGAACGATCAGGTGGACCAGGAAGGAAGTTGACTTCAGGTTCCCAAGTACGGAGTTTAGCTCTGGGCCCCGTTATACCAACCCATGTGGGGGGAGGCACTTGGGCTCAGAGAAAGGTTCTGGGCCAGTTCCTGCGGGAATGAAAATTGTGTAAAACTCTGTAGTGGTGAAACCGGCCCTGCGCCAAACCCGCTCCGGCTGGCCGCCGAAGCCTAGATCTGCACAAACGCCCCACGCTCAGCGGGCGCAATGTCACCGAGGCTCCTCCCCGAAAGGAGGCCGTGCTCTGTGTCCTGCAATGTCCGGCCCGGGCGCGTACTCGGGGTCACGCCAGGTGCACACGCTGGGCGTCCCCGCGCACAGAACTTTGGACCGCGTGAGAGGGTCGCGGCTCGCGCTAGTTCTCTTGAACAAGGCGTCCTGCATGCTGGACACAGCACAAGACCTAAGTGCAGCAAGAAGTTGCCATAGAAACTTCCTTTATATGGATCCCAGGGTAAATATTTGCTTAAAACTTACCTGAGGTGTTGGCAGGCTTGTTCCAAGTGCTGCAGGGACTCTGGTCTGAAATGCAGGGCAAGTTTCTCCCCTCAGGTCGGCTCCGCAGTGCAACCTGCCCAGGGAAGGCCCCGTGTCTGGGAGAATTTCACCACCCCCTTTGGGGGTAGGTGTTGCCAGTTAACAAAGGGAGCCGCCCTCCCCCTCGGGTGTGCAGCCTGGTCGTTTCCCCTCTAATTCCTCGCTTCGGCTTCCGGTGGGGGCTTGGGTCCTCTCTCACCCCAGTGCCTCCCCCTCTGCCTTGCCCGCTGCCCAGGATCCAGCTGCGCCGCCGGGGCGAGCACGTGAAGATCTGCTGCCGAGAACGCGGCTCTCACAGCTCCTGGCTTTAGAAACGCCGCGTTTCCATTGCAGCACATCGGTCCCTGTGGCGAGAGCCCGGCTGGACTGGGCGTTGGCGTGAGGGCAGACGCCGGGGCCCACCCCCCCACAGGGCTCTGCACATCACCCAGCTGGCGAGCTGGGCCTCAAACAGGCCTGGTTTGCCTGCTGCACAACCAACACCCGTGGGGGTTGCCTCCTGGTCCCCCCCGTCCCAGCCTCCCTCCCCCCGCAGGTAGGGCCGGCGGTGGGCGTGGGAGTGGCCCCTTTCAGCCCTGGAGCAGAGCGGAAGCCGGGTTGGTCTCTGCTGTGGGGCGTCTCTCCCCGTACTGGTGAAAGTGGCAGCCCCAAGCCCCACTCCTCGGCCAGCTCCATCGACGCCCCGGCCCCTTGGCCGGCCTTGGGAGCTCTCCGGGTCCCCCAGAGGCTGTTCAGCCGCCGCGCTCTGCGCCGCTCTCTGGGAAACCAAGCGAAGGCAGCTCCCCTCCAGGCTGAAACGCTGCCGGAGGCTGCTCCAGACAAGGCTGTTCCCTCCACCCGGACGTGTCTCTGGGCCTCCCGGCTCGCCCGGAACACGGACGGGAACAGCCTGCGGGCGAGAAGACGAGTCCGGGAAATGCGGGTGCATTTGTGTTCCGCGCCGTGGGCTTGGGGCGTGGTGCGGGCCCTTTCTGAGCTGGAAAGGAGGAGCTTTTCTACAGTGGTCTTGAGACGGGGCCGTTCTCTGCTGTCCGGCATGGAGACAGGCTGCCTTAGTCCGAGTGTGGGCAAGGCAGCCAGACTCCCCCTCCCCCAGCTGCTCTGTGGGATCCCCTGTCCACAGAAAGGCCGTTTGGCCTCCGTGGCCGCCCCGTCTTCACCTCCCTCCTGAAGCTGCCGTCCTGGGTGCCACGTGGCTTCTGTGAGCCTGTCCGGCCTGCTAGGCCATGCGCTCCTTTCACAGCTCTGCGTGGAAACCGCCGCCAGCGGAGCCCCAAGCAAGCACCCTCCGACGTCCCCGGCGCCTCTCAGCTCTGCGCACGCTGCATGCTCCGGTAACGTGGCAGCCCCAGACGAGACGCCCTGGGGGTCCTGCATGCTACGATCTCCGTGGCGGCGGTCGGAGAGCGGCTTTCAGATACACGTACAACTCTTCTAGCTCCATTGCCCAGACCTGTGTGAAACCACGTGACGGCCTGCAGTGATCTCCCACCGGCATATGGCTGACCCTGCACAAACGGGCACGGTGCTGCGGCGGGGCTTGGGTTACACCAGTCTCTGAATGACGATACTGAGTAGCCTGGGAGCCGTATGCCATTGAGATTAGTTACAACCAGGCCTGCAGATGTTGCTGGCATTTCAGGTCGTGTGGGCCTAGCGTGCCTGTCTGGTAGAGTGTAGTGGGAGGGATGTCTGGTCCTTAACCCCAGGGAAGCCCAGAGTCGGGAAAGATGGGCCCTTCTGATCGTCTCGCTTTTCTTTTTAGGCTCTGCCCATTGTAAACTGTGTTATAGCTTTGGCCTTCACAACGTCCCCTGGCAAGGAGTTCCACAGGTTGATTGTGTGCTGCATGAAGAAAAACGCCTTTTTTGTTTGTTTGTTTGTTTGTTTGTTTTATTTTAAACCTGCTGCCTATGAACTGTATTGTGTGATTCCTAGTTTTGTGTTATAGGAAGATGTAAATAACTTTTCCTTATTTCCTTTCTTCACACTAGTCACGATTTGAAAGACCTCTATCATATCCTCCCTCGTTACTCGTCTCTTTTCCAAGCTAAAACGTCCCGTCGGGAAGCTGTTCCATTGCCCTAATGTATAGTGCTTGGGTATCAGCTGGAGCTGGCTTGACATTCACATTTGGTTTTCTGAAGGGCAGGGCTTGTTGGCCTGGGCGGGACCTACCTGAAACTCTCAGCTGGAGCCTGGGTTCTCCTGGGGCAACTTCACCCTTTATCATAATGGCACCTGGGCCACCGAGGCAGGTCTGGCCCCAGGGACGTCGTGCTCCTGGTCACTGCTGCCTCGCGCGTGTCCTGATGCCCAGGAAAATCTTGGTCCTCGTGAAAGCTCCTGGCTGTGGACCACGCTGTATTGGGCAGCCAGCTGGCCAGACCAGACCCCTTTCTGGCCCGTTCCAATGTATTTCAGCCCCTCCTCCCACACTCTCCCCTCTCGTCTGGTTTTTGCTTCAGTGCTGGTTTCAGAGACCGTGAGACATGCTGCTAAGCCGCACCCCCCTCCTGGGGTACAGGCCAAGCTCTTGGGCCAACCGTGAAACTGCAGCCGCCTGGAAATGCCCATCAAGTGCCGCGCCTCATCGTCCCCATCCCTCGCCTCGCTGGCGGGGCACGTTCATGCCTCAGCCCTGCTGTGCTGAGAGCCCGGCCTTCCCAGAGCAAGCTCGTGTGGCGAAGGCGCCCACGCACGCCCTGGGCCAGTTCCTGCCGCGCTCTTCCCACGGCTGCTCTCTCTCCACGGCCCCTCGCATGCTGGCTGGCTGGTCCTTCCACGCTGGGGGCAGGAGAGGCCGGCAGCCGGAAAACCCAGCCGTGAATCTTGCTCGTGTGGAAGCCGCTGAGGAATCAGGCGTCTCCCCCAGCGGCACCACCCGGAGTGGAAATCTGGGTGAGCCCCGGCTTTGGGGCGGACGGGCGATGGCTCCGGCTGCGTTCTGGTCACGGGCTTGTTCAGTAAAAGCCATGGACAGGTCGCAGGCAGCGAACAAAAATCCAAGGCCCACGATCTGTCCATGGCTTGTCCTGTATGCAGCTACATACGGCTTGGGAGCTCTGGGCTGGGGCAGTTCTCCGGGACAGCCAGCGCCGTGGGGGAGGGAGTGTTGGTGGGGTTGGGGGAGTGGGCGGCAGCCGGTGTAGCTGGCCCGGGGACTGCCCCTGCTATTCAGGCAGCCCTGCAGACAGCCGCACCGGCCACTTTTGAGACTCGAGCCGCACCTTCAGGTGCCCATGACGCATGGGGCTGGATTTGATTGGGCAGATCCGACAAGCTGGTCACCGCGACAGTCCAGGCCAGGCTCCCCTGGGGCTGGCTGCTCAAAGTGTTTTCCAAGCAAAACTCTGCAAGAAAAGAAACGAGTTTGGGGGGGTCCCACATTTTCCTGCCTGTGCAATTTGGGGTGAAACTTCCATTCCAAGGCGAGTCGAATCAGCACAAACAGCCCGGGGGCTGCGGGATTTCCCTCCCCTGACTTTCTTGCCCATCCTGCCGGCTTCTCCCCTCTGCTGCTGCAGGTCAGTGGGCTCCGGGCAGGTCAGCGTGAAGGATGGAAAAGACTAGTCGACGACCCGCTACGCATTGGCTTAGCAGATAGTATTGTGACTAAGCAGCTAGTTCAGAGCTCCTCAACCAGTGGGACGAGTCCCCTTAGGGGGACTTGAGAAATCTGGGGGGGACGTCAATACAACTGACATTTGGAGAAAACCGAATTTTTGTGTTAAGTTTGACAGCGCTTGATTATTTTTGTACTTTTTACACCCAAAAATTTCATCGCCTGCCCGGCTACGATTAAGTTGTTTCAACAAATGTGTTGCAATGGTAGAAAAAAATTGTGTGTCTGAAAACTGTAGGTCCTGGGGGTACTTATAATTTTTTTAAAGAGGTAATTTATAAAAAAAGACTGAGAAACAGTGGCCTAGTCGCTATCCACCCCCCTTGGCTGCCTCCATGAGATAAAGTCTATGAGACAGAGGCAGCAAAGGGGGTGGGGAAGGGGTACTTCAAAGCGGCTTTTCAAAGGGGCACAGCTGATCCTGGATCGGCTGTGTGGCAGCTGCCCCTTTAAAATGCCACCTCCGCGCCTTTCAAAGGGGCAGCCGTGGGACCCAGGATAGGCTGGGGAGTCCCAGGCATTTCCCCAGAACCCGGGAACAACTGGGGAGTCCCCAGCTGACCCCGTGTTCCATGTGGCACTTCCCTGGAACCCGCAGCCAGCTGCGTTTTAAAGGGGCAGCCGCCGCACAGCCGATCCGCGTAGGAGCATGCAGCGTAGCATGGAGCCTGTGAGTCCCCCACTGGGCCCCGGGATCCATGGCTTTGAAATGCACAAGAACCCCTGCAGCCCAGAGTCGGCGGGACTGCCTGCTGGCCCCGGGCTGTACGCGGCGTTCCGCATTCCTCCTTCGCAATGTACAAGAGCCCCAGCGGGAGGAACGCGGACGTGCCCATCGACTAGTCGCCAGGAAGTCCATCGGCTAATCGACCAGTCAATGAACCGCCCTTTAACATCCTTAGCCAGCGCAGTTCTCCTGCTTTTCACCAGGGGGGAGGGGGCCCTGGACCTGGGTCTCTGAGCCAGCCGGGCATTTGTCGCCGGACAGTCTGAGTCTGATGGAGAATCAGTTGGTATGAAGAAATCGCTGGCAGGCTCCCGGCAGCCCTGAACGCCTCAGCCCGGGTGCAGGGACGTAACGGGCTGCGCTTTGTTTTCCTTCACTCTCCACGCGGGGCCCTGGCCCCTTCGCAGGGGACGCTGTTCGGGACGGAGTCGCTTTCCTCCGCAGCCTTCGTCCTTGCCCAGCTCTAGCGCGCAGCCCGCTGTCGGTTGGGTTGTCCCCTGCCTGCCTTGCCCTACCACCGGTAGCCCGGCTCTTCCAGGGGCCTGAGGACCCGCGCAGGGTAAAAGGAGCCATTGCCGGCGGCCTGCTCCCGCGCCCTAGGCACCCATGCCCTGGTCTCTGCACAAGCGTGTGGGTGCGAGTGGGTTCCTCCTCACAGGCCTCTCTCCTCCCTGCTCGCACGCGCCCTGGTGCACAGCCCCTCCGCACGGCTCTGCATTTCACCCTGGTGCTGGGACGCCTCGGCCAGTGCTCGTCACCAGCGTGACCCGTGTTACTGCACCTTAGACACAATCATCCGAAGTACTGGCCATGGCAGCCTCACGTGCGCCGGTTCTGACACGTGAACACGTGCAGAAGCCTGGGCCGTGTGAACCGTGAGAGTCTCGCTCTGCGCCCCGGCGGGCGCGAAGCAGCTGACCACTAGGGTATCGCTGAGAGCTGGAGCGTTCCCACGTGTCCGATCATTTGGGACCATTTCTCCAGCGCAGTCCATGGCGGCACCTCGCGGCGCGTCGTCCTGTGTCCCCTTGGCTCTGAGCGCACTGGGGTCTGACTGCCTCAGTGACCTGGTGCCAAACCGCGGCACCGCAGCAGGGGCTGGGCCCACGTTTGTCTCTGGTTTGAATCTGACTGATTAACGGGGAGGCCAACTTGCATGAATCGATCCTTGTCGTTAAACGCCGTCGCCAGTGAACTGAGCGGCTGGCCCTGCTTGACGAGTGGTGTAATTCAGGCGTGTGCGAGTCACACTGCCATTGGGCTTTGTCGGCCAGGAAGCTTTTTGGCATGGGTTCATACACGTGCACACACACACACACACACCCCTGCGTGTGCACACACACACACACACATTCCTGCGTGCATGCACACACCCACACATACACACCCCTGTGTGCGCACACGCACACATACACACACACACCCTTGCATGTGCACACACACACATTCCTGCGTGCGCACACACACACACTCCTGCGTGCACGCACACACACACGCACACATACCCTTGCGTGCACGCACACACAGACACACCCCTGCATGCACACACACCCCTGCGTGCACGTGCGCGCACATACACATACACACGCACACATACCCTTGCGTGCACGCACACACAGACACACCCCTGCATGTACACACACCCCTGCGTGCACGTGCGCGCACATACACATACACACAGACTTAGATTGTAAGCTCTTTGGGGATGGACCCTCTTTGTGTTGGGTTTTACAGCCCCAGGGTCCTGGCTCTCCCCTGGAGCTATCTGCCGCTCCTGAGAAACAGCCCCCCCAGCTCGCTAACCCGTCTAAACCCAGGTGCACGTGGGCACCCTGGTGCGGGGGGGGGGCAGAGGGAACGTGTAGCTGTTGGGCGTGAGCCTCAGCCTGTTCGTGTCTCTCCTGCGCCGTCTCACACGGGGGCCTCTCGTCTCTTCCAGCGTCCATGTATTCGGAAATCCAGAGGGAGCGGCCTGAGGTCAGGAATTTCATGGCTCACCCGGACTACATCGATGGAAACCCGGATCTCATCAAGCCTAAGAAGCTCCTCAACCCCGTCAAAGCCTCGAGGAGCCACCAGGAGCTGCACCGCGAGCTGCTGATGAACCACAAAAGGTGAGGCCCCGCCGCCCGCGCCGCCTCAGCTGCCTGTGCACTGGGCCGGCGGAGAGACGGCGGAGTCGGGGTCCGGGCAGCTCAGGGCCGACTCGGCGGAGAGACGCAGGGTTGGGGGGTTGATGAGCGTGGTAAATCTCTTTACCCTTTTGGCCAAAGAGCAAAAGGCGGGAAACCGGCTCCAGCGTGTCTCTGCCGCGCTGTGGACCAGCTTGCAAAAGCTCCGCTCTGCCGCTGGGAGAAGCCAGGGGCGCCTAAAGGCCGGGCCTGCTTTTCAGAGCTGCCGAGCGCTCACCAGCCGCTCCAGGAGTCTTGTCTCCTGTCCCCAGATGTCCCTCCCTCCCGCCTTACGCCCCCGCCCAGGCCAGGCCCTGCCCTTCCGTGTCTGGAAGCCGGAGGGGGGAGGTTCTGTGCTGCCTCCAGAGCTCAGGCTAGTGGACTGCTCTGTGGATTGACGGAGCACAACGTACATAACCTAAGAACGGCCGTGCTGGGTCAGACCAAAGGTCCATCTAGCCACCAGGTGCCCCAGAGAGGGTGGACCGAAGACAATGATCAAGCGATTTGTCTCCTGCCTCTTCTCCAGCCTCTGACAGACAGAGGCCAAGGACACCATTTTAACCCCTGGCTAATAGCCTTTTATGGACCTAACCTCCATGAAATTATCCAGCTTCTCTTTAAACTCTATTATAGTCCTAGCCTTCACAGCCTCCTCTGGCAAGGAGTTCCGCAGGTTGACTACACGCTGTGTGAAGAAGAACTTTCTTTTATTAGTTTTAAACCTGCTACCCATTAATTTCATTTGGTGTCCTCTAGTTCTTCTATTATGGGAACTAATAAATAACTTTTCTTTATCGGCCCTCTCCACACCACTCATGATTTTATAGACCTCTATCATATCCCCCCTCAGTCTCCTCTTTTCCCGGCTCCTGCGTGGCGGGAAAGCGCTGAGCCCTCGTGCAGACGGCAGCCAGGTCAGAGCGTTACCTGCGCCCGCGGCCTGGCTCTCCGCTGTCGATCCGGTGCCAGCCATGTAAAGCTGGAGCATGGAGAGAGGGACGCAGGCCCAGCAGCACCGAGCACCGTGCGGGTTCCCAACACAGCCCTGTGCACAAGGGGCCAATTCCCCCGCTCTCGGTGGGACGTTTCCACGTTGTCTGCACTGTCGGCACATCCTGGATGTGGGCTAGACCCGGCCAGTGCAGGGCGTGACGTGGCCTGGACGGGGATTGTGCCTCATGCCGGGAGCCGCGCTGAGAACGCCCTTTGTGCAGGGAGCACCACCCCACAGCTGCGCATTGCCACCGGAGCCCCGTGCAGGCTGCCGGCTGTTACTTCCCCTTAGCCCGCTAGATGGCCCCACCAAGCCGCCTCTCGGAGACCCCAGCGCCCCTTCCTCCGTGGCTCACGTCACTAGCTTGAGGGGGAGCTGAGTTAGTCTGTACAGGATAAACTGAACCAACAACCAATGGTCTGGTAGCACTTCAGAGACTAACAAAACGTGTCATAGAATCATAGAATCATAGAATAATAGGACTGGAAGGGACCTCGAGAGGTCATCGAGTCCAGCCCCCCGCCCTCAAGGCAGGACCAAGCTCCATCTACACCATCCCTGACAGATGTCTATCTAACCTGTTCTTAAATATCTCCAGAGAGGGAGATTCCACCACTTCCCTTGGCAATTTATTCCAATATTTGACCACCCTGACAGGTAGGAATTTTTTCCTAATGTCCAATCTAAACCTCCCCTGCTGCACTTTAAGCCCATTACTCCTTGTCCTGTCCTCAGAAACCAAGAGGAACAAATTTTCTCCTTCCTCCTTGTGACACCCTTTTAGATATTTGAAAACCGCTATCATGTCCCCCCTTAATTTTCTTTTTTCCAAACTAAACAAGCCCAGTTCATGAAGCCTGGCTTCATAGGTCATGTTCTCTAAACCTTTAATCATTCTTGTCGCTCTTCTCTGTACCCTTTCCAATTTCTCCACATCTTTCTTGAAATGTGGCGCCCAGAACTGGACACAGTACTCCAGCTGAGGCCTAACTAGTGCAGAGTAGAACGGCAGAATGACTTCACGAGTTTTGCTTACAACACACCTGTTGATACAACCTAGAATCATATTTTCTTTTTTTGCAACAGCATCACACTGTTGACTCATATTCAACTTGTGGTCCACTATGACCCCTAGATCCCTTTCTGCCATGCTCCTTCCTAGACAGTCGCTTCCCATCTTGTATGTATGGAACTGATTGTTCCTTCCTAAGTGGAGCACTTTGCATTTCTCTTTATTAAACCTCATCCTGTTTACCTCTGACCATTTCTCTAACTTGCTAAGGTCATTTTGAATTATGTCCCTATCCTCCAAAGAAGTCGCAACCCCACCCAGTTTGGTGTCATCTGCAAACTTAATAAGCGTACTCTCTATCCCAATATCTACATCATTGATGAAGATATTGAACAGTACGGGTCCCAAAACAGACCCTTGAGGAACTCCACTTGTTATCCCTTTCTAGCAGGATTTAGCACTGTTAAAAACAACTCTCTGACTACGGTTATCCAGCCAATTATGCACCCACCTTATCGTGGCCCTATCTAAGTTTATATTTTGCCTAGTGTCGATGGGATCAAACGTCACTGGTCCCCTTCCACGCCCCCCGCGGGGCGTCTCAGTGCTGGAGAGTGGCCAAGAAACCCTAGTTCCCGAGGCGCACATGGCGTCCCACCGAGCGACTGCGCAGGCCGGGGGCGGAGCCAGTAGGCCCTGCAATGGCACCTCCCATGCGGTCCAGCAGGGGGCGGGTCACGCTGAGGGGGGGGATGGGCTGGAGCGGGGGGAGGCTGGGGCCTGCCACAGGGCGGGCTGGCCTGGGGGCAGGGGGCTGGGGACCATGGGCCACCGGGGAGCGCGCAAAGCTCAGTGGGGAGCTGGCGGGAAGACCTGGCTGGACCAGGAGATGGGAAGTGGGGGGGAGGCGAAAGCTCTGGCAAGGAGCCAGGGTGGGAGAACTGGTCCAAGGGGGAAGGGAAGTCGGAGAAGCCAGGAGGGGCGAGGAAAAGACTGAGACTGGAGGAAGAGCAGCGCAGGGGCCTGGCCTGGGAGCCGGGGAGGGGAGGGGAGGAGATAAGGGGCCAGGAGGGAGGAACTGGGAGTGTCTGGGCAGAGACACGAGCTGGGGGAAGAGGCCTGTGGAGGGCACAGCCACCGCCATGGGGAGTTGGGCGGGAAGAGACCCCATGGGGTCTGGGACAGCTGGGAGGGGATGGGGCAGGAGTGAAACCCACCAGCAAAGTATGTGTGTCTGAGAGAGAATTAGTGAAAGAAAGAGAAAGTGAGAGAGAGAAAGCAAGAGAAAGAGACAGAAAGAGAGCGAGAGAGCGAGAGTGCGCAAGAGAGAGAGTGAAAGTGAGAGAGAGAGAGCAAGTGAGAGCAAGACAGCATGAGCAAGAGAGAGAGAGCAGACGTGAGTGAAAGACAGTGTGTGTGAGAGACAGAGAGAGAGCGAGAGAGACAGAGAATGTGAGACAGCGCGCACGAGAGGGAGAGAGAGAGGGAGAGCAAAAGAGAGAGAGAGAGAGCACAAGAGAGAGTGAGGGCAAGAGAGCAAGAGAGTGAGAGTGCAAGCGAGAGTCAGAGAGAGAGAACGAGAGAGAGCATGTGAGAGAGAGCGCACACAAGCGAGAGAGAGAGCACAAGCAAGAGCAAGAGGGTGCATGAGAGAGAGTGCAAGTGAGAGCAAGAGAGCGAGAAAGAGACAGCGAGAGAGAGAGCGTGAGAGAAAGCACAAGTGAGAGAAAGAGAGAAAGAGCAAGAGAGAGAGAAAGAGCAAGAGAGAGAGTGCAAGCGAGAGCTAGAGAGTGTGTGTGAGAGAGAGACAGAGAGTGAGAGAATGCAAGTAAGAGCAAGAGAGTGTGAGAGAGAGCTAAAGAGAGAGAGGGCAAGAGAACGAGTGAGGGAGAGCGCAAGCAAGAGAGAGAGAATGAGAGAGAGAGTGAGAAAGAGAGAGAGAGAGCGAAAGAGAGAACGCAAATGTGAGCAAGTGAATGCGAGAGAGGAAAAAGTGCGAGCGAGAAAGAGATTCTGTGAGAGAGAGAGTGCAAGCGAGAGCGGGAGAGCGCGCAAGCAAAAGAGAGCGAGAAAGAGGGAACAAGCGAGAGAGAGAAAAGAGAGCAAGCGCGAGAAAAAGAAAGAAAGCGCAAGCGAGAGCAGAGAGAGAGAGCGCGCATGAGAGAGCGCGAGCGAGCGAGCACACTCCTGCTAGCAGCTGGGGCTCAAATGGCGGGGGGGGGAGGGTGGATCTCAAGGCCCTAGCTAGGGATGTGAAGGGTTAACCGTTAAGCCTTGCAATTAGCGTCGCCCTTTGCGGGTGAGGCTTACCAGTTCAGGTTAACCAGTGGGGGCTGGAGCAGCCCCATGGGGCGCACGGCAGGAAGGGGCGCTCCAGCCTGGCCAAGGCACCCCCGTTCTGAGAGGGAGGAGGCCACTCCAGCCCGGCCATGGCAGGCGGGGAGGCCACTCCTCACCCCCACCCTGTGTAGTGGGTTAACTGGTTACGGTCGTTGCATCGGCTGACAGAATGCTGAACCAGCGAAGGGATCCAGTGGGATTTTCCACCCCTCGTCCTCACCCCACTGATGCTCCCGGAGCGTCAGTACGATGCCCCGCGATGGTAGCTCTGTCGCCTTTGCTGTTTGCCCCCAAAGCGCTGTGAACAGGCCCTGGCGGTGCTCAGACAAGGCCCCGGGCCGGGAAGTGCCAGAAGGCTGCCTGTGACCCGTCCCCCGGTGCATGGAGCGAGGCGCTGGGCCGGAGGAGACTCCGTCGTGTGAGCGTGTCGCGCAACGTGCTCCGGGTGCACATGCCGCTTTAGTGGGGCATTTCCTGGCTTCCGGGTGCTTGGCTTTGCCACCCTACTGCTACTGTGATGGGTTTGGGCGTGTTCGCTAGCTAGGGATCCGCTAAGAGGAGGAACTCGGGAGCTGGGGTCTCCGAGGTCCCTGGGCCGGGGGAAGAAGGTGGGAGATGTTTTGCAATATCTGAATCTAGCTCAGTTTGGGTCTGGGGCATCCTTCTGGAGCAGGGGCCTTTTATTATGGCGAAAAGGCCCAAACGCTCCGTGCCAGGCAGGAGGGTCAGATCACTTGGGTAGCCTCCCTCGGGTTGCCAGGAGTCCGGTATTGAACTGGACAGTTCGGTATTTTCGCCTTTTGTCTGGTAAAAAATATTCAGAAAATACAGGACCCCTAAAATGTCCCGGACTTCCTGATTTTTTTTCCCGGCCAGGAGGCGAAAATCCCGGCTATCCAGCTCAATACGGAGACAGCCCAGCAACCCGAGTGCTTACTGGGGAGCTGTCCGGCCCGGCGTAGGGAGGCAAGATGGTCTGGTGCTGCCGGCAGCCTGTTAGCGCCAAAAAAGCCTCACACGCGGTTCTTAAAGGGGTCACGGTGATTTGCTGGTTTGGTTGGTTTTTTTTGTTTTTTGCTTAACTCCTCTCGGGGGCCTTTTTTTTTTTTTCTTGCTGTCTCAACAAACTTTTTCCTGTTGTGGTTCTGTTGTTGTTGTTGTTGTTCAGTATTTTTTCTGAAACCATCTGGCAACCCTCTTGGTAGCTGACAGCAGGGCCAGAAAGCGAGTGCAGGGCGGCTGGCGTGCAGGGAGCAGACACGCTGCCCCAGGCTGAGAGGGGAAGGGCTGGGCCGATTGTGCCGCACGCTCCCTCTGCTGGCAGAAAAAACGCAGCCCCACAGGGCTGCACCTCACCCATTTGCCGAATGGGCCAGAAATGATTTTCCAGGCCACTCCAGACGCCTCCCCCTCACCGAACGTGCTGGTGGCAAAGGACCGGGGGCGCCAGGCCAGGCGGGCGTTCTGTGCCCGTGCTGCCCAGCCCCCCACCTTGCCCACCCCAGGGTGCACAGCTGCCTGGTACCATCCCCATGAAGGCATTAACGGCAGAAACGAACCTCCTGCTCCCAGCCAACGAACGCCAGTGACCCTGCCAAATCCGCTCTGTCCTGCCACCGTCGCGGGGAGCAGGCACGGCACAAGCCCCACCTCAGTTTGGCACCAGGCCGTGCCCCATTACTCGGCTGGGGGGCTGGACCATTTGGAACCGGACCCACTGAAACTCTGGGCTCCTGCCGCTGACTGCAGTGGGCTTCGGCGCGGGTCGTTCCTGCTCCCCTTTGGGTCTGAGCGCTGGCTCCCAGCTCCTGCCCCAGCAGGCTCGGCCGGCCCCGGAGCCAGGAGACGCTGGGCCGGCGGCAGGCGGCTCCTGCTCAGCGTGCTCTGTGCTCTGTTCCCAGAGGCCTGGGCGTGGAGAGCAAGCCGGAGCTCCAGCGCGTGCTCGAGCACCGGCGGCGAAACCAGCTGCTCCGGCAGAGGAAGGAAGAAGAGGAGGCCAAGAAGCTGCGGTCGCCGTTCGAACAGGAGCTCCTGAAGCGGCAGCAGCGGCTGGATCAGGTAGCAGCTGGGTTTTGTCACTCCCGGTGTTGGGTTAAATGCTGGGGAGCTGGACGGTGCTTACAACAGCGCCACGCCCAGAGGTTGGGTTTGCTGTCTGGGAGCGCGAGGCCAGGGCCTCGTCCCTCCCCGGCACCCAGTGGCCGAGTGGTGGCCGGCCGGGCATTCTGCCCCTGGTGGGCAGCCTCTAGCCAAACGCCTCCTGGAGGCAGGCGAGGTTGCGCTGCGTGACAGCAGCCCGGGAACAGTCGACCTAACGTTTTCTTCGACAGAAAATGGATCGAAACCAAAATCTTCCCTGAGAAAGCTGAGGGTTGGGCCACACGTTGCTGGGAAGGTTTCTCGGATCCAGGAGCGAGAGAGGGACAGCCCCACCCATCTACCCCAGAGTAGCCATTAACCCTCAGTGAGCGCGGTTACCTGCGCCATGCGGAGCCAGCTTCCAGTCCTTGCTCTGCCTGGTGCAGCCTCCCACGTCCCCAGGGCGCGCCTAACCCCGCGCTGTTGGCTAGGCTCTCTCTGGCTCTCAAGTCCTGGGTGAGAGTTTTGGGAAGGACTCTGCTTGTTCTGCTGCAGAACGAAACCCAATCGCAGCCCCTCAAAATGTGTCCCAAACAGTCCCCTTGCATGCCAGCCCCCCAGCACTCCGTCCACGCAGGGAGCAGCCCCTCCCTCCAGAAATCGCCCCGCTGAAGCCAATGAGTCTAATAGCAAAATAAGATGCTACTCTGCACGAGAGCGCTACAGAACCCGGCCAACGAGTAACGTAGAAAACCTACAACGATGTAGGGAACGGAGGCTCCTGTTTTCTCTAGCACACAGTAACCGTCGCTGTTCTTTAATCTAGCTGGAGCGAGAACACGAGAAGGAGGAGGAACATGCACCAGAATTTATTAAAGTGAAAGAGAACTTGCGAAGAACATCGGTGCCCGCCGGGGACGAGAAAGCAGCGTAGCGTCGGCCCGCGCGCAGTGCAGGAGCATGGCACTAGGCGCTAATCCCTACACGCTGGCATCTCTGCATGTGGCGGCCCTCGCCAGCCGTGTCCGCGGGGCCGCTCACTGTTACTAACGCTTGCGCCAGTAGAAACGCAGGAGGGGGCGTTCCCGGGCAGGGCAGGGTGTTTCCGGGGCGAAGGGGCAGTCTGTACCAGTAGAGGTGGAGGCGGGGGGGCATGCTCCCAGCGGTGGGTTCGTGCTAACATCCATCCCTATCCCCTCCCCTGCGAGACTGCCTGCGCTCGAGACAGAGGCGTTTGCTGAGGCAAAATCTCAGAGCGGGGGGCTGCCGGTCCTGATACCCACAGCACAGCAGCTGCGGCGTGGGGGGGTCCTGGAAACATCCGTAAAAGGATGATCCTGTGTGGTGCGGGGAAGGGCGGCAGTGAGGAGCCGGGGCCAGCTGGGCTAGCGATAGGATGGCCCCTGTAGCGGGGCTGTGTCCACGCAGGGCTCCCCTGCTCAGCCTCTGGGGGACACGCGGTCCCGCTTCTGCATGTTCCTACAAACCAGCCGTGCAGAGCAAGACGGGGCGGCACTGAGTCTCCACGGGAAACCTCTTAGCAACCCAGGCCGCAGCTCCAGAGCTGGAGGCACGTTGGGCCCACGTTCGACAGGCCGCACGCTGGCGTCTGGCATTGGTGGACCCAGCCTGCACCCCGGGCAGGCAGCGGGCCCCTTGGCCCGGAGACGCTCCTATGCAGAGGTCGGTGGGGCAGGCATGGACTCGTCTCTCCAGGTTGCTGGGGGTGTTATTTACCAGCCCTGAGAAGGGTGTTCCCGGCACGGCGCGTGAGAGCTGCTGTCGGTGGGGGGAGCAGTATAAAGCCCCCCAAACCTGCTCCGCTTAGGGTGCGGCAGCGTTGAGACCGGGAGGGGCGCTGGGGCCCGAGCAGCAGCTGTGGCTCACTGCATAATACCTGCTCATGCTGCTGCCCCCGTGGAGGCCTGGGAAGGGGAAAGGGGCCGTGCCCACTGGCCAGCCCACCTGGGCGCCATTTGCAGTCAGCGCTCCCCCACCCCCCAGCTCCAGACCCCCCCCAATACCTGGGGGGACGCTCAGATCTGGAGGGCAATTCCCTGACTCAGGCCCATCTTGGCGGGGGCTCACGCCCGTGTCTCCGACGTGACGGGAGAACAGCCGGGCCTGTTGGCGGCTCCGGACGCCGACGGCCGGATGGCGGAAGTGGCCCGTGGGGAGGGAGCAAGCTCCATGGTCGGAGCCCCAGTGGGGTCCTATGCAAGGCGGTGAACCCTGGGGCTCCAGCCCATCTCTCGGAAAACATTCGATCAGCCCCCCCGCCGCACACTGTCCCTGAGAAGTTGCTGTCTCCAGAGACTGTTGTTTGTTCTGGCTGCAGGAGGTCACAGCCGAACCCCAGCAGGGGGCTGAGCTGTGACCCCGCGTGCCAGGGTCCTGGACTGGAAGCCCTTAGCTGCACCCAGTTAACAGGCTCGGACTTGCTCCACCTCACACCGCTTGTATCTGTAACTGCCACCATGCAGATTTGAACCTGGGACCTTAGCAGCGGTGCCTCCCCAGTGTGGGCTAGAAAACCAGCCGGCTCCCAGCCGCTGCCGCAGCGTCTCTTGTTCTTATCTGCTGCTGTGGTCTGGGTGCCCCGCATGGGCCAGTGACCCACACGAGGGCCTTTTGGCAGCAGAGACGATGCAAATGAAGTGCTCATTAGCATTTGGCGCGCTGTCATTTGCATATCTCTGCCGATGCGTTTTGCAGAAGAGGTTTTTGCCCCAAAACAAGCCGTGTCAAGGGCTTTTTTTGCGCAAAACCCTTTTGCGCAAGGTCCTGGTGCCGCAAGAAAGGCGGTTTGCAGCTCTTGTGCAAAAGGGGGCCTGGCGACACTGCTTCTTTGGGCGCAAAAACCTCTTCCGCAAAACGCACGCGCTGCCCGGAGCCACTCACCACACCATGATGCTGGACAGTCCCACAGCTAGAGGAACGCTCGCAAATAACAGTCCCTCCTTTGCCATCCATGTGCGGAATGCATTTTGGTATGTGCACCAACGCCTGTGCGGGTGTGCACCACCGATAGACACACAGGCTGCCAGCTGTCAGAGCTCTGCTAATCAGGTGGGCGGCACCTGAATCTCTCCTGGGCGGCCGCCTGAGTGCTCAGCTTACAGGGAACACTGCTCACAAATCAGTCGCCTGGTTCCCCGCTGTGCAAAGGGATTCCCTCCGCTCTAGTCCCTGCATTTGTCCCCGGCACAGGCCGGCAGACGGGCTCTCCAGGTCAGGGCTGCAGGCTGGCTCTGGGAGCTAGAAATGGCACTGAGCACGTAAAGGGTTACTAGCAGGTGTCAATCGCATCCTTTGCAGCACACAGCGCCTCTGGCCGGGCAGGGGTTAAAGCTGAACGTGTTTGGAAAGCCCTTTCACCGCAGACACCAGTTGTGTGTCACCTGCCGCTCTGCTCCGCCTGGACCTTGCGGGACACACGTTTCTAGTCCGTTGTGAGCCCTGGCTCCAATGGTTGGGGGTAAATACCGCGAGGAATGTTTCAGTCCAAAGAAAATAAAACCAATTGTCACTGAATTAAACCGCGGCGCGGTGCCAACAGTTCTGCCGGTGGGACAGCGCGGGGGCTTGTCAAACCTTTTGTGTTGGGTTTTTTGCCTTCTTTTGAATAAAAACCTAAACAGGGGCTAACCTGCCTGGCAGTAGCCCGTCTGCACGTGTCCATGGGTGAGTGTCATTCCCCAAACGCTGCCCAGTCCCAGGAGCGCTGAAACGCCTGTCGTGTGCGTCGGTTGCGCTACCTACTGCTCCGCATAGCAGCCGTGTGTGTGCGCATGCATTGCGCAGTGCTGGGCGACGTAACCATTGTGGTGCACGTTCTTGAATGCCCATGGCGCTGGAGAGCGATGCTCAGCCAATAACTCGCTTTCGTCCTTTCCACGCGGCACTGAAAAGGCTCCGCAGGTGAAGGCAGCCGGCAGCCAAACAAAGCGCTTGCCAAGCCCATCACTGCCGTCTGCCGATCGATGTGTCCGTTAGCGCTGCTGGGGCAGGCTCAGCACGAAAGCAGGTTCCTCTCCCTGGGCCCAGTCGTGCATTGCTCACTCGCCCAAAACTCCACTGCCCTGCTGGTCGGCACGCTGCCGGAGCCGGCACCATGGCTGGAGGGCCGGCCTGCCCCACCCTACCCCCGAGAGCAGAGCCCGCGCTGTTGGAAAGGGCCAACCCGCAAGCGTAGGGCCATGCGAGCGATTCTCCCGCCCGTGTCCCCCCAGCCAGGGCCGTATGCGGCTGTGGTGCTTGGGGGCCCCAGGCCTTCCACTTTGTAACCCCCAGTGCTGCTGTGCTGTGCAGCTTTGGGGCCGAGCCTGACGCCGGCGGCTTGCTCCCAGCGCAGCTCCCTCCCTCTGGCCTCCCCCAGCCTGCGTGCGCCTGGCAGAGGGACCCCCAGCACCTCTGTCTCTGAGTCTCCACAGAGCTGTCGCCTCGCCCTGCAGATTCACAAACACGGGCCCAGGGACTGCTTGAGGAATGGCTGACAACACAAACCCCTCTCAGAAATCCAGCAACACAAACCAGCGTCACCAGTCACAGCCGACTCTGCCTGGCACAGCTGGCCGCTCCGTCGCCGGGCCGGGCCACCCAGTGCTGCCCTTGAGTCCTCTGGCCATGGACACCGACCTGGGGGGATAACTCAGTGGGTTGAGCATGCTAGCCCCAGGGTTGTGAGTTCAATCCTTGAGGGGGTCATTTAGGGATCGGGGCAAATCTGTCAGGGATGGTGCTGGGTCCTGCTGGAGGCCAGGGGACTGGACTCTGACCTCTTAAGGGCCCCTCCGTGAGGTAGGTCTCGCTCCATACCCTGGACTCCAATAGGCACAGATGCCCACATGGCTTCTCCCTCTCCAGAGCCCTCAGGGTTCTTGCCGTTGTCTGAGCCACCTCTGCTGCTGTGCGCCCCAGAGAGCCGGCCCTGCGCCTCCTGCCCCCAGGCTTGCCGGGTGGCTGGCTCCCCCATGCACTAGTCTGGGGCATGGCCTGGAGATGTATTTCCAGGGCCTCTCACAGGAGACACAGGCCTCCACCTAGGACGGCGTGAGCCAGCTGCCCAGCATGTCTGAAGGGCATCGTGCCAGCATCTGTCTGCCCATACACGGGCCCTGGCAGCCTTCTGCAGCCCGGCAGACGACCCCTCCCCCACACCTCTTAGCTACAGACCAGGACCCCAGCGCACTGGGGGACGCTGCTTGCTGGGCCCACTGCCACACGCCTCCAGCACAGGGGACCGGGAAGGGGGACAGCTGCCCCTTCGTGCCCTGCTTCGGGCAGACAGGCTGTTTTAGCAGGGCTGGGCCAGGTTCACCAAGCGGCTCTGTGCAGGGTTTCTAGCGCATCTCTTGTGTCAAGGACCCCGCTGAACCCGCCATTCACAGAATCAGAGACGCCCGGGGCTGGCAGAGACCTCCGGAGTCATCGAGTCCAGCCCCCTGCCCAAGGCAGGACCAGCCCAACTCAATCAGCCCAGCCAGGGCTCTGTCAAGCTGGGACTTAAACACCCCTAGGGATGGAGATTCCAGCCCCTCCCCAGGGAACCCAGCCCAGCGCTTCCCCACCCGCCTAGGGAAATCGTTTTTCCTAATCTCCAACCTGGACCTCCCCCACTGCAACTTGAGCCCATTGCTCCTCACTCTGCCATCTGCCACCACTGAGAACAGCCTCTGTCCATCCTCTTTAGAACCCCCCTTCAGGAAGTTGAAGGCTGCTATCAAATCCCCCCTCACTCTTCGCTTCTGCAGACTAAACAGACCCAAGTCCCTCAGCCTCTCCTCATAGGTCATGTGCTCCAGCCCCCGAATCATTTTGGTCGCCCTCCGCTGGACCCTCTCCAATGCGCCCACATCCTTTCTGTAGTGGGGGGGGAGAGGGCCCAGAACTGGACACAATACTCCAGATGTGGCCTCACCAGAGCCGAATAAAGGGGAATGATGACATCTCTGGATCTGCTGGCAACGCTCCTCTTAATGCAACCTAATATGCCATTAGCCTGCTTGGCTACAAGCGCACACTGTTGACTCCTATCCAGCTTCTCATCCGCTGTCACCCCCAGGTCCTTTTCCGCCAGACTGCTGCTTAGCAGTTGGTCCCCAGCCTGTAATGCTGCATGGGATTTTTCCATTCTGCCCTTGTCCTTGGCTATGTCTACACAGCTTCCCTCTTTTGCAAACGCCTATGCAAATGAAACACGGATTAGCATATTGCTGCACTTCATTTGCTTAATTACTGAGGGGCCATTTTTGTGCAAGAGGTTTTTTTGGCAGAAAAAGGCGCCTTCTACATGGCGCCTTTTTGCACAAAACCCCCCTCTTGTGCAAGAGCCGTTCTTCCTGAAAAAATGAGGCAGGACGGCTCTTGCACAAGAATGGGGTTGTGTGCAAAAAGGCGCTGTGTAGATGGCGCCTTTTTGTGCAAAAACCTCTTGTGCAAAAATGGCGCCTAAGTAATTATGCAAATGAAGTGTGGCAATATGCTAATCCCTGCTTCCTTTGCATAGGCTTTGCAGAAGAGGGATGCCGTGTTGACGTAGCCCTTGTTGAATCTCATCAGCTTTCTTTTGGCCCCATATTTATCGATCTAGGTCCCTCTGGACCCTATCCCTGCCTCCTCCAGCGGATCTACCGCTCCCCCTAGCTTAGTATCATCTGCAGACTTGCTGAGGGTGCAATCCATCCCCTCGTCAATTAGTGAAGATGTGGAACAAAACCGGCCCTAGAACCGATCCTTGGGGCGCTCCGCTAGAAACCGACCATTACGCTGACATTGAGCCGTTGATCACGCCCCGTTGGGCCCGACCGTCTAGCCAGCTTTCCACCCACCTGACAGTCCCTGTAGCCAATCCATACGTCCGTAACGTGCTGGCAGGAATACTGTGGGAGAAGCTCTGCTAACGTCACGGTAGATCACATCCACATGCCCAGCGGAGGGGGGTAGGAAACAGGGTTCCTGTCCCAAGAAAATGGTCAAGACGTTGACGTTGATTCCCGCGCTGCACCGGACAACGCCAGAGACCTGCCCAAACGTCCCCTGAGGTGCGAGAGCAGAGGGGCCCGCCCAGCTAGCCAGGCGCTCTGGGGGAGCAGGGACCTCCCCAGGCTGGGCAGACCCAGGTTCCAGGCCCTGCTGGGATCCAGGCAGAAGGAGGGTGCCCCCTGTCCAGTTTGGTCCCAAAGGGCGCTGGAGGCTCCGGGCAGCCCCGAACCAGGGCAGATGGCAGGTTGGCGGTGCTGCAGCAGGCTGGCAGGCGCCCTGCAGGCCCCTGTGTGGCGTGAGGAGCAGTCGCGCTGGCGTGTCAGGCTCTTAGCTTCAGGGGCTGCTGGGGGGGGGGGTCCATGCACAGTGCTGCCCCCGCCCGCAGGCGCATCTGCCATTGGCTGGCACAGGGCAGGAGCTACTCCCAGGAAGCACCCAGGGCACCAGTGATGCAGCCACCCAGGAAAGCTACCCTGGCCCTGCCTTTCTGCCCACCCCCTGCAGCCAGTTCCCCCCAGTGCCTAGGCAGCACAGTCACTAGGCTGCCAGCCCTGATACTCCAGGCAGTGCGGTCAGGGGGTGAGGACCAGAGGGTGTTAAATGGGGGTGGGGTGCTGGGGGCTGGTAAGAGGGAGCAGGGAGGTAGATGGAGGTGGGGGTACTGGGGGATGGTAAGAGGGCGCAGGGGGGTGGATGGAGCTGGGGGCTGATGAGAGGGAGCAGGGGGGTGGATGGAGCTGGGGGCTGATAAGAGGGAGCAGGGGGGTGGATGGAGCTGGGGGCTGATGAGAGGGAGCAGGGGGGTGGATGGAGCTGGGGGCTGATGAGAGGGAGCAGGGGGGTGGATAGGGGCTGGGGTGCGTCCCCCTCTCGCCGCGGGGTCTCTAGCCGAGTGCTGCCGTCGAGGCGGCGGGCCCAGCAGACTGGAGACGAGCAGGGTGAGGTAACAGCTCCTGCAGCACAGTTGAGTTGAGGATGCTGCTTCTAGCTCGGCAGGCCCTGAGGGATCCTTGGGGCGGGCCATGAGGGCAGCACTCACGTTTGCCCGTCTGGGAGCCTCCAGAACAGGTGAAAGGCCGCGTCTGCCTTCCCCCGGCCTTTGTACCAAACAGGAACCCCCCGGAGGATGGACGCCCGCTGACCTAACGGTTTTAGGAAATCCGTGTCGGGGGGGAATCCCGTTCTGAGAACTAACGTGGCTCCTTGTTCTAAAGGGTTCTACAAAGCAGGCCCGGACCCTTATATCAGCAAATCGAAGCCTGGCTGGCGTTTGTACCCACGGTCCACAGTGCGAGCAGGCCCGGGCCTTTTTGTTCTTGCTCTTGTGTCACTCCGCTGCGCTAGCCATCGCGAGAGAACGCCCACAAGCACAGCGCCCGGTTTGGAAAGTCAAAAGGGAGCTTGCGCTACACAGCCAAGTCTTGTGAGCTCGCTCCTAAGGAGCCTGGGCCAGATGGAACAGTGTCTGATATTTCACCGTTAATAACCCCTCTCCTGCCGGGACGCAGGCGCTGGAATTTTGCCTTTTTTTCCAACCCCGCCATTATGCCAGCAGGCTTCTGCTGAAACTAGTGGCCCTCTCCCCAGGCGTACGCCCACACGAGGGATGTTCTTCTTTTCACTCGCTGCCAAGTTCTTTGGGCGCTGTGAAAAACAGATTTTTTTTTTCATTGTGCTGCAAAATGGCTTTGGGGCGTCGCCACATGATCCTGTTCCACAGCAGCGTAAGTGTTCCTCAGCATGAACACACTGACCATGAAACGGCCTCGCACAGGGGTTACCTTACCAGAGGAGGCTTTAGCCGAGAGCTCGGTTCTGCAGCCTGTGGCGTGCCTTCCACTCCCCAATAAATCTTAATGCCAACAGATCGCAGAGAAAATCCGACAACACAGCTAAACCAGCAGTGACTGCTTTTGTGTGCTGTTCTGCACTGAGCCGGGTGAAACGCAACGAAACCCAAACCTCTCCCGGCCTTGGGCTTTGCAACTGAGCTTCATCCCAAATACTGTCAAGCTGCATCTGGCCGAGCAGGCGCCAGCCCCCAAAAGCTGATACCCAAATGAATGTGCTAGTCTTCACGGTGCCACAGGACCCCTCATTGTGTTTACTAAAGCTCTGGCCACACGACAGCTTAAACTGACAGTCAGTCAGGAAAGCAGTTAATGTGTGCCAGGGCTTTCCTGGGCATCCATAACCCCGACCCCTCTGGGCATGCTGCAGCAGTTACGAATGCAAAACAATTCCCCGAGCCTCAGCATCTCCATTCCAAACTGAGCACTGCGCAGTGGGGGAATTAGCCACCACCCTGCGGATACGTCTACACTATGGGGCAAAGTCACATTAAGATACGCAACTTCAGTGATGTTAATTGCGTTGCTCGCTGATTCCCAATTTAATTTGTCCATGGAACCCCTAGGGTTGCCTCGTGATTTGTCGAGGAAAAGAAAAGACCTCCCACCGCTTTTCGTTGAGCAAAGAGAAAAAAAAAAGACCCGATGCAAAAAAACTCTGTCTCTTTAAGAGGGGGCAGAGAAGTGCCGGCTCCTCATAAACCCCTTACTTCCGCAGAACACCAACTGGGAAACACTGGCATAGCTGAAGTCGAAGTACCTCTCCTTGGCCTTTGGCGTGTCCACACCGCAGGAAGTCAACGGGGGCACACTTGCCCTTTGACGTTCCTTACTCCTCATGAAAGCAGGACTCCCGGCATCCACTGGCGAGCCCCTCAGTTCGAATTAGCCTGTCTTCACTAGACCTGCTAATTTGAACCCTGGAAGATCGACAGCGGCAGCTTCAATCTACTCTGTAGTGTAGACATACCCTAAGTGATGTAATTTATGCCAGGTTAAGTGCCCACATGAACAGAGCTATGTCGGCAGGAGAACTTCTCCGGCTGCCTTAGCTACTGCCGCTTGCGTAATTAAGCCGATGGGAGCTAAGCTCTGTGGGTTAGCCATAGCTTGGGGTTCACCTCCTTCCCAGGGACCCTAAGGCTGATCTTGGATCATCAGACAGATCACGTGAAGCTCATGGTTTTAACATGAAGCTAGAAGAGATGCTGAGCCATTCAAATTGCTAGAAGTCGACAAAAATGTTTGTCCGAACCACCATAAACCAAAGTCGTTCCACCCAGCTCTGGTTCTACTATGACACAATATAGTCTTGAGGGTTCTGCAGAGTAAAGCATTTTAAAAAGTCCATGAAATCTGTGTGTGTAATTATGCTGCATACCACGGCTTGATGGGATTTACTGTTATGAAAGTGATTGTGGGGTTAGAATTCCAGCACCCTGGCTTGAAGAGAACAGACCTCTGAGCTGTAGGAACCTTGCTGTTAGCCGTGGAGAATTCCACTCACCACCAAGCTCTTCTTCTCCAAGCCAAGAGAAAGCAGTGAAACAAAGACAGTGAACAGCCCCTCTTTGTTGGGCAGACATAGTGCTTTCAGTGAAGTGAAAAGACGTCTCCGAGGGAGAATGAGAGACCCTAGCTTCATTAAACCCGATTTAATTCAATCGCATCTGTCACCAAAAGATACTCACCTCCCGAAAGGCATTTTTAATAAGTGGAGTGAAACCTGACATCACGGGCTTACTGTCAGCCACAACCTGCCTTACTCTGAAGATGCTGGAGGGAGTGGCTTATGCACAGGAGAGCATTAAAAGGGTCTGAAAGTGTGAGGGGAAGAAAGAACACACCTTTGAAAATAAGGAGAAATGAAGCTAGTATTTGCTGTCTCCCTATTTGCCACATTGCTTACGCTCTTTGGTGCAACAGATTCAGGTAAGAAAGCAGGGACTTTTCTTTTGAACTTTTGCTTGACGTGTCTAAACTAGGACAACTGAAGTGCAGCTCCGCTCTTGAAAAATAGCTATGTACAAAGGAGAGTTTCTTGCTTAGCAGTTCTATTCCTTGTGTGTTTTCCTCAGCAGTTCTTAGGCTATATCTACACTGCAATGCTATTTCAGGATACCAGTGTATCCCGAAATAGCTATCCTGTGTCTTCACAGCAAGCCCATTATTTTGGGCTCGCTATTCCCACGTCCCTGTAAACCTCATTCCATGAGGAGTAAGGGACGTTTCAGAATAGCGGGTTATTTTGTAATCACATTATGAAATAAGATATTTCAAAATAAGATTGAAAAGAGACAGGCAATTTGCATAGCTCAAATTGCATAGCTTATTTCGAGCTATGGGGTAGTGTAGACACACCCGTATAGGAGTCAATGCTTCTTAGCCAGGCTGATAAGAGAAAGAGAGCTGCATGCTTTGCTTTTTTGTGTGCATCATCCACAGAAGTGTTCTCTACGTTTGAACTATGTGGTCATTCAGTTACACCCGTGCAAATCCACTGGCAGGAATGGTGCTACACACGTGTCAATGAGAACCTCATTGTAAGACACTAACGATGCATTTGTGTCACTGAAGGCCTGATGTGACCTGCAGAATCATTATCAGTGATGATGCCGTGTAAGAAGGAGAGAAGCCACCTTGACTTGTAACTCAGGCTGAGTTGGTCGTTATAAAAAAACACCTTTTTTGTTTGCACACTGAGCACGTTGGACAAGGAAATCGCTGAGACATGTTAATCATCGGCATTTTTCCGAGCAGAACCACACTTGTAGTAGTAGATCATGGTAAATATGGGCAGACACACGAATTCCCACGGTGGCACACTGTATTTAAATGCCACCACGCATCACCATGATCCGTCATGGTAGGGTGGATTTTGTTCTAAATGGCCTTGATTGATGGCAGTGTTACTCCAGCTGGTGGAACTCCACTGAAATCCTGGAGTAACGGAGAAATTCAGACACGGCCTGTCTCCTCACATGATGCAATTCTGTTTCCTTCCCTACCTAGCAGCCAACAGCTTTCAAGTGTTCTGCCGAACCACGCCCTTCAGCCACGGCCACCAGCCTTTCCAGAGAGCTGGCCAGGAACTCAGAGACTGCTCTCCGGGAATGTGACTGGGACAGGGCCCTACCTTCCCGCGGGGAGACCACAGATCAGAGCCCCGGGGAGTAACCCACTGAATTCACTAATGGCAAACCAAGTGGCTGTGCTATAAAAATACAGGGTCAGGGCTTTTAGAAAAGCGTGTGCTATTCGGTCCGTCGGGCACTAGCACCTATGCTCAGGGCTCAATAAACCGCGGCCAAAACCACTCGCCAGCCCTGCACTGCGCATGCAGAAACCGCCGGCGAACGGGGCGACCAGCTGAAATCTACTTGCCACGGGCGAGTAGATAAGTGGATGTGTCGAGGCCTGGCTATGCTTACACACCGGGGTGCTCAGGCTCTGTGTGGCAGTGTTGAGCTCCAGCCGAGAGCAGCTCCCCCCTCGGACAGAGAAGGCTAGCTCCAAGCAGGGTGCGGCGCAGCCAGCAAAAGACAAACGGTGGGCCCTGAGGAGCCGGTCAGACAGATCAGCTGGCATTTTCCTACCCTGACAGCCATGGGGCCCCCGGCCGGAGCGGGAAAGGAAGGGAACGCAAAGAACGACTGTAGCAGACTGAGGTCGAGCGGAGGGACAATCTTTTAGAGCAGGGGTCTCCAACCTTTTTAACCACAAGGTCACTTTTTCAACTGCAGCGCAATGTCAGATCCACCTCCAACCCAGATACCCTTGTCCCGTGTCTTCCCGCCCCTTCTCTGAGCCCCTGCCTCTGCTTCACGCTGCTCACTCCATCCCCCTTCCTCCCCCAGCCTCGCTCGCTTGCACTGGGGGAGGGGGTTGGGGTTGGGGTGCAGGCTCTGGTCTTGAGCCAAGGAGTTTGGAGTGTGGGAGGGTCTCCAGGCACAGCCCAGGACAGGGTATGGGGTCCAGGAGGGGTTTCAGGGTGCGAGCTCTGGGAAGGAGTTTGGGTGCAGAGGGAGTCACGTCTCGGGTAGGAGGTTGGGTGTAGGAGGAGGTTCAGGGCAGGGACAGTCAAAAACCTGAAATCACACACTTCACAGGCAGTAAAAGAAGGAACAACAACCCCCACGTGTGTGTTGGGTCGGGAGAGGAGACTGAAAGACAATTTGTGTTTGTGACAGACAGAGACAGAGATTTGCATTGCCAAGTTCCCTCCAGCCCTTCTCTCTGTGTGGAGTTGGGGTGCAGAAGTGGGGGGGAGGAGGAACACCCTGACATCAGTAGCCCCCCTCTCCTCCCTCCCACACCGTGCACTGCAAGCAGGAGGCTCCAGGGGGGCAGTTCCAAGGCAGGGGCAGGCGCAGCAGGACAGCGGGTGGAGGGACAACTGAATTGCCAGCGCTTGAGAGCTTCCCGGCCAAACCAGCCAGGATCCCCTGCCAGAGGCTCCAAGATCTCCCGGTAGATCCCGATCGACTGGTTGGTGACCCCTGGTTAGTGGCTGCTGTCTGTGAAACGCGAGGCGGGGGGGGAACTCGTCTTCGAAGGGGGTGTTTCTCCCGTATGGACGTGGAGCGCTTTTCTGTGTATGTGCTGGCCTGTGGCTGTGGGGCTTTCCCTTGCGAGTCCAGCGCTGCCTCGCTGACTTGTTCCTGCTAAAATAAACGTTTTCTTTCCTTTGCCCCCGGGCCGGTCTTTGTGGTGCAGGCCATGAGGAGGGGGTGCGCCAAAGGGCCCCGAAACGGGGGAGCCGGTTCCATTCTGTGGGGGTGCTGAGCCAGCGGGGAACGATTCCAGGGTGTGGCTGAGGAAGGACGTGGGGCAGGAAGGGCTGTTGGGATCAGCGGAGCGAGCAGGAAGCCAGCGTGCGTCCGTCATGCGGGTGGGCTGGCTACTGGTGTCAGGGCTGGGAGCCATCCCAGCCAGGGCTGAGCCCCGCACATGACAGAGCACGTGTAGTCAGACCCCCTCCCCCCCAGGGCTGGGTGATCCCCAGAACATCACGGTTGCTTACACTGCACGGAGAGAAACGGGGCTCGCAGAATCTTCCGTGGGGATAAGGCAAGTCACCGCGTGTGCTGTGAAGGCAGGAGTCATTCGCTGTCCCTAGCCACTGCAACGACACAGTCCTATGGCAGAGACAGAAGTGCCAGGCTCAGCGGCTCACGCTAGTCCTCTGGCCAGCTGGCCCCGACACGGGGAGGGGAGCGGGGCATGTCAGTGCCCAAAGGCCCGGCTCCCTGGTCCCCGAGGAGCCACAGGACTGCTCGCTGTTGTTAGTATAAAAAGAAGTGCTGCAAAGGCAGATCTTAGCAGGCGACTACAAATCCATCCCTAAGCGGGTCACGCTCTTTCATTCATAAAATCCCATTCACAACAACTGGTCCGCAATTCACGGGGTTACGTACTGTCCTATGAAAAGGGCGACGTGATCCTTCAGCCTTACACGTGTCCTGCTGGTGCCGACGGAGAGACGTAGCCAATGGGCATTTACCGTCCCTCTGCAAACCAACCCCCCCCCCCCCCCCCCCGCTTTCCGCTTGTCACTGGACTCGGCTGCTTTGAATGAAAAGTTTCACGGCACCAGGCACTGTGCAGAAAGGGGGTCTGGGCCTCTTTCTCGCGGGCCTGCTGCTGGCTAGGCATCGGCAGCCCTGTTGCGGTGTTTGTGCTGGGTGGTGTCCATGGGGCAGACGTGGACGAATGGGTGTTTGCACTGCACGCGTCACAACAGCTGCCGGCGCTTCATGGGAAGGTGCAGCTGTGTCCTAGGGTCGGCCAGGCTGCAGAAAAGCAGGAAACCGGCCAGGGAGCCCAAGAGGGGGGATGCAGAGGGCTGGAAGGAAGCTCTGGCTAGACAATCTTCAGGATCTCCGAGGCCGGGCGGAAGCAAAGGCGAGGCAAGCACCAGGGCAGTGTGGCGTTAGCCCTCAGAATAAACTCGCTCTCCCAGTCAGCAGTGGTGCTGCGCAGGCAACACAGCAAAACGCCTGACGACGATGAACACTCTGTTACCAGCACTGCTAGTCATAGAACCTAGGGCTGGAAGAGACCTCAGGAGGCATCTAGTCCAGCCCCCTGCCCCAGGCAGGACCAATCCCAGCTAGTGCACAGCAGAGCCCAGCACACGTTCCAAGTGGGTTTCCAGGAGGATCTCGATCCGCGGTCGCTGTAGGCTGACGGCTCTGTCGTGCGCAGGAGAGGTCCCTGTTCCTGTCTTCCCTGGCTCGCCATTAACATGTGACACTGCCTTGTCCCTTGCCAGCCTTCCTGAAGAAATCAGATGCTCTGGAGTTCTTGGGCAAAAGCCGCAAGCGCCGGGATGCGGACAGAGGCTGTGCTGGGGGGCGGTGCGCCTCTGAAGAAGACAACGATGTTCTGGACGATACCAGCTTTGGGGTAAGTAGAAGGCACGTGGAGGGCTTGGAACACGTTACCATAGGAATGTGGGACAATTTCATTCATTCTATTGAGTGTCACAACAGTTCTTCGTTTGCCTGAAAAACAGCATCCGAGAACTGCAGGGGGTACGGGACCTTGAGAGAACATCGAGTCCAGCCCCTGTGCTGTGGCAGGACCAAGAAAACCTACACCGTCCCTGACCGTTGTGTGTCCAACCTGGGGTTTTGCAGTGTAGACACACCCTATAACAACCTTAGTTTAAGACCGCGAGGCATCCTGGTACGTTGTCTAATCCACAATGATGAAATTCACCCTGGGGCAAAACTTGAGGTTTACTTAAGCTTCCAGGCCAACAGCAGTGTCCAAGTCCTTTTACAAGCTCTCTAACTTCACCCCGAGTGGATCACTTTCTTCTCTGCTCCAATGCACCATACTCCAAATGGGATTCAATATTCACTCCCAAGAGAAAGCACAGAGTATTTGTTCTACTGTGGGAAAGGGATCTCTAGTGACTAGTGTACGAGGAAGGGCAACGGATGTGGCAACGGTCCCTATGGAAAAATATTTGGGGTGGGGGAGCAGCCAGAGCAATGCAAAGTCAGCCAGATTTTGGTTTGTTTGCCCTGTATCACACAGGCTGGCACATGTATTAGAGCAACGTAACCAAAGTCTCTTGTTTGTTTCCCAAGGAAGAGTTCCTGCATTTTTATCTCTTCCGGAGTCTGTTACAGCGTCTCCGCTACTCTGGGAAGTATCAGGTATCCGCAAATCTCTATCTCAAGACAAATTTTAAAGACTGAAATGGGGGTTTTGCGTTTCTCCCAACGAGTCTGAGCTATGACCGATTGGAGGCAGGGCTGTGGCAGACATGTGGGTCCCAGGATAGCAAAGACACAAGGGGTGCATCTAGACTGGCAAGATTTTGCCACTGGGGGAAGGGATGCGACACACAGGCAGGGGGATGGGGTCGGGGCGGGACTGGCATATGAATGCCAGGACCTTTGTCCTCGCTGTATTTGTTTTGTATCTGTTACACACAGGGAAGTGTCGGGGGAGTGTGGGGCACTGAGGGTTAGGGCTGTAATAGTGGAGTCGATTAACCGATAAAAAACTGAGTGGCTAATGCTGTAGACAACACACATTTCCCCTGCCCTTGCCAGTAAAGTTTTTAGCAGGCTGGCCAGCAGCCCGGCTCTGTCCTGGCTTGCACCGAGTCTGGGACTTACCCCAGCTGCAGCTCTGCATTGAAAGTGTTTTAGGAGCCGGGTGGACAAGCAGCCCGGCTCAGTTCCGGCTCGCGCTGGGTCCGGGAGCTCAGCCTCCCCACGCCCCCCCGAACAGGGGCTACTCCCACCCCACACTGCTGTAGCAGAGGCAGCAGCGCACGGGAACAGGCAGCCGGTACACAAGAGGAGCTGGACTCCCCTCACGGGCCAGCTCCCGCCTGGCAGCCCACGCTGCTCCCTCTGATACAGAGGCAGCAGTGCAGAGTGGCAGGGGCTCCTCGGAAATGAGGCTGGAGCACATGGGCTGCCAGCCCCGCCCCTGGGGACTACAGAATCGTCCAGTAACCGATACGAATCCATGAGGTTAATCGACTGTTCAATTAACTGATATTTCTCATCCCTAGTCAGGGTTGCAGCAGGGGACAAGGAGTAATTATGGGAGGGGGAGGGAAACTGGAAGGCAGAGACAATAGGGCTTGTGGGACATAGGCAGGGTAACAGGAATGAGCAGGAGGTCGGACAACTGCCTGCCTGTGATGTGAGCGAGGGGCGAGGCGAAAGGCTGCGTCACTGACTGTCTGTCCTCCCTGCCGCATGCTTTCAGACTCAGTCCCACCCAAGGACAGCGCCGCCGCCTGAGCCCACCATGACGTCGCAGGTACGTTGCTGTTTGGCTGTTGGGTCCTGGTGTTGCTCTCAGCCAGACGCGCTCTCTGGAGCCCAGCGCCGAGAGGCCTTTGATGAAGAAGGGGAATCCAACGCGGGCAGGTTCTACCGACTCGCCAGGCCAGGGCAGAGCGACGAAGCTCTGGGCAAACTGCTGGCAAATCTCATACGCCGATGCACATGGGCCATTTGAACCGGAGAGAGTCGTCAGCCTTCAAAACTACCCTTGCTAGCTTTGCTACAGCTGTGCAGATGAGTTACATCTGTGCAGGGGCGGCCCGTGAGCCTAGGCAAACTAGGCAGTTGCTTAGGGCACCGCAGGCCCGGGCGCCCGATGATGACGTCACGGCCATTGACGGCTGTGTAGGTGGGGGTGCCGATTGCACCTCCCGCCTAGGGCGCCAGCTGCCGCAGCCGGCCTCAGGCCGCTCCTGCATCTGTGTCAGCAAGGCCCCTGAAAGGTCCCCTCAGTCAGCACAGGGAAAGTTGGCAGTTCAGAAGTAACAATCTGTGTACAAAAGGCTCAGCGGGGTAGTCGTTTGAGTCTGTAACTTTAAAAACAACTTTTAAAAACACAACAAGTAGACCTGTGGCACCTTAGGCCATGTCGACGCTAAGGAAGTATTTTGAATTACTAAACTTGACTTAATAACCCCCAATTTAACAAATTCAAACAGCGTATCCACACTGCAGGGAAGCCTCAAAATTAGTCCGAGGCAGGTGCCGTTAATGTCGATGTGCTACCTTGGACATAGAGCCCCAAGAAGCACTGGGGAGTAATTATTTCAAATTACTCTGGGGAGTCGTTAGTTCGAAATAGCGGCACTCAAGCATCCACATGACGGCTATTTTGAAAGAACTATTTTCGAATTAGCGTTACTCCTGATGAAAAGCAGGAGTATTGATTTTGAATTCCATGACTCGTTATTTCAAAATAACGGGGTAGGTAGGCTATGTCTAGACTGCAAGCCTCTTTCGAAAGAGGCTCTTTCGAAAGATACTTTCGAAAGAGCCTCTTTCGAAAGAGAGCGTCTAGACTGCACATTGAACTTTCGAAAAAGCGGCTTGCTTTTTCGAAAGAAAGCATCCAGTGAGTCTGGATGCTCTCTTTCGAAGAAGCCCTATTTACATTGAAGAACGCCTTCTTTCGAAAGAGGAACTTTCGAAAGAAGGCATTCTTCCTCGTGAAATGAGGTTTACCGCCATCGAAAGAAAAGCCGCGTTCTTTTGATTTAATTTCGAAAGAACGCGGCTTGAGTCTGGATGCAGGTGAGGTTTTTTCGAAAAAAGGCTACTTTTTTCGAAAAACCCCCTGAGTCTGGACACAGCCCTAGTGTGGATGTTCCGCTTATAAGTTCGACCTTGGGAGAGTTATTTCAAAATAACTCCCTAGTGTAGACCAAGGCTGAGAGACTAACAACACATATGTGTATCGTATCATCAGCTTTCATTCGCAAAACCCACTTCTCCAGATGAAATGATCTTGAGTGAAAAAAAAGGGGGGAAACCTCAGAATAAGAAGGGAAGAGAAGAAAGAAAAACAATCTGTCCATTTCAGTCCTGGTGCTAATGAAATGAGAAGCAGAGCGTCCACACGACCCAACATGTTATTTTGACATAATGGGCTTGTTATTTCAAAATCTGCCCTCCTGCTTTTCTCAGGGAATAATGCTTATTTCGAAATAGCAGCAACGGAGCATCCACACTACCACTATTTCGAAATAGCTCCTCCCCAGAGTCATTCAAACTAATCACTCCCCAGTGCTTCCAGGGGCTCTCAGTCGAGGTAGCATCCACAATAACGATGCCCGGCTTGGATTACTGTTGAGACTCCCCCGCAGTAGAGACACGCTATTTGGACTTTGTTCTTTTGTGAGTTATTTTGAAATCATTTCCTAGTGTAGACGTGCCCTGAGGTGCCACAGAACAACTTGTGGGTTTTTTTTCAAGTTGTTTTTATAATCTGTGTACCCCAGGCAAGGTTAGCAAGTTTTACACATCCCTGGGTTATTAATTACAATCTCCCTCTTGCACCAGGCCACGAGACTTGTTACCACTACTGCTTGTGATCACCATCGCTGCGGTGGGCGGAGGGGCTGTATTCCTTTCTTTCTCCATTTCTCCAGCCCACATAATTGTCCTATTCACCTCTAACTTCTGGGCTACATCTAGACTGACATGATTTTCCGCAAATGCTTTTAACGGAAAAGTTTTCCGTTAAAAGCATTTGAGGAAAAGAGCATCTAGATTGGCCCTTAGAGTGTGGAGGCTAAATAAGGATGTTTACTGGGTATAGTTTGATGTGTGATGTTGACAGTTTGTGTTTTGAAAGCGATAAAGCTTTAGCTTTTTGAACCAAAGTGTCTGCAGTTATTAGATAATTATTGTCTAGCTCTATAATTTTCTGCAACTGTGAAAATTTAAATTGACAAAAAAAAAATTAACACCCTAATTTTGTGTGAGGGTCCACCGACATAATTATCTATCTGTGTTCCGCTAGTCATCTACAGTACCCAGGGTGGTCAGATACACCCCCCTACCACAAAGACTAAATTTCACACTGCTTGGTTTAACTCTCAGGCCAAATATCCTACTCTTCAGAAAATGTGGGTTTCTATTTATTTCATTAATTTGCAGGAGTCTTCACCATCATCTGTTACACCTGACAACTCATCTCTTTGATTGAAGTGAAGCTGGATTCAGTGGATGAAGTCACTGGTGAATGCCCAGCTGTGGTCAGAAGAAGCCCAAGGAAAAGTCAATAATTGCTCTTCCACAAGTAGAAGAAAAAGTAACAGAAACTGGCTATTTGGAAGTTGTCTGTATTAACTCTGATTAATAAAAGCATGCAAACAACAACAAAATGCATCGCTCTCTGACTCAGATAATATAGGCAACCCCTGCACTTACAACCTAATTGGTTCCTGGTCTGTGTGCCCTTTTCCTTCTTTCCAGCGCTTCTAAAGATCATTTGTGAGCGGGTTCACATTTACAGCACTGCCAGCAATTTTAGAAAAAAGACTATTTTTCTCATTTCTATTTCACACTTCCTTGTGGGAATCATGAAAAATAAATAAATGTGTTTCTTAAAAGCTATTTCGTATCTTTTTCTTCGTTGTAAGAAGAAACATGCTTTTATGACTCAAGATCATCTCATCTGAAGAAGTGAGTTTTGCCTACCAAAGTTGATGATAATATATAAATATTTATTTTTGTTAGTCTCTAGGCCCTGATATACACTAGGGTGTTATTTTGAAATAATCAGAAGTTGCAACCAGCCCCAGGAATCTGCTACTTGGACGCCTACAGGCAGAAGGTAACATTGAAGTTTAGTTCTCGGCGTCTTGTTCTGATTGTAACAATTGCAAGAAAGATTGTAGGTGTATATGTTGGTGCCAAAAAAGACATTATGGTCCTCCCACCCCCAGAAAAAGACAGCCTCCAAAAGATCAGGTTCATGTACAAGCTTACTCTGTATTTTGTTTGCTTGCTTTTGTTTATTGCTGCCCAAATATGGTGGAATTAGACCAACACAGCACTTAAATTCAAAATGGTGTGGTTCTTAATGATACCCGAGACCATATGTATAGTTGGTTTTTTTTGTTGTTATTATTATAGACAGTATTTGGTCCTGCCATGAGGGCAGGGGACTGGACTCGATGACCTCCTGAGGACCCTTCCAGGCCTAGTGTTCTATGATTATTGTGACGGATAAGGAGTTCCAATTCTGTTACACCATAGTTTTGAGAAGATATAAGTGTGGTGGGTTTTTAAAATGACTATTTTTAAAATTAGTTTTTAATTTAAATATATTCAAGACGTAAAGTGAATTCAAAATTGCTGCCATTACTAATCACTCGTATTTCTGACATTAGACGTGGAGTTTTGTGAAATGTGAAACACTGTCTGGTATTGTAATAGTTGTTTTCAGGAGCGATGAACCATGCAGTATCCCTGCTCCCCACTCCGATACACAGCCAAAAGGGTTTGGTCTCACTTACAGTAATTTGAAATAAACACAACAATTCATGGGTAGAGTTTTTAAAAAGATGATTACAAATCATCACTTTTAATGGAAAAAAGGGATTTGTTTTGCTGGTCTGTTATGCATTCACATACTGAAAAAAACTTTAGTCCAGTAATTTGCAAAACTCAGCGATGCATACGCCGGACTGATGCTCGTGAGAGGAGAAAAGCAACAGTAGCAGCCACACCGACAGAGCTAGGACAATTCTTTCCCTTCTCAAATGAAGAAAGAGATTTTCCCAGGAACTGAGCAAACTATGTCAAGGGCACCACTGCTTTCAGGAAATCATTAGTTAAGTTTTCAGACTCCCCTCAGAGGCCAAGGCAGATGAAAAGAAAAGGAAGGACCTAGGCAAAATGTCCTCATTTCTGCAGAGAAACTTTTGACATTTTTATCATGAAAAGTGTAAGTTTTCATTTTCACTTAAAAGATTTAAACAAGAGAAAGCGCCTGCCCAGCTCCTGGCCTGCCCGTTTTTAGTGAGGTGTCCAACAATGCTTGGCCGCTAGGACCTGTGTGAGGGGAAGAACTCTGAAGACTGAACACCGATTTCCTTAGAGCAGTGGTCCCCAACCTTTCAGGGCTGCCGGGCGTTCGGGAGCGGGTCTGCTCATGCGCTGGGCATTTGGGGGCGGGGCTGTGCATGCACCGCGCGCCCGGGGCAGGGGCCGCCCATGCGCCATGCGCCATGCGCCCAGGGCCAGCACCACGCATGTGCCATGCGCCCGGGGCAGGGGCAGCCCATGCACTGTTGCCCGCGTCCGGCACTGTGCATGCACCACGCGCCGGGGGTGGAGCCGGCCCAGATCATTCGGCGGGCGCCCATAAATGCCCCGGCGGGCGCCATGGCGCCGTGGGCACCACGTTGGGGACCACTGCCTTAGAGTGTCTTCCCAGGCAAGGGGCTTTTCACCCGTGCACACCATAAAAGTAGCAAACCCTTTGGTACTGCGCTGTTTTGCCTTCATCTGAAGTGAATCATTGACAGCGAGGGACAAAGCAAATAGGAACTGTTCGGTTCCCAAAGTGACCTTTAGCCCCACACAGATCTTTGCCCTGCTGCAGTCAGTAATGGTTCTCTGCTGAATCCCAGAGCGAGCCATGCAGCTCAAACGCCCACTCTTGTGAAGCAGACACTTAGCCCCCGGCATTTCCTGTTGCTGCCCTTCCCAGCTCGCACTCCCTGGGGTAACGCAGCTCTCAGGTGGGGGCACTCTAGAGGCCCTTCCGTGAAGCTGTTGTCCAGCTTCGGTCCAGACTTTGCCTCAGCTGCACGCATAACAGCAGGAGGGGGGCTCTGAAAGAGCGTCCGGCCTTCCTGCTCTCACTAACCGTGCCCCTCATTTCCTAGCAACGCCAGACCCCAGCAGCTCCACCACACGGATACCACACCTGGCTGCCCGGGATGGAGGTGACTGCAAGACAGAGCCTGTGTGGGGAGAATACTCAGCCACCTAGCCCAGGAGGGGGGTGACAATGCTCCAATACTCCCTTTCCCTCACAGGCGCCACACTGGCCCTGCCTGCAGCACTCTTGGCTCCCAGCGCCGTCCTATGCTAGGGCACCAGACACCCCGAGGGCAACACATGCCAGCCACGTAGGTGGGTGGGGAGAGAGTGCAAGCAAGGCTGCCCCGGGGGGGGGTGGTATGGGAAAGTGTGATGGGAAGGCGCAGAGATGGAGAGGCCATGGGGGCCGCACACAGGGGTGCAGGCCTCTTCCGCTGCAGTGCAGAGCTGGCGACCGGAATACTCCCTCCTGGCCCTCAGATCTGTGAAATGTGGGAAGTGGGAGATACGAGTCAGTGCGCCCTTGTAGCCAAGCAGCCTAATGGCATATTAGGGTGCATTAGGAGGAGCATTGTCAGCAGATCCAGGGAAGTGATTATTCCCATTTGGCACTGGAGAGGCCACATCTGGGCTGTGTCTAGACTGGCCACTTTTTCTGGAAAAGCACCCTCTTTTCCGGAAAAACTTGCCAGCTGTCTACACTGGCTGCTTGAATTTCCACAAAAGCACTGACGATCTCATGTAAGATTGTCAGTGCTTTTGCGGAAATACTATGCTGCTCCCGTTCGGGCAAAAGTCTTTTTCTGAAAAACTTTTGCGCAAAAGGGCCAGTGTAGACAGCTGAGATTTGTTTTCCGCAAAAAAGCCCCGATTGCGAAAATGGCGATCGGGGCTTTTTTGCGGAAAAGCGCGTCTAGATTGGCACGGACGCTTTTCCACAAAAAGTGCTTTTGCAGAAAAGCGTCCTGCCAATCTAGATGCGCTTTTCCGAAAATGCTCTTAACGGAAAAGTTTTCCGTTAAAAGCATTTTCAGAAAATCATGCCAGTGTAGACGTAGCCCTGGAGTATTGCATCCAGTTCTGGGCCCCCCACTATAGAAAGGCTGTGGACACACTGGAGAGGGTCCAGTGGAGGGCGACCAGAATGATGAGGGGGCTGGAGCACATGACCTATGAGGAGAGGCTGAGGGATTTGGGTTTATTTAGTTTGCAGAAGAGAAGAGTGAGGGGGGATTTGATAGCAGCCTTCAATTCCCTGAAGGGAGGTTCCAAAACACTTACCCATTACAAAGATAGCTTCCCCAATTATCACCTCTAATATCATTAGCTCACAGACATTTACCTCCCCCCTCGTTCCCCCCCTGTTCTGAAATGTGATTTGTCCTTTTCATGTGTGTTCATTTTTTTGATTGTGTCCTTTGGTATATATGGTCATGCCAATTTTCTTCCACTATTTGCTCTGAGGAAGTGGGTCTGGCCCAGGAAAGCTCATCACCTAATAAACCATCTCGTTAGTCTTTAAAGTGCTGCATAGTCCTGTCCTTTGTTTCAGCTACACCAGACTAACAGGGCTGCTCTCAGTGGTGACGGATAGCAGAACAAGGAGCAATGGGCTCAAGTGGCAGTGGAGGAGGGCTAGGGGGACATCAGGAAAACCGATTTCCCCAGCGGTGGTGAAGCGCTGGGCTGTGTTCCCGAGGGAGGGGTGGTTTAAGTCCCGTTGGACAAAGCCCTGTGTGGGATGATTGAGTCGGGGTTGGTTCTGTTTGGGGCTCTAGGATCTTAGGACGGGAGGGGGGCATGTGGCGGGCCACTGGGGAAAGGGAATGTGTCTGGGGGGCCAGGGAGAGGGGAGGGTCGGACGCGGAGGGCGCTGGAGGCGGGCGGGGGACAGGGCAGGGGCAGGATCTTAGGACGGGAGGGGGGCATGTGGCGGGCCACTGGGGAAAGGGAATGTATCTGGGGGCCAGGGAGAGGCGAGGGTCGGACGCGGAGGGCGCTGGAGGCGGGCGGGGCACAGGGCAGGGGCAGGATCTTAGGACGGGAGGGGAGCATGTGGCGGGCCACTGGGGAAAGGGAATGTGTCTGGGGGGCCAGGGAGAGGTGAGGGTCGGACGCGGAGGGCGCTGGAGGCGGGCGGGGGACGGGGCAGGGGCAGGATCTTAGGACGGGAGGGGGGCATGTGGCGGGCCACTGGGGAAAGGGAATGTGTCTGGGGGCCAGGGAGAGGCGAGGGTCGGACGCGGAGGGCGCTGGAGGCGGGCGGGGGACGGGGCAGGGGCAGGATCTTAGGACGGGAGGGGGGCATGTGGCGGGCCACTGGGGAAAGGGAATGTGTCTGGGGGCCAGGGAGAGGCGAGGGTCGGACGCGGAGGGCGCTGGAGGCGGGCGGGGGACAGGGCAGGGGCAGGATCTTAGGACGGGGAGGGGGGCATGTGGCGGGCCACTGGGGAAAGGGAATGTGTCTGGGGGCCAGGGAGAGGCGAGGGTCGGACGCGGAGGGCGCTGGAGGCGGGCGGGGGACAGGGCAGGGGCAGGGGGCAGAGAGCCGGCTGTGCCCCCGGCCCGGCAAGGGGAGCGAGCCCTGGCCAAGGGGCTACGGCGCAGGCCGCTGCGGGGGCTCCCCGAAGGGCCGAGCGCTCCGCGGGGCCAGCCAAGCCCGGGCCCGCGAGGCTCGTGGAGTCACCTCGGGAGCTGCCGGCCCCGGCCCTCGGCCAGCGCCCCGCCCCGCCCCGCCCCGGCTCCGCTCGCTGCACCCGCCGCCAGGAGCCGCCCCCGTTCTCAGCTGCCGGGTTCATAAGCGGCCGCCCCCGGCGCACTAGCCTTTCCGCTCCGACTCCCGGCCGCGGGCACCTGGGGCTCGGGGTAAGCGGCTGCTCGGCGCCGGGCGGGCGAGGCAGCGTTTCGGGGCGCGCCTTGGATCTGCGAGCCGTGGCAGCGCGGGGCCCAGCGCCTGTGCGGGCTGAGCGGGGCGCGAGCGGCTCGGCGGGGGCGGGGTCGTTCCGAGAAGGAATTTTTAAGGTGACACGTAAGGGGACTCCCTTTCCATAACCCCTCGCCCACGTTGAGTCCTAATCCGAACTAACCACGGGCCCTAAAGATGGCCACTCTGGTGGGTTGTGTCTAGACTGGCCAGTTTTTCCGGAAAATCGGCTGCTTTTCTGGAAAAACTTGCCAGCTGTCTACACTGGCCGCTTGAATTTCCACAAAAGCACTGACTTCCTAGGGTAAGAAATCAGTGCTTCTTGTGGAAATACTATGCTGCTCGGCTACGTCTAGACTGGCATGATTTTCCGGAAATGCTATTAACGGAAAAGTTTTCCGTTAAAAGCATTTTCGGAAAAGAGCATCTAGATTGGCACGGACGCTTTTCCTGAAAAGCACGTTTTGCAGAAAAGCATCCATGGCCAATCTAGACGCGCTTTTTCGCAAAACAAATCTACACTGGCTCTTTTGCGCAAACGGGAGCAGCATAGTATTTCCGCAAAAAGCACTGATTTCTTACAGTAGGAAGTCAGTGCTTTTGCGGAAATTCAAGTGGCCAGTGTAGACAGCTGGCAAGTTTTTCCGGAAAAGCAGCTGATTTTCCGGAAAAACTGGCCAGTCTAGACACAGCCCTCCCGTTCAGGCAAAAGTCCCTTTTGCGCAAAGCTTTTGCGCAAAGCTTTTGCGCAAAAGGGCCAGTGTAGACAGCTCAGATTTGTTTTCCACAAAAAAGCCCCGATCGCCATTTTCGCAAAGCGCGTCTAGATTGGCACGGACGCTTTTCCGCAAAAAGTGCTTTTGCAGAAAAGCGTCTGTGCCAATCTAGACGCTCTTTTCCGAAAATGCTTTTAACGGAAAACTTTTCCATTAAAAGCATTTCCGGAAAATCATGCCAGTCTAGACGTAGCCTGGGGTGTAAACAGGCATGCAGAGCCACATATTCTATTAAATTGTCATGAACATTCACCCATCCAGAGGCAATGGCTGCTCCCCCCACCTTCGGGTCGGTGCTTGATGTCCGTGTCAAAAAACGCACAATATTCTGTTTGCAAATGCGGAGGGGGGAAAGCAAGTGCCTGGCCAGTACACACGGGGTTCTGCCAGGCTGAGCTGGTGTTTTCACAGCTCTGTTTGTCCCAAAAATACCCCCGTGTCAGACAAATCCAGCACTGAAGCATCAGTTCAGTGCAAGACCAGCTCAGGACTTGCAAGCAGCCAATGAAAATGCTGCTATAGGAGGCGCTTCCCCCTGGGGATTTTTTTTTTTTTTTTTTTTTTTTTTTTGAGGGCCAATAGGCTAATTGGTGCCACCTGTTCTCAGGGACGCCAGCAAACTCAGATGGCCCAGTGGAACAGGAGTGGCTATTTCCGGAGCTCCGTTAGCAGAGATGTGAATCCTGACCTCAAAGCCGAAAGGCGGACTGCCTCCTTCAGCGTGGAAAGGCTCACGGCCGTATTGGATGGAGGCGCTGACAACACCAGGACACGGCGGGCAATGGGTAAGTGGGCTTTAAAACATTCGGTGCTTTCTGGATGAGAGACTTCCAGGTCCCTGGTGTGTCTGCTGCATCTCTGCCGCGCTGCCTCTGGTACCCAGCGAGCCGCCTTCTCCTCAGATCCAGCAATACAAAATTAAACCAGAGACGCTGTGATTAGGGGCGTACAGCCAGAGCAGGGCTCAGGGCCAGGCTGCTCAGCTGATGTCAGTCAGTCTAACCACTGAAGCTACACAAACTTACACCAAACATGCTTGCCTCCACTTTCCTCCTCACAATCCCTGAGTGATTTGCCAGGGTGCAATAAATTAGGCAAAACCGATTAGTAAGGCTAGAATTTTGTCATGGGTATTTTTAGTAAAAGTCACAGATGGGTCATGGGCAATAAAGAAAAATTCACAGAAGCCAGTGACTTGTCCCTGGTGTTTACTAAAAATACCCACGATGAAATGGGAAGGGCCTAGACAGTGGTGGAGTGACTCTAGGGTCCCTCTGTCCTTGCGCAGTCCCCCAGCTGCTGTGGCAATACCCCTGCTGCCCCATGGTGGCTCAAAGTTTGGGTGCCCACTACCTCAGGCAGCAGGGATACCTCAGAGCTACCTGCCACTGTGAGAAGGGTGGGACCCTGCAGCTGAAGTCTGCAACCTCCCTGATAAAATCATAGTCTGACACAAAACACAGCGTAAAAAACCTTGGTCGCCCTTTAATAAAGCTAGAAAAGTAGGAAGAACAGTTAAAGCATTTGCATTGGAAAATATTAACCAAGGATTTTATTTTAACTACATCCCTGGTTCCCTTTGCCATTCGTGGAGAGAGTGGTTTGGAACATGAACCCTCCCTCCCCCATGTGAAGTATCGTTTATAGTTAACTTACTGGACTTGCTTTTGTTAATGCTCCTCTTTTCATGCCTGGGAACGGGAGCAGTGACGCCTCCCGCTGTAAGCCGCCACTAGAAAGCACACCCAGGAGTCTCAGGGCAGTTCGGTTTCATTTTAAAGAACAGCAGGCTGCAGGGAAATTGAGCTTCGGGGCTCACTTGAGCGATTGCTCACGGCCAACATCCCTGTCCTGCAGCTGCACAGCGGATAGTTTGCATCGTATATTGCAGATCAGCCCTGAGGCAGGAGCCTACAGTTCACAAATTAAACTATTGTGTAGCAAAATCATAATTCACAGCTGAGAGTTGGTTGCATGAATTTAAGGGAGAGCAACGGTCTCAAGTTGCAGGGGGGGAGGTCTAGGTTGGAGATTAGGAAAAACTATTTCCCTAGGCGGGTGGTGAAGCACTGGGCTGGGTTCCCTAAGGAGGGGGTGGAATCTCCATCCCTAGAGGTGTTTCAGTCCCGGCTTGACCAAGCCCTGGCTGGGGTGATTGAGTTGGGGCTGGTCCCCTGGGGCAGGGGGCTGGACTCGATGACTCCGGAGGTCTCTGCGAGCCCTAATCGGCTATGACCCTGTGAGAGGGTTGGAGCAAACAGCCGCTCAGCACAGAGCGGAGAGAGTCTAGTCAGAACGGCTGGTAGCTCTCTGAACGGCCAAAGGTCCTTGCTTCAGTGGCTTCTGTAGCGGCTCCAGGCCACTCACGTCTTTGAGCGGCTCCTCTCTGCGGTGCATGTAAAGCAGCCAGGACATGTTCATAACCCCAGGCTGTAGACGTACTTCACAGCGACCGTCCCGCTCAGAACGTTCCAAGCTCTCACAAAAGAGCGCACTCCACATCTCGTACACAAGATGGAGTGCAGCCCGTTGATTCAATTGCTTATTCTTTGGGGTTCAAACCTCTGTTCTCTCCCTGGGCCAGCTGGACACTGACTGTCCAACTCCCCGTCTGTGTGGTTCTCCTGCAGGCTGCACGTGGCCGCCCAACGAGCGCACGGCCGCGGCCGAGCTCAGCTGTGTGCTAAAGGTCACAGGTGGGCCGGGGTCTGCCAGGCTCCCAGCTGCAGGGCCCAGGGTCGGGGTCACTGGCAAGAGTCTGGGGTCAAGGCTGCCGGCCAGCCCTACAGGGTCAGGGATCTGGAGCTGCTGGCCCCAGGGAGTTGGGAACCTGGGCTCTGGGGCAACCCCAGGGGCCAGGGCAGCTGTGAGCTCTGTGGGTTGGAGCAGCCTGTCCTGCAGGCTCCAAGGGACAGGACCAGGGTGGCCTGCCCTGCATGCTCTGGGAGCGCGGGTGGCTTCCCAGCACCCCAGAGTCCAGGGCTTGGGCTCCCACCAGCCCCGCAAGCTCTGGGACAGCTGCACAGCAGAGGTCTGGGTCCAGGCGGCTGCCTGCCCAGGCACAGCAGGGGTCCGGGCAGCCAGCCTGACACAGCAAACCCCCGAAGGCCTGTAACTTGTAATGAGCCGGGAACCTCTGCCCTAAACTACAAGTGTGCCACTGATTTGGCTGGCCCTTCCCCCAGCTCTCTGTGTACCGTGCATCCCAGCATGCATTGCTCTGCGTGGCGCACGTGTCCCCGGGGCACTGCTCCGCTCCAGTACGGGACAGCGGCCGGGATGGTCCCAGATGCACTGATACAAAGAGCGAGGCAGCCTGGCAGATGGGGGCACAAACACGACCTGATCCGTGGCAGCCGCTTGCGTTCCCACGCCGCTCAGGGCTTGCTGAGAGACTGATCCTAGCGGGGCAGAGGCACCCCAGCTGCGTGACCCCAGAGCGAGCTCTTCTGTGCTGCTTTCCAGAGGCGGTTATCCACCGGGACCCGGTCTTTAGCAGAGAAAAGCAGTACTTCCAGAGCCAGAATGAGAGGTACGAGGCAGCAGTCAGGAAGGCTGTTCGCCTCAAGGAGAAGATGCTGCAAAGGGGCTGGACAGAAAACAGGCCTGAAACAAAGTACTTCTATAGGTAACGTTGCTAATGTGATTTTTCTTTTCAAAATACTGCCTGCATCACACCCTTCCCCCCCCTCCTCCCCCCCCCCCCCCCCCCCGTTGGTGAGAGGCTGGACTGTGCAGCTGATTGACAGGGGTTCACACACAAACAGGCTACAGCTTTTTACATGAGCACAGGGCCGGGAGAAGAGAAAAACATCAGCCTGAAGTTGCAAGGGAACACTCGAGAAGCAGCATGCAGCGGCTTCTGCAGAGTAATAAACTCGACTCAGCATGCTGCAGCTGCTTCCTCCCCTGCCCTTTCCCACACACCCTTCCCAGGAGAGCTGCCTGGAGGGACTCACCCCGGGCTGGATTAAGACATGCCATGGCCCTACGCTATATCAAGGTTAAGAGGCTCCAAGGCATAACCAAACAGATGTGTTATTCTAACGGAGAAGGCAAGAAGAGTAGAAATAATGACGCTTTATATTTGCATCTATACTGGTACATAGGCGAGGAGGCAACTCAAAACTAGCAATATTTAGAGATGTGAGCGCCTACTCGAGTAGTCGACTACCCAGTAAACTTAGGCTTATTGGGTAGAATGACAGAACACTAGCACAGGAAGGGATCTCGAGAGGTCATCAAGTCCAGTCCCCTGCCCTCATGGCAGGACCAAGCACGGTCTAGTTCATCCCTCACAGGTGTCTGTCTAACCTGCTCTTAAATATCTCCAGTGATGGAGATTTTACAACCTCCCTGGGCAACTTATTCTAGTTTTGAACCACCCTGATAGGAAGTTTTTCCTAAGGTCCAACCTAAACCTCCCTTGCTGCAATTTAAGTCCATTGCTTCTTGTCCTATCCTCAGAGGCCAAGGAGAACAATTTTTCTCCCTCCTCCCTGTGACACCCTTTTGGATACTTGAAACCTGCTATCGTGTCTCCTCTCAGTCTGCTCTTTTCCAAACTAAAGAGGTCCAATTCTTTCAATCTTCCTTCATAGCTCATATTTTCTAGATCTTTAATCATTCTTGTTGCTCTTCTCTGGACCTTCTCCAATTTCTCCATCTTTCTTGAAATGTGGCACCCAGAACTGGACACAGTACTCCGACTTACGCCTAACCAGCACAGAGCAGAGCGGAAGAACAACTCCTCCTGTCTTGCTCACCACACTCGACTACTCCCTTCCCACCCCTCTTGCTGCCTTTGCATGCAAAGGGGGGAAGTAGGAGCCAGAGATTAAAAGCTGGTTCCCCCCAGCACCGTCTCCGCAGGGGGGCAGAGCCGCAGTTGTCCTGGAGCGGACACAAGCTGAGACTGTTTAGTCGTGGCTCAGGCTGTCCCGGAAGCTAACCCTGCTGTTGCTCTGCAGATTAAATGTAGTAAGAGCCAGGCTACCTGCGTGTCCGGTTCCTATTATTGTTTACACTGTGAGCGCCCTCTCTTATCGACTAATCAAGTAGTCTACAAATTCCATCCACTACTCAATTAGCTGCTACTTAATATCCCTAGTAATATTTGTTGTAATGAGAAGCCCCCTCATTATCTGAGGCACTAAGCTCTAGCTTAGTTAGTCTGTGCAGAAGTCAGGCACTGCAGGTTTGCAACTCGTGATCTTTTTAAGCAATCCACAAGGACACGCAGAAACCCGTTCAGAATGCTGAGTGAAAGCGTGAGAGTGGGAAGCAAACACCGACCGAGCGCACTGACGGCCTGGGACAAGCAATGATAAAAGGTTCTGATGCCCAGAGCTGAAAGCAGAAAATGCTACTCGGGAGAGGCCACTAGTCTGAGCTGACAAGGTGGTTTGCAGAAAGCCACTACAGCGCCGCTTTCAACTTCATGAAGGAGGCAGGGACTTCACAGAGTTGCTGGATAAGTTCCATTTCTAATAAGAAAAATGTTTCTGGGTTGTGTATTGTATGCACGAAGCGGGGAAGCTGCTTCCCTGGCTTTCAGTGCCTTAGACTCCGAGTGCCGTGATAAAATAAGCAGCAGCTTTCCTCACATCAGAAAGTTACCAACCAGTGGGGAAAAGGAAACCAGTCAGCACCCTGATCACCCCCCTTTCTCTACAGATGTCCGTGGCACTAGTCATGTAGTGCAGGGTAAGCATGTGCATAAGTGAGTTATTGAAACAGGGCCCGAATGCAGAGGACTGAGTCCCTACCCTGCATCTCATACCGAATCAGTATCGCAGAGCCCGTTCCTAAGAGTCCAGTATCTGATAGTGAAACAGCAGCAAGTGTCTCTAAAAACTGTTCTGAACATCATTTTTACTAATGTGTATCCCTAGATAGACAGCTCAAGAGTTACTAAGTGTATCACCGCTATGCAGTGCAGTTTTCCTTCAAACACTCACTTGCACCTTTCTTCCCCCTCCCTCACCGCCCGACCCAGGTGATTTTGAAGCTTTCCAAGGTTCTGTATTCCTGGAAAGGAATGATCATTTATTAAAGAGAGCAGGTGCCCCATAGTTTTAAGTGAGGTGCCTATGATGGCACTGCAGTAAAGCAAGGGATTGTAAATAATCTAAGGCGATTGATCAGAACCCTCAGCTCCCCTGCGCAAAGATTTCCACCTGTGACCAAGCGGGAGCTGCCTTCTGTGCAGAAGTATCTGAGGGGTAGCCATGTTAGTCTGGATCTGAAAAAATGACAAAGAGTCCTGTAGCACTTTATAGTCTAACAGATGTACTGTATTGGAGCATAAGCTGTAATGGACAAAGACCCACTTCGACAGATGCATATCAAGTTGCCATGCATCTGGCGAAGTGGGTCTTTGCCCACAAAAGCTTATGCTCCAATACATCTGTGGCTGTGTCTAGACTGGCAAGTTTTTCCACAAAAGCAGCTGCTTTTGTGGAAAAACTTGCCAGCTGTTTATACCGGCCGCTTGAATTTCCGCAAGAACACTGACGATCTCATGTAAGAAATCAGTGCTTCTTGTGGAAATACCATGCTGCTCCCGTTCAGGCAAAAGTCCTTTTGCGCAAAAGGGCCAGTGTAGACAGCTCAGATTTGTTTTGCACAAAAAGCCCCGATGGCGAAAATGGCGATCGGGGCTTTTTTGCGTAAAAGCGCGTCTAGATTGGCACGGACGCTTTTCTGCAAAAAGTGCTTTTGCAGAAGAGTGTCCGTGCCAATCTAGATGCTCTTTTCTGCAAATGCTTTTAACGGAAAACTTTTCCGTTAAAAGCATTTGCGGAAAATCATACCAGTCTAGACGTAGCCCTGTTAGTCTATAAAGTGCTACAGGACTCTGTCGCTTCTGTGCAGAAGAAGCTCCTGAAGGAAGATGTCTTACCTTTTCTATTTGATAAAAATTAAATTAAATACTTCACAAAAGCAAACGTTACCAGGTGCTACTGAAATGATTATCCACAGGGCTCGACAAATCGCTGTTTCTACTCGCCTATGGCAAGTAGATTTCAGCCAGTCGCTCCATTTGCCCCGTTCACCAGCGCTGCACGCATGCGCAGGGCCGGGCTGGCGAGCAGATCACGCCGCGGTTTGTCGAGCCCTGATTATCCAAGTTTCTATGGGCTACGGAATCGCCAAACGTTCTGAGATGGCACCAGGCACTGGGGCTGCCTGGCACGTCATCAGGGGAACAGACTAGAATTTTTTTTAAAAACATCAGGTAAGTTCAAAGTTCTCTAAGCCCTAAGCGACAGCAGATGCGGTTCAGTCCGTTCCAGCTGAAACCAGTGGTGTCCAGTATGTTTGTGATTTAAATAGAAGGAAGCGGAAAGGGTAAAAAGAGAAGAAAGTTAATAAAAAACAGAGTTATGGGTCTGGATAGTGTTTTTAGAAGCTCAGTTCAGTGCTACTAACAACATCTTTCCACGCTGCTAGTTAAAGGACAAAGGAGGAGTGTTTTAGTTGGGATTGGTCCTGCTTTGGGCAGGGGGTCGGACTCGATGACTCCTGAGCCTTGTGAGTCTATGACACGTGACTTGTGAGCAAGATATGTTATGAGAGAGAAAATGGAACCAGCTTTGAAGGATTTTTTTTTTTTTTTGCACTGCTTGTGCAGATGTGCTGTTTCTCAAAAGCAGTGCAAGAGATTGGTAACAATGGAAACTCAGAATGGCATGTGCTAAGGATTGGTTACAACGCCTTTCGCATTTGCACAGCTGGAACTAGCACACATGCTGAACACTGTCCATACCTTCCTTCCAGGGCACTTGGAGGAGACGTAGCATTTAACGTCCATCGTGTCTTTAAGAACAGCATCTTGGCACTGGGAACAGATGAACAGATTGCCAAGTGGATCCCACTGGCTGAGAAATACCACATCATAGGGACCTACGCTCAGACTGAATTGGGACATGGTAAGTCTCCAGCGAAAATGTAGCGTTTCCTTAGGAAGAAAAACACTGGCCCAGATACTCAGTGGGTGTAAACTGGCTGAGCCTCATGGGCTTCATCTTAGGACATGGCTGAAGATTGTCCCAAAGGGCATCTCCTGTTGTAAACAATCAGCCGTTCCCACCCAAAAAAAGGCAGGGCTGTTGAGCTGTTCATCCGTGGTGCAGGTGAGAGTCCCAAAGGAAGGCGAAAAGCCTCTCTTGCTTTAGAGACGGCTGTGAAAATGAGTGTCCGAGAAAGTAAGCTGGAAGCTGATGCTTGCCTTTTGGTTCTGAAAATTCAGGCAAGTTCGATGCCAGAAAACTGGGATCCAAGAGGGTCACCTTGGTCCAGGGAGTTGGTTGGGAGACTGTATTTTTTTCTGTTCCTGGGAGAGGGATTTGCCAGGTTGCACCAAGGGTAGATGCACCTAGGACATTGGTGATAGGTAGCACAGACCAGGCTGGGGTCCAAACCAGAGAGTAAATCACAAAAGATTTGGAGAGTGTCCATACTAGACTCCAAAAAGGTGCAGCTACTGCTAATTAAGTGCCAAACTTAACTCAGAGGAAAACTGTAGTGTAAAAAGACTCCAGGAGCCTACAGGTTGGGCCCAGCTTTAATTATCCTATGGAGAGAGCTGCAAGAGCCCACACTGAATGCACAGCCTCTGGCAAATCCTTCTGCAGGGCAGAGGCCTTGGCTAGAGGGGGAGGGGAGAGAGCGAGCTAAGGAGCTACCGGAAGTCCAGTGTGTCTCTTCTGCGCTGAGGCTGTGAGGATGTGGGGTCTGTCCCTCAGATGACCCTGAGGGATTGTGTCCATTTATCTTCGTGAAGGGACATTTCTTCGGGGTTTGGAGACAACAGCGACTTTTGACACGTCCACTCAGGAATTCACACTGAATACGCCAAGGATCTCGGCAATGAAGTGGTGGCCTGGAGACCGTAAGTCCCAAACTCAGAACTGCACTCCAGTACACCTGTGCCCCACGAGGGTTCTGTGTGGCCGCAAGACATTAGTTTCCTGTTGCCCACGTGCAGGGCTGGCGGCTTCCGCTGGCTTCCATTCCCGTCGGTTTTTCCGACAGCGTTACTGATGTGATCCGCCCATAAAGCCAGGACAGGTGAAGGGAGGTGGGTGCTGACTGCACCCAACACTGCCTGTGCGAACGGCGCTGCTGCGGGCCAGTCAGCACCCCTGCAAATCCCAGGAACGCCAGCGCGATTAACACAACTACCCAGTCCTGGGAGACTCTTGTGATATGACAGTCTTGAGGCCCACTGAGACGAAGGAGGGTCATTTATGCGGCCCAGTCACTACCCTCGGCAACACTACAGGTCAGATCTCCCCCGGGGCACTCTCGGATCGGAATGAAGCCTGCAGTCGGTTTGCGGCCAGCAGGTGGCAGGCTGTCCCAATGTACACGAGAAAAGAGAAACTGGGAAGAGCCGGGGCTTTGTGCTCGCGGCAGAAGGCAGGCAGGCAGGAATAAATAGTTTTCTGGTCAGAGAGAAGAAAGGAGCCGGGGCTCAGGGCGTTTGCATCCTGTGCTTGTTTCCTTGCCTGCAATACTGGGATAACACCCAGTACCCCTGGCAGGGCATAGTGAGGCCACATTCACACGTGTCTGGAAAGCTACAGAAGTGCAGAATATCAATATTTCCAGGAAGCTGAGCGAGTGGGCGGCCACACAGGAGAGATTCAAATCCTGCCCAGCTGATCAGCAGAGCCCCCCACAGCCAGCAGCATGTGTTCCTCCCGGTGGTGCACGTCTGCACATGCCTCAGCATCCATAAAATGTATTCCACACATGGATGGAAAGCATTAGAGGGAACATTGATCAGGACCCATACTCTCAAGCCAGTGTCTCAGGTTCCCCTCGGCACGAGGGTGCTTGGAGCATTCCACACCCGGCTGCACAGCCCCGTGCAATGACTATGCCTCACTTAGCTCTTCAGTAGTATTGCAACGTGCCTACAAGTTGTGGACAATGTAACTATTTGCCTAGGTGAGCCGGTCTCATTTCCGAGGGAAATTGAGGCCCGGGAGGAAGTGACTTGCACAGGGTAGCATAGAAAATGAGCAGTGCGAGGAGAACTGCTCCCAAGATCCCGCTCAATCCACTAGATCCCATCTTCCTCAAGAAACCATTCGCTGTCGACCACTCTGGGCTATGCCAAACACCTGTGTCCGCGGCATTTAACTGTGCAAGCATGTAACGGATCGCATCTCTTTTCCCTTCTAGTGGGCAGATCGGCAACCCATGCTGTGGTTTTTGCCCAGTTGTACGTTAAAGGAGAGTGCTATGGCTTGCATCCCTTCATAGTGCAGATCCGCAGCCTTCGGGACCACCTGCCTGCACCAGGTAAGTGACTCCGGGTCCTGCCGAGAGCGATTCTTCAGGTGCCTTGTGCACTTCCCTCACAAAGTATTTTCTACAATCCTGGCTGTGAGTTTTGTTTATGCGGCCACCTGACAGCTGCCCCAACGAGGGACCAAGTACTAGTAAAGCTATCCCTGAACTTTCTGGGCAGGTCATGAGATGCTTACGGCTATGAAACGTGGCCACACGTAGCTATAATTCCCCAAATCCCGCTGGCAGCTCCAGCCTAAACCTACTTTCCACAGTGAAATGTCAAGAGCCCTAGTTGGGCGTCTGCGGCCATTTTCTCTATTAACCTTTGAGTCCGAGTCACCAGGCAGCGCGTACAAGTAGCTAGACGGGTACGGCAAACAAACCACCCCCTTGGGGCTCAGTTACCCCCTCCCTCGGTGGGAAAAGTTCTTCCAGGGAAGGGTCCGGGGAGCTGGATTTTTACCGCGCGCAAGATTTACAACCCTATTGAAGTGTTAAGAAAATGGGAGGGCCAGTGGAGGTAAACCGGCTTCGTTTTCCTTTTCCTTAGGGGTTACTGTGGGAGACATCGGTCCCAAAATGAATTTTGAACACATTGACAATGGCTACCTCATGCTGCAAAGCGTCACTATTCCCAGAGAAAACATGCTGGGAAGATTCTCTCAGGTAGGGGCATTAAATTACAAACACCCGCAGGCCGAGTTCTAGAACGTCTGGATTTAGGGCAAAATGTTCTCCTGGGACAGCTGACATCAGTGGGAGCTGCAGAGGAGGAAAGGATTTCCCTGAAGCCGAAATGTTCTCTGTACGTTACATGCTCGTAGTGGAGGCAGCAGCCCTCAAGCAGTTTCCCTGCATGACCCCATTTTCAATAGCCTGCTTCCCGCAGCCCCAGGCAGGACGTCATTTAAACAGCACCCTCGCCGCAGCGTGATCTCGCACACGCCACATACGCTGCGTGGAGGGTGCCATGTTGTAGAGCAAAATAGCATCCTCCGTGCAGCACGATCCCACCCGTACGGCGTGCGAGAGCTGGTGCCGTGCGAAAAGTCACATCCTCTGCACACGCAGGATTGTCGCGCTCTCTTCTGTTATTGGAGCGACCTGCCTGGGGTCACAACCTACCACTTGCGGGAGACGGATTGGGACGAGGCCAGATGCATTTCATGCAGCAGAAGAAAGCGCATGCATCTTAAAACGGGTGTTTTCTCTCTTATTGTCTGGACTCCCTAGCGCCAGTGCAAAATGACCACTGACAGCTCTCGCCTCCCAGGGCGCCGTTTATTACTCTGTACTTCCCGTTCTAGGTTCTACCAGATGGCACCTACGTGAAACGAGGGTCTGATAAGATTAACTACTTGACCATGATAGTGACCCGTGTTGAGATGTTGTGGGTGGAAGTTATACCCGCGCTGCAGAAGGCCTGCACCATCTCTGTGAGATATTCCGTGGTTCGCCGGCAGTCCAAGCTGAACCCCGGGTAAAGGCATGTGGATAAACAAGGGGGACAGGTGCAGAGTCACATGGTGCCCCCCCTCTCTATTTTATTCCTGTTTCCTTTCCCACGTGAGCCCGTCCCCATGTGACCAGTTTTTCTCCTTGAGGAAGGAAATTGCCACCTTCCAGCCAGTGCCTAGGCGACCCCATTCACAACCATGGTCCAAGAGGAGACCCGGCTCTGTGTGTTCAGCAGCCAGGAAAGATCGCTTGTTATATTCTCCCTGACTGGCCTCCCTTCAGGATTCTGTCATCCAGCTGAATCTTGACAAAACGCTGATGGTGCAGAGAATTCTTCTTCCACCCCATTCTGTTAATGGGTGAGACCTTCAACCAATTCCCTGGTGAACACAGAGTTGTTAACCCTGAAAAGGCTGCGTAGCTCAAATGCTTCTCTCTTTCGCCAACAGCTGGTCCCAGAAAAGGCCCTACCTTACCTACCTTGTTCCTAGCGGATAGCTAGAGTATAGAGTGCAGAATTCGAATAAGTCCCTGTGTAATGATTGTGTTAGACGGCTGTTGTCCAATTGGCCTAGACCCAAAACTGAACAGTCTCATGGTGTTTTTTAAAAGAATTCCAGTGAAAACAAAGCCTCGTTCAACTGTGCAAGCCAATCACTGCACCACTTTGCTAATAGGAAGCTGACTTGTTTAGTTTCATTGACAAGCTCAATTCTGGGCAAAAACTAAAGACAAAACAAAGTGAAGAATAAATTAGACCATTAAGAAAAGCTGCAAGGTCCAAATATTTTCGTAAACACGTAGGCCACCGTTCCCTCTGATTTGTCCTACCCCAAGTGGAATGAGTTTTCTTATGTGCACCAGTGTGGAGGGGACATGTGAGACATCACCTGCATATTGGTGCACGTACCAAAATGCATGTGCGGGAGTGGGGCTGGAGTTCTGAGTGTGGGAGGGGCTCAGGGCTGGGGTGCAGGACTGTGAGGGCTCCAGCTGGGAGCGAGGGCTCTAGTGTGGGGCTGGAGTTGAGGGGCTGACACAGAGGGTTGGGGTGCAGACTATAGGATGAGGCTGAAGGTTGAGGGTTTGGTGTGCAGAAGGGGGTGTAAAATCTGGTCTGGGGGCTTTGAGTTCCAAGAGGTGCTCAGGGATGTGGTTTGGGCTAACCTGAGGACGCTGGGGATGGTGAAGAGGGGCCCCTTTCCCTGGCCATGGCAGGTTGGTGCTGGGGCCTGTGGAAGGGACGCTCCCTTACTCCCTCCCACCAGCCACAGCAGCTTGGCCGTGGCAGCTTCAGGGCGTGGGGAATAGGGCTTGACCCACAGACTAGGGGTCTTTTACTTTTTTCATTTTAATCTAACATTGCACATTAAAAATACACAGTTTGTATTCCAGGGAGCTTTTGCAGCGTGACCATTTGGACTGGCCAGTTAATAACGCAAGACAATCTACGTGTGTGTTGCTGCATAAGGAAGTTGTTGCTAGGACTCTTCCCGTCTGTCTTCTATTATTCTTTCCCTGGCTGAAAAGGAATTTTTGCTAAAGCCCCTTCACTTTCTGTGCCTTTATTGCAGAAATCGGTGGCGGGAGCGGGTGAGTTTGTGAGCTGCTTTCAGACCAGAGATCCTGCTTGCAAAGCAAGAATACTTGGGGCTCCTTAGATAAGAAAGACATTGGAAGCTAAACTAATGAGTATTGCTGTCCACAGCTTTCATACCTTATCATAAAACATCTTCCTCCAGGGAGGCAGAGGCAAAAATCCTAGACTACCAGACTCAGCAACAGAAGCTACTACCTCTGCTAGCAACAGCCTATGCCTTGCATTTCATGAATGCCTACGTGAACAAGTTCTACAGCAAAGGGTACACAGAGATCAGAGAGGGGAACTTTGATTCACTACCCGAGGTAATTTGCAGCAAAAGTAATGAAAAATCATGACTGTTTGCACAGAGATCCCCAGATCTCATAATTAACGTACAAAGTACCCCAGTAGGTAGATTGGGAACAGAAGTTCTGGGCTGTTTGCCTGAGACCCACAGTGAGGGTACAGCTCAGATCGGGAAATTCAGCTACGTGCATGCAAAAGACAGCATGTGGAAGGTGTGTGAGCTTGAAGAAACATCGCTTCAATGAGCTGTTAGCTCAGACTGGCTCGAAAGATTCACTTCTGACTTTCCATGCTCCAGATAATGTTCCCTTCTGGGCTGAGACCCAGTGTGTAACCTGGAGCGCCTGTACATTGGGCTTAGGATGAAGGTGCCTTCTGCACACAGGTGGTGGAATCTATTTGAGGCCAGACTAGACGATCACACTCGTCCCTTCTGGGAATGTGCTTTTCTTTATGGCCCTGCTGTTTGGCCCATCCGCGGAGCACCTCAGGAAAAAAAACGGGTTCAGTATCCACCGGCAGCCACCATCAGCTCCTGACAGCGCCTCCTACCTACCGCAGCAGCTGCTCAGCAGGGTGTGGGAGGCACTGGGGGAGGGGTGGGTGCTCAGGAGACAGGGTGCAGTGGGGCAGAGAGTGGCAGGGCGGGGGCACAAAGAGGTGGGCAAGGTGGCATTGGAGCAGGGTTTGGGGATTGAGCACCTTAGAGAAATGAGGGAGCCAGAGCCTGTGACGCCTCCAGGCGCATGCTGCAGCATGAACTAAATGTACCAAGCTTGCAGGGCAGAGTTAATTCAAACTAGCTACCTTTTGGTTCCTGCCCACAGCATCAGACTGCTGCGAGGCCACACACGGTAGGGCCACGTAGTAAGCCTATGAATCACGTGGCAGCACCGTTTGTAAAAAGTGCACATGGTGTGAGCTGGACAGAAACCGGGCCCGAGTTTGCATGTCCCCGCCACTGGAGGAGCTACACGGTCAGACGCACCGGAGATTATAATTCAGCTTTTTGCCAACTTCGAATGCCCTTATCACAGAAACACTATGCAACCCCTTCTCAGTTAACGCCTTCTCTGCTTTGTGCAGCTTCACGCACTCACCTCAGGCCTTAAAGCCATCATCACAGACTACTGCACGGCAGGAGCGGAGGTCTGCCTCAGAGCCTGCGGAGGCCACGGCTACTCTGCACTGAGCGGACTCCCTTTTCTGTATACTAAAGTAGCTGCGTCTTGCACTTATGAAGGGGACAACACTGTTCTGTTCCTGCAGACGGCCAGGTAACTACACGGCCCTGTTTGTGTCTGCGCCTGCCTCCTCGTCCTCTCTCGCCCTGCCGCGCCCTCTCCAGAGCAGGCCCGACAGCAGTAGCTCTCACAGGCTGCTCGGTTCTCACCCCCGCAGGCAGGGAAGAAGGGTGACACGTCACCGTCCGGCCAGTGGAGTAACTATTGGCAGGCCCACCCACCCGCAGTCCTGGCTCTGCTCCCAGCCACACATGGGGCGGGCACTGGCACCCCAACCTTGTTCCCCGCCAGAAGCAGGGGGCAGGCGGAGTGGGGAAGCCCGCGCAGCTCTCCCAGCAAGGCCGCCCCGCCCCTACCCCTGGGGCCCCCTGTACTGCTTGGTGGCAAGAGGTGGAAGGAGCTTGTTAAACAGCCAGCGGAGAGACTGCAGAACCCCACGTGGTCCACACACACTCCCAGCGTGTCATCCTTCGTGCGTGAGGGGGGGCCCTCCGGATCAGAGTTCTAGAGAGACAGCCCCATGGCAACCCTCCTGGGCTCATTATGCCATAGAAATAATCACACCTGCACACACTCTAGGCTCTTCCTGCTGTGCTCAGGCACCCCAGCCCCATGCCCCGCAGCAGCAGTGCAAGCATCCCAACCTGCTCCAGGCACCTCCTCCCATCCCCCCCCTCCTGGCCCCATCACTGCCCACCCAACTGAAGTCAGAGCCTACCCAGCCGTCCCCTTCTCGCTGTGCCAGTCCCTAGTAGCTTCAGATTCCAGGATGGGGGTTTGTAAACAGATTGGACAGGTGCTTAGCTCAAGATCCTGTCATGGGGAGGTGAAATTAACATACTCCTGCCCCACGATAAGACTTCGGGGAAGAGTTTCCATTGGAAGATGTTGCCTTTTAGGGTCATTTTAAATAATGGTTAAATTCCAAAGATGTTGCTTTCCCTTGGATACATAGCGCATTCATTACCTGCAGTGGATAAAACACAGTAAAGATGCAGTGCTAACCCCTAACTGGGGTAATAAAACATGCCCTTCTCTAAACGGGTTGGAGGGAAATAGCAGGAGTTCCGTTATTCCTCTCCAGCTCATCTGCGGAAGTGGGTCTTGCCCACGGAAGCTCGCGATACTCTAAGGAGCCACAGGACTACTCCTTGTTTTTAAAGTTACAAACTAACATGGCAACCCCTCTGAGGCTTTAACTAAGCGGGAAGATCTAGCTCTCGCCCTGAGAGAGATCCACCCGCCACTTCCCACCCACGGCGTTTGTGGGCAGCACCGTCACAGACAGGATGCACTCAGATGATCTCTGTCTATGCCAGGTACTCCGGGCGAGGGTCCATCCAAATTGGGGCTGAGCTCACCGTGGGGAAGCTCACCCTGCTGCTGCCCATGTGCTACAGAAAGCCAGGGCCATCACGAGATTACTAAACACACCACACAGAAAACACAATGCTTCCGACTTTTGGTGGGACGCAGTAACTCACTGCTCCTCCCTCCCCCCAGGCAGAGACACGTGACGCCTTACAGTAGCTTGCACAGAACTGGTCCAGGGCAGCCCATTGCATGCGCCAAGGACAGATACTTTAAGGCTAAATGTCCTAATGTGGAAACTAAGCCCTCAGCCTGAGTGTGCACCGAGGCCGGGCGCTGGTCTCCCGTAAAGGAGGGGAGAAGCAGCTTCGGTTACGAAGCAGCCGAAGGGAGTCATGGCTTAATACCTGGCGTAGGACCTGTCCAGCCCTGCTTGGCTAGGCGGATGTCAAATGGGACACAGCCAAGGGGGGCACACAAGAGGAGACGGGAGCTTGTGATGGGAAGGAGGTTCCTCTATTCCCCTCACCTCATACCAGAGGAGAAAGGGTCCTACATTTTGACAGTAACCCAGCAGGTTTCTCACCGTGACCCGATACGCATTCAGATACCTTTCCCGGGTTTGCGTCTGGCTTCTGCTGAAGAACCCTCACGTCTCCTCAGCGGAGGTCACTTTCAGGCCTGTTGCCATTCTGGAACCATACCATGCTAAGAGCCCATTGTGTTATCTTGTTGCCAGGTATCTGGTAAAGTGCCTTGCAGCAGTTCACGCCGGCCAGCCCACCCCGCCGTCTGTGGCCTATTTGTCTTTAACGAACTCCGGAAAGTGTTGGGTCAGGACTGAGGCAGACTTGCTTAAACCAGACATTTACGCGGAGGCCTATCGGCGCAGAGCAAGCAGGTCAGTAAAGAGGGACTGAAGGAAAAACGTCTTCAGTTTAACATTCAGGTAACCCTGGAATCCAAATCCTTCCTCACAAATACGGAAGCCACCAAAATCGGCTTCTTAGCTTAAAGGAGACAGTGTGACGCTGTTCCTGCTGAAATGAAGATTCTGCCCCTTCCTCATGGTGCCCATGCAAGTGAATCAGTTTTTAGTGCTCCGGACCCTGCTAATATTAAACTTCTAAATGCAGATAAAGCATCAGATGCTAGAAACTTAATTCCTTCTTCAAATTGTCCGTACAGCCCCAACGCAATGCAGCTCCAACTCTGCTTCTAGCCACTGAGTACTACAGCAGATCAGCACTAACGATACACGTCCTCACACTTACAGATGGAGACATCCCCGTCTCTGGAACCCAGGAAAACCTAGCAAGCCACATACATAGATCTGTACTGTAGTACAGGGCGACTCAAATTTGGAAACCCCGGGAACCACAATGATACTTACAACACATGCTGAGGGCTGCAACTTAAGTGTAATTCCATGAACATGCAAATATATGCAAATAGCTTCTTTCACACTGACAGGCATGAATACAAAGATTAAGGCAAGACTACACAACACACAGGCCCCATTTAAGTCAGTTCTGCTGATATTAATAAAAAGCAATTTTTATCTGATTTCCACCCCTATGATGGCACTTTTAATGAGCAATGACAGTCCAGGAATTTAACTACTAAAACGCATATCAACTGAAGACCATTCTATTGGCTACTTTTGTTTTGGCTCCCACCTGCGGGCCGCGTGTTGAGCCCCATGTAAATCCAAACTGCACCACAGGCTGCAAACAAACAGGCTGTGGGCTGTGTTTTGAGTAGCCCTGCTACAGTGTCTTAGAACTGTATCTGGCCTCATGTACTGAATAGTCTGTCACTTCAGTTCCTTAAATCCATCGCACTCTCTCACCTCCTTCCAAAGCTAAGGAAATGTCACATGGGTCCCAGCTACACAGAGACGGGAGCTGCTATGGGTGGAGGTCCTGTAGTGGAGGAGTTGCCGAGTGCTCCTCTTTGACTTGTGGTTAGATGGTTTCAGTTTCCCTGACCAAAGCGCTCTGCTTTCAGAATAGGTGGAATGAAATTCGTTTCCAGTACTCCCTTCAGAATGCCTTTGGCTCGGTGGGTATGTACCGTGGTGTGTATAGTGTGTGTTTACAGACATGTACTCAAGACACAACTTTCTCCCCAGGCTCCTCAGCACGGCAGCAGCCAAACTACAGGCTTTGATTCAGTCCGGAGCTGAGGAGTACGTGGCATGGAACAGGTGCACAGTACAGCTGGTACAGGCTGCGAAGGTCAGTACAAGTCCAGTATTCATGAGCCCTGCCAGCTACGGCTAACACCACACAACAGAACCCATGGTCAGCTTAAACAGACCCAGTAACATTATTTACTGTTCCTCTGACAGAAGCACCTATTCTGTCGTATTCCGCTCCCTGCCACTGACACCTAGAGCTCCCGGGGGAGATCTGGGCCCTATTGTGCTAGGCACAGTACAAACACTGAGAAACACACTTCCTGTCCAAGAGACCTTATGGTCAAGAAAACAAGGGGCAGGAGGGGAAGCAAAATCACAGAGAGGTGAAGAGACTCACCCATGGTCATGCACCAGCCAGTAGCAGAGGAACTAGCTTCCACCTCCATTCCCTGTACCCCAGAACGCACCATCTCCAGTTACCATTGAACTCAACTGCTGCTGAAAACGTCCATTCATGTCCCTTTGACATCGGTGCTAGAATCAGAAAAAGTTGTGCGGTCATTGGGCCAAATTTACCCCGACTTAAGTCTGTGGAAGTCTCGGAGTAATTGCCAGGGTGAATTAGGCCTATTGTTTCCTTTTAGCTTTAAAAGGTATTTCTATACCGCCACTCACACCCCCGCAAAAAAAAAGAAGTTATAAGTCTGATACTGTAGTTTCTACTTTAAAAGAAAACAAAGGAAAACTTAGTGAGACCCGAAAGGCACAGTATATCCTGAGGAATATGATGGGGGATTCAGACAGGCAAAATGTACATTCTTCAAACTGAAATTTGCCCGAGACAGCTGAGTTAAAGAGCTGAAGTGTGGAGAGAGCACAACAGAGGAACCATTAAGAGAATCTGCATTCAAGGGGGAAATGAAAACACCTGGGATTTCATTACAGGTTGAACCTCTCTCGTCCAGATCGCTCTTATCCAGAAACATCCATCATCCAGAATGATTTTACTTAGCTGGATGTCCACTTTTTATGGATGTGGGCAAGTTTTTCGCAGTCCCATAAAGTTTGTTTACGGTGTTCTGTGCTGTTAGTGAGGTCTCATTTGTCCCTACATGTCCTTTAAAAGCACAGGAAGCAGTGGATGTATAGGTAATGCTGCTAGAAAACACTGACCTCCCATGGTCCAGAAAACTCTCGTTCAGAACTGGTCTGGTTCCAAGGGTACTGGACAGGAAAGGTTCAACCTGTACATCTCTAGTAGGCAACAGATGAAAAAAAGTGCCTTCGAAAGTTTCAGGCTTTGCTGCAGCTACATAAAATAGTTACCCTCTTGCTCCCATTTTATCTAAAGAAGAGCATTTTTGAAAATAAAAATCCCTGGCTCAATTGTTCTACTAAAATGAAAATGTTTAATTTCTTCTGCAATGTGTACTTGGACAGACTCACGCAGAAGCTGAGCATACTACTCCAACTGGACAAAGCGTAGATCCCTTACATGGGTGGTGCATAAAGGAAACTGACCGCTGAAAATGCAGCAGCATTGCTTAGATACTCCCGTTAACAGGAAACTGCACCCACTGTGCTGCATCCAGAGCCAAAGCTCCTAACAGTGCAAGTGCTTCCCATCAGCAAAATACTGCCCAATGTTTTAGAAAACATTAGACTGTTTCTCTCGTGCTAATGGCATGTTGGAAAGAACCAGTGCATTATGATCGCCCAGAGAAGTGTGTTCTTTCAAAAGCAGAAGTAACTATATCCACAATGAGTAATATTGTCTCTCTGTAATGGCATTGCAGTCCCATCAGCTGCCTAGCGTGTGTGCTCTCCCTGTTTCTGGTAAATGGGAGAGCGGCAGGCAACCTCAGTGGAACAGGGAACTCGGCTCTGATAAGTAAAACGTGCAGCATTTATTAGGCACGATTGAAAAACTAGAATTCTTTTCTGGGCAGCAGTGGGAATGGCAGAAAGCTTTCTGAGTTAGGAGTTTTCCCAAAAGCTGCCCAGTGCATCCAATGGATACATTTCAGATGGGGAGAAATAAGTGCAGGTTTTCCTTTTGGAGCCTGTCCTCTCCTGTCCCAACCCCCCCGAGACAGGAATTAAGGACAATAAACAAAACGTTTTCATCGAGCCTGCTCTGTGCACAACCCTGGACTGCAGGCCGGATCCTGCGCTCACTCAGATCAGTGAGCAAACACCCCACTCACGTCTGTGGTCCAGGATCTTGGCAGGGGGCAGGGAGAAACGGTCCATGCTTTGGAGGACGGGGGTACGGGTCAGGAATGCCCTAGCACCTGCAGAATGGAACATCAGGCGCTGAGACGGACGGGATTTGTAAGTCAGCAAATCGGGTCAGGGAGCTTGGCAGAGCCAGAGTGAAAGTGAAGTGGAGTTCTGGGCTGACTCCCCCAACGCTGGGAAGGCTGAGTGCTGCATGCTACTGCAGTTAAATGATTTCTTTTCCCCTCACACTTCACATATAATCAAGGAGCCAGCCTCACTATGCCTTGCTCCCATTCCGGTGGCCTGCAATGCCTACGGACAATATTTGAATACGAGTAAGCCGGGTTCAGAAGCATTTTTCTAATCTTTACCAGTATCATGGTGATGACTGTTACTGTCCCCGCTTCTCTGCCATGTCAACATGAATGCCAATGGCCCGACCTACCCCAGGACAAAGGATAAACGCTGACAGAAAATAGCCAGTGAACGTGAAAGGTTTTACACCCTTTCCTGGAAGGTTTAGGTCACTAAGCAGAACACTTATCACTGGGGACATTTCTAAGGCTGCATTCATAGCTGAATGTAATTCTTCCATAGGCTCACTGCCAGTACATCATTGTGAAAAACTTCATAGATACCGTGGAGAAACTTACAAACGAGGCTGAAATCCAGAAGATTATGAAACATCTTTGTGACCTTTTTGCATTACATGGTATCTTCTCAAACACGGGAGATTTCCTGCATGATGGGTACATATCTGGGGACCAAATGGATTTGGTGACTGCATCCTACTTGGACCTACTCGCTGTCATTCGGTGAGCTACAAAAGTATTAATACATTGTACAGCAGCACCCCACCCCAAAAGGGGGACATGGTGTTAACTAATCATTGTTAAGGGTAGTTGTGTGTCACCATCACCAAGCCTGATGAGATGTCAGATGTACACAAGTCTTCCGTGCAAGCTTTATTTTGATAGCTATTACCAACACAAGCAAGACATTTTTAAAATAGAGAGTGTACCTCCCTAAACTGGGACTCTCTGGTCTGGCAAATTCCATGGTCCAGCAGCAGCACAGATGTTCCTGGACCACAGAGCCCAAGGACAGAGAGGTCTGGCAGTGGAGCAGGAGTGCAGCAGAGAGGGCAGGCAGTGTGGTGGGGAGCTCCGGCCATGGCAGCTGAAGGCTTGTGGTGGCCAGAGAGTTCCAGCTGGCAAGTGGCAGGAGAGCGAGGGCCCAAGGGCAGTGGGGTCGGAGGGCAGCAGGACAGAAGGAGCCAGCAGCAGCGAGGGGCAGCAGGACGGGGAGGTCAGTGGCAGGGGACATCCCCTGGTCTGGCAAATCCCATCCTTCAGGACTTGTTAGGTCTCCAGGGTGCCAGTCCAGGGAGGTCAACCTGTACATAAGAACGGCCGTACTGGGTCAGACCAAAGGTCCATCTAGCCCAGTATCCTGTCTGCCGACAGTGGCCAGCACCAGGTGCCCCAGAGAGGGTGGACCGAAGACAATGATCAAGTGATTTGTCTCCTGCCATCCTTCTCCAGCCTCTGACAAACAGAGGCCAGGGACACCACTTCTATCCCCTGGCTAATAGCCTTTTATGGACCTAACCTCCATGAAATTATCTAGCTTCTCTTTAAACTCTATTATAGTCCTAGCCTTCACAGCCTCCTCTGGCAAGGAGTTCCACAGGTTGACTACACGCTGAGTGAAGAAGAAATTTCTTTTATTAGTTTTAAACCTGCTACCCATTAATTGCATTTGGTGTCCTCTAGTTCTTCTATTTAAGGAACTAATAAATAACTTTTCTTTATCGGCCCTCTCCACACCACTCATGTACAATTTTAACCTAACTGTTGATTTAAATTACACTATTTAGAGAAAAACAAATTTAAACTAGAACGATAAATAGCAGCCAAGCAGAGTGCCTTGTAGCTTTTAAACATCCAGCAAGCCATGCTAGCCCTATATATGAAATAACTTTTGGCATATTGAATACTTTCTGCCATTTTACAAGATGTCTCAGTTGGTTTCAAAGTCACATTTGGTTATAATCAGAAAAGATTAAAAGGTTTTTCAGACATGACCTTTAAACAAAAAGGTAACCATGGAGTCATTTCTCAGATGATATAGTAAACTAATCCCTTACAGTGTTGAAAAAGCTGGTTTCACATCGGATTTACTTTTATGTAGATACTCTGTTTCATTGGGACTTTAAGTTGTTGACCCTGTGAGGTAATTTGGACTGCACAAAACCTACGCAATTGGACTACAAAATAGCAACTGAGGCAACACACTTTCACTGGAATTTCACAGGTAGGATTCAAAAACTAGCAAATCTAAACTGAATTTTCAAAAGATCCCAATCCCTGGAACTCATTATCAAAGATACTGCTGAGGTTAAGAATTTAACAGAACTCAGGAGAGAAGTGCCCATTTCTATAAAATAATGAAAACATGCTGGAGTCAATACTTAACATTTAAAATGACAACAGCCAAGAGCTTGAAAGGGGCACAGATGCACCAGCTTCAGGACAAGACAACCTCATTGAGAGGGGAAGTTCCTTCCAAGCTCCTAGGTGCAGGTCATTTCAGAACTATCTATGGCAGCATTTCATGCAGTCCTGGCTATTGTCAAAGGCCAAGATTCAGTAACATATTTAATCAGTGATAGAAATGCAGCCGTGTTAGTCTGGTGTAGCTGAAACAAAAAACAGGACTATGTAGCACTTTAAAGACTAACAAGATGGTTTATTAGGTGATGAGCTTTCGTGGGCCAGACCCACTTCCTCAGATCACTTCCTTTTGATCTGAGGAAGTGGGTCTGGCCCACGAAAGCTCATCACCTAATAAACCATCTTGTTAGTCTTTAAAGTGCTACATAGTCCTGTTTTTTATATTTAATCAGGTCATTAGAGAAGATTACTCAGGTGCTTAAAGACAAGCACATGCTTAAGTGCTTTTCTGAATCAGGGTCAGAGACAGCACACTGGACCAGATAAGCCATTGGTCTGATCCAGTACAGAATATTCTATATGCCTGTAATTAATTATGTTTATCTCAATCTACTACAAACTCTGAAAGAAGTCGTAGCATGTGTGGGAGATTTACAGTGACATTTTGAAACCAACATGGCATTTGACCCATTCTTAGTTCTTTCCTTATATGATGACATCATCCATGGCTTGCGGAGATCCTGTTTCTCTAAGTGGCCTTTTTTAACAAGTAAATATAATTTGGAGGCATATTACTGTAATTCCATTTTCATTTCCTCCATTTATTTTTTTTCTAAGGCACTAAAACCGGAACTTCATTCTGTGGGGAAATAAACATTGTCGTTTATTTGGTTAGTTTAAAAAATAAGTCTGAATCTATTTTTTAATTAGCATTATTGTTTGAAAACTTTAAGATTAAATCTATTTTACCAGTGGCAGCAACAGCAAGCATAATACCTGCATTTCTAATATGACTATGATGTGCATTTCACTAATGACAGCATCGCTGCTTTTCATACCACGGTGGCAGGGTGCAATTGCCAAGTGAAATACCATCCAAAAGAGAAACACCCCCTACTCCCACGGGCCAGCACAAGCCTGGGGACCGCTGAAGCCTCACATCAGCACACTGTATGGCACAAGCTGTAGGGCTTGATGATTAAGTGCATCACGGTTGCTTCAATCCAGAGTCAGGGACCGATCCACAGAGGTGCCAAGTGCCTTAAATTGCCATTGACCCTAATGGGAGAAGAGAAAGCTCAGCAGATTGGAAAACTGCCACTCACAAATGAATGTTTATTGGCCAATAATCTCTCTCAAAAACCAGGAACGCCACGTTTGAGCTTTTGCCAAAAACTCAAAAACGAATAGCAAAAGTAAGCAGGAAGCCTGCTAAACACCCCCTGGGGCCACTGGCCACTTGAGACGCTAAAAGAGCACTCAAGAGTGATAAGGCCGATGCAGAGAAATTAAATGAATTCTCTGCATCAGTCTGCACAGCTAAGGACGCGAGGGAGAGTCACACATCTGAGCCATTCTTTTCAAACGACAAATCTGAGGAATTGCTCCAAATTGAGGTATCAGTAGAGGCGGTTTTGGAACAAATTGAGAAATTGAACAGCAATAAGTTGCCAGACCTGATGGCATTCACCCAAGAGTTCTCAAGGAACTGAAATTACCGGATCATTAACTGTGGTTTGTAAGCTAGCCTTTAAATTAGCTTGTGTGCCAAATGGCTGGAGGATAGCTAAGGTGGTGCCAATTTTTAAAAAGGGCTCCAGAGGTGATCCTTCCAATTACAAGTCAGTAAGTTTAACTTTAGTACCAGGCAAGCTGGTTGAAACTACAGTAAAGAAAAAAATTGTTAGACGCAGGGGCAGCCTGTGAGCCTAGGCAAACTAGGCAGCTGCCTAGAGCGCCACTGGCCTGGGCGCCCAATGATGACGTCACGGCCATTGATGGCCGTGCGCGGGGGGGGCCGCTAATTGCACCGCCCGCCTGGGGCGCCAGCTGCCACAGCCGGCCTCAAACCACTCCTGGTTAGATGCGCAGATGAACATAATTTGTTGGGGAAGAGTATACATGGTTTTTGTAATGGGAAATCATGCCTCTCCAGTCTACTATAATTCTGAGAAGGGGACAACAAGCATGTGGACAAGGGGGACCCAGTGGATGTAATGAACGCAGGTTTTCAGAAAGACTTTGACAAGGTCTCTCACCAAAGGCTCTTAAGCAAAGCAAGTTGTCATAGGATATGAAAAAGGGTGGGTAATAAAACAGTGGCATTTTGCCAGGGTACGCTACAGTGGATCGCTGTTCCTGGCCAAAGGAAGCTGTGGGAAGCGGTGATCTGTGGCCAACGGGATCTGCAATCACTTGTATCTGCAGAGGCATAGGAAAATATAGTGGTGGCAGCCCACTAGGTGCTGACCCCGGCCAACCAGATCTGGCCTGCAGACCCGTATTTGCCCATTCCTGGATGAGAGAAAAGGTCCTCTCATGGATCGGTAACTAGTTAAGATAGGGTAGGAATAAATGGTCAGTTTTTAGAATGGAAAGAGGTAACAACTAGTATTCTCCAGGGCTCTCTACTGGGACCAATGCTATCAAATATTCATAAAAGATCTGGAAAAGGGATAATCAGTGAGGTGGCAAAATTTGTAGACAGTGTAAAACTGCTCAAGCTAGTTAAGCCGCAGCAGACTGCAAAGAGCTTCAAAGGGATCTCACAAAACTGGGTGAATGGCCAATAAAATGTCAGCTGAAATTCAGTGTTGATAAATTCAAAGTAATGGGATTATCTTTTCCAATATACAATTATACATACCAAATGATGTCTGAATTAACTCTTCCCACTCAAGAGAGAGATCCTGGAGTCAGTGTGGACAGTTCTCTGAAAACTCAACTCAATGAGCAGTGGCGATCAAAAAAGCAAACGGTGTTGGGAATCTTTAAGAAAGGGATAGTTAAAATAGCATCTTGCCGCTGTGGAAATCCATGGCAGGTCCACATCTTGAAAACTGCTTGCAAATGTGGTTGCCCCATCTGAAAGATTTGGAATTGGAAAAGGTTCAATAAAAACATTTAGGAGTATGGAGCAGCTTCCATGAGGAGAGATTATTAACACTGGGCAGCTTGTAAAAGAGACAACTAAGGGAGGACATGCTAGAGGTCTCTAAAGTCATGATTGGTGTGGAGATAGTAAATGAGGAAAAGTTATTTACTCCCTTCCATAACACAAGAACCAGGGATCGCTACATTAAATTAATATCTGATTTAAAACAACCAAAAGGAAGCACTTCCTTCACACAGTGCAATGTCTTTGGCACTCCCTGCCAGAGGACGTTGTGAAGGCCAGGACTTTGACAGGCTTCAAGAAAGAACTAGATAAATTAATGGGAGGATAGGTCCATCAATGGCTATTAGCCAGGATGGGAAGGGATGGTGTCCCTAGTTTCTGTTTGTCAGGACAGGCATGGGAATGGGTGACAGAAGATGGATCATTTGATGACTGATTGTTCTGTTTATTCCCTCTGAGGCACCCTGCACTGGACACTATAGTTAGTCTACACTGCCATTTTTGCTGGCAGTGAATATGCAAATGAGGCACATATTAGCATATTGCTGTGCCTCGTTTGCATAGTTTATGCACATCTTTTTTGTGCAAAGGGTTTTTGTGGGGAAAAAAGGAGTGTGGACAGGGGTTTTGCGCAAAAATGTTTTGGTGTGCATAAATTATGCAAATGAGGTGTGGCGATATCAGAAGACAGGATAGCGGGCTAGATCAGTGTTTCTCACCAGTAGTACGCGTACCCTTGGGGTACTTTAGAGACGTCTGAGGGGTACGTCAACAGAACTGAAATATGAAGAAAACTGAACTTTTGTTGTTTTACGGCGCTTTATTATTTTTGTACTTTTTACACCCAAAAATGTCATCACCTGTGCAGCTACGATTAAGTTGTTTAAACAAATGTATTGCAATGGTAGAAAAAATGTTTGTGTGTCTGAAAACTGGAGGTACTTATAATTTTTTTTTTTAAAGGGGTACTTTATAAAAAAAAATAAAAAAGGTTGAGAAACCCTGGGCTAGATGGACCTATGGGCTGACTCAGTCTGTCCATTCTTATGAACATTAGTTCTTAAACCACCAGGTTTCTTCACACTACAGTAAATACTCAACTGCAAATATGAACTGTTTTTCCCCATTTGGCCTCTGCACAATAATAAGGGTTTCATTAGCCCTGCAGTGAGCATGGTCTCTCTGCTTCTCCAGGAGTGACGCAGTGCCACTAGTGGATGCTTTTGACTTCACTGATGAAAATTTAAATTCTGCACTTGGGAGTTACGACGGTCACGTCTACCAGCGGCTTTACGAGTGGGCTCAGAAGTCACCAACCAACCAACAGGTAAGGGACAGTGAACTACAAACTACTGGCACCTTTACAATAGCCTAGACCCACATTATTTTGACCTATAATATTGAAGGCTGATGGTCTTCTAAAGCCAAAAGGTAAAAATCACAATATGTTCCTTGGAATGGAGTACAGCCGGTCTCTGACTTACAACCACCTTCACTTATGACCATCCGCACTTATGACCAAAGCGGTCGTAAATGAGGTCCCCGAGTTACGAACGCGATCCGCGTTTACGAACAGTGAGGTCGCCTGTAACTCAACGGGATCCGAGTTACGAACGCTTCGAGTTACAGCCAAGTGTTTGGTCCGTAACTCGGGGACCGGCTATATTCAATTGTGCCAGCTACACTCACGGCTCAGAATCTGAGGGTTTAATGACTGAGACCCCGCTCTAGCAATCAACTCCATGGAGATGGACCTCAACAGACATGAACGGGACACCCCACATCCCTCGCTAAGGAGTTACTCAAGGTTAGGGATGTTAAATATCATTAATTGAATAGTCAATTAACCTCTTGAATTCTTATCCGTTACTCGACTATTCTATAGTCCTTGGGGGTGGGGGTGGGGCTGGCAGCCAGTGCACTCGAACCCACTCCTGAGGAGCCCTCTGCCACTCCATGCTGCTTCCTCTGTATCAGAGGCAGCAACATGGGTTGCCAGGCAGGAGCTGGCCCGTGAGGAGAGTCCGTTTAAAAACCAGCTCCTCTTGTGTACCGGCTGCCTGTTGCCCTGTGCTGCTGCCTCTGATACAGAGGCAGCAGTGCGGGGTGGGAGGCTGAGCTTCCAGACCCAGCGCAAACCGGAACTGAGCTGGGCTACCTGTCTGCCCACCCAGCTCCTAATACTCTTCAAATGCAGAACCGCAGCAGGGGTAAGTCCCGGACTTGGTGCAAACTGGGACTGAGTCGGGCTGCTGGCCAGCCTGCTATATAATTTACTGGCAAAGGTGGGGGAAATGTGTGTAGTCTACAGCATTAATGGATCAGCTTTTGTTTATTGGTTAATCGACTACACTATTACATCCTTAACTCAAGCAGGCCATCAGACCCTTGTCTGCTCTCATTCCATGTGCAAAACAGCCAGTAAGAAATAGGATTTGGTTCTGGCGCAGTAATCAGAACTTTGTAAGTCTAGCCCTGCACTTGAGTTGTGTATTCCGTGAAGTCAGTGCTTGCAGAAGACACTGATCTACAATTGCTGGAGCCTGAAATCCATTTTATCCATGGAACAGATACAACATAGTAGCACTGCTGCATGATTCTCTGTACTGTTGTGCCAATCTGCCCTCTGTTCTGAAGTGAATGCCCTGTAAGGGGGAGAGAGTTTGCTTAGGCCCTTTTATTCCTCGGCAGTTTCAGGAGAGGCCTGCTAGTACCATTTAAATGCTGACAAATGAGCCCTGCTGCCCAGCTGCAACAAGACTACCCTGAAACCCATCTGACGGTCTTCCAGTCATTAGTGACCTGAACTAGAACAGGCAATCTAGAGGTCCCGTGCTCCATCTCCTGTTACCAGTAGCCTGAGTTTCCCAGTCCTCAGTCTGGAACATGAACAAAACCTATACGTGTACAAGTTAACAACATGGACGATGATAGTTACACAGCCTGTATTAACAGGCTGCATATTCATAGATACGGAGTGATAAATGTTCACACAGTAATGGGTATAAGTTTTAAATAACGTACCCTCCCCCTCTCCTTTCCATGCACTGTATTTTCAGCACGTTGCCTTCATTTCTAACATCACCTTAAGGGTGAATTAACTTCATTGTTTACGCTAGTTTGGGTTTTCTTGCTTAAACTAAAAACACAGCCCAGCTGCTTAAACAAGGGTTTTACCTTAGCACTTTTCTCAACAAACCAAGCACAACCAACACATTTTACAAACAAATGTACAATTTGAAGTTTGCCTTCAGTGAATATTCAAGTTAAAAATGCTTTCTGAAATTAAATGCTATGCATTCTCATTTGGGTATGCAGCACTTTATATTAACAACGTACAGGAGCCCAGATACTGGACTGGGGGGCGTTACATACTACTGTAGCATGTTTGGCTTCTTTTTTTAATTTATATTTCAATGATCACGCTGAATTACTGAGAAATCGTTGTGTTTCCCTTCCTACACTCTCCCTCTTCCACAGGTGAGCCGGGCCTATGAAAGTTACCTGAAGCCACTTTTTCAGGGGGCTCTATCAAAACTATGAAGATTAACAGCTGCTTGGGACACAGAACATTTTCTTTGGTTCAGTGTATGGTTCACAAGCTGGCACGCTGCCAGTGTTTTATAAATAATCATAGAGCGACACTGAACAGCTGACTGTGTTGTCTGCAAACATCAACTGGAATTCTTAGTCATTTACATTTAAGAATGGAAGGGAGCCAGAAAGCTCTTTCAGCTATGTCCACATCACGTAGAGCAGTGTTTCTTAAACTTTTTAAGATGGAGGAACACCAAACAATAATTTGTTGAGTGGTGAAAAATAAGAGACCGCGGAAAAGTTATTGAGCAAATAAATAAATAAATAAATAATTGGGGGGAAGTTATTGAGGGGGGAAAAAAAACTCGCCTGTCCCTTTCAAGGTAGCCATTTTGAACTCAGTTCTCCGTGGCACACCTCCGACTGCCTCACGGCAAACCGCTGTGCCACGGAACAGTTTAAGAAAAACTGCTGTAGAGTGCCGTATTAGGAATTCACTTTTTTTTTTTTATTTAATTATATGTTCGAAGTAGCAGCACAAGCTGCTGTATTTTGGCAGTTTGATACTCTATTTTTTTTTTTTTTACATTAAGGTTAAAAATAATTACTTTGGGTATGTCTACACTACCTCGCTAGTTCGAACTAGGAGGGTAGTGTAGACATACCCTTTCTTGCTGCCCTGGACATAAGTTTGTGGAGCCCATAAAATGCTTTACCACCAAATCAAGAAACTTAACAAAACTAATGTAAAGTCACAGCCATAGATTCTAAAACCAGCTGCTTAGATTAAGAGCTCTATTAAAATGCAAGCCCTTTGGGGAAGGGAACAGAATTCCTTCTTGTATCTTGCTGATCAGTGAGCGCACTCTGCACTTAAATAATCAGTCAAAACTCACACTGACTATGCCAGCTTCAACTTGTGGAAATGATCTATTATGATGTGAGCTGCTGATGCCCTGTCTGTAAACTTCAGCCTCCAATTGTGGTGTGCGATTTAAGGTTTGCTTATTAAATGGGTCTGTGTTTATGAAGTAAAAAGCACGTATCTTCTATTCAGTGATTAAAGCCAAACATTACCTTGCAAAGAAATGAAGAATGTTGTTAAGTACTTATTTGTAGGATTTTTCTTGTAGTATTGCAAATGAAAACTATTGACTGGGATCATATATTGGGTCTTACTTGGCAAGAAACAAGCAGCTTGCCGGGACTTCCTCAGTTAAACACAATAGCAGCCTTTTCCTACTTGAATAAAATACAATAAAAAACCACTTAATGTTAAAAGACAAGATAAAAGCCCCTGAGCGCCTACAGAAAGGGAGGTGAAAACACGGCAGAGGAAAAGCATGACCCTGAGAAAGATCTCCGCAGTCAGAGACGTGTGAGCGAGCCCATCTATGTGACCAGCACACACCCATTGCCAGTTTCATCAACTCTAAAGGTCTATGTGCACTGCACTAAAACGCTGTGACTGCCCCATGTCAGCTGACTCAGGCGAATGGGGCTAGACCAGGGGTCAGTAAGCCGGCTCATGTGCCATGAACTCAGCCCTCCTCCTCTGCACTGCTGCTGGAGCCCTTCCTCTTCCTCAGCAGCAGGTTTGAGGGGGAGGTGGCTAGGACTGAGGCTCCTCAGCAGCACAGGGCCCCCCCCCACAGCTGCTACCGGTCCCCCAAAAGAACCTGTGACCAGAAAGACTCACGCTGGCCCGTCCCCCTTCATGCTGGCGGGGGTCACGTGGTGGGGCAGCTGCGATGGCCCAAGCCCAGCCGGAACTGGGAGTGCCCCTGGCTCAGGTAGGTCCAGCTCATCTCACCCCCAGGTCAGCTCTGGTCCCCAAGCCCCGCCCCTCATAGTACCCGCCCTCCCTTCCCCCTGCCTGACCTGGGTGTCACCTGCAGGCAGCTGCTGCGTGGGCAGGGTCACAGTGCTGCCGGGCTGAGGGGGACCCAGACCGCATAACCCAGGCTCATGCCCTGCCTCACCTGCACAGTGCTGCCCCCAGGGCCTGTGGGACCAAGCCCACCTCACCCCCCTGCCCAGACCCGCGCTCCAAGTACGCAAGTGGCACTGGTGCCTCCTCACAGTGCACCCTTCGTAAGGGGGCTGCTTTCCTGGGGGGGAGGGGGAAGAGTCATCAGAAAAATGCAAGGCAGTGGTAACCCCCACACTGGGGTGCATCAGGCTGGACACCCCGGTACGTGCCCTGAGAAGTACCAGCCCCTGAAGGAGGTTCAGCAAGATCCTAGCTCTAGCTCCAGCTTGCTTCATCTCTCTAAGTTCCACCTTCTGCTGCTCTCACGCAAAGATTCTCAGAACTGGAGATCTCTGAGCACTTCTCTGTGATTTCTCTTGGACCACATGGCTGTGGCAGCGGCTCCTCCAGGGCCAGCCAGGGACCTCATGGCCATGGCCGTGGCTGCAAGGGGGTGCAAAGCCAGGTAAGCATCGCCCCCTACATCCAAACCCCCACGCCCCAATTCCCTCACTCCCTTCCAAAACCCTGCACCCCTAGCTTGCTCTGACACCCTCCCTTGCTCCGGCTTCCTCCACCTGGCCAGTCACCCTACTCCCAGCCTGCTACTGCACCCCACCTCCCACCCAGACCTTGCAACCTCTCCCTATTCTGCACCCCACCTCCATCCCAGATCCTGCACCCCATTCCTATCCCACTCGCTGGCAGCCCTCTCTCACTCTGAGCCCCTCATTTTTGTTCCTACCCCAGAGCCTAAGGGGGTCCATAAAATCCACTAACTGGCACCCCAGAGAAGTCAATTTGGTCTATGGGAAATCCTGAAGCTCAGTCCTCCCTGTTCCTTCCCCTTTCCCCGTGAGGCTGGAGCACCAGAAGAGCGAGGTGTCACATCAGTGAAGGTTGGGGGTTCTTGGAGGATTTTTTTTGCTTCTCACTTGTGGGGTCCCCAGCTGATTTTTCTGTGGGTCACTGACCCTGATCCAAGAAAAGTTCCTCACCCCTGCCTAAATAAAGAGAAGATTGAAACTTTGTGTGTTGGACATAATATTTTTACTTTATTTAAAATGAAGTTTGATAAACTAACATGAGAAAGTTAAAACACTTCATCTGTTTAGTAATTTAAAGTGTCCTCCCTTGCTGCAGCTGGTTCAGAAAATATGGTCACCATACCCAGCCTGCCCTTGTGCCCCCTCCCCCCAGCACACACCTCTGTGAATAAGTTCAATCTTGGCATGCCACTTTTGAAAAGTTGTCAATCCCTGGCTTAGTCCTTTAGGCTGATCTGCAACCCGGGCTCCCTTCCTTTGCATGGTCCCAGAGCCCAAGCATGGAAAGTTACATTGCAATTTTGAAGGTAATATAGCCAGCACTGAATCAGCTGACATGGGCCACCCAAGGTGTTTTACTGCAGCGCAGACTTAAGCAGCTTTTTGGTTGGGCTTAAGGTAAGCAAGGTTGCAAAGCCCAGGCTTTCTCTGACCATACCTGGGATGCAGGAGTCCATACTGGACAGATCAGTCAGACCAGGTGACTAGGAAGTGTGTGTACCTAGAGATGATTGTGAAGGATTTAAAGCAGACAAACATGACCTAGAAAGAGGATTAAGCAGAATTGCACTGGCCTAGTCACTCAAAGCAGATAGAAAATAATGAAATAAACTTTGTAACTTTGATTCCTGTTTGGAGCATCTCTTTATGGATAATTCCACAGAATGCATAAAAGAGGTAGGAGAAAAGTCTAGGGAGATGGTGGACAAGAATGCAGAACTAGAGTCCCTTTGAATTCAACAAATGCAGCTCTGTGCAAGATGAAGAGAGCTAAGACATGTTGGCAATGCATATGATGAATACTCTGAATGTAGATAACATTCCCACCAGTTATAGCTATTCAGACTATAGATGCATCCTGGATTAGCGTCCTTCAACTGACATTAATCCTTTAGTTAAAATATAGACTCCCCTTTAATTTTCAATATGGAAATTATTTCTATGGAAATGTGATACAAGGTCTACTAAATTGAATGAGCTTGTGTGTGTGCATACACACCAGAATAGGGAAAGTAGTAGCCTAAACAGTTTCACTATCCTGTATTGATATATCTTACCCCCTTTTTTCCTAGAATAAATTAGTAGGAGATAAAAAATACAAGCTTTATTTCCATATTTTACATGTTTATTAGCTTTTTGCTGGCAGGCATTACACGTGGGAATAATATTGCACTAGGCATTAAAAGTATGAATTCTACCTCTGGATATTTTGCATTCAGAATCCAGTATAAATGTTTCTAATCACATTTTCATGGCTACAGATAATATTTGGTTGCTTGATTTATATGCATAGAAAAACAGTTGTCATAACTGTAAAAAGCTGTACTTAAATACTTTAAAAGGGTAGGATTTGTTTTCCTAAAATATTACAATACTGTTTATTGGATTTAGAAACTAGATTAGTTTACATGATGCTCGCATTTCCCTCATCTGCAGCTTAAATCCTGTTTGTTCTTTACTCCCAGTGTTTTAACAGTAAATGAATTAGAGACCATTTAAATAGGTGAATTTAGCACTTGAGGTTGAAAGAGCTGACACAAAGCGTCCTACCGTACTGATTTTTAAGACTCCTCCTTAAAAAAAGTATCTTGACAGTGTGAACAGGCACATGCATATCTTTTTCTGGACAAGACAAAAACAGCTGCTAGAGCACGTAACGTCTCCAGTCCTTAATGGTTATTAATAAATAGTCATATAAAAAGCCCATGCTGCTGCTTCAGTCACAATTAGATTCTCTCCGGTATGCTGTTCCAGGAAGTTGCGTGTAACCTCTGAAATGGCATCTGTGGAACCATGCATCAGTCATCCGTTTTCCGTGCCAGTCTACAGAAAGTCCAGTTGTGCTCCACTGTATTTTCATTGGCCCGCTCGCTCATATGGTGAACTCTTGTATTTCTGATCGCAAAACCTTGTTTTGTAATGTATTCCATCAGATGGACTCTGAGGGAAACTTCTTGGTGGTAATCACATGGCCCAAAAGTAAAGGAAACCTGGCAGTCTCTTGTGTCCATCATGTGCTTATTCCACTTGGTAAAGTGATTTGAAATGCCTTCCAGTAACGAATGGACCTTAGTTGTGATGGTTAACTGTGTTATAATTACTGCCACTGGATTGGAATATTTGGAAAGTTTCCGTGTGCTGGACAGCTCTACTACTTCTTCAAAGGTATCCACAGGATACAAAGGCTTGGGGTCATTAAGACACTGAATGAGTGGTTCAATTTGATAAAAATCTGCTTCTTTTCGAAGCAAGTCAAATTCCTTGAAGTCTAATGGCAAAGTCAACTCTGAAGTCCTTAAAAAGTTAAGAACATACCGGAAAAGAGGTCCATCTCGGTCAATGAAGTAATTGCCCTGAGAGTCCCTGGCAGTGGGGAAGTCTCCCCCGAACATGGCCCCAAGCATTGAATCGGGATATCTTGTGAGAGTGGTGAGGGATGTCGTATACAAGTGTCCACCTACATTTAGTGTGACTGGTTCAGTCATCTAGAAGAAAGAAATACCACAGTTTATCGAACTACCAAGAGAGATTTTTCATCAACACATGGCGGTTGCTGTTAGAAAGTTGCTACTGTTCAGTTTGAAACCTACCAACGGTGTTATATGGGAATAATTTCAAGAAACTTTGCCATAATCCACACCTGGCAACTCAGCAGAATACTTACATTTAGAAAGCATATCCTCAGAGTGTTTTACAAGTATTAACTAAAACCCATAGCTCAGGGTCAAATAACCATTTCATGCTCTAAAAGTAAATACTTTCTCCATTTTACAGATTAAGAGACTGATGCACAGTGTATGCGATTTCCCCAAGGCCATACAATGAGTCCGAATTTCACCTTTGGCTCCTTGCTTTTACAGTATGTCTTTTACTCGAGAAGGAACTAGCTGTGCGGGTACAAAACATCTTTCCAGGAAAAAAATGAAGTGACATAATGCAATTTTAGATCTCAAAACTAGAGCTTTCATTCAGAGGTGCAGCTCAGGCCATCATAAAGAAAACTATCAGAAAAACCATATGCTGTGCAAAGGAAGGGCCAGAATAATAGAGCTAGCCTGCAGCTACAGCATCCACATCACACCTACAAAGGCAGGGGAGAAAAAAAGATCCTGTACCATCCTGGCCACTGATTCTGACAATTGGAGCAGAAGGCCAGACAGACAGGCAAACAGAAAGGAACAGGATATTTAGAGAGAGAGGAGAGAAGGAAAAATAAGACATGTAAGTATAGTTTTGTTAGTAAAGATGGTGTTTAATCAACAAGAATATTTTTCAAAATAAAATGACAGCAAACTGATTAAAGGAGCAGAAAGGGAAACTTTTTCTTTCAACTTTGTATACCAGAAACATGGCTTTCCAGTCCATCATCAAACTGTATCTTTTAGGAGAAATGTAGCCCTCTTCTTGATGTTGTGATAAATAATTACTATTCTTTGGCTAAAGATTAAGAACGTGAACTATACCAACACACAATACGGAACGGAACACTTATTAGAAACAACCTCCTATTTGCTTATACTATTTTTACTAGGTTCATTTTCTTCACTCAGCATTAAACCCAAAAAATATACACAAGGCCAAGAGATTCAGGGAGACCTCATAAAAATCTGGAAAGCTCAATCCTGTTGTTCAGCATGCACTCATCTTTTTATTGGATCACTTACCATATATCCCCAGTCTCCATTATCCATCTGTTCTGTTGCTTGATCTATGGCAGTCTGAATTTAACTGAAGGATGCTAGGAGAACCGACAAATCACCTTCTATTCCTTCCTGCAGATTGAAAAAAAAAAATGTATAGCAGACTGTAAGCACTTAAAAGAACAAGAAGAGAGCAGAATATATCCAATTGAAGATAGACTTGCGCCATAAACCTGTCACTTGCATTCAACTACAAAGCCACTTCAGGACAGGCATCTACAGAGAAGAATGTACCTATACGATCTTCCAGCATATCCTTCACCCTCGGATTGCTGTCTCTAGGAGCAACTGGCCATCATTTTGTAGGCTGTCCTAACATTCCAGTTTTGTTAAACAATGAATGTGTCTTTGACGATGATTTATACTCTTCACTTGGGCAAAGGAGGTATTCTTTAATAAGTAGCCCCAGCTACTGAAATCAAACCCCTGCATTAACCCCCTGCTGACAGGGACTTTCAGCTATAAGATAGATGTAGATATATCTAATTATGTCAGTGGTATTATGAGCCATTCTGCACAAAATTGTACAGAAACACATATACATGAGGAACGAGGAGTCCTGTGGCACCTTATAGACTAACTGAAGTGTAGGAGCATAAGCTTTCGTGGCAAAGGCCCACTTCGTCAGATGCATGTGACGAAGTGGGTCTTTGCCCACGAAAGCTTATGCTCCTACACTTCAGTTAGTCTATAAGGTGCCACAGGACTCCTCGTCGCTTTTGCAGATTCAGACTAACACGGCTACCCCTCTGATACATATACATGAGGCATCACTGTGTTTAAAAAACAGTGAGATTTTCACTGGAGTTAACACTTCATTAGAGCGGACTGCAATTTGGCTGCAAGAGTGAGAACCACAAAGTGTGAAACCAGAGCCCAAGCTGATTTCACAGCTGCCACAGAAACTTGCACAGCAGTTTCCTTTTCAGTGCAGTTTTATAAAGAAATCAGAACTACATTTTCCACAACATTACAGCAAGAATGTTTTGAAAAAAGTTTTAACCACAGTTTTCTAAAAGAGAGCCTAAACAGCATTCATTCACACTGCAGACTCTCCTGCCCCCCCACACACACTCCAAAAAAATGATGATGTGAAAGCCCAGGGCTTGGTTTATGCAAGAGATCCCTTCTGGTCTTTAAAAAAAAAAATCTGTGGCTCTATACAGAAGTTTGGTACAAAAATAATTCTGAGAGTTTTTTTTTAAAATACATCCAGGCGTGTTTTACAAGTCAGGCTGTGCAAATGAAATCACAAAGTTTCAGCCAGGACAAACTCAGACCAAAACAGATCTGATCTTCTCTTTAGTCCCTCGCAAACAGGGTGTCCACATCGCCCACTTCAGAAGAATGTGGCAAAGTTCAATGCTTTTTGCTCACAATAAGCCCAGAAGCAGAGCACAATGGCTCTCTCTCAAAAGGTCAGCCAGGCACTTTGAGAACTGTGATATAGCCACAGCCAGCACTATCGCTCAGAATTAAACAACTCTAGTGTCCAATCCGGCATCTTTTGCAAATTACAAAAAAGCAAACTAGTTAAATATGACTAATCACATCAGAGTCCCATATTTACAAAGTGCAGGTGGAGAACATCTAAAGGCAGGGTAGTAAATGAATGCTAACATAAAGATGGAACAAACTTAGAACACCAGCTCAACTGCCAGATGCTAAAATTCATTTTATCAACAGTAAAGGAATTTGTAATCAAGAAAACAAGCTTTTGCAGCTTTTAAGAACCTCTAACCTGAGAGAAAGAGCAGGGATGATTTCTGATAAAATCTCCGTAACACAGGAAAGGAGCAAATCTCAGACTAGAGGCAACAGTGAACATCAAGGAAAGGAGGCTACTTAAATTCCACAGCAAACAATGGGAAAAAAAGATCCCCTGGCCCAAAGCAGGCAGAAAGCAGCACTAATACTTTAAAAAAGGAAGAAGATAGTAGGTGCTCACCTAAGAGATGTTCTTTTACAAATTTTCATTATGTAACTGATACTAGTCAACTGCAACCTTCCAATCCAATAAATCAAACAAAAGCTGCCCTTTTGAGTGATCATAAAGGGAAAGAAAGAGATTACATCCTCCTGCCTGCACTATGGCAAAAGGCTTCACTTGATCACAGCACAGCTATGTAACACCATGGTGAATAATTTATGAAGGCAATTAGCTCAGACAAGCACATGTGCTAATAAATAAATAAATGAAAAGCCATCCAATAAGCCGCACTGATTTTGTGTAGCATTTGAAAGTCACTGGACATACAGAAATCAGCATAAGCAAGGAATGTTAAAGTGAGCAGCACATCAGAAATACTTGCTTGATAACAGCATTAAACCTCATCACATTGCAAGTTAAAATGCCATATGCTTCTGAAACCATTAACTTTCCTCATCAACATTAGTCTGGACATTTCTTGGTTCATCTTTTAAACAACTCTGTGTATAGTGATTATTTATTCTGGTCAAGTTCAATTCACATATAATGAATATTTAGAGGCAGACTAGAATGGAGAGGGAAGCCTTTGACAGTTCTGCCTTTCAACCAATTCACTGAATTATTTTAGTTAAAGGAATTTAACTACAGAATCTTAAAATAACTTATCTGCAACTAAAGAGAATGAATGCTCTCTTGGGTTAAAAAAAATCAGCAAGCTAGCAGAAGACTCCATTTAAATCATATTTAGCCCACAGTCATGCTAGCCCTTTGCTCAGGGTGAATTTACCTCACTCTGTGCTGAACACTGACCACAATTTTTTTTTTTTTTTTTAAAAAAAGGATAATTGAGTACCATCATTTTGAAGCTGATTTTAGGGCATCTGTCCTTTTTGGACAAGATACTCAGCACTAGAACAGTTAAGCACACTTGCCATTTCATTGCAGCAATGGCAAAAACACAAAAAACCCACTAGTAGAAAGCAAATAGCTCATTACAAGTGGCCACTTGATGATGATCAATGATCTCATTTCTATGAGATCATTCTGTAAATGTTGTTTAATATTTCATGACTCTGAAGATCTACTATGCTACCTTATTAACAGGCACACTGCTTATTACAATCACTAGTCCCATTACTTCAATGGACCTTTGAGGAGAGGAGCTGCACAAATCGTAGTCAGAGCCATCTGAGCAATCTCATCTGCACCATCCACACTTTGGATGAAAGTCCAAGCCAGACTGGTAAAGTTCTGACTCAGAGAGGTTCTCAAGCTTTTTCACTTGTGTGGGGACCACATTTTAGAAGAGAGCATCCTCTGCTCCAACCTTACCCCAATCATACAATGTTAGCTAAAAATAAGAAAAGCTTTCCTATCTTTTCCTGCAATTCAGCAGCTAGACTAGAGGGCAGCCAGCACCATATGACGTGCCAGCTGTCTGCAGACCAACTGTCCCCAGACAATTGCTTTGGAGCCTACAGCTTAATCATTTCTCTCCTGTAAATCACTCCCACTTCCAGTCTTTGATCATTTCTTCAGTAACAAAATATTAATCATGGCTGTGTGACTTCAATAGGTATCTTGGCTTTCTAGATCATTCAAGAATTTACAGACATCCTAAAGACAATGGTTTAAAAATCAAAGGTTGCAAAGCTAGCATTCCTACTACACAGTTAAATACAATTTGCTATTCAGGCTGCTTCCAGAGAGCTACTTAAGATAGATCACAGTGTCTGGCATTCAGACATATATTAATGAAACAAATGTCCTAGCTTCAAGTATAGGTAGTTACATAGAAAATGGATGGAAGAAATTTAAGGGAGTCACTGGAGGTAAAAGAAACAAAGCTGGCACAAGAAGCAGCTGCATTTGAAAGTATGATGGAAATCATAGCATGACACTATCCTTAGTATTGATTGAGTTTTTCCTTAATACAACTCTCTTCATGGGTTGTAACCTGGCTGTTTTATCTCACTCCACAATGAATCATGGTTTATACATTTCCAGAATCATCATCTTTTCTAAAATAGGTTACACACAATAAATATTTCTCTTCGTCGCTATTTAACTTTTAAAAATAAAACAAAATTCACACAACCGGTGGCCTTGATGTTTTCACCTTTGCATGCTCAGTTGCTTTATTAGAATTTACAACACCCTCAACTCTTGAGAGGGGAGAGCTGTATAAAACAATTTTTGAAAAAAATCCTTAGTTCTGATCTTTTCTTTTAGCCATACAATTTTCCGCCTTGAAAGGTGTCATTAGAAGCAGCTTTGGAGCAAACTGATAAACAGTAGTAAGTCACCGGAACCACAAGGCATTTGCCCAAGAGTCTGAATGTGAAACTGCAGCACTACTCTGTGGTTTGTACCCTCGCCTTTACATCGGGGGGGGGGGTCAAACTTTTTTCTCATGACCCCGGTGAAGAAAATTGTTGCTGCCTGTGACCCAACACAAGGGGACGGGAGTGGGGCTCCTAGGTCAGATGAGGTTTGGGGGGTAGGAGCGGGATCCGGCTGGGGGGGGGGGGCAACCTTGGGCAACTCCCAGTCAACAGCGCCGCGGGGCTCGGGCGGCCTCCCGCCCCTCCCGCCCCGCAGACCAGGCTCCCAGCCGATGGGGCGCGGAGCCCTGCGCCTCTTTCCCTCCAGCACCGGGGCACAGCCCAGCCCGCGGCGCCAGGGCAGGGGGGCCGCTCAGCAGGGGCCCGACACCCCCGGCCCCGGGTCGCCCCAGGCCCCTTTGCTGAGGAGACGCGGAGCCCAGCGCCAGGCGCCCGGATGAACAATGCCCCGGGGGGGGGCGCCGCCCACGGGCACTGCTGGGGGGGGGGGGAGCACGTGCCTGGAACTCGGCCCCGCCTCCTGTCAGCCCCTCAGGTGCGGTGCGGTGCGGTGCGGTGCGGAGCGGGCGGGGCCCAGCTCCCCCCCCCACCCCGCCCAGCGGGGCCGCTCCTCGGCGAGCCCCTCCCCCCGCAGCTCGGCCGCCGCCTTCACACCCCGCCCGCGTCCGGCCCCTCCCCCACCGCCACCGGGCCCCGGGGCCAGCCCCTCACACCCCGCTCACTGGCTGCGCGCGCGGCTCCCGGGCTGTGGAGAGGCCGGTAACAGCGGCGGGGACAACTGAGCGCGAGCCCGGCGTTCCAGCCGCGCGGCCCTGACTCCGCCCCCTCCCCGCGCCAAGGCTCCGCCCCCGGCCCCGATCCCGCCACGCGCAGCCCCCCCCCCCCGGGTTTCTCGAGCCCGTGCGCCCTCGGGCGCAGCCGCGGGAGGTGACCGCGCCGTGCGGAAGGGGGGCCCTGCACTTCAGAAGGGACAGGCGGATGAGCCAGTAGCCACGAGCTGCGCTTTCCAAGCCAGGGGGTGCATCCTGCCCCCAGCGCACACCTAGGCCTAGCCTCTGCCATTGCACATCAGGGGCATTAGGGTGTGTAACACCAGTATCTGCTAATGCCCCAATGTCAGCCTCCCACAACGTGGTGCTGCACAGGTGCATAGGGCATGCCTGACACCTTATTACAAAAATGGCTCTTCAGAGGGTCAGCAATAAGGAAACAGTTGCAATCTCATCAAATCAGTATTATTCAGACGTGACCTTGCAATGAGTCCACCAGAGCAGCCCGTTAGGGACTCCCTGTCTAGTCCTCACAATTCCAAAGAGAACTGCACACGGTGCTTAGAATGTAACCATTAGTGCCCGGCCTGCCTGAGTTTGCAGACATCCTGAAACAGTAACTACAGGAGAGTTTGGAACTGGCCTAATTCATCTCGGGAAGGTTAATCTGAAACCTAATAATGATAATTATTAATATAGTTAGTGATATCACTGTGGATTAGTGCAGCGAGAGAGAAAATATTATTTAAAAAAAGTACAATCTCTTCTGAGCTTTGTCTCGTTTTGATGTTACAGGTGGGTGAAGAGTAAGTGGTGGGCAGATCATAGAAGAGTGTTACCAGCCTTGATTTTTCCAGTCTGACCTCTGCTTCAGATACACAGATTTAACTCCATTTCCATGGATCTATCCCAGCTCATTAACTCGCAGATAGACACAAGGAGTTCTGAGGCCTTCATGGTTACATCACATGGAGACACCATACCAGTGAAGCAGCACAGGCACTTTGACACAGAAAACACAGCCTGGCTGTGCAGAGGATAGTCCCAGGGGGAGCCACAAGTCTCCAGGTGCTGCCTGGAAACCCCATTCATGTGGGTTCATGCTAGCATTGTGACTTCACAGCATGACATTACACCCAAACACTGTGACACAACACAACAGCAGAACTGTGAAGGGGGTGTGGTGTCCCACGGCCTCTTTTTCAGCCTGCCTTCCCTACCATAACTAGAGGCTCATAATGTGAGCAGATTTGGGCCGATTTTCACAGGCACGTCCCCCAAACTACAGCAACCACCTGCTAAGTTTCAGACCCCTGCACCAAGGAACCGGATGCATGAGACCTATTAACCAAAAAAAAAAAAAGACTCAAGACTTGTGGCCAAGAATAACAACTGCAGCCCAGCTTCGTGCGTGCACCGACCTGGCTGAAACCCCCCAAACCAGCGGGAAAGGTCGGATAGTAGCAGCTGCAGACCTGGAATGCTGCCCTCCAGAAAGGCAAAGTTGTAAAGGATGGCGCCCCCTGCTAGTTTTGGTCCATGCGCGTCGCCGTACTCGCAGGGCAGGCGGACGTTCGGCCCGCGGCTTCGCAGAACGCGCTCAATCCACTGAGGGGCGGCAGCGAGGCAAGGACAGCCCTTCGGCCCCTCTCGCGAGAGCGGCGGGCGGCTCCGCCCCCGTGTGCGGGTGGGCCCAGCTGCGATTGGACAGCCCGGGCGTTGCGTAGTGACGTACGGGCCCGGCCGGCAGAGGGCAGAGGCAAGATGGCGGCGGCCGCAGGAGCGCTGAGGGGACTAGTGCGACGGGCGCCGCAGCAGGTAGGGTCGGCCTGGCCCCCCTCCCCTCCCCTCCCCTCCCCTCGCTGCTCGGCGCTCACGCGCGTCCCGTCTCTCCGCAGGGCCCGGGCCGCCTGCTGCAGCTGCGGAGCGGGATCCACGGCTCCGCGCCGGCCGCCGTGCAGGTAACGGGCCGCGGGCAGGGCGGTGGGGCGGGGCCGGGAGGCGCGCGGCGCTCAGCGCGTGCCCTGCGCCCAGGTGACGGCTCGTGGGGCCAGGCGGGGCCGGGAGGCGCGCGGCGCTCAGCGCGTGCCCTGTGCCCCAGGTGAGGGCTCGCGGGGCAAGGCGGGGGCGGGGCTGGGAGGCGCGCGGCGCTCAGCGCGTGCCCTGTGCTGCAGGTGAGGGCTCGCGGGGCAGGGCGGGGCCGCTCAGCGCGTGCCCTGTGCCCCAGGTGACGGCTCGTGGGGCCAGGCGGGGGCGGGGCTGGGAGGCGCGCGGCGCTCAGCGTGTGCCCTGTGCCGCAGGTGAGGGCTCGCGGGGCAGGGCGGGGGCGGGGCTGGGAGGCGCGCGGCGCTCAGCGCGTGCCCTGTGCCGCAGGTGAGGGCTCGCGGGGCAAGGCGGGGGTGGGGCTGGGAGGCGCGCGGCGCTCAGCGGGTGCCCTGTGCCACAGGTGACGGTGCGCGACGCGCTGAACCAGGCGCTGGACGAGGAGCTGGAGCGGGACGAGCGCGTGTTCCTGCTGGGCGAGGAGGTGGCGCAGTACGACGGCGCGTACAAGGTGAGCGGGCTCCGGCTCCCCCCCCCCCCCCCGCCAGCTGGGGAGCGCGCGCTTAGCCGCCCGTTTTTGCTTTGCTTCTCGTAGATCAGCCGCGGTCTCTGGAAGAAGTACGGGGACAAGAGAGTGATGGACACGCCCATATCCGAGGTACCGTGCCAGTGAGTGTCCTCATCCCCTTGTCCGGGGCTGGCAGTCATACTCATCCCTCCTTGCTTTTTCCTTTGCAGATGGGCTTTACAGGAATTGCGGTAGGCGCTGCCATGGTAAGTCCTTTCTGGTGTTGAAGTCTGATCAGTTTTTTCTTGGCTTAATTAATTTCACAGAAAAACTGTTAAATGCAGACACTTTTACTGTTTGTTACTAGTGAATTAAATGCTTAACTACTAACATAGCTGTCTTAATTTAACAGGCTGGGTTGAGGCCGATCTGTGAATTCATGACCTTCAACTTCTCCATGCAAGCAATTGATCAAGTTATAAATTCTGCTAGTAAGACACTTTACATGTCTGCAGGCATGGTGCCTGTCCCGGTTGTCTTCAGAGGTCCCAATGGTGCCTCTGCTGGAGTAGGAGCACAACACTCTCAATGCTTTGCTGCTTGGTATGGGCATTGTCCTGGACTGAAAGTAGTCAGTCCTTGGAGTTCAGAGGATGCTAAAGGCCTACTAAAAGCATCAGTCCGGGATGACAATCCAGGTGAATGTAACTTTTTAATAAATACTGTGGTCTTATTGCATCTACATTCATAGAGCTGAAAAGTCAAAGTTATTTTACCCATTAGCCACAACAATGAACTTGGGAATTTTAAGGGGTACTCTGCTTCATGCAGTGGCTTTAATGGTTGCACATGTGATTATGCACATTTTACTTGGTGGTGATTCTCCTTAGAAGAAGTAGGTGCTGTGCAATGTCTTGTTTGGTACCACAACTTTGACTTTGCTTTTTCTTTTATATGTAATAGAAATGTACCTTGCACTTGGAGCAGAAAGTGGCAAGGCTTGTGATAGACTTTTGTTCCTGGTGGAGTTCCTTCCACTCTGTTGGACTGACCCCCTGAGAAGGTTGTGTCTCCTAAATAGATGAGCTTCAGTATTACTGAGAGTTTTTATACCAAAGTCCTTTTCAAAAATCTTTACAAGTCATTTTGACTTTTATGGAGACTTCATGAACTTCAAGGGAGAAATCTTGCATAAACTCCTGACTTTACTTCCTCTTGTTAATATTCAATTTAGAGCAAGAGGAGGGGGGTCTGGATGTTTTGTTTTTGTAATAGGAGCCAGGTAGAACATGCTGTATTGCCTTAAGGACCTCATCCTTTTGATCCTTCCCCACACCAATAATAGGACTGACTGGTGTTGGATCACCAAATATTAATTGCTTAACATGGTAAAATTAACCTTAACAAGATCATTCGGGTAAACTTGTAAAACAGTGCTGAGCTACTAGCTGCTCAAGTTAATCATCTTTTTCACGCGGATACAAATGTGCTAACCTATGGTTTTATTGTTTGCCTTGTGAGCCACGAGGAGCTTTGTATAGCGGTGCCCTCTAACACACTAGGAATTGGGGAAGGGGAAAGAGTAGGGTAGGGAGGAGAGGTCGGATGATGTTGTAATAATACTTTCATCTGGAGAAGTGCATCAAAATAAGCACTCAATGCTTTTTTCAGTTGTGATGCTGGAAAATGAATTGATGTATGGAGTCCCTTTTGAAATGTCAGAAGAAGCTCAGTCAAAGGACTTCCTTGTTCCTATTGGAAAAGCCAAAATAGAAAGACCAGGTAAGTTCAGAATACTCTTACCATATCATATAATCTGATTTTTTTTTTTTTAGGTTCTCCTGGTCTGTTGGGTAACTTTAATTGAATAATATATTTCATACAAAACGCTCCCTATGGAATAGGAAAATATTTAAAGGGACAGAACTGTAAAGTTGAGTTTGTTTAGACCTCAACATACTGTACTAATCTCCTGTTGTTAAAACAGAACATCACTTGGCCACAAAATATCTTGATCTGGAATTGTACCTTTTTACTAAGACAATACTGTAATAAGCCTTATACGCTGAATGAAATGTCATTCCCCTTCCTTTTTTGCACTCTGCCACTTGTTTATATTCTTAGTGTGTTGCACAAACTCGTCATGGCTTAAACTTCTCATACATACATTCACAAGAATGAGAAGAACATCATAGCCATATCATGGCAAATTAATGCTACTCATTTTGCATGCAGATAGTACAAGAGTCAGGCACCTCAAATAACCACACTCAGGTTGAGTTCAGATGTTGAATTTCAGGTTCAGTTACTTCTGAATAGACTTAAATCCAATTAAATCAAGGTTGTGAGTGCTTATGTACTTACTATTAAGGCTACTTAGAGTGTGGAAGGAAGATCTGACTTCTGTAGTTAGCTCTTGTATAACTTGATCCCTCACCAGCTTCTGTGTTTCAGGAACCCATGTTACTTTAGTGTCACACTCCAGATCTGTTGGACACTGTCTGGAAGCAGCTGCTGTACTTGTCAAAGAAGGTGTGGAGTGTGAGGTGTGTTATGTGAGGATTCCATACCCTGGTGAAAACGTCTTACTCTTTAAAATCCATCCAAAGCTGTGCAAATTTAAGCTTAGCAAGCCCTTCAAAGTACCCTTTATACAATGATGGAGACAAGTGTGTTTCTTGTATGTATCTGGCATCCCCTGACTCCCCATCAGGAAGCTGTAACAAAATCAATACCATGGACATGAGTAAAATCACAAAAGTGAAGTGTGGGTTTGAGGTGGCCTATGCGGAGCCATTCCTAAGGGGGTGACCAGGGGTTTGCCTCAGCATTTTAAAGTGGGGTTTATTTTGTAATTGATCTAGTTAAATCAAAGGCCGTGTGGATACTCGAATCAGTATAAGCCTGGTTGATGCTGATCTAACTTGTCAGGAACAGACTATAAGCCATACTAATATAAGCCAACTCTATATTGATTCTAGTATTCATCCTTTTCACAAATCTTAACTGGTTTTAAAATCTAAGTTAAAGTAATGTGCTCTTTTTGTAGACAAGGCTTGAGTCCAGATGCATTCACACTTTAAACTACCTGAAGGCAGAGGCAGTGAAAGGTTTGTTTGCCTTGATCTAATGAAGCTTACTGCAGAAAAGCACAGGTGAATGTGTGCACAAGGCTAATTGCCCACAGCTCTATGATGAGGGGATGACTAAAGTCAAATTTGATATGCTGGAGGGTCAGAGGAGTTTGTGGCATGATATGGGGTCTAAAATTAGACCTATGTGCAGGTAGAAGCATCCTATCCCAGAACAAAGAGCTCTTTGTTCTGTGGATTTGACGGCTGAAGAAAAAATTAGGAATCTCTCCAGAGAAAGCTAGCCAAAACTAATGGATGTTGAATACATAGTTGGGGCTGCGTCTACATTGGCATGATCTTGCGCAAGTAAACTGATGTTCTAATGTATGAAATCAGGGCTTCTTGCGCCAGAACTCTGATGCTCCCGCTCAGGAAGAAGGCCTTCTGTGCAACTGTTCTTGAGCAAGAGGCCACTGTAGACAGGCAACATGAATTTCTTGCGCAAGAAAGCCCTATGGTTAAAATGGCCATCAGAGCTTTCTTGCGCAAGAGAGCGTCTACACTAGCATGGATGCTCTTGCGCAAAAGCACATGCCAGTGTAGACGCTCTCTTCTGGAAGAGTTCTTGCGCAAGAAGCTGCCAGTGTAGACATAGCCTTGAAGTGTTAACTTGTAGACACTTATATCCTCTCAAGGACCAAGTGACTAAAACAAGACCAAAGTAATAAGGTGAAGTTAAAGTACTCATTTATGCTATTGTAAATAGGCTTAAAAGGACTTTGAGGGGGAGGGAGGTGCAGAACCCTAAAAAAAAAATTGACTCTCTCAGGTGATAAACCTCCGTACCATTAGACCAATGGATGTGGAAAGTATTGAGGCCAGTGTTATGAAGACAAATCATCTTGTAACAGTGGAGGGAGGCTGGCCACAGTTTGGAGTAGGAGCTGAAATTTGTGCCAGGATCATGGAAGGTATGTTGAATAGCTTCTGTAACTTGTTTAACTCTGTGCCTCAACTTAGTTCACTAACCTTAAACATACTTTCCTGGCACACTAGCTACCCTAGACAAGATCAATCAGAACTCAAGAATTGGGTTTCTAGTTAAAGTCTAACTTAAGGGCACATGGCAGAAAAAACCTTAGCCCCCACTGGAGGAGTTTGCAGGGACTGTGGGAGTTAGGCTAGTCTGGAAATGTGCCCTAGAAGGATAGGGAACATGGGTCCTTATCTTCTCTCCCCCCCCCCCCCCCAAAAAAAAAAAAAGAAAACCAACAACTTTCACTTAATTTGTGACACTGCTGAGAATTAAGCAAGAATGTCTGCATACTCAGGGTTCACAAGCCCAAGGACAGCTGAGACACAAGAGGGTTGGTGTGCAGATTGCTTTAAGATCTTAATCTGTATGAAGAAAGTTGTTAGTGGCCTTTCCTGAGACCTTTTTATTCTATTCCAGGACCTGCCTTTAACTACTTGGATGCTCCAGCTGTGCGTCTCACAGGTGCAGATGTTCCTATGCCTTATGCAAAGATTTTGGAAGAGAATTGCTTACCTCAAGTGAAAGATATCATATTTGCAGTGAAGAAAATACTAAATATTTAACTTGCATGTATATGTTGCTCTTTCTCTGGCTCTTGAGCATTAAGGGATTGGATGACTCGTTCATAACTTTGTTGTATAACTTGACCTTTTTGTATGGAGAGAAGGGTTAGGTGACTTTGTAAATGTATTTATGTAGCTAAGCTATGTTCGGGGGGGTCACCCTCCTACTTTCTTCTGCGTAGCAAGCAGGAATGCACGCTTACTTGATGGCGCCCCTCTTGTGAAAAGGAAACATTGGAGTAAGGGACTCAAGTAATGCCCCTTACAACTGGCAAAGGAAATAGCCCCAGGAACATTAGACCCTTAACCGAGATTTGCCCAGAGCAGCCAGAGAGAGGCTCACTGATCTTAGGAGGATTTGCTTCCTTGGAACTCAGAGAAGGTAAATGACTGGCTGCAGTAGTCTACCATGCTGAGTGGAGGAAAGAAGAATGCATGTAGCATTTCAACCCAGGCTGCAGCAGGCTTTTAAAATGCTTTTCTGGAGCCTACTTGTTACAGCTGCCTGAGGGTTTCTTTAAAAATGCTCAGTTGTAAGGCTGGTGGAGCTGCCAGTGGTATAGATGCAAGATTAGTCTCCCAAGAAAAGACTAGTGCTTTCACGCTTTTCCCAGCCTTCTCTCATTATCTAGTACTGTAACTTCCCTTTGTCAAACTGAGCATTGGGGGGGGAGGGGGAGAGCGTGGAGCACTGTGGCCATTTGTTAATCCAAGGGAGGTGTTTAGATCTAAGCTTAAAGAAGATCAGCAGTTAAAGTCTTAACCATTTTTAGTGGTTTAAATACTCCATGACCATACTAAGCACCTGAAGTATTGGTAAAATAAAGCAACCTTTGAAGATATTGTATCCACTTCTTTGATCTGTAGCCACTATTGAGAGGTTAGACAGCTTAGTGGTCTTAGTGCAAGGGTGGGTTCAAGAGCCATCCTGACCCAATTAAGGAAAGGAGCAGACAGCAACAGTGCAGGTTTTTGCAAAGCAATATTGAAATCCTTCAAGAAGCTAGATAACTGCTATGCTGCTTTAAAAGGGCTTCCACCTGGCAAAGTAGGGAAACCAGTGAACAATGGCTTTAGGAGAAGCTAATGATTAGTTACCACAGCCCATCACTGTTTCTAGGAATTGGTATATTTTGGTAATGCATCTTGAGAAAGGACCTTCATGGAGAGAAAAGAACTAGCCTCAATTATGTACCTAAGGAACCAGCCTTAACATTCAGTACTTCTGATCATAGTAAAAGGGCCATCTGTTAAATGCTTTTGCTACCTTAAAGATTCTCTGATCAGATCCTATTGTACAGCCCAGCTATTTTATTTTAAAGCATTTACACTCATTCTGACTGGAGGAATTCCAATGACATTTAATAAAAATATGACTGAATATATATCACCGGTTACATGAATCTTTATACACAATGACATTGTCTGCATAGTAAACACTGATGTGTACTTGAATTTAAAATGGATTATCTATAATCCTTTAAAGTGCAATTTGTTTAAGGTTTTAAGCATTAAAAGGATTTCAATCAGCATTTTAAGAACAAATGTGTTCTGTAACTTCCACGAACAAGATTAATCTCATGTGGATACAGAATGCACCTGTGTTGAAACTCCCCAATCCAGAAATTGTGTCAAATAATCAGTGTCAAATTAACTCCCACTCAAACAGGTTGTTTGTTTCCCCTACACATGTGGTAAGTGGAAACAGCTACATAGGTGGTCATTCCAACTGGACATGACAAAAGCATGAGCCAGAAGTCATGCTACATTGTTGAATTCTGAAGTACACTCCAGTGGCATATATACCATAGAGAAAAGTTATGTCTGTAGTTCCTTCACCAGTGTACTACACTTGGGGTTAAGTGCTTTTTTAAAAAGATTATCTAAAGCAACTGGCTGTTTTGATGCAGCAAAACGTAATGTGCCAACTAGGTGGAATTATGGGAAAACAGGGCAGACTAAAGATTTTCAAGTTTGTTTGAAATCAGGGGTGAACAGGATGGAATCAGATGTACTGAATCAGTGTCTTCATGCTTGTTCCTATTTTCAGATGACAAATATCGCTCCCTGTCCCCCAAAAATCACTTAACTAAAGGCCAGAGTTCATTTAAACTGGAACAACCGAAGTCAATAGTTATCACCACAGTGTGGCGCTGTAGTTCAAGTGATGTAGTGCTGCTACTCAACAAGGAGAATTAATTTCTCTAGAAAAAGCGGCAATGGCTCTGAACAGGCAGCTGCAAAACAGACCATCATGAAGCAGATGCTCACACCTCAACTGAGGACCTTGTTCATGAGGATATCCAATGCTGGTGTGAAATGTTAACTTCAGCTGATCCTAGGAGCACTGTAGTCACACACGTCTGCTTTCTTCAGAGCTCCTTTCTGAAAGTTTTGAATGGAGCTAAGTAAGGCTTCTCGGTTGGCACTGTCAGCAGGTGAAGGGTGAGGATGCACTGCACCATCCAGAGGAGGAGGTGGAGGAGGAGCTGCTGGTGGTGGAGGCGGTGGGGGTATGGTTGATGCTCCTGTTCAGATGAGAAAATAATTACACAAGATGCCACTACCACAAAAACAAGATCAAGCTAATCAAATAATTGCAGCTGTTTTGCTAGAACTAGGGCTCTTAAAATGCAGGTACTTGTGTAAGCATGTAGCCACAGAAAAGCTCAGTGGTTATACACATGCAGTCAACTCCCCAGGAGGCAGTGCACGCGTACTGGCTCCCGCCTGCCACAGGATGGCAGCCAGCTCACCAGGAGTAGTGCAGCAGCCTGCATGTAACCGTGAACATTAACTACTAAGCCCAGGCTTATTGGGTAACTGTTTACACAGTTATACATTCACAGCCCTAGCTAGAACAGTACTAAAATCAACTAGAGAGACATCATCTACCCAAGTCAATACGAAACTCCTTGAATGCAAGCTGGGCCTCTAGTCTGGCATGCTGAGGACCTACCTGACTGGTGCCAAACCAGAGAATTTGCTGTACCACAGGAGGTCAATACTGTCTAGCAGCATGACCAACCCTCCCACTGCTCAGTGGGCTCTTAGACACCTAGGGGTAACTTATAGAGCTAAACAGCAGCAAAGAACACTGGGAGCCAGGGCCGGCGGCTGTAAACAAACTTCATGGAACTGTGGGAAAGTTGGCCACCCCACACACACTACACATTTCTGCCAGATTGTGGAGGACAGAAATTAGATGTGAAAAAGACCTAAGATCACAGCCATCTATTTGTAAGTGCAAGCTATCCAGTCCCCTAATAAGGCAGCTAAGTCACCTTTGAAGGGAAGCCCTGGATGCCCCATTACTTGGGGGGGGGGGGGGGGGGGGGCGTACAACTACAAAATGCAAAAATCTTGCACTGGCTGAGGGGCAATGTTCCCTCTTATGTCCATCCATGTGCAGAATCCATTGTGGCATGTGCACCACTGGTAGAAATGAGGGATGTAAAAATGCAACCGTGTAACGCTAATCATAGCGGTTACACAACTTCAGGCTCCGCAGTATAAAGCGGCCTGCAGCCAAGCCGCCTCCCCGGGCGCGGGGCTGGCAAGGGCTGCTGCCAGCCCAGCTCTTGGGGACCCAGCATGTAACCTTTGGAGGGTGTGGCAGGGAGCTAAGCCTGCCACTGATGGGCTGCTCCAGCAGGCCCATGGGCCAGTGGGGAGCTCCTGCCTGGGCAAGTGGGGAGCTGTCCCAGCCCCTACTAGTTAACTTTTTACATCCCTAGTAGAACACACACTGCCAGCTGTGGGCACTCTGCTAACCAGCCAAGCAACTGGCATCTCTCCTGCGTGTCTGTCCCAGCGCACAGCTGATAAGGAACATGGCTGAGAGGGATTCACTCAATTATTTCCATGACTCTTCTCCTCCCCCCCCCATCTATGATTCCTGTGGTTTGTTTCTTAGTACTAACACCAAGCGAAGCTGTCCGCCCTCCATCTCACAAAGCCAGACCTGATAAAGAAGATAGTTGGACACACTAAGTCTTACAGTTACCCAAGTATAGCTACAATGTGAAGTCTTTTTCTCCCCTCTAGCCCATGAGTTGTTTTTAGATTAGCTACAGATAGAAGAATGGGTCATCTTATAACACTTAGCATTTTTAAGACAAGTACAAAAAGGCACATTCCTATAAAAACTATTGTAAAGCAAAATCCTTATCAGTTACACTGCATCACAAGTCCTTCTGAGGGCCTTGACCACAAATCACAGGCCAGTGGCATCTTTAGCACTGAGAAATCTTACTTGTTTTGCTACATTCTGTGTTCTAGGTCACACAGACCCATTAGGGTCTGTAACTCAGGGTGTAAACTTTACGCCACAACGTAAGAGCCAGGGAGTTTCAAATCTGCCCCCTTCCAACTCCGCATTGCATGACCATGTAAAGTCAGAACTATGGAATTTAGTTAAGCTTGGAATGATTCTACTTTTAAATCGGCAAATCTCGGTAAAGGTCAGTTTGACTGTACATGGACAATCAAAATTTGCAGATAGGCAAAGAAAAACTGCCTGAGAACTGACTGGTTTAAGATGTTTATATTTTGACACGTGATATTGACAAGTTATGTTTCAGCAGTTTAACTTTTGAACGTTAATATCTACTTAATTACCTGACCTCCCCTATTGGCTGACACCCCATATATGCCTGCCACCAAAAAATAAATTTTTAAAAAGTGCTTAAAACCTATATTTGCACAACTAAAAATTTAACTCCAAGAATTTAAAAAATGCTTACAATAAACATCAGTTGACCTTTTACAAGCACACAGATCAAATTCTGCCAAGCCTATTTATATAGTGTGCCCCTGCTGTCCGGTAAGAGGAGGACTATTCCCAGTACACAGATGGAGGAGGTTTGGCTACACCTTCCGCCCAGCTACGATTTGGCAATGTGAGCTACTCAACTGCCACACTGGAAAGGGGATTTTGAAATACAGAGCATTGCACCTCATCAGGCCAGGCTTAGCGTACGTGGGGAACGCAGAGGTAACACGGCTGCTGTTTGACAATGACAGGAAGGGACAGGAGATGAAGGGAAGCAAGAGTTATCAATGCAGAACTACTTGCTGCCGTATGGCCATTATCTCAACACTTTCAATGAACACAAGAAATTAAATGAGACAGAACGACATTCAAAAGTTACTCAGTGCTCAGCCACTGCCCATAGAAAGCCGGTGAAGCAGCCAATCTCTTCTCTATTTGTCCCAGTCTTCCTTGCCCCTGCTTTGTCTCAGACTAATGAAAATCAACAGTTGGCCAGGGACTAACTGCATTCCATGGTTCCTCTGCTTCACATGGTCAGGCGTTTACCTCCCTCACAAGCCAGCACCTCCTGCAATGGACGGAGAGGGAGACAGTCCTCTGATGGACCAACAGCTGCCTGTTGCCATGGACATACGTGGCTGTTTCAAGTCCGTTTTACTCTCCCCCTCTCCAGCAGAAATGGCTGGGCTGAAAAGACTCCCCCCATAGGGACAACGCAGGACCCTCTCTCTGTTGCAGAGGGTTTGTTTTCATCCGTGCTGTTCACTGACCTACCTGATTTGCCCTTACACCAGCAGACAACTTGATCTGAAAATCAGTTTATTAATACAATTTACTGGGAAGTTATCCCAGCATTAGAGCCCCTGACTAACGAGCTCACTTATGATCAGCCCAGTGTGGGAAAATACTAGATAGTGATGTGATACTTGACATTCACGGCAGAAGGAAGAACAAATGGTGATCTACGCTACAGGCTCAGGCAGGATGGTCAGAGTAGAACAGAGGAAATGAAATGGTCCCTTGTTTTACTGTTTAGCTTACGATCACGTGAATTAGCCATTACCAGGATGTGTCACACAAGAGTCAAGGGCATCTGGGTAAAGCATGAGATTGCATGAGCCACACAAAGCAGACAGGCAGAATGAGACGGAAAAATGAATCCAAACAACAAAAAGAACAGAGAAGGCAACAGGTTAAAGAGGCTAAAACGAGGAGTTGTCCAATGCCGACAGTGAATGATTACGAACACTGGCTGGACTTCTGTAAAGAACAATTATAATAGTAACAGAAGAATAAAAGGTTGTCATGCACCTAACGATGGATCGCTATCAGTCTAGGGCTCTAATGCGGTCTAGTTTTTAGGTTGGTTACTTCTGTGGAGAAGGGGAGGGCAGTTTACTTCTGGTAATCTTTTAAAAAGCCTTGAGAGCGGCATGCTATGTAACCACTGAACTGGAAAGAGAACTGCCAGCACCAGTGAGCAGTAAGGAGAAGCCATTTCCATTCATCTGACAGTTTAAATCTGAATTTAGCCTCAGCACAGATGCAGCTATTGAAACCGTGTTTAAGGCAGGCAGGAGAGCTCCCTACAAATATGATATTTGTAGGTTATTGGGGGCCCATTCTGTCATACCCTTGCAGAAGGGCCTTTCCTGACAGCTGTCAGGAAGAATGGCTCTTGCGCAAGAGGAGATTTTTGTGCAAAAGCAGCTGCTAATTACGCAAATGAAGCACGGCAATATTCCACGCTGTGCTTCATTTGCATAAGCTTTTCCAGAAGAAGGCTACAGTGTAGCTGTAGCCTAAGGGTTCTAGGAGAATGGCTAACTAGTTACCGTTAACTGGTGCCCCGCCCCCAGCCAGGTCCCCCATTCTCCCGCATTTGAGCAGTTAACCAGTTAAACATAACGTATAACCAGTTAGCTGATTAAAGGGGAGTTTAATCTCTAAAGGGTTCGTACGACCTGGCCTCTGATTTATAACATTTACCAGTTCTTTGATTTCAATCAGCACGTCTGTTTGCCCTCCCAGGCCCCGGGGAATTCCGAGAAGGGAGCCCTTGTGGCTATGGCAGCGTAAGCCCAGGGCTCACAACCAATCCCCTTCCATCTCTCTACAAACTGGGCTGAACTTGGGTCCCTCTACCCCCAAGGGGGGCAGGTCCATGCCCTCTTGCTGGGCAGTGTAGCCCCACTTCCCTCATGCTCTGGGAGCCCTCCATCCCACGGGCCAACTTCCTTCGTCCCCTTCCCTGTCGTGTTTGATTGTCAGCTCCCCCTGGCTGTACCGCATGTAAGGGCAGGGGTGGCCACTTCTGGGGAGGGTGCAGAGAATTCTGGGCGAAGCGTGGTTGGGTTTTGGCCCCCATCGTACCGCGTAGATGCCAGCGCTGCAGGTTGCGATCCAGGGTTCAATGATTTCTAACCCACAAATGAGGGCGGAGCTCAAAGCCTAGGTTTAACAAACCAGGGTCTGCTAACTCGAGTTCTACGGTCGCTAGGTGAACATTGCCGTGGAAACGCCCTTGGAGTAGGGTCAAACGCCCAGCGGAGGAGGATTCAGGCTGGCGGGGCTGTAAAATTGCTGTGCAGATGTTTGGGCTCAGGAGAGCGCCCAGGCTCTGGGACCTCTCCCCTCCCTCCCCCCATTGTGGGCTCCCAGAGCCCTGGCTCCAACCCAAGCCCAAAAAGCTCCATGACAGTTTTACAGCCCATGTGCGGGAGGCAGCTGCCAGGGGCCAGCCCTGGGCGTTACAGTGCTGTGCAGACGTACCCTCGCTCACCTCAATATCCTTTGGCGCAGTCTCAGCTACTCTCCAGCAGGGAGACAGCTGACAATATTTACAGGGAGAAAGGGACTTTATGCAAGCGCTTGGCCAGCAGAAGCCTCTCCCAAAGATATGCGGAGCCCTGCAAATCCACGGATATCCACATCAGCGGGTATGGATGTGGAGATCAGCAGCTCAGTTTTGCGCATATGGATGTGGATACAAATTTGGTATCCACGCAGGGCTTCATAGATATGTTGGAGGAAGCTGTTCAGGGCCAATGAATCATTTGTTATCCCTATGACTATACGAACGAACACTCAAGGACTTGGTGACATTTTTGTTAAGAGTGTGTTACAAGGAATTGAAAGTATCAGATATTGTAAAGTTGGGAGCCTGACTTGGAACCAAAAAAAAAAAAACCTCTCAACCAGGGTTTTCTAGTAATAGCAACTGTGAAAAAATGCATGTTTAAAACTTGCTAAGAAAACAGGATGCAAACAAACAATTATTGTAGGGATAGTTTTTAACAAGGTTATATTGAATTAAAATAATTAATGAAGCAGCTTATGATCTACTTTTCCTTTCCTCCTTTCTACCATGAGAAGTTCAAGGTCTGCGTTCAGCTTTCCCATACAGAAACAGAGCATGTTTAGAGAGAGAAAAATCAGCATTAGTTTACTTTACCGATAATTCATGTTCAAAATGACGTAAGCTCTATTGAAGACAGCAGAAAGAGAAAGAAGAGAAAAGGGGGAGACAAGTCATTATTCTGGTTCTAATGTCATGCAATCACACTGTTAGCTATTCAGTTAGTTAAGTTACCCAATGGTTACACACAGACAGTTTTCTATGAATTAGAATGTATTGGTTTTGAACTGTTTTTAAAGTGCCCTTTATATAAAAATCAGCCAAATAACTGTGCACGTAATATAATGAACCACACTTTTGTGTTCTACAACCTTTACTGACTGATGGAACATCAGGTTTTCAACCTCACACACAAACACACAGCCATCCAAAAATGCCAGAGCTTAAGCTGTGGGGGTCTTGAAAGCACTGTCAGTAACACTAAAGGTACATCTGCCTTAGAGCGACTGAACAATCAAGCTGTACGAGACGTAGCCACAGGAAATAAACCCCACTCATTTTGTAAACATTCCAATCATTTCTTTTTACCTCCAAACTATTACACTGTGCAGATCAGACAGAGAAAAAGAACACTTCATTAAAGCAAAGCAGTTAGCTCGCAGTGTTGTTAAAGGTAGAACAGCAGCACACCGTGACCTTCAGCAGGGCAGCTTTCTCCTTGAAGGTTTTAAAGACAAAGGAAAAAAAACAAGTCCAAATCCTGCTTCTGGATAGTTTCTGTGGCCAGAAGGGACCTTTATGAACATCAGGTCTGACATCTGCATCTCACAGGCCAGAGAACGTTCCCAAAATAATCCCTAGAGCAGAACTTTTAGAAAAACCTTCAATCCTGATTTTAACATGCTCACTAGCACCCTTGGGAAATTGTTCAATGGGTATGTATTCCCACTGTTAAAAGTTTACGCCTCATTTCCATTCTGAATGTGTTTCTTTTCAGCTGCCAGCCACAGGATTGCGTTCGACCTTTCTCTGCAAAACTAAAAAGCCCATTATTCAATATTTGTTTTGCATGTAGGCAAAAAAAAAAAATATTGAACATGCAAGAGAAGTGACAGCCACTCTAGCCAGCCAAAAGCGCAGAATAAGAAGCTGTATTAGAATCAGCATTTGCCACCACCTAAATCAGGTGCACCTCAAAGAGATTTAGTAGAGAGAATAATTCAAAACAAGGTTAGCCTTCCTCTGTTCCTAGCATGTCTGTTAGCCAGCTGTGATTTCTGTACACGTTCAGATTTAATGGATTCATTTTGGGGAACATTTTGCTTTATGAACAGACTGCAAATGCGACACTTGAAGTATGTGGCTTCACTGCAATTTGCAAAGATAAAAATCACCCCGTGTGGTTTCTGCTCCGTGAACGGATGTGCACCCATACACCGCCGCCCAGATTTCAAAGTCACTCTGACTACTCACACAGGAGTCTGACGTTCGCGTTCTGCACTGGAAAGCGCGCGCCAAGGGGTCAGAATTACAGCCAAGTGGAGCCCCTTGGAAATTCCAAAGATCGCATATGGATGTTTGTTTGCATTATTCATTGGATTTTTGCTAGCAGCCTAGCACTGGCAACATTAGAGCTTGGAAAGAGACCAGCCTCACCTGCCATAGCTGGGGCCTGTTTGCCTGAACCTTGAATAAAGCGAAGGGAAATGAAGGCACATGGCACTTTGCAGAGCAGGCCCTCAGTAAGCAATACAGCCAAAAGGATTCAAATCCCCTGGTTTAGAGGCTGCCCTGAGCCCGCTGGGAGGTCCTTTGCCCCGCTGAGACAAAGCCATTTGAAACACCGAAGGTTTCCAGTCCACTGAAGGAACCCATGGGAGGCAATGCAGAAGACAACGAAGTCTTGCGGTGCCAAGTGCCACACACACGAATCGCTAGCGGCAAGGCACCGCAGAAGGCATTCATTCCTCCACTTCACAGCCACGATGGGGCCAAGTCCCCAAGCACAACGCTCATGTCATTTACCAACCTCTCCCCGCGGGCTCAGTACAGCGCATCAATGACCACGTACGAAGGGCTCTAAACATGGTTCACTATGGAGACACAAGCCTACTACTCAAGGCAGGTCTCTGCCACTTCTGAATCCTTTTAGGAGGGGGCAAAGAAAAATGGGGCTTCGTGGCATTTCAAAGGCTCTGAAGGTCTCTCAACTTTGAAGGCAAACATGTTAAATGGGAAGAGTGTAACCTACGTGCTGGGCAATCCAGCTCTGAGAGCAACTACAATGCAGGCCCCCTTCTAGATCAGCCTCATTCACCAGTAAACTCTGAGTGAGCAGGTGAACTTCTGAAAACACTCCTGAAGCAGATCTCTGAATTTTGCCCACAAGGGATTCCAAGTTCAACTCCATGGCAAGGTCAGGAGACCGGCAGCTGCAGCGTGACTTTGGTTTGGGTTTTCATGCAGCTTTCACAAAGATTTACAATACAAAAAAAGTGACGGTTTCCTCCACATGTGTGGAACTGTAGCTGTTACTCAAGAGACAAAAAGGACATGCTGAAAAAGAAGTTGTGCCCATAGTACAGCTCTTCATTCACCAGGCCTTGCAAAGCAAGAAGCAGTCTGACAAACACCATAGTTAAGAACCCCTTCAAGACCCCTTTGAAGGGAGGATGGTATTCAGGAAAGTTGGGGGCGCGCTGGTGGTTTCCTGGTCTCCTCCTTTTGTTCCCTCTCAAGGCCCGATCCAAAGTGCCCTGACATCACTGGAAAGATCCCCAGGGAGCTTCGAATCAGGCCTTCACCCAGGCCATGTGCTGAGGGATTCGGGAAGGCAGAACAGTTAGCTGGTTAACTATTTTAATTCAGGGCCTGCTGCTCAGCCCTGCCACAGCCGGGGGCTCCCACCACCAGTCTCGCCCCAGCTGTGAGGTCCCCCCGCCTAGCCCTCTGGCCTCTCCGTGGCTGGGGCTGCCCGCTGAACTTCACCGGCAAGGGCCAGGTAATGGTAAGCATACCACTAACCCTCACAGTAAAACTTTAACCTCCGTACTGGTGACACATGCCCCCCTGCTTTCCCTCCCCAGGTCAACAGCCGCACACGCTTGGAGGGCAAGGAGCCTGTTGAAGGGAGTTCCCTCTTCAACACACTTCTCTTGGCCCTTTCGCTCCCTCCTGGCATATCCTAGCGCCACAGCTCCACACTAGTGCACTGACAGCGTCCGGAGGAGAAAAAAGGGGTCACCTCTGCCAGTCATCTCACCTGTTAGTGCCCCACAAACTTTGGGCCTTAGTCAAAACTCAGGGAGCAGGGTTTGGTTTCATTAGGTCACTGAAAGGCTTGCACATGCACAGAAATGAAAACGGTGTATTCCTGGTGGAAAAAGAGATCAGACTCAAGCCCCGAAGCTTTCTCTTATAGCGAATATCCGAAGAGATGCTTTGTTTCGGCACTTCAGTAACCCCCACTCCAATGGTTTTTATCCCATCCCGGATGCATTAGATACATTCTGAAATGGTGGCAGCATGGAGAATGCCCGAAGCATCACCACAACCTGCATGCCACAGCGCTGTGCGATTAGCATGCATGCAGGGGCAATTGGACTACAGCAAGCAGCCAGGAGCACAACGCTAGAAGGATAAGCTACATATGAGACGGGGTATTCACACTGGAGAGGACACAGAAGCTTAACCAACACACTGAAACTTGCCGGTAGCATCTTCCAGTTTAAACCTACAATGCACCATGGATCCAAGTAAGAAAAACCCAAACCCTAATTTCATTTCACACAAAAAGTAACATTTCTAAATATTGATACATTTTGGAAAGGTAGAACTGTCTCAGATTTTCTAATTCCTCTTAAAAAAAAAAAAAAAAGACCACACATTCAAATCTTGGAAAGAAACAACTAAACCACAACAACAGAAGTTGGCACACCTGGAAGAGAACATTTACTTGTAATACAGACCATATAGTGATATTGTAGTATCCTACATCCAGGGAAACTAAAAGAGCGAGTCCTTAGAGGAGAAGACAGAGTTCGTAATTCTCAAAATTATTCTGAACTTGAGAGGGGAAAAAACCCTTTTTATTGAAGTCAGTGGACTACTGTGTCTGTTAGAAGGTCAATAAATCAAACAATCCACCCCAACCACACAGACAGTCACTTCCTTAACCAATTAGTGTAACTTAGACGTAGGGACTAATGCAGTTCAGTGCAGCAGTCCCTGGGATCAGAAGTCAGGTGAGCTAGCCTCTACCGCATAGGTACAGGCAGTTGCTATCAATGTGTCTTTCTGAAAAGGGACAGTATTAGCACCTTTAATAATGCGGCTCCTTGGTGACCCCGACACTTACATTTCTAATGTCAGCGATATATCATAGGTACACAGGGCGGGGGGGTTACAAAGATAATACAAACCTGCTGCATCTCAAAACAGAGCATGCCAGCACCTGCAGTCTGGATGACCAAAGAGCAAAGCGCGTTTCTGAACTAACGCGAGGCCCAGAGGGTGTCTGGAAAGCACTAATGAAGGTAGGATTAGGCTAGTGCAAACTTAGATGCAAGGATCTGTGCTGCATGAAGAGATAATCTTCAGGAGCACTACGGGAAAAAGGTTCTGTACGTTACATGGCTATCTTGGATGCTCAGAAGGAGCCGGCCATCTGAAGTAAATACATGTCATCTGCAGATTTTGATGGTCAATTCTTGTCCCCAAAAATTCTGTCATCCCAAGGGGAAGAAAGATCTCCCGCCATAGAAAAACAAAAAAGACAAGACAGACCCACACAGCAGTGGCTCTAACTTACCGGCTGTCGAGGGTGGAGTGGGGGATGATGGTGATGTCAGAGGGGAGCTCGCTCCAGAGCCTGCTAAACGAAATAATGAGACGGTAACGACAGCTTGGCTTCCTGGGCTCACCAAATTAACAGGGAAGGGGCCTTTGGAAACAGTCTGGCTTTACTGACTGCTGCCACCGAACTCAAGGGCACAACTCCCACCGACCTGACCGAACTGGCTAGCCGCACCGTGAGGGCCAGCCCGACTAACATCTCAACTGCACTCACAGAATTCCCCAAGGGGGAGGGGGGCGCTTCCTTTCAACAGCAGGCAGGCTGCCTCAGCTAAACGCCGTTGGGTTTCAGGGGCCACGTTTTACGCTCTGTTGGATGTGTGCCACCCACTGTCCGCAGTCTCGGACCCCACCTGCCTTCTAGGGGGAGTTTGCTAATCAGAGGCTATCGCTTTAGCAGTCCCTCTGAGGGAGGACTGGATTTCACAATGCGTTGCCTTCTGGAGCAGTCACACCCTTTCTGATGGACACTTCTGCCCCTTGCAAGTCACTCTCATGAAAACAACTGGCTGCACTACGGAACAGTTCAGCGAGGCGAGAGCTCAAACCTAGAGCCCATCTTCAGGACTGGATGCAGATGCAGTAACCTCCCCCCCACAGCGCCTTACTTCACTTTAGTAATGCCTTAATAAGAAACACACGTTACAACAGCGTTTCCACAAGATACAATGGGTTGACTGATCAATGCTCTTGTAACACTGCAGCTTCCGTCCAAGGCTCAGAGCACTAGGTTAAGAGGAGCTCACCCATTAATACAACTATGTCGGTCAGTGACTATGGTTTTCAACTCGCAGTTTGACCATAATGGAACGCGCAATGCTTGGCAATTCTCCGACGGTGGGCTGGGACCCCAAAGTGAATTGCAACCTCATTTTAATGGGGTCACCGAGGCTGGTGTTGGTGCCCCAGCAAGTCTGAAACCTACACCCAAGCCCCACCACACAGGATAAGGTTACATGCCTCCTACCCGGGGCAGTGGGGCTCAGGAGGGCTCAGTCTTCGGTCCCACCTCCTGGGGTCACGCAGCAATTGGTCTCCTCAAAGGGGCCAGGGTGCAGTGAAGTTTGAGACCCGCTGGTCTAATATTAGTGTACAACAGAAAATGCAAAGTGATTTTAGGTTTCTAAGCCGTATGTACTTTGATTTGGGCGGGAAAGGTGACTGCTGCAAACCTGCTGAAAAGGCTCTGCTGTTAGTTACCTGAATTGTTTGAGTTGCTGTATTTTACTGAGTGTTCTTCCCCACTTTCGAAGGCAGAGAGCTTTGACTTCTTTAAGAACCAAGGAGGGGAGAGAAAGACAGAAATAAACAAGCAGCATTTCCCATTAGTTCACCTCAGGCCCTCACCGAGATGGCTTTGACACGAGCATTTGCAGGGCTCGCCAGCCGCGTAGCTCGGCATGCTATGCTACGCGCCACAGGCGAGTAGATTACACTAACTGTCGAGCACGGAGCATTTGCATCAGCTCCCAAGGGGCATGACAGCATGAAAGATCACCAGCGCTCTAGACACACCTTCTCTAGAGTGTCCTCCTGCAGCCACAGTCCCATGGGGCTACAGAATCCGCCACTGTTGTGGGTGGTAGTAAAACCATATCACTATCCAGAGCCAGAAACACATCCTCAAAACCAAATTAGAGATGCAGGAGATACTAAGGAGAAAGCCTTCCCATTCCTGGGCAGAACAAGCCAAGGGTCGGGCTGTTCTCTGTATTTACGGCATTCATATAGCCATGCCATTGCTGCCCAGAGCATTAGCTGAGCACATACGTGACTCCAAATCAGCACAGATGTTCTAGCTCAGAACATCTTATTTAGCTCACTTCCTCAGCACGTTCGACACTTGCAAGGTCCATACTTCCCTGCATGCCAGACACTCGAGTTCAACAATTCCATCTACCTTTCGAGCCAAGATCTTCCTTTTCTTTTTCTCCTCCTCAGAGCCATGGTGAGATTGAGCTCTCGTCAGTCGTCTGTGCTGGTGAATCTTTAGAACAAGAGAGAGCCAACAGCCCATGTGAATGTGCAAAACAGTCATCTGGCAACCACAGAGAAAACACTCATGTGGCTTTGAATGTATTTTGAAAAACTGAGATCTCTGTAGCTGCTTTGGGGCGGAGGCCTGGAGACCAGAGTTCAAATAAAATTAGATTTCTAATTTCTGACGGCATGTTTAATGCAAGTGCCACAATAAGTGACAATAGCAGGTCCATGCATTCAATCAGGCCCACATTCAGGCCTTGGCTCATTTACTAGGGAAGGGAGAAGGTATCAAGTTGTCTACAATGACAAAGGTGTCCCAACAATACTATTGTCCAACACAGACTGGATAGTCTTTCTCTAAAAAGCATTCAGGCTCCATACATCTCAGACTGACCTCTTCCTCAGCTAGAAATAAGCCTGGAACAAAATCTAAGACAAAAACCACTCCCGGAATTTGAGAAAGCTTGGATCCTTCCCTAGAACAGACTGAGGACAAAAACTAATTCAGACACCCCAAACTTTGGGAAATTTTAGATCTGGATTTTCTGACAAGCTTTTCTATACATTTCAACAGCCCTCTGAAGATTACAAAACTAATATTCAAACATCCAACATAACATGGTCCATTATGGGCACCTATTGTACTTACATGTAAAATTAAAGCCAAGGTGAAAACACAGAGCCAGCTTCCCAAACCATCCTACAGATTTTCATGTATTTATCTGCACATGCAAAAGCCAATACAGTGCACAAAAATCTATCACTTGTGTGTCTATCATGTGAGAATGTCAGGAGCCAGGAAGTTTGGCGTCATGCTGTCAATCAGCCATTTTAGCGTTTGTAGCTTTTAAATATGAGAAAGGTACTAGAATAGAAAACAAGAGCTATTTTGTTCTCAATTCTAATACTTTCATTCTGTAGCTTGCATTGTACAGCACACCTTTAAGATATCTCTATCAAATTCAGTTTAAACGAGTCTGTTCTAAAATGGTTTCTTACATCTATTGCAATAGCCTCGCAAGCACGCCGCATCTCAGCAGGTTTAATAAATCTTATGGATGGAAAGTCTTTAGCAGTTCACCATTTGGCATAAAATCTTTGGCTTTTAAGATCAGGAAAATGACTGTGGGGAAACCATAAAGAAATGCAGAAATTACCAATTTCTGTTCTTCAGTTAGTCTCTTTTCTATGCCTTCCTTGGAAGTTTTCAATGCCTCTTTTAACTTAGTGGGAATCTGGTAAAGGAAAGAGAAGAATCATGGTATGGCACGTGCAAAGCAGAATTAATACCCAGCTTCACTGCTAAACACCCGCTTCTGGATCTAGGATATGGATCCAGGTTCTCACACTGTGTCCACCTAGACCATGTGGGATTTCTGCAAGCACTGTTCCCCTCCAAACCTGGCTGCCAGTTTCAGCAACAGGAAAAGAGCATCACGCAGGACAGAGGAGTGAAAAACAGCGTTTATCTAGCAGCGGTTCAGACGTAAGGTGTTGCAGGCTGGGCCGTGGACCCGTGGATGGTTTGGGCAGGTTCCATTCAGTGGCAAGACGACTCAGGTTCAGTCCTGCAGGAGTCTGTTCTTGCCATTGCTGTCACAACCCACATGGCAAGTAATTGAAGAACAGACATAGCACAGGACCTACATCATGTTACAATCTCTTCCAAACAGGCATTTGTCCTGATTCTCCTACAGAACTGTATGTTCACGTTTACTCCTCTGGCAACCAAGAACCACCAAAGAAAGTCAGGCGGTTACTCCTCATGTCCAAGCAACTCACCTTTGAGGGACAGTTTGATGCAGCAGCAGCATTCGGTGCACAGGAGCCTCCCCCACCATGCCCAATCCCTTAGTTTGCTTCGCTTGTGTCAGTGTCCTAGCAAGGGACAGCCACTGACATCATACTGAAGCAACACGTAATGAGATTTATTTTAAACGTTCTCCTTCAGATGTTTCAATGAGGAATCGAACACACAAGCGCCCCTGTGAAGTGCTGCTGAAAGCAGCAGCAGCACTGGTGAATTTGCAGCCTGGAACTAAGCCATTGTCTTCTTCCCCACCCCTCATTTACCCTACCCCCCATTTCGGCTGGATCGTGCCCAGGCTCAGAGCCAGAAGCACGTCGGGATACGTGAGCGTTGTTCACTTTACCTTAAACTGTGGTTTCTCCGAATTCGTTAGCAGAACGTCACTGAACAATCTGAAAGGAAAGAAAAGTTGAGGTCCGGATGTTATTTCCAAGGGACAGCAAGGGTCAAGGAGAGAACGCAGCACAACCACCTCTCCTCCACTGCTGCTTATTCTTTGCACTAAGTGAGGGAATATCTTTTATTGGACCCACTTCTCTTTGCACTGGCACATACATGGTGCTTTTCACCCAAAGGGTCACAATGCACACGGAGCAGCCCTCCCCGAAACGCAGCCCCCTCTGACATGGAATGCAGCCAGACAAGCTAACAGCTTTAGGAGAGGCCATGAGAAGAACTGAAACAAGGTAGTCCGAGTTAGGCTGCATAGAACACCCCAAAGCCAACTTTCCCTTTACTTCAAATGGCAGCAGGACTACAGGGAAGGGTCAGGTTTGGGATTTTCTGTACATTGCATCTAAACGTCACTCCTCTTTCTGAAGAGAAACTCTGTTTGCACAGTCAGTCTATATTAGTAGTCAAAACATGAAGAGCACGGAAGACATCTGTGTAAAGTTTCACATTTCTGTGTACCCGGATTATAACTACTGCAGTTAAAGTAACTGAACAAAGAAAAACATTTCATTCAATCCTGCCTTTTCAGAGCACAGGGGAAGTACACTAGAGGGCAAGGTTAGTCTGAAAACAGAAATACTGTAAGATTTCCAGCTATGTTCTAATTCCTTTAGGGTACAGCTATACAGCAGCATTATTTCAAAATAACTAGTGTTATTTTGAAATAACTTAGTCCCGTCTACACAGCAGGCGGTTATTTTGAAATAATGTTGAAATACTGTCAAGCTGGAGGACTTCTTACTCCGACTCCTGTAACCCTCATTGTATGAGGAGTAAGGGAAGTCGGAGGAAGAGTGCTGTGTAGATGCTCTCAATTTCAAAGTAAGTTATTCTGAAACAAACTTTGCAATTGACGTGGCTCAATTTGCGTAGCTTATTTCGAGTTAAGCCCTGCTATGTAGACGCACCCCTGGAACAAACACTAGAAGGCTGTCCAGTGAAGGGTCAGCGTTAAATCCACTGTGACCAACAGTTTAGAGTTTTGACACTACTGCAGATCACCACATGTTTATAAAAGTGATGAATTTATCCAACATCCCAGATCCAGCCATTTAGGAACAATAGTAGGTAGAGAATTCAGAAAAACATGTGATAAAGTTGTCAGAGTCCCTTCAAAAAACTAGCTCATAGATTCCCCCGCCCGCCTTTCTCTCTTTTGGAATTATGTGCCCATGCAAAACACAGATTCTTTCTACAGAACATTATTATCCACGAGGAGAGAAAGGGTTACTTTTATTGTATTGGCATGTATGCGAATCCAGCTTCCCAATCTATATGTGCCGAGTGCAAAGGGAATGAAGTCTGGTATGGCACACGTCAGATCGGGCTGGATATAGATTCTCTTCTCTAACTCGTGACCATTGTAAATTCTTATACCAATGTCACTTCCCTGCTGTCAGATTTCTGTTCATTTCCTCTCTCCCTCTCAAAGAGAAATGATACACAACTGCACTGACCCTTTCCCACCAGAGGATCCAGAACTCCGCATTATGCCCCCAAACGTGTGGTAAACCAAACACCGAGAAATTGGTCCACAACTCTAAAAGGCCGAGCTTAACACTTCTGCCCACTCCCTGTTTTGAACATTAATGTTGAGCTAATCACACTGCAGGCTCACTTCCCATCTGAGCTAGTCAGGGTCACATCTGGAAAGAACAGTGACCCCTACCGCACAGCATCTTAGCTGTTTTATCATCATCCCTCCAAGTGCTAGCACGTGTGTTCGTAACGGAGAGCGGCTATCCACTATTTAAACCAGCGCAGCAAGAAGCCACAGAAATCGGGCTTACATGTGTTGGAGTTCATTATTTCCGTGTTTGGGGAAACGGTAATGTTCCCGACCATACTTTAATACAGTATTCTCTTAAACAGCACCATGCTGCACCAGGGTGGGCAAAATATGGCCTGCAGGCCTGATTCAGCCCACCAAGCTGTTGGATCTGGCCTGCAGGAACTCCCTGCCTGCCCATCCCTGCATGTGGCTCACAGCAGCTGGCTCAGGGGCTGGCTCAGGGGCCATGTGCTTCACTGAGCACCACCTGTGACGGGGTGGAGGGGGAGAGAGGAAGAGGCTTTGCATGCTGCCACCGCCCCCAGCGCAATCTCAAGCGCCCATTGGCCAATTTCTTCCTCTGGCCCAGGTGAGCACCGCTTGGCCAGAGCCTGCCCCTGGCATTCCAGCCCCCAACCCTCTGCCCCCCCACTCCTGCACCTAAAACCCCCTCCCAGACCCTGCACTGGTCACAACCCAAACCCTCATATCCGCTCCTGCACCCCTCCCCCACTTCACAACCCCCCTCCCAGACCCTGCATTCCTGGTCTCCTGCACCCAAACTCCTTCTCAGACCCCACATCTCTCCTGCACCCCAATCCCTTACCCTGAACCCAGCTTCCAGCCCAGACCCCACCACTCCTCCCTTAATATCATGGAAGAGTGCAGCCTGTGACCACTTAGCAAATTTATGGAGTGTCCCTCCCCCCATCAAAAAGTACTGCCCCCCCCGAATCTACATGGGCCAATTTACACGCAGAACGTAAGTGCACTTGAGCAATTTCACCCCCATACTCCACGTTATTGCTCCATTTAAACAAACCCTTAGCTAGAAATAACCATTTCCAGGGGGGTTGATTTGATAAACACCTCCCCCCCTCTTTAATGAATGGGGAGGGGTTTTGCAGGTGTATATTGATTACAACTGAAAATTAGAAGTCCCTCATATGAAATAGTACCACCACCTGGGTGTGTGAATGCACCGTATGCTACACCGCAGCTAGGGTCAGAATAATTGAAGGAAAATGTCTGAGACATTATTCTCCCCCCTCTCCCAAAAAAATCTTTAGTCTGAATGATGAGAGCAGAGACAGCTTTGCTCATATTAACGATAGTATAAAGTCTACAGAGAATGAAGCAACAATGACTTACGGCATCTGTAAAAGCTTGGAGACAGCTGGCATGCCATTCTTTATGGCTTCGCAGGAGAGCACGGATTCCAGTACAGACACTTTAAAATAGGGAGGGGGGAGAGAAAAAGAGATTTTTATACTGCAGGAACACATTTGCTAACTCTGCTTTCCTTGTGTTGGGATAAAGATTAGGCACAGTTGCGTAACACTCCCTATCGAGCCTTTCAACTAGAACAATGCGTGCACGCGCACACAGTTCAAGAGCAGGAGATATTACTTTTACCAGATAATCAGAAACTGAGTAGTAAAGAAAGAACGGCAAAGCCAGCCAGTGCATCTAGGGGCCGTATAGATTTCTTCAGGGAAAGAGAATACCGGGGTGGTACATTTCTATTGTAGTCGACTTAGTAAATGATGTATTCTCAGAACTCTCCTTCTAAAGCCACAGGACATTTTAAGCAGGTTTCTAGTGTATTCCAAGATGTCCTGGGTTGAAAGAGGCAGATGACTGAAGTTACTTTAAACAGGCGCTAAAGCCTCCCCAATTGTATAACACCGAGGAGTCCTGTGCCACTGGACTCGTCGTTTTTGCGGATAGAGACTACGACTGCCCCGAGACTCGTGCCCAAGAGTATACTGACCGACTGATGCCGACGGAGCAGGAGGGAAGCTGTCCACCGGGACTGAATCTGGCGGTCTCCCATACGTCATTTCATACAGTAAGTGGCCAAAGCAATGTACGTCAACCCCTTCTAGAGTCTAGGAAGACAAAAGCCCAGCTTGTCCAATCAAACCACTTGGCACATGTCGGTTTCCATAGGGGAGAGGGGCAAAGGAGGACCGGCTTGTGGGGAGGGATCAGGACTGGGATGCGGGTTCCCTGTGAGACTGACCAAATCACGGAGTGTCTCTGTGCCGGAGTTCCCCACTGATAAATATGAGCCTCCTCCGCTCCCACTCCACCCGTGCTAAGTTTGGAAGGGAAGAGCAATCTTACTCGGTCTACAAACCGCACCCAGCCCAAATCGCTCCTCTAATCAATGACCCCTTTCCAAGTGATCCCGCTGGCATTTTCAGTTGCAGGTGACAACACTGAGGGGTTAGATCACAGAGGTCCCCGTGGGCTGGCACCCCAGTGTACTGATCCACCACTGTTGCCTGCTTCCTGCCCTCTGGGGTTCCTCACCATCCTGTACTGCTGGGAACAGAAGCTCTGCCCTCCCCCAGCCAAGGCAAAGAGTTGGGGTAACAGCCCTGAATCAGCTCAGCTCTGGGAGGGCACAGCTATAGGGCTGTTGACAGCACCCAAGAACCCCAAAAGGGACCAACCCCCAACAAAACTGTCTTGCTCTGTATAAAAATTTCACAGAGGAGGAAGGTAAGCCCTTTATCGAAGAGAGATATGCACAGCGGTTGCTCCCCCTGCCCCAGTAACAATTATCTATCCTGGGCATCGTGATAATATTAATACTGATAATATTAGAAAGTATTCGGTAGAAGCAGCGACTGCAAGTGAAAACAAAGTAAATTACTCAACCAAAACCAAACACCACACCCCAGCTAACCCTAACATACAAAGGAAATTGTTACATATAAAACCTTACCCTCAACAGTTGTTCTAAACCTTTTTCCACAAGCTAAGCAGCCCCCTAGCTTTAGCCCAATCCTTCCCCCTGTTAAGTCTTAGATGATTCCAGAAGGCATGTTAAATGGTTAATTTGGGAAGGCGCATCTCCTGGCATGTGGCAACCCCTATTGTTTGGTCCCCACCTTTATATTCCTTTTGCCCAGTGGAGCATTCTTTGCTCTCAGGTCAAATTTCTCTCACCTTGAATGGAAAAGTACCAGATCCAGAATGGATTCCAGCATCAGGTGTCATGGTCACATGACTCTGTAGGACCAACCACTATTTGGGCTTATTGGAAAAACAAAACCATTCACAGGTTGTTCGCTTGATCACCCAGCCAGAGAACTCCTAAAGTATCACGAATGGCTTTTACTAGAATATCTAGACTAGTAAAACAGGCTCCCACTTAATATTTCTAACTTCACATACAAGAAAGATACATGCACAAATAGATTAGGACACATTCAAGAACCTGTGATCTCCTGAATGCTAGATTATATGATCTGTTTTGCATAAACTTAGGCATATTCAAAGCCAATTTTCATAAAGCATGGAGGACCACACTCTCAAATGCCTGTGGATCTAGGAGTTCTGATGAGCCAGATAGAGGAAGGATGTAGACAAATCCATTCATCTTGGAGGAAACGCTCTCCATTTCATTCTAATTTGAGCAAAGCCTACAGGCGTCACATCCCACCTTCTCCAACAGCATTACGGTCACTTTTCAGGGCTGATAGACTATTGTAATATTTACTGTCAGCCATAGTTGTTTGACTATCAAATCTAAGATGAACCAATGGTCATGTATGAAATATCTATTCCTCCTTTTAGATTTTATACGACTTACGTTAATTTTCCGAAACTGTGAAAAATATGATCGATAAAAGGATGGGAGTCCCAGCAAGGAATTCTCTAGATCCAGCAACCTGCAGGTATCGCCCTCCAGGACCACATTGGAGGAATGTAGATGCCCATAAGGAAATCCTTTTTCATGTAAGAATTTTAATACCTGAAAGATGAGAGAGAAAAGGGTCACTGCAAGGATGACTGTTGGGACGACCGTCAGACAACGTTCAGAGTGTTCTGAAAAGAATGCTCAACGGATGGAGAAGCTCATCCGACCCTGGATCTTTCATTTTCCACCCCATTCAGCTCCCATCTTCTAGCTCCGCTGTCTTGGAGTCAAGCCGTGCACTACGGCTCTTCATTCACAAACTGAACTGGCACCACCTGTAGGAGCACGCTCACCCTACGCCCGCAGGTGGTATTTCCCCCAGACCATTAGGCTCTAGAGCCGTGGTGTCCAACCAGTCAGCCACAATAGTGGCTACTGCTATAGCGAACTAGCCACACAACTGGTCAAACAGCCACACGTGGCTAACGTGTTGGACACCACGGACCATGCTCTCACATGCCTCTCTAACAACCGTCTCCTAAAGCCTCCTCAACCAGAATCTGCTCCATTTGGATTCTTTTAACATGTCATGTAAGTAGCTGGAATCTGAACCCCCAAAAGGGACAACCCAGAGAGATGCACCTTGTACTGCCCTTCTCCAGAGACTTATGGGAGTTTCACCTCTGCTCCCACAAATCCACCCGGCCCCCCAAAAGGCTTCTGAAAACTCCCAGAAGTCTCTGCTTCACATCACCATGCTAGAACCAGTGGGATAGACGGGGCAGGACATCAGGGTTTTCTGGCTGAGAGAGGACTAGTGAAATGAAACGTCTGTTTCTACTTTCTCTAAAAATCTCAACCCCGCATGCAGACATCTGATGAATGGGGATGGCCGGGGAGGAAAACCATGATAAACGCACATCTTCCATACCCTATATAGCCACATAGAAACCCAGCTGGTAGAAGTTTGCCTCTGCCTCGCTTTAACCCCGAGGCGCCTAACACTAGCGCCAAGATTTAGGATTTCTCACCAAAGTGCTAATGGAATAAAATCGACTGGCGTAAGGAAAACAGCAGAAGAGGAGATAAGCTAACAGTGCACTATCAGTACATGCAATATGACCTTAATCAAGAGGTCTTGAGAGTGGTTACTGATCAAACACTCACAATACATGAAAACTGCTCTGGGTTTGATGTGCACCAAAGCCACACGGAAAAGTTTTTGGAGGGGGTATAAGAGGGATTTATCTGTTGTGGGTCTTAAAAATAAGAGACGGGTAAGATGCAACAAAATCTACAATATGGCTTTAACATTTTGTCTGGAAGTCCAATGATGTAAATTGAAGTGAGTATGAGAAACGTAACACAATGTTGCTAACTTGATTTCTCCTCTCATCCCCATAAAATTTACTAATTTGGAAAAATCCCAGTTGCAGATAGGGCACCCTTTTAAATGCCAGAACCTGATTTTTCCAAGAGCACTGACTAGGGTATCCCTGCTCCTGTCTATATGTAGGTTCTTTTCAGCAAGGAAAAAAGTTCTTTTATCCCCAGTGCCGGGCTCCGCTTACATCACAAAGAGGGCTCCATGCAGAAGGATCCGCACACAAGGATCCAACTGCAGGACTGCAGCCTAACTAGCTATCCAGGGAAATTCCCTGACCTGGCTACACACAAAGTGCAGCCACATGTACAAAATAAACTAACTGAAAAAGGACGAAACATCCCTAATGTCTCTCCATTATAAAGATCTTAGCTGGTCATTCGGAGGATATATTCAAGCTGCTAAATGTGACTAAAAGGATCATCTCCTCAAGTGCACTGTACACAATACAAGGGGGTACCTCTAGGATCTGTCTCCCAAATGTTTTTATTTGCTGAAGTTCAAGACCTTGAATTTTTTTGGGATTGCAGTACTTCTTTAGGAACGGGTCCTTCAGTTTAGCCTTTGAAGAAGAAGAAGAAGAAAAAAAAAAGGTACACAGCTATGAATGAACATATAAGATGCCACATTCGTACTAAGCAATTATAAAGAAAAGAACCCGACTAAGTGCTCTCGATTTATTCCACTGTAACACACAAAAAGCACTTTCTAGTGTTTAGAGCCTGTGTTATAACATATCATGGCAGAGCAGTCGTCTAAAAATCAATGCAAATTTACAGTACCTTATAGATAAGGTCCTTTAGTGTTCCCTTCTCATTGAATGGTCTAATGACCAATGCTGAGGATTCGTTGGCTGTGGCAAAAGTGACTTTGCAAATGTACGGATGCTGCCAAAAGAAGAAGCTATTAGGAAGATTCATACATTTTAATGTAGATTCCAGTAAATTCAGGCTAGACTCATCCACCGTAGAACTGACACCCTGAAGTAACATCGTGCATGTGAATTCTTTGTTTAACACAATGACAAACCAGATTCCATAGTCACATCTGCTTAAAAGGCCATGATTTTGCTCTTAACGAAGGGCCATCAGAGCAAGGACTTTATCCAACTTCCACTGAAGCAGACAGGCATCGCTCTACCGGTTTCAACAACAGCTGGATCAGGCCCTGAAGGAGCAGCCCGCACACAGGGATGTGTGCAGGAATGCAAGTTTGACTGACTGCAAGAGCACATTTTGTGCTGCTGCGGCCGCCCCAGGGCTGGAGGGGCTCGCTCTGACCCTGCCCACTACTGGGGGTGCCCTGCCCACCCATGATCAAACAGATGCACTTGGACTGGCGGTGACCAAGCACAGGGTGTGGGGGAATTTGGTGGCTGCGGGGGAAAGTGAGGCAGTTGCAAACCTCACTGCCTGCGCTCTTCCTCCTGATCCCGGACACTGCAGTCGGGGTCACTAACGTGTTGATTAAAAAGATTCGAAGACCAGCCCTGCTAGCACTCAGATTTGACGTGCATTTAGTGGGAGGATGCTGCAGGAACATGTTGCTGTGGTGGTGTCAGGCACAAGGTACGAGACAAGCAAGGCTGGGGAGGGAATATCTTTTATTGATGGAGACTTGGACAAGCTTCCAATACAGGCAGCAAGGGAAGGAGGGAGTAGTTGACTAGTCGCTTCCATTCCTAGTTTAAAAATGTTTGGCTGCAAAAATTAGCCCCAACGTGATACAGCAAAAAAACAAGAGTCTCAAAGCTGAGACGAGCCTAGCAGGACTCCCTTTGGAGTCAGCAAATACCATTCCTTATTCAGACTGAGTTACTACTACTGAACCCTATGTTGTGCTGCTCCCTGGGAGAGGGGCTGAAAGAGCTCTCCTGCACTGTATCTGCAGCCCCTGCCGCCAGGCGACTGACAGAGCACAGAGAACCAAACCCACTTCACTGAGATCCATCCCATCTTCAGTCAGGACACCTCTGATGAGTTATTAAGCAACTAACTCTACTGCTCCCACAGCTTGTAAATCTTGGACATCGACGGTCAAAGCTGACGCTAACTCCCAGTACTATGGAAAGATAGGAAGAGAAAAAGCACAGCTGCCATGTCGGACATTACTGGCATTACTGTCTCAGGGCGATCACATATTACCTTGTCAGGTTGTAAGAGGCTTATCTACTGTTTGCCAAGCCTATGAGCTCTTCAAACGAAAGCGGCTTTATAGGTACATAATACTTGTAGACCAGACTGCAGACGCTTTTTTCAGGGTTAGTCCACCTAAGGGTTAGTTTGGGGTTGGCTCAGTTTAAGAGTCATCAAGGTAACACTCACAGAAAAAGAAGGAAGAAGTTTCACAGCACACTGGAAGTCTCTGTCAGACAAGTATTTATCAGGGCCACAGTCAGCCTAGAAATGAACACAAATGGCAAGGCATCAGCTGTACAATATATAGAGAAAAAGACTGAACGATTTGTATTTCATTTTCTACAAGTTACTGAGGCAACTGCTTCTGCAAAGTTTCCCTCTAAAGAAGGACGGCGGGAAAGTGCCATTGAAAGGGAATGCTTTGTACATTCTGAAAAGAAAAATATCCGGAAGCTAAATAGTGCCACTTAGAGCTAGCTGAATGCCAAGCGCCCACGTTTGCACGCTTGTTATTCACAGGCAGCATGTGATCACACACTCTGCAGGTAGGCTTCACTAAAAGAAGATCTTGAGGATGAAGTTAAAACATGGAGTACTTTTGTTGGGGACAAAGGCAGCCTGCCACATAGAGGTTTGCCAAATTCATGTATAACAATCTTGAAGACCCAGAAGTAGGATGAAATTTGAGATCCAAACATACCCAGCTTAACATTAGTCGCTCCTTTGGTTGATTCTTACTCTTTATTAAGAAATACTTCTTACGGATTCGCCAACCTGTTAAGAAAAAAAGTTTCATTTTTGTTTTTGAAAAGCTACTGAATCATAGTAGGGTTTTTGTGCTCACTCTATTATGCTTCTCCAGTAAGAAAACTCTTCTACATTTACAAAGCCCTCTCTTTCTCAGTGAGGCAATATACCAACATATATAGCGGCATGTCAAGGTGGAAAGATACATAAATAACTTAAGGTTCCAATGGCTAGTATCAGCAGTAAGACTCCAAATCCTTTATCAGATTCAGTCCCATATACCTAATGACAGTCCTTCTCTAACTTGGCTCCAACAGGCACCATAATTCTCCATTTTAATTACATCTCCTTCATAAAGAGACATTTAAGAAGAGAGAACTGATAAATATATTTCCTCTGAGGAACATTAACATGTGTTTCCTGGACCTAGGTTCCAAACTACCAGTTTCTTACCAATGTCTTTTAGTGGCTCCACCACCTCCCACTTTGGTTCTGAGCGGAAAAACATTGAAACATGCTGTAAGGCGATTTCTGCAATGAGATTTTTAAACATTGTTAATTATACACACGTTACTGAACATTCAGAGTCAGAAGCAGGCTGCAAGGATTTGGCTTTGCTTCATACACACCAAAGTAGCAAAATTTAAAAGGAAAAAAAAAACCAAAAACACGGCTGAAAAGTGTTTGGATTTTTAACCTGTAGTAGGCGAGATCTTCCAAGCAAGCGTACATCAGCTGGCTTAGGGACCGTTAGCTCACGAAGTCTGCCTTTCTTCTGAACTAGAAGCAAACCTAAGTCACAGTATCCAAGACATCCCTAGAGACTGTTCTGATCCAGATCCAAAGCTCGTGGTTTGGATTTCCCCACGTCTGGTCTGCCCCACAATGCATCAGGACACTGTTATTCATCCTTAATGCCAGATTTTCAAACCGTCAGTTACATTTTATCCTGCAATGACTATGCACAGACTATTCCTATGCTTATTCTACTCTTTGCTGCTCGGCCCCTTCAGGGTAACAAGGGCTGGCTAGTGCCAAGGCATGTCCCTGCAGACACTTGGCCGCCAGCAGCCTGCATACAATTCTGAAATAATGAACCCATTCCAGATGGCCGGAGACAAACCGCTCTCCCCCATAGCTGGAAAGGCAGCTCTGAGAGGCGACCACAAGGTGATTTAAGAGGTGAATCAGCCGGCATTTGGAGACAGGGAAGATGGTTCAACAGTCATTGTTAATTGGTACAACAGTAAATTGAAGTAATGGCACGCTCAAGGGGTCTGCCAAGACCACAGGCAGTGACTTGATTATTATTAATTCCCCTGGAACACGCTGTAACAGTAATCTTGATGAACTTGCTTGCAATTAATATGGATGTTAGAGTATTTCTTACAGGATCACCACTGTTTCTTCAGTATTAACGAGAGGAGCAGATATTTAATGTATCACTGGTATTTTAAATCTCTTCCCCAGCTTAACATAAATGTCAGAGATGGTTTAGGAAAAGGCAGTCCGCTGCAGCACAGAGAGCAGGAATGACCCCATTTCACAGAGCCGAGCAGGGACACACATGAAAAATGAACGTGTTTCTGCGTTGCTAGGCTGTGCTTTTAGCAAAGCAAAAGGTGGCATTTCACAGCATAGAGGAGTGGCCGTGGATTTCCAATTGTCAGTGTTACAGAAACAAATTGTAGAATGCCTGCCTCAGTTTAACACAGTAACAGGCAACCTAGGCACGCGACTGGGCTGCATGAGTGGCCCTTCCATTTCGGTGGGCTGCAAGACCGTCGTAACCAGGACGGTCTCCGCCTTTGGATAGGCTAGGGCAATTCTGCTAGTTGCACTTGCATGGCTAGAATTTGCAGGATGTGCCAACTGAGCCACAGCAGCGTGCTGATTGGCTGCAGAGTCACTCTCACTGTCGATGTTGTGTGCAATCAGCACCCACCTCACATCACATACACGTCGTTTCAGTAACACCGGTAGGAAAAAGCTATGTGGCTGGAAACCAGCCGAGTGGCACCCCTGCACATTAGCAACAGGAAATCAAGTGTCCTGTGGGCCAGACACAGAACCCTGATGGGCCACAAGCTGCCCACGGGCCACAGGCTGCCCACCCCGGTTTAAAAGCTTCTTTGCCGCGGTGCAGGAGGTTATCATGCTGCATCAGTGCTGCACATCTTAGCCGCCGGGATGTCCAGAGGAGGAGCTTCTAGGTCTTCTCTCCTTCCAGCTGCAATCACCAAGTCAGAAACCATTTCCCCTCCTCACTGCAATCCTGAGCACCTTCCTCATTACAGCTACTTCACTGCCATGGGGGCTCAATGCTACTAGCCACTAGGGGCAGCAATACTGAGGGTATTTAATATATGTTCAGCTTTCCTTACTGAAATGTCAGTGAGAAACAAGGAGAGAGGCCACAAGCATTTGGTTAGCAAGCGTCCTCCACAGAACATCAGCAGGAGCTCCAGGGACCAGTTTGGGTGCTTAATTCACTGTGTCTTTTTGGAAGATAGTCTACCTTCAAGAGACACAGTGAATTAAGCACCCAGCTGGATGTCAGGACTCCAAGGCTGGATTCCCACCACCCAACGGCTCCCCACGTGCCCTTGGGCAGCTCACAACCTCGGTCTCCGTTACAGATGTGCACCCAGCTCAGTGTCACACAGAGAGTGGGCATGAAGTGTGAAGTGCCAGTTGCCCCATCAGGCAGTGGGCAGGAATTTGAGCTATCACAGCAATATGTGGGGTCTATAGAAACCATGAGGAATTTGCACCCTGGGTTTCACAAAGTCCTCAGCAAAGCTGAGCTGTTCCCAGGGTTTCTTGGCTCCCTGCCCTCGCTCAGGTGCGCCAGTTTAAACTGCCCCTGGAAGAGCCTTATGTCTCCCTTTGTTCCATTTTCTCATCCCGAGCTCAGTTCTGGACTCTTTGTGGTAACTGCAAACACTCTGGCTGGATAGCAACAGTCAATGCACAGAGCTGGTTCATGACAGACAGCACGTGGGCACCTACAATTCACTCCTCTATGCCACAGCATTGCTCGGTATCAATGCACAATTTATATAGTGAGATTGGTCCTCTGTCTGGAAGAGGGAAGAAATTTCTCTTGTACCCTTTGCTCAGCAATGATTAGGCAAGTACCTTCATTCATGCCGTTTTACAACCCTTCACTTACCAGTATAGTTTGCAGAATAGTTGTTTGGATCCAGGAATTTCTTTACCAGTTCACAATTGGACAGTATGTGATTGGTAGTGATGACATTGAGATAGTTCTGGAGTCCCTTCTGTCTTTCAGCGATGAATTCACGATCCATATTCCCAATCAACTTTTTGGGAGGAAGAGGTAGACTTAGAGCCGAGATCTTCAAAAGAGAGGAAAGAGAATATCAAATATTTCCTCTTCAAATGTCTTACAGAGGTAAATAACTGAGCCATAAACCACTAGCTCTATGCTGTTCTAAGAACCACGCAACAATAAAAGTGAATACACAGCAAGTCCGTATTGGCATTTTGATTAAACTTCTGCTTGTAAAGCACTGAAACCATCTGATATGTACTCTCACCTCAGAATGTGCAGATTTGTACATGTACAGCCACCAGAAGTGCCAGGAGATTTTAAAAACATACTAACAATAGGAGAATCAAGCTCTGCATTCCCTCCATCCCCAAGCAATTGGCAAATGAGACAGTTACAAAAATTATTTTCACACCATAACACAAACCAACAATGCACCCTTGTGTCTGTGCTTGACAAACTTTCTTCTCTCCTATTTAACTTGTGCACAGCAGCCCGCCCCACCCCCAGCCCTTAGAGCCGGCCAAAGCACACCACACTGCCCCCCCCCAGGACTTAGAGCAGACCAGAGCACACCACACTGCCCCCCCCCCCCCAGGACTTAGAGCAGGCCAGAGCACACCACACTGCCCCCCCCCCCCCCCCAGCCCTTAGAGCCAGACGGAGTGTGTGGCGCTCTGAAGCTAATGTAGCAGCAAGTGGAGCCCTGGACCCCTTTGAATGACCAGACCCTAGGGCAATTGCCCCCTTTACTCCCTCCCCCATCGGAAGGCCTGCGTTTAGCACTCTACTGCCATAGTACTTATCCCTAAGGAATATCATGCAAGATCTTCTGAAAGCCAGGATCACTCTGACCATCAATACTGTTGTGAAATGTACATGCAAGTTTCATGTCAGAGGCTGCAGGCACACACAGGTGCACACAAAATCTACTCCTATGGGTCTGAACCAAGTCAGGTCTGACAAACAGGTTTCTATCAGACCAAAGGATGTATATTCACCGGTCTGCCTCAGCTCGCATGCGAATCACACACTGGCTCCTGCCCCACTTCCATGGAGCCGGCTGCCACCCCGCACTGCTGGCTCTGGATCAGAGCCTACAGTGCAGGGTGGCAGCCAGCTCCCTAGGAGGGAGCTGCAGGTGGAAGCTGACTTAAAAGCCTGCTCCCAAGGAGCTCGCTGCCACCGTGCTCTGCAGATGCATGGAACTGTGCAAGTGCTGAAATGTTCAGCAGTCACACGGTTACCCAACTACCCACTTTTTAACAGCCTAATACAAAATCAACATGAAGTCAGCAAAGCAAAGAACGGATGGGGCAGGGGAAGGGAGGTCCATCCTGACTCTGGGACCCCACACTGAATTTTGGGGCTATAATGAGTAGGGATGACATTGTAGTCAAATACCCAGTTAACGGATAAGCTTGGGCTTATTGCTTCATCTTCTGGACTACACGCATCCCCCTCCCTTGCTGCATCTGTATCAGAGGCAGCAAGAGGGGTGAGGCGGGAGCCAGTAAATGCGGGAAGACAGCTTCAAGCCAGCTTCCTGCACGGATCAGCTCATGCAAGACTCTTGCTCTCAGCCCCTGTGCTGCTGCCTCTCTATCTGAGGCAGCAGCCTGAGGGAGAGCAGGGAAGGCTGCCATGGAGCAGTCTCTACCAGTGGCTGCCCAGGCTTGTTGCGGACAGAGGCTGCCCCATAGGATGCCAGCAAAGCCTTTGCCCGCAGGGAGCTCACCGCCCCCCTCCCCCCTCCCGGCCAGACAGGGGCTGCTGCTGCTCTGCGCTGCTACCTTTGTATTAGAGGTATCAGCACAGGGCAGCAGGCAGAAGCCAGTCCGGGGGGGGGGGGGGGGGGGGGGGGGGGGGGGGGGGGAGCATTGGTTTTTAAACCAGCTCCCCTCGTGGACTGGCTACCGCCTGCCACTCCACACTGCTGCCTTTCATACAGAGAGAACAGCTTGAGGTGGCAGGGGGCTCCCCAGGAGTGGCTGCTGGCCCCGCCCCCAGGGACTATCAAATAATTGTGTAACTGATTGAATAAGCATGTAACCGCATTAAATACAATCAATCACTAGCTAACGTCCCTAATAAGGCGGCCGTAAAAAGGACACCTCTATCCCTCTCTGAGGCAGCAAAGGGCAGCGCTTGGGGATAACAAACCTGGTAGTTCTGTGGATTAGCCAGTACCAGGCTAGATCTCACAGGAGAAAGCTCCAGAGACTGGGGTGCAGCCCTGGACTTGCAAATTCAGTCAGGGCTAGCTTTGGCCGAGGACACAGCGCTGTGGGAAAAGGAAGCTGTCGGTGCACAAGAGCTACTTTTCTAAAGCAAACAGTTCACCACTGGGGGGACACTTCTGGCATTCTCTCCTAGTGCTCCAAGTGGAAAGAAGGCGCAGTGGTTAGACCATGCTGGCTGGGAAAAGTAAAGGGAGCAGTTTAAAATGCTGGAGGGAAATAATCACTTTGGAGAAAAGAGGAGGCGATGCCCTCACCCTTTCCCTGCTCCTTTATATAAACCCCGGTTTGCACCCACATCTGGAACACAGCGTGCAGAGGTAGTAACCTCATCTTAAAAAAGGTATCTTGGCAAAAGTACAGCAAGGAGGAGGGGTTTGGAACCGCTTCCGTAGGAGAAGAGATCAACAAGACTGGGATTTTTCAGTTTGGAAAAGAGACAGCCAATGGGGGATATGAGAGAGGTCTATCAAATCATGACTGGTGAGGAGAAAGTAAATAAGGAAGTGTTATTTACTCTCTCATATGCACATGAACTAGGAGTCACCCAATGAAATTAACAAGCTGCAGGTTTAAAAACAAACACAAAAAAGTTTCATGACGAGACACTGTCAACCTGTGGAACTCCTTGCCAGAAGATGCTATGAAGGCCAAGACTATAACAGAGGTAAAAAAAAAGAACTAATAATGGAGGAGAGAGTCATCAATGGCTATTAACCAGTATGGCAGTTTGCAAAACATTTTAACCATGCTCTGAAGTTCCCTAATCCCCTGTAAGAAGCTGGGAATGGATACTTGATGACTGCCTGTTCTGTTCATTCCCTGTTCTGACAGTGGTTTGAAGCCTTAGTCTCTAAGACAGGATACAGGGCTAAATGGACCCTTTGGTGTGATCGAGTATGGCCATTCCTATATTCTTATTCTGCAAGAGTAGCGGACAAAAAGTTGGTAAGAAAATAAATAAATAAGGTTGTGTCTTAAGTTACAGGAATGCATGCAAAGCATCCTAACCACTTCCCACTTCCCCACATGCTCACCCTCCTACTTTGAGGAAAAACCATTTCTCTTGCAGACTAAACAACCACGCACACCGGTCTGAGAACCAGCACCAAGACTCAGACAAAATTTAAGAACTGCAGCAAAGCTTCTAAACAGGACACACGTCAGATTTCTGAAGGACAATCGGTATCACTGTCACAACAGGACTTGTCACTGCCCACTGAGAAGATGCTCTTGTTTAGGGCTTCCTGACCATTTTCTAAATTTCTCCACATGCTCCTGGAGAAAGTTTAGTTCCTTGATTCAGAAAAACAACATTTGACTATTTAAGGCTAGCCCTGTATTTTCACCTTGGACTTCTGCCGCCTCACCTGCCAAATCACAAGGGGGCCTGGGGTCATATTTACGAAATGCACCTTCGGGAGGCCCTGACCCTGCAAAGAGTTAGGCCTGTGTTTTAGGGCCTGAGGGAATACTTACTCCAGGCCCCAATTCAGCACTCACAGTTAATGCAGCCACTGCTGCCAATTGGATTTTTGCCCAAGGGCCAATCCTGTACCACTCTGGTTTGAAGATAAGAGTGTTCTTAGGAATCTGGGCTGATGAGCGGTCTAATTCAGAGCACCTTGTTACAGTAAGTCATTCGGTCCCCCTCACAGAGAATGGTCTGAGGAGTTCTCTGAATAAAATGGAGAGAACATGGACAGTTTCCACACCTCTACACTCAATCATCTCCAAGTAAAAAGACGACCTGTTTGGGGTGTATTGCAAGAAGCTTTTCAGTCCAGTATGCTCAAGGAAAACCTGGGTTGGAATTTTTCAAACGCAGTTTGAAGAATTAGTCATAAGTCTCCTACTGCAATGGGACTAGCGTGGTTACCTCCACTAGTCCAGCCAGCTTTGAAAAGCCCAGCACTCGCTAGCATTTAAGAGGTGTCGGGTAACAAGCCAGTACAGATAACACAAAAAGCCACAGCAGCCCAAGCTCAGCAAGATGCCCAGCGCACAATATCCTGACACGGCAGGCAATAAGCAGTGCAAGCATTAAGCAAGTCAGTAAAGAACATGGCTGGCTTACAGCTTTCAGTCTGCTAAAAGACTCAGTTCCCTCTCAGGAATATAGCAAAGATGTATCGGTAATTTCACTCTGAATGAGCTTCCATCCCTACAGGAGGAGTTTGGTATCTTAAGGGTGTAAAATCTCATTTAATTTGTTAACTCCAGCTGGGCTGACCCAGCTAGGCCATGGGTTAACCAATAAGCATCACCCAATAAGCATGATGCTTACCAGTTAACCATTGACATATGGTTAATTGGTAAGCATCACGCTTATTGGGTATGTTTACACACGCTCCAACAGGTTGTCTTTTTACTTCATGATGATTGAGTATAGGTGTGGAAACTGTCTATCCATGTCTCCATTTTATCGAGAGAACTCCTCAGACCATTCTCTGAGGGGATCCAATGACGTTTTGCTCAGGTTGTAAACATCCCTACTGCATCTGAGCTATTCAAGGGGTCTGCACCTCCATTCAAATGTTTCTAGGGATTCACAAATGAAGAGATTGAGAACCACAGGCCTAAGATCATTTTAGGGGCCCCTCTTTCCCAGTGTGTTTCCAGTTCTGTGTTGTGCCTCCTGTGGGGTAGGTTCTCACTCCTGCTAGCTTACAAGGAGTGGACAAGTCTGCTGCTAAGCATATTGTATTACTCGGATCCTTTCCCTCCCCTCTTCTGTTATTTACTAAAACCCAGCCTAAGAAAAAAAAAGGAGTTGAACATGACATGAGCCCAAATGCTCTACTGAGACTGATCTACCTGGAGCATCTGCCTACCACCTCACAATAACATTTACAAATATTTCTACCAATCCCTCTGCCAAAAAATAAATAAATAGGTACAATTTTCCAAAAGCTTTATTCCTTCCCGCAAGCAATCTCTTTTCACCTCAGCTGTCCCCATAATGCAATTATTCAGCTGTAACGTGTTCTACAAAATTCTATCAGCTTTTTGCCAAGCAGGGGTATCAGATAGCAATTTTGCCACAAGCATGCTCCGTCTCTCCCTCCTAGGTATGTACATCAAAGAACAGTGACTACGAGACAACAGAGAGGATGAGGATGGAAAATCATAAGGTTTGCACATTCAGTAGAATTTTCCTTTCCTGCTCATCGGGGTTGTTTTTAAAGCTGCTCCATTCCCGCATATGCGCACTCAGCTGAAAAAATGCTGGAATCCAGTTGCCTGCTGCTGAAGTCATGTTTGGGCTGAACACAGCTAACAGATGCCAAGATATACAGCCTAGCCATATACATATTATGCTGTATCAGTACACAAAGGCCCAATTTTGGATTCCGTACCCAGGCAAAGTTCCCAGTTAGGTCAAATGAAGACAGTGGGAGTTTTTCCTGATTAAGGAGTGCAGGATGGAGCTGTGTAAGACAAAGAAGAAAGGAAAGTTGGCCAGTAAAAGTAGTGATCATACAAAATTTTCAGTGAAAATTCAAAGCAGGCAGATAACCACAGAGAACTCAAGTAAGTTACACCTGCTTAAATGGCATCTCATTTTGGTCCAAAGTATAATCTTCTATCCTCTACTTGGTAATCCCTGCTTCTGAATGTCATTTTGCTCAGATTGTAAACAACAAGAATATACTTGTCCATTCTTGTTCACTAGACTTCAGGTTTTTAAAGCCAACAAGGAAATGAAAACCAGAAATCCAGTCTTAAGGATCTGCCATCACAGTACGTGTGATTTTGGGGGGGGGGGGAGGGGGGGGGAGCCACAGAGAAAATTTATTCTTAAAAATACAAATAGTGTTCATTTCATATGTTGTTTCTCTGATGCTAAACGAAGACATCCCGGAACCACAAGCATCCTTCCTGTAAATGTTAGTCTCTGCTTGCCCTTCTCACACACACTTTGCCTTTTCCTATGCAAACTAAAAGAGACTACTGTCCTAAAAGGAAAGAAAAACAACCAACCAATTCAGTGCTTTACTGAGGAATCCTTTACAATAATACAGAAATCCATCACATGATAAGCAGCATCTGGAAGGGCTTTTAGAGGAAGACAATAATGAGACACATAACACTTCTATAATGAATTAAGGTCAGTATGTGCCTCTGTTTTCTAACAATCAAAGGAAGAAGGGGTAATAGGACACTAAACCAGAACAAGTCACATTACTGAACAGAAAGATTCAGTATCTGCCCATCTACTATCTTTAGATTTAAATTGGTCATACAGAGATTACAACCAACATTTCCCATGATAAAACCTAGACCAGTTCAGCATTTCTCCGTCTTCAAAGATGTCAATTTTGTAATTTCACGATAAAATCCAAATCATTTCATTTTCTGCCCTGTAAGTTTGATGCTTTCTTTGTTCTCGTCATCGTTCTGTACAATGAAAGCAAATTATTTTAAATACAATAAAGAATAATTATATTTAGGTATCAGTGGAAAAAAAAATCTTACCTGCAAACTATTATTAAGCAAATCAAAGTCACTGTATCTTCTGACAATCTGCAAAACAAAGGAAGTACTGAAGCAACACATTATAGTCTATCTTGCAGGGTTTTGTGATAACTAAACTGCATGAGGGAAACAACCCCTACTTGGAATTTTGGTTTCATGAAGCTTCTCTTTACACTCCAGTCTGAGTAAGCCAGCAAGAGGAGAGGTAAGAGTTGCTCACTGTGATGTCTAATTTTGCAAGATTCATAGATCCCCAGGCCAGTAGGTACCATTGTGATCATCTAGTCTGTCCACCTGTATAGCACAGACCACAAAAGTCCCCCTGCTTCACCCCTGAAAAACCTTCTAGAAAATCCATCCAAACATCTCTGTTCTCTCTCAATTTAAAAACTGCCAATGACAAAGAATGCACCACAATGGTTAATATATTATTTCAGTGATTCATTACTTTGTTTAAAACATACACCTTGTTTTCCAGTCTGAATTGGTCTTAAGCTTCCAGGAAGACCACTTTCTAAGGCCAGGCCTATACTCACAGGGAACATCGAATGGAGATACGCAACTCGATACGCAACTCCAGCACGGTTAATTACGTAGCTGGAGTCAACAAACCTTGTTTCGCATTTCCCTGACATTCCCAGTGGCAGGCTGACAGGAGCGTTTACTCCAATGGGCTTCTATTACTGCTCATGAGAAGCAAGAGTACCGGCAGCCGGTGCAGGCACCCTCTGAGTTCAACAGAGCAGGTCTTTACGAGACTCGCTAAACTGAGCTCTGGAAGATAGATTGTGGCAGCAGGAAACTTCTATTTAACGTAGGCATGGCCTAACTAATATTCTACTGTAGCATCTTCGCTATCAGCGTTTGCAGACACCTTCTGATCTTCCCTATCAGAGAAGTTGAAAAATTTCATCTGACCTTCCCCAGAGTATCTATCAGGCAGCAGGGGGGGGCTCACCAGCTCGTCACAGGATATCATCATTATGGCCTATTTTTAATACAGCACAGCCTGGACAAAAGCGTGGCACCGCTAGTAGTGGGAAGCTGGTTCTGGCAAACTATTCACACCTCAATTGAGTTTTTAAAAGCAGTTACCATCTACAAATACTTGCACACACAGGTGAGAGGAACACACTGCACAAATTATTCTGTGTGTGGCCTCGAACATCCACAATGGCAGAAGATATTGAGGCGTTCTCTAACAAGCCCAGCCACACTGTTCTAGTAAGGTGAAGGGGTCAGACAAAAATGTTCCTCTAACAATCACAACTGTGAAAAGTTCTGGAAACAAAGTTTATTCGGGGGGGGGGGGGGGGGAGAACTTGCTTCCAAAACGAAAGCAAAGAGTGGAAAGCATGATTTTATCTACTGAAGACCTAAATGAATAAATGAATAGGAAAGCATGCTGGAGAGAAGTATGTGTGAGATCAACAGGAGGACTTTGGCTTCAGTGACAATCCTGCCAGCCAACACAGAACAAAAGGAATGACTCCCCCGCCTTTACTCATGAAAATTGCCCACTGTTGTCTGTGGGACTACTTGTGTTTCTTGGGCTCTGTGTTTCTATCGGTGGTGCACATTCACGCATGTTTCGGGGCACATAAAAATATTTATTCTCCACATGGACAGAAAAGAGGAGAGGGAACATTGGTTAAGGCGAGGGGCTTGCCCCATTCAGCCCACAAAATGCTCCTGCTGGGGAGCAGGGGAAGCCCCTATCAGGACAGCCAGTTGGGAGGGATGGGGCTGCCAGCGGAAGGGGTGGGGAGAACCCCCACACACACTTATTCGGGCCAAGGTCCCGGCCAAAATGTCGTCTGCCTCTGCGCAGGAAGAGCTTTTTTAAGTGAACCAAACTTTAGAGAGAGATTACCTGCCAATTGTTTTCCATGGAAATCCCCCTCTGCACACGAATTATGTATTCCTAGAAATCAAAGGGGAAACAAAGGAGAAAACAAAACGATTAGAAACAGGAACTAGTGACTCACAAACAAGTGTGAATGCGCAGCCAGCCTGCTCTTCAATCGGACCCGGACGCGGGGAAAACCCTGACCTAGATTTAGATCCTCCCAGCTGGGAAGTGTTCTGGTCTGGGGTCTCTTGACCACACTTAGGGCTGTCAGCTCTCCATCCGCAGAGAAGCAAGCACCCTTGCCCTGCCCCCACACTTAATTCCAAGGTCTGTCCCTGCTCACTCCATCTTCCCCCCACCCCTCACACTCCTGGGGGTTCAGGCTCTCAGTTGAGACTGGGGATGAGGATTTGGGGGTGGGGAGGACGTGAGGACTGGGGCCAAGGGGTTTAGAGTGTGGGAGAGTCCAAGGCTGAGGGTAGGGAGTTCGGTGTGGGAGGGGATGCAGACTCCAGGGCAGCATTCATGTGCAGGAGGGGGTTGGGCTGCAAGTTCCAGGCAGCTCAGGCTGGTGTGGTCTGCGGCCTCATCAGCTCTCCCTGGGCACTTCCCAGGCCTCAGAGGCCTCTAGCTGCCATGGACACATGGCTTGGCTGATGAACTGAAGACAAACGCATTTCCTATTCTCTGGACTCGAGGGGGGGGGGGGGGGAGAGCAGAGTTCCCTCCCAGTCTCTCTCTCACACAGCTGCACTGGCTCGCCCCCCCCCCCACCAGTGCAACCCAATTCACAGCAATTCATTCCCTCCTCATCCCCCTGCCATCACTGGCACTGCCTGGCCCCTTTTACACCAGACGTTCTAGTCAAAAACCAGACAGCTGGCAATCCAAGCCACTGAGAGATGCAAGTAGAGTTAAGAGCCTGCAGGTTTCTGAAGCATTTAAGCACTTTCATGTAGGTAAGGAGAGACAATATTGAGTACGTACACGCCTGTCAGCTCAGTAAAAGCTGGAGAAAAGTCTGCTCAACCACGTGTCTATTTCGTTACTGTTGATTTTTACCCACCCATTCCTGAGAGTTAATTCTTTTCAGTCTCTCCCTTCATTTCCAGATTCATTTTCACACTGTGCCTTCTGAAACAGGGCCTTGGACAAATTTCCCAAAAAGTATCCTGCGAGGAAGTGTAGTTCTTTCTTTCTATACACCCGTCTCCTGAGTTTGCTCAACAAACTCAGAGCTCCCACGCAGACAGGCATATGGCCGAATGCCAAAATCAGCCTACGAATGGTCTGCACATCATTCATTCTTATTAATACACACAATTAAATTATAGTGATAGAAATGTAGCCGTGTTAGTCTGGGGTAGCTGAAGCAAAATGCAGGACAATGTAGCACTTTAAAGACTAACAAGATGGTTTATTAGATGATGAGCTTTCGTGGGCCAGACCCACTTCCTCAGATCAAAAAAGTTTTTTGATCTGAGGAAGTGGGTCTGGCCCACGAAAGCTCATCATCTAATAAACCATCTTGTAAGTCTTTAAAGTGCTACATTGTCCTGCATTTTGCTTCAATTAAATTATAGTTATCTTTCCCCAAAGTCAAAGAGCCCAGATCTTCAACCCAGTTACAATGAAAGGCAACAGAGTTAACCCTGATTTACACCAGCCTAACAAGGATCAGAATCTGACCCAAGACACCCACTGCTGACAAGTTCATTAAGCAGACATTTGACACACCCAAGTCACAACTTGACAGTTGAATTTTTCCATTTCCTCACATCTAATCTGTATTTTAGGCAGTAGGAAGAGCCTACTCTGTATACACCCAGACAGGAAAAGCAGTAACTGCTTAGTCAGCATGTCCCTGAGAACACTTGCTATTTCTCTGAAAGGACGCAACAGGAGGGTTCACGATGTTCGGCCATTCAGCTTTACTAGTATTTTACAGGAAGTGCAGAGTTATTGCCCAATCTCCCCAACGGCTCACTGTTTACACAGGGACTGACCTTCGCATCACGCTGCCAAGGAATGCTCCCAAGCAGGCAGAGCGCTGGCTGCTTCCAGTCGATTACTGCTTGGGAGAATATAAAATTGCTTTGACCAAGGCAGTACTGCTCTTTCCTGAATCAAACACAGTAACGGCCTCGCCTCCCTCCCAACACACTAACCCAGCTCCTCAGGGAAATTCTGTAGGACACAACCTCGGATGCAAAACTCACAATTATTTTACATGTCCCTTTACCCCCCTCCAGCTTCCTTTTATCATCAGGTCTCTCCTACCACAGCCATCCGCTCTCTCACCACATGTGAGGCAGGAAGGGAGCCTCCCTCCCCTGCTGCAGGGGGAATCTGCCACGGAAGCAGCCTGCAGCAGGCACCCCCCCCCCCCGATGTGAGAAGGGGGGGGAAGGGGTAGCTCACCTGTTGGCTTAGAAGCAAAATTGCCCCCCCCCCCCCAGCACTCACTCTGCCAGAGTCCATAGGCAAAGGCCAGAAGGACTTTCCCACCCCTCCCCACAAGACACAGCAAGGTGGTGATCTCAGAGTTGCTGAGAACCCCACTGTGAGGCCCCTGTGCCCATCAGGGCCACTGCTTTCCCAGAAGGGGCTGCACCACAGGGGCTCAGCTGCATACCCAGGCAGCTTATTCCCTCCCTGCAGGAACAGGCCTGGCTTCCCAGCTCTCCATGAACGGCAGCGTCACCACGCTGCTCCTGAGAGCACAGCAGCTCCCACCTCCCCAGAGGGAAAGCTTGGCACCCGCCCAAGTCTTCGCTACCCTGCCGAAAGCCAAGAATTAAACAGAATTGCCAGAGAACTTCCTAGCAAAGACTCTCCTTTGGTAATGGGACATGGACCCTTCATTTCGGATCTGTAACTAGGCTGTTACCAAGAATCATTCAAAGGCCCAAACAGCTGCTAGACCGGGGCGGGCAATAGGGAGGACTTGCCAGGACTAGCCCCTGGAGGGCCCCCAGCGCATTTATTCACCTGCATGTCCACAGTAAGGCCACCTGCAGCTCGTGGCCAATGGGAATTGCAAGAAGCAGTGCGGCCCAGGACACCGCTTCTTTCAGCTCCTATTGGCCAGCTACGTGATCCGTGGCCAATGGGGGCTGCAAGCGGCCAGACCTGCAGATCGGCAGATTAATAAATGTGCTGGCAGCCCTCAAAGGGCAAACCTTGGTGAACCATGTCCGGCCCGCGGGATGCTTAGTGACTGCCCACCCTGCACCAGACGGAGAAGTGAGGTAGTAACTCAGGCCAGTTCTTAGGCTATGTCTACACTGCACGTTTTTTGTGGAAGAGGATATGCAAATGGCGTGCTCACTTGCATAGCTTCGATTCTTTTTGCAGAAGAGGTTTTGCCGCTAAAAAGCCCCATGTAGACGTGGCCATTTGCGGGGGAAAAAAACCATTTTTTGCAAGATCCTGTAAACCGCGATTTTTCAGGAATAAGGGATCTTGCGAAAAAAGGTTTTTTTTTTTCCCCGCAAGTGACCACGTCTACATGGGGCTTTTTAGCGGCAAAACCTCTTCTGCAAAAAGAATTGGAAGATATGCAAATGAGCACACCATTTGCATATCCTCAACCGCAAAAAACCCGCAGTGTAGACATAGCCTTAGCAGGCAGAAGACACTCTCTCACTGACCCAAAAAACACACATCACGTGGCACCTCAGCCAAGTCCCATGGAGTGAGAAAGCCATAAAGATGATCCTCCCAGAATGCGATGGAGGCCCCGGACAGGGCTGTTCTGCGGCAAAGGGAGTTCAGTCTTCACTGCCTTCAAACCAGCACTTGCCCAAGCTTTAGACTCCTGCAAGCAGAGCAGCTGCTCCTCTCCTTTTATTGCCTGAAAGGCCCATGCACGCAACGCATTCTCTTACACTCCACGCAGCAAACAACCCATGTGAAACAAGAGTTCCTAGTTTGAGGGGAAGGAGGAGAGTGGGCCGTACCGGATTAGCGCAGGGAGAAAGGCAGGCAGAGGAAAGAAGTGGTTGGGAGTCAGAAAAGCTACTTTACCACCCCCTTAAATCAAGTTTGCATCATTGGGAGTGGAGCAGTGGATGGGTCTTTCAAAAACCAGTTTTCAGGAAAATAATGTTGGTTGGCATTAATTACATGCCCACCCTTTAATTCTCTACTGCCTGCAGCCCTTCCATAGTTTTGCCTGAGATCAGCATGAACTTAACGGGCCTATAGTTACCCAGGTCATTTCATTTATCCTTTTCAATTAAAAAAAACCAAACAAACAAACAACCACACCACAGCATTAATTTTTTCCGGACCTCAGATTTCTCAAGGATTCTCATATTTGTTAAATATCATCTTCAACAGCTCAGAGAGTTCCTCAGCCAGTTCCTGTAACGTGCACCCAGGAGTGTTATCTGGTGCTGAAGATAAAAAATGTTTAACTTCAAATTTAGCAGTTGCTGTTTACCATCCCCTCTGGTAACGGACGGAGATAAAGCAAAGACCGCAGCAACTCCGCTGGGGGCACACCATGAAAGGATGTTGGTGGGGCCCTCCCAAAATGAAGTTCTTAGAGAGTCAGTGATTGGAAACCATTGGGCCAGCCAGAGGAAAACCTCTAATTTCCACACTGAAGTTACTATTAAAGAACTGGACTCAAAACAGGCTTCTGCACAGGTTCCTCACTCCTCATCTCTTTCTTATCCAGGAGGTTTGAAAAGCTGACAGAAGTACAGAAATCCAGGTTAGCTTCAGTTTATGCCAAAAGCTTATCAGAGGCCCCCTTTCAAGCTTCCAATTTTTAAAGCTCAGAACTGGAAACCTAATTAAGCATGAATCATCAACAAAATACTAGTTTAAGGGCATTGAGAGGATTTTTAATAAGGTTCTAAAAGCTCCTGTTACATGCTTATTTGAGAAATCTTCTAGTATGGAACGTAGCACTGCAACCACGAAAACTGCTCAGACCTACGGACCCTTCTTTAATCTGGGCAAAGTATGTGCTTACTATTATACAACTCATCATTAAAATGATCTCAACTAAGATACTGCTGGCACACAGCGATGCCTACATGGAATAGAAACAATGCAACTTGTCAGCTACATCTTTATTCTTACGATGTGCAGGCCATTCCATACACACGTTTTAAGAAAAGGACCACTGCAGAAGACAATTAGGGAAACACTTAGAAATACACGGAACAAGGAAACCACTTTGGAGCGAACAAAGGAAAGGTGCTGTCCCTCTTACCAATTAGGAACTGTTGGCTAGTTCTCTTGCCTTAATGCAAAGTGTTTTGAATTTGAGGTCACTTGTAAAGGACATGCTTAGAACAGGAGCAGACAGAATCTGGCAAGATGTCGAGCACTTTGGACTCCTACATATTTCAGTGACACAGGGCGAACTCAGCACTTTGCAGAATTGATCCCAGAGACTAAACAGATGCAGTCTACATACACTGTACACTCTCTGGTCAGGGACTCTTTCTATGTGTACAGCAACCAACACAATTTGGCTGCCAACCTCACTCGGGTGCTATAGTAATATCAACAATAATAATCTGCAGTGCTGTTGGAAACCTTCTTGCAGCTATCACGAAAATAAACTGCATGTTCAAAAGTCTGATATCTTGTCTTTACCAAACTATGTTGGGCTACATCTGAGGCTTTTTTCAAACACACACAACCTAGGTATTTTTATTTTTAATAAAAGATCATCTTTCGTGCTGAATCCATTGCATATTTCAAAGCCAAATGCCAAAACAGGGGTTGAATTTATTGCAAATGACATAAGGATCTACAAAAGTTTCTCAAACTTAGATTCTCTCCCTTCCTAAAGTTATAGCTTTAGAAAAACGTAGCTTTGATTCCATACTACGCAGTGAGAGAGCGATGAAAAAAATCTGAACTAAAGGGATAATTATATCTTTAAAAATACTGTCCCCATTAATAGTTACTCAAAAGGAGAAAAGCTTTCAAAATTATATTTTAAGCAATGATTTCAGCTTTCAACTTCTGGGCTACCTTAAAGCAGTAGGCTAATGAAATGGCAAATTCTACTTCACTGTTGTAGGTTAAATGTACAATACAACAAGCAGGGAAAGAATTGATTCCAGAGAGGACATGCATGCATACCCACTAATGGTTTTACTATTTTAAATAAATCTGCAGCTTGCAAGTCAAATCATGCTACTCCTGCAGCAAAAAATATCAAGCAAGAGACTAAATTCCCATTTAAGGCTTAAAAAGCAAATTATAAGAGCAATTTCTCACTCACAGATTGACGTGTAAGAACACTCAGTTTAAATAGCTGACACACATTAAAACTTATCTGCTGAAAAGCCTCTGTTGTCAGAACACGGTATCTTGACATTAGGCCATTTATACAAGTATTTTACCTTAAAACATATTGGACAGGATTTTGCTCCAACTGAAAGGGAATTCATGGATAGGATGGTTTTTGCTACTACAGAAATTAGATCGACCCTTGGTACACTACTATTTGTTTGTCATGCTAAGAGCAGATCTTGCAACAGGACTACTATGCTCACAAGAATGTGTGTGACATGTCAGTCACATGGGTTAATGCACTACTAGAAGAGACTAAGACACTACAGTGAGGAGAGTGGTATAAGGATCTATAGGGAACATCTACACAGCAAGGCTTAACTCGAAATAAGCTACTCAAATTGAGCTACATCAATTGCGTAGCTCATTTCGAGTTTTGTGCCGTCGACACAGCACTTTTTTCGAAATAGAGCACTCGTCCTCCAGCTTGACGGTACTTCGACATTATGTCAAAATAACTGCTGGCTGAGTAGACATGGACTATGTTATTTTGAAATAATGTTGATGTGTAGACATAGCTATAAAGAATAGAATTTTAAAAGCCCCAATGAAACCAAAGGGATTCCATCTATGCACATTCACTTGCGGGACCGGGCCTCATAACCAGACGTTTATATGAAGTGTATGTGAAATATAAATTAATGTGATGTTCAAAATTAAGAGTACGCACACAGTACATATTGAAACATGGCATTATCTATGTCCATTTATACACAGATAAGAAATGCATGCTAAGAAATTCCAGAATTTTTACACTATTTAATCTGAAAAAGGGCTCTCTAAAAATTAGACCATGATGTTTAATATAATCTCACTCACTTACTTCCAGATCAAGTGTTTTCCGTCCACAAGCAAAACAATTTACATATATGTGTGTTGGGTTTTTCTGTTTCCTTATAGAAACTTTTTTTTTTTAAATCAGTTCTTTATTTGTATTTGTTTGAGAGACAGGGGCTGTCTCCTCAGTCTTCACTAGCAGAAATCAAAAGTGAACTGACAATTCTGTTGCTGCACATGAAGTTGAAGCGAACCCCCAAAATGTACTAGTAGCTCCATAGTGCTAACTAGTAGATCCATCTTAATGACACATGGGAAGCCGGTTTGCTGAGCAAACGTAACTTTTGTAGTCATTTAATAGCCATTTTACTCACAGACTAAACAAACACTCAGTACCATTTTAAGATGTTTGTGTGCATTCTCTGTCAAGTGAGAGTTACCATGAAGTGCAAACTTGTCAGAACATTTAAAATACCAGTTTTATTCCCTCTTGGGCTTCTAGCTATTCAAACATATGTCGTGTATCGTTCATGCTGGTGTTCCCCCTCATTTACCAGAAATAGGATTCTGCCTGCTGCCAAATGTAGAACTCTATTCAATGCTATTAAAATTACATTTCACCAATATTTGAAACATCATACTAGAAACTGTTGTACTTGACATAATTTAACAGAAGCAGGCTAAACTACTAGAAGAGACTATTTTGAGTATCCCCATCACTAGTTTTTGTCTTGAACTTTGTATATTGCCATGTTCAGATTTTTTCTTCCCTGAAATTCATTACCTTTAGCCAGTAGTCACTGGTTTATTCCAAAATGACCATATCTGGAGCTTATAACAACTTGACTGAGAATACCTCCTAGCTTGGATGTCATATGAAAGCAACAACATTAAATCAAATCTAAACCCAGATCTTGGTTTGTAAATGTTTTTGTAAAAGCAAAGAACTATGGAAGAAGGTGTTTCACTTTTCATAAATCCAATGAAAAGTTTTTAAGCAACCTCTGCCCTTTTGCAGCCTGTTACCACATGGCACTGTGACTTGCAGAAACAGTCTATATTCATCATTCACACCAACAGAGTTGCAAGATTTAAAACAAATAATTGGATTTTTCACATTTTCTGCTTCAATAAGCTTAGATGTTATCAGCATCACAGATAAGGATTTTAATCATTAATCATTGTCAATATTATTTTGAACATGGCCACATCCTGTTAAATTATGGGCAGACTAGATCACTGGCAAATGAGGAACAGGCTTATTTTTAGCCCCCTTTTCATAGCTGCTACTGGGCAATGCTAGTTTGTAAAGATTCTATTCTCCATGTATTTGTATGGGATTAAACACATGTAGAGCCAGGATCTCTTCCTTTGTGGGCTTTTCATTAGGTCATGAGTACAGTAAAATGCAGCTATTCCTCCCCCAAGATGTATTGACAAGCACATCATCTTGAAGGGAATCTGACCACTACACTTGGGATTTGTTAATGTAATTTAACTTTCCCATAAGAGTTCAAATCAGATTAGAAGATATATCAATCAATTACTTCCCAGGCGCACCAGGTTTCCCAGCTCAAAAGTGAGGGGATAAATCAAGCATGTGAGATGACAGGGTAGTAACCTTATATCAAACAGGAAGGCCAGCCTGCTGTGAGAGATCTATTTTGTTTTAACCATTACCCCAAACACACTACCTCTAAACTATCCATGCTACACACCAGAGTTGTTGACTCGAGTCCCACGACTTGAACTCAAGCCCAACTTAAGTCACCTAGGTGACTCAACTTAAGACTCGACTCGGGTTCATTGTTTGTGACTGGAGACTCGACTTGAGACTTGCTAATTTTGTTAAATCAACTCGGTGAAAAAATTGTCCAAAAATGCCGATATTGATGGCTTCTACAAAAGTGACTTGACATTTTTAAAATTAAGACTTGAGACTCGACTTGGGTCTTGACTCAAAAGTGACTTTAGGGAGTTGACACTAGACTAGAGTCTTGAACTGTAGTGACTTGAGACTCAACTTGGACTTGACAATGACGACTTGAAGACAACACTGCTACACACAAGACCTTTTTATTTAACTCTGCGGTACCCGAATCCCAAACAGCTTTTAAATGAAAAGCAATGGTGCCACAGCATTCTGATTTTTTGTGCATTTGTAGTTAATAGCAGACAATTACTATTAGAATCTTCCCCAATGTGCGATAAACACAAAAGTACAAAGACAAATGATCAAAGCGTCCCCAATACTTGCTACTGAGCTCCCACGCATGGAAGTCACATCACACAACGTGTTTGGGATAGAAAACTGCTTTGAAGTGCTTTCTGTTCAACAGAACTCTGGGTCTTTTTTATTGTGATTAATTCCTGTGAGAGACTCAACCAAAATAAATAAACCAAACGACACAAAAAGTTATTGTTATCTTTGTGTTTGTAAGGGACTGCAATAAATGGTGTTGAAAACACTTAAATGTTTTTTTTTTAAAAAAGATACAATGAAACTAGAACCTGTCTTGGTGGCAAAGAGAAATAAATTGAAGTGGGTCTGGCCCACGAAAGCTCATCATCTAATAAACCATCTTGTTAGTCTTTAAAGTGCTACATTGTCCTGCATTTTGCTTCAGCTACCCCAGACTAACACGGCTACATTTCTATCACTATCCTGCAACTAAGCATGCTTACACATCTCAGTTTGCCAAGACATAGGTAAAAGGTTTGTCAGAAAGTATACCTAGTGTAGCTTTGGTTGTAATGCAAGTTTGAACACAGCTCAGAGCTCTGGCTTTATAAGCCACTAGTCATGACTTCTAAACTCACTGATGCCTTCAAAAAAATTCCTCCTAGTTAGAAGCCTGTGATCAGAGGGAAAATGCTTCACAAAAGTTGGTTCATTAAACTTCCAATTTGAGAGCCTCAAACAGAAAGCATTGCCAAAGTGCAGATTGTGTGTACTGTCACAATGCTGATCACATAGTATGGCTATTAGCTATAAATGCTGCACTAATTACCCCTGAAGTCATTCATGTTACAGTTCACCAGACAAGGAAGAAGTCAGAAGCCTGCCACCATGATATGTGCGCATCTAAACAATGAGTAATGCTGAAAGACACACCCTGACATATTCAACTCAAGTCTTTCACCAGTACAGATCTAAAAGTAGCCATCCTGCAGCAAAAAAACTTCAGGACCAGACTTCAAAGAGAAACTGCTGAGCTACAGTTCATCTTTAAGTTTGACACAATCAACTCTGGATTAAACAAAGACTGTGAATGGCTCGCTAACTACAAAAGCAGCTTCTGCTCTCTTGGAATTCACATCTCCAGATCAGCTGCTAGAAGTGGGCCTCATCCTCCTTAGGATCCACCTCGTCATCTCCAGCCTGATCCTGGCCTGCATATTTATACCTGCCTCTGGAAATTTCCACTGCATGCATCTGACGAAGTGGGTCTTTGCCCACGAAAGCTTATGCTCCAACACTTCAGTTAGTCTATAAGGTGCCACAGGACTCCTCGTCGCTTTTGCAGATTCAGACTAACACGGCTACCCTTCTGATACTGGACACCAGTACATCTGCTCTTGTGGAAATACACCTAGCCTTGTCTCACACCCCCGTGCCCTGCTAAGTGGGTAAAGCTCAGAATACTGCTTGAGAATACCATGGAAAACCCAGTTTTAAAAAAATGCAGCTCTACTCCAAGAAAGGGCCTATAAGATGGAATCATGGAACTCCACTCTTGTTGAATATCAGTGACCCCAGACCAAGGCTGCTCAGTTTTTAAGAAAATGGCACCACATGTAAATACATCACAGGAACACGAGCCTCAGAGGTGAAAGTCAAACTGGGTTCTCTCTGGCTACACATCACTCACCCTATGTAATAATGTGAGACATCCTGCCCTCAGTTACACCTGTGCGGCCCCACTGGAGTTGCACAGAGGGAGCTGTGAGCAGAATTTAACCATATGTTGTCATTTACACTAGAGGCCAGGCTACACTAGAAGTGCTACCAGTTGCAGCTGCCCCACTAGAGCACGTCTGGAGAAGAGGTGCCAAGAGGACAGCGCTCTCCCATCGCCACCAGTGAGACGCGGTGGCGGGACAAGTTCTCCTATTAACATAGCGTGGTCCACACCGGACCTTAAGTCGGTGTTACATGGCACCTGGGAGCAGCTTATTCCCAGCCCGAGCGGTAGCAGATATCCTGACTAAGGGGCAGTGTGTTCTCACCCTGTGACTTAACTGATCAGCGCACTACAGATAACCAAAGCTGACAAGTACTGTTAGGGCACTGCAGAAAGCAAACCCACTAGGGAGGGAGGAAGCCAAAGGGCCACAGGGCACAGACCTTACTGGGGAAAGCCAGGGGACAAAACCCTGTTACAGAGCCATCAGACAGACACAGCCAGATGTCCTGCCTGGGGCTCCTTCCCCCCAACCCCAGATCACACTGTCCACCTTCCCTGGGACCAACCCCCACTCCTTGTACTCGCCTCCCTGCCACAGGCTCCCCCACCACCTCATACACACCAGCCACTCCATATGTGCTCCCCTGCCAGGGGCTCCCCGCACACCTTATAGCCCCCCCTCACTGCCAGGGGCTTCCCCCCACACACCTTACCCTAACCCCTCCGCCTGCCTGGCTACCTTATAGCCCCCCCTCCCCGCCAGGGTCTCCCCCTCCCCCCCTTACAGCCCCCCCCTCCCCGCCAGGGTCTCCCCCTCCCCCCCTTACAGCCCCCCTCCCCGCCAGGGTCTCCCCCTCCCCCCCTTACAGCCCCCCTTCCCGCCAGGGTCAGCCCCCCCTCCCCATACAGCCCCCCCTCCCCGCCAGGGTCAGCCCCCCCTCCCCATACAGCCCCCCCTCCCCGCCAGGGTCAGCCCCCCCCTCCCCATACAGCCCCCCCTCCCCGCCAGGGTCAGCCCCCCCCTCCCCATACAGCCCCCCCCTCCCCGCCAGGGTCTGCCCCCCTCTCCCCATACAGCCCCCCCTCCCCGCCAGGGTCAGCCCCCCCCTCCCCATACAGCCCCCCCTCCCCGCCAGGGTCAGCCCCCCCCTCCCCATACAGCCCCCCCTCCCCGCCAGGGTCAGCCCCCCCCCTCCCCATACAGCCCCCCCTCCCCGCCAGGGTCAGCCCCCCCCTCCCCATACAGCCCCCCCTCCCCGCCAGGGTCAGCCCCCCCCTCCCCATACAGCCCCCCCTCCCCGCCAGGGTCTGCCCCCCTCTCCCGCCCCGGGCGCTGACCGTGTGCGTGTGCAGGCTCTGGCTCGCCTCGATGACGGCTGCGAGCGGCGCCGTGTCGTCCAGCAGCACCTTGCCGGCCGGCGGCTTCTCCAGGAAGGCCATGCCGGGCCGGGCCTGCGCCGCGCTGTCAGCGCCCGCGCCGCCGAGCCCCTCGGAAACCCCGCCCCCCGGGAAACCCCGCCCCGAGCCCCGCCTCGCCCCTCGGAAACCCCGCCCCGCGCCCCGCCCCCTCAGGAAACCCCGCCTCGAGCCCCGCCCCCCGGGAAACCCCGCCCCGAGCCCCGCCTCGCCCCTCGGAAACCCCGCCCCGCGCCCCGCCCCCTCAGGAAACCCCGCCTCGAGCCCCGCCCCCCGGGAAACCCCGCCCCGAGCCCCGCCTCGCCCCTCGGAAACCCCGCCCCGAGCCCCGCCCCCTCAGGAAACCCCGCCCCGAGCCCCGCCTCGCCCCTCGGAAACCCCGCCCCGAGCCCCGCCCCCTCAGGAAACCCCGCCCCGAGCCCCGCCTCGCCCCTCGGAAACCCCGCCCCGCACCCCGCCCCTCGGGAAACCCCGCCCCGCGCCCCGCCCCGCCCCTCGGGAAACCCCGCCCCGCGCCCCGCCCCCTCAGGAAACCCCGCCCCGCGCCCCTCGGGAAACCCCGCGCCCCGCCCCGCCCGAGCCCCGCCCCGCACCTGCCGAGCGGGGAGCGCTCCCCTCAGGCCGCCCCCCCCCCCGTCAGAGCCCCGGGGCCCACGCAGGCCCCCCTCCCCCGTCAGCGCCCCGGGGCCCACACAGGCCCCCCCCCCCGTCAGCGCCCCGGGCCCACACAGGCCCCCCCCCCCGTCAGCGCCCCGGGCCCACACATGCCCCCCCCCCACCCCCGTCTCCAGGAGCCCAGGCCGGGCTGGCCCCTCACATGACAGCCGGACGTGCTGCAGGCAGGTGGGGCTGCGTGGGCCTGCTCTCCCCCCACACTGGTCCCATGGGCAGAGACTCCCTCCTGTCTGCCGCCTTGGTTACCCCTCCGCCAGGCTGCCTGTGCTCCCATCCCCCCAGCCCCTGGACCTGCCCAGCACAGCCAGCTAGTGCAAGAGAGGAGCCCTCTGAGCCTGTAGGGTCAGCTCTGAAGAGTCCAGGAGACTGGAAAAGGGCAAATCTAGCGCCCATCGGTAAAAAGGGAAATAACAACCCAGGGAACTACAGACCAGTCAGCTTAACTTCTGTGCCAGAAAAGAAAATAGAGCAAATAATCAAGAAACCCATCTGCAAGTATCTGGAATAAGGTGATAAGTAACAGCCAGCATGGATTTATCAAGAACAGATCACATCAAACCAAGTCGATAGCTTTCTTTGACAAGGTAACAAGCCTTCTGGATAAGGGGGAAGAGGTGGACATGGTATACCTAGACCAGCGGTTCCCAACCTTTTGGGGCTGCCAGGCTCCCGGGGGCGAGGGCACACATGTGCCGGGTGGCAGGGCACAAGAATAGCTCAGGCCGGCCCTGGTCACTAGGCGGGTGCACAGAAATGCCCTGGCGGGCGCCATGGTACCCACAAACACAGTGTTGGGGACCACTAACCTACACCTTAGTAAAGCATTTGATACAGTCTCATGTGACCGTATCAATAAACTAGGGAACTACAACCTAGATGGGGTTATTATAAAGTGGGTGCACAACTGGCTGAATAACTGGTCTCAGAGAGTAGTTATCAATGGTTTACAGTCATGCTAGAAGGGCATAACAAGTGGGGTTGTGCAGGAATCTATTTTGGAACCGGTTCTGTTCAATATTTTCATCAATGATTTAGTTAATGGCATAGAGTACGGTTATTAAGTTTGCAGATGATACCAAGCTGGGAGGGGTTGCAACTGCTTTGGAGGACAGGGTCATAATTCAAAATGATTTGGACAAACTAGAGAAATGGTCTGAGATGAATAGGATGAAGTTAAATGAGGACAACTGCAAAGTAATTAGGAAGAAACAATGTGTTTCACGCATACAAATAGAGAAGTGACTGTCTAGGAAGGAGTACTACAGAGAGGGATGGGGGGGGAGGGTGTCGTAGTGGACTGCAAGCTAAATATGAGTCAATAGTGTGACACTGTTGCAAAATAAGTGAACATCATTCTGGGATGTATTAAGAGGAGTGTTGTAAGCAAGTAGTCACCATCATGGTATTACTTGAAATAGCACTGCTCCCGTTCTATTTTTTCACTTCCAACTTGACCCCAGCAATGGTCCCATCTCTTTCTGCTATTTATTACCAGTGTTCCCTGTAAGGCCGTGGTCACCAACAGGTCGATCACGATTGTCTGGTCGATCACAAGGCCTCGATCAGTCGATCGTGAAGCGTCCTGCCCGGCCCCCTCCCATTTCCGCCCCACCCCCGAGAAGCCCCACTACCTACCTCAAGTGAAAATGGAGGTAGTGTCGGCTCCCCGGGGATGAACAGAAGTCCTGTAGCTTAGCGCCACTTCCGGTGATTTCGGAAGTGCGCTAGCTGCTCTGCCGGGTGCACTGTGGGAGGGAGCATTGGCTCCGGAGAAGGAGCACAGCGTCTTCCTTGCCCCGCACAGGAGGGGTGAGTCAGCCCCAGGGCAGGTGCGCACAGGTCTTCCCGGGGCGGGGAGAATCCTGGGAGGAGGCAGATGCAGGGGACTCTCTGCCTCCACTGGTCCCCCACTCCCGTCCCCACTCCCCCATTCCCACTCACCACGGCCCAGTTCCCTCTCCCCAGCCACAGAACTCTGTCCCCACTCCCCTGTCCTCAGCTACAGAACTGTCCCCATTCCCATCCCCACTCTCTGAACTCTGTCCTCATTCCCCTGTCTCGGGCCACAGAACTCTGTCCCCACTGGCAGCCTGTCCTCTGCCGCAGCACCCACTAGCACCATTCCCCAGTACTATGTCCCCTATTCCCACCAACACAGTGGGATGTGACTTCTTACTTAGGAATGCTGGGGGTGCAGCAGTACTGCCTTGCTTGGAGCAGTTGCCAGCATGTGTACAAGGATTACAGTTTTGTTCAATGGCTTTCAGCACCCCAACAACCCCCCCCAACTTCGCCCATCATATCAAATGGACACAGAACTGCACACCAAAGAGGTAGAAGGAAAAGGACTTAATGTGAAAAGGAGAATTGGAGAGTTGGGGGTGCCTTTAGGCCTTTGAAAATCTCCAGGGTTATCTAGAAAAGGCCTGATCCTGAGAGGTCCTGAGCACACTTGACACCTCCTCACTGAGTGTTAATGAGACTCAGCAACTGGCTGTGTTAGGCCCTGTGTAATAATAGAAAAGAAACCAAAGGAAGCACCTCAAACTGAGAAAAAGAAACTGAAAGTCATGTGCAGTCAGTTCTGGTTCTGTGCCAGAAGTGACTGAAGCTAAACCCAGTGCATCCAGACAAAGCAGCTTCAACATTTTTTTTTCTGGGAGATGACACTGAATACAAAAAAGGCCTCCTCCATTCCTACCTGCCTGCATCCCAACCCCTACCATTTTAAGAAGCTAGATTACAGCCCTGGCTTGTTTGCTGAACTTTTGTTTACCTTTGCATTACAATGCGGGCCAGCTTTGTGAGGATAAAACACCATTCACTTCACAATAGGAGACGATCTGGAAAGTCAATATTTTAGAATATCTGACCATCATGGGGCTTTTGCTAAACTGCCTGGGGAATAGCAGTTTAAACAAAGAACAGTGAAAAACAAAGAACACTTTGTGAGGTGAGTGGTAGCTCCCAATTCCTGTATTTCCCAGGAGGTTGGAGATGCTATGCAAGGCATTGATAGGGGTAATGGGCAGAGATAGAGGACTTTTGGCCCTCAAACTAAACAAGATTCACCAGCTGATATGAAGGAATGGTCCTTTTGCTCCTGACTCTCTCCATTGCTCCATGCTGGTGGGCAATTTTAAAAGGTTCATGGCAGCCTCTCTCTACATGCTGGCAAAAACTCAATGGAGGCTAGAATGATTCAGGCTTTGCATACACTTCTAAAATGAAAGAGCTGCCATGGCAGCCAAGGCCAGCCGTACCGATACACAATCTATACAGCTGCTTGAGATTTCATGGTTCCCTAGCAGCTGTATGCTGCCTATCGGCTCTGATGACCGGGCTATCGGCTCTGATGATCGGGTGGTCCACCCGTCCACCCATGGGTTCAGAGCCAGCTCCTGGTGCCAGCCCCATCCCAGCTGGCCCCCTGTGGACTGTGCCAGCTGCTGCTCACCAGGCAGTGACAAGCAGCGTGAGCCTGTGGACCAGAGGCTTCAGAAGGAGCAGCGGGCAGCTACGCTGCCGTCCAGAGCAGAAGGGGTAACTTCTGCTTCTCTCTGGCTGGCAGCCACCCGCTGCTCTTCATGAGTCCTCCAACCTGCAGGCTGATGCCACTTGTTGCCACTTGCACCTCCCACCTGAGGCTTCAGGTGAGCCTCCCTGCCCGGCAGTGCTTTGCACCCCTTAGCTTCACCCCAGCCCCCGCAAGCCCCAGTCATGCAAGAGGGGTGCAGCCAGGTGCTGGGCTGCGTAGGGCACCAGCATTGCTAGGGACTGCCCTGGTGGCAGCATTATGAAGTGAAAATAAGGCCCTGGCCCAGCCCTTGGGAGAGAGCTGTCCCAGTGCAATACATAAAGCACCTGCACGAGGGGAGAAGCTAACAGCACTGGGAGCATGTTTGCACTGGCGCTTTACTGCTCCGGAACTTGCTGCACCTGCGGTGGGGTGTTTTTTCATGTGCCTGAACCAGAATGTGGCAGCACAGGAAAGTGGGAGTAGGGTTGCCAGATGGTTTCAACAAAAATACCGGACACACTTGACATTACATCACAATCGACATTCCATATGATTTAGAAAATACCCGACATTTATATTTTCTCAGTTCTATTTTCTCAATTTGTTTCCTGAACAGAAAGCTCAAATACTGTCCTGTCTGGTTCAAAACCGGACACCTGGCAACCCTAAGTGGGAGTGCAGACTTAACCTCAGGCTCAGCTATTCTTTACTCCCCAAAAGCCAAATCTATTTGCAGCACTGCTTAGCACCACTAGCAATCACCAAAGGCCTGGGGGATCTGGCCCCAAAGGCACATTTCAGTCAGCGGGGGATGAGCAAATAGTGTTTAGCAATATAAATTAATCTAGATTTGCCCCAACTCTCTAAATGCCCCAATTCTCCACTGCTTTGCACCTTCCAAGTTACTGTACCCGCTATGAGGGAAGACAGAAAGAATTGGGCTTGTTTAGTTTGGAAAGGGGAAGACTGGGAACGGACATGATAGCAGTTTTCAAGTATCAAAAAGGGTGTCACAAGGAGGAAGGAGAGAAATTGTTCTCCTTGGTCTCTGAGGATAGGACAAGAATCAATGGGCTTAAATTGCAGCAAGGGAGGTTTAGGTTGGATATTAGGAAAAACTTCCTACCTGGCAGGGTGGGTAAACACTGGAATAAATTGCCTGGGGAGGTTGTAGAATCTCCATCACGGGAGATATTTAAGAGCAGGTTGAACAGACACCTGCCAGGGATGAGACAGTGCTTGATCCTGCCATGAGGGCAGGAGACGGGACTCAATGACCTCTCAAGGTCCCTTCCAGTTCTAGCGTTCTATGATTCTATGACATGGGTGTAAAAGGCAACCAAAACACTCTGGACAATAGGCAAGAAACAAGGCTGAAGGCAAACAGGCCCTTTATTGATACCTTTCCTAATCCACTGCCCTCCTGTTAGAACAAACAGATTCCATCTTTGAGTGTCATGTGTTTGTTTACAATCAGATTTTGTAACACCTCTTAATATCTTCAACCATCATCTCTAGACTCACCTGAGGTTGACTGTGATGAGCACTATATGCAAAGGGTTAAGGTAGTGAGGGGGTTTGCGACCTAGCCTATTGCAGCAATACCTATAGACATGATGAAGTCACTTGTGAAGAAATCCTGCTTATTAATCACACCGTGTGTATCAACATCCCTCTGAGCATAGCTGTGGGTTAAACTTACAGCAGTTGTCCTTTGCTATTGGTGTTTACTTGTCACTGAGATAGGTGAACTAATCCTGGCTAGGGGATAACCATAATGTTTACACACAGGCCCTTTGGACTCTTGGGAAGCTCTCACAAATTCACGCACAATAAACTGTGTGCATAAAGCAAATTTACCCATCAATGAAAATAAAACAGTATTCCCCAAAAGACCAATGCTTATTAATAAACATTGAAAGTCTTAGTAAATCTTCTCTAACTTGGGACTTCTTCAGTTATACAAACTGAACACTCGAGGGCAATATATTTTAAAGGAAAGTCTTTAAATTCCCATTCCCAAGTGCAGCATGCATAAATACATTACCTTTTCCATTGCAGGCATTTTCCAGTCAGCCAGATGAAGGATATTTAGAAGGACACCAGTATGCCTGCAATTTCCAAATGATTAATATGAATGCCATTAATCCACTGAGGGGAGAGTAAAGCCTTAAATCAAAATGGAAGTCAACTTCAGAGACCCAGTAGGACTAATAAGCTTATTCAACACTCTTTTACAGTAATAGAATATCACCTCTTAATATTCCATAGTTATAATACATGTGGTATGATACATGAAACGGGATCAGAGATTAAAATAGGAAAAAAACAAATTAAAAATTACTTAGGTTAGATGTCTTCAAGTAATCAGGATCTGATGAAATACATCCGAGAATACTCAAGGAGCTGACTGAGGAGATATGAGCCATTAACTATTATCTTTGAAAAGTCATGGAACATGGAACAGAATCCACAAGACTGGAAAGGGGCAAATACAGTGCCAATATATTAAAAGGGAAATAAGGATAATCTAGGAAATTATAGACCACTCAGCCTATCTTCACTACATGGAAAGGTAAATAAAGCAAATAATTAAAGAATCCATTTGCAAACATCTAGAACAGTGGTTCTCAAACTTTTGGGCCCACAGCCCACCCTGCTCAATGCAGAACTTTCTGCAGACCACCAGTCAACAACCCATGACAAAATGGGTGCAGGCGGGGCTGGGGATATGGCCGGGAGGGAGGTTGCATGCAGGAGTAGAGAGGGGAGAAAGGTCTGGGTGAAAGGGAGGGTGCAAGAGCAGAGTGGAAATTTGAGATGTCGGCAGGAGGTGGCAGTGAGAGGGCTGGGGGTGCAGGGTATGTATATGAAGGGGATGGGAGGCACTTACCTGGTTCTGTATCTCCCACCACTCCCCGCTACTCCCATTGGCCATGATTCTGGCCAATGGGAGCAGTGGGGAAAGCCTCCAGACAAGCTGTTTTCTGTGCTGCTGTTCCCACAGTGGGAGCTTCTTCCTTCCCTCTGCAAAACTGGTTGGAAAAACAATCGGGGCTCGTCTACACTGGCCCCTTTTCCGGAAGGGGCATGTTAATTTCACCTATCGTAGTAGGGAAATCCGCGGGGGATTTAAATATCCCCCGCGGCATTTAAATAAAAATGTCCGCCGCTTTTTTCCGGCTTTTAAAAAAGCCGGAAAAGAGCATCTACACTGGCCCCGATCCTCCGGAAAAAGCGCCCTTTTCCGGAGGCTCTTATTCCTACTTCAAGGAATAGAGGAATAAGAGCCTCCGGAAAAGGGTGCTTTTTCCGGAGGATCGGGGCCAGTGTAGACGCTCTTTTCCGGCTTTTTTAAAAGCCGGAAAAAAGCGGCGGACATTTTTATTTAAATGCCGCGGGGGATATTTAAATCCCCCGCGGATTTCCCTACTACGATAGGTGAAATTAACATGCCCCTTCCGGAAAAGGGGCCAGTGTAGACGTAGCCTCGCAGAGTAGTTATCAATGGTTCACAGTCATGCTGAAAGGGCATAAAGAGTGAGGTCCCGCAAGGATCAGTTCTGGGTCTGGTCAATATTTTCAACGATTTAGATATTGGCACAGAGAGTATCCTTATAAAGTGTGTGGACAATACCAAGCTGGGAGGGGTTGCAAGTGATTTGGAGGATAGGATTAAAATTCAAAATTATCTGGACAAACTGGAGAAATGGTCTGAGTAAATAGGTTGAAGTTCAACAAGAACAAATGCGAAGTATTCTGTTTAGGAAGGAACAATCAGTTACACACATACAAAGTAGAAAATGACTGCCTAGGAAGGAGCACGGCAGAAAGGGATGTGGGAGTCATAGTGGACCACAAGCTAAATATGAGTCAGTGTGACACTGTTGCAAAATAAGTGAAAATCACTCGGGGATGCATTAGCTGGAGTGTTGTAAGCAAGCCATGAGTCGTTTCTTCTGCTCTACTCTGCACTGATTAGGCCTCAGCTAGAGTACTGTGTCTAGTTCTGAGCACTATATTACAGGAAATACGTGAATAAACTGGAGAAAGTCCAAAGAAGAGCAACAAAAATTAGTAAAGGTCTAGAACACATAATCTGTGAGGCCTGATTGAAAAATACTGGGTTGGTTTGTCTGTAAAAGATAATTTTGAGATGAGATGTGGTAACAGTTTAAGTATCTAAAAAGTTGTTTAAGGAGGAGGAAGAAAACTTGTTCTGCATAACCTCTGAGCACAGGACTAGAAGCAATGGGCTTAAATTGCAGTAAGAGAGGTTTCGGTTGGACATTAGGAAAAACTTCCTAACTCTCAGTGTGGTTAAACACTGGAACAAGTTGCCTAAAGGAGGTTGTGGAATCCCCATCACTGGAGATATTTAAGAGCAGGTTAGACAAACACCTATCAGGAATAGTTTATATAATATTTAGTCCTATTATGAGTGCAGGGGACTGGAATAGATGACCTCTCAAGGTCCCTTCCAGTTCTGCGCTTCTATGTTAGTGGACCTTTCTCTATTTATACTAAAGGTGGAACACAGTAGGTAGGAAATTTATTTTGTGTATTTTCAAAGCTCTGTGCATATTTACTGTGCAATATAAATAATATTTTGTAGTTCTATGGCTAATTTCATTTACCAACAAACAAAATAATGTTTTTCAGGCAATATGCTCTTCTTTCCTTTTCATTATTTTTATCATGACTAACAATTTCTGAAAGTAGAAAGATTTGCTGACAGCACCTCATTATATTCTTACATAAGCTGGAAAATGAATCAGACTTCTAAAGTCTTTGAGCTTTTAATTAGAAAAAACCCATATATTGCTCCAATAGTGATGAAAAATACCATAAAACGGTGAACCTCAGATCACCTACAAGAGTAGTATATACAAACTTTTCACCTAGTTTAGTTTTTAACACCACTGAAATGTTTCCAGTAATTAAAGACAAAAGTTGAGGTAACAAGAATTCAAAAGGTCCATTACTATTAAAACAGGTAATGCACTTCTTTGGGGCGTTTTTTTTTCTGAATGGGTGAGGGTGCTAAGGGAATGTAGAGCCAGAAGCAGGAAAGAATAATATAATTATTCAACCTCTCGTATTTTCAGAGTGCCACAGTAAATTCAGTCATATGCACCTAGTCAGGCCAAGACCTATGTCCCACTTGAGTCCCACATAAGTCCTTAAAAACAAGGCTTAGATATGCACAGATCTTGTTCTGTTTCACTGCACAGGAATGAATTTCACAGTTCTAGCATGAGTGTGATGAGCATATAGAATATTACCCATTTATGTGAGACATAAGATGATAAAATGGTATTTGTCAGGAATACATCAATTTGCTATGGTATGAACACTGATTAAGGGAACACAAGCTTTCTGGAATGTCATTGAATTATATGGAAGTTTAATAATTATTCTCTTACAGTGTCATAAGAAAATTAAGAGTATTTGCACATTGAGCAATCATAAGTTATAGTCTCAATGTCAGAGAAAAACAGGCTACTTTTTTTTAAACAGAAGACTTTATACAGCTACTCCATAAAGAATGAAATAGCGAATTTGAATTCAAATTAGCCATCCATTGTTTAGGTAGAATTTTTCTCCAGAAGTTTGTCTGCCAAAGGAACATCCTTGAAATAACACAGGACCCTCCACTGTACAGATCTTTTGCAGAACATAGCCTTTTGTGTGAAGTCTGTCTGAATTATGGAAAATTCTTTTTGGGAAGATCAAAATCCTTGATAGATCAAGCCTCTTTCTGGGGCTACCACCAGAATTATTTTAGTGTCATGTCAGATGACGCAGCAAGGAAAGCAGTGCTTTCTCTCTATGCTCCTGTTGGAATTTTTTAAGGTGTCCTCATGTGTACCATAATTAAGCTGGATCTTCATTTACTTTTAAAGGCCTTGGAGCTCTGGTGGTATTTCTTTCCAGCAACCCCATAACATGTTGAATTTTTAATCTGCACTTGTTTTCCAGAGCTTAATCTATGTCTACACTACAGAGATAATATTGGTTTAGCTTCCAAGAGAGGAATGCAAATGCAGACACCCAAAATTGCAAATGAAGCGTGGATTTGAATTTCCCGCGCTTTTTTTGCATAATCGCGTTATGGCGCTATTGTGGAATATTGCTTTTTCGAGAAAAAACAGGGTTATTTCGAGATAAAACCCTTCCTTTGAAAGAACCCTATCTTGAAATAACCCTGTTTTTTACTTGAAATAGTGCTATTCCGCAATAGCGCCATAACGCGATTATGCAAATGAAGCATGGGAAGTTCAAATCCGCGCTTCATTTGCAATTTCGGGTGTCTGCATTTGCATTCCTCTCTCGGAAGAGGAATGAAATGTAGACATACCCATTGTGAAGATGTCTTAAGTGAAGATGCAGCCTATACCAACTGAAGGTTTTTTTTCCAGGTGCTTAGGAACACCATCTCTCTGAACCGTCAGGAACATCAGCAGCAAAAGTGTTCTTCTGTCAACATAGTATATTTACACTCAGAGGTCGGTTGGCATAACTGCGTATCAAGGATGTGGTTTTTTTTCCACACCCCAAGTGCTGTGGCTGCTTTGAATTGACAAATAAGTAGACCAATCCTAGGACACACGGCTAATTTATATGACAAACAAGTAAATCTTAGGCTACACTTACAAGTTGGCTGTGTCTAGACTGGCCAGTTTTAACGGAAAATCAGCCGCTTTTCCGGAAAAACTTGCCAGCTGTCTACACTGGCCACTTGAATTTCTGCAAAAGCACTGACTTCCTACTGTAAGAAATCAGTGCTTTTTGCGGAAATACTATGCTGCTCCCGTTCGGGCAAAAGTCCCTTTTGCGCAAAACTTTTGCACAAAAGAGCCAGTGTAAACAGCTGAGATTTGTTTTGCGCAAAAAAGCCCCGATGGCGAAAATGGCGATCAGGGCTTTTTTGCAGAAAAGCGTGTCTAGATTGGCCACGGCCACTTTTCCGCAAAAAGTGCTTTTGCGGAAAAGCATCCGTGCCAACGTAGATGCTCTTTTCCGAAAATGCTTTTAACTGAAAACTTTTCCGTTAAAAGCATTTCCGGAAAAATCATGCCAGTCTAGACGTAGTTTTCAAGGTCACTATTGCTGACAGCCTCATTTTTAAAGTTTTTTCTCCACAACAGAGAGGGTGAGCTGTGACTGTTGTCAGTGCCTACAGACTCCCTTAAGCTCTGAAGCAAGACCTCCATGACAAAGCGAGTTGGAGGAGCTGAATGTGATAATCTCATCAGTTACTAGCTTCAATATCAACATTATCAGCTACAATTTTATTTTAAGCACTCTCAGGATATGCTTATGAGAGCCAGGCACACAAGCTGCAGGTTATTAAAAGGATATGATGCAAAACACCACAGATGTAGATTAAAAATTATTGCTTGGATGGCGCACACAGGAAGATCTACCAGCTGGTTGATGAGCCCTATTTTCTTTTTAATTTAATTAAGTCTCTTGTTTCCAAACAGATCACCAGAGATGACAATCTGCCAGAAGACAAAAATAAAAGTGTGTTATAAAGAAGTTTAAACAAGTCTGAGCTATCACAGAATAATCAGCCATGTTTAGAGGCAGAGATTTGACTACTTTATACTATGAATTCAGTGGCAAGAGTTACAGCCAGGAATAGATCTGCTTTTTCACTAGCTCCTGAATAGTGAAGAAGGCTTCCTTCTGGTGACTCTGCTTCCTGCCATTTTATTTTTAGTTGCATCAACAAGAGGTGATGCTGAGTTCTGGTGAAAGTAAAGAAACTAAACAGACTATACGTGCCCTCCAATTAACACACTTTTATTTTACTTCATTTTATCTTATGAAGTCACTGACTGTGCAGCTCTCTCTCACTTTTACCTTGTTCACAATGTTGTCTCTAGAGTGCAGTTGAAAAAGTCTTGGCTGCCTTTAAAAACTTTTAAGAGAGCCAGATATACACTTGGGCTGTGTCTACACTGATGCGATCTCACGCAAAAGCAGCCGCTCTTGCGTGCAAAAACTTGCTGCCTGTCTACACTAGCCGCGTGTTCTTGCGCAAGTAAACTGACATTCTAATGTATAAAATCAGGGCTTCTTGCACGAGAACTCTGATGCTCCCACTCAGGAAGAAGCCCTTTTGTACAAGAGTTCTTCCAGAAGAGGCCAGTGTCAAACTAGACTCTCTTTTCTGAAAATGATTTTAGCGGAAAACTTTTCCATTAAAAGCATTTCCAGAAAATCATGCCATCTAGATGTAGGCACCATGTTTAGCCATGTTATGTTTGTAAAGTTCCCTCATTTAGTTTTAGGAGATCCTATATTTGAGATGGATTACATTACATTTAGTTTGTAGTTTAGCACTTCTAGGATATTATCTAAGACCTAAATACAAACCATTTTTTATTGTATGGGACAATGACAGCCTTAATTTTCATTTAAGTGGACAATGCATTAATTTGTGAAAAACAAGAGCTACCACACTAAAAGCAATGTTTGAATAACTGGCTGTATTCACATAGCTTTTCATTCTTTTAAATCAGGGGAGAGGAGGCGAGGTGCATGTGTCAACATGAATCAAATGTTGCTTGCTTTATTCACCCACATAGTCCCTTAGACTTCAATTCCCTGAATTCATACAAGTAAGGGGTGGGAGAGATTTGGCCCTTTGCCACATCTAGAACCTCAAACTAAGTAAGTAACATATTAGACACGTGAAAAGTAGCACATACTGTGTGATGGTAACAAGAAACCAAGAGAATACTATATTAATCTATCGTTGATACTTATCTTGGCTCCATTTTTGCTAGTCAGGTGACAGGAATTTCTGTGACCAACTCCAGAACATTATGTGAGGTAAATATTCCTTTTAAAAGGTTCCAGTAAACAGTGATGTTTATTTTGGTGACAGTTAAGCTAGGGAACAGAATAGGCTTGGTTGCACATCATGGTAATAGATCTAAGATAAGTATGGATCATATTCATCTGGGTGTCTTTCCACGCCATCAAAAGTGAGGTTTGACATCTCTCCCCCACAAAGCCCAGTAGCACTTAACAGCAAACTGTGTCCTTGAAAGTGTTTTTACAGGCACTCTTACCAAGGTTTGAGGTACCATACATGTAAAACCTCTACATATTTCTGAACTTTTTATAGAACAAAGCACCATGAAGTCATGAGGGCTGATCTTGTGACACCATGACTTTCACTATCCCTTCCATAACAATCTTTTCACTTTCCCTAACAGAACAGGATACTGAGATGTATGCAATAGATCTCTTCAGTCTTTTCACTTCTGCTACAGCTAAGACTTCTTCTCCAATGTACAAGGGAGCTGGAAAGTGAATTTCCTGAGAAATAAACACACAACCAGGGCCAGGCATTTTAGTACCTAAAACTGCAGAAATAAGTCCATTGATCAAAACTCCATGTACAATTGTTCTCCCAAACCTAGTTCTCTTTGCATAGTCTTCATTCAAATGCAGTGGGTTTGTGTCTCCAGTTAAGTCAGCAAAACTAGCAACATCCTTCTGTGTGAAGGCTTTAGTAAGTTCAGCCTTGTCTCCAACTTGTATGTGTAAACACTGAAGAGAGGGAAATCTAAGCAATGCACTGGTCATGTCTGGTTTTGTCAGGGTGATTCTTCTTAAATTCCCACTAAAATTTCTAGGTCTGAGTGGTGCCAACATCTTCAACAACTTTTGCTTCTTACAGTCCAACCATGTCTCCCGTGTATTCAATCCAATATGAGTTCTCTACTGTTCCCAGATAACGCAAGGAGAAATGGAGAGGTCTGGGGGAGGAAGAAAGATGAAGCATTAGGAAAAGTGTATCACACCATACACTTCTGTATGTTTCCAGCAGGAAAGATTAAAAAGACCCACAGCAACTAAATTTCCCCCATTTAAAGTAAAATTAGAGCAACTTCAGCAAGGGCTGTTAAAAGTAATTTACTGAAGTACCCATGTAAAAGCTAAAAATCTTAGCAGTTACTATTACACGCACTGCGAGCTTTGTAGTACAAGGCTTAAGGAAGCTTTATACTGCAGAGCCCACAGTGAAGCTACCCCAGGGGTAAGGGCTGGTGGCCCTGCTCCTGGGGAAGAAGCTTCACTGCTTCAGAGCAGCAGCCTCCTCCAGAGCAGGGCAGAGTTTAACTGATAAGCATCAGCTTAGCAGTTAGCCAGTTCAACTCTAACATCCCAACTTAAATCAACCATGTTAAGGCACTTGGAGGCCCACTCCAGCTCCCAGACTCAAGTTACTGCAAGTTACGTGGCAGAACGAACAAACATGTCGTGACACATATGTGACATGTCAGAAGGAACAAGCATTGGGCTCTGGAGTTCACATGCAATGGGGCTTCAAGGGGGATCAGCTGAGCAACAGTGGGAAAAAAAACCACCTTTGTACCCAGATGAGGGCCATGGACAAACTGCCATGGAAATGAGTTTCCTCCAGAACTGGGCAATGAGAGCAGACCTGACCTCACTGTAGTAGATATGTAAAGTGATGAACTTAGATGGGAGAGTCTAGTTTTACAAGATGAGATCTATGGGAACCCCAAAAGGAAAGATGATTCACAGCATCTTCCTCATGGACAATCCTAGATATGACAAGAGATTGTTGCAAGCACTAGGCAGTGTGAAGAGAGACTGTGCCATGACAATTTATGTGGACTAAATTTCAGTAATAAGACAGATTCGATCACTCACCAATCTCTGCCACATTTGCCCTTACCGTTATTTAACGCTGAAAACTGATCAGTGCATACACAAGTAAGCCATTCTCTAGTAAGAGGTTCTGTGTACTTGAGTAGGTGGAGTAATCCTAAAAAAAAGTAACATTCACGGGCAGGTCCCTGAGTTCCCCAGCCCTTACCTGTATCACTCTGAAAGCACACTTCCTGTTCTGGTAGGAGCCCAGCAGTGTTAGAGCACTCCATAGCTTGACAAGGCCACTAAATAATGACAACATTAAATAGATTAGGATTCCCCCGCCTCAAAGGTTTTCCTGCTCTTTATATAGCGATACACTACGAATCAGAAAGAAGAATGAATTCCCAAATGGATTTAACAGCTGATATTTTCATCAGTGAGTGCTGGTGGCAAGTTGACTTGTGACAATTATTCTTCAGTGTAGTTTGTTTTATCTATGGTATGAGGTATTTAATACAATTCAGGCTTTTGGGTTTTGCCCTTGTCAAACCCTTTTTGGGGCCCCTTCTTGAATCTCCCCCACCGTGCCTTTAATCTTTCTCTTCCTCACTCCCAATAGTTTCCATTCATCTTCAGTACCCTCAACTGCTCTTTACCTCTTCACACAGGAAGGGACAACAGACAGATGTTTCCATACTGCACCAGCCTGTTCGTTTTGTTTTAAGATATGAACCCTTTATGTATCCACACTGATCGTCTTGGTGAGTACATGTCAAATTTGATCAGTTTAAGTTAAAAGATGTTTTAGTCTTTAACCTCCAGCCCTGCATACTCCAACTAGACAAGTTAAGCTGGGTCCTTTCTAGGTCATGCCTGATCACCTGGACCCAATTTTGCCAACACTACTGCCTTCAACTGGTGCCTTCAGCAGGTGTAACTGATTGGCCCTGGAACCAGTTCTGTCCATGTCCAAGTAAAAGTAGTCAATTCACGCTAACCTGTATTGGGTCTGTAGCAATGTTCCCTCTAATCTTTTCCACTTGTTTGTCGAATACATTTTTATGCACACTGAGGCATGTGTGAATGTGCACCACCAGTAAAAAAAACCTAGCTGAGAGAGCTCTGCTAATCAGCTGAGACACACCTGAATCTCTCCTGAGAAAGGTGTATGATTGCACAGCTTACAGGGAACACTAGTCTGCAGATGCAACTAGTACTGCTTACTTTTGTAACTAAATGCTGCAGATAGGACTACATGCAAGAAAAAGAAATGTCAAGTAGTTCTGAGATTACACATGCTAGTCACTATTTAGACTACAGTGTTACTTTAATTATTCTGGGCGAGTCACATTTTTAAGGTCACCAAGTCAGAAAACTAAAAACCCACAAATGTCAATGGAAATGTGGCATGTTTGAGGTGGTTTCTTAAGTCTGCTTTTTATTGATCTTTTGATTCCTAGCATTTTAATATTTCTCTTAGAACTAAATGATTACTTCCAAGTTAGTTACTGCTTTATACCCAAAAGTTTCCAAGTGCTTTATAAAGCTGCTCACTTTTCCTCAATTTATAGAAAACGACACCATTACAGAGCCATTAAGTAATTTACTCAGGGTCACGGAGAAAGCCACAGAGCAGAGAAACTTTTAATGTCCTTGCTTGAACTTCTAGAATTTAAATTATGCAGGCCATACAGTATTATATGTTGAAAGATAACAGGGATATAGACTGCTCTAAAAGGCCAGTTACTTAAAAAAGGTATTTTGCATAACTTTTAAAAGAGAGAAATCATGTATTTTTGCTCCCTTCTTAATCATCTTCCACAGCAAATGCCAGGCCGCATTTCAGCCTGCCTTCTCTAACATGTAGCAGAGGGTACATTCAAAAATCCAAAACAAAAGACATACGGCGTACACTACACACATAATTATCCCAGAGAGGATGAGAGAGAGAGAATAAACCATGACATCTAATGCGCTCCTGAGCGGCACTCTGATACCAGCGTGAGAAGGGCAATACAAAAATACAGTACAGAATATCTGGGTGCCAATAAAGCTGTGTGTCTCCTCATCCAGACTCCTAAGCAGCCACTTGATTCAGTGTGAAAAAGCTGCCTCCTTCAGCAGGGTTTTCTCTTATCAGTGAAGAATGAAGCTTCTACTAGCCCCAGACCAGTTGCTTCATAGATCTCTCTTGAAATTCAAGTACAGTTAGAAAAAAATATACTCATGAGTGATCACTAAGTAGTATTCACATACACCCCAGCAACGCACAAGAATTATAGGACTGGAAAGGCCCTTGAGAGGCCAGCTAGTCCAGCTCCTGGCAAGGTACTTTTTCATAGCAGGAAAAAAACATCATCCAAGATCATCCCTAACAGGTGTATGTCTAACCTGCTCTTAATCTCCAATAATGAACATTCCACAACCTCTTTGGGCAATTAATTCCAGTGCTTAGACACCTGGACGGGACATTGTAATGTCTAATCAAAATCTCCCTTGTTTAAACCCATTACTTCTTGTCTCACTCTCAGACTCTGTCTACACAGCATCATTTTTGTGGAAGAGGAAATGCAAATGAAGCGCTCATTAGCATTTCTCATGCTCTCATTTGCATATTCTCTTCTGATCCTTTTTGCAGAAGAGGTTTTTGTGGAAGAAAAAAATGCAGTGTAGACAGGGCCATTTTGCAAAAAAACCCTTTTGTCTGAGAACTCTTATTCCCTATCTATACTGCGGTTTTTCCGCAAAAAGGATCGGAAGAGAATATGCAAATGAGAGCATGATAAATGCTAATCAGCACTTCATTTGCATTTCCTCTTCCACAAAAACCTGACAGTGTAGACCAGCAGTTCCCAACCTTTTCCAGATGGGGATTTGACAATTCAGGAAGATTTGGTAATCCAGGGCAATTCAAAAAAAATGTGTGAATGGCTCCTTAAGAGCCACCTGGCAACCCTTTTGAAATGTAATGGCAACCTGTATTTGTGTCCCAACCCATAGGTTGGGAAACCCCGGTGTAGACAGAGCCTCAGAAGTTAAGAACAATTTTTCTTCTTCCTCCTTGTAACCATTTTTAGGTGAGGGGCAGGGGACCTCAGTACCAGGGGCCTGGATCCAGGTCCCTGAGACTCAGCCCCCTTCCCTCAAGCATTAGGGAGCCTGCGCTGGCACTTCAGCCTTCCCACTGTCCCAGTGGGGCTGACGCACATAAAATCTACTAGCCTAGGCCCCGGTGTGCAAGGGAGTGTCTTTCTTCTTCTCAATCAGGGGCCATGTCACGTCACGTCAGTGAGGAGTTTGGGGTTTTTCTTTTTTTTTTGGTTTCTCACTTGTGTGCAGTCCCCGACTGATTTTTCTGTGGGTCAGCAGCTCCCAACCCAAAAAAGGTTCCCCACCCATTTCAGGTACTTGAAAACAATTATGTTCCCCCTCAGTCTTCTCCAGACTAAGCAAACTCAATTTTTTCAACCTTGCCTCACAAGTCATGTTTTTCTAGACGTTTAATCATTTTTGTTACTCCTCTCTGGACTTTTCCCAATTTCTCCAAATGTGGTGCCCAGAACTGGACAATATTCCAACTGAGGCCTAATCAACATGGAGTAGAGTGGAAGAGTTACACTTATGATCCATAGTGATAGAAATGTAGCCGTAAAAAAAAAAAAAAAACAGGACTATGTAACACTTTAAAGACTAACAAGATGGTTTATTAGGTGATGAGCTTTTGTGGGCCAGACCCACTTCCTCAGATCAAATAGTGGAAGAAAATTGGTCTGGGGTACTCCTTCCTACACAAGTCATTTTCAGTCTTGAATGCGTGCCACTGATTGTTCCTTCCTAAGTGTCTAAAAACTCTGTAAATGTACTCTCCCTGGCGTCATCTAAATCAGATGAAGATAATGAACAAGAACTGGACCCATAACTAATCTCTCTGAAACTCCACTCCACATGTCCTTCCATCTCATTTCCCTAGATTGTTTATGATTCTCCCCATCCACAAGGCTTGTTATCTTATCAAAGAATGCAACAGACAAACAGGTTTAGTAAATATAACCCATGAGGAAAGCTTAAAAACCCTATGCATGTTTAGTCTTGGGAAAAGAAGACTGAGGAGTGACTTGATAATAATCAAGTATGTTAAGGCCTGTTATAGAGGCTGTGTCTAGCCTACACCTCTCTGTTGACAGAAGGATGCAAATCAAGCACGTCAAAGTTGCTAATGAAGCAGGGATTTAAATATCCTGTGCTTCATTAGAATAAACATGGCCACTTTTTTTCAAAATGGAGCTTACAGGATCTGTTGAAAAAGGGTTTATTTTTCGACAGATCCGTGTCTAGACTGCCGTTTTTTCCAAAAAAGCTCCATTTTGAAAAAAGCGGCGGCTATGTTTATGCTAATGAAGCACAGTATATTTAAACCCCTGCTTCATTAGCAACTTCAATGTGCTTGATTTGCATCCTTCTGTCGACAGAGGGATGCAGTCTAGACGTAGCCAAAGAGGACAGTGATCAATTGTTCTCCCTGTTCACTGAAGGCAGTAGTAGTCATGGTTCAAGAGAGGTTTAGGTTGTTATTAAACAAAAATTTCTAATAAGAAGGGTATTTAAGCCCTGGAACGGACTTCCAAGGGAGGTTGTGGACTCTCCACTACATGAGGTTTTTAAGAATGAGAACACGCAGCTATCCGAGATGGTGTTGGTTTACTTGGTCCCACCTCAATACAAGGGCTTGACTTGAAGACTTCCCAAGGCCTCTTCCATCCCTGCAGGTCTATGAAATCACCCCTATTGTTTTTGTCCTTATTTGGTCAGGAAACTGTCAGAAGTTGTATAAATAATTGTTAATTTGAAAATAAGTAGCTTACATCTTACTTTTTCATGTTTGTACTTGGCAAGGTACTGGATATGCAATCAGTGTCTTACCTGCTAGGAACTCTTAGTATTGCAGAGAAGGTCTTTTCCTCATATGTTAAGACATCAACAGGCAAGGCTGCACCAACCTATGCACAAACAGGGCACTACTGTTAAATGAGCCTTAGTCACTGCTTTTACATCAGTTTATGAATGTCTGAGTTCCAGGTTCTCCAACAGAAATTATTAGAACAACATTGTAATGTCCAGCTTTTATAGAGCCCTTTTCATTCAAAGATCTCAAAGCACTTTACAAAGCATCATTATCACAATTTTATAGCCGGCAAAACTCAAGCAATAAGGGGATATGACTTGCTGCACCAGCAAATCAGTGGCGAGACCAAGAATAAATCCTAGGACCCCAAGCCCCAGTCCAATGAGCTATATTTTCTGCTTGCCTGCGTCTCCTGCTAAAATTAAGAAACAACAACTAGTCCTGCAGCACCTTGGAAACTAACAACAAATGTAGCGAGTATCATGAGCGGCTGTGGGCACCCACGAAATGCATCGTATCACCTGCATTTGTCGTCAGTCCCAAGGTGCTGCAGGCCCCCGTGTGGTGAGCCGCAGACGGCCAGGCCCCCCGAGAGCGGCTGGCATTGCCTGAGCCCGGTGACTCGCCGAAAGGAAGCCCAGGCCTGTGTGCGCACTGCCGGGAGCAGCCCGAAGGGCGGGGCCTCACCTCGCCGTGCAGCTCCCGCAGCGCCGACAGGACGAGCTGCTTGAAGGGCGCGGCGCTCAGCGCGACTCCGCTCTCGGGGCCGTCCCTGCAAAGCAGCGCGGGGCGTTACCACGGGCTACGGAAAACGCGCGCCAGCCACGTGACCGGGCGTGTCACGTGTCTCGGAGTCCGCTAAAACACCGTCCGACCCCCGCCATTGGGGCTCCGTTCCGCCGCCAGACGGACGCGCCCGCTGGCCAATCGCCAGCTGCGGTTTCTCGGAAGGGCGGGCTACTGACGCTGCGGCCCAATGGGCGGCGCCTCGGACCGACTTGGCAGCGAAGCGGATTGTAGTCGCAGACGGGGCCTGTGCTACAGCTACGCTCTGCGCATGCGCAGCCTGAAGCCCCGCTAGGCGCTTCGCGCTCTTTCGATTTCCTGCAGGTGCGGAAGCGGCCGGCGCCCGCGGGGCCCTAGCGCCGACCTCTCCCTCCCCCACCGCTGCCCGCGGGGCCCTAGCGCCGGCCTCTCCCTCCCCCCCCGCTGCCCGCGGGGCCCTAGCGCCGACCTCTCCCTCCCCCCCCCGCTGCCCGCGGGGCCCTAGCGCCGGCCTCTCCCTCCCCCCCCCGCTGCCCGCGGGGCCCTAGCGCCGGCCTCTCCCTCCCCCCCCCGCTGCCCGCGGGGCCCTAGCGCCGGCCTCTCCCTCCCCCCCCGCTGCCCGCGGGGCCCTAGCGCCGGCCTCTCCCTCCCCCCTCGCTGCCCGCGGGGCCCTAGCGCCGGCCTCTCCCTCCCCCCCCCCCGCTGCCCGCGGGGCCCTAGCGCCGGCCTCTCCCTCCCCCCCCCGCTGCCCGCGGGGCCCTAGCGCCGACCTCTCCCTCCCCCCCCCGCTGCCCGCGGGGCCCTAGCGCCGGCCTCTCCCTCCCCCCCCCCGCTGCCCGCGGGGCCCTAGCGCCGGCCTCTCCCTCCCCCCCCGCTGCCCGCGGGGCCCTAGCGCCGGCCTCTCCCTCCCCCCCCCGCTGCCCGCGGGGCCCTAGCGCCGGCCTCTCCCTCCCCCCCCCCCCCGCTGCCCGCGGGGCCCTAGCGCCGGCCTCTCCCTCCCCCCCCGCTGCCCGCGGGGCCCTAGCGCCGGCCTCTCCCTCCCCCCCCGCTGCCCGCGGGGCCCTAGCGCCGACCTCTCCCTCCCCCCCCCGCTGCCCGCGGGGCCCTAGCGCCGACCTCTCCCTTCCCCCCGCTGCCCGCGGGGCCCTAGCGCCGGCCTCTCCCTCCCCCCCCCCCCCCGCTGCCCGCGGGGCCCTAGCGCCGGCCTCTCCCTCCCCCCCCCCCCCGCTGCCCGCGGGGCCCTAGCGCCGACCTCTCCCTCCCCCCCCCCGCTGCCCGCGGGGCCCTAGCGCCGACCTCTCCCTCCCCCCCCCGCTGCCCGCGGGGCCCTAGCGCCGACCTCTCCCTTCCCCCCGCTGCCCGCGGGGCCCTAGCGCCGGCCTCTCCCTCCCCCCCCCCCCCCGCTGCCCGCGGGGCCCTAGCGCCGGCCTCTCCCTCCCCCCCCCCCCCGCTGCCCGCGGGGCCCTAGCGCCGACCTCTCCCTCCCCCCCCCCGCTGCCCGCGGGGCCCTAGCGCCGGCCTCTCCCTCCCCCCCCCCGCTGCCCGCGGGGCCCTAGCGCCGGCCTCTCCCTCCCCCCCCCCCCCCGCTGCCCGCGGGGCCCTAGCGCCGGCCTCTCCCTCCCCCCCGCTGCCCGCGGGGCCCAGCGCCGCCCGGCTGTCTTCGTAGCCTTTGGCAGGTGGGCGCGGCCCGTGGGCGGTACTTACAGGCGGACCCGCAGGTAGTGGTGCGGCGACGCGCTGCGCAGCACGATCCGCTCGAAGGCGGCAGGCTGGGGCCCGCGCCCCTCCCCCGCCCCCGCCATCTCGTGCCCAGCTCCCCCGCCGGCCCGCGAGCGCAGCGCTGGGGGGGAGGGAGCGTCACGGGCACGCGCCGCACTCGAACAGGCGCGGCCCAGCCAATCAGCGAGCAGCTCCTCCTTTTCCAGGCCAACGGCGCGCGCTGGGCAGCGGCTCCGGAAGTGCGCGTGCGCGATGCTCCACAGATGAAAGTGCGGGGCTCCCTGCCCCAAGCTCGCGTTGCCATGGGGACGTGGCGCGCGGGGGCCCGGGCCTAGCTCGCAGTTTGCCCCTCGCTGCGCGGTCACTTCGCCTCAGCCTGCGCGAGTGGGGCCCAGCCCGGGGCTAGGGCCCGGCCTCCCGGCGCTCGGGTGACTAGAGGGGCCGCGGACATGCTCCTCCCGGATGGCAGCGGGGCCGTTAGCGGCTTGCCCGGCGGCGAGAGCCCGTAGCCCGGCGCAGGGGAACCGCCGTTACTGGTACAGCCGGGGGCTGGGTCTTTTCTTAGCGGAGCCTGATGGAGGCTGCACGATCCCAGCGGGTGAGGGGGGGGCCCTGCGTTGCGCAGCCAGGCCGCATGACTTGAGTGAGTAACCTGACTTCTCCCTTGTCACAGTGCAGGGCTGGGCGCTGAGGGAACGCCCGGGAGCACGAGGGGGGGGGAGGGGTTACCCCGCACCACGGAGCCCATTGACAGGACTGATCTAACGCAGGTTCGGGCTACAGCATTGACCCGCTGCTGACTCAAGTGAATCAGCATCAGCAGCTGTGTCAAACCACAGGCAACTTGAACACTGCGAGCATTAAGCTCCATGACTTTCATCCTACATTGACACAAAGCCAGCTCTGGGCTGTGGCTCAGTCTCTGATTGTGAAGGATCCCATCCCATACAGTAACAAAGGTTAGGTTCTGTGCATGGTAGCAGTCTGGTACCATTGACCGTTTCTCCATACTTTAGCACTGCCAATATCACCCAGCAGACTCTAACATCACAAAAATGTAAAAAACAACCAGGTGTCATACAGCACCTTAAAGACTATCAAAACGTGGATAGTATTACGAGCTTTTGTGGGCACAACTCACTTCTTCCCAATAGCACATATTCCTGTTGCGAGACTGGCAGACACTCCTCTTTCTAGATGGCCAGCAGTGCCTGCACATCAGCTTCAGGCTGTTGGGAAGGCCTGAGATAGGTGGTAAATACAGCAGAAAAAAAAAATCAGAAGTGCTTTTAGAAGGCGGCGGCCTCTGTGAAAATAGGTCACAGCAGAGCTCTATATTGATTGGATAGGAAGTGCCTCCTTTACAGGGAAGTTCAGATAATAGATCATATAGACAGCCTAATGATAATGGGAATTATAATGAGAGTAATATTTGCATCACTGGGCCTATTGCATTTGTAGTGCCTGCCCTCTCTGGCTTAGCTTTCTCATTTATAACCTCTAAAAGACCCGCAGCATCCGAAACCCTGCCTGCAGCCCACCATGCTCTTCCTGGTGCTCCTCACTGGGGCACACCAGCTGACTTTCACATGTCAGCCACAAATGCAGGGCAGGTAACTTTAGAAATGATCTCACCCTAAGACTAGTTTTGTTTTACGAATCTGTGTTCTGCACTGTTCTTGATACACCAGCAGTGCTCAAATGATGTCAGAAAGCCAATTGCACCATTTTACTATGTATTGTAGCAACAATAGCAGGGAGCTGGTTTTATCCATAGCAAGAATATGCACAAAGGTGTAATCTTAATGCTTCAATTGGGTCCTCTCACCAAATAGTAAAATTCTGTGGTTGGGGAATTTTATAACTGGTTTTACTGTGTCAAGACGACAAAACCATTTTCAGCAGACCACTGACAATACTAACTTTACCACAGTACCTCCAGCAGTCATACTAGTAATTTAGCTTGCTCCTTTGTCACTAGATCCATAAATGCTCATCTGGAGTAAGTTAAAACACACACAGAGGATTGTACCAGGAAGGCTGGACACGACATGTCAGCATTTTATTAACCAAAAGTGAAGCTGAACCCCAGAATGGTATATTTTTTAAAACCATAAGCTTATATGGCAGGTATTATTTTTCCACTGTCAAAATTATAGTGCAAGAATCAATCTATGCAATCATTCATCCTTTAAGAATCAAATTCTAGTGGTAAAATGAGTTAAAATATGGGCCTCCCAATGAATCGATAAAATACATTTAATTCTATACAACAGACCAATTTGCAGAACTGATTTATGGAACTCTCCTGGGCGAAAGACCTTTAAGCACTTGGAGCCTTGAGGTAGCATCTTTATGCAGAATTTAATTTTTTCTGAGTGGAGGAAAACATTGGTAGCACATCTTTAGCTCCAGCCAGGCTAAGTGGATTTCAGTAATTCTCTTATGAGCTTAGTGGCTTTCTTTTGCATCTTTAAATACTGATGTAACACTATAGCCTGTAAAGAGAGAAACTACAAGGAAGGCCTCTGGAAATAAAGCATATGGTTGAAGCAACTGAAAAGAAGTAATTATAATAAGAACAAAAGGTAACTGAAGTGAAAAAACCCAAAACATTTGTATTTTGGCAAGACTGGTTTACAAATACATGTTAAGATCTAGAGTCCCAACATCAGCTAACTGAAAAGAAAAGAGAATGTGACATTCAAAGGGGGTTTTCTTTTTCTTCTCTGCAATACTGCACTTTGTTTCTGTTTTGTTAAGAGACAGCTTTTTTTGTACATTGTGAAACCTGTGCTTTGACGTTAAACAGAAATGCCGTATGCCAGGACACTTGACCACTGAAAGCTCCTCTCATTGACTTCACAACAATCACAAGCAGAGAATCGGAAATACGACAGATATTTCTCTAAATCTCAGGTACACCATCCTCTTACCCACTTTGCTGCTGAGTTCTTTTATTAAACTAGTGCTCTCTCCACTACCAAATGCTGAGAATCCATGGCAGATTTACTGAAGACAGAGCAATACCAAGAGAGAAACTCACATCTATTAGAGACGTTAAAACAAAGTGATTAAAAAGTCAACAGTGGCTGCAGAAAGACAGGGATGTGGCGATGCAGCCAAATCACTATTAGCCAATGTCTCAAAGTCTGTTCTCTCTCACTACTTTCAAGCACTTTTTGTCCTTTATTTATGCTCTAGATGGCTAGCCAAAGGTGCTAGTTACATTCCATGGGTCACTTCTCTCTATCTTACTGTCCCCAAAAAACTACAAAGCACTTTGGTGAAAACAAACCAGACCAGCCACACAAATCCCAAATGATGCCCTTTAAGCTGATGATCCCCTCACCACCTGCCCTTAAAGGTTCATACTCTCTGCTCAAATAATTAAGTTGATCACTTGCATAATACCACAATGTCCCATCAGACATTGGGGGTGACATGCTGTGTGTGATAATGCCACTCTACTGTGTGCAGGGAGCAGAGAGATTAGTAACATTTTATAACTTATTCTCCCTGCGTGGGACCTTTAGCTTTCTGAGTCCATGGCCTCATGTTCCCTCCATCTACTCCTGTCTCAATCTCCTTCTCCTGCCTTCTATACCTATTAAAATCATTCCATGCAGAGTTTCCTTTAAACCTTAACAAAGGTACCCAGAGACCTTGCTTCCTTTTGGCTAGGAGATTCAGTTCAGTTTTACAAGGTTTGCATATTCTGAGGCACAGAGCCTTATATTCAGAGGACAAAGTTGTATAGCCAAAAATGCTACACTCCAGTGGATACAAGGGAGGGCCATCTGAGGAAGTGTTCAAATAGGAAGGACCAAAACTGGCTGAGGATATTTATTCAGAGAGATCTTCTTTAGTTCACGTGACAGCTTAACCTGTGCCAACAAAAAAAAAAAACCCAAAAAACAACCCCCCCCCGGCAAAAAAACCACAAAACAAACCAACCCACCCCACAACAACAAAAACACTCAGATGGGTTTGGAGACCAGCTTGTGTCTGGGTTACCTGGACTGGCTTGGGAGTCTAAGTCTACTTTTGAATCCTAATGTCTCAGTTACCAGCATGAAGGCCTGACAATTATTTTTTAAAGTTCTACAATTAAAAAAAACTACTGACTGTCTTTGGTGTTAAACTTCAGAAGCATGAATGAAATTCCAGTTCCTGCTGCTTTTTTGGCCTTTCAAAACTTATTCTAAAATAGAGAAAACACATTGTGCTAGGAATGGAGGCAGTAAGAAGAGCAACTATATAACTGTGTCAGGGCTATAACATTGTGGCACAGTTTGATCAGTGGGATTCCTTACAAACCAGTCCATCATCTCAAAGCATGATGCAATCTGCCGTTACTAGAAAACATCAATATAGACTCAGCCTGATACAGATCCTTCTATACAGAATGGTGCAGGAGCTGGGAGGAGATAGGATTTGCAGCTGGTTAGTAAAATATTACAGTCTAGAAGCCAATTCAGTTTTGTAGCTCTACACCTTCCACCTTGTTAGAGAAGATTTCTAGAATGCTAACTAGCAGGAATCCAGAATTGTAGTATTCTCTCTCTCTCTCTCTCCTTGCTTAAGCATCATAACATTTAAATAGTGGGCTTGATTCTACCCATCAGAGTCTTCACCCCAGAAATGTGTGGCAAGTTTCACATATATTTAGAAGACTGAAAATGGAAAGGGGACCATTAGACTTACAGCCTACAAATTCTTAATGCCTTTTCTTTATATAAATATTTAATTTTATGTCATAAAAAGGGTTGTCATCCCCCTTAAAGTCTGAGTCTCAGATAATACTCTCTGATAAAATCTCTACAGGCTATGCCTTAAGATCAATAGAAATAGTTCTCCCTAATAAATGCTGCAGATTTGACAGATAAATATCTTTAATTGAATTATTCCCTAAACAAAAGACCACTCCAAACACACCAACTGCCAAGTTAGCATAGGTGTTTGCTTCATGAAGTCAAATGTTGCTAATTTTTGAAAGATTTAGCAATGGCCTTGGCATTTGGAAGTATTTAAGTGTCTAATCAAGTTAAAGGATATTACAAAATATTGGAATTGAGGGGTGCTGCTTAAATACATAAATATTGTTCCTTTGAATTACAAAAATTTTTATCTCCTTAAAAAGAGAATGTTAAAACTGATCTAGCCAACAGCAATACCCTGTGAAATCTAGAAGTTTAAAGGATGTCTAATCAGGAGAGGGTCGTGTGCTGCAACATCTCAGCAGTAAAATCTGCCCAGTTTAAGAAATGGAGAGCAAGTTTAAGGGGATGATACAGCTATGGCACCATCAGGCTGCTGGAGCTGTTGAACCATTATCAAACTCTCTGCATATGTTTGGTAGCATAAAACAATCTGTTTGCTGCTCAGAAAATGTTCAAAAGTCATTCTTCGTTTTCAACATTTCAGTATGGAGCAGTTATTTCTTGTGCTCCCACTTTGTTTACAGTTTTATTACACAACTGCAGTACCCGCAGCTTTCAGCAGATGGCAGGAACACCTCAGTGCCAACTTATTCAATGGCTCTGATAATTTCAAGTCCCCTTGATATATTCGATGGCAAACCCAAATGCTACAATTACATTTTTGACCTTCTGTCAAGAATGTGTCAAAGGAAGATATTAAGAGACTGTAAAGAGAAGGCTGCTCCCTGGAGGAAGATAAGTAGCCTACCATTACAGCTCTGCTCTGAAGATTTACCACAACAACAATAAAAAAAGAAAGAAAAAGAAGGTTCTGTATCTTTTACACTTTGGGTTTCACATCAGGCACTTAAATTGTTGGAGAGACATGCCGTTCTGAGCCAAACAAGTGAGAGACGGGTTAGAATCATCTTTAAGCTAAGCCTAATAATGAAATTTCAGCAGCAAAGTGGAGGCATGGAGTGAGCCTCTCCCCATCCATCTGTGCTGAGACTTATTTATGGTTTCTAAAATGCCCAAGAAGACAGCAGCAGTAACTGTTCTGTAGTGTCCATTTTTCCTTATGTGTTGTGTTGCTGACAGGAGGCTCCTCTGTGTCTTGAATCGAGAAGGCACTAAGGTACCCTGTGCCTAATTCCCTGGATCCACCAGGTCCATGCTTGAACCAAACATTGCCACCAGCTGCTCCTCATAATGTGTTATATTCCTCTTCATAATGTCCATACAGGGGCCAAGCAGCCTCTCAAATGCTTGCACATCCATGACTACACAGAAACAAACAGAAGAGAGAAAACATATAAAGAGTCACCCTCCAAAATAAAGCAATAATCCAATCCCCAATTACTCTGTAAACTCATGTAACTTGCGTCCAGCCAACATGGTTCTGATGTTTAGCAGAAGCCACTCCCACTGAAATCTTCTGGTTTTACAAACCTATCATGCTGAGCCATGAGACGAATAAAAATGTGTCTCGTTCTGGGATTAACCCAGAAACCAAATGCAAAAACATACAGCTGTAATATAAGCATGACTGAAAAATCTACCAGTCATGTGCAGCAAACAGCTTACGTCACCCCCAGTCAAAGCTTTTAAGGGCAGGACATCAAGCTGAATGGAGGTTGTGCTTTTATGCCACCATGCTGCAAATACACACTCCTCTCTGTTTATGACTTCCCTTTTCTGGAATGAGAGAGGCCACACATGTAACAGAAACAATTGGACACTTACGCCACCCCCAGTCAAAACTCAGATAGCACAAAGAAAAGCAAGATGAAGGAAACGATGGTTCCCAGACTGAAATGCTGAAGGTCCCTTGCAGATCTGACTCTGGCCTTAACTGCAGAATAACCAATCCAGTTTGGCTGCCAGTTGGGCTCTACCTGGCTGTACAACTGAATGGAACAGCATAAACAACATGAAGTGACTGGCCACTGCTGGAAGGCACCTACTGCATAGAGCTACCAAAGGAACTTACCTAAACACTTGACATCCCCAACGGCATAGGCAGAGGCTGCTCTGGGTTTGTTGGTAACAAGGGCAAGCTCTCCAAAATACTGTCCTTTGTGACATCGGGCAATCTCCACTTCTTGGTTAGCATCCTTACTTGTCATTGTCTGTGCCAGAAACAGAACACCACATGAAGTGACTATTTTAATTAGTCACAGTGCTATGCATAGAGCGCTCTCTGAACATATCACAAGTGGAAGAGAAATGCTTCCATAATGGCTCAGTATCCTGCACAAAGGGTCTCCAAACTATTCCCATAACAAAGATTTCACGGCTAACATATCCCATAAAGATTGGCCCAAACTGGGAGGGCTATTTGTTTGAAAGCAAGGCTCCAGTTAAAAGAAGTCACGGGAAGGGCAAAGGTTAAAAGATACTGTATTTTGAACATCCGTTGACTGTCGCCTACTATAGTGCCTGCTTGGGAAGACAGTTTGGAAGGGAACATCGTGGCAATCTGCACATGTGAGCAAAGCATGTTTTTCTACACAGACATGTCATCTTCAGAATTGTTTTTGAAATAGCTAGAAGCCACTTGGGGAGATGTATAGCCTGCCTTGCCTGAATGGAAACAGCAACTATGAGGTCTTAAAACTATCAGAGTTTATCTGTTGTATAGCACAGCCCTTTTCTTAAGAACATGAATTTTCAATCTGATCTACATTCATCTAGCCCACTGTCCTGTCTAACCCTATCCAGTACTACATGATATAGAGAAAGATGCAAGAAACCTCCATGAATCAGTTTTAAACTAGCATATCTTCAATTTCAGTTAACGTCCCCTGGATCACCTATTCTGAGAGGGTGTTTTTCTTTTTAACTCTCTCCAGTTTATACTGAGCAGGGAAGTCTACAATGATATCCAAGCCCTTTTTAACTCTAGAACAGAGCAACAGCATGAAATGGGTAATTTTTTCTCCTTTCAGTGTTGATTTGCATTTCACAGCAGTGCATGTAACCTGCTATCATGCTGCAACTTTTCACTCTTGTGTAGCCTTCATTCACCTGCATAACTGTGTCACCTGCTGCTTTTTCCATCTCACTGTTCACTCCTTTTCCTAGAGCATTAATAAATATATTAACCATTACTGGCTCTAGGATGGAATCACTGTACTCCTCTCTATTACCCTCTGTCTGTAGTGAAAATTGCCCATTTATCCCTACTTTTAGTTTCCAGTCATTTCGTTTCTAAACCACAGTAGCACTAGACTTCTCACCACATACATGAATTTGAACTCACCTTGCTTTTAATCAAGATTTTTACTTCGCCAGACTCTACAATGTAAAAGCTGTCTGCTTTATCACCCTATAAGGAGAAAAGTTAAGAATAAATTTACCATTCTACTGTAAGATGCAGAAATTATATTCAAACATTCACACTATACGGAGTTTAGTGTTAAATTGTGCACAAATTGAAAATTTGCTGCACTGATTAATACAGGAAGTGGCCTAAATTGGGCTTAAGCAGTAGCTGGAGGTCAGTCGGTCACTCTCTCTCCCTCCCTCACCCCCCCCCCCATCTACTAACATCCAAAAGGCTAACGATACCAGTACAAACAAGGACTGTTTTAAAAACACTTGTGAAATACCAAGAAAAAAACTGATGGGGCGTTAAATAGGTAAATAGTCATCAAGGAATGCACATGTACTAAGAAAACAAAAAAGCAACAGAGTGATAACTAGAGGAGCAAAAAGAAAAACTGTTCTAGAAGTATGTTCTGTAAAAGAAAGGAATATACAGAATCTCTGTCACATAAAAAAGGAGGGCAAGTATAGAACTCTTCAGAAGAGCCAACATTACAATTCATAGTAAAGCAGTCCAATTATTTGAGATAGCAAATGGAGAGGCCAACAGCAAAAGACATCCCCTCACACATGCCTTGCTCCATCCCCGCCTTCCTCATGCCTACCCCTTCTTTCAAGCCTTCTCCGAGCACCTCCCCCTCTAGCCCCCAGTGCCCTTACTCTCTCCTCTCCCAGCATCACCCTGTCCCCCCTCCCACTGACACCTCCCCTCCTGCCCTTTACCTCATTGTCTGCACTTGGCGCCCCTGGCATTTGTCTCTCCTGCACCCCTGTCCCTTGGTGCCTTCCCCTTTCTTCTTCTTCTGACCTCCTCCCCTCTCCTCCCCTCCCCTCCCCTGCACACAAGCCCCTTCCCCATATTTTTCCCCTCTCCTCCCCACAGTCCAGCCCAGCCCCTTCCCCTCCCCCAGGGCCAGCTCTAGATTTTTTGCTTCCCCAAGCAAAACATTTTTGGCCGCCCCTCCCCCCTTTTTTTGTTCTGTTTTACACATTTGCATTTTGCAATGGGCTTTTTTTTTGTTTTCATTTTTGTCCCGGCATTTTAGCCCTAGAAATAGCAAATAGCATTTTCATTTGTTTTTTTTTCATAAAGGCAAAGGCGCTTCAAGTGGACTCCCCCTTTCACTCCCTGCTGGGTCATAGCAGCCTTTTCCCTGCCCTGTCCAGCCCCTCCCTATCGACAAGCACCCCTCACTCCCGACCCACAGGGGAAACAGGGTGCAGGGACAGCACAGAGCCAGAGGGGTGCAGGGAACAGTGGGGGTGGGATACAGGGGTGGCGCGGGGAACGGGAGGCACAGAGCCAGAGTTGCAGGGAAGAGAGAGCAGGGGAGGCGTGGGGAACGGGAGGCACAGAGCCAGAGGGGTGCAGGGAACAGTGGGGGTGGGATACAGGGGTGGCGCAGGGAACGGGAGGCACAGAGCCAGAGAGTCGCAGGGAAGAGGGAGAGCAGGGGAGGCGTGGGGAACGGGCGGCGCAGAGACAAAGGGGTGCAGGGCGGGTGCAGCGAGCTGGGTGGTTGGCCGGGAGCGGTCTCTCACCGATGAGGGGGTTGGGGCCACGGCAGGACTGGTGCCGGCGGGGCGGGGCCTGGCTGCACTGCAGCCAGCTCCCGGGGCCACACAGCCGGAACCGAGCTGCAGTGGCCCTTTAAAATCAGCAGGGCCATGTCACACCAGCGTCCTGGCATCTGCTGGTGTCCCGCCCTCTGGCTCGTGCCCCGCCTCCTCGCACTGGAGCTGCACACAGGCAGCCGGGCGCTGAGAATCACTGCGCTTCCCCCTTCCCGGCGGATCGGATGGGGCCGCACTGCCCGTAGCGCGGGCTTTGGCCAGCCCATCATAACCGCCCACCAGGGCGGTCCGCCCCTGCGTTCACCAGCTCATAAAATCTACTCGCCATGGGCGAGTGCATTTGTCCAGCCCTGCCCATGACATAATACATAATTAACTCGTAACACGTACATTCAGGGGCTGAATTAAAGTTGTAGAATTCTAGCATTTCCTAACTTTAGTGTGCTTGATTTTGCAGACTTAATGATCCTCCGTTGTTTGTTATGTTCTTACTTTCTGTTTTAGTGTATGCAATGCATACATGGAAATATACTGATATGAAAACCAGACAGAAGGTGCCTTAATGGCCAGGAAAAGAGGACAGAATCAGAGGAGACAGGAACACAGCTTATAAATACATTACAAAGAGACCTGAACCAAAAAATGGAGAGTCACACACAGCCCAGTGCCAAAGCAAGACATGCTTACAATAGCCTAGGAAAAGTGGTGATGGTATGGCTCTCCTCTGTCACATCTGAGGAGGACACCTCTCCTCACAACTTCAGAGCAAGTCCCAAAAGCCACTGCCTAGGACACGGACAACGTCTTGCTCACCTGTATTCACCTCTGTCTACATGCATCTGAGGTTTCTGATCTTAGGCTTCACATGTATGTTCCCTGGGGACTTTTTGGTTTGAGTTTTACAGTGCTTGGCACAATGGGATCCTGGTCCAGGATGCTGACACAGGGGTGGGCAAAAGGGCCTCCGCAAGCCCTGCCACTCCCCCTGCCCCCAGGCCAATCAGGGCCTGGGGGCCAGGGGGAGGGGTAGCCTGCAAAGACTCCTCCCACCCTGCAAGGGGTGTGGCGCTTCTAAGCACTGCACACTCCTTGCAGACAGGGGGAGGAGACTTTGCGTGCTCCTCCTACCCCCATGCCAATCAGGGCTTGGGAGTGGGGGAGCACGTGAAGTCTCCTCTCTCCCTGCAAGGGGCTCAGCACTTAAAGTGCCTTGCAGGGCGGGGGCAGGGAGCGAGACACATCACGTGCTCCCCCTCCCCAGGCCCTGATTGACCTGGGGGCAGCAGGGGGGGGGCACGCAAAGTCTCCTCCCACTGCCAGAGGCAGGCATACTTAGAGGGAACTACCAGCTGTTCAGAACAGCTGGTGGTTCTTGGGGGGAGAGGCAGGAGAGGAGCAGCAAAGATAGTGTGCTCCCCCACTCCCAGACCAATCAGGGTCTGTGGGTGGAGAAACACAGAAGTGTCCTGGCCCTGCCCCTTCCGCCTGAGGTCTCGCCCCTTCAGGGTGGCACAGGGCCACTTAAACAATTTCTGAAGTGACCCCCTGTCAAATATTATTGCCCACTCCTGTGCTGACATCATACAAATACAACAGACACTAAGCAGACCGAGCAATCCATGAGGCCATAGAGATTCTTTCTGTGGTCTGATACTAGCACTCTTAGTGAATGGTGTTGGTGACCTGTGACATACTGGTCAGAAGAAGATTTGGTCCTTTAGAGTCTGACACTGCAGAAGGTTAGGTGTTCAGCTAAGGTTGCTTAGGTATTATTCAGAGAGTCCAAATGTCAATCCAGCTATTCCATTTCACATGATTTTGCAAGCTATTCAGACACTAATATATCAATGCACCCCATCTATAATGGAAAAAACCATCTCTCTTTTAAAAAACAACTGAGTGGGAAATTCAAGGATTTCAACTAAGAACTAGACAATGGTAACAGCTTTCAAACGCTTTAAAGACATTACTGTTAGCTGAATGAGCACATCAATGGGAAATTATTTGTAAAGGTAAAAGTATTTGGTAAAAGGGTGTGCATGACATTGTCATGACTCCTAGCAGAGAAGACTTTACCAAGACCTAAATCTGCCCCTAGGCAATTTCCTTATTTCTGATATTTATGCATAAATGTGTCAATGACTACGTTTGATCCCAGACCTGACATCTCAATCTGGGTGGGTTTTTTATTTTTGACTCTGCTTGCCAGAACTCACTTCTCAGGCCCCCAACCAGGTGGCTTTTTAATTTGCAAAACAAAATGGATTTTTGTATGGAATTAATTGGCTTTGTCTGATTATTAATCGTCACTGATTCAAAATTATCTGTCACTCAAAATAATTAAGATTAGTACATACTGAAGACATCATCAAGGATTCTTGGTTATGTTTTTTTTTAATGTTGAGACCCAATACAATTTAATTTCCTGAAGGCCTACGGTAGTTCAAGTTTTATTTGAATTATTGCAGATGAATTGTTTTAGATTTTGATAGGACTCCGATGTAAAATTTGTCAGAGATAATTTTACTATTTATCATCTCATTTCATCTGGCTACACTATGCATTTCAAAAGCTTGTTGAGAGTGTCTGAGACCTCTTTGCTACATTCAGGAAGATGAAGACCTACATGGAACCCTATATCAATGGTGATCTATCCATAGGCTTTTTCCTAACCCAAGTAAGAGTAATTGTTTTTGTACTTCATGTATAACTTTTGAATAATAAAAACAACAACAGTAGCAATAAAATGCTGTTGGTATGAATACTGCAGTAAACAAGGTCATACCAGACAACCAAACTGACATCTATGATTCTGTACAAATATAAAAAGAGGGGGGGATTCAAAGTCTAAATACCTGAGAAATGATGCGCTCCCCATCTCGATACACTTTCTCCCCTATTACATCAACTATCTTCATTCGCTCTGAAATCTGGAACAGAGAGAAAAGTAAATTTCATTCAGCCTACAGCTGCCCTGGAGGCTCATAACCTTCCCAATTTGTTATAAAACAACAAGCATATTTAGGTTTCATAAAAGACTTGTCTTTGAGTACTGAAAAACATGTACGCTTAGTGAAAGTTTTTGCTACATTCCTTCACAACTTTCAAGAACAGAATTCAATATAAATTCCAATGTCTACTCTAATCTTTCAATCCTTGTCTTAATTTCCTATTAATCAGTCTGCATAAAACTGCTTTAGATGTTTGAGTGCTGAAAAAATTAACTAATTTTCCTACATTTGAGCATGACACATTCTCAATTTAATAGCTTCAGGGGGTAGCCGAGTTAGTGTGTTACAGGAAAAAAAACAACAAATGGTCTGGTTGCTTAACTCTCTTTTCTTCTTTTTATAAACTCATATGGCAATTGGACTGAATAAATAACAATAGAAATTTAGGAAAGAGTAGACAAGCATACACAAATCATAGAACACTAGAACTGGGAGGGACCTTGAAAGGTCGAGTCCAGTTCCCTGCCCTCGCAAGAAGGACCAAGCATCATCTAGATCAGGGTGGGCAATAATTTTTAATGGCGGGTCACTTCAAGATTTTGGCAAGTGGTCAAGAGCTGCACTTCTATGGGGTCTCGGATGGAGGCTCCGAGAAGGAGTGGGCTGTGATCTGGGGCAGGAGCTTGGAGTCCGAAAGGGGGTAAAAGGGTGCAAGAGAGGTTTCTGGCCTGGGGGAGGGGCTCTAGGAGCAGGTGCAACGAGGCAGAGGGTTTGGGTGGTTACCTGGTGCAGGGTCAGGGAGGGGTATGGGTACAAGAGAGGATTCTGGCCTGGGGGAGGAGTCTAGGAAGGGGTACAGGGTCGGAGAGGGAGTTGTGAGCTGGAAGAAGAGGGAAAAGGGGTACAGACTGTTTGGGTCCTGGCCTGGGGCAGGTAGTCAGAGGGCAAAGGGGTGCCAGAGGCAGACTCTGTCTGGGAGGCGCTTACCTAGGCAGCTCCCAGCTAGCAGCCCTGCAGAAACCTGAGGCAGACTGCTGCAGTCTGAGGTTGTTGGCTGTTCCACTCCCAGCATGGAGGGGGAAGGGAGGGAGGCTTCTCAAGCTGCCCCTGCCCCCAGTTCCTACTAGCAAGAAACTGGCCAATGGGAGCTGAGAGATTTTGCTGGGGCGGGGGAGGAGGAAATGGGGGGCAGCATGCAAAGACTCCCTCCTCCCTCCCATCTGTCCAGAGTGGAGAGCAGCTGCCTGCTTAAATCATGAGCTGTTCTCTCCCTAAGGGTTCCATCAAGGTGGCCATGGGCCAGATCTGGTGGCTTAGTGGGCAGCCTCTTGCCCACCCTTTCTCTAAATCATCCCTAGCAGGTGTCTGTCCAACCTGCTCTTAAATATCTCTAGTGATGGAGAGTCCACAACCTCCCTAGGCAACGTTTTCCAGTGCTTAACCACCCCGACAGGTAGGAAGTTTTTCCTACTGTCCAATCTAAATCTCCCTTACTGCAATTTAAGGCCAATAAAGGAAAAATATTCGGAAAGTAAAATGTTTCCAATGAAGCATCCTTGCCACATTATACACATAGACAATGATATTTCCTAATTCTGTTTTCCTTACTAAAAACTGCCAAGAGGCACAGGAAGAGACAACAATTCACAGTCAGGCAAATACACATCTTGAAGGTTTGGGGAAAGATGGCAGAAGTGATTTCAAGGTAGTGAAAAAGGTGACTCATACTGATGCAGGGATGGCATTATAAAGAGAGGCAGTGAGAACGGTGATGAAGACAGGGGTATCAAGATTGGCATCACTGGGAAGTACAGAGAGGGATATGAAGGAGGTCAGGCTTAAGCTGAAGGTAGGTAGGCATTACAGGACAAAGAGCAAAGACAGAAAGGACACAAAGTTTGAATCTGATATGCAGCACAACAGGGAATGAGTGAAATGACTCCGTGTCACAAGGAGCAAGGGTTAAACCTTGTATTAGGTACTTTAAGGTTTTGACTTCCATGTGCAATATCTCAATGTTACATAGTTCATCAACATTCATTCTTGTATGCAATAGGAAGGTATTGCCTAGTTCTTCATAGGGATGTAATAGTCTACTTGATTAATTGATAAGCAAAAGTTTATAGGTTAAATACTACAGACTACATGCATTCCCTCACCCCCCGGGAGTAATTTTTTTAGCAGGCTTTTCCTATTCTTGTATCCCACATTAAAAAGATTACATGCTATGCTTTGAGAGCAGCACACAATACACTTTACAGTGAGTATCTGGTTTTTCTAGGATCAGCCGGAAAACCAAATTTAACTTATTTATTTTAGACCTGAATTTGACCCCATGTACTTATGACTAAGTTGCAAGGGGAAAAAGGCCAGTGTGCTAATTTAGTCACAGTTTAAAAGGTCTGTTGTTTTAACAATGGCACATTAGAAGTTAAAGTTAGACCACAGTTATATGGATTGATAACTGGTTAAAAGACAGGAAACAGGGTAGAAAAAAAAATGGTCAGATTTCAGAACGGAGAGAGGTAACTAGTGGTGTCCCTCTCAAGGGCCCTCTCTGGGACCAATCCTATTCAACCTATTTATAAATGATCTGAAGAAAGGGGGTAAAGCAGGGAGGGGACAACATTTGTAAATGATACTAAGCTGCTTGAGATAGTTCAGAACAAAGCAGACTGTAAAGAACTTCAAAAGGATCTCACAAACGAGGTGATTGGACAGCAAAATGGCAAATGAATTTTAATGTTGATAAATACAAAGTAATGCATTTTGGAAAAAATAATCCTAACGCTACATACAAAATGATGGGGACTAATTTAGCTATAACTGCTAAAGAGAGCGATCTTGGAGTCTCTGTCGATCATTCTCTGAAAACATCCACTCAAAGTGCAGCAGCAGTCAAAAAAGCAAATGATTCATTAAAAAGGGGATAGAAAATAAGACAAAGAATATCTTATTGCACCCCTTCATAAATCCATGGTACGCCCACATCTTGAATACTGTGTACAGAATACTGTGTCATCTCACCTCAAAAAAAAAGATATATTGGCACTGGAAGGTTCAGAAAAGGGCAACAAAATGTTTAGGGTTTGGAATGGGTGCCATATGAGGAGAGATTAAAAAGACTGGGACTTATCAGCCTAAAAAAGAGGAAACTAAGGAGGGATAGGATAGAGGTCTATAAAATCATGCCAAGTGTGGAGAAAGTGAATAAGGAAAAGTTATTTACTTGTTCCCATAACACAGGGCTACTCAACTTTGGAAGCCCCTGGGGCCACAATGATACTCACAACACATTCTGAGGGCTTCAATTTACATGCAAATATATATACAAATATATGCAAATAGCTTCTTTCACACTGACAGGCATGAATACAAAGATTAAGGCAAGACTACACAACACACAGGCCCCATTGAAGTCAGTTCTGCTGATATTAATACAATGCTACATTGACCCAATTTCCACCCCATGACAGCACTTGTAATGAGCAATGACAGTCTAGGAATGTAACTACTAAAACTCATCTCAACCAAAGACCATTCTCTATTGACTCGCCGTTGTGGAGCGTGTTCCCAGTGGAGGCCATGTTGAAAGGATCCCACCCGCAGGCCGCATGTTGAACCCCGTGTAAACCTAAACTGCACCATGGGCTGCAAACAAATGGGCTACGGGCCACATGCGGCCCACGTGCTGTGTATTGAGTAACCCTGCATAATATAAGAACTATGGACCCCCAAATGAAATGAATAGGCAGCAGGTTTGAAACAAACAAAAGGAAGTTTTTCATCATGCACCACACAGTCAACCAGGAGAACTCCTTGCCAGAGGATGTTGTTAAGAGGAGACTTTTACAGAGTTCAAAAAAAAGAACTAGATACATTCATGGAGGGTAGGTCCAACAATACTTATTAGCCGGGATGGGCAGGAATGGTGTCCCGAGCCTCTGTTTGTCAGGGGCTGGAAATGGAGGACAGGAGAGGGATCACTTGACGATTCCCTGCTCTGTTCACTCCCTCTGGGGCATCTGGCATTGGCCACTGTCAGCAGACAGGATACTGAGCTAGATGGACCTTTGTCTGACCCAGTATGACCATTCTTAAGTTCTAAATATGTATGCCCAAGTCTTTGTGTACAAAGTAGAGACAATAGTTTGAAGAGATTAATCTTCCATTAAAACTCGTATTGCTTCTTGTCCATCTAGCCACTCAAAAGAGAATCTGATGGGTCCGTATCGGGGCAAGAACAGCACAGAAAGGAATAATTCTACACCAAGTATGATGCATCAATAGTTGAGCGAGGTTTAAATCCATTAATCTTGAGCATTTGTACCTCAGAGGTACATATAATATAAACACCATTTGCCAAGTAAGAAGCCACCAAAAATGCTAGTAAGCTGCTTTTCTACTTCTCTCATAAGCTTGGCTAATACACATCCATTCTGTCCACCATGTTTCTTCCAGTCCTTGAGTAGAGACTGCCAGCCACATCTAACCGTAATACTTCACTCTTCTTTAGCACCTTCCAGATAGGAGCTAAAAGTGCTTTACAAACATAAATTACATCTTAGAGCACCCCTAAAAGGTACACCTGTGATGAGGCAAAGAGACGTTTTGTCACTGTGTAAAGTAACAGCACATCAATACCATTATCTGGAAGAGACCCATGACTCCTTAACTCCCATTCCTTACTTGAAACAACTTTGTTTTCCAAATGCCTTTCCTTTGATGAAGGGTACATAGGGAATTCAAGATGAAATCAGCAACTTTTAATTCCACTGGCGAATGAAGGATTTGAATTTTTTTTTTTTGCATAATTGCTGTAAAAGCAATTAAATTGTACTACTACTCGGGTGTTACTTTAACTTCAATTTCAAATTTATCTAGCAAGGATCCTACAAGAATCTCATCAAATAAAAAAAAAACATGAACCTCAGCAGACTCAGGTGAATGCTAACAAAACACAACTATACCTCCAGTGATTTAAGAAGAGGCACAGACTCAATAAATAATTCAAATGTCTTCCTCTTCTTCGCATTGTTTTTCAATATAATTCTTCTGAATGTAACTCGATCCTGTAAGAAAAAGTGTTGAAAAGTACATTATTTCCTTTTGACAAAATAGCAAGTGTTTAAGAGAAACGCCAACTGGTGCCTTCTCTTCAAAAAGCAGGAATGCTGCAAATATTCATTTATAAACAGTGTATTTAAATAAACTATTAAAATTGTGCCGTATTAATCAAATAATGGGCACTGCTGATGGCTACTATAAAAAACCCACTGTAATCAAAATGAGAAGTTAGGAATTCTTGAAAACTGGTACGGGATGCAAAAGGACACAAGGAGAAATCTGTGGCCAGTGGAGTTAAGGACAAGAAGGAGACTTTTTAATATACATTAGGAACAAAGAGAATCCTGACTATAATACTGGTCCATTGCTATATAGAAATGGCAGAATTGTCAATAATACAGAAAAATATAAGCGTTCAATAAATATTTCTGTTCTGTATTTAAGGGAAAACACAGGGGATATAGTTTCAGAGAGACTAGCACTCTCCACTCCACTAGTACAGGCAGTCCCCGGGTTACGTACAAGATAGGGACTGTAGGTTTGTTCTTAAGTTGAATCTGTATGTAAGTCGGAACTGGCGTCCAGATTCAAACACTGCTGAAACTGACCGCCAGTTCTGACTTACATACAGAATTAACTTAAGAACCCCAGGCGTCCCCAAGTCAGCTGCTGCTGCTGAAACTGATCAGCAGCTGATTCCAGGAAGCCCGGGGCAGAGCAACTCTGCCTGGGGCTTCCTGTAGTCAGCGCTGGTCAGTTTCAGCAGAAGCTGACTTGGGGACGCCTGGGGCAGAGCAGCTGGGGTGCTACTGGACCAACCCAGCAGCACCCCATCTGCTCTGCCCCAGGCGTCCTGATTCAGCCGCTGCTGAAACTGACCAGCAGCGGCTGAATCAGGACCTGGGGCAGAGCAGCTGGGGTGCTGCCGGGTTGGTCCAGTAGTGCCCACAGGCGCTGCAGGACCAATTGGCAGCGCCCCAGCTGCTCTGCCCCAGAGTCCAAAACAAAAGCCTGGTCTGCTGGGGGGGGGGGGGGGGGGGAGCACACTAGCTGCGCCCCCCCCCCCCCCCCCCCCAGCAGACCAGGGACACGGGGAGCAGAGCCGCAGCGGCAGCGGGGTGCCGCGCCTCTGAGGCTTTGCTCTGGCAAAGCCTCAGAGGCGAGGGACCCCGCCACGGCTGCGGCTTCAGTCTGGGTGCCTGTGATCTGCTGGGGACGGTCCCCAGCAGACCACAGGCCCCCGGACTGAAGCCGCAGCCGCGGGGGGGTCCCGCGCCTCTGAGGCTTTGCCAGAGCAAAGCCTCAGAGGCGCGGGACCCCCCCCCCCCCCCGCTGCTGCCGCTCCAGTCTGGGTGCCTGTGGTCTGCTGGGGACGGTCCCCAGCAGACCACAGGCCCCCGGACTGAAGCCGCAGCCGCGGGGGGGGTCCCTCGCCTCTGAGGCTTTGGCAAAGCCTCAGAGGCGAGGGACCCCCCCGCGGCTGCGGCTTCAGTCCGGGGGCCTGTGGTCTGCTGGGGACCGTCCCCAGCAGACCACAGGCACTGGGTCTCAAGGGGCAGCAGCAGCGGTTACCGCGCTTCTGAGGCTTTGCTCTGGCAAAGCCTCAGAAGCGCGGGAACCCGCCCGGTGCCCCTGGTCTGCTGGAGACGGTCTCCAGCAGACCAGGGGCACCGAAGCAGCTTACGAACGGGGCTCTCTCGCCCCGACTTCCGGGGCGAGAAAGCTCCGTTCGTAAGTGCGGATCCGACATAAGTCGGATCCGCGTAAGTCGGGGACTGCCTGTATCTCCTCAGGACATTAAGAGAAGCTGGAAAAAGTTTGACTTTTTAAATCAGCAGCTCCAGACAATTTGCATCCAAGTATTTCAAAAGAGCTGACTAATGAGCTTGCTAGATAGCTAACACTGATTTTCTGTAAGACCTGGAGCATTGGGGAAGTTCCAGAAGACTGGAAAAACGCTAATGGTGTAGCAACTTTTAAAAAGAATAAAGAGGATTACTTGCAGTTATAGGCCTGTCAGCTTGACTTTGATCCCAGGAGAGATAATGGACAGGCTAATATGGAGCTTAATTAATAAAGTATTAAAGGATCGTATTAATTAATGCAAAATAACTTGGATTTATGGAAAATAGAGCCTGTCAAACTAACCTGATTTTTTGATGAGATTTCAAGTTTGGCAGATAAAACATGTAGATTTGAAACTGCAGATTTTGATTAAAAAACATGGCATGCATTAAACCGACTAGGAGAGATTTGCTGCTCTGCCCTCAACAGGAAGCAGCTGCTAAGGGAGAAGTGCTTCTTCCCCCTCCCCGCCACCAGGCAGCTCCATGCAGGAGTCCTGAGCTCCTGGCTATGTGGGACTCATTAAGCAGCTGCAGGGCTGTGCTGCTTAGAGAGAACACTGGTACCCACCCAATATTAGAAATATTTAGCTTTCTTGAGAACTTCCTCTCAACAGGCAAAGGGAAGAACAGTACAAACACGTAGGGACAAAATAAGAAAAGCTAAGGCACAAAATGAGTTCCACCCAACAAGGGACATAAATAGAAGACAATAAAAGAGGCAATTTTAAAATATATTAGGACAATATATATATTAGGAAGATATGAAGGACAGATAAGGTCTTCCACTTGGTGGAGAAGCAAAGCTAATAAATGACCATATCAGGAAAGCTCAGCTGTTTGATGCCTATTTTGCTTCACTCTTCATTTAAAAGGTTAATGGAGATGTACTTAAACACTATTAATATTAACAATAAGGAGAAAGGAACACAAACCAAGAGAGGGAAAAGACAAGTTAAAGAATATTTATGTAAGTTAGATGTATTTAAGATGGCAGGGCCTCATTAAATTCATCCTAGAGTATTTAAGGAACTACTGAAGAAATCTTGGAGCCATTAGGGATTACCTTCAAGAGCATCTGTAAAATGGGTGAAGTCCCAGAGGACTAGAGAAAGGCAAACTCAATATCCATCTTTAAGAAGGGGGACAAAGAAAACCCAAGAAATATACATCAGTCAGCCTAATTTTGATACCTGGAAAGATACTGGAACAAATAATTAAGCAATCAATTTGTAAAGCACCTAAAGGATAAAAGGGTTAAAAAGGAATAGCCAACATGAATCTGTCAAGAGCAAATCATGCCTGCCCAACCAACCTAATATCCTTCTTGGACAGGGTTTCTAGCAGCAACAATGATACACCTTGACTTTACTAAGTGTTTTGACAGTTTTGCATGACATTCTTATAAAGAAACTAGGGAAATTTGATCTAGATGAAATTACTATAAAGTGGGTGCAGGACTAGTTGAAAACTCGTACTCCTGTAGGAGTAGTTATTATTGGCTTGCTGTTGAAGTGATAGGGCATATTGCGTGGAGTCCCTCAAAGGCCTGATACTATTCAATTTTCATTTATGCCTTGGATAAGCTTACAACATTTGAAGATGACATCAAATTGGGAGGATATGAAAGCACTTCCAAGGACAGTGTTAGAATTCAAACAGACCTTGAAAATTAGAAAACTGGTCTGAAAGCAACAAGATGAAATTCTGTAAAACAAGGAAGGGGATCAGTGAGGGAAGACAAGACAAGGAGTTCCATCTTGGCCAAAAGATAGAACAAAGTGTCACTGGAGGAGAAGAGCATGTGAGAAACACCTAATGAAAAGCAAGAGAAAAACAGAGTTTTCAGGGGCAAGAGAAAAGGAAGTCTCTGCAAATCTTGCTGTGGTTACATCTTGTGTGGACAGGCAGAAGATTCAAGAGTATGGGAGGATTTCAAGATGGCCCCATGGGTTGGTAATGAGTGTGGGAATGTGGGTCAGAGTCACTGAAGGAGGAAAAAGGGTTCTGTTTGACCCAGGAGGAAGGCAGAGCTGAAAGAGAGAAGTGTATATATTAATGAGTCTGTCCTCCTGTAGCATTCAGTGGCATAAGAGCAAGATGAATCAGATGTTGGGAGTAAATATTCTTCACTGCCTTGCAAGAGACCTGAATTGGATCCTGCTGTGGAGGTAGCTAAAAACTCCTAAGTGGAAGAAGAGAATGTGTCATTGCTTTGGTTTAATAAGTAGCTGAGAAGTGAAGCGCTTGAGACAGTGCTACTTCAGAGTGATGATAGTATGGTAAAAAAAAAAAAAAGCAGAGAGCAGGCAAAGTAATTCTGGGAAACCAACAATTAAAATCAGGAAAATCAACTTCATTTCACCTAAAAGGTAACTGGAATAAAAACGCAACTTCTTGTTTGATTTTTCTAATAAGCAACATGTGCATGTGGTTTATTTGACATTATGTAGCCAGTTTTGTTAAGGAAATCAATTAGATCCTCACACTACTCCCAAATTAGCTTATCAGAATCTTTCCTATCCTTTATGAACTGCCAACAAAAAGAGAAGTCAGTCTTCTCTGTGTGCATGGAGACTGCACAAACATACTGGTGCGTAATAGCTTATCAGGCATATAATCAAGGTCATAATGCACTGCCAACCTCTACTGATAGTTGCTGAGAGCCAGGTGTACTGTACTACAAACTCCGAAGGCTTCTGCAGAATTACAGTCATTTTATGAAGTGAACCGTAGCAGATGAGTAACACAGAGCTCTATGAAGGCAGACCTTGCACAAATACTGTAGGAAAAGCAACACAGAGTTAGCTCTGATCTCTTAAAAAGTCACCTTTGACAAGCTAACCCAGAAACAAAAGCAGCAATATGGTCAATCAGCCCAAGATGTGATGTGGGAACAGCTCTCAAAGTTGTGCTCCCCCTGGGATCTCTTCTACAGTAATATGGAGCAGAGACCACAAACATCATGAAAGCTAGTTTGTCCATGGTCAATGAGAAAGAGAATTACAGCTGTTCCTCAGAGAGGGGAAGCCACTAGGAAGTTAACTTTCTTGTCTTCAAGTCCTAGAAGGGTGGGAGCTGCTCTCATACTATAAAATACATGCATTGGTTATCTTCCCATTATCCCTCTGTAGTACGAACAAAATTTAACTAGCAAAAGCTTTATACTGCAGCACCTGTGAAGTGATACAATGGAACACACTCATAGATATGGAGTTACGGTTTATTTCGAGTTTTAGGGAAGTGGTAAAAAGCATTTGCACAATGCAACTCTGGGTTGACATAATAAATCATGATGCGAACCTTGCAACCAGGAGCAGCTAACAGGGAGTTTGGAGAGGGAGTTCTCCAGGTAAAAGAGGAGTAAAAACGGAACCCTTGTGGTAAGTGGCTATCTGTAGTGTGTGTTTGTGTGTGTGTGGGTGGGGGGGTTATTTGCTGTGTGCTGAGCTTGTGTTTGGCTGGTTGGTTTGTTTGCTTGAAGGAGCTTCTAAAAGGTTTGAAATCTAGAAGCCTCTGTTAATTGGCTGAGCCTCAGTCAGGGGGAGGGGCTACCAGAGCTTTATAAGCCTGTGAGTCAGTGACCAGGGAGCTTGCGAACAGGAGCAGCTAACAGGGAGTTTGGAGGGGGAGTTTAGAGGGCACTAGTGACTTCTGACCTTCTTTAAACATAACTTTTATAATCTATATTCTAGACATTTAATAAGCCCAGTTTATACTTAAACTTATTAGAAAAATGGAGACAGAAGCCCAGCAGCCGAGTGGGGGCTATCCTGTTTATTGCATCGAGTGTAACATGTATGATTACCTGCCCTGTGGGCGGGTGGCGTATGTGTGCACCCGTTGCAAGGAGCTCCTGACCCTCAGAGACCGAGTTCAGGCTTTGGAGGCCAGGGTGGCCGAACTGGAGGAGCTAAGGGAGGTAGATAGCTATGTTGATGAGACTTTCCGGGACACTGTAGTACTGTCCCACCTCCAGTCTGAGAGCCCCAGTGCTCTTAAAGAGGATGAAAGTCTCTAGGGAACAGAGCATTCAATGGAAACAGAGGGAAACCATCCCGTCATTGGGACCCTCCTTCCAGAGGATGTTGCGGTATCCTCTCGCACTGAGGATACCTCTGAGGGGGAGGGAATGCCAGTTGTTAGGAAGAAGCAGGTGTTAGTAGTGGGTGATTCGATCGTTAGAAACATAGATAGTTGGGTTTGTGATGACCGAGAGAACCATATGGTCACTTGCCTGCCTGGTGCAAAGGTTGTGGATCTCTCGAGACATCTAGATAGACTTATGTGTAGTGCTGGGGAGGAGCCAGTGGACGTGGTACATGTAGGTACCAATGACGTAGGGAAGGGTAGCAGAGATGTCCTGGAGGCCAAATTTAGGTTGCTAGGAAAGAGACTGAAATCCAGGACCTCTATGGTGGCATTCTCAGAAATGCTTCCAGTTCCACGCGCAGGGCCAGGTTGGCACGCAGCGCTTCAGAGTCTCAATGCGTGGATGAGATGATTGTGTAGGGAAGAGAGATTTGGCTTTATTAGGAACTGGGGACACTTTTGAGAGAGGGGGAGCCTATACAGGAAGGATGGGCTCCACCTAAACCAGGGTGGAACCAGACTGCTGGCACTAAACATTAAGAAGGCCGTAGAGCAGTTTTTAAACTAAGAGATGGGAGAAAGCCGATTGGTGCGGAGATGAACGTAAATCAGATAGAGACTTCTCTTAGAGGAGAATCCATTGATAGAGATTCTCTAAGCTATAGTCAGAAAGAGAGGAGGGGAGAGGACAAACCATGGGCCAGAGCAGACAAACAACCGCATATAAAGGAATCCAATGCATCAGGGAAGGGCAGACAAATAAGCAGTGGCAAATTTTTCAAGTGCTTCTACACAAATGCTAGGAGTCTGACTAATAAGATAGGTGAACTAGAGTACCTCATATTAAAGGAGATTGACATAATAGGCATCACTGAAACCTGGTGGAATGAGGACAATCTGTGGGACACAATCATACCAGGATATAAAATATATCGGAAGGATAGAGCAGGCCGGATGGGTGGCAGAGTGGCACTGTATGTGAAAGATAATGTAGAATCAAACGAAATAAAAATATTAAATGAATCAACATGTTCCATAGAATTGCTATGGATAGTAATTCCATGCTCCAATAATAAGAAATTAGCAGTAGGGATATATTACCGACCACCTGACCAGGACAGCGATACTGACATTGAAATGCTAAGGGAGATTAGAGAGGCTACCAAAATAAAGAACTCTATAATAATGGGGTATTTTAATTATCCCCATATTGACTGGATACATGTCACCTCAGGAAGAGAAGCAGAGATAAAACTTCTCAATGGTTTAAATGACTGCTTCTTGGAGCAGCTGGTGCAGGAACCCACAAGGGGAGAGGCAATTCTTGATTTAGTCCTGAGTGGAGCGCAGGATCAGGTCCAGGAGATAATCGTTACAGGACCGCTTGGGAATAGTGACCATAATATAATAACATTTAACATTCCTGTGGTGGGAAGAACACCTCAGCAGTCCAGCACCCTGGCATTTAATTTCAAAAAGGGGAATTACACAAAAAAGAGGAGGTTAGTTAAACAGAATTAAAAGGCACAGTGACTAGAGCCAAATCTCTGAAAGCTGCATAGAAACTTTTTAAAGACACCATAATAGAGGCCCAACTTAAATGTATACCCCAAATTAAAAAACATAACAAGAGACCTAAAAAAGAGTCACCGTGGCTTAACCACCATGTAAAAGAAGCAGTGAGGGACAAAAAGGCATCTTTTAAGAAGTGGAAGTCCAATCCTAGTGAGATAAATAGAAAGGGAAAAAAATACTGTCTAATCAAGTGTAAAAATGTAATAAGAAAACCAAGAAAAGATTCTGAGGAACAGCTAGCCAAAAAACTCTCAAAGAAAGAACAAAATGTTTTTTAAGTACATTAGAAGCAAGAAGCCTGCTAAAAAACCTGTGGGTCCCCTAGATGATCGAGCTATAAAAGGAGCAATCAAGGACGATAAAGCCATTGCAGATAAACTAAATGATTTCTTTGCTTCAGTCTTCACGTTAGGGAGATTCCCAAATCTGTACCGTCCTTTCTGGGTGATGAATCTGAGGAACTGTCCCGGATTGAAGTGTCATTAGAGGAGGTTTTGGAACAAATAGAAAAATGTAATGTTAACAAATTTCCGGGACCGGATGGCATTCATCCAAGGGTTCTAAAAGAACTCAAATGGGAAATTGCTGAACTATTATCTGTGGTTTGTAACCTATCCTTTAAATCAGCTTCCGTACCTAATGACTGGAAGGTAGCCAATGTGACACCAATATTTAAAAAGGGGTCTAGAGGCGATCCTGGCAATTATAGACCGGTAAGTCTAACTTCAGTACCGGGCAAATTAGTCGAAACAATAGTAAAGTATAAAATTGTGAGGCATGTAAGAAAACATAATTTGTTGGACAAAAGTCAGCATGGTTTCTGTAAAGGGAAATCGTGTCTTACTAATCTATTAGAGTTCTTTGAAGGGGTTAACAAACATGCAGACAAGGGGGATCCAGTGGAGATAGTATACTTAGATTTTCAGCAAGCCTTTGACAAGGTCCCTCTCCAAAGGCTCTTGTGTAAATTACATTGCCAGGGATAAGAGGGAAGGTCCTTACTTGGACAGAGAACTAGTTAAAAGACAGGAAACAAAGGGTAGGAATAAATGGTAAATTTTCAGAATGGAGAGGGGTAACTAGTGGTGTACCCCAAGGGTCAGTCCTGGGACCAATCCTTTTCAACTTATTCATAAATGATCTGGAGAAAGGGGTAAGCAGTGAGGTGGTAAAGTTTGCAGATGATACATGGATAGTCAAGACAGAAGCAGACTGTGAGGGACTCCAAGAAGATCTCACCAAACTGAGTGACTGGGCAACAAAATGGCAAATGAAATTTAATGTGGATAAGTGTAAAGTAATGCACATCAGGAAAAATAACACCAACTATATGTACAGTATGATTGGGGCTAATTTGGCTACGACAAATCAGGAAAGAGATCTTGGCGTTATCGTGGATAGTTCTCTGAAAACTTCCACACAGTGTGCAGCGGCGGTCAAAAAGGCTAATAGAATGTTAGGAATTATTAAGAAAGGGAAAGAAAATAAGACCCAGAATATCTTACTGCCCCTGTATAAAACTATGGTACGCCCACATCTTAAACACTGTGTACAGATGTGGTCTCCTCACCTCAAAAAAGATACTCTGCCCTTGGAAAGGGTTCAGAAAAGGGCAACTAAAATGATTAGGGGTTTGGAATGGGTCCCATATGAAGAGAAGCTAAAGCGACTGAGACTTTTCAGTTTAGAAAAGAGGAGACTGAGGGGGGATATGATAGAGGTCTATAAAATCATGAGTGGTGTGGAGAGGGCGGATAAAGAAAAGTTATTTATTAGTTCCCATAATAGAAGAACTAGAGGACACCAAATGAAATTAATGGGTAGCAGGTTTAAAACTAATAAAAGAAAGTTCTTCTTCACACAACATGTAGTCAACCTGTGGAACTCCTTTTCAAAGGAGGCTGTGAAGGCTAGGACTATAAGACTATGTCTAGACTGCAGGCTTCTTTCAAAAGATGCTCTTTCGAAAGCATCTTTTGAAAGATCGTGTCTAGACTTCAGGCGGATCTTTCGAAAGAAAAATCCGCTTTTTCGAAAGAGCACCCAGCGAGTCTGGATGCTCTCTTTCGAAGACGGCCTCTTTACATTGAAGAACGCCTTCCTTCGAAAGAGGAACTTTTGAAGGAAGGCGTTCTTCCTCGTGAAATGAGGTTTACCGCCATCGAAAGAAAAGCCGCGTTCTTTCAAAATAATTTCGAAAGAACGCGGCTTGAGTCTGGACACAGGGGAAGTTTTTTCGGGAAAAGGCTACTTTTCCCGAAAAAACCCCTGAGTCTTGACACGGCCTAACAGAGTTTAAAGAGAAGTTACATAATTCATGGAGGTTAGGTCCATAAAAGGCTATTAGCCAGGGGATAGAAATGGTGTCCCTGGCCTCTGTTTGTCAGAGGCTGGAGAAGAGGGAGGAGACAAATCACTTGATCATTGTCTTCGGTCCACTCTCTCTGGGGCACCTGGTGCTGGCCACTGTCGGTAGACAGGATACTGGGCTAGATGGACCTTTGGTCTGACCCTGTACGGCCGTTCTTATGTTCTTATGCTAAAATAGCTATTTGCACACAGACACATACTGGGAAAAAGTAACTTCCGATGGACATGATGCATTCATGTTTAATACTTAATGCAACAGAGTAATTTTCCATACTTACTAGTCCCCAAAGGGATCCTTCTGTTGTGGCAACAATGGTAGCAGCTCTAGGAGTGTTGTACATCAAGGCCAGTTCCCCAAAACTGCCGTGATTGTCGTAACGACCGACGCAACGAGTCTGGCTATCTCTTGTTACAAAAATATCATACAGCCCCCTGGAAAATGGAAAAAATACTGTTCATTAGATCCACATTTCAGCCCTGATAATAAGATATTGCTTTCAACTGTCAGTTCAAACACACATGATGCAAATATTTTCTCAGTACCAAAATTAGTTTTACTATCTCTCACCTGTGGACCAAGAACACATGTTCTGGCCAGCTTGCCATTATCTGAGCATAAGTTATTTCTACGAGAGATGCCTTTGAAGCATCTCTCCCTTCACACAGCATTTTAACTTCTGGAAGATTCCCTTTGTCAGTCTGGATCAGGGCTCCCTGCTTTCTTCTGAATGTATTATTCGGGCTTCCAGATTTTGTTTTGCCTACTAGATGCCATAAGATGTAGGAGCATTTTTCAGTCAGGCCGACTGCTTCTAGTTCTGATGTTTAAGATGCCTGGTTCTTTCAAAGACATTTTGTAACACTATCTCTGGGAGAGTGAGATAGACGGGGGATGAACATTTGAGCATGAATGTGTCTTCTTAAGCTAAGAAGATACACCAATAAAGCTTTTTCTGCATTGATCAGGGATTCCAAAAACTGGAACAGTCCAAAAGAGTTTATCTGGTGATTCCATTTACAATAAGCGTGTAACAGAAAAGTAGCGAGGTTGTAAAGTTTTGGGGATACAATGCAGACCAGTGAGGGGTGTATTACTTCTATCCCGTAACCCTCACAATGACTTGCTATGGTAGCTTCCAGCCTGGGACACTCACAGCAACAAACATGCAGGTCACGTCCTGAATGCCTGTGTGCTATGCATCCAGCTCTGGTTCTGCAACACTGACACCAGCAGCCTATTTACAGACCCCAAGCCCCATTCTAACTCCCCCCTGCCTTAATTACAGCCAGCAAGGTGATCCTAAAAATCTCCCCATCTTAAATTTCCCCCAAACCTGTGTTCTGCAATCACCAGCCTTCTCCTGGACAGTTCAGAGGAATAGCAAGGTTTATTATTCCTTGAAAGCAGGGGTGGGGAATCTAAGGCCCAGGGGCTGGATGCGGCCCCAGGCTTCCTCGGATCCAGCCCCTGAGGCTCAGGGCTCCTCCCCTAGCATTGGGGAACCTGTGCTGGTGCTTCAGCCCCCGTCACCCTTCTGGGGGGCTGGAACACAGAAAATCTACTAACCTAGGCCCCCTTAGGCTCTGGTGTGCGAGGGAAATGTAGAGAGTATCTTTCTGTTTCTAAGTCGGGGGCCACATCAATGAGGGTTTGTTTGGGGTTTTTTCCTTCTCACTTGTGCGCGACCGCCGACTGATTTTTCTGTGGGTCAGCAGCCCCTGACACAAAAAAGGTTCACCACCCCTGCTTTAAAGTGTCAAAGCACATTACACTTTAACAACTTATATACACTCTTCCCTTGTGTCAAGTATCAGAGGGGGAGCCGTGTTAGTCTCAATCTGCAAAAGCGGCGAGGAGTCCTGTGTCACCTTATAGACTAACTGAAGTGTTGGAGCATAAGCTTTCATGGGCAAAGACCCACTTCGTCAGATGCATGACATGTTCCAACACTTCAGTTAGTCTATAAGGTGCCACAGGACTCCTCGCCGCTCTTCCATTGTGAACTCAGCATTAAGTTGGTTTACAGTAACAATAGGACAAAGTTACATGCTGCCAAGAAAACGGAATATAATTAGAAAGGGCAACAGGCAAATAAAAGTGAAATCACATCTAAAAGTCTAAAGCTTTATCTAGGAAGGTACAGGCTTCGTTCAAGAGGGTTTCTCTGATCAGTCTCCCTAGCCATGGCTGACTCACTGTCAGGAGCTTCCACAGAAGTACAAGATGCTGGCTTCCCTTTTCTTCCTAAGTGAAAGATCTTTTTGCCTTTGTGGGAGTCTCACCTATATTCAGTTTCCAGAGACTTCAACCCCTTATTGGTTAAGGGACCCATCTTTCCCAGTTGCAACAACTTAGGGATGTTCTCTGCCTTCCCCTTCTCAGACACTTCGCCAAAGGATTAATGCCCACAAAACAGATATCAGACAAGATCACAAAGAAAAACCAGTTTCTTGCCATTTTAACCAGAAAGGACACTCTCTCAATGACTTAACCACCGGCATTCTGCTACAAAGACCTTTTACATCTGCACTTGAAAGGGAATCCTCTGAACTGTCATTCATGTTAAAATTCGACACTCTCCAGGAAGGAATGAACAAATACGCAAACTATCTTACCCATTACCAAGATAGCTTCTCCAATTATCACCTCTAATACCATTAGCTCACAGACGTCCCACTCTCCCCACCTCTAATATCATCAATTCACAGACACTTACCTTCCTTCCCCCTCCCCCCCCGCATCCCCCTCCTGTTCTGAAATGTGATTTGTCCTTTTCATATGTGTTCATTTTTTTTAATTGTATCCTTTGGTATATATGGTTGTGACTATTTTCTTCCACTATTTGATCTGAGGAAGTGGGTCTGGCCCACAAAAGCTCATCATCTAATAAACCACCTTGATAGTCTTTAAAGTGCTACATTGTCCTGCATTTTGCTTCAGCTACCCCAGACTAACACGGCTACATTTCTATTAATATTAAGGAGTATTCCTAATTCTTTATGCAATGGTAATACATACAATTCACAACTGTACTGGTCACCAGTGTGTCAGACTTTCATAAAAGACCTCGCTCAACACACTTATCATACAGTACCATCTTTTAGCAAGTATACCCCACACCCAAGTATACCCCGCACCCGAGTATACCCCGCACCCGAGTATACCCCGCACCCGAGTATACCCCGCGGTTTTTGCAGTTTGAGTAAAAAAAAATCTTGTATACCCCACACGAGTATAACCCGCAGGGTATACAACACTTTTTTTAAAACTGTGCGGGGGGTGGGAGTGGGGGAGAGATTAGCCACCCTCCGGATGGGGGAGCACTCACCCCACCTGGTTCCCGCGAAGCCGCACAACCTCTGAGTGGGGGAATGAGAGTGCTCCCCCTCCCTTTCCTGCGGCTGTGCAGCCGCCAGACTCCAGGTCAGGGAGCGCTCATCCCCCAGTTCCTGCGAAGGAATGCTCCCCCTGCCCCTTCCTGCAGCTGTGCAGCACCCGGGAGATGAGCGCTCCCCTGCCCGGAAGCTAGAGGCTGCGCAGCCACAGGAAGGGGCGGGGAGAGCGCTCATCTCCTGGTTCCTGCGCAGGAAGGGGCAGGGAGAGCGCTCCTTCACAGGAACCAGGAGATGAGCGCTCTTCCGCCTGGAGGCTGGCGGCTGTGCAGTGGGGGAAGGAGTAGGGGAGCGCTCACCACCAAGTGAGTAAATAAATGTTTGTATACCCCGCACCCGAGTATACCCCGCAGGAGATGAGCGGGGTTTGTAAAAATGAATATAACCCGCAGGTTATATTTGCTAAAATACGGTAATACTGAATGCAATCAGCAGATGCAATTGCTGAACACTCCACCCAGTCTTTAGGGATGCAAGCAACTAGTCGACTACCCAATAAGCACATGCTTACTGGGTAGTCGAGTCACTATTCGACTAGTCGCTTCCCCCACTATGGCTCTGCAGTTTCCCCGCTTTTTGACTAATTGAGTAATCAATGGGAATTCCATCAACTACTCAATTAGCTGATTAAACCCAATTAACATCCCTAGTAAAAATGTGTGATGTATTCTCTGGAAAGTAAAACACAGCTAAGCTTCTCTCTCCTGCTGGGTGGAGGCATCACCTCCTCCCCCACTTGTTAGATTGCTATCTTTTATTTTTTACCCAACATGTAAATAGACCCTCAATATCTCTGTCTGATAACTAGCAGAGAAACACACATTTCTTTGTCTAAGGCAGACTGCTTATCAATTCCCCCGATGTGCCAGGTTTAAAACACATTTGCATCATATTTCTACAATATATCCATAATGTTTAATACACATCACATAGCTACATCATGCAAAAATATGATCGATCAATGAGTTACAGGTTGAACTCCTCTAGCTCGGTACACTCTGGGCTGGCTATATCTGCAGTACGGCATGATTTTAGTTAGCCGCATGTCCACTTATCATGGCTGTGGCCAAGTTTCCCACAGTCTCAAAGTTTGTTTACAGCCACCAGTCCTGACTCTCAGTGTTCTGTGCTATTACTTAGCTCTAATTTACCCCTCAATGTCTTCTTAGAGCCCAGCAATGCTGCTAAACAATATCGACCTCCCATGGTCCAGCAAATTCTCTGGTTCCGCACTGGTCAGGTCCCAACGGTGCCAGACTAGCGAGGGTCGGCACGTATTAGTTTTCCAAGGACATAAGGCACATTTTAGATTACAGATTATAACCATGGTGAGTTGGGGTACAGGACAGCTGAAACTCACTACCTGATACCCAGGAGCCTCCTACCCTTTGGCCCTGGGATGCTCTTAGGGTCATACCTTCACCCTTACAGAGCTGCAGGAGGGTTAGAGAGTGGCTAAACATAGGCAAAAGATCAGAGCCCTCTTTCCTGTACAAGACATCTGCCACCATGTTTTCCTTCCTCGTGGAAGAACCCGTTCTCACCTTTGTTTAATTTACAGTCTCCAGGATAGAATATCAGAGTATGCATAATTTCACATACAAAGTTGTTACAAACATTTCAGTGACATTAATGACCAGTGTATTAGATTTTAAACAACATGTAATCTCTGAAAGAAATACCATGACACCCGTGCATATGCCAGGCCTTACAAGAGTTGCTGACTGAGTAGTGAACCTCAAATGGGCCATCAAACTCCATCCCGCTGTGCTGAGGCACGGTATACGTAAAGTTCCTCATACATTAGCAGTTGCTTCGCTGCAAGCAAGCCAAACAATTGTCAGGGATGGTCGATGGCAGTACCTCTTCTCTGAGCCATAGCTACATCTACCTTCAGGGAAAGACAAAGATTTCCAACATTTTCATGTTGTAAGGAAGGTGGCTAAGCCAGAATTATGCATCTCAGGAATACCCTAACAGAGTCATTCTTTGGAACAGACATTAGTCGAGGAGAAGTTATGAACGGTGTAATCTCCAGATGAAAAACAGTCAAAGAATCTGTTCATGGAAAAGAACCCCAGAAAAGCTACCACACCAAGTTTTTACATAGATACAACACTGGTGCAAAGTTATAATCTTCACCAGTGAACTGGAGAAAATGTTATTTGCCTCCCAAAGGGTGTCAAATGTCACCTAGAAATAAAAGAATAAATAGCAGCAAGCGGGACTGTTCACAGTAAATATGTTTAGGAACAAACAAAGTTAAGTCCTAGCTGACAGCATCAAACAAACAGCAATCAGGAGGTATGATTGCATACCCTGGTACTGGATACGCGTTATCTCTGAACTCTGCGATTGCTAAAACAAGTATTGGGTGAAGCTCTGTGCCAACAATACTTGCAGATTGCTCCACCACACTGATGCTTCTTGCACAGATACCTCAATTCAAACTATAGTGTTATCAGGAGTGGAAAAGCTTTGCCACAAACCCACAAGGCTGAGCTCTATTCAGTATCTTCACAAATAATTAAGATAATGACACATAGGAGACTTGTAAACTATGTAGAGGGGCTGCAGACGCTTTGGAGGGGAGGATTAGAATTCAAAGTGACCTTAAACTGAAGAAATGGTGTGAAATAAATAGGATTACATTTAATATGGACAAATGTGAAGTACTATAGATAGGAGGGAATAATCAACTTAAATATAAGATCATAAATGGTTGTCTAGGAAGAAATACGGCAAAAAAGGATCTGGAGGTATAGTGAATCACAAACTAAGTATGAGTCAACAATGTAATACTGTTGCAAGAAGACTGAATATCATTCTGGGACATATTGGCAGGAGTTTTCTAACACCACAAGAAAAGTAATTCTTCCATTCTATTCAGACCTGATAAGGTCACAACTGTACTAATGTGTCCAGTTCTGGGCATCATATTCTGGGAAAGATGTAGACAAACTGGAGAAAGTGCAGAGGACAGTAACAAAAATGACTAAAGGTCTAGAAAACCTGACCTATGGGGAAAACTGTGTGTGTTTAGTCTGGAGAAGACAGGGAGAGGGAGGTGCAAGAAACATGGTAGGTGTCTTCAAGTACATAAAAGGTTGATTTAAAAAGGTGGGTGATGAATTGCTCTCCTTGTCCACTAAGGACAGGACAAAGACAAGAAGTAATGAGCTTAAATTGCACCTATGGAGAGTCGCACTAGACATTAGGAACTGTGAGGATAGTGATGCAGTGGAAGAAATTACTGAGGGAGGCTGTGGAATTTCCATCATTCTACATTTTAAAGAAGAGGTTAGACCAGGACTACTCAACACGTCGCCCACGGGCCACAAACAAACAGGAGTTTTGGTTGTATGCGGGGCTCAGCAGCCCGCAGGTGGGAGCCAAAACAAAAAAGTCATCAATAGAATGGTCTTCTGTTGATATGTGTTTTAGTAGTTAAATTCCTGGACTGTCAATGCTCATTACAAGTGCTGTCATGGGGTGGAAATTGCGTAAATGTTGCATTTTATTAATATCAGCAGAACTGACTTAAATGGGGCCTGCGTGTTGTGTAGTGTTGTCTTAAACTTTGTATTCATCCCATCAGTGTGAAAGAAGCTATTTGCATAAACATTTGCAAGTATATGCAACCACACTTAAGTTGTGACCCTTGGCATGTGCTGAATGTATCATTGTGGCCCCCTGGGCTTCCAAAGTTGAGTAGCCCTGGATTAGACAAACATTGGTCAGAGAGTGTAGATAATATTTAGTCTTGATTCAGTGCAAGAGACTGAACTACATGGCCTACTGAGGGCCCTTCCAATCCTATATTTCTATAATTCTAAGTAGCTAGTATTCAAAGGGAGGTTTCATCAGAGAATTAAAAACTAAATTAAAATACCAAACTGGGGTAGATTCTCTTCCATCTGGGAAGAGATTTGATAATCTTTGATTAATCTGTACAGTGCAGAATGAACACGTGACAAGAAAACTTCCACATGAGAATGAAATCCTGTAATGACCACGAAGTGGACTTTAATGGAGCTCAAAGACAGACCTCCTTTCTTCAGAGTGAATATATATCCTAGAATCTCACAAATGGATGAGTCAACAGGACACAGAGGATATCAAATGCAGCATCTTGCTGAAGGTAAGTTTTCCTTGTGGATTCCATTCCGCTATCAATTAGGACTTATTTAACCTTTCTGGAACAGGAGAGTTCTAACCCTGAAAGCACCGAGGTACCACGCCGTAGGCTGTAGCATGTTCAGATGGAGGTGATAAATGTTCCAAGACCTTAGTGAGAAGACTGAGCATCAAAGGGAGACTGATTACCAGCCAGGAGATGAAGCAGATAAGCTTGCCATCCAAGGAGGAATGGATCAAAACCACTGTGACAGTTGGAGGAAGATATCTGAAGGGAACCCCAAGCAAGGCTTGTCCAGATTTTTCAGTCAGTTGAAGGATACACACACACAGCTGGGAACAGAGCTACTTGTTCAGACTGTCATTTGGGAGCATAAACTGTCCTGAACAAGGCTTCGAAGCAGCACAGACAAGCCCATTTGAAAGTAGCAAGAGGAGTTGCAGGCATGATATCACAGGGACCTGTGGTCTCAACTGTGTTGAGATAGGAAAAGACTACTCCCCATTGGTGAAGCTGTGCATTCACTATGACTGTAACTTTTGTCTATTCTCTGAGGTTTGCAGAGTGTCAAAAATGGAGGACTTCCTGACCTACAGGAAACGTTGAAATGTCTTGAGAGGCATATCACATGAAAGTGCATCTTGATGGTCACGGGTTGTGAAACAGTCTCCCAGATCCACACATGGAATAGCAGCTCTGATTGTTGTTTTCTTGAATTTTTGAACCTTGACAAAAGGTATCAACATCCTGAAATCTAGAACTGGCTTCTACCCTGCCCTTCTTTTTTGGGAACCAGGAAAGGACTTGAAATAAAATCCCCTTGTTCTGTACTGAGCGGGAACTAGTTGCACAGCTCCTTGTGTAAAGGAAGGAGTGACTTTTGTCTCAGGAGAAGTGTAGTAGATGGGTACTTGAAAAGGTACTGGGAAGGGGGTGGGAGGGAGGTGTGGAATGGTAAAGGATGGAGTAGAACAATGTTATAACCACCAAGACTTATCTATCAAAGACTCAGATGTGTAGCTGGGTTAGTCTGCAACTTTAAAAACCATAGAGACTAAAACAAAGCTCACTTCTTCAGATGAGATGGTCTTAACTATCAAAGGTAATTGTTGGGGTATGTAAGGATTAAGTAATGACCTGGGTAACCATTACAACGGTATAGGGAAGAAGACAGCACTATTTCTTCTGCTTGATAGACAAAGTTTGCTACCCTTTCCTTTCCTGTTTTCCTGGGATAGATAAGTGCACAGCTGCACCAAGAACGTAACTTCTAATGAATAACCCTATGTATAAAATTGGGCTCCCTTTGTTCTCCCTCTTCCTTTCCCATTAGCTCAGAAAAATATTCAGGGTCACAGCTCCTTCTCCCTCTTGTAAGCTGCTGATTCAGGGAGTTTGTGCTGTAAAAGCTGCAAGCTTCAGCTAAAAGTGCTGTAAATAGTGAGGATATAATTATATTCATCACATGGTTATTACTAATCATATGGGTGTTCCTATTACTAAATAAGAGCAAAAGGGGAAGTTGTAATAAATGTGTATTTGCATACTAACCCCGATAAAAGAGTGTACCTGCGATTAATTTGTTGCTCACAGGTTTTGGTGTTTGAGGCAGAATGAGTATCTGCAAGAAAGAAGTCCGTCTACTCCATCCACCTCGGAGCAATCCTGTTCTTTTCCAACTGTAATTCTGCCCCCAGGAGATGTGGAAGTGGGAGGATCAAAAGCACAGGATGGTCTTGCATCAGACCTGGATAACAGTATTTAGGGATTCTTTTTAGGTGCCTTTGACACCATATGGTAGGTGAAAAACTGAGCTGAGCACAGTCTAAGATGGCTGAGATCTCGTTTTCTGGAAGAAGTATGCCCAGTGAATGAGGAGTCACCCTAGAGTCCTTCAGCTAACAAAGGGCCTCATCCAGAGACTCTCTGCTTCTTCAAGACAGACCCAAAAAAGAAAACAACAGAACCCCACTTATCACCTACAGTTCCCAGTTCAAACCTTTCCAGCACATCCTTGACAAACTACAACTTATCCTGGAAAATGACCCCTCACACTTTCCCAAAAGAAATAAAAGAAATAAAGTCACTAATTTACATAATTTTATTCTTTTATTAATGACAACAAAAGAAAACTTTAAAAGTAACTAACAGGCAGGAATTTGCAAACTGATTACTATCAAATGCTCCACCTCTGGTCAGGCTGACCCATCACAGCCCTATGTACTCTTGATAACGGGTGCAGAGACAGCTAGGATGCATGGACAGATCAAATGAAGATGATGGGGATAATCCAAGTATTGCAAGGCTGGAAAAGTACTGGCTAAAGGAGAGATGACCGTAGACTGTGCCGAAAGAACTTTTCAGATTCAAAGGAGGTTATTAAGGAAGTCATCAAAGACTTAATATTTTAATTAATATGTAGAACTGTGATAACGCAATCTGCTATTGATACAAAGTTGGGATTCACTGTCAATGCAAAGGAGGATTGGGTTATTATACAGAAAGAACTGGATGACCTGAGAACTGATGTAACAAAATGGGATGAAATTTAATAGTATGAAGTGCAAAGTCAAGCATTTAGGGGCTAAAAAGAAAAATTTCTGCTTTAAGACAGGGGAGCTGAAAACGAAAGAGGAGGAGAAAGACTTGGATTAATTAATAGATCACGGAGGACTAGGAGACACCAATGTAATATAGCTGCGAAAAAGGCAAATGTGATCTTAGGACACATCAGATGTGGTATTTACAGTAAAGAAAGGGAAGTATTAATACCATTACACAAGGCACTGTTAATACCTAATCCGAAATATTGTGTACTGTAGTAGGATGAGAGCCTGAGACATAAGCTTTTGAATCAGAGGCCTGAAATGAGGCCGGACCTGCTCTCACAGTCTGGCAAGAATAGGTCTGATATTGCGGAAATACACATTTCTAAGAACGTGCTAGTTACAAAGCACTCATGCAAACATATACCAATATCAAGTATGGTACACATACATTCCTCAAGAATAATAGGAACATACTGACCCATCCTAAAAGATAAGGTCAGAATGTGTAGTAGAGATGTTTTAATTGAACCAGCATGTACTAGGTAATAAGTAATAACTAACCTTGTCAGGGGGCAGTAACTATATCAGAAGGCAGTACTGACTTGTTTGCATTGGGCTATAAAAACCATATGTCAGAGGGAATATTTGTCTAGCCTAGGTAGGAACGGAATGTCCTGCCATTTATTGAACCGGTCCATTGTTACAGGCATGCTGGTCTGGTAGAGTATGCAGGATACTAGTACCATGCTTCATTGACAATAAACCTGGCTTCGAGCCTTTTTCCCTTAACAGATCCTGGATAGTTTGCTCAAGGTCTGCCATGACAGCTGTCTGCACAGAGCTGGAATGGCATACAGAAGGAACATACGCATGCAGCCAAACATCTATCAACATCTAACCACATGTACTATTCTAGTTGTCCACATTCAAGATAGATAAATTCAAACTGGAACCAATTCAGAGAAGGGTTATTTAGACGATCAGGGAATGGAGAACCTATCTTAGGAGGCAAAACTTAGTGTGGCTTGTTTAGCCTAACAAAATGAAAGCTGAGAGAGGATCCAATTGTGCTCCATAAATACATCAGGACGTACAGCTTTTTAAGTTGAAGTAAAATGTTGGCACAAGAACAAAAGGGTAAAAACTGGCCATGAATAAATTTAAGCTGGAAATTAGAAGAAGGGTTCCTTACCATCTGAGGAATAAGGATCTGGAACAGCCTTCCAATTGAAGTAGTAGGTGCAAATACTCTAACTAGTTTTAAGATGGAGCTTGATAAATTTGTGAATGGGAAAATATGCTAGAGTTGCCTACAAAAGCAGAGGGCTAGATATGATTACTCAGAAGATCTCCTCCAGTACAATGTCCTCTAATCATAATTTGCCCTTCATTCAAGGAACCTTGAAGAGCCATCTTAGTGCCTCTGAAGTCAAGTGAACCCAAACCACAAGCCTCAAAGGCACTGTTGGCTCAGTTTACTGCTCTCCACTGGAGCCAGAAGGCTTGGATAAAGGTCTGTCTTCAATGTCTCCAAGCAAGTGGAGAGCTGAAATCGGCCACAACAGTTATAGTTTAAATAGGGAGCTCCTTTGTTAACCACGATCAGAAAGAAACTGGAAGGCAATGTTCTTGGGGACCAGCAACTGCTCTACACAGAAGACACATTGATGTATTAAAGAGCCAAACGCCTTAGAAAACTAAGGAATTCCCATCTAACTCAAACTAGAAGTATGACACCCACGAGCAACAATATATTGAGTGTAAGTGAATAAAGCCTGATAAGTAGGTATTGAAGGCAGTTGAGAAATGCAGATTCAATGGTGTCTGCTGTATTGTATGTTCCACAAATCATCATCTTTGAAAGTCTAATATTATCCATATTTTGTTTTTATATCTACTTTCCATGTCCAAAAGCATTTCCCTAACGATGCCACATTGTTGGATTTCTGCTCATGGGTCTCATACTTCTAGTTTGAGTTAGCTGGGAGGAGTTCCTTAATTATCAGGCTTTATTCATTTTCAATATACAGGCAGTCCCCGGGTTACATGGATCCGACTTACATCGGATCCCTACTTACAAACGGGGTGAGGCAACCCCGCACTAGCTGCTTCCCCACAGCAGACCAGGGAGACGCGGAGCGGCTTCTCAGCAGACACCTCAGCTTGAGAATAAAGGACTGAGGGAAGTGAGGTGTGGGAGAATAAAACTGAGCTCTGGAGAAATGTTTGGCTAGAGTTTCCCCTACAATATGTACCAGTTCCGACTTACATACAAATTCAACTTAAGAACAAACCTACAGTCCCTATCTTGTACGTAACCCAGGGACTGCCTGTACTGTCTTTTTGACCTGCACAATTTTGCCCATACTGGTGACAGCAGTAAAGTACCAACAAGTGTCAAATCCTCTGGAGGAAAAAAAAAAGTCACATGTAGCACAAACTCAGCCCTAAATCTTCTGCAGTCAGCTAGCTTTCAGTATAAAATCTTATGTAGATGACAGATTATTTGTAGAACATGAGCTCATCAAAATAGGAATTTGGCTGAATTAACTAGGATACAAGCACCCAACGTAGAAGTGCTTTGTAAACTCCCTAAAAATACCATAAATGACAATCCAAAGAAAATGGGAGTTTTAAAGAACTGTTTTGAAATCTTTAGTGTCTACTTAATTGGTGCCATTATTTGAAAGAAGAGCATCTGATAATTATGTGATGAGTCAACATCTGTGGCTGAATCAAGATCCTGTTCCCACAGCCACTTATCCTGACATTCCTCAAGATTATTCATATTAACATCCCCGTTTTATAGGAGCCACAAATGCATAGTCTTCATATCTGCAGAAGAACTAAGTGGGTGTTCATCAACAGAACTGTCACTAGGAGATGCTTATAAGAGGAAACTGATACACCACAGTTTCTCTCAATGCCTTTATTATAAAAGGATTAAAAAACTATTTTATACTTATGAAAGGGAGATTCTTTTAATTACACAGACACGTAGAACCCATTGATCTGCAAGAGAATCTATAGACTGACTGACAGCATCCTTTACAATAGCTACCTAGTACAGAAGAACAGGCCAAATACAGTGAAAGCTTTGTTAATCAGCACTCTGTTAACTGGCATTATTCCCCGCCACAATACCACTTTGCATGTCCAGCTGGCCACTGGGGGAGGGCTGATGTCATCAGCAGGCACCTCCTTTGCCCTCAGTCTGACTTGAGCTACCAGAACTGGATCTGCCAATGGGAGGCAGTGCAGAGCAATAAGCTTTGTATTCCAGCACATTCAATTAACCAGCAACCCCCATTCCCCATGAGAGCTGGATAACAAAGCTTTCACTGTAATAGAGGAAAGCTATTTATAGATGCCTCTAAAGGCAGTGAATAAAAAAATAAAGAAAAACAAAAGCTACGTGAGGTGCTGAGTCTATTTTCACGATTGAAATGGAACTGAAAGTCTGAGCTCTAATCTCCACAGAACTCATACAAGTCAATGGCTCATCTTCCTACCTCTCAACGACATAAAAATTGTCTCCATCATCTCCTTGGTCTATGACGTGTTCCTGAGGTTTCACTTTCCTCTCAAACATGGCATCGAGAACCTGAGACAACTGCTCCTGGAAGGTTAAAATAAGCTGCATTAACATTATTCACTGGAAAAAGTATGGTCCATTGAACTTCTGTTCTGAACAGTGAGTGGTAAAGCACATTGATTTTCATATTCTGAACAGGACAGTCTTTTGACATTAAACAGCTTTCAATTTTACAATAATAATCGCATTGTGTATTTCAAGCCTAAATAGCTAATCCACTGCTATAGGTTCAATGCCAAAGTGCACAAGATGGATTAGATTCTCAGAGTGTAAAACTGTAAACTGATATAGCTTCTTTGATAGGAATACACATGGCTGGCCAATAATTCAATAAATAAACTTTTCTAACTTAGAGATCAAAACTAACTCAGTCCACTCTGCCCTGGTACCAATATGTTCAAGTCGGGCATTATGTTTTTTAACTTTCCAGAAAACCTGATTTATCCAGAAAATTAACTTTTATTGAAGTGACAGTGTCTACGTGATTAGGACAAACAAAAGGTAGGACTAATTTATATCAATCTTTGTAGACCGTCTTCCTAACAAAAATGTCTCTGTGTATAATATGCTGGGGGCAAGGATGCTGAAAGACAAATTACCCCAAGGGAGCCTGATCTGGAAAAGAGGACCAGTGATCTTAGTTTGTATAACAATGCAATACTGTTTCAATGATACATCCTACCGGTCAGGCTACACAATGAAGATACTGAATGGGGTAAATGTCGCATAACTAGATTTCACAGATTGTTGGGAAATTATTACCATGCAATTCCTTGGTAATCCTCCTAGGGCTTCCAAGTGGAAATAAAGAATTAATCCCTTATCTGCTTGGCTATTAGTAGCCCCTCACTAAAAAAGGAAAAACAGTCCAACCACAGAAGAATGATTCACAAAATGTGTGAAAAATTAACCAACTAATTATGTAGTAGGCAAAATAGAAGACAGATGATTACTTATTTACCCTTTATTCAATACTCAGACAAAGTATATCCATCACCTACAACCCCCACCCCACCTCACCCTACGTGTTCAGTGTATGTGAACATTAACATTAGACAGACATGCCAGGTCTGTTGTAGCAGTACTACCTGATCTAAGTTTTTGAAGAGGAGAATATCTTTGCATGCTTCCTGCAGTCTACATCTCTGCTCATCTGTTTTTGGATGAACAACCTGCAAGGAAAAGAAAACAAACCTGTCATGGCAGTAAAGAAATCTGTTCACTGTCTGAAGCACATTTAACTTCACAAAGTGAATCACAACATTAAGAGCCTTGATGCAACTGCAAACTCAAAAGAATGAAAAGTGAAATAATATATACAATAAAAATATGAAAAAGGTGAAAGAAAAACAATATACAGTGGCAATAATTGTACAGGAATTCATACTTTCAAAAATTCCATATTCTGATTAAGCATATTTTTAAAGAACCTCCAAAACATTTAGAACATTTAAAAAAAATTAAACTGAGTTAGCCAAAGAAACTATTTTATTGCTTTAATATTTGCCCTTTATATTAAATACTAGTGGCTCTGTTATAACTAGACTATGAGAGATATTTCATAGAATCATAGAATACTAGACCAGGAAGGGACCTAGAGAAGTCATCAAGTCCAGTCCCCTGCCCTCACAGCAGGACCAAGCACAATCTAGATCACCCGTGATAGAGGTCTATCCAACCTGTTCTTAAATATCTCCAGTGATGGAGATTCCACAACCACCCAAGGTAATTTATTCCAGTGTTTAACCATCCTGACAGGTAGGAAGTTTTTCCTCATGTTCAACCTAAACCTCCCTTGCTGCAAGTTAAGTCCACTGCTTCTTGTCCTATCCTATCAGAGGCCAAGGAGAAAATTTTTTCTCTCGCCTTCTTGTAACACCTTTTCAGACACTTGAAAACCACTATCATGTCCCCTCTCAGTCTTCTCTTTTCTAAACTAAAAGAGCCCAGTTCTTTCAGTCTTCCCTCACAGCTCATGTTCTCTAGATATTTATTCATTTCTGCTGCTCTTTTCTGGACCGTCTCCAATTTCCCCACATCTCTCTTGAAACGTGGTGCCCAGAGCTGGACACAATACTCCAATTGAGGCCTGATCAGTACAGATCAGATCAGAGTAGAGCAGAAGAATGACTTCTCATGTCTTGCTCACAACACTCCTGTTAATGCAGCCCAGAATTATGTTTGCTTTTTTTGCAACAGCATCACACTGTTGACTCCTATTTCACTTGTGGTCCACTATGACCCCTAGATCCCTTTCTGCAGTTCCTTCCTAGACAGTCACTTCCCACTCTATATGTGTGAAATGGATTGTTCCTTCCTAAGTGGAGCACTTTGCATTTGTCCGTATAGGTCTTAAAAGTAGTTATTTAAAATAAATGAATTTTAATTTTAAATTCTGGAATTCTTTCCCAAGCTCTCTCACTTCTGAATTGTTTAGTCATCTTCAGGCAACTGAAACACAAAGCCTGCCCAGCAGACTAGACCAGGAAGGGAAGATGGAAGAGAAAAGAAACAAGAACTTGGAAGAAAGGAAACAAACCATTTCAAGTAAAAAACAAAGTCTGACCCCTCTTCTTTTAAATTGCTGTTTTCTCTTTCTTCCTAAATCAGAACTTCGCAGGGAAAGAGGGACCAGACACCAATTCAACTGCTGAGAACACATCTAACTCAGACCTCTGTGCCTCTTATGAGCAAGAATTGGAAGAGACCCAAGACCTTTATGAGACTAGGAGAGATGAATGTGATGTGGTTCAGTCACAGATGATCCCTTGGGGCTGTTTCCTGGTGTGCTGATTATGCCACTGGCCCTTTTCTGGGGCTTCCCAGAACAGGGTTTTGCAGGGCCAGATTCTCTGGTCCCTCCCAGACAAGGCACAGAGTTGGGGTAAATGAAGAGCAATGAAGACACTGAACCACTTCAGCTCTGGAAGAATGCAATTCTGAGGCACTGCACTCCAGAATCCTGCCCCCAGAAGGGATCAAACCCCAAAATAAATCGGTCTTTCTCTGAGTAAACGTTTCACACAAAGCTCATGAGGATGTTCACCTTCTTTATCAGTGAAAGAGAATATGCACACTGATTTCTCCCCCCAGATAATTATTTACACAGGGTTGATAAATAAAGGTGACTTTGTTAAGTACAAACCGTAGGATTCAAGTGGTTGCAAGTGAAAATGAACAGTACAAATAAATTACAGAAAAGGGAAAGGGAAAGGGAAAGGGAAAGGGAAAGGGAAAGGGAAAAAGGAAAAAGGAAAAGAAAAGGCACAGCTAGTTCCAGTAGGGTTGCCAGATGGTTGAAGCAAAAAATACCAACCCCCCCCCCTAAAAAAAACCACAGAGAAAAAATTCTGTTGAAGGAAAAAAAAAGGGGGAGGCAAAGTTGTTGAGAAAAAAAAAAAGAAAACCTCCAAGACCATTTTGTGCCAGCAGCCTTGCAGAACCAGGTAAGCATAGGGTCTGGGGGCTTGGGGGTGTTGGGAGCCAAGGAGGGGAGAAGGGGGCCTCGAGGGGGGAGGCAAGTTGCTTCTCAGTTTAAATCTCTGTGGTAATCACAGGGATAGGATCACTGCTAGGGTTACCAGGTAGTCTTTAAAAAAAAAAGGACATGCTTCATGGGGGGGGGGGGGGACGACACCAGCCAGGAGGGGAGCAGTGTTGGCTCGGAAGGGGGTGGCCATGATACAGAGCTAATGGGGGGGCAATGGGTCTGGCTGGGGGAAATGGGGGAGCCAACGGGAAGCAGGGCTGGTCGGTTGGGGGGGGAGGAGAAGGGTCAGGCGGAATGGGGCTGGCCATGGGGTATTGGGATGGAGCAGCTGGCAGGGGCAGAACTAGCCGGGGGGAGCTCAGGAGAAGGGGAGAACTGGCCGCCGGAAGCAGGGCTGGTGGGGGGTGCAGCTGGACTGGCCACGGAAGATCTGGAGCGGGAACCAGCCAGCGGGACACAGCTGGAAGCAGCTGGGGGTGGGGAGGACTGGCTGGGGAAGATCCGGAGTAGGAACCGGCCAGTGGGACACAGATCTGGCGGAGGGGGCAGGGGAGCAAATCAGCAGGCGGGGAGCAGGACTGACCCGAGCTGTGCAGATCCTAGGGTGCTCCTGTCCCGCGTGAGTGAGTCCGGCTGCAGCTCCACCATGAGCTTGACCAGTGCGCAGGAGCGTGGACCGGGCTGCCCCTCCTCCTCTTCACTCGCAACCAGGGCTCCCAGCACCGATCACGCCCCACCTCCGAGTCACTCCACCCGCCCCCACCAGGCTTCCGTCCAGCACCCAGCCAGAAAACCAGGAAATACCGAACATTGCACATTTTTTTACTGGACAGAGGGCCCAAAAACTGGACTGTCCGGTAGAAAACCAGACACCTGGCAACCCTAGTCTCCGGTGGTTCCCTTTGTACCTTAGTGTGCTAGGCCCTGCCTCAGGCCGGTCAAAGACAAAAGGACAGATAGCTTCCCATTGTTTATACAGATGCTCCTTGGGTGTTAATGTTTTGTACTCTATCCCCACCTTCTATGGAAAGTTACCTGGTCAAACTCCACTACCAGGTGGCATGGTCACACATCTGCCTAAGACCAGCCACTGCTTAGACTTAAAGGACAAACAAGGCAGTTCTCAAGTCGTTAAGTTGATCATAGGGATGTTAAATTGCAGGTAACTAACTGAATCGTCGATGCAAAATGCGACTAGTCGATAGGGCGCCTCCGCCTCTGAAGCGGCTGTTGCTACACTTTAAAGGTGAAAGCACCACATGGAGCCCAGGGTCAGCTGGGGACTCCCCTGCTGGTGGGGGCTCCATGCAGCACTGCTGCTTTGAAACACAAGAAGGAGCCTCATGGCAGGCTCCCGCAACGACGGTTCAAAGTAGCAGCACCACGCAGAGCCCGGGGTCTGGCTCCACGCGGCACTGCCGCTTTGAAGTACCCCCTGCTTCCCCCTCCCTTGTTACCTCTTTCTGATAGAGGCAGCAAAAGGGGGGGGGAAGGAAGTGACTAGTCGACAAGCTTGCTGACTCTCCGATAAGCATGTGCTCATTGGATAGCTGACTAGTCTTTCACATCCCTAGCTGATCACCTAGTCATTAAGGGTTCCGAGGAGCACCATCGAGGGCTTACATTTGCACATTTTAAACCATTTCATCACTCATATTTCTGACTTTTCATATAAGAATGATACATGCACCCAAGACATACAGATCCAGCAGACTGTCACATTAACATCGATAGCTTACATGAGGAATTTTAGCCAAAGCATCTTCAAGTTCTGCATATTTATATTCATAAGCCAATTTCATGAAGTATGGGGGCTGGACTGTCACAGTGAAGCTAGTGTAGAAAGAGCTTCTCCCTGATGAATGACCTTTCCTAAGCATTTTCAGACACTAGGCATAGGAGGTTAGGAACTAAAATCTTTCCCTTGCACCAGTGAAAATGAGTCATCCATTCAGTCTTAAGAGATGAATGATCCTGCCGTGAGGGCACGGGTCTGGACTTGATCCCTCGAACTCCCTTCCAGTTCTAGTGTCCTATGATTCTATGGGCTTCTAAAAAGTGGAGATCCGAGTCCGCAGATGACAACAGCTTGTCCCAACAGAACCACACAGCCTACTAACAACACTATTTGTTTAATTTTATTCTAAATCTAATATTAATAAAATTAAAAATCAAGTGATAGAAGTAGACTAAACTATGTTTGTAGAGAAAACACTGAACAGGAGGGAAGAGGAAGATGGGGTATCCCAGCAACAGCAACTTATGGAGCCACACAAGTGATGATTCCACAAGCGAAAATAACGTGCAGCTCCAATGGTCACAACGTTAGGAGGTTCAGATTTTGGTGCAGAGAGTAGGTGTCTATACTGACAATAAGTTAATTGGAAATTTTATTTTCATTAAGCCACAAATTCCACTGCAGTATTTGAAGTGCTCAGGCCCACCGGTAAGAGGGAGCACAAGGGCAGCTGCCCCAGGCCTGGTGATCCGGCAGCTAGCGCTCCATGCCCTTCAAATCCATGGTTCTCAACCTTGTTCATACTGCAGACTGGAAAACCCATTCACAAACTTTTGGTGGACCAGTAATGTGTTGTTTGCATATTCATTACGCAAATCGTGAATATTCAAATATGTAAATATAATGTTACCAGTCCACCAAAAGTTTGTGAATGGGTTTGCGGGTCTGTGGTATAAAAAGCCTCAGCACCCAGAGCCCCCCAGTGCCAGTCCTAACCCCTAGAGCCCCCCCACCCCTCACTACCCTCAGTGCCAGCCACTGACCCCAGAGTCCCTGCACCCAAGATCTTGACAAGATCCGAAGTATATGGCATAGTACCTAGATACCTTTGTGAGGATTATTAAAGAAATTTCTGGACAGTACAAAAGTCTTATATATTTGAGTGGCCATAACCATGGTACATTATCTAAAATACTTGATACCAGAATTTCATTGGCCATCACTACAAAAATGAAGACAGATGTGTTTCCTTCAGATGGCATCTTTCCACATAAAGAGGACTAATGCCAATTTTTTTCACTAAAATAATTCCTTATTGTAATGAAAACAAAATCCAAGTAAATTCACTAGGGGTTAAAATAGGATACTAAGCATATAAAAGGATGAATTGCTTCAAATTAACCATAAAGATAGCCAGGATTCTGAAAGAAAGTTATACAATTAAGTATTTAGCCATTAAAAACAGAAGAACATAAATGTTGGATGTAAAAAAAATTCTTTAAGTCAAAAAGCCTCTAACGCAATAAATGAATCCACTTTTCAAAAACATATTTGCAGTTTCCAGAGATCCCCATCATCTGGTTTTCAGTGGTTTGTACTAAAAGATTTTAAAAAGCATCTTTTCCTTCATAATAAACTAAATTGCCTTTAAATGTTCACAATAGGAAAAATATGCCATGTCCTTGAGTCTAACAAGGTAAGTGAGGTGCATTCCAGAAGTCAAAGGAAATATGACCCCATCAACCAGGAACGGTAATATCCCTATAAATGACTGATTTACAAAGATTCAACAACTGGTGACTACAGGCTCCCTTCAGCCTAAAAGCTGGCTCCCCACGAGCACTGGCTCCGTAGAACTGCCTGCCCTCTGCCCCACGCTGCTGCCTTTATTGAAAACAGCAGCGCGGAGGGAGAGGGGCCAGGAGAGGCTGCTCCATGGGGATGGTGGAGCAGCCTCTGTCTCCATGGAGCTCGGGCCCTCCATGAACAGGGACTGCTGCTGCCTCCGTATGAGAGGCAGCAGCATGGTGTGGCAGGGGGCTTCCCGGGAGTGGGGCCAGGAGTGCACTGGCCCCCAAGGACTATTGGATAATTGTGCGATTACACGATTATTAAATTATTCAATATTTAATATCCCTAAAAACCATATGAGGTCTTTTAATCGAGGCATCCAGAGAGCTGTGCTAAAGCTTAACTAATTCTTCACACTAGCATTACTGCTCCAAGACTTGTATGAACAAGTCCTACGGAAGCAGATAATTAAGGATGGAAAAGATTTGAGTTCACATAAATAGTAGGCCTCTAGGTACAATTTTAAAATGCTTTTGGACAACAGATTTGTCCATCCAAGCCCATTCTGCACAAAGGAACACACAGAACAAAGACGCTCAACATGTCAGAAATCTGCTGTCAGTAATCATTTCACATTGCAGAATTAACAAGGGGATGAGATGCTTCCATATATATGTAACCTCTGCAAAAGACTGTGCCAGGTGTGATTTGCCCACTCTTACCCTTGGTTCTGTATCTTCCTCTTCCTCATCTGGGTTGAAGGCTTCAGCACAAACTTAACAGGGAGAAGAAGAAAACAAAGGTTACATAAAAGCTCTATTTCACAGGAGCATAAGACAGACAACATTTCAATTCCTTCCCCCTACATTTGTCCTTCTATATTTCACTTTTGTTTCCAAAGTGATTTGTGCGTGAATAGTGCCACAATGTCACAGTATGAAATCCTACTTTGTTATCAGAATGGATACATTTTGGGAGCATGCAGACACCCAAGTGAAGGGCATGTAAAAGACTGAGTGAGCTTCCTCCACATTAGCCAAACTAAAACTTTCAAAACTCCACCTCTAAACAGCAAGCTTACCTTTCAAATAATATAGTACTCTAATGCACACATACATATTTCAGTTCGGCAATGTCTTACACCAAATTTATCTTAATCATGAACACAGATCCATTCACAAAACTTGCCCTAAGCCAGGACTCTGGGTGGGCCCTCCTCACCTCATCATAACCTCTTCCCCCAGAAGCCCTAGAATGCGTCGGGGGGGCGGGGGGAGAGTGTCAAGGACAGCCTCACATTCAACCCCAGGGATGTCTCACGAACCAAAAGGCTGTCCTCTTCCCAATTGTGAGCACAACCCCCAGAAGCAGCCACGCTGACCTCCTTTTGTGTGTTTGCTCTGTCTTCCCTTCATAAAAATGCATCATTTGTGAATAACAGTCTCTTTACTGAAGGGGTGGGGAGTCACAGGGAAGCACACTGAATACTGTGGCACCTCACTGAGAACAACATGCATGACACTCAAATCTGGCCATTCATAAAACTGTCTTTCAAATAATCTCCGATTAGCATTGCCCCTCACTGTGCTCTCCTTATGGCCTGGCGTCTGGCAGCTCAAAATCCCTCACTAGACGCTGCGTCGTGGCATTCCCCCAGACAGATACATTTCCCCCTTAATCTCACAAATATTATGGAGCACACAGCAGGATGCCATCACAACAGGAAGGTGGCTTTTGATGAGGTCTAACCTCATTCGCAAACTGCGGAACCTTCCCTTTAAACACCCAAAAGCACATTCTGCACTTCTGTAGTTGAGCTGCTCCTTGCTGCGGTCCAGGCTGCTCATGTAGGGCTTCATGAGCCACTGGGTAGGCTGGGTCGCCACGGATCACTATCGGCATTTCAACATCTATTGCAATTTTCCAGTTAGGGAAAAAGTTCCAGTTTGCCACGTGCCAAAGAGGCAGGAGTGCCTAGAGATGCACACGTCATTCACTGAAGATATTTTTTGTTAAGCCAAGCTGATTGCCTCCCATATTTGCTATTTTTCCTGCTCACTGGACGATTTGTACCTGTGTCAATAAGGCTTCTTTAAAAATACAGCCAGCTCTCCTAGACTCCCTTCTCCTTCATATTAGCCTCCCAGAGGATTCTGCTCATCAGTTCCCTGACAGTGTCAAAATCTGCTTTTCTAAAGTGCAGTGTCCATATCTTGATGCTCATCCATCTTCCTTCTCTCAGGATCGTGAACTCAACCACTTCATGGTCACTGCTGCCCAAGTTGCCACCTACTTCTATTTCCCCTACCAAATCATCCCTGTTTGTGAGCAACAGGTCATCAAGAGGAACATAACCCCTAGTTGATTCCTCCAGCACTTGCACCAGGAGACTGTCCCCAATATTCTCCAAAAACTTTATGGATTTCTTTTATAGTTGCTCTGTGTCCATTATCATTTCTAGTTAATTTCATGTTTCTTTCATAACTGTTCAGTCACACATAAAAACTCACATTTCAATATTAACCCAATGTCATTTGACTAAGAGAAGACTGCAGCTCTAGCAAGTTGACACTTTCCTTTTTCAGCTCTTTTTAGATCAGTGATGGGCAGGGTTGATGTGTAGGAAGGGGCACAAGGGGAAACATGCCTCCAGCTAGGAGCTGACAGGACCAGAGTCCCTGAGTGTCCAGAAGGACTAGCAGGTGGGGGGGGGGGGAGGCCTTGGCACCAGCAGCAGGAGTTGGCTCACCCGCACTCACTGACAGGGAAAGTGGAGGAACGTGATCCCAGATCATTCTGACATCTTGGCCTGCCATTGCGGGAAGCAGCAGGACTGCTCCTGTGCCCACTGGCAGGAAGTGGAGCAACACGGCCAGAGGAGCATAGCAAGCTGGGGCTGCGTTGCTCTGCTTCCCCTGCCACTGGTGGTAAGAGTGGCAGGGTCAGAGCCCCGCTAGTCCCCCAGGCCGTATCAGTTGGGGGAAGATGTGGGGCAGCATGGGGAAGAGGAAGGGAAAGGACAGAAGAGGGGCAAGGAGAGGTAAGGCCAGGGCAGAGGGGGTTGTTCCGGTTCTACCCTAGGCTGAGGAGGGTCACGTGGCTGGTGACTCCCCTTGGCTTCCCCCCTCACCAGCTGCTCCAATGACTGACATTTGCCATTTTGGGAATATCAAAGAAAATCAAACAGTGTTGCTGAAAGACAGTGACACGGAAGAGCTCTTACAAGGTCTGGAACAGTTTTCTATAGCTGTATGTTTCATTCCCATTTGTGTGGTGGAGCTCAGTGTTCTGCTCCTCAGTAAGGAAAACCCTGCTCACTGGCAAACAGATTTCCTGTATTGTTTAGATGAGCCTGCGGGATCCCGTTTACTGACTGAAAGGTATTTTACATCCCTAATGGAAACCCTGCAAGGATACAAAGGGCTGGAGTTCCAGGTCAGGGTAAAAAGAGAGACTGACCTGAAGATTATGCCTGAAATAAGAACAGCTCTTTAGGGTAAGAATCTGCTTGTTGTTTAGTTCATTAGAACTAGCTATGTGTTTTCATTCTAATGTAGTAACTTAACTTTGTCTGTTTTCACTTGCAACCACTTAAATCCTATTGTCTCTACTTAATAAAACACTTTTGTTTACTATTAGGCCCACTGTAAATAATTGTTACCTGAGGGGAGCAATCAGTGTGCATCTCTCTTGTTCACTGATAAAGAGGGCAAACTGCCTCATGAACTTTCACTGTGTAAAAACTTTTACTGAGAGAAAGGCTGATTTATTTGCTGTTCTGATCCCTCTTGAGGGCTGGTTTCCTGGATGCTGTGCCCTAGAACTGCATTCTCCGGAAGCTGAAATAGTTCAGCGTCTGCATTGTTCTTGGGGGGGGGGGGGGGGGGGGGAGAACGGGAGGATAACGCCCACATTGTACGTTGTCTGGGGAAGAACAGAGGATCCTGCCCAGCAGAATAAGATGATGGGGTGCCCAAGAGAGCAAGGCGGCAGGTGACAGTGGCATTTGCAGCACACCATAGAACAATCCCAAATGGTCATCAGTGATTTCACCCTGTCACACCATAACTTCTCTAAAACTATTGGTTAAGTATCTGTGCAAGATCAGAGCTAGAAATCTTCTTTATGCAGTGAGACAAATATGCCATTCTTGCTGCTAAACTGCAGCAAGGGAGGTTTGGATTGGACATTAGGAAAAACTTCCTACCTGTCAGGGGGGTGAAACACTGGAGTAAATTGCCTAGCGGGGCTGTGGAATCTCCGTCTCTGGAGACAGTTAAGAGCAGGTTAGACAGACACCAGTCAGGGATGATCTAGACCGGGGTTCCCAACCTGGGGTACACGTACCCCCAGGGGGTATGAGAAGCTCGTCAAGAGGGCACGGGGAGTAGCTGATAAATGACTAGATTATCCTAATTGAAATATTCCAAAAGTAGTCATGTTAGTGAAAAAAGGTGTGGATTTTAGAGTCTAGAATTTATTTCCTTTCCTATTGAATAGGGGATACGGAAAGGTTTACTAAAAGCCAAGAGGGTACAGAAAAAGGTTGGGAACCCCTGATCTACTCGGTGCTTGGTCCTGCCGTGAGGGCAGGGGACTGGACTTGATGACCTCTTGAGATCCCTTCCAGTTCTAGTATTCTATGATTCCCCCACCCCCTTGGTATAACTGGACTACAGTATCGCTTGTTATGACAACAAACATTTCCATATATATTTGAAAATTAACACAAATAGTTACTAGTTGCATGAATATGTACACTAGTTCTTTTGAGGAGTTATTCTTCTCTTGATACCTGAAGAGTTACAAGCACAACTTTAATTAATACCTGAGTACATGCAACTTAGCTCGTTGGAGAGATAGAGTGGGTGAGGTAATATCTGTCACCCATGTTTTCTCTCTGCTTGGGATGCGAAAGCTTAGTTGGTTCTGGTTAACAGGTGGAGACTAGAGCAGCTACCAACCCACCATGGGCAGGTGGCTGTTTCACCCCCACTGAGCCTGCTGCAGACACAGGCTGCTCAGGCAGGGAGTAGCCCCTGTCCACTGTGGCCTGGGTGCGTCACAGGCAAGAGCTACTCCAGGCATTCTGCCCACGGCGGAGCCACAGGGAGGAACTGCTCCAGCCCCTCCCCTTAATTGGTTAACCGGTTAAACTTCAAGTTTAACTGGTTAACCAATTATGCAGGATTTTACATTCCTCCCCTCTGGGACTGACACAGCTACAACACTGAATATAGGAAGGCTTGATTTTTAACTCCTTACCAAAGAATGAATAAATCCACCCAGCCACTCACTTATTCCTTTTGCAAGGAATTATCCTTTTGAATAAAAATGTGTATATCTTTGCAGCAATAGAGAGGTATCCATTATGTCATACACACTGACCATCTGGTATTATAGACTAATTTTGGTTAACATGAAAGCAACTACTTAGCATTTACATAATACTACAGCTTCAAAGCACTTTGCAACATAATCAGTAAACCTCAGAACACTGACAGAAGTTCCTTCATTTTACAGATGAAGGCTGAGGCACAGAGAGGTTAAGCAATTTCCCCAAAGACATCTTGTGACTGAAGCAGGATTATAGCTCTTAGTTCTGTATTCACACCAGTAAATATAGGCATCCCATTAGGTCCTGAACTGGTCTGGATACTAGAGTACTGGCAGAATACTTTGTACAACATAAAGTTACATCTTGCTACAGAATTGATTAAAAACAATGTAACTTTATATGGAAGTTGTGTAAAAAAGCAGCTCACATTCTGACATGGGTAATGCCTTGATTTTGACTATCACAATGTTTGAACAGTAATTCAAATGTGCTACTTAATTTTTACTTCAAATCTCTGACTGGATGTTTAAACAAAATCTTAAAAAGACAAGAGTATCTTACAGGTAATAATTTGTATTATATATGCTGTATGTGCCCTGATATATTAAGTCAGTCAGTCAGTCAGAAAGAAAAACATTCTGTTGATCCTATTCCAAACACTCCACTGTGGGACAGCTATCTAACAAAGTCTCACTGATGACATAGATGTCCATAAAAATGGTCAACCGGAAAATATGATGCTACTGCTATTTCAGCATACCCTACTTTACAGCATGAGGCAGAAGGCTTACTTTTAATTATCTGCAGTGTTTATCCACTTTCATAACCACAAGATATGTATAACTGATTCAGATTAAACCAGCAACCGAGTACCAAAAATAAGTAATATTTTATCTTGGTTATAAACAGCAGGGGGAAATGTTTAATTTTACATTTGGCCTTTTTTGTACATTGCTCAAGACTCTAGGATTCCAAGAAATTACTCAGTAAATCTGTGCTTCCAAGGTCAGCATCGCCTCTTCACATAGTTTTGTAACCGGTATGATTTAGCTGATTAAAAAAAGCAGTCCGAGTATTTTCCTTCCTAGAAACAAAAAATCCTCTCTCAATGCCCAAACATAGGGGCTGTGTCTAGACTGGCCAGTTTTTCCGGAAAATCAGCCGCTTTTCCGGAAAAACTTGCCAGCTGTCTACACTGGCCGCTTGAATTTCCGCAAAAGCACTGACTTCCTACTGTAAGAAATCAGTGCTTCTTGCAGAAATACTATGCTGCTCCCGTTTGGGTCCCTTTTGCGCAAAAGGGCCAATGTAGACAGCTGAGATTTGTTTTGCACAAAAAAGCCCCAATTGCGAAAATGGCGATCGGGGCTTTTTTGCGGAAAAGAGCGTCTAGATTGGCCACGGACGCTTTTCCGTGAAAAGCATTTCCGGAAAATCATGCCAGTCTAGACGTAGCCAGGAATCCTTGCACCTGTAACACATGAATTGCAAAGACAAAGGCCTGTATCACATGAAAGAACCACCAACTCTAGAAATAGTGCATAAAAAGACTTTTGAATGAAGATGCAAAAGAAAAAGAAGTAGTTCATTTAGTGTTGAAAATTATCTCCACTTTTCTGTTACCTATCATTTCTAAGTCAGCGGTTCCCAAGCTTTATACTAAGTTGACTTACTAACAATTTTTTCTTGTCTCTTTTGTGGACACACAATATTATGTAACTACTATTTCTAAATGCTTTTTATTCAAACACAGACACAAAATTATGTGCTTTTCATACCGCTAGTACATCTTCCCAGCCTCTGCTCCCTACTGTCACCTGCTCAACTCACCCCACCCCCAAATCCCTTTGCTCTTTCCCTCCTAGCCCTGCCCACCTCACACTCACTACAGCAGCAGCTCCTGTCTGTGAGCCTGGACCCAGCCCCCAGCTCTGAATATTGCAACTTGGTGCACTACCTCACCTTATCCTGGTCACCTTTCTGCCAAGACAAGCCAAACCCGCAAATGGTATCTCACCTTAGTAACTTGTTCTTCAAGATGTAGAATCTTAGAACACCAGAACTGGAAGGGAACTCGAGAAGTCATCGAGTCCAGGCCCCTGCCCTCACAGCAGGACCAAGCATGGTCTAGATCCGGGGTCACCAACCAGTAGATCGTGAGCTACCGGTAGATCTCAGGGGCTCTGAGAGTACCTCTTGAGCCCTCTCTGAACTGCGCACCCGCGCAGTACATTTACATTAGATTTCCTCATTTGAGGAGCAACTACTCACTGAGCAACAACACAGGTGAGTAGCTACGAGGAATGGTGGGAGCTGGGAGGTCGGGAGGGCTGAAACACCCCAGCCAGCTGACTGTGGCTTTCACAGCTGGAGCTAGGAGCAGCCTCCCTGGGTTGAGTGCAGGGCAGCCAGGCTGGAGGGAAGAGAAGCAGCTGCCCGGACAGCTTGCCATGGCGCTCAGCCAGGGTGCACCACGCTCCACGTGGGCTGGCGCAGAGGAGAAGCTGCCTGGCCTGCTGGCTGTGGCGTTCAGCCCAGAGGAGGCTGAACCACGCTCCAGCTGATTGGGCGGCTTCCCCTCTGCGCCTGCCCACGTGGAGCTTGGTGGCACCATGGCAGAGCACCATGGCCAGCTGGCCGGGCACCCCGCTTTTCTTCGCTCCAGCCTGGCTGCCCTGCGGTCAGTCCGGAGGGAGCACGGGTTGGAGGCTTCCCTCTGTGGCTGGTGTAGGGAACTCCCTGCCCCCAACCTTGTTCCCTCTCCTCTGCCCCAAACTTGTCCCCCGCCCTCGTGGTCCCCCGTTCCCTCTCCCTTGCCCCCCCCCGACTCCGCTACAGAAACCTGCCCCCCCTGCAGAAACTTGTCCCCCAGCACCCTGCTCCCCCTGCAGAAACCAGTTCCTTCTGACACCCTGTCTCCTACTACAGAAACCTGTCCCCCTGCTCCCCTCTGCAGAAACTTGTCCCCCAGCACCCTGCTCCCCCTGCAGAAACCAGTTCCTTCTGGCACCCTGTCTCCTACTACAGAAACCTGTCCCCCTACTCCCCTGCTGCAGAAACCTGCCCTGGCACCCTGCCCCGGCACCCTGCCCCCTCTCCCCTGCCCCCACTGGCACCCTGTTCCCTGCTCCAGAACCCACTAGCACCTCTCCCCAGTACTGTGTCCCCTGCTCCCAAATGGCTTTTCTATGGGTCAGTGACACCTGACTCAAGGCAGGTTCCCTGCCATTCTCATAAAGAAAGACAATGCAGAAACTTTTTGTGTTTAACATAGTGGCCAACAAACCCCCAATTGGGGCCAAACCCCCATCTGGCCACAACCACTCCTGCACTCCCCCTTCCCCAGACCCTAGATCTGAGCCTATCAAACACTGGAACCTCATGCCCTCAGCCCCTCACATATCCCAACCCAAATTCCTGCACCCTCACATCCGCAAGCCTGTGGCTTGCTTAGTATCCCAACACTGCCCAGCCTGGAGCCCCCTCCCCGAGCTAGTGTCCCCTTCTCCACCCCCTCCTGCATCCAGATTTCCTCCCAGAGCTTGCACCTCTCACCCCTTCCCACACCCAAATCCCTCATTCCCACCCCAGAGCCTACACATCCTGTCTCAACACAGCAAGGGTCCAGCTAGACTGCAGGAGTTTTTCAGGATTCTGGAGATATCCCAGAAAAACTCTTCTGCATCCAGGGTTGCGTTTGTTCTTCCGCTTTTTTAGTGGAAGAGCAAACAGGCTCTTTTGGTCACCCCTATATTCCTCTTTCCACAAGGAATAAGGTGGCTTCCAAAAGAAGGGGTTTTTTTCCTGACATTTGGTCCAATGTAGACAGGCCAAATGTTGGAAAAACCTCTTCCTACAGGAGAATAAAAAATAAAAAAAATAAGCAGCAGTATAAGGATTGGGGATAGCAAGTGATGGAGAGGAGGAGAATAGAGAGGGCGGGGCTTCAAGGAAGGGGCAGGGCGGTAGATCTTGGCTTGGTCTGTCATTTAAAAAGTGATCTTGGGTGTAAAAAAAGTTGGAGACCACTGGTCTAGATCACCCCTGATAGATGTCTATCTAACCTGCTTTTAAATATCCCCATAGATGGAGATTCCACAACTTCCCCAGGCAACTTATTCCAGTGTTTAACCACCCTGACAGGTAGGAAATTTTTCCTAATGTCCAACCTAAACCTCTCTTGCTTCAATTTAAGCCCATTGCTTCTTGTTCTATCCTCAGAGGCCAAGGAGAACAATTTTTCTCCCTCCTCGTGACACCCTTTTAGATACCTGAAAACCGCTCATGTCCCCGCTCAGTCTTCTCCTTTCCAATCCCCGGGCAGATTCATATGGGAGAAGACGGCCTTTCAGATACCCCGGACCCAACCCGCTTAGGGATTTATAGGTCATAACCAAAACCTTAAATTGTGCTCAGAAACATACCGGTAGTCAGTGCAGCTGCCGGAGCACTGGGATAATGTGCTCCATATAACGGGTAGAACAACAGTGCCTCCGATACCCAACTCCGCCAGGCATTTGTAGCCAGACAGAAACCCTTCTCCCCCCCCCCCCCCCCCCCCCCCCCCCCCCCCCGACATCCTGGGGAGAGAGAATCCTTGAGAGCGAAACTCTATCTTCAAAGGCTCCAGGGCCTCCAGAGGTGCTGGAATAACTATGGCCCTGGATGCTAGACAGAAACCAGATAATAGCAGCAATTGGGCCAGCAGACGATTGGGGCCTTGGGCTACCTATGACTGGTACCAGTATTATTACGCCTATTCACCGTCCCAGAAGAGGAATCTGCCGCCCCATCAGAAAAAGGATGTCTGGCCCTAATGATTTAGTTACCTCCACCTCACAGGTACAAATTAAGCTTCGGACACCCTGTGGGAATGGGCGTCACAAAGACGTTCCAACTTAATTGGCATTTTAATGACAAGAGAAGCGTCTACGTGACCACAGGGGTATAAAGTAGGGCCCTGTGCCCCACTCTAATTGGAGATCCACCCACATACCTGCTGGTCAGGCGGTCTTGGACCCCCGAGACTTTAGGGACACCTTAGTCTCATACTGACTGCTTCTCATTGGGATTGAGAGGAACCTGGCTTCGCCGGAGTAAGGATTGCAGGGGTGAGAATATACCTGTCTATTTTGCATGCATTTAATAAGAGATCAGAGAACCAAAAGGGTTTCATGGTACCTGTAAGTGACTTTTTAGTGTAATTTCTGTCTCGTCCTTTTTGTAGTGGCTGTGTTATCTGTAACACAGCAGTAACATTTAACAGCTAAGTTTGCCTTGTAACAATAAAATAGTAACTGTTTAAGCTTTAACCTGACTCCTCCTGTTGCTGTAATGGAACCAGACACAATTAAAAGGATCACAGTTGGTCAGTAAGAGCTGAGCATTGGGTTGTGCCGCCTCCACGGGGCAAAACTTTGGGGCGCCCGTCAGCCTTTCGGCTGCCTGCTGCAAAGGTACCCCGGTCCTAGCAGTTGAAGACTCGGGTGTATAACACACACACAGCACGCACTGCCCTGACCACCGGCTGACAGCATTCCAGAAAGACACCATGGTCGATGGTACCAAAAGCCGCTGAGAGGTCCAAGAGAATCAACAAGGATACACTCCCACTGTCTATCTCCTGGCGTAGGTCGTCTATCAGGGCAACCAGGATAGTTTCAGTTCCAAAACCTGGCCTAAAGCCAGACTTAAATGGATCTAAATAATCTGTTTCTTCCAAAAAAGCTTGGAGTTGCAACGCCACCACCTGCTCGAGTATCTTGCCCAAGAACGGAATATTAGCAACTGAGCGATAGTTATTTAAATCATGTGGGTCCAGGGAAGGCTTCTTGAGTAACAGTTTTATCACTACCTCTTTCAGGGCGGCAGGAACCATACCAGATCTAAAGGATGCATTAACAATCCCCTGGACCCAGCCAATCATCCCTTCCCAGCTAGATTTAATAATCCACGAAGGCCAGGGGTCGAGCGAGCACATGATGGGTCGCACTCTTCCAGGCACCTTGTCCACATCCTCAGTATGCAACAGCTGAAACTGTTCCAAAGAAAAAGAACTGGGCAGTGCGCTCAACACATTCTGTGCCCCACTTACATAGCAGCCAGAGTCCAAATCAGACTGAATGCGAGTGATCTTATCTGCAAAGTACTTCGCAAATCACAGTGGGGAGCCAAGAGCTCCTCCATTTCATCATGAGTATCCGACTGTAACAAGCCCCACATCACTCAAAACAGTTCTGCTGGGCGGCATTATGCGGATGCGATATGGGCGAAAAATTAGCTTTTCTTCGCTGTCAGTACTGCTACAGAGGAAGCTCACAATTCAGCCCACAATCCATCAGACTCAGCTCTAATTCTCAGAAGGAGCAGACCCAGCTGCTTGGTATCATCTGCAAACTTAATAAGAGTACTCTCTATGCCAATATCTAAATCGTTGATGAAGATATTGAATAGAACCGGTCCCAAACCAGACCCCTGCGGAACCCCACTTGTTATGCCCTTCCAGCAGGATTGTGAACCATTAATAACTACTCTCTGAGAATGGTTATCCAGCCAGTTATGTACTCACCTTATAGTAATCCCATCTAAGTTGTATTTGCCTAATTTATTGATAAGAATATCATGCGAAACCGTATCAAATGCCTTACCATAGTCTAGGTATACGACATCCACCACTTCTCCCTTATCAACAAGACTCATTATCCTATCAAAGAAAGCTATCCGATTTGTTTGACATGATTTGTTCTTTACAAATCCATGCTGGCTTCTCCCTATCGCTTTATTATCTTCCAGGTATTTGCAGATGAATTCCTTAATTACTTGCTCCATTATCTTCCCTGGCACAGAAGTTAAACTGACTGGTCTGTAATTTCCTGGGTTGTATGTATTGCTCATATTTGTTCCAATTAGGTGTGTGCACCAGGTGCACAACTAGCTGCTACCCGCTGACCCTGCCGACCTGGCCCTTCCTTTGTTCCTTCTTGTCGGCTACAGAGGAGAAGGATGGATGAGTATGGAATAAACCTCGAAGAACAATAGCTATAAAGGGAACCACTTTTCATTCTTGCTTATTCATACATACTCCAATTAGGTGACTCACAAGCCAATATCCAGGAGGATAGGGTTGGAGCTACAGTACCAGTCCTGTTGTGACTGGTGCTTGATAGCTTGTAAGGTGAAGGTATGCACAGATGACCACGTTGTGGCTCTGCAGATTTCCTGGATGGGTGCAGGAGCCAGGAATAATGCTGACAAGGCTTGCGCATGGGTAGAGTGCGCAGTAAGCAGAAGTGGAGGGACCTTAACCAGGTCACAAGAGTGGACGCATGCAGTAATTCAAGACTAAATGTGCTGCAACGAGAGCGCCTGTCCCTTCATCCGATCCACCACTGCCAAGAACAGCTGTGAAGTCTTACGGAAGGGCTTGGCCTGTTCAGTGCATAAGGCCAGTGCACATCTCATGTCAAGGGTGCACGAGCATGGTTCCCTAGAGCTCTGATGAGGCTCAGGGTAGAAAGAAAGATATTCTGCCTGGTGTGGAAACTGGAATCCACCTTTTGGAGGAAAGTCGGGTGAAGCGAAGCTGTAGTTTATTCTTATGAAAAATAATATATGTGGGTTCTGATGTTAGGGCTTTGAGTCTGGAGACTCTGCGGACGGAGGTGATGGACACCAGGAAGACCTCCTTCCAGAACAAATAAAGAAGAGTACATGGCTAGTGGCTCGAATGGTGGGCCCATCAGGGCAGACAGGACAAGGATGAGGTTCCAGATAGGGGCAAGGTGGCAGACTTGAGAGCGGAGCCTGTTTTTACCCTTGAGAAAGTGCCCTCCCACAGGCCTTCAAAAAACCAACCAACCAGCTTCTCTGGAATGGAAGGCGGACATGGCCACAAAGCAACAACGTCGAACCTTGCTGCTTCAGGGATACCATGTAATCCAGCACCTGAGGGACAGAGGTAGATAAAGGATGGAGGTTGCACTGCAGACACCAGCACAAGAAGTGTTTCCATGTTGCCAGGTAGGTACGCCTGGTAGACTATTTTCAACTACTAAGGAGAGCCTTCTGAACTCACTCTTGAGTAGGTGCACTCTGCAGGGGTTAGCCATGCCGCAAGATAGAGCGAGCACAGGTACGAGTGACAAAGGCAACCATAGTCATGCGTGAGGAGGTGTAGGAGCAGTGGGAGTGACATCGGGTGCTGCACCAAGAGCTCGAAGAGTGTGATACCAGTGCTGATGGGCTCGAGCCAGGGCCAGGGCCACGGGTGGCTGCCCTGCTGCCCCACACCAGAGCAGCTGAACAGCCACTGCATGGCTCTGCTGGGGAGGTGGGTGGGCCTCAAATTCTTGATGTGTGCCCATGCAGGCATGTGCCTTTGAGAGAACACTGGTCACAGAATTATACAACAACTTCAGGGTGAAATCTAATGTAACTACACTACATTTATCAAACTAACTGAAGTCACAACTACTAGTTTCTAAAAGTGAATTCTTGATATTTAATAATTAAAATAATTTTTAAAGAAACCTCTGTATTCCAAAGAAGAAAAGGGCTTCTTTCCATTGATGTAATGAATAGTGACTCAGATTTCTTACACGAGCGCACCTACACAATACATCACTACTTTCATCTGCCCTCCCACACGCTTCGCTTCTGTGCGCAGACCAGCATTTCAAGGACAGTTTATTGTCACAGTTACGATGTCAGTTCTGCAATGAAGACCAGAAAAAAATGACAAGCCTATCGGATGATGATTGTCACAGAGAGACCATTAGTAACACTCTGCAGTTCTAAAATAAATCTCTCACAGATGGCTTGACCGTGAACACTCACTAGGAGTCCCCATACCAGCAGTCACTCTATTACAACTGCAAACAGCGAAATATGAGAGTTCACAAAATCTCAGCAGGCGCCACTGCTCTCTGGCCAGCAAGCTCTGGAGGCAGCGCAGAAATATCGGGTGCTCTGGGGCTGGAGTATCCAGAAGGAAAACTAGTGGGTACTTAGTACCCACTGGCAGCAAAGCTCTCCCATCTGTACCTCTCCCTCCAGGGCCTCTTGCTCACTGGCAGCCCTGCTGATGTACTCCCCCGGCACTTCCCACACCTCCCACCACCCAGAAACAGCTAAGTAAAGGGAAGGCAGTGACAGCTGTTTCACAGCATTCAGAGGCTCTGGGAGGGAGGGAGGAAGGGAAAGGAGTAAGGATGCATTGCACTTGGGGGAGTGAGCAGAAAAAAGAGGGATGGGGCACAGGTTTAGGGGAAGGGTTGAGTGGGAGAGGGGCAAGAGGCAGGGTGGGGGTTGGGGGAAGGGGTGAAGTGGGGTTAGAGCCTGGAGTGCATCAAACAGCCCTCGGCTAGAACAGAAGTCTGTGTCTATGCACAGAAGTAAGGATGGAACAATGGCAGTCCTACAATAGCCAGATTTCACAGGCATGACCAGATTTCATGTCCATGAATTTGGTAGCATCCTAAGGATGATAAACTGAATTTATCACACAGCTGTACATTTTGCAATGTGGCTGTCACACCACCACAGACGTGGTATGTGTGGTTATATAATGTACTAGTGAAGGGCCTTATGGTAAGTATGAGTGATAGCAAGTGACTAGTGTGATGTGCTGGGAGATTTCTCGTGAGTGGGAGGAGGGTTATGCTGAGGGATGTATGTTATTTGTGTAGGTAGGTAGTAAGTGATATGTGGCGCAGTGAGGGCCTGTGTGTGTTTTGGGGTTGCCGTGTGTGCTGGTCATACTGATCTGTGTCTGGGGAGAGGAGTTATTCTTTGGCACCACTTGTCAGGGTGGTGAATAAGGGGTACATGCTGCAGTGAAGGGCTACGTGCATTTGGGGTTACGGTATATGGTGGTCATGTGTGGGTGGTTATATTGATTTATGTGTGGACTGTGTTGAGCTGGGGCAGTTGTGCAGATTTGGGCATATGGTAAATGAGTGGTGTGCACTGTCATATGCAACTGTGTCTTTTGGAATTCTTGTGTGCTTGGTTGTGAGGAACAGTGGAATTTGGGCCAAGTAAACAACCATCTGCACCATCTCCCTCATACAACCCATGTAGAGTAAGAGAGGGTGACTGGTTGAGTTGCCTCTGATATCACAGTAATCTACCACTCGTGGCATGGCATAAATGCATGCAAGGCCCCTGCATGAATGTAATTCATAAAGTCACAATGGCTGAGAAATTAAAAATTGGATGGCAACAGATCACAAAAGCCAGTGAACATTCAACCAGATGATACTCTGAGTCAGTGTTTCCCAAATGTTGTTCCACAGAACCCCGGGGTTCCACAACGTGAAAATAAGGGCCCCGTGAGAAAATTCCATTACAATAACATTTCATTATTTAAAAAATAATAATTAATATTTAAGCATTCATTAATTTTATTGAAAATAATTTTCATTGGTGTTTACCACGATAAGTGACCCTGTGTAATGCCAGCCTAGCCAGACAGAGGGGACGATGAAGTCACTACTCAGTGCTGCGTGCGCAGTCAGTGGTGCGATCGCCTGTTATATACCACCGTTAACGTTAAATGTGATTTTTGTTTTTAAATATGTGCAATTAAACTAAATGTTGATCTCATGACCTTGTTTAGCATTTGCTTATTATTATCCTTACTTATTTGTGGTCTACTTTTTCAGCTCCATATACAAGACTGTTATTAGGGGTTCCGGAAAATTCTTTCGAGTTTAAAAGGGTCCCATGGCCAAATAAAATTGGCAAACACTGCTCTGAGCAAAGAAAGCCTTCAACCAGACCTGCAGCCATTTCCATCACTTCACACTGATTCTACAGACAACAGGCTACAGCTGACACACAGAATGAGCATCTTGGAAGTTTATACTATAGAGTACTCTAGTCAGGGATATTTAGTAATGCATCCCCCTCTGGACAGGGTTACTTCCTTGTGAAGGATAGAAGTGGGCTTATATGACAGGGATGCCACTGAGATAGCAGGCTACTGACCTGGAGCATTCAGGAGATCCCTTCCAGTCCTATGTCCTTATATACCCAAAAGGATGATTTCAATTCTTGTCTCTGGGTACATTAGAAAAGTTAACAATGATTGAAAAGTAAGATTTCCCATATTTGAACACTAATTTCCACTGTAAATTTCACATTTTACAAGGGGCATCAATTTGAAAATACTATTTATAAATTAATTTAAAGTAGTTTCAGATATTAACATTTCTGTGGGAGCTCCTCTTTCCTTGACTCTCCTAGCCATTTTTGTAGTTTTTACAAGCATACAATCCTAGGGCTGGAAGACACCTCAGGAGGTCATCGAGTTCAGCCCCCTGCCAAAGCAGGATCAATCCCAACTAAATCATCCCAGCCAGGACTTCATTAAGCCGAGACTTAAAAACCTCTAGGGATGGAGATTCCACAATCATCTCTCATTTTTTTAAATATCTTCTCTCCGTTGTTGATGGATGAGATCATGACTATTGAACAAGGAGACTGACTGCAGAAGACATTCAGTCAATTTATTCTCTGATCTTGAAGAAGCAAAGCAACAAATAAACAAAATGCCTTTTTAAACGCATAGTTTTATTATAGTAATTTGAAATTTAGCATTATAAATTGACCTTTCTATTCACACAACATGTTATTTGGCTATTCACATTTGTTAAACATGAAGCATTCAAAATCCCAGCTTGTGCACGAGTACTGTTCATTCTCTGTTTCTGACGTCTACATTTTATGAAGTGATTCCCAACCATTGAACTGTTTTCGTCAAAGACGTGTCTGTCTTTCTCATCTCTGCACATGGCTCCAAATATTATCTCTGCTCTGCCTTAAACGCCATATATAAATGCCTAGACTTTCCCCCGCTTCCACTGAGTCCTGCATCTTACCCTTGGCTCTAACATCTGACCATCCGTTAAAACTTAACACTGCCAGAAGTGCACTCAGTTTCCCTTCTTAATTCTCTTCACAACTCCTCTCACCATCATCCCTGCTCCTTATCAACACCCTGGGCAAGGCAGTGTTTTGAACCACAGTTCTGGTGTAGACAGTGCCATGTCAACAAGAGGGCTTCTCCCATCACCACAACTACCATCTTTCAGTGAGGTGGACTATCAGCCCTAACAAGAGACGCTCTCCTTTCAGTATAGATACGGTCTTCACTAAACATTGCGGCTACTCTGTGTGTAGATAAAACATTCCTTTTGGAATGGAAAGCTTTTCCTTTCCATTCCATCAACAGTACCAGTCTCATCCATCCAGTTGTCAGCTACTCACACTAATGTTTGGGTCTCCTTCCGTTCTGTACCCAATCACAGAATGCTGTTCTTCAATACAAGACTATTACCATAAAAACATGCAACATTCTCGCCTACCAAATTAACTTGACAATGTCCTTTTAAATATTCATTTTGTGAAGCACTCAAATTATAGTAGAACACTGCTAATTAAACACAAAGCACCCCTATTTCTGAATTATTTCTTCACACTTTTCAGTTTGAAATAAGAAAATAGTTAGACCTTCCACTGAAATCTGCATGTGGCCAGCGGAGCCAACAGCCATGACGGACCCCTGGGCAAACTGAGGACCAATGACTCCACACTGCTGGAATGGGCGGGGCCTCAGACAGAAGGGGCAGTGCCGCCCCGAGTGCGCCACATGGTGTTCCAGTGGCGATTTAAGTGGCCAAGAGCCCCGGGGCAGTTGCTCCCTTTGTCCCCTCTCCACATCAGCGGGCCTGTATGTGGCAATCAGGAGTAGGGAGAGGAAGACTGAAAGACTACCCTAAGAAGTGTAAGGCCAGATTTTGCCAGGATATCTATAAGAGTAAAAATGAGTCTTGTGGCACCTTGAAGATTAACAGATTTATTAGGGCATTTATAAGCTTTCATGCATACAACCCATTTCATCAGATGAACGGGATTGAAAGTTAGAGGCAGTATATACATATAAATTTTATTTATATACACAGACACAAGACACTTTGTAGTGTGATAACCAATTCAAATCTTTATTCCGTTCTAATTTGACTTACTGATTTTGCAAATGAATTGCAGATCAGCATTTTCCCTTTGTAATCATGTTTTGAAGGATTGCTTTTTTAAAAGAATGGCTACATTTAAACTCATTACTGTATGCCCAGAGAGGAACTGCTGGCACACATCACATTAGGGGATGTGCAGATGGATGAGTCCCTGATGGTGTGGCTTACGTGTTTAGGTCCTGTGAGGTATAAAAATGTGGACAGAGTTGATAATATGGGTATTTAAGTTTTAAGAACGCTTGATAAAGATCTTGTAGGTATTTATCTTTAAGGGAATTGAGCAGATAGGGCTTGAATGTAGACAATGGATTGTGTGGTGTTTCCTGGACCATCATTTATTTGTACTGTAGCATCGAGAAAGTGGATCACTTGTGTGGACTGGTCCTGGATGAGGTTGATGGTGGGTTGGAAATTATTAAAGTCCCACTGGAATTCTTCAGGGCCTCCTTCCCATGAGTCCATATGATGATGTCATAAAAAAAACCTGTGCTCTAGGTCATCCATAAAAATGCTGACGTGGGTAACGTGGGTAATGAGTCATGGTATTATTGGAGTTTCACAAGCCATATGATGAGTTTTCCACATCTCTACAATTTAAAGCATTGGTCATTTTTATTAAAATTTCATTTGCAAAATGGTTCTCTCAAACATAAGTTAGGAATATCTATTCCTCTAAACTCCTCCATACTCAAAAAAGAAAAGTGATCTAGCAGCCTATGAGGTGTGTTCTATACTATACACAGGGCTAAACAATTATGGTAATCTACTCACCCATGGCAAGTAGATTTTAGCCCGGCACAGCACCACAGCACGATCAGCGCATCCACAGCGTGCCAAACCGCGCGGCTGGCGAGCAGGGCTCGCCGCCGCTTGTCACGCCCTGACTATACATGTATGCCAAATCTGTGGAAGTCATCATTCTGAATTCTCACTTCATCAGATGTCTTATTAAATATTACAACTACTTGAATGCCATACTTTAGTGCAAATAAATATTTCACTTCTGTATCCCAGATCTAACACAGGCCCTAACCCCAAAACTGCCAGAGTGTTCCCCTTTAAATTATCAATACCAACATTGAACAGAAGACCTACTCTGTGATATTTTAATATCAAGGTCAGAGAAGAAGTTGCTAGCAAACGTTAGAACTAATGTTGTAGTTAGTTACTTGATCATTTTAAATAGAAATGTGATTTTTATAAAAAGTTGGCATTTTTATTTAGATTAAGTCAGAATACATTTCAAGTATATTACAAAGATAGTTCTAGAAATAACAAGGCAACCTAAAATTACTTCTCTGCTCAGTACCCATTGTAAAAACAGTAAAAACATGAAGCATTCTCTTTTCAGGAACACAGACCATCACTTCCATGACTTTACCCGGCATTGCTGAGAGAATAGCCAAAGATGTTCACTGTACCAGATCTCCCAAAAGTGCAAGACAGAAATATTTTTAAAAAGCATTTCCCCATTCTTGGTATTATTCATTTAAATATTCATTAAGTGAAATACATGAACTTGATATTTCTGAATTCAGTCCTTTGATAATTCTACAGTCAGCATTTCTGAAAAAGCTAAAATACAAATTTTCGACCTCATTTTAGTGGTTTACAAATTAAAGGTGTTCTCAGAATCAGGTGGAACATATTTAGTTTCCTTAGGGGTGTCAGGTAGAAAGTTGAATTCTTCCAGGGCATTGTGTTAGTATGTCAGAAACGTCTCAGAGTTGCAACTGAGATATGAGAACATCTTAGGATTAGCGTGGGAAGTGTCTCAGAATTCTGACATAGATATGAGGTTTGTTTTCTATTCTTGTAAGCACAGTACTCCGAATCTATTATTAACTAAAACTATAACAAGCAGAAACAGAAATTTGCCTGACTCTTTTCTACAACCAATCCTCACAAACTTTGTTTCCTCCACTACGGTAAGAAGAGTACGCCTCATGGACTTCTCCAGACAGATTAGTTCCAAAGCTGTTATCAGTTATCCTGCTAAGAAAAGGTAGCCTGTACCTTCCAAAAATTCACTGAAATTTAAAGGTAGCTCTCTCACCTCTGCATAATGGAAGTGAGAGTCTGGCCAGTGTGATGAAGTAGCTGTTCTTCCTGCAATACAGAATTCCTTCTTGCAGTATAGATTCCAAGGCCAGAAGGAACAGGCTACTTCCTGTTGAGGTAGCGCATAGTGTGTTGCAAACGTGTGAAGGAAAGACCAGGTGGCTGCCCTGCAAATTTCTGTGATTGGTACCTGGGCACCAAAGGCTACCGAGGACACCTGCGCCTTGGTAGAGTGTGCCTTCACCCTGAGAGGGGTTTTACCAGGCAGTTGATAACACTCCGCTATACACTGCGCCACCCATTTTGATAACCTTTGCGTAGAAATAGGTGAACCTTTCGTCTTATCCCCAAACGCAACGAACAATTGTTGGGATTTACCGAAGGGCTTGGTTCGGTCAACATAGAATGCCAGCACTCGCTTGGGGGTATGTCTACACTACAAAGTTAGTTCGAACTAACGGACGTTAGTTCGAACTAACTTTAATAGGTGCTACACTAGCGCTCCGCTAGTTCGAATTTGAATCGAACTAGCGGAGCGCTTAGTTCGAACTAGGTAAACCTCATTTTACGAGGACTAACGCCTAGTTCGAACTAGCTAGTTCGAACTAAGGGCTGTGTAGCCCTTTAGTTCGAACTAGTGGGAGGCTAGCCCTCCCCAGGTTTCCCTGGTGGCCACTCTGGCCAACACCAGGGAAACTCTATGCCCCCCTCCCGGCCCCGGACCCCTTAAAGGGGCACGGGCTGGCTACGGTGCCCGTGCCAGGTGCAAGCCTGCCAGCACCCAGCTAGCAGACCCTGCACCTGGCACGGCACAGAGCCACCCACCCGATGCCCCCCAGCCCACCCCCTCTTGCCGGGACCAGGCTGGCGGCTCCCGGGAGCTTGCCCTGGACCGCAAGAGGCGGGCACCTTCCTGGGCTAGTGCGGACATCGTGGTCCTCGTCCACGATCTCCGCACTAGGCACAGGAAAGTGGCTGTCTAGGGCAGGAGAGCTGCCAGCCTGGCCACCCAGGACCAGGTGTGCATGAAAATCAAGGGGGTCCACTGAGACCCCCGACACTGAGCCCTGAGCTTACAATGGCCGTACTGGGTCAGACCAAAGGTCCATCTAGCCCAGTAGCCTGTCTGCCAACAGCGGCCAACCCTAGGGACCCTGGAGGGGATGGACCGAAGACAATGACCAAGCCATTTGTCTCGTGCCATCCCTCTCCAGCCCTCCACAAACTTTGGGCAGGGACACCACTCCTACCCTCTGGCTAATAGGACTCCATGGACCCAACCTCCATCACTTTATCTCACTTCCCTTTAAACTCTGTTCTAGTTGTAGCCTTCACAGCCTCCTGCAGCAAGGAGTTCCACAGGTTAACTATTTGCTTTGTCAAGAACAACAACTTTCTCTTACTAGTTTCAAGCCTGCTACCCATTCCTTTCCTTTGGTGTCCTCTAGTCCTTCTTTATGGGAACTCAGGAAGAACTTTTCTGAATGCACCCTCTCCACCCAACCCCTGCTTTTAGAGACCTCTATCCTGTCCCCCCTCCGTCTCCTCTTTTCTAAGCTGAACAGTCCCAGTCTCTGTAGCCTTTCTTCATCTGGGACCTGTTCCCAACCCCTGATCATGTTAGTTGCCCTCCCCTCTCCCAGCCTTTCTCTTCCCCTCTCCCACCTCCTTTTCCCAGTGTCCCCCAGTTTTTTTCAATAAAGACAGAGTCAATGTTGGAAGAAACGTTATCTTTATTTTGTACATCAATAAGAAGAGGGGCTAGGGAAGGGTAAGTGGAAGGAGGTGAGGGAGGAATGGGGTACGAGCCCCCGATGGGGAGGACTGGGCTGGCTCTGCGGGCTTCTGGGGGTGGAAGCTCTCCTGCAGCCCCCCAATTACTCCCTCTCCCCAGATGGCAGCCTGCGGCAAGTGCAGCCGGGCTGATGGCCAAGTGGTGTGATGTGCCCAGTGTGGGCACTCAGGGCACTCCAAGCCAGAACTTCTTTGGAAGCGGGGCACCCCTTAGAACTGTGTGTCCGGGGTGGGGGTCGGGACCCTTTAAGCGCAGCCCTCGGCTAGCCTGAGACAGCATCTCCATGCTCTAAGTCCTCCTTTTATGCCCTGCCGGCACTGCTTCCGGCCATCCTTAAGCCCTGTTCAGAGTCCACTCAATGTGGACTTACTAGTTCGAACTAGCAAAACGCTAGTTCGAACTAGTTTTTAGTTCTAGACGCGTTAGTTCGAACTAGCTTAGTTCGAATTAACTAATTCGAACTAAGTTAGTTCGAACTAGCGCTGTAGTGTAGACGTACCCTGGGCATCCAGGGAGTGTAGAACGCACTCCTTAGGGGAGGCGTGTGGTTTAGGGAAGAACACCGGTAGATAAATCTCCTGGGACAGGTGAACAGGTGAAACCACCTTCGGGAGGAAGGCCGGATGAGGCCGTAGCCTTACGTTATCATGCGAAAAAACAAGGTAAGACGGTTCTATAGTCAGCGCCCTTAGCTCTGATATCCTTCTAGCAGACGTAATGGCTACTATGAAAGCAACCTTCAATAAAAGGTGCTTCAATGAATATGTAGCCAATGGCTCGAAAGGAGGGGACATAAGCCTGTGTAGGACCAGGTTGAGGTTCCAGGCAGGGTGCGGAGCCCTCACCGAGGGGTACAATTTCTCCAAACCAGTAAGAAACCTTTTAACCACCTGGTTAGAAAAAAAGAGAGGCTCCTGCCGTACCAACATGGAAGGCGGAGAGAGATGCCACATGGACTTTAATAGAAGAAAAGGACAGGCCACTAGATCGGAGTTGAAAGAGATAGTAGAGAATAGTTGGAATGGGGGCCGGGGACGGGTGTACTCCTCTCCGGGACGCCCAAGACGAGAAGCGCCGCCACTTGGCAGCGTACGACTCTCTAGTAGAGGACTTCCTGCTGCTAAGGAGCACCATCTGTACTTGTTGGGAACATTCCCTTTCTGGCTGGTTCAACCATGGATAAACCATGCCGTTAGGTGAAGAGACCGGAGATCCGGGTGAACCATTATCCCCCCGTCCCAAGGTTGGTTTAGCAGGTCCCGAACTGGAGGGAGTGCTATAGGGTCTTGGGTCAGCATGTCCACCAGGATGGGGAACCAGAACTGTCTGGGCCACCTGGGGGCTATGAGGATGATCGAGGACCTGAAAGTTCTCGCTCTGATCAACACCCTGGAAATTAGGGGAAATGGGTGAAAAGCATAGAGGACACCCTTTGGCCATGTGGTCATTAGGGCGTCTCCCTTGGAGAATTTCCCCAGCCCCAGCAGGGTACAGTAGTTCCTGCACTTGGCATTGTGTGCCGAGGCGAACAGGTCTAGGTGGGGATAGCCCCACCTGCGGAAAATCTGACTGAGGACAGAGTCCTTGAGCGACCACTCGTGGGCTCCAAAGGATCTGCTCAGTGTGTCTGCAAGTAGGTTTTTGCAGCCGGGGAGGTACTCGGCCTGAGGCGTGATATTGTGCGTGACACACAGGTGCCAGAGACGCAGGGCCTCCTTACATAGGGGTGGCGAACACGCCCCACCCTGCTTGTTGAGGTAGAAAACCGTTGCAGTGTTGTCCATACGCACCAGGATGAAGCGGTGGGAGAGCCTCGGCAGGAATGCTTCGCAGGCCTTCCTCACCGCCTATAATTCCTGGACGTTGATGTACAGGGTCCATTCGGAAAGGGACCAGAGGCCCTGAGTTCTGTGGCACCCAAGGTGTGCTCCCCATCCCAAGTCGGACGCATCAGTGACCAGTGTCAGTGAGGGGGGAGGGGCATTGAAGGGAATCCCGCTGCGCACCACGGATTCCTGGGTCCACCAGAGTAGGGAGTCCAGAATGTCCGGGGGCACTGTGACTATGGAGTCCCATAGACCCTTGGACTGGCAGAAGACCTTTGCCAACCACGCCTGCAGAGGTCTCATCCTCATCCTGGCATGTTGCACCGTGTAAGGGCATGCCACCATGTGGCCCAGGAGCCTGGAGCAGACCCGGAGGTGTCGTGATGGGGGACCGAGTTAGCCCTGAGATCAGCTCCACTATGAAGAGGAACCTGCTGTGGGGCAGGGACGCTCTTGCCACCTTCGCATCGAGGAGGGCTCCCACAAATTCTATCCTCTGGGAGGGGGTCAGGGATGACTTCTCGACATTTATCATGAGCCCTAACCTTAAGAAGAGAGCCAATCATCGAGGTACAGGAACACATGTACCCCTCGACTGCGCAGAAAGGTGGCAACCACAGCCATACATTTTGTAAAAACCCTTGGTGCAGTACATAACCCAAAGGGGAGTACCGTAAACTGAAAATGGTAACGGCCCACCATAAACCGGAGGAACCTCCTGTGACTGGGCCTGATAGCCACATGGAAGTAGGCGTCCTTTAGGTCAAGAGTCACGTACCAGTCGCCCAGTTGTAGCACTGGGATGACCAAGGCCAAAGTCACCATTCTGAACTTGTGTTTTACAACCGCCTTGTTTAAGTATCGAAGGTCCAGGATAGGACAAACTCCCCCTTTTGGTTTCGGAACAACAAAATAACGGGAGTAAAACCCCCTGCCCCACAGATGCGGAGGGACCCTTTCTATTGCTCCTTTTTTGAGGAGCGCCACCACTTCCTGAAACAGGATGTGTTCGTGAGGGGTGTCCCTTACTAGGGACAGAGTAGGGAGTTTTGAAGGCCGTGGGCCCAGGAACAGGATAGAATAGCCCGTATTTACAATGTTCAGGACCCAGGCATCTGATGTTATCAGGACCCATGCCTGGGCAAAACGGGATAGGCGGGCCCCAAACGGGGGGCCAGGGTGGCAGACTGGTACGGGACTCTCGAATACCGTGTCAAAACTGGGGCTTGCCCTGATTGGGAGGGCCGTGGGGACCTGCCCGCTGGGGATCTGACCTAGGGCGACGACGTCGACCCCTAGGCCCCTGAGGGTGCGCAGCCGCCCCGGAACCTCCACCGGAAATCCCCATGGGGGACCTGGGGCTGCACTCTACCCTGCTGCCTACATGGCAGCTGTCACCGCTGCATGGCCGGCGTATGTATGCCCAAGGACTTCAGAGTTGACCTAGTGTCCTTTAGGATATGGAGCCTGGAATCGGTGTGCTCCGAGAACAAAGCCTTCCCTTCAAAGGGCAAGTCCTGGATGGTGTGCTGCACATCCGAGGGAATCCCCGAGACGTGGAGCCACGCCCCGTGACGCATAACGACACCAGTCGCCATGGTGCGGGTTGCCGAGTCCACAGTGTCCAATGCCACTTGGAGGGCAGTTCGTGTAATGACTTTACCCTCGACAGCCATAGCCGCAAACTCTTGGCGGTCTTCCATCGGGAGCCGGTCTCTAAATTTTTCAACCACCTGCCAGGTGTTAAAAGCATACCTGCTCAGCATCGCCTGCTGGTTAGTGATGCGGAGCTGTAGAGCACCTGTAGCGTAGACCTTACAGCCCAACAAGTCCAGCTTCTTAGGTTCCCTTGCCTTTGGAGAAGGCCTGGGCTGGGGAAACCTTTCTTTTTGGGCTGCGGCCTGTACGACCAAAGATCCCGGGATGGGCTGGGAGCAAAGGAATTCGTACCCCAACTGCGGGACGAGATAACGCCTCTCTACCCCTTTTAGGGTAGGGGTCAGAGTTGCTGGCGTTTGCCACAGGGCATTAGTAATTTTTGAAACAGTTTTATTGAGCGGTAAAGCGAATCGTGTAGGGGTGTCCTCCGTGAGGATGTCTACCATTGGATCAGTGTCCTCAATTATGGGCTCCACCGGAACAGCCAGGTTGGAAGCCATGCACCGCAGGAGGTCCTGATGTGCCCTGGCATCCATTGATGGCAGCTCAAGCGCTGGGTCCGCCAGTGCCTCATCGGGGGAGGACGACGATGACGACTCCTGAAGCAACACGGGAGCGGTCGTGACCAACTGTGGGGCCGGTTGGACGGCCTGAGCCTCCGGGGGGCCTGCCTCCGGTACTGGTGGTTGCAGTGCCGCAGGATCCTGTTGTGGCACTCGAAGGGGGGAGGGAGGCGCCCTAGACAGGGACGCCGACAGGCGGGAACGGTGCCCTGAAGCCTCCGACCCCATAGATGGTGGCGGCTGGCCCTGCCACTGATGATAGGCCCAGGGGGTCCAAAAAGGCCACTGCGGGTGAGGGGGCCACATCTGCTGGTTGTGGTCCCTCCGGTGTCTGGATCTGGACCTGTGAGTCGAGGATGCTCCCGAGGACCCCGACCGAACCGACACCGCGTCCAAGTCTGAAGAGTAATCGGACTCAGGCCAGGGCGGAGCCGACGAGGAGTGTGGTGCAAACTTGGCCATCGACTCAGGTTTGCCCGCATGAGCATGGCGAGGACGTGCCATCTGCGGCACCGGGGGACCCATGCCCGGCACCGTAAGGGCTGTCGGTAATTGCGGCACTGGGGGACCTGAGACTCGGTGTGGCGAATTCTGTCGAGTGCGAAACAGCCAGCTGTGGCACCGGGGTGCCGAGGCCCGGTGCCAGTTGCGTCATCAGTAGCTGTGGCACCGGAGTACCCAAGCCCGGTGCCGGTTGTGACGCCACTATCTGCTGCACCGAGGTGCTCAGGCTCGGTGCCGGTTGCGATGCTAGGTGTTGCGGCACCGGGGTGCCTAGGCCCGGTGTCGGTTGCGACGCCAGCGGATGCGGTCCCAGGGTGCCCATGCCCGGTGCCGATTGCATCGTCTGGAGTTGGGGCACCGAGGCGGTCAGGCTCGATGCCGACTGAGTCGTGCCCGACTGAAACGGTACCGGGTGCCCAGGCCCGGTGCCGGGGTAGACCACTGGGTCGATGTCAGTGCCGATGACGGAGGGAGGCCACATGGCCATGGGGGCATGGCACCGGTATCGCCGAGTACCTGGCAAAGTGGAAAGCAGTGATCTGCCATGGCTCGAAGATCCCTGAGAATAACTGTTCGGCTTCGTGAAGGGTGCCATAGTAGTTGCGGGAACCGACCCCACCGGGGGTGGTCCCGACGCATAAGCCACCATAGCATGCCGACCTGGGCCATGCAGGGGCGACGACGGTGCCCTCCGAGCCTCCAACGGGGGCGACCTCGACCCGTCTGACGACGGCGGGAAGGTCGTGAGACTAATTAGGTCCTGCGCCGCTTCAAATGTGTCCGGTGTGGATGGGCGATGAGAGGGCAGGCGACCAGGGCTAACCAAGCCCCCTCGGTGCTGATGGTGCACTGGAGGGGAAACACGCACCGGTGAACTGCCGCTGCGGTGCCCAGCCGACGTAGGCTTTTTAGACGGAGACCTGCCCCGGGACTTCTTCACCCTGTTGGATGGCGGAGAGTGAGACCGGTGCCGGGATCTCGACGTCGATGCCCGGTGCCGGTGGCTGGTCCGGCGGCACCGGTTGAAGCGCCGTCTCCATAAGGAGAAGCTTCAAGCGGGAAACTCTTTCTTTCCCCGTACGGGGCTTGAAAGACTTGCAGATTTTGCAGGCAATTGCCAGATGGGCCTCACCCAGACACTTAAGGCAGCCGTCGTGTGGGTCGCCCCTGGGCATAAACGTCCCGCCGTCAGCGCACGCCTTGAAGCCTTGCGGCCCTGGCATTCCTTACCCCCAAGGGGGGGAAGGAGCAAAACAAAAAACCTAACTATCTAACTACACAACTATTTACAAAGTGAGAAATGGGAACCATTAATTATCTAAGCCTAAACAGACAAAGAGAAAGACGCTCCAACGACCACATGGCGGTAAGAAGGAACTGAGGTGGGGCAGCGCCGGCAGGGGTACTTATGCCCCGCCATGGCGGCGCCACTCCAGGGGGCACCCCGCCGGCGCTACGGGTACCGCTAGGAAAAACGCTCCAGAAGACGTGGTGCACGCGGCTCACACACCTACTTCGAATGGACATGAGCAACCACTCGAAGAAGAACTTGTCCAAATGATTAATAACCCTCATTGATAAAAAAAATTGGATCTTATTTCTAGTCTGAATCTTCCAGCCATTGGATCATTTAATACCTTTCTTGGCTAGACTGAAGAGCCCATTATCAAATGTGTGTTTCACATGCAAGTATTAGACTAAGGTTCACTGACACAGCACATATGTCTAATATATTTATTAAGGCTAATCACAGACTAATGATCAATTGCTCTCAAGTGGGAAGCATCACAATCACTCCCAGCACCAGACAAAACAGTTTCAACCTCCTTTTGTTATACCAACTCATAAAACTTTACCACCTTTCCTTATGCCTATGTACTAATCTCATTTTCGTATTAGCTCTTCTCCTCATTAATACAAACTGAATGTTAATTCAAACCCATCTTGTCTAGACTTTAATTACAGTAAACCTGTGTTATCCGGCACTCTCGAGGATTAGGGCATTCTAGTTATCTAAGGGTCCCATCAACCTAGGAAAACCCAATGGACAATAATAGTAAAACTCAAGTTTTTAATATTGGTAGCTTTGACGTGTGAGGCAGTTGGTCTCACATTTCTATTTTGAGTTAAAGATTATTAGCACTTTTTAAATAAAAAATTGTTAAGCTAATCATAGTAAACCAAGCCAGGCCTGTGTGCCTGAATTTGTGACATTATTGTGGCTGGGGGCAATGCTGGTTTAAGTTTTCTGGTTAAGAGTACCAGATAACAAAGGTTTCACTGTACTTCATCTTTTTTTGTTCTCACAAACATGATTGCTTTGCAATTCCTAAACACATGTAAGAAACTGCCATCATATCTCATGTTGCACATGCATGTAATACTGATTGCTCTGCAAATGGTTACAGATACAAAATTCTATTCATGCCAATAGTGTTATACATTACCAGAACAGACTCAAGATCAACAGCAGTCTTCTGTCAGGCATAAATATGCTTTTGCTCCCATCAGCAACTGTGATCTTAACCTTTGGCTTAACATTCTCTTAAGCAAAAGCGACGGAGCTCCTTGAGTATCACAATAAGGCACTTACTCAATTTATCAGTTAGTCATTTCTAACCGAACAGTGATCACCAAGTACAGAGATGGTTCAAGTCACTCACATCAGATGAATTAACTTCCCCACAGATCTGTACTTATTCTGATAATCTTTAATATATGCATACACAGCCCACCTACCCACTTCTGCAACTAAGTTTATGGACACTCTCTCACACTATCAAGAAGGAGCTGAGGAGCTGGAATCCTGCCTGTCACGTGATCTTGACACCTTGTCCACGTACTTCTTGAAATGGCAACCTAAATGCACTAAAGACAGAGTCATCTTGTTTCTATCTGACCGACTGGTTAGCTCAATGACAGCTGTAGTCTTTAAACAATCAGTCAAATGTTATTGAACTGTACCCTCCTTACTTTGGGGGTAAAGGTTGGCTGATGTGTCTCCTTTTTCACAACAGATCAAGGAGACATGCACTGAAATCTACCTAAGAGCCAGACTACACTTCACACTTGCTTGCAATTCACAGGGGACTTGTGAAGTTGCCTTATTGACATTTACTAATGCCCTAATTATTGCACGTACTGAGTAAAGAGCTCCACCCGCAACATGATTCCCAGCCCCGGATGCCGGAGCTGCTGTGCCCCAATGCAGCTCTGGCCACTAGAACAGCTGCCCGTCATGAAACCTTAGCCTCAGCTGCTGCAGCAGCCCCCCGCACACATGACTGCAGCTGCGCCCACCACAGCAGCTGCCCGCCACATATCCCAGGACATTGGAGCAGCCATGCCACTCACCTTCCAGGTCCAGCAGGAAGGTGAGTGCAGCTGTGCGGCTCTGAGGAGGCATCAGGCATACTTTGAATTGTTTCATGCGGCTGCGCAGGTATGCAAGTTAGAAGGACCTTAGGCCACAACTCTGTGCCATGGCTGGGGGAAACCAGAGCTTCTGGCCCACAGGGCAGAAAGATGAGCTCAGTGGCTAGATCAGCATACAACCCCAAGAGGACTTCTGTGATTCAACCCATCACAATGATGTGGTTTTTTTTGCAACAGTGTTACATTGTTGAAACATTAAGCTTCTGGTCCACTATGACCTCAAGATCCCTTTCTGCTATGCTCCTTCCTATGCAGTCATTTCCCTTTTTGTATGAATGTGACTAACTGTTCCTTCCCAAGTAGTGCACTTTGCATTTGTCTTTACTAAATGTCATCCTATTTACTAGAGGCCATTTCTCTAGTTTGTTCAGAGCTTTTCTGAAGTACAATCCTCTCCTCCAAAGCACTTCCAACCCTCCCAGGGTGGTAGGATGCACAAACTTTGTAAGTGTACTCCCTATGCCATTATCTAAATCACTGATCAAGAACTGATCTCTGTGGAACCCCACTAGGTACGCCCTTCCAACATGACCCTCAGCCATGGATAACTACTCACTAGACAGTTCTCCAACCAGTTATGCTCCCACCACACAGTGGCTCCATTTAGACTATTTTCTCTAGTTTGTTTATGAGACGGTCACGTGAGAGCCTAACTCACGTCTACTGTTTCCCTCCCTCAAGGCTTATTACAGTTAAAAAAAAACGCTATCAGGTTGGGTTGACATGATTTGTTCTGGACAAAATTTAAATGCTACAAAATGGAAATTTTTGCTGGATTAAAAATGAAAATGAATTAAGTATGAACAAAATTCAGCAAGTACAGCTTTTCTTGTTTAGACTGATATTAAATTCAGTTTACTTCACACTACTGCCAAGTTTTCACTATGCCAGATTTGTGTATTAACATGACCATATTGCAGAAGTTGTCTGGGGAAGAGGGAAACTGAAATGTTGGCACCCAGGCCAAAGCTGAGACTTTCACCATGTGGCTGTTACAGGATGGGGGAGGGGATGGAAAAGACAGAGAAGCTAAGTGTCCCACCACAGAAACACTTGACATCGGTGGATCCAATGGCAATGGATAAACAGATTCACTGGATACTAATGCTAAGGTGATCAGCAATGAACACATTGCACTTTATTATTTTATTTATTTAGTTTGGTTTTTATTTACATACATACACACACACACACACACACACACACACACTTTAACAATATCTTAAATATTTTTGCCTTATATTACTGACATTAATTATCTTAATTCAAGTTGATAAAAAGGTGTTTTATTTTGTTTGTTTTAATTGCCTGGGAACTGCCTCAGGTTTTAAAAATAAAGAATTTCTCAGACAGACATCCTTGTGTAATTTTCAAAATGCTCAGGGACAGGCCCCCATCTCTGGTATAACACACTCCTAATTATGCTCACTTTCTCCCAGTGCTCAAAAGACCCTTCCCATTCCACCCATCTTTCCGTGTGCTTGGCTGCTTCCTCTACGGGGTAGGCAGGGAAAACGTTCATGCAGACAAAAGGCATAAGAACTAGAGATACTGTATACATTTGCACAGCAGATAGGCTCCCTTTCCTCCCTATACAGCTCTTCAAGGCTCTCTAGATTAAACATGGGGGTGGGGAGGGCATTTAGATGCAGGAGGGGCAATTTCCCGCCACACACACCATGGGTGATTCATAGCACACACTTGGACCAGCAGGTCTGGGTGACAAAAACAGAAAGTGGCTGGCTCCCTTCCCCTGTCCATTGTCAGCACTAACAGGAGCCCCATGGGAGCACTACTCCATGAAGGAAGCTGGCAGCTCCAGTGAGTGGAGACACTCTGAGAAAGACAGAAGGTGCACAGCTGCAGGGGACAGAGAGCAGGAAGGAGCACTGCAATTAAGAAGGTGCAGTCCCTGCTCTTCACCTACTCGGGGAAAACTGGACTGGCTGAGCAATGCTCTGGCCACTATCACTTGAAAGACTGATGGACACAGTGGCTTAGCTTTCCTCAGAGGGCCAGAGCGGGACCTGCCCAGTCACCTCCCCTCTGCTTCCCAAGTGTCACGGAGGGGGAGGGGGGGGGGGAGAAGAGAGAGAGAGAGAGTGTGTGTGTGTGTGTGTGTGTGTGTGTGTGTGTGTGTGTTGGGAGGGGGGAGAGATACTAGAGATGGCAGGAAGTGCAGAAGTTAGGGTTTGAGTTTTTTGGGGGGAAGAAGGGTCTGACATCTTCATAAACATCAATGGATGTCCATCTCTCAAGAAAGCCTTGGAACACTATCAATAGCGCCTTCCTGGATTGTACACATATGGTCACAAACAACCTTTAAAACCTGAAGTTAGAAGACTGCTGACTTAGAGTCTGATCCTTCAGGCACAAAGGACCAGATCCTGCAGCTAGATCCAGACAGGCACCTGCAGTTTATGCTTAATCCTGGAGAAAAGGATATACAATGGGTTGGCATGTCTCAGCATCTTGGGGGAGGGAGAATGCCAATGCCAAAGGATCAGTCACTTACCCAGACCAACTGGTACTTTGGATGTCACACTAAAAACAAAGTTTACTATAAAATTGATTGCCTGAACAAACTACAGATTTACTAGCTAAGAAAAAAAGTTACTGAGAGATTAAAGCAGGTGAGTCAAAGTTTATAAATCCAAAGTGATAGCATTTGATGTCATCTTCTGCTAATATTCCAAAAGTCTCAATAGAACCCTGATGTTCCAGCATCTCCACTTTGCATTTCAGACCCTCTCTGTAAGAGTCCAAGCAGTTACAGAGAAGGCTTATCCCTCTGAATCAATATTTATAGTTCATGCATCTAGTCGGAACAGTAGGGGTGTTTATTTTAGTAATCGTGTAGTTCCAAATTTTATCCTCACTTACACAGTTACTAACATGCTCCCCTGTGGCAGGGCCAGCAGCCAAGGTGCTCTGGCTCCCGGTGCCACTCCCCGAGGAGCCCCCTGCCGCCCGGCACTGCTGACTCTCTATATCAGAGGTCGCAGCCCGGGGTGGCAGGAAGAACCAGTCCATGAGGGGAGCCGGCTCCTCATGCAGAATGGCTCCCACCTGCTTCTGTGCGCTGTTGCCTCTGTCATGCTATGGCAAGCAGCCACTGTCCGCAGGGAGCCCGACTTCTGTACATAGTCTGCTCTGGCATCCCACCAGCCCCCTTTTCCCCAGGCTGCTGCCTCTCTATGAGAAGCAGCAGTGCGAGAGTGGGGAGGACAAGTGACTCTGTAGAGCTGGTGCTCTTGGGGAGCTGGCTTTTAAGCCGGTTCCCACCTCCCCCTCGCTGCCTCTGATACAGCAAGGGGGGGAGGTTGCGTGTAGTCATTTGGATTAACCAATAAGTCATGTATTACCAATTAAATGACTATACGTTAATATCGCTGTGTGGGAAGGCTACACACATCTTCACCTGTGTGGGCCAATGAATTTCCATCATCAAACACAATTCCCCTTGCTTTGAAGCTAGCACTCTTCTTCATTTACATTTCCAAGGCTCCAGTTGTGGTTGAGGGATAATTTAATTACAGGGAAATAGAGGGTAAAAGGTACCACAATAGCAAAGAACAATCCATTAGTTTACATTAAGTTTACACATCAAGTACATTCTAATCTTAATACTAACACACACTTTTGATCTTGGGTTAACTTGTTACCGGAATATACAGAATGTTGATTGCTATTGCATTACAAGTGAAGACAATACCTTCAGTATTTCTTTTAACTAAACTGACATTGGCCTGATTATACCATATCTTTTTATGCTCCTTTGATTTCTATCAACTGATGAGTGAATTAGCATACAACCCTGTCCTGGGCTGACCCCAGGGTAGACAGCATCACACTAGGTACATCTACAATATTTGTCTGTCACAAATAGCTGACCTATTGTATTTCATCCCCATCTAAATCCAACCTGTACTTCTACAAACACTGCCTAATTCAGATATGCCCTCTTCTCCTCTGTAATGGCTTGGTGAATGTTTTTGACAGCATGCTCCAGAAATAAATTCTTCTGCAGTTTTTTCTTTCACTTACTTTTAACTCTTCTTTTTACAGATTATCACTTTCTCCCATTCACTTGACATTTGCTCTTGCTTGTAAGTTTTGTTAAATAGCTTGTGCATTGCCTCTGATCTTGTGTTCATTGCCTGTTTGCAGCACCTCTGCAATTTTGTCACTTCCTGGAGCATTTTTCTTTCAGACTTTCTACTGAAATCTCTCCTTTGACTTCTAAGGATTCCAGGGTCTTCTCTCTCCCATCTGTGCTTGGAAGCTTTTCCATTTACCCAGATGTTTTGTGTCTCTCTGCTTTCCGTTTCATCTCTCTGGTCAACCTATTGTACAGTATTGTACTGTATCTTCTATGCTTCGTCAGTTTGCTATACTGACGTTGAATAACACATATTTAATCACTTGGGTTTCTTCATTTTGGCCTTGTAGCCAAACCATTGCTCGGCCACTCTTGTAAGCCCATTTTTTTTTACACTGTTGCATGTCTCTTCACTGTTCATTTCTTCTTTCACTGCAGACATTAGTTCACATAGCTTCTCTGCACTCTTGTTCCAAGAACTGGTTCTTTCCATTTGTCCACATTATAGTTCTTGGCATTTTTTCAGTTCCTCACAGGGTCAACCTCTCTGCTGCCAACATTAATTTATGAACCAATCCAGTATCAGACACAAATGATCTGTACAGCAATACGCCTTGATTCCCATGTGAGAGTCACACATACCAAGTTTATCATGTTCTTTGTTTGCCCAGCACTTAAAAGTCCCAGGCCATAAAAATGCTATTTTGACAAGGGATCACCAGACTATTACTTAGGAAGAAGTTTATTAATTTCTCTTCCTATGTATTTTTCACCAAGACCAAATGTGCCTACCGTTACAGCCCAGGAATTCCAGTTGGATCCTAATTTTGCATTAAAACCACTCAGAAGTAACACATCTTGTACTGAAGTTTCTTCTATTGCTTTCTATAGACTGTTAATCAACTTCTTCCTGGGTCATTAGTAAGAGTGGTACATACACTTGTGACACTGAGGTGTGGAGAATCACTGGAGTCAAATGAGACTCAGTGAGCAGGTAAAAAAGAAGTTTTAATAGTTGACAGGGACACCGTATGGAACGGACTTGTCAGCACAGTAACTAGAAGTAATACAATCCGTCCTGGGGAAAAGGGGCTCAGATCTAAAGCCCCAAACCCCTTCCCTACACTCTTTACTGGCTTGGGGTAACCCACACATCCAGCAATCTGGTCCTAGCCCTCCAGCCAGGCACCTCCCCTGGCCTTTGTCCTGCTTCCTGAGCGAAACTGTCACCTGGCTGCATCCTGACCCAGACTCAGATTACAAAGGCTATGTGGGGGAAGCTATCACCCATTCCCATCACCATCAAGGTATCGGTGCTGTGCCCAAGGAAACAGGCACGCAGACTGTTACTACAGGACAGTAGGAAACATGTAACAAAACAAGGGGACTAAAATCCCCCACAATCCCCACTTCATCACAACTTGTACTATTGCGGCTGCACCACATCTGATTCTGAATCTCATCTTCAACATACGAAGAGATACAAAAATGTATACACTTAAAATGTATACACTTGGACTGAGGTGGCTATGGACATAGGAGACTGACTTGTTGAAAGCCTCTCGGTTAGGTTAAAAGGGCTAAAAAATAAGGGTGATGTCATGCTAGGAGTCTACTACAGACCACCTAACCAGGCAGAAGAGGTAGATGAGGGTTTTCTAAAGAACTAACAAAAACATCCAAAGTGCAAGATTTGGTGGTGATAGGGGACTTCAACTATCCAGACATTTGTTGGGAAACTAACACAGAAGGGCACAGATTTTCAAACAAGCTCTTGGACCGCACTGGAGATCCTTTTTTTTTTTTTAGAAGACCGAGAAAGCTACTGCAGGGAAGCAGTTCTAGATTGGATTTTAACAAATAGGGATGAGCTGGTTGAGAATTTGAAAGTGGAAGGCAGTTTGGGTGAAAGTGACCATGAAAACATCCAGTTCATGATTCTACAGAATGGTATACGGGAGAACAGAAAAATGGAGACAATGGATTTCACGGCCGAGGATGTTGGCGAGATTCCCAAACCTGCACCATCCTTTGTGGGAGATGAATCTGAGGAATTGTCCTGGATAGAAGTGTCATTAGAGGAGGTTTTGGAACAAATAGAAAAACGTAATGTTAACAAATCACCGGGACCAGATGGCATTCACCCAAGGGTTCTAAAATAACTCAAATGGGAAACTGCAGAACTGTTAACTGTGGTTTATAATCTATCCTTTATATCGGCTTCCGTATCTACTGACTGGAAGATAGCTAACATGACAGCAATATTTAAAAAGGGCTCCAGAGGTGATCTTGGCAATTACAGACCAGTAAGTCTAATGTCGGTACCAGGCAAATTAGTCGAAACAATAGTAAAGAATAAAATTGTTAGGCATGTAGAACAACATAATTAGTTGGACAAAAGTCAACATGGTTTCTGTAAAGGGAAATCATATCTTACTAATCTATTAGAGTTCTTTGAAGGGGTTGTTAAACATGTGGACAAGGGGGATCCAGTAGATATAGTATACTCAGATTTTCAGAAAGCCTTTGACAAAGTCCCTCACCAAAGGCTCTTGTGTAAATTACATTGTCATGGGATTAGAGGGAAGGTCCTTTCATGGATTGAGAACTGGTTAAAAGACAGGAAACAAAAGGTAGGAATAAATGGTAAATTTTCAGAAGAGAGAGGGATAAATAGTGGTGTCCCTCAAGGGTCAGTCCTAGGACCAATCCTATTCAACTTATTCATAAGTGATCTTGAGAAAGAGGCAAGCAGTGAGGTAGTAAAGTTTGTGGACGATACTAAACTGTTCAAGATAGTCAAGAAAGAAGCAGACTGTGAAGAACTTCAAAAAGATCTCACCAAACTGAGCGATTGGGCAACAAAATGGCAAATTAAGTTTAATGTGGATAACTGTAAAGTAATGCACGTTGGAAAAAAATAACCCAAACTATACATATAGTATGATGGGGGCTAATTTGGCTAAAACAAATCAGGAAAGAGATCTTGGAGTTATCGTGGACAGTTCTCTGAAAATGTCCACACAATGTGCTGCAGCGGTCAAAAAGGCAAATAGAATGTTAGGAATTATTAAGAAAGGGATAGAAAATAAGACACAGAATATCTTACTGCCCCTGTATAAAACTATGGTACGCCCACATCTTGAGTACTGTGTACAGATGTGGTCTCCTCACCTCAAAAAAAGATACTCTGGCCTTGGAAAGGGTTCAGAAAAGGGCAACTAAAATGATTAGGGGTTTGGAACAGGTCCCATACGAAGAGAAGCTAAAGCGACTGGGACTTTTCAGTTTAGAAAAGAGGAGACTGAGGGGGGATATGATAGAGGTCTATAAAATCATGAGTGGTGTGGAGACGGTGAATAAAGAAAAGTTATTCATTAGTTCCCATAACATAGGGACTAGAGGACACCAAATGAAATTAATGGATAGCAGGTTTAAAACTAATAAAAGAAAGTTCTTCACACAGCGCATAGTCTATCTGTGGAACTCCTTGCCAGAGGAGGCTGTGAAGGCTAGAACTATAACAGAGTTTAAAGAGAAGGTAGATAATTTCATGGAGGTTAGGTCCATAAAAGGCTATTAGCCAGGTGGTAGGAATGGTGTCCCTGGCCTTTGTTTGTCAGAGGCTGGAGAAGGATGGCATGAGACAAATCGCTTGATCATTGTCTTCGGTCCACCCCCTCTGGGGCACTTCGCGCTGGCCACTGTCGGCAGACAGGATACTGGGCTAGATGGACCTTTGGTCTCAGCTAGTACAGCCATTCTTATGTAAAGCAGATTTTAATAAATTCAGAGAGCTGGTCGGTAAGGTCCCATTGGAAGCAGGACTAAGAGGAAAAACAACTGAAAACAGTTGGCAGTTTGTCAAAGGGACATTATTAAAGGCCCAAAAGCAAACTATTTCACAGCGTAGGAAAGATAGACAGTATGGCAAGAGACCACTTTGGCTTACCCAGGAGATCATACATGATCTAAAAATCAAAGCGGGGTTGTATAAAAAAAAATGGAAACTAGGTCAAATTACAAAGGATGAATATAAGCAAATAACATAAGTATGCAGGGGCAAGATTAGAAAGGCAAAGGCACAAAACGAGCTCAATCTAGCTAGAGACATACAGAGTAACAAAAAACATTCTACAAATATATTAGAAGAAAGAGGAAGACCAAGGTGTGACGGCGCGTCAGGGTTCCCCCGACTCCTGCACCCCCGTAAGGGCACTAACAGACTCCACCAGCCAGTAGAATAGAGGGAGTTTATTGCTTCTCCACAATACAGCACAGCACAGCACAGATGTAATCTAGTTGCAGGGCAGGCCTAGGATGCCTCAGCCCCCCTTGAGATGGGAGAGACTGGGCCCCTAAATCCCAGCCCCTTGATTAGGCTGTTTCCTCCATGATACCAGACAGAAAACTCCCAACTCTCCTCCAGCCCTGCCCCCCAGCCAGGTGTTGGTCTCCACCCTCCTTCCCTTTGTCTGACTCCCTGGAAGGCAACTGGTCAGACAGGTTGTGAGACCCTTGCTTAGTGACTCATCCGCTGTCCTGCTGGGCCATGCTGCTGCCAGCAGCCAGGGGAGGTCATCCACAGCCCACCGCCCAGCATAACAACCAGCAAGGTACCAGAACTACATCACACAAGGACAGGGTAGGCCCACTGCTCAGTGAAGGGGGAGAAACAATAACAGGAAACTTGGAAATGGCAGAGGTGCTTAATTACTTTTTTGTTTCGGTTTTCACCAACAAGATTGATGGTGATGGGATGCCCTAGCATAGTGAATGCTAGTGGAAATGGGGTATGTTTAAAATTTAAAAAGAACAAGTTAAAAATTACTTGGAAAAGTTAGATGTCTTCAAGTCCCCAGGGCCTGATGAAATGCATCCTAGAATACTCAAGGAGCTGATAGAGAAGGTATCTGAGCCATTAGCTATCATCTTAGAAAAATTATGGAAGCTGGGAGATATTCTAAAACTGGAAAAGGGCAAATGTAGTGCCCATCTATAAAAAGGGGAATAAGAACAGGAAACCACATACCCAGGAAAATACACCTTAACTTCTGTGCCAGGGAAGATATGGAGCAGGTAATTAAGAAATTAATCTGCGAACAGCTGGAAAATAATAATGAGATAGGTGACAGCATGGATTTGTAAAGAACAAATCATGTCAAACCAATCCAATAGCTTTCTTTGATAGGATAACTAGTCTTGTGAATAAGGGAGAAGTGGTAGACACGGTATACCCAGACTTTAGTAAAGCATTTGATATGGTCTCTCATGAACTTCTGTATCAAACTAGAGAAATACAACCTAGATGAGGATACTCTAAGGGAAGTGCATAACTGGCTGGATAACTGTTCTCAGAGAGTAGTTATTAATGGTTCACAGTCATGCCAGAAGGGCATAAGTGGGGCTCCACAGGGGTCTGCTTCAGGACTGGTTCTGCTCAACATATTCATGAACAATTTAGATATTGCAATAGAGAGTACACTTATTAAGTTTGCAGATGATACCAAGTAGGGTTGCAAGTGCTTTGGAGGACAGGGTCATAATTTAGAATGATCTGGACAAACTAGAGAAATGGTCTGAGGTCAACAGACTGAAGTTTAATATGGACAAATGCAAAGTGCTCCACTTAGGGAGGAACAATCCATTTCTCTCTCTCAGAATGGCAAGCTAAACTGTCTAGGAAGGAGTCCTGCAGAAACAGATCTAGGGGTTATAGTGGATCACAAGCTAAATATGAGTCAACAGTGTGACATTGTTGCAAAAAAGCAAACATGATTCTGGGATGCATTAGCTGCAGGAATGTTGTGAGCAAGACACGAGAAGTCGTCATTCTGCTCTACTCTGCGCTGATTAGTCCTCAGCTGAAGTATCGTGTCCAGTTCTGGTCACCACATTTCAAGAACGATGTAGAGAAATTGGAGAAGGTCCAGAGAAGAGCAATAAAAATGATTAAAGGTCTAGAAAACATGACCTATGAGGGAAGACTGAAAAAAATGGACTCTCTTAGTTTAGAAAAGAGAAGACAGAGGAGACATGATAGGAGTTTTCAAGTATCTAAAAAGGGTGTTGCAAGGAGGAGGAGGATAGGACAAGAAACAATGGGCTTAAATTGCAGCAAGGGAGCTTTAGGCTGGACATTAGGAAACACTTCCTACCTGTCAGGGTGGTTAAACACAGGAATAAATTGCCTAGGGAGGTTGTGGAATCTCCATCACTGGAGATATTTAAAAACAGGTTAGACATCTATCAGGGATGATCTAGACAGTGCTTGGTCCTGTGGTGATGGAAGGAGACTGGACCTGATGACCACTTAAGGCTCCGTCCAGTTCCAGTGTTACATTCTATGCTTATATTCTGTCAAACACGGTAAGAATCTCGCTTGTCTTTGTAATTAATGCAGTTCCATTTCCTGGTGTGCACCACGCCCTCTTCCTGATACCAATATCCCGTTTTCATTGCAGTAGAATTTTCCTTTTTCTACCCGTCTCATTTTACATGAAGTGACTGATTTCTCACTCACGGCTTTTCATCTCTTGAACTATTCACTGCAAGGGCTCCAGTCTGATATGCCCTGACATTCCATGTGCCAATAATTATTATCCTTCAAGGTCAGCAAATAATTCTGTTCTTTGTTTTGTTGTGTTTGTGTTTATTCTGATAACATGCTTTTTATATCAACTTCAGTTTCACAATGCAATGCACAAGCAGCTTGGCAAGACAAGTATTTTAAGAATTTAAACCATGAAGGCCTCTACTGCATTGGTGAATTTGAAAGGACAGACAACTTGTTAAAGCATCTTTTTGAGGCTGGTCCCAAGGTATTGTACATATTAATATATGTAAATATATTTGAGTAATCCATCCTGAGAATAATAATAATTAGTTAAAAGTAATAATTAAAAGTGCTAGTGTAAAAATAATTTGCATGAACTCAAAGCTCTGATTATGGCCTTCTTCCTTATGTGCAGCAATACCCTTGTCTCCAAATCATGCCCTTAATTGAACCTGAGCAATTGCACTGAAGGCTAGCAGAGCTGCCTATGAGTAAAAGGGGACTTAATTTGGTTATAAGGAAACTTTACATGTGAAAATAATACAAAGGTCCCAAAAGAGCTTTGCATTTCATTCACCATCATGACTGTCTAACCTCCAGCTGAACTGGCAGAGATGACTTTGAAACATCATAGACTTAAAAACTGAGAATGTTTGAACTGGAAATCATTGACAATGAACATGGAACTCATACTGCTATTTTCACGGAAGTACTTTTAAAACTAGAACTTTATTATTTCCTGGGCAACTATCCAAGTTTAGTCAAAGGAAAAATCAAAGAGAATTTGAGATGGATTTGTGGTGTACTCTAGCAGAGAGTAGTGGAGGTTTTTTGTTTTTATATTTAACCTTCTGAAAGTTCAATACCACTCACTTTCAATATCAGCTTAAAAACAGAAAGGAAAGAAATAACTGGTAAAATCAAATAATAAAGTTGGAAAATATTGCACCATATGGAAGAACTATGCCAGGAAACAAATGCACCACTTGTACTTCCTGAACGGACACTTGCAGATCTAACATTTTTAACTACTGAAGTATAGATGTAGCCAGGTTAGGCTGAGACACAATGTGAGTGAGAGATCTTTTATTCAAACAATTTTTTGTTGGTGAGATAGAAGCTTTCAAAGCTATACAGAACTCTTGTTCAGGCTCCTCTGGTTTAAAATCTTCTCTCTCTCTCAAACAAAACATGTTCCAATAAAAAGATACTTCCTAACCTAACCTGGGTCTCATTTTTAGCTGTTGGTAGTCTCTGGAATCATGGTGCAGGTATCTGCTGAATATTACAGGAGGCCTAATTTTCTGCATTCTGGTCAAAGGTAAGACGGACAGCAACCTGTAAGATTAATAAGGAGCGATAGTAGCAGATTCAAAGGAAAGAAGTGAAAACATTCCCAGAGTTACTTAGAGGAGTCTATTCCATGGCCCCTCTACAGTAAGCCTTAACAAATGCATCTTGATTGTATGGTTATTAACGCTGAAGTTGCCTTAAAGCTTGAAATTGCCATTAATAGGAAAAATGTTTTCCCACTAACCTATAATTTGCAATATAGTGATTTCTAAAATAAATAAATGGAGAGGAAAAATTACAGTTATTTAAATAAAATAACTACTATGCAATGTGCTAAATAAAACTGAAAAAAGTGCTAACAGCCACTCAAACTGGAAAGCCATTGCTTTCAATAACAATCACACATTTAAATAATTTCAGAGATTAAAATATATATTCAAATAATAAGGGAAACTTTACCTGATACTCTTCGGTTAAATCTGTTAATAACAGGAGCTGCAACAACAAAGAAAAACAATCCATCAGTTAAGAAATCATTTACTAAAGTAGTAATTAATCAGAACCACCACATTTGATAACACAGGTTGAACCTCTCTTGTTTGGCACCTCAGGACCCGACCAGTGCCGGACCCGAGCATTTGCCTAACCACAGGAGGTCAGTATTGGCTAGCAGCATTGCCAGCACTTCCACTGTTTCCTGGGCTCTGAGAAGACATTTAAGGGGTCAATTAGAGCCAAACAGCAGCACAGGACACCAAGAGCCAGGACTGGTGGCTGTAAAACTTTATAGCACTGCAGGAAAATTGGCCACACCCACCGTAAGTGGACATCCAGCTAACTAAAACCATGCCAGACCACAGATGTAACTGGACTACAGAGATTCAACCTATACCACTATATTTTTTCTATTGCATTTCCCACAATATTAAAATCTTACATATATTCTTCATCCACTTTCTTAAGTATGAGGAGGAATTTGGATTTGTAAAGCTAAGCAAGATTTTCCAAGTATGTTCTAGGAAAAAAAATAAAATTTCCCTTTTGTACTTGGTATTTCCCTCCAATTACACTAATCCGGTTACCATCTCAAACTTCTTTTCAACAAAATGAAATAGATTGAGCTCCTGCAATGTTTCATTATAAAGCATTTCTTCAGCCCACCAACTCATTTTTGCAGATCATTCTGCATCATCTCCAAAATTTGAGCACCCTTTTTAGCATACAGCCATGAGAACTGGATGCAGTAACCTAGTGGGAGAGGTAGATAGGTTGGAGGGCAGGGGTAGGGTCCACAGTGACCTAGATAAAATGGAGGATTGGGCCAAAAGAAATCTAATGAGGTTCAACTAGGGCAAGTGCAGAGTCCTGCACTTGGGACAGAAGAATTTTAAGCACTACTACAGGCAGGGGACCAATTGGCTAAGCAGCATTTCGGCAGAAAAGAACCTGGGGATTACAGCAGAGGAGAAGCTATATATGAGTCAACAGTGCGCTCTTGTAGCCAAGAAGGCTAATGGCATATTGGGGTGCATTAGTTCAGGTGGTGATAGAATCTCGACCACTAAAGTTTTTAATTCCTGGCCTGACAAAGCCTTGGCTGGGATGATTTAGTTGAGGTTGGTCCTGCTTTGGGCAGGGGCTGCTTGATGACCTTCTGAGGTGTCTTCCAACCCTATAATACTATCAGTCTCACCAAAGCTAGCTACAGAGGTAAAATCACTTCCTTATTCCCCTATTCCTCCATCCAAGGACTGAGCTCACCTATTTGCCACAGCTTTGCACTGGGGGCTTGTGTTCAGTTGTTTGTCAACTTTGATCTAGGGATGTAAGTGACTAGTCAACTATTTTATAAGCATATGCTTATCAGATAGTCGACTAGTCACTCCCCCCCCCCCCCCACCCACACACACACTCCTGCTTGCTGCCTCTATCAGACAGAGGCGGGGGGAGGGGAGAAAGAGAAGCAGGCTTAAAAGCCGGTTCCCCCCAGCACCATCTCCGGAGGGAGAGGCGCGGGGACTCAGCGGGGGACTGGCAGTACTTCCACCTTTGAAATGCAGCAAGAGTGGGGCTCTTGCTACATTGCAAAAGCAGAAGTGCCATGCGAGGACGGAGCAAGCAGGGGATCAAGCAGACCCCTGCTGGCCCCGCGCTCCCTGCTTTTGAAATGTACTTCCTGCATCTGCACAGATAACTTCCTTTAAATAAAGAATGATAAAGTTGTGTGGCAATGCTGAAGACAAATAATGGCACTAGAGCCACTCTGCCTATGTGGAAGAAAGAATGGAAGTACAAAAAAAAAAATCAATAAACTGAAACCTCACAGCCTCCTTCTAAGGAGAGAAAATGAAACTATACAATTCGAACTACAGCCAAACTCAAAAGCTAGAATATCTAAACTGGCAGATAACCATAAACTGGCAGACAACCATACCCAACCTCTGTCCCAGACTGCATACCCACTCGGTGGAAATGCGGCCCTTGACCACTTGCCAAAATCTTGGAGTGGCCCCCTATTAAAAATTATTGCCCATCTCTGATCTAAGACCTGCACAATTACTTTGCCTTATATTTTGGGGCATAGTAGGCTTGGAACTTTGAACATAGGAGGCCTGGGACTTTTAAATGCTACCTGCTGGAAATGTTGAATTGTACACACAAATCAAGTAAAGCATTTATGCCATCTTCTCACAAATTTAGTTTCAGAAACACAAGGAATTTAACTCTAAATGCAGTTCGTTCCTCAAAACAATCATTCACCACATATGGTTATTGAACTAACTGCCCCTTCACTTCCACAGATGCAACATCTCAAGTGTGAAATTTGCCAAACATTTTTCAAAAGCTATTGTATATTTTTAAGGCAAATTAACACTCCAGAATCGCACCACAAATGAAGCATTTACATTATTATATTGCGACTGTCAGTAACATAACAAAACAAAGGTAGAGATTAAGCATGTTAAATATCAACTAACTGACTAATCGAATAGTCGATTCATTTTTCATTAACTACTCGATTAGTCGATAGGGCGCTACACTTCGAAGGTGAAAGTGCCACAAGGAGTCCAGGGTCAGCTGGGGACTCCTCCGTTGATCCTGGGTTCCATGCAGCACTGCCGCTCTGAAATGCCGCAGGGAGCCAAGCGTCAGACTCCTCGCTGTGTTTCAAAGCAGCAGCGCTGCACGGAGTCCAGGGTCAGTGGGGGAGTCCATAGCTGATCCTGGGCTCCACGCGGTGCTGCCACTTTGAAACGCCGCATGCAGCCTGGGAACACCCCATTTGAGTTAAAAGCCAGTTCTCCCCAGCACCATCTCCAGGGGAGGAGGGGCGGGCAGGCATGGGGGCGCAGTGGGGAACTGGCAGTGCTTCCACCTTTGAAATGTAGCAAGAGTGGGGCTCCTGCTACATTTCAAATGCAGAAGTGCCATGGAAGGAGGGAGCAAGTGGGGGGCTCAAACAGGCCCCTGCTGGCCCTGTGCTCCCTGTTTTTTTAAATGTACTTCCTGCATCTGCGCAGATAACTTCTTCCTTTAAATCAAGAATGATGAAGTTTGAAACCCCATTTCTTAACTCCGTGCCCCAAGCCATCACCCACTCTGCCCTACGTCACAATCCAAATCCTCTGAACACCGACCCAGGTCCTAGTTCTTCCCCAGACCTTGCACCCCTTGAAACATCCCTCTCCCATGTCAAAATTCACTCCTGCACGCCTACTTCCTCTCGGACCCAGCACCCTAATCCCCTGCCCATGGTTACAACCCCCTACTTCACTTCTACTCTCTCTCAGACCCCGCACCCTTCTCCTGGCAGCCCAATACCCTACCATGAAACCCCTTCTACAACCACCTCCATAAAGAAGCCTGATGCTTGGCCACCCCGCCTTATGACCACAACACCACTTTTGTCAAGCTAGCTAGGCGCTTGTCTTAAAACAGCAGTTTGGAGTTAAACCCAAGTAAAACAGATGTCATGCTGATTAGCAGAGGAAAACACCTGAAAATGCATCGACTCCTCTTGCAGAAGATAGTGGTAGAAATGTAGCAGGTCATGTTGGAATAAAGGAACGAAGTTTGCAACATACTGTAATTCACATGCCCAGTATCCATCTTAAGCAAAAATAAATCTAAAAATATGAAACAGGTTTGGATAAAACAAAACACCAGCAAGTGACTACTTCAAAAATACTTGCATTTCAGGTCATGGTACAAAATTATCCTGTGTGAACAGACAAGGACAGAAAACAGCATAAACTGTTCCTATTTTAACAAGTCAATTAAAAATTAGCCAAACCATACTTAGACTCACACTATAAACTTTTCACGCTATAAACATTAGGAGGATACTCAAATAAGTCTGTTGAAATGACTGGTTGTGTGGAATGCAATGTCAAGCACTGATAAGGAACTGTGAGACTCTGGCTGTCAAGCCATTTTTCCTCTCACCAAGATATCAACAGACATATATCAATACAAACAATTATGATGGCAAGGAAGTACAACAGACTCAAGTATTAACACTTGAAGAGTTTGACCAATGAAAACATTTATAGTGCTACTACAAAAACACATCTCCCAACAGATGAATACTCCTTTGCAGTAAGTACCCTCTGAAAAGCAATATCAATTAGAAAATATATTTTAAGAGAAAGCCATTACAAACAAGCTTCTTATACTAGACAAAATTCTCCACAGTAAAGTCAGTAATACATGCTGCACCTATAGGTGTTAGAACGTTATGCAAAAGTTCAAAACTCTCCTTTGAAATGTTAATATGGAAACTTTAATTAACATTTCAAGTATGCTCTGTCCACCAGTGCTAACGTGAATGTTAAGAACCAACTAATTTTTGGACATTAGCTCCAGAACTTTGAAATGTCACACACTATAACAGGCAGAAATTTGAAGAAGGCAAATGAGTAAGGGCCAGGAACAAGTAGCTCTTTTCCAAAGGGCGAGGCTAGGGAGCAAACCCTTTCTCAGAAGTAAAAAGAGTTGAGGACAGAGTAGCCCAGCTGGCATTGCTATTTTTACCGAAGAAGATGGAAACCTGGAATTCTGTTGAGGGTGCAATGAAGTAGTAGAGATTTAACACCATACATCAGAAGAGAAAAAGCAGGGGAACAAAAGGAAGGAGACAATGGAGGAAAGGAAAAACAGAGTGGGGAAAAGAGGAAGTGACGTAAGGGGCTAAAGGAAGAGAGCAGAAGAGGGAACATCAGTCATTGAAAACATTGCAAGGAAAGGCAGATCCATGATAGGAAAGACAAGGGGGAAACGTATTGATGGAAAAGAATAAAACTGATATACACAAAGTTGCATCTTTTTTTTAAAAAAAACTTGACTGACAAAATTCCAGTTAAATTCAAAGCACAAACTGCACATCTATGTTTTGTCCCTCTGTACTGCAGGGGAGTGATGATGCAGTTATTCTTCACCCCCAGATATTAAAGCTTTGTGTTTTGCCTAACTAGAAGATATCATGAATTATTTTACCTGAAATGTAAATGTGAACAAAAATATTTTATATTGAAAAATTTAAAATACACGTGAATGCATTTTTGGCCATAATCTACAATTCCTTTCAGTGTACTAATTAGGGATTATCAATTAAGAATACAAAATATTTAGGCTGCTTTCAGTCACTGAATAGTGCTGTCAATTTATTCACTAATCTTAGAAATTCCAACCCTGCTTAGATCGCAGATTAACTGGAATAATATCAAACATAGCAGTGTGAAAAAGCTACATGCTTATTAATGGCTTTCAAATGAAGTAACACAGTGTTAGAGCCACAATTTATATATAACCATAAATTATTACATACAAAAATGCCAGACATATAGTGGCCTATGCAACCTTAATCTTGCCTCCTTAGATATCCTGCCTATGCACTGAATAGCACTGGGGTCCTATAGAAAAAGTAACATGATGATACAATTGAAGATTATAGCATGAAGCATACACGCAAGCGGATGGAAGTAAAGGCATACAGGCAATCATAATCCTAGCATTTTCCAACTTTTGAGTGTTTGACTTAGATTGTAAAGTAACCCACCATAGTCTCTCTCTCTCTCTAGATTTAACATATATTTTTTCCTGCGTGATGACAGAGTGACATCACACCACTCTGTGTCCTGCTGCCCTCCTTAGCCTCAGCTGTGTGGCCTCATCCTTCTCCCTCCCCAGTGCTCGAGGAAGCTATGTGGCCTCCCCAGTGCTTCCCATGCAGTCTGGCCCAACACACAGCATCCGGCCTGCAGCCCTACTGGTGTGCGACGGAGTTGGGAGTAGTGCGCCCAGCTCAGCCCTGCCTCTGGAACAGCCAGACAGGTTAGAGTTGGGGAGCGGGGCCTGACTGGGGGCCCCAGACAGAGAGGAGGAGCTGGGAAGATGGCACCTGTGAGGGGCAGGGAGGGGCACCTGCCTGTGAGGGGCGGGGAGGGGTGGCCTGGTTTGGATGGGGGCACCCAACTGAGGGATTAAGGGGAGCCCTGGCTTAGGTGGATTTGGGGGTGCTGGGAAGCAGGGGGACACTGGTTAGGGGAACTTGACAATGGGGTTTTGGGGGGAATCTGACTTGCATGAGAACAGGGGTCACTTAGTGCTGTGTGGGTGACTGGCAGGGTATCTGCTGGAAATATATGGGGCTGAGTGGATGGTATGAGTCTCCCCCCTCCCTGCACTCTCAGACCCTCTCAAAACCCCCCTCCGCCCAGACCCCACACCCCCCAGCCTGCTCACTCATACATCCCAAGCCAAAGCCTCTCACACCCTGCCAAGACCTCGCACCCTCAGGATCCTCCTGTCCCCACCCCCTTGGCCAGACACCTACCTCCACCCTGCTCCTGCCCCTCCCCCTGGCCAGACACCAACCCTTACAGAAAGGGGGCTGGCGAGTGCAGTGAGCCTGGGGCGCAGCCACCTAGTATTTTTAAACAATTTCCTAGAAAGTGAGGTAAAAAAATATTATACTCATGTGGAACCACTCTAACATGTATCTTTATCAGAGTGTGAATCCTGAATCCCAAGCTGCTGAATTACCTAGAGTGTTTAACAGCTGTTATTTGAGGAAGCAGACACGGAAGAAATGGGATACACCAAAGGGATGAGCCTGAAAATTCCTGGTTAATTTCCTCTCCCCCAGTGCCAGGCTGTGATGGAGCTCCCACCTCTGATGCCAGGAGAAGGGTTTCATGCAACAAAGTACAAGAATTTTGTCTAGGTCATGAATCTTCTCCTTGCAAAATTGAGGAGGTTTGTGGCAAACAATGGAGGGATACAAACTTCTTTAAAATTATGCAAATATGTTACAACGGAAAATAGTAGTCAACTTAAATACATGGCTGCTATCAGCTCTCCCTATAATACACAGATCCAGTAGGGACGTAAGCGACTAATCAACTATTCGATAAGCAAAAGCTTATCAGACAGTCAACACACTAGTTGACCACTTGCTTTCCCCCCCTTGCTGCCTTCATCACAAAGAGGCAACAGGGGGGAGGAGGGGAGTGAGGAGGAGAAGAGGCAGTTCTGGAGGAAGCAGGTTTAAAAGCCAATTTCCCCAAGCTCCAGCTCCGTGGGAGGGGACAGGGGCACAGCGGCAGATAACTCTGAAATATGTACAAGAGCCCCCACTGGGGACTCTGGTACATTTCAAAGATGGAACGCCGTGTGGAGCCCAGGACCAGCAGGGAGTCCCCCACTGACCCCAGGCTCCATGTGGCACTTTTGCTTTGAAATTCACAAGAGCCCCCACTGGTGCTCTTGTCTATTTCAAAAGGAGGAACACGGAAGTTCTTACCAGCTAATCGAAAAGTTGATGGAAATCCCATTGACTATTCAATTAGTTAATCAAAATTTAACATCCCTATCCCCTACCAAAACTGGTGAGCTACAAGAACATGAAATATCACTTTCAACCACCCTTGAAAAATGCTTATTTGTTGGAGAGTGATAGAAATGTAGCCGTGTTAGTCTGGTCTAGTTGAAACAAAATACAGGACTATGTAGCACTTTAAAGACTAACAAGATGGTTTATTAGATGATGAGCTTTCGTGGGCCATACCCACTTCCTCAGATCAGATAGTGGAAGAAAATAGTCACAACCATATATGTTATATGGTTGTGACTATTTTCTTCCACTATCTGATCTGAGGAAGTGGGTCTGGCCCACGAAAGCTCATCATCTAATAAACCATCTTGTTAGTCTTTAAAGTGCTACATAGTCCTGTATTTTATTTGTTGGAGGTGTGTAAAGGTTAAATAAGGGGTCTTGGTAGTTGTGACCATGGTAACAGCACACAGAACAAATAGACCCTGCTTCTACTGATTTACCGACTTATTTTGATTCCTCCTTTCCTGCTTGCTCAGGATAGATGAGCATGCAGCTGTACCCAACATGTAACTTTTCAATGAATGGCCTTTGTGTTAGCAATGCTATCTTCCTTACTCCCTTATCCATTCTGAAATATACAGAGTCACATATACTGTACCCCTTGTAAAATGCTGATTCAAGGAGTTTTGTTATGTGAAAACTGCCTACATCAACGAAGAGGCTGTAAACAGTAGACAGGAGTGGGTATAATTATATCCATTGCATGGTTATGATTATGCATTATATGTTCTTTCACATTACTAAATTAGGTCTTAAAGGATGATGTAATTAATAAGTGTATTTGTACATTAACTAAGATAAAGGTGTACTTGAGGTTAATTTGTTGCTCGCTCGCATCACAGTTAGGAGAAATCTTGAGACAGAACAATTATCAGCAATAAGAGAGTGTCCTTCTACCCAATCCACCTCTAGGAAGCTTGTTCTTTTCTAAAATTATCCAAAAAGGGGAAATATTTTTGGTTGGCAAGTAAATTATCAGTTGTAAATGTAACCATTATTATATTAACACATAGGTTTGCAGAATTTTTGTCTGCAGTGATGTGTTCATGAATAGTTTAAACACTCTCTCTGACAGTCTCTCTCTGATACTAGAAGACTTACCAGTATTGCCTGAGTCTGGGGCCAGCCCTGGGGAACTGAGGGCTACTCCCTGGGGCTGACTAGGGGCACAGAAGAAGCACAGCCCATCTTTCAGCTTCACCCTGGGGCAAGCCCCTTCCTGCCCCCTTGTATCATTCATGAGTGTAACTTTACCTGCTATCACTCCCCTCCCTTTCCATCTGATGTGAAACCATCACACACTCCATGCATATCCCATTGTTCTCACACAAGAAAACCATGACCTTGCTTTAAAGTTATGACAAGAAGAAATTGCCTACCGAATTTGCCTACCGAATTTGCCTACCGAATTTGGTGGAACTAGTTCTTACCGCGTAGGAGGAGTACTTCAACAAATGGACCCAGACTGACAGATACACATTTCTAAAATATAGAGTCAGATGCTCCTTTATTTTATTTAAAATATTTTTACTCAGCCTCTCTATTTAAAATATTTGAGGCAGCTTACAAAATTTTTCAAACACAAACTACAAACCTATTCCAAATTTTTAAATCACAAAGCTACTCCTTTGTAGCTCAGCTGAAATTATCAGAGGCAACCAGTCAAGATCTCACCACATTTGAGTGATGAAAGAAAGCCACAATTCCAAGCCCTACAGAGTTAATGCAGCATGATTTAAGTCATGTTTTTTCATTTTCCTGTGACTTTCACTATCAAAACACAATTCCATATTATTATCTACCATTACAATGACATGACTCACACAGATCTCTATTTCTCGCTGACATATTTCAGAGTTCTTGGCAAATGGTGATTTTTTTTAAATAGTTCATTTTTAGGAGTGTTATCTGAATTATAAAGATTATATTTATAATGGCACAGGTGCACAAGGTGCCTTGCAAACAAGGTCCCTTGCAAACAAGGTCCCAGTCTTAAAATATAATATATATTAGAATGATAAAACTCACAATGATTAAGGATCCAGCTGCATGCAAACTGCACAATAGAAGAGACTAGGAATTGAATTGCAGGGAATTTTTTTTCAAGGATTTAGAATCATAGAAAACTAGAACTGGAAAGAGACCTTGAGAGGTCATCGAGTCTAGTCCCCTGACTTCATGGCAGGACCCAGTAATGTCTATCATCCGTGACTGATGTCTATCTAAGCTGCTCTTAAATATCTCCAGAGACAGAGATTCCACAACCACCGTAGGCAACTTATTAAAGTGTTTAACCACCCTGGCAGTTAGGAAGTTTTTCCTAGTGTAAAACTTAAACCTCCCATGTCGCAGTTTAAGCTTATTGCTTCTTGTCCTAACCTCAGAGGCCAAGAACAATTTTTCTTCCTTCTCCTTCTAACACCCTTTTAGATACTTGAAAACCGCTATCATGTCCCCTCTCAGTCTTCTCCTTTCTAAACTAAATAAGCCCAGTTCTTTCAGTCTCCCTTCATAGGTCATGTTCTCTAGACCGCTAAATAACTTAGCCACCTGCATTCTGCTACAAAGACCTTTTACATCTGCACTTGAAAGGGAACCCTCTGAACTGTCATTCATGTTAAAATTCGACACTTGCCAACAAGGACTTAACAAGAATTTGAACTCTCTCACCCATTACCAAAACAGTTTCCCCAATTATCACCTGTAATACCATTAACTCACAAACATCCCACTCTCCCTACCTTTAATATCATCAATTCACAGACACTTACCTTCCTTCCTCCCCCCCCCCCCCCCCCCGCATCCCCCTTCTGTTCTGCAATGTGATTTGTCCTTTTCATATTTGTTCATTTTTTTAATTGTATCCTTTGGTATATATGGTTGTGACTACTTTCTTCCACTATTTGATCTGAGGAAGTGGGTCTGGCCCACGAAAGCTCCTAATAAACCATCTTGTTAGTCTTTAAAGTGCTACATTGTCCTGCATTTTGCTTCAACTACCCCAGATTAACACGGCTACATTTCTATCTCTAGACCGTTAATCATTCTTGTTGCTCTGCTCTGGACCTTCTCCAATTTCTCCACATCTTTCTTGAAATGTGGTGCTCAGAACTGGACACAATACTTCAACTGAGGCCTAATCAGCACAAAATAGAGCAGAAGAATGACTTTTCATGTCTTGCTCACAACACTCCTGTTAATGCATACCAAAATCATGTTTGCTTTTTTTGCAACACCTTCACCCTGTTGGCTCATATTTAGCTTGTGGTCCACTATGACCCCTAGATCCCTTTCTGCAGTGCTCCTTCCTAGAATGTCACTTCCCACTCTATATGTGTGAAATGGATTTTTCCTTACTTAGCGGAGCTCTTTGCATTTGTCCTTATTAAACTTCATCCTATTTACCTCAGACCATTTCTCCAGTTGTCCAGATCATTTTGAATTATGACCCTATCCTCCAAAGCAGTTGCAACCGCTCCCAGCTTCGTATCATCTGCAAACTTAATAAGCGTACAATACAAAGAGGAGTTTTTATAGTACACAGAAGAGGAAGGATGTTCATAGTATAGGGAAAGTCACGAAAAGAGATACAAAGTAACTGGTGGGAGGTGAGTACAAAGCAAGCAAAGAGCAAGAGACAGTGTGTAGGAGGTGAACATGAGCTGAGATGTAGGTGAGGCTGTCATGAAGAGTCTTGAGAGCTTGAGTCTGAAATATTAATCCAGGAAAATGGTCTGAAAAAGAGGGAAGCAGTACGCTCAAAGCAGCAGCAACATACACATTTCAGCAGTCACAGTGAAATAAGGCATGTGACTAAGAGTTATAGCCACTAGTAGAGAAAGCAATTTGGAAAGAACCTAAACAGAGAAATTTTGAGAGGAATTGAAGATGACAGTACAATCAGTACAGCCAGAATAATGGAGTCGTCAGAAAGTAATAGTATAAAAACAGTAAGATGTGTAAAAAAAAAATTAAAAATTGCCATCTAGGAAAACTGCCTAGTGAACCCTGAAGCATTTCTCATTTGCATGGAATCATAGGTAATATTATACATAATTTCCCCCACACTGATTCCAACAATTAGCACAGTGTCCTTCTTCCAATGCACCAAGTGACCTTTTCTTTTTGGCTTCCTTCCCACAATTACCTAATCAACCTTGCTCTCATACCTCACCCTCGTTAGCTAAATGAACTCCCATCACATCAGAAATACAAGACATTAAACTAAAAGAAAGGTGCTTTTAAAAATCCCTCCCGAAGTGACTTAGGAGCCTAAGCTTCCATTGTACTTCTGCACATTCGAAAATTTTACATTTGAAAAAGAACTCAACTCATTCTTCTTGTAAAGATGCATTCTCTTTCCCTGGCCTCCACTTCACCTCAATTTAGTACAGTGTAATCTCAGAGCTTCTGAGCAACTTCAGTGTTCACTGGCTACTATTTTAAGAGCTTCTGAAAATCAGATCATAGAATCATAAGGCTGGAAGAGACCTCAGGAGTCAAAAAAGCAGGACCAACCCCAACTCAAGCATCCCAGCCAGGGCTTTGTCAAGCCTAGACTTAAAAACCTCTACTGATAAGAGATTCCACCCGTTCCCTAGGGAACCCATTTGAGTGCTTCCCCCACCCGCCTAGGGAAATAGTTTTTCCTAATATCCAACCTAGACCTCCCCCACTGCAACTTGAGACCATTGCTCCTCGTTCTGCCATCCATCACTATTGAGAACAGCCTCTTTTCATCCTCTTTGGAACCTCCCTTTCAGGTGGTTGAAGGCTGCTGTCAAACCCCCCTCAGTATTCTCATCTGTACACTAAATAAACCCAAATCCTTCAGTCTCTCCTAAGTCATGTGCTCCAACCCCCTAATCATTTCTGTTGTCCTCCACTGGACTTTCTCCAATGCGTCCACATCTTTTTCATAATGCAGGGGCCCACAATGGGATTTAATACTCCAGATGTGGCCTCACCCGTGCCAAATAGAGGGGAATAAATCACTTCCCAACTCTGCTGGCAATGCTCCTCCCAGTGAACCCCAATATGCCATTAGCCTTCTTGGTTACAAGGGCGCACTGTTGACTCATATCCAGCTTCTCATCCACTGTACTCCCCAGGTCTTTTTCTGCTGAACTGCTGCTTAACCACTCGATGCCCAGCCTATACCAATGCTTGGGATTCTTCCGTCCCAAGTGCAGGACTCTGCACTTGCCCTTGTGGAACCTTATCAGATTTCTTTTGGCCCAATCCCCCAATTTGTCTAGGTCACTCTGGACCCTCTCCCCTCCCTCCAGTGCATCTACCTCTCCTTACTAGGGTATGTCAAGTCATATAAAAAATGGAAACTAGGACAAATAACAAAGGATGAATACAGGCAGTCCCCGGGTTACGTACAAGATAGGGATTATAGGTTTGTTTTATAGGTTTGTTCTTAAGTTGAATTTGTACGTAACTCGGAACGGGTTCCAGATTCAGCCGCTGCTGCTGAAACTGACTAGGGGCTGACTACAGGAAGCCTGAGGCAGAGTTGCTCTGCCCCCAGCTTCCTGGAATCAGCCACTGATCAGTTTCAACAGCGGCTGAATCTGGAGTCTGGGACAGAACAGCTGGGGCGCTGCCGGGTAGGTCCCCCCAGGACCAACCCGGCAGCACCCCAGCTGCTCTACCCCAGGCATCCACAACAAAAGCCTGGTCTGCTGGGGGGGGGGGGGGGGCGCACTAGCTGCGCCCTCTCCCCCCCCCCCCAGCAGACCAGGGAGACCTGGAGGAAAGCCGCAGAAGCGGCGGGGTCCCGCGCCTCTGCGGCTTTCCTCCGGGTGTCCCTGGTCCGCTGGGGGGGGCGGGTCCCCAGCAGACCAGGGACACCCATAGCAAAGCCGCACAGGCGGCGGGGTCCCCTGCCTCTGCAGCTTTGCTCCTGTCTCCCTGCTGTGCTGGAGTCCCCCCCCAGCACAGCAGGGAGACAGGAGCAAAGCCGCAGAGACGGGGGACCCCGCCGCCTGTGCAGCTTTGCTCCGGGACAAAGGAGCAAAGCCACACGGGCAGCGGGGTCCACCATCTGTGCGGCTTTGCTCGGGTCTCTCTGCTGTGCTGGGGAGTCCCCCCACAGCACACCAGGGAGACCCGGAGCAGTTTTTCTTGCCCCGGAGGACGCGGTGGCGGGACCACTTCGCTCTGGGCGGTCCCGCCGCCCGCAAGCTCCGGGACGAGAAAAGCCCCGTTCGTAAGTATGGATCCGACATAAGTCGGATCCGCGTAAGTCGGGGACTGCCTGTATAGGCAAGCAACACGGGAATGCAGGGGCAAGATTAGAAAGACAAAGGCACAAAATGAGATCAAACTAGCTACAGGCATTAAGGGAAACAAGAAGACCTTTTATAAATACATTAAAAGCAAGAGGAAGACCAAGGACAGGGTAGGCCCACTGCTCAGTGAGGAGGGAGAAGCAGTAACAGGAAACTTGGAAATGGCGGAGATGCTCAATGACTTGTTTCGGTCTTCACCGAGAAGTCTGGAGGTGTGTCTAACGTAGTGAATACAAGCAGAAAGAGGGTAAGTTTAGAAGATAGGCTACACAAAGAACAAGTTAAAAATCACTTAGGAAAGTTAGATGTCAGCAAGTCACCAGGTCCTGATGAAATGCATCCCAGGATACTCAAGGAGCTGATAGAGGACGTATCTGAGCCTTTAGCTATGATCTTTGAAAAATCATGGAAGACAGGGGAGATACCAGAAGACTGGAAAAGGGCAAATATTGTGCCCATCTATAAAAAGGGGAATAAGAACAACCCAGGAAACTAAAGACTGGTCAGTTTAACGTCTGTCCCAGGGAAGATAATGGAGCAGGTAATTAAGGAAATCATATGCACTTGGAAGGTAATAAAGTGATAGGGAATAGCCAGCATGGGTTTGTGAAGAACAAGTCATGCCAAACTAATCTGATAGCTTTCTTTGATAGGATAACAAGCCTTGTGGATAAGGGAGAAGCGGTGGATGTCATATACCTAGACTTTAGTAAGGCATTTGATATGGTCTCGCATGATATTCTTATTGATAAACTAGGCAAATATAAAACTTAGATAGGGCCACGATAAGGTGGGTGCATAATTGGCTGGATAACCGTAGTCAGAGAGTTGTTTTTAACGGTGCTAAATCCTGCTGGAAAGGGATAACAAGTGGAGTTCCGCAAGGGTCTGTTTTGGGACCCGTACTGTTCAATATCTTCATCAATGATGTAGATATTGGGATAAAGAGTACGCTTATTAAGTTTGCAGATGATACCAAACTGGGTGGGGTTGCAACTTCTTTGGAGGATAGGGACATAATTCAAAATGACCTTAGCAAGTTAGAGAAATGGTCAGAGGTAAACAGGGTGAAGTTTAATAAAGAGAAATGCAAAGTGCTCCACTTAGGAAGGAACAATCAGTTCCATACATACAAGATGGGAAGCGACTGTCTAGGAAGGAGCATGGCAGAAAGGGATCTAGGGGTCATAGTGGACCACAAGTTGAATATGAGTCAACAGTGTGATGCTGTTGCAAAAAAAGCAAATATGATTCTAGGTTGTATCAACAGGTGTGTTGCAAGCAAAACTCGTGAAGTCATTCTGCCGCTCTACTCTGCACTAGTTAGGCCTCAGCTGGAGTACTGTGTCCAGTTCTGGGCGCCACATTTCAAGAAAGATGTGGAGAAATTGGAAAGGGTACAGAGAAGAACGACAAGAATGATTAAAGGTCTAGAGAACATGACCTATGAAGCCAGGCTTCATGAACTGGGCTTGTTTAGTTTGGAAAAAAGAAGATTAAGGGGGGACATGATAGCGGTTTTCAAATATCTAAAAGGGTGTCACAAGGAGGAAGGCGAAAATTTGTTCCTCTTGGTTTCTGAGGACAGGACAAGGAGTAATGGGCTTAAAGTGCAGCAGGGGAGGTTTAGATTGGACATTAGGAAAAAATTCCTAACTGTCAGGGTGGTCAAATATTGGAATAAATTGCCAAGGGAGGTGGTGGAATCTCCCTCTCTGGAGATATTTAAGAACAGGTTAGATAGACATCTGTCAGGGATGGTGTAGACGGAGCTTGGTCCTGCCTTGAAGGCGGGGGGCTGGACTCGATGACCTCTCGAGGTCCCTTCCAGTCCTATGATTCTATGTCACACTCCCAAGCGTTTAATGCCTGCAAAAGCTGCGGCAAACACGTGACCAAGGACAGAGGCTGCTGGGACGTGGTGGGAGGAAGGCTGCCACAAACCAGCCTCTGTCCATGGTGACCCAGCTTGGCCACAGACAGAGGCTGGTCTGACAGCAGCCCCTGTCCATCGGGATGGGGGGAGAGAGTGCGGCTCAAGCTCCCCACGAACAGAGGCTTGTCCGCATCCCACGGAGCAGCCTCTGTTTGCAGCGAGCTTTGGCCTGCTGCAGGCAGAGACTGGTCCCCAGCAGAAGCCTCTGTCCATGGGGAACTGGTATCCCCCATAGACGGGGCTGCTCCATGAGTCGCAGACAAGCCTCTGTTCACAGGGAGCTCGACACCCTGAGGCCCCCGAGGACAGTGGTTGCCTGCTGGACCAGCCACTATCCACGGCCAGCCTGTGCCACCGTGGCCAGATGCTGCTTCACTGCAGCGTCCCCCACCTCCAAAGCAGCCTGTGTCGGTGGGGAGCTCAGACAATCACTATGTCTCACACAGGGCAATGATAAAAAACAGAACATTATCAGCTGTGTGTGGACACTTCTTCCAAAGCAATCAGAGGCGCAGCAGTAGGGAGGCCTCTGCCTCCCCTGCCCCCGCAAAGACGGTGCTGGGGGGAAAACAGCTTTTAAGCTGGCTCCCCCCATCACTGGCTCCTGCTCGCCCCGCCTTGCTGCATCTCTCTGCTAGAGGCAGTGAAGGGGGGAGAGCGAGTAGGTCAAATGACAACTCAACTATCCAATGAGCTTATGCTTACATCCCTAGCCAACACAGGCTGTCTGAATCTCAGCAGAAACAGAGATTTCTGCCTTGTCCTGTAATTGGGATCTACCTAAGCAGGCTTTGGCACCTTTAGGAGCCCTGCTGATTTCTGTAGCCCAAGCAGGGACAATAGGATATCCTTGCAGATCCAACTCCAGGACTGAGGCCTACAAACTAGAATGCTTAGTAAGTTCTCTTGTATCTACAAACACAGGGGTACAAAAGACTAATGGTAGTGAAGGAGAAAAAGAAAGTAAATATCTTATAGATCTCTTATAAGCAGCAAACAATTAATAATCCTGTGAAACATGAATCAATTTTTACATAAGATTCTTCAAAATCATCACCGTGTAACGTGACAACCATTCCCCAGGCACTTCACTTTATAAAACCATAGAAGGAAAAAAATCGGAACTCTAATGAGATGCTTTTATGAACCTGTTATATAATCTTTTTATCTTTTGTAGCTCTCACAATTTAACTTAAATTTGCTGTTGCTCTGGATATAGCAGGCATTTTGGGGCGGGAGTGTGATTTCTACGTTATACTATTATCAAAACAACATTCACTATTCCCTACACTCCCTCATAAAAACTAATAAAATGAGTATGGATGTATTGATTTAAATTGAGATGAAATTGTTTTGTCCTTTATTGTTAGTTACTTGATGAAACTGTTTTGATCAATGTTCTATACTGATGTAATAATACTGGATAGTTTGTTCTGTTCTGCCTTGATAGAATCGTTCTGTCCTGTTAGAGGTTTGCTTTGGAAATCATTGTACTGTGCTGTGTGTGAATGAGGTCTGTATGGAATGTGAGTAGATAAAGACACCAGCAAATTACAGAAGAGAGAGTGAAGAAGCAAGATGCCAGCATCATCATCCTGAGACCCTAGATAGTTGGACAGAGTGCAAACTGGCAACACTAAAGTGCAAAAGGCATCCCTCCTTCTCCCCCTCCCAATCAATAACAACATATGAGATAAGGAGATGGAGGATCGCTGTGAACACAAAACATTGCTGATGAAAGCATGGCGAAAAATAACAGTGCAAGCATGACACAGCAAAGTCCATAGGCTTACATGAAGATCTGACCAGATAGGAGATGGGCAAGAGCTGAGGGGCTTTGCGTCATTCTACAACAACAGTGGAGCTCTGGACTTATCTGGAAGAGACCCACCTCCCCTCCGCATGCTCAGTCTACCTGGCCATTTGACTGACTGGAGTAACAATAAGGATCGATAACTGTCACACCTGCTGCATAATCTTTGATGCGAGTGTGATATGAATGTATGCTTATATGGATGTCCCCCTTGTACCGCTGTTCCAAAATCATCATCTTGGGTTTCACATTCTAGAAAATGGAGTAGGCATACAGCATATTATAATTGCTGTATTACTCATTGAAATTTCATCACAGATTTATCTCCACTACATGTTCAGATTCCCAAGAGAACATAAGAACAGCCTGACTAGGTCAGACCAAAGGTCCATATAGCCCAGTATCCTGTCTGGCCAATGCCAGATGCCCCGGAGGGAGGGAACACAACAGGTAATCCTCACATGATCCCTCCTTGCCACCCATTTCAGACAAACAGAAGCTAGGGATACCATTCCTACCCATCCTGGCTAATAGATTCATGGAGGCTAGGTCCATCAATTGCTATCTAGCTCTTGTCTGAACCCTCTTAAAAGTCCTAGTCTTCACCACATCCTCTGGCAAGGAGCTCGCACAGTCAACCTGTGGCTGAGTGAAGAAAAATTTCCTTTTGTTTGTTTTAAAACCTGCTGCCTATTCATTTCATTTCGTGACCCCTAATTCTTATGTTGTGGAAATAAGTAAATAACTTTTCCTTATTCATTTTCTCCACACCTGTCATGATTGTATAGACCTCTCTCATATCCCCCCTTATCTTCTTTTTTCTAAGATGAAGTCCCAGTCTTTTTAATCTCTCTTCATATGGAACTCGTTCCAAACTCCTAATCATTTTGTTGCCCTGTTCTAAACCTTTTCCAATGTCAATATATCTTTTTTGAGACGAGGCGACCACATCTGTACACAGTATTCAAGATGTGCATGTACCACGGTTTTATATAAAGCCGCTGCCCACGTGTTCCGCCGCTTTGCTTCCTCTCCCTGGTCTGCTGGAGACCATAGTACATAGTAAGGCTTTTGACAATCCCACATCATTCCCATACACAAAGCAGGGCTCTAGATGACATTACTGTACAACGGGTGCATAACTGGTTGAAAGACAGCATTCAAACAGTAGTTATCAATGGTTTGTTGTCAGACTTGGAGAACATATCTGGGGGGGGTCTCATAGGAGTTTGTTCTGGTATGATACTATTCAATATCTTCATTAATTACTTGGCTAAGAGAATGGAGAGTATGCATATACAATTTTCAGATGACACCAAACTAGAAGGAGTTGCTAGAAGTTTGGAGGGCAGGATTAGCATTCAAAATAAACTTGACAAATTAGATAAGCCATAAGATGAAATTCAATAAAGACAAGTGCCAAATACTACACTTACACAGGAAAAAAAATCAAATACACAACTACAAAATGGGGAATAACTGACTAGTCAACACTGTGATGTAATTACAGAAAAGATTAATATTCTGGGGTATACTACTAATAGGAGCAGCATAGCCAGGTGGTCACTGTCCTGATCTACTTAGCACTGGTGAGGCCTCAGCTGGAGTACTGTGTCCAGCTCTGGGCACCACAGTCTAAAAAAAAAATATAGGCATCTGGCAAGAGTCCAGAGGAGATCACCAAAACAATAAAAAGATAAGCTACTAGACCCCTTTAAAAAAAATGAAAAACCTACCTCCATAGCTATTTACAGAGTCATCTTATGGAATGCATGTATCAATTTGTTTTGGCAAATAGCTAATATAAACAATTTCCTAAGTAATCTCTTCATATGACTGACTTAAAATTTAGACTCTGAAAGTCCTTAGTTGGGAAGTACTAAAGCTGTAATGTATAATGAAAGATGGTGTACCAAAAACATCGAACGCTGGAAAATTACAAGAAAAGATCCTAAGAAAATGTATTCATTTGAAAACCGTTTAAATTGCATCATAAGCATTCAGTTGAGCTTATTTAAAAATATATTCTAAGACATTACTTTTTTCATTTTACAACTAAGAATTCTTGTAACTCAAAAAGAAAGTACCTCCATTCCTATAAAACAATGTTTCTCAAAGTGGTCTGCAGATCCATCCCGAGAAACCTGCTAACTGGCCATTCCAGTTTGTTTGTTTACCAGCTCTGCAACCACAGCCTCGTGGCTCCCACGGACTACGGTTCGCCATTTACAGCCAACGGGAGCCACAGGAAGCAGAAGCTGGGCGCATGCTACTTCCCACAGCTTCCCTTCACTGCAAAAGGCAAACCACAACCAATGGGAGCCACAAGCTCCGGGGATGTGAAGCTGGTAAATAAACAAAATGGAGTGGCCAGTTAGCTGGTTTCCCAGAGTGGATCTGAGGACCACTTTGAGAAACACTGCTATAAAGTGACGGTTAAGTAAGCTGATGGGCTAACTTAACGAGAAATGAACCAATACAGTGCCATGGTGTGTTTCAAGCCTTTGCCTCAGGATACAATTAATCATACATAAAAAATTCATGAAATACCTTAAAACATTGTAGGCTGCAGTATTCAGAATTCTTTTTTCTTGCTTCTCTCATCCATTGAAAGAAGGCACACCTCTTCCTTCAACCCCTGCTGAGTCATATTATTTTTATTATTTGTATTACCATAGCACCTATCAGGAAGCCCTTAAGTCCTTCAGAGCAGTTTCACCCTGTTGCTGTCTGTAACAGGTCACTTGCATACATTTGTCACTCTGCTGGGAAATGGCTCTGCCATTTCTTCATTGTTGTTGCAAACAGCACTGTTATAGGTCTTGGATAATGCAGCAAATGTATTTTTCCATTAAAACCCAATTTCATAGACTGACACAATATTGCAATCTATTAAAAGGCTTTCATGATGGTAACTGTCTTCACCCTTTTAATTTGCACCAGTATGACAAACATTTTACAGATACGTATGAATACACAGTCCCTGCTCTTAACAGTTTGTAATGCAGGTGACAGATGAAACATGGGAAAGATTCATCAAGACAAGCAAAATGGAAGGGGTGAATTTTGCAAACACTTTAAGTCCCAGAGAGCTTTGTGGAGTGGGGGGTTAGTTTTTCTTCCCATTTAATTTTGTTCACATTAGGGAAAACCTTTATCAACCCTGCTTCTTTATAATGTGAACCACAACTTTGAAATACTGTCTGTCTCATGCAGACCTGCCCTCCCATCCGTTATCACTATCTCAATTGTAATAGTATAGCATCCATGAGACAGCAAAAGCAGGAAAATATTTTTTTAAACGTGTAAATGAGGTGGTTTCAGCATATTGGTTTTTTTGTTTGTTTGTTTGTTTTTTAAAGTGAACCACAGCAACACTTCCTCAAGCCAACAAGTGACCTGCCATGAACCACAGTTAGGAACCTTTGATTTACTGACAGACCAATAATAATGAATCTAGAGCATGTCACTGGACAACCAAACCATTTACTAATTTACAGAGGTATCTTACTAATTTACACTAATAACAGAAAACTACTGCAAATTAGCAAATTAGGAAGCATAATAAAAGCTAATACAGTACCAGGTTAACTTAATTCATTTTGACAATTAAAACTGAATTATAATTTATAGTATTTTATAATGCACTAACATTTTATCATAATGTTGTAAAAATAATGAAGTCTTAAAGTTCACAGCAGACTATTAAATATTTGACAAATGGGGACAAATACAGAAGTGATGTATTAGAGTTCACGGCAAAAGACACAAAGAACGAAGAAAGATATACTAACTTTGAGAGGGGAACTTCAGAAATAGACTCAAGTCCTTATATATAATGTTTCTTGAAACCGTATATACCGAATTATGGATAATTTGTATGCGGTTGCAGAGATACCACGTTCACTTCAGTACAAGACAGAAATAGTTATAGTTATAAAAGGAAAAACAATTTCCCACAATTTTGAGAAAATACAGAGGTTTTAATATGTCTAATAGAAAGACTAGGTAAATTAGAAAATAATTGCCAAATGAAGTTTATACCATACCATGCTCATTAAACAGTAAGAGTGAATAGCTTCTAAAAATGTCTGATGTCTAAATTTCCACACTATTAAATGACTTTAAAGGTATTCTTCATAATGACAAGTACTGAATATATTTAGCCTTTGAATATGAACAATTATGGAAAATAAACTGCATAAAATTATAAATTTAAAGATCTATGTTGCCTATTGTCATGGACCATTAAAATAATTTAGAAACTAATTCTAGCCCTTTTTAATATGATCTTTTCCATTATTCTTTACAGTCTCATTGCATGTTTCTCGAAAGCTGTAATTTCCATTCTCGGTATTAATATGTCTACATAAAGGGAGAACTGACCACACTCAGGCTTTTGCACATTTTAGGTTTGTGCCCATTTTGCTTTTTTTCTTACAACTAGAAAGGCCTAAAACGTATTAAATAGTCTGTTTTCTGTTGGTGTATTTACACTAGAAAGATCAACTTTTCACTACCCCATGTTTACTGGAGGACTAGTAGAACTATTACAGGCTGAACCTCCCAAATCCAGGACACTCTGGTCTAGCAACATCCATCGTCTGACAGGGCCATGGATGTTGCTGGACCAAAGAGCCTCGGAGGCAGCAGTGGGACCCAGCCAGAGAACACAGGGCTGAGGAGCCCTGGCTGGGCCAGCAGCGGCTGGGCCAGGTAGCAGCTGGGGAGCCCCAGCCCAGTTTTGAAAACCCCAGCAACAGCGGGGTTAGGCAGGAATGAGGAGCCCCACCCTGGCTGAAGAACCCACAGTATAAGCAGAGGAAATCCCAAGATGAGCAGATATCAGCTCTCCCTTCCCCCCACACTGCACATTGCTCACACTGGCAATGATGGTGCCCCCAGTGTGGATGTGATCTGTCAACGAAGGGATCAAGTGTGAACACCCTCCAGCAATTTCTGTTTTGTTGATTTGGGGGGCTGACATAAGTTTTGATGATAGAACTTTGTAATGTAGACATTCTCAGTCATTTTTGTTTCAGCAAGGAAAAATGCTGATTGAAACACTTTCATAAACTCATGGGCGGGAGGGAATGCTCTGTGTTAAGGTTTATGGCTTTTAAAATATACGCTAAGAAAGACACATCTGAGAAACTTTGCTTTTGCTTTTGAGTTCTATTGGGCTCATCAGACATTTATTGCTTTATACTGATTTGTAGTATTCAATGAGGGATTTATCCCTGAATAATTCAGTTTGTGCAGAAAGATCAAAGCAGCCGCTGATATCTTCACCTTTGGAAGTGCAGTATAAAAAAGTTATCAGAAATTTATGTCATACTTCTTTAATGGCACCAGGTGCAACGTACTGAAAAGAACAAACTCCAGATTAACTCCCTGTTACGAAAACCATCATAGCTGCCATTTACAAATCTTACCAACAAATACATATTTTACCTAGTAAATGCAACATCAAGCCACTTTCAGCACACAGTACACATTATAAGCCTATTTAAATACAAGGCTAAATGTTAACTCCTCTTGGTTTTACGTATAAAAGTTTATACAGGCGTTGAGAAAACAATTAGTGGACAGAAGTAATCACTTAATCCTAGGAATTGCACCTTCACATTACTATCCTCAGTTAAATCACAAAGTACTATATCCATAGCACTCAAAAGCTTCCAACAGTGAGAAATAAGGCAACTTCAGTGAGACTCTACATGAGTACAAGGCACTACTCATGTGGCATACAATGCAAGATTGGCACCCTATGTAACTAGGGAATGTTGGCCCTCTTTTGAACAATCTAATTATGCTGTATCAGAGATAACCATATTTAAATCCAATTCAAAAATATTATATGACATTACATGACATTGCAGAAGTATTTAATTAAAATATTACTCGAGCATTCAGAAACTGATCTAATCAAAATCCATATAATTAGAGATAATATTGACACTGGAAAACATTCAGAGAAGAGCAACAAAAATGATTAGCAGGGCTCAACAAATAATGCAATCGACTCGCCCGTGGCGAGTCGATTGCAACCTGGAAGAGCCAGGTTTGGGTGATCTGTGCATGCGCAGATCGCCGGACAGCGCAGCTGGCGAGCGGGACTCACCGCGGTTCGGCGAGCCCTGATGATTAGTATGGAAAAGGCGAATAAGAAAAAGTTCTTTACTTCTTCCCATAACATAACAACTAGAGGTCACCAAATGAAATTAATAGGTAGCAGGTTTAAAACAAGCAAAAGGAAGTTTTTCTTCACACAGCGCACAGTCAACCTGTGCAACTCCTTGCCAGAGATGTTGTGAAAACTAGGACTTTAAAGGGGTTCAAAAAAAGAGCTAGATACATTCATGGAGGTTAGGTCTATCAATGGCTAGGAATGGTGTCCTTAGCAGTGTTCCCTTTAAGCTGCAGGCAGCACAGCTTCACAGGTGATTAATCACCCCTGCCCAGTCAATCAAATCCAGAGCCCTGAGCTTCTGACTGGGCGAGGTTGATTAATCACCTGTGAAGCTGTGGTGCCACACAGCATAGAGGGAACACTGGTCCTTAGCCTCTTTGTCTGGAAATGGATGACAGGAGAGGGATCACGTGGGGATTACCTGTTGTGTTCACACCCTCTGGGGCATTTGGCCACTGTTGGCGCACAGGATACTGGGCTAGATGGACCTTTGGTCTGACCTAGTATGGCTGTTCTTATAAAGATTTAGCCCCTTAAAATAGAAATATAGGAATCTTTGTAATTGTCTGCAAAAATAAATGTTCAACTAAAATTATTAGCATGGTTTTTGGTTGTTTTTGCAAGAGGCATATCTATAGCCTCCACCACTATAGGATCCAAGAGCCTTACAAACACAAGTAGGCTGGTCAAAACATCAGACTGGGGAGAAGTTATTAGTGGAATTCCTCAAGGACCTGTCCTGGAACCAACCCTATTGACACAGGGGACACGTGAAGGAGGGTAACAGGGAGGCACATGCCACCGTGCGTGGGAGGGGGCGGCCAACAGTCCGCAGAGGGACTAGTGGGAGGGGTCTGGTGCCCGCAGCAGCAATGGCAGGGCAAGCAGAGCAAAAGCCCCAGTTCCCTGCGCTACTCCAGCTGCATTGCTTGGGTGAGGGGGCAGGACTGCTCCACACTCACTCACAGGAAGCGGAATGATGTGGCCCAAGGAGCACAGTGAGATAAGGCCATTGTTCTGCTTTCCCCGCTGCTGTCAGTAAGTGGGAGGGAGCAGAGCCTGGCTGCCAGCACCGACGCCACTAGTCTCTGGGCTGCATCACTTAGGGGAGGGGAAAGAGGTAGAATAGCAGAGAGAGGTTGTCCCAGCCATTCCCTGGGCTGTAGGAGATCACGTGATTGGTGGTTCCCCCACTTCTCATCACTAGTCACCTCCGCTTATTGAATATTTTTATGAATGATCCTGGCACAAAAAGTAGTGGGCTGATGAAATTTGCTGATGATACAAGTTGGGATCACAGAGAAGGATCGGAATATTATACAGGAACATCTGGATGACTTTGAGAACTGGAATAATAGAAACTGGATGAGATTCAACAGTATTAAGTGTGAGGTCATTAATTTAGGGTCTAATAAGAATTTCTGCTGCAAGCTAGAGGCTCATCAGTTGGAAGTATGGATGTAAAATCCCATTTAACTAATTAAATGGTTAAATGTAATGCTAGCCATTTAACCAACCAAAGGGACACAGGTGGGGGGCTGCCACAGCTCCCGGAGACGGAGGGGCTCAGAGAGGCTAGAGCAGTCCTCCACCTGCATCTGGGCTGTGAGCGGGGGCTGGTAACCGTTTAACTGGTTACCCATGAACATCTCTAGTTGGAAACAACAGAAAAGGAGAGCGACTTAAGCATGCTAGTCAATCATAGGATGACTAACCCATCAATGAGATGAGGCCGTGAAAAAGTCAAATATAAGGTGCATTCGGCAAGGAATTTCCAGTACAAATAGAGAAGTACTAACAGCCCTGTACAAGTTACCAGTAAGACATCATTTGGAATGCTGTGTACAATTCTGGTCACCCACTGTTCCAGTTTGAATTAATCTTTCTTGAACAGCTACAGAGAAGCGCTATTACAATGATCAGGGAAATAATTGCTTATTTTATGAGAGGAGGGTTGGAAGAGCTTGGCTTGTTTGACCTAGCAAAAAAGAAGGCTGAACAGGTATATAACTATTCTCTATAAATAAATCAAGGGGTAAACACCAGTAAGGGTCAAGTGCTGTTTAAGCTAAAGAACACTGCTGGCACAAGAACAAACGGATATAAACTGTCCATGAACAAATTCTAACCATCAGAGTGTAAGGATCTGGAACAGCCTCACAATAGGAGTTGTGGAGGCAAACAACTTAATTAGTTTTAAGAGGGCTAAGTAAATGTACAAGTGTAACTATATGACAAAATTGTTTCTGATCATGGGAGACAAGATCTTCAGCCCTGAGGCTTGTTTCTAGTTTCTGTCTTACATTCCTTCCAACTCATGCTTCAGGACATTAGCCAGCCACATGCCTGCTCCACCCGTATATTTTGGCCGAAAAGGGTTGGTCTCTTTCTTGTGCTCAACAGAGACAGTCGTGGCTAGAGGTGGAACACTGGAAGGAGTGGGATGATGCCCTGAAGTGGCACCAACCATTCTCTCTCTGGTGCTTGGATGGCTGGTTCTTGCTCACATTCCCAGGATCTTCTGATCATGTTATGTGGAGCCAAGAAAGAATTTCTGGCAGTGATTTGGGGAGAGGGCGGGAGGTCATACTCCTCTATACTATGTTACCACGTGGATGTGAGTCACTTGCTGGGATTATCTAAGTATAGCTCAATCATTTCCATGCCATTGCAGGGGCCTGGGTCATTGGTGCACCTCAGTCCCTCTTATTCTCTCCGGGTACGTCTACACTTGCTCCCTAGTTCGAACTAGGGATGCAAATGTAGCCGACCAAAATTGCTAATGAAGCGGGGATTTAAATATCCTGCACTTCATTAGCATAATCTCGCCCGCACGCTATTCTGCTTGCCAGCTGATTCGAACCAGGAAATGAGCTCCAGGACACGTTAGTTCGAATCAAACCCCTTGGTTCAAACTAATGTTACGCCTCATTTTTTCAAAAAATGTTACTCCAAAAATGAGGCATAACGTTAGTTTGAACCAAGGGATTTGATTCAAACTAACGCGTCCTGGAGTGCACTTCCTGGTTAGAATCAGCTGGCGAGAGGAATAGCGCATGGACGAGATTATGCTAATGAAGCACAGAATATTTAAATCCCCACTTCATTAGCAATTTCGGTAAGCTACATTTACATCCCTAATTCGAACCAGAGAGCAAGTGTAGACGTACGCTCCCTGTGGCACAGCATAGCCTGGTCGTCAGTGAGCTATAATGTTTTCATCTGATTTTGGTTGTTGGGTTCAGTGTGCCAGTGGCCTGTGACAAAGGAGATCGCTAGATAATCTGATGGTCCCTTCTGGCCTTAAACTCTTATTCTAAATCATATCAGCTCCAGAATTATCCTTCTAGCAGAAAAAACAATGAGGGGGGAAGGGAATTGTCTTGCCTGTGACTTTTCATTATTTCAACTTCCACGTCAGCTTTCAGAATGGAGCATTCCTTCTCAGAGCAACTGGAGGCAGAGTACAGTAAAACTCTAGTTGTCCGGCATCCAGAGGTCCGGCACTCCTGCTAGTCCGGCACCATCTGGAACCCGGAAGTGCTCGAGGCAGCCGGACAATTGGAGCTGCTCTGCCCCGGGCTTCCCCGAATCAGCCGCTGGTCAGTTTCAGCAGTGGCTGACTTGGGGACACCTGGGGCAGAGCAGCTGGGGTGCTGCTGGGTTGGTCCCGCAGCGCCATCCCCCCACCCCAGACCCCTCATAGCCCCCCCTTCCGATAATCCAGTATATCTGATAATCCGGCACCCCCTGGGTCCTAAAGGTGCCGGATTATCGGAAGTTTACTGTATATCTTTCCTCTGAGTCTGGTCTTAGGATTCTCCAGAATGGTAAAATCCAAAGCTGAAAAAAAGTCTGTAATAATGTTTAAAAATGCTATGAAACTCCAATAACTTGCAGCAAAGCCTCGATATGAAGTTTAGGGATGGACCACCTTCTTCCCTTTCAAATACCAAACAAATGAGCATTCGCCAGAATAACATTCTGGACATAGTGCCATTCTTTGAGGGAGCACCAGTCTATCTGACAATGAAAAAGATGGGACAAAATTTCCCCTCTCAATCCCTTCCCGGTCTGCTAGACTTCACAGTGGAATACAGAAGTTAATAAGTCATCCATCAAGAGGAAAGAATTATTCAGTTTACCCATGCAGTTTACCCATACAGATGTTACCCATAACATCTGTAACAACCTTCCCTCAAATGCTGCATCAGCTGTGGAAAGGATATTGGCTTCAGAAAGTGACCAGGTTTATACATCATATTCTCTATCTTTCTGTCTTGCAAGTCTTCAAAAGGACTCCACATGCACAGATCTTTATGTAAAAGAGACACTTTAGTATTAGTCTCCTTACTGATTTTTTGCAATACCCATTGAATGGATCTTATATAATGTTTCTCAGAATTACTCATCACTAGCTACCTCCCTAAACTATGTCTTTGCCTTCTTTGATAAGTCATCTATTATAGTGCTACATAAGACAGTCTAATAAGACACATGGTGCTTCACACCTTGCCATTTTTGTAGAATTGATAGGACCTGTGAAAGTATCAGAAAATAAACTAGAAGAGATAAGCCATAATAGCATAACTCTACAAACATGTCTATTTGACTAGCATTCATATTTATGAATCGTCAATGGAAGCAATCAAAGCTCTTGTAGTATAATTACTGGAGTGCACTTGTGTAACTGTAAAGTTAAGTTACAGTTCCCACCATAACATTTTTTCAAGGAATCATCATTCAGAAGTAAATACTGGCTCTTTATATAAACAAGCTTGGTTTAAAGAGCAGAGCAGTAATCCTTTGTGTAAACCCAGTTAGCTTGCAGACTGATCCCATAAAGTAGATCTTTTTATCTACTGTATTAAACCCACTGCAGCACTAAATCTCCATGTTAAAATTCTTTATAAAACTTGATAAATATTAGTAAGCACATGCAGAACACTGCACTTTTAATGGATGTAACTGAATTATGAATTTATCCTAAAGTGTTCAGGCATTAAAAAAGTATATATTTAGCATGTTCATTCCTGAAGAATTCCAAAGCATTTCACAAACTATATATAAAATTACTTCTCTTCATTTGTAACCATTTTCTTAGCAGCACAAAGCAACAATTTACAAAATCTTAAAACTATTATATTATTATTATATTATTATAATATAATATTATATTCCACTCAATACAGGGAGGCATTGAAAAGAGAGAATGTGGTTACCAAACTGGAGCACATTGTGTTAATACCCAACTGTTTGGGGAAGTGCAGCAAGATCTCTAATAACTGTAAAATGAGAATTTATTTACATTTCTCATAAACACCTTAAGAAGCACAATGTCCCAATCACACTATGCCAAGATATTAGCTCAGTAACAACCTACTTAATCAACAATATAACTTCATACCACATGTATCTTGAGTTTTTGCTCCAAAAAGAATTACATCTAGGCACTGACTAAACCCAATCCTTCTAGTGTATGCTAGATTTTTATCTCCCTTCCCGCCCCCATATTTTTATGTAGTAATCCCCACTTTCCACAGGAAATTTTTTCATCCTTTTTTCTGTTCTTAATTTTTTAAAATGATAAATACAGACCTAAACTACTTGTTCTTGTTGTTTTACAAGCAGGTTAAAAGGCCTGGAGGGAGGGAGGGGAAGAGAGAGACTTTTTAAAATAAAACTGGAAGGTTTTTCCACCCTAGAAGACTGTGGTGATTGGACTACTAATGAAATGGTATTAAAAGTCAAGAGTGAAAAGTGAGCAAATGTAAGAAGCTTTCAGTCAAACTATTCAAAATTCTGTTTTTTATTTGTTAACACTAAATTCAATTACTACAATTTTGGAAAAAAATACATCCTTTTTAAAGAACTTAAACAACCAACAGTGCTGCAGGACCATTCGTTGTTGTTAGCCTGTAACTGAAAAAAAACAAAAAAAAACAAAAACAAAACCTAAACACGGCTACCCTTCTGATCCTTTTTAAAGATTCAACAACCCAGCTCTTCAGACTAATGTCTGAGAGCTATTATAATATATACTATACTCTCTGACATCCAGCTGCTTCTTCCACACATACAGAGAACACGAGAGCTCATATTCTTCAGATTAAAAAATAAATGCCACCTTTTTTGGCTTTGACTAATACTCTTCAGGGTGTCTTTGTGATTTATAAAGTAGCAAAAGATGAAACAGTTTGTTTTCAAAGTCTTCTGCAAGAGTTTTTGACCTACACTGGTTAGTCAGCTCACTATCAAAACATTTTTACAGGTGGAACATTAAGACTTCTCAACAGTGCTGAAAAATCTTTGGGCTTCTCCTACAATAATAGTAAGATTAAAAACAATATCTTCTCTCTTTATATTAGCGTTCTAGCTTACTCTATAAAATTGCCAATTGATGTCCTCTTAAAGAATGCATTTGTAGTTTACCTTTTTCTAAGTACGACTGATATTGAATACTCTTGAGCTAAATTTAGAAATAATTTTCTTAAGATTAATGGACTTTGTAGTTTAGTAAAAGAAATGTGCTGCCTCTTACAAGCAGCCACCTTTGTCAGCTTTTCTTATTAATAGGATTAGAGGCTAAGACAGATTTATGGACATGCAAAACAAACAATGTGACATCTTAGCTCAATGCTCAGCAACACTAATGTCAAAGCAAGGCAACGCTGAATGAAATCAAGTGGTTTGCACAACAACAGGTTAACTCTGGGAAGGCATCAGTTTCTGCCACACATCACTTGCTTGTGACATTGCTAATCTTTACTCAATCTTATCTTGCCTCTGCTCAGCTCCACAGGCCTTTAAAGAAACTGTTACATAGGCTCATTGTAATGTAAAAAATACATAATATAAACTTTAGTCCAGCCTCATAAAACTGCTGTATTTACTAGCCAATATTCAAGATCTAATACTCACCATAGGCAGCCAAGTTCTGTGAAGTTGTTCTAGGCCACTTTTGCAACTGTTCCAGTTGACTGCACAGCTACAGCACACTTTTAACAAGACTGACCCTTTAAAAAGTGCACTGCTTTTATTCACCTCACTGACAGCAATAGTTTACTTGCTCAGCTGGTCCTGGACACATTTTCCTAACACAAAGTTCCAAAAAGAGCTCTGAGTAACTAAAAAGTTTGTCTCTTTCACCAGAAGAAGTTGGGGCAATCACTTCATCCACCTTTTCTCTCATATATCCTGACCAAACTGTCTACAACACCACTGGAAGCAGAAATAAAACTGAGACCCTGAGTAAAGAGTTCATGTATTGCTTAGTTCTCACAGCCTACATGGGAATAGTTAAACCAAGAAAACTAAAATATCCTTGCTATACTCTAAAAATGCAAGGGAGGTAGGATAATTCTCACTGGAAAAGAGAATACAGTTGACGCTTCCGAACACACCAGTGCAGAAGACAGATCAATATATTAAACTAAAAAAAAGTTCAGAAGCTTTCAAAATTAGGTTTCTATTAAAAAAATGAAGAAACTGAAGGTAATTTGAGAACACAAGTGAAGTAATTTTAGACAAAAGATGTTAAATATAAAATTAATTCCCGGGATGAGATGAGTGATCAAAAAAGATTATATATTAATATAAATGAAAGCAAGGATTGTATCTGATCAATATTATGGAGATATGGTGAACAAAAATGAACATGGACTTAAAAGAAAGCCAAACGGGAAGGTGCTTGTGATGAGGTCTGTCAGGCTCTCTCTGCCTATTACTGGAGGTGGTGGTGCCCCGAAGTACCTCTGCTGATGGAAAACCCACCCAAGCCCAGGCTCCCAACAATACTTGGTCTTCCATTGGCCTGAAAGGGCCAGAAGGAGACACTAACAAATCAGGAGTCAGTAGGATGATTAAGAAGGCTTGCCTGCTTCTTCTTAGACACAGTGCTGGAACAGAGGAAGAGTTCCTCGGTGCTAACTCAGAGTCCCATGACTTGGTCAAGGCCTTGCCTTGAAGCACTGCTATTAAGCACTTGCCTTTGAAGATGTGTTTATTTGAAGGCAGAAACCGCCAAATTCCGAGTTTGTTATTTTTACTCAACTGTTAAAAGACTGATGCTGAACTTTTGGCATTGGATACCTTGCTCCAAGAACACAGCCGTAACTTTTGGATTGAGATAGGATTAGTCCTACAAAAGGAAAGCTACAGATCTACCCCCATGATAGAACTGTTGATAAAATATTTTGTTGTATGTAAGGTTAGCACCTACTATTTGCTGCATATTGCTTAGATTTGTTTAAGAAATCTCAATTGTCCTATTAAGGTATCCACATTTTATATCTGAAGTTCGACTTCGTTTACAAAAGGTTTTTTCCCCAGTACAAAGGGAAAGCAAATTATATCTTCCAACCATGTAAATTTATTAACTCTTTGAATATGATCAGATTTTCAATACTTTGTATTAATTCACCAAGTAATTTATCCAGATGTAGAAAAAACAATGAAGACTAACCAACAAAAACAATGCTCTTTATGTAAAACTTTTAATGTAGATGCTCTCTATAAAAGACCAAGTGTGCCAATGTGATATTAACATTTATATTAAAACATAAGGAGACATAACAAAAACAAGATTTCTGTGTTGTTTACATATCTACTACTTCACAGAACAGACTGATTTTTCAGGAATATTTTGAAAAAGGAAAAAGTATACTTGGCAGGCCGTTATTAGTATAATAGGCAGCATGAAGTCATGTGTGGGTGAATAAGGCAAAGGAAAAGAGCAAGAGGGAAGCATGTCTGGAGTTGTTTACAAAAGGAATCCAAGAGTACTGGAAAACTTAGAAGAACCAGAGAGTGACAACTCACCAAAAAGAATTTGTAAATTTTCTTACATTTGTGTGTTTTGGTTTTGTTTCCCCTCCCGTTTTTTCCCCCGCTCAGAAAGAAAATCTAGTATTTCTTAAGAGCATATGAAGCTTGAGTGTAAACCTTTAAAAACGTAAACGCAGTGTGAAATACTCATTGAACACTTTGCTATTTTTTCAGTCCTAATTTCAAATATATTTATTACTCTTTACTGCACATTAACATGTCTTTTGTGACTGGAGCAACTGCAAAATTAGTCAGGGTTATTGGGGGGAGGGATTGGTGCTTTTTGTTGTTTAAAGAGTTTAATTATTTTAGGTAAGTGCCAGGACATTGATTTATATTCACTTTGTGATCAATTCTAATTTCTAGATCATTTTCAACAATGCTATCACTAGACAGTTATTCCCCATTTTGTTGTAATTGTGTACATGATTTTTCCTTGTTAAGTGTAGTACTTTGCATTTATCTTTATTGAATTTCATTTTGTTGAGTTCAAACAAATTCTCTGATTGTCATGGTCATTCCAATTCCTTGCACCCTCCCTCAGCCTGGCGTCATGCACCAATCTTATAAGTGCACTCTCCACTTCATTGTCCAAATCATTAACAAAGATAATGAATAATACCAGCTCCAGAAGTGATCCCCTATAGAACCACACTAGATACTCCCTCTGTATGACAGCTAACTATTGACAACTACACTTGCAATATGATCTTTCACCCCATAGAGTGCATATTTCCCTAGTTTGCATATGAAAACAGTCAAGAGGATTTTGTCAAAAGCCTTACTAAAAAAACAACATCAAGCAAGTCTACAGCTTCCCTCCTGTCCAGTAGGCCAGTAATCCTGGAAAAGAAAGTTAGGTTGGTTTGACGTGATTTGTTTTTCATAAATCCATACTGGCTTTTATGCTTTCAAAGTGATTGTTTAATAATTTATTCTACCAAGTATCAAAGTTTGGCTGATAGGTCTATTACTCCCTGTCATCCTCTTTGTTCCCCTTTTTAAAGACAGACACTAGGTTTGTCTTTCTCTAGTCCTGAGGAACCTAACCTGCTCTCATATATTCTCAAATATAGCTAACAGTTCTTATGTCACTTCAGCTAGTTCCTTATGTACAATCATCAGGCTCTGCCCACTTGAATACATTTAACAGATCTAAATATTCCTGTCTTTTTCTGTCTTTTGTTCCTTTCCTCTTTTTGTTAATATTTTAATCAAGCATTCCTTTTGTAACACTGAAGACTCTGGATACACCTTTTCTAAACTTTGATTAATATGTAAATGAAGATTCCTTAACTGTTGCATTGTTTGTATGAAGAATAATTCATTGTGTAACAAAGGAAATACAGTACACTAAGAATCAAACACAGATATGAAAAGAAAAAAAGCTGGATTACACGTCTTGCCTGACAGAAACAAAGCCAAAATTTTCATGTTATGGCCAAGAACCTGATTAGAACACAACAGAAATACATGGCTTACTACTTACTTCATAGCCTAAGACATAAGGCAAGCCAGTCCTGAAAACCAAGGTGAAAACTTGCAGAGTTTAACCTCCATTCATTTCACATTAATATACATAATTATATAACTTTTCAATCAGCAGAGTCCCTTTCATCTAATTCACTTTTTTTGTACTTGCCCTGATTGCATTCAACAGTACAAACAAGCATTTCTTCTTGTACCGCATGCAAATTTAACTAGATTTGATGCTACTGTATTGGAACTTACTTTAAATATTTTACATCCCCTAAGCTTGTCTCATCAATGCAATTCATTTGAGGAATATGCTGCTAAAAGGTATAGAACTTGAATGGTTGAAGCTATTATGTCTTATCAAGGAAAATTTAAATATAGCAGGCACTTCTACCTTTATTTAATCCTTAGGAATTAGTTTTTGGGTGCTAAGATGTTGTCTCGTGTAACCATTGCACATTTATATGTACATTTCTTGTTCTAGATATCTTAAACATTTTCAAAATTCATCCTGTTACGCTAAAATGTGCATGGAAAAATAAGGAGCTACTATGTTGAGAGTATGCAATCAAAAATAAATCATTAAGTACTCTGACTTATGAAGGTTTCAACAACACTAAGTGAGGGTGAGGGGAAAAAAAAAAAATCAAACCTCCAAAGTTTGCTGGATGATTTCAGACGGCCTGGGTATTTATTCATAAATATATATTCTACACAGCTCTACATTCTACAGTTTTATAAGACAGGGTGGTTTGCTTGTTAAACCACATTTTCCCTTCTAAAACCAAGGGTCTAATTTAATTTGGTCCAAATTTGCTAGGGCTTCCCTCCACAATCTAGAATAGTAACCTCAAAAACTTTAGAAATCCTTTTTCTTTCTGGACTTTGAAAGCCAGGGCAGGGTATGAAATAATAGTGTGATTACAAAAAGTTAAAGCACATAGGTGTCAGCTTGAACAACTTCAAAGTAAAAGTATTAGTTCTAGCACTAAACATTATTATTTATTGTGGTAGTGGCCATAACATGTTTTACAAACAGGACACATCTATTGGGCTGTTTTAGCAATATAATGATCAATAGCACAATTAAATTGCACAATATGTACAAAGAGCTTGCAGTAAAAATAGTTATTTTAATTTTGATAGCAAAAAAAGGAAAAGAAATTGGGTACTATGCTATGTGGCCATCCTTATTTCAAAAGATTTATCAAATAAGGAGGTACTAGTTCATTTGGTGAATATACTTCTAAAAGGTAGAGCACTTTAATGACAGAAGCTGTTATGTCACCAAAGAAAGCTGTGAAATAAACCCTGAAAATGAACTGCATTTCACAGCTTGAAGAGAACACATCAAAAGTATCAATACTCATATTTTTCCTCCCCCCGCCCAAAAAAATCCAAATAAAATTATGAAGACACAGAACAAACTGAGCCACTCACGTGAACTGATTCAGTGTACCAGGTTTCCAAAAAAAAATGTAGAAAATACCCAACCTAATGCAGTAGATACACATTTTTTGAAATGTCTGTCAGTCTGTTCAAGAACTCCTCCTAAATGGTAAAAGCTAGGATCTCCATATTTGGTATGCAGCTTCATCTTATTCTAACTTCAAGCAAGGTCAGGGTTTGGTTGTGCCAAGAAAATGGGAAGTGCTAGGAATGGGATTGTTTTCCAAAACATGAAAAGAGAGGGCACAGAGAGGAGGGACATGATATTGAGAGTGGCCACTGAAGGCAGCCTGCAAGGGAAAACCATACTGCAGAGACACCACTGGAAGCAGTCACACCACCAAATGACCCACACAGAGACTGGGCTCCACTATGTGGCCTGCCACCAAACTAAGTATATAGCCCCCTTTCCCCTAATCCTCCCCCACCACAGCAATGGGGCAGGGAAGGGTGCAAGAGGAGACAGAACACCCTTGGCAGTCATGGAAGCTGGGAAGGGGAGAAATGGTCTCTCCAGCTAAGGTGGGGGGTGGGGGGGGGGGGAGAAAGAGAGAAAGCCATACCAGATAGGACTTCTAGTAGGAAAATATAAGGCAACAGATTTTAAATGTAAACAGTATTAACTAGTCTATGTCTATTATTCTATTAGTCTAATGTTTGTAAAGTAACAAGTATTATTACTGACAATTAAAATAACTATAAAGGCTTCAATTTATCCTTCACAGATAGATTGGATGCATCCTGTATTATGTGATAACACTTTACAGAGTATACTTTGGAAGAGCAGGTAAAAATTAGAGATGTTAGCATGTATCTATTTACATGATTAACTGATAAGTCTGGGCTCATCAGTTAATCCTTCTGGTTACACACACTCCCCCCCCTTGCTGCCTTTCTATCAGAGGCAGCGGGGGGGAGAGGAAGGAGTGGGACCCAGTGCTCATGGGGAGCCAGCTTTTAAGCCAATTCCATCCACATGCTGGCTCCTGCAGAGCCACCTGCCCCCATTCCTGCCTCCCACGCAACAGAGGAGGAGGGGGCAGGCATGAATCAGCACACATAGGGTACTGGCTTTCAAGCCAGCTCCCTGCGCATATCAACTGCTGTGGAGACAACGTCCCCTCCCCTCATGCCGCTGCCTCTATATCAGAGGCAGCAATGCAGGGGGGAGGGGGCAGCTGGTACATGTGGGGAGTCAGCTTTTAAGCCTTCTCCCATGGAGCCATCTGTCCCTCCTCCTGCACTGCTGCCTCTGATACATGGAAGTGTCAGGGAGGCAGGATCCCATACATGCGTTAAGCCAGAGCTGCCTGTCCCCGTCCCCCCCGCCACTGTGTCAGCAGTTACACTTTTACAAAAATAAACAAACATCCCTAGAAAAAATGTACCTACTTTAGGTCTTTTACATAACTACTGTGATTTCTATTGCTAAGTAGAACAGAGCAGCAGATTCTGTCGGGGGTAAACCCTTAAAAAAATGTTCACTTTTGCCCTAGAGCAGCTCAGGGCAGGAACCAATAAAAGCACACAAGCCTTCCCACCACCACCAGATGCAGAAAGGGAGAAAAAGCATCAGATACCCTAAACGAATTATGATTATTTAACAAACTCAATTGCCCACACACTATTACAACACATACACATCATCATTCCATTATGTACGCTCAACTCAGCACCCAGCACTACCCATCCAACCTCCCACCATACACGCACACAAATGTAAATGGAAAAAAGGGTATTAGACATTTGAAATTTTCTACTTTTAATAAACGGGGTAATAAAGTTAGCAACAGATTTCAATTTTTATAATAGTGTGTAATTTTAAATGAACACCAAAAAACCCATCAAGCACAAAGCTCATATTGTAAAAATGAGGAGCCCAGTAGCATCTTAAAGAGGAACAGATTTGTTTGCAAGTGGGTTTTTTTGCCCGTGAAAGCTTATGCCCAAACAAATCTGTTCGTCTTTAAGATGCCACAGGCCTCCTACTTTTTGCAGATACAGGCTAGCACAACTACCCCTCTGATATTTCAAACTCATACTGAAAGCCAAGGAAAAACAGTTAAAGTTGCAACTCTAACCTTAAATAACCATGTTGTGGTATATATCGTAAAGGCTGAACAAAAGCATGTACTTTTACATATCACATAACTTAGAAATACGGACATTTCAATCCTTAACGGTTCAAGTCAGACACTACAATACCCTTTTGGCAGTTACAGGGTAGCTGCATACATCTGATGATTTCCTCCAGAAGAAGGCTCTCTCTCAGTGGGATAAAGGCCTAACTTTGTACCCCAAACTCCCTTTTCAACTGCACAGCTACTTGCGATGGGCCAGGACACTTCATGCTGTTAAGAAGTTGGACATTTGGGTTCTGGACAACAAAAGGCAAAGAGAGACCGAGAGAAGAGCCCAGAGAAGGCAGCTGAGCGTTACTCGCACGCGCCGTGTCTGTCAAGCTCATGGGGACTGCGCCCTTCTAGCACGGGACATAGCGTGCGGGTTACCGCCGCCCGAGGGCCCCCTGCCCCGGCACCCGAGGGAGGGCAGGGCTGCTCAGGGGCAGAGGGGCGGCGCGCGCGAAGGAGGCGCGAGCGAGGCGCGCGGGCTGCGAAGGCGGCTGAGGGAGAATGACCTTCGGACAGCCCGCGCGGCCCCTCCCGCGGGAACGGAGCCGCCCCCCGCGGGGGCCCGGCCCGGCCCGGCCCTTACGCTCGAAGTCGGAGTCGGAGTCGTCGGAGCCGCGCCCGGGCTCCTCCTCGCCGTTGGACTCGGTCTGCATGGGCTCCCCGTCGAAGTTGACCCCCTTGCGGGGGCCGGCGGCGGCCTCCTGGTCGCGGGCATCCCGCAGGCGGGTGAAGTAGTCGGCGGCGAAGCCCAGCAGGTCGGGCGGCCGGTGCCGCAGCACCTCCACCGTGTAGCCCTGCAGCAGCTCGGTCAGGCCCGCCGGGATCTCGATGCTCATGGTGCCGGGGACTCCCTCCGCGGGGCCGCCTCCCCCGGCTGGCTCCGGCTCCCGCGGGCTCAGGGGCCTCCCTCCTCAGGGCGCTCGCGGGCTCCCGCCGCCGCTGTCACACAAGCCTCTCCGGAGAGAGAGAGAACGGGAGCCACGCGACTGCGCATGCTCTGGTTGGCGGCGCGGGGCGGAGCCCGACGGAGGAGCAGAGCTGCGCATGCGCCGCGGGGGAGCCGCGCCGCCGACGATAGGGGAGAGGGTGAGCGTACGTCACAGTAGGGACACGCGCAGAAGGCGCGTCCTCGGCTCAGAGACGCGCTAAACCTCCTTGCGGGAGAAAAGGAGGGAATTCTGCACATGCGTACTCTGGGTGTTCAATGGGGGGGCGCAGCAAATCAGCATTACGCATGCGCAGTCTTGGAACGCGGGAAGTTGATGTGTGAGAGATGTTGAGGTTCTGTGGTTAGCTCGGGAGCGCCCCCCCCCCCCCCCCCGGCCACCTCAGAGCCGGCGAGCCCCTCGCCTCAGCCGCTACCCTCTTCACAGCCCTGTTCTCCTCACGGCCTGGGCCTGACCGCCCGGCTGCCTCGGGCTCCCTCCTCCCCCCCCCCCGGCTGCCTCGGGCTCCCTCCTCCCCCCCCTCGGCTGCCTCGGGCTCCCTCCTCCCCCCCGCTGCCTCGGGCTCCCCCCCCCCGGCTGCCTCGGGCTCCCCCCTCCCCCCCGCTGCCTCGGGCTCCCCCCCCCCCGGCTGCCTCGGGCTCCCCCCTCCCCCCCGCTGCCTCGGGCTCCCTCCTCCCCCCCCCGGCTGCCTCGGGCTCCCTCCTCCCCCCCCCCCGGCTGCCTCGGGCTCCCTCCTCCCCCCCCCCGGCTGCCTCGGGCTCCCTCCTCCCCCCCCCCCGGCTGCCTCGGGCTCCCTCCTCCCCCCCCCCCGCTGCCTCGGGCTCCCTCCTCCCCCCTCCCAGCTGCCTCGGGAGAGGGGCCCAAGCCTGATCCCTCCCTTACACCCTCTTTTTTGCATCAGGAGAGAGGCTGAGACCTTTTCTCTTTTAAAAGCCAGTTTCCCCCAGCATTGTCTCTGCAGGGGGAGGGGAGGTATAGGCGCAGGGGGAAATGGTGCAAGCGGGGACTGAAGCAGTCTCCGCTCACATCACTTGCTGTGATTCTAGTTTTGAAATGTACAATAACCCCAGCGGGGCTCTTGTATATTCCAATAGCAGAAGCCCCACAGGGTGAGCAAGGCCAGCAGGGAACTGCCCCGCTGCCCTCATCTCCGCATTCTCCCTGTGGGGGTTTCCTTTTGAAATGTACAAGAGCACCAGGGCTCTTGTACATTTCAAAGGTGGAGGTGCCCTTATAGACTAACTGAATTGTTGATAGAAATCCCAATCTAAATTTAATATTCCTACCCCAGACAAAACAGGATGACATGTGGTCATCCTAAATTACCTGTTCCTGGAAACTCCAGATCCAAGATTCATGAACTGTAAAAAGGGTGGACTAAACATTATGAGCACAAAAGGGCTTATTCCTGAGCGGGAGCATCAGAGTTCTTGCGCAAGAAGCCCTGAGTTCATACATTAAAACATCAGTTTACTTGCGCAAGAACACACGGCCAGTGTAGCCAGGCAGCAAGTTTTTGCGCAAGAGCGGCTGCTTTTGCACAAGATCGAGCCAGTGTAGACACAGCCTTTGGGTGGGGTTTGGAAGAAGTGCTCCAGCCAGAGCTCATGTTAGGGCAAGCCTGGGCAAAATACGGCCTGTGGATGCAGCTAGGAGCCACAGGCAGGCTCCTTGCTGGCCTTTCCCCCCCCCCAGGCCACTCAGAAAATGGCTACTGGGCTGTTTCTCTTTCAAAACTGAGCCCAGTGGTGGTGGAAAGGCTTGATGTACTGACCCTGCCCTCAGCTCAATCCCATTGGCCGGTTTCTGGCCAGAAACCAGCCAATGGGAGCTGAGTGTCTGAATAACAGGCAGCCATAAAGCACCATGCCCAGGCCTCTCCGGCTTGTTTTATTCACACATGTACATGGCCCTGCAGCATGTGCAGGGGTGGGGCAGGCAAGGAGGGTACTTCAGAAATGTGCTGGGCTGCTGGCTGGGAGTCACCCAGGTAAGTCTCCAGGCCAAAGCCTGTCTCTGGCACCTTAGACCCTCTTTTCCCCAACCCTTGGCCCCCATATTCTACATACCCAAACCCTCTGTCCCCTTCATGCACCAATATCCCCTACCACATCTGGCACTCCAGATCACAGTTCCCTCATGCCCTAGGTCACAACTCAGACTCCCTTCTGCACCCCAATCCCTTATCCTAGGTCACAACCCAAATCCCTGCACTCCTTCCTGTACCCCAATCCTCTCTCCTAGGTCACAATCCCTTCCTGCCCTCAGTCACATCCCAAAGCCCTGCACCCCAGTTTCCTGCTCTAGGTCACAACTCAACCCTTGCACCCCAGTCCAGTGTCCCAGGTCACAACCGCCTCCTTCACCCAAATTCTCTCCCAGACCCCAAGCCTTCCTGCACCCCAATCCCTTACCCCAAGCTCCTTTCTGCATGCAAACTCCATCCCAGAACCCACACTTTCTCCATTAATATAATGGAAGAGTGCAGCCCTCGACCACCTTCCAAATTCTTGGAGTGCCCCCCCATCAAATATTTTTGCACACCTCTGTGTTAGTGAGATCTCTACTAGGCTTATTAGCATGCATGTAGTGTGTTTTACTGATTTTAATGCTTTCTCTGTAGTGCTTTAACCTTAAGAATAAAATAGGTTTGCATAGAAATAACTGTGTGCTAACATAACTGCAGATAATTGACCTGTTATCAGCCTGAAGGGAATGTAAGCTTCTGTGCTTGGTTAGTCTGCCTCTGTTGGGAATAAGACTGTGAAAGCAGAGAACTGTGCACCTTGGAAATACACTGGTCAGGAGGGAATAAGATCAGGTCTCCATCCAAGTAAGGCAGTGGCTGGGGAGTTGGCAGCCTGAGAAGTATGACCTTGCTGGACTACTGACAGGAACTATAGGTGCAATTATACTGAACTGTAACAGTGTGTTTGCCAGGCAGTGCTACTATCTGATCAGTGTCAAGGTGAGGATCAAAAGCTTTAGTGGCACAATAAGATTAAACATTCAGACAGACTGTTTTAAGGATCTAACTAGAGCAGGGGTGGGCAATAATTTTCACAGGGGAGCCACTTACTTAATTTTGGTACTAGTCACAGGCTGGCTCACCCCATTCTCCCCTCCCCAAATGGGACAGAGACCGATTGGGAGGGTGGGGACTGGGGACTAGCAGTTGTCTGGGGCTGCAGGCTTTGAAGTAAAAACAGAACAAAAGGCTCGCATCTCCCGACCCCAACACTACCACGCTACCCAGCAGGTACCTGCATTGCTGCCACTATTTAAAGGGCTTGAGGCTCCAGCCCTGCCAGGGTAGTGCCATGATGGGGAGTCCTTGAAATAGCAGCAGCAACCTAGGCGGCTCCCAGGCAAAGGGGCTGCGAGCCCTTTAAATAGCCCTTTAAGGGGCTTGTGGCTCTTGGCCCGACTGCTACCACATTGCCTGGCAGCTGCCTGGGGTTCCTGCAGCTATAAAAAGACTTGCAGCTCTGGATCCAGCTGCCTGAGCCACCACCTGGAAATTTGGTGTCACAAGAAGCAGTATATAAATAAAAATCAGTTAGATATGGTCCACGGGCCAGATCTGGTCCCCAGGCCTCATCTTGTTTAGCCCTGAGCTAGAGATTGAGATGGTGATGCTCATTCTGCAAGAAGACTATGTCCTTTTGGCATTTACCCTGATGATGTATAGTTTATTTCATCTACTATATACATTCATGCATGTATGTATGAGAGAGTTTGTCCATCCATCCATTTGTTCAAGAACTCCTCCTAAACGGTAAGAGCTAGGACCATGAAATTTAGTATGCAGCTTCCTCTTATTATAACTTAAAGCAAAGAAAGGATTTGGTTGTGAGACATTGTTTTTAGATGACAAATCTGAGGAATTGTCCTGGATTGAGGTGTCATTAGAGGAGGTTTTGGAACGAATTGATAAACGTAACAGTAACAAGTTACTGAGACTAGATGACATGCACCCAAGAGTTCTGAAAGAACTCAAATGTGAAATTGCAGAACTATTAACTGTAGTTTGTAACCTATCCTTTAAATCAGCTTCTGTACCTAATGACTGGAAGATAGCTAATGTAAAGTTAATATGTAAAAAGGGCTCTAGAGGAGTCCTGGCAATTACAGACTGGTAAGTCTAACGTCAGTACCACACAAATTAGTTGGAACTATAGTAAAGAATAAAATTGTCAGACACATAGATTAATAATTTGTTGAGGGAAAGTCAACATGATTTCTGTAACAGGAAATCATGCCTTTCTGATCTGCTAGAGTTCTCTGAGGGGGTCAACAAACATGTGGACAAGGGGGATCCAGTGGATATAGTAGACTTAGATTTCCAGAAAGCCTTTGACAAGGTCCCTCACCAAGGGCTCTTAAGTCAAGTAAGTTATCATGGAATAAGGGGGAAGGTCCTTTCATGGATGGATAACTGGTTAAAAGACAGGAAACAAAGGGTAGGAATAAATGGTAAGATTTCCAAGTGGAGAGATGTAACTAGTGGGGTCCTCCAAGGGTCTGTCCTGGGACCAAACCTATTCAACTTATTTATAAATTATCTAGAGAAAGGGGTAAACAGTGAGGGGGCAAAATTTGCAGATGATAACAAACTGCTCAAGATAGTTAAGACCAAAGCAGACTGTGAAGAGCTTCAAAAAGACCTCACCAAACTAAGGGTATATCTAGACTATATATCTCTGCCGACAGAGGCATGTAAATTAAACTACTTGACATAGTCAATGAAGCGGGGATTTAAATATCCCCCGCTTCATTAAAATAAAAATGGCCGCCGCATTGTGCTGGCTCAGCTGATTGTCGGCACAGCACGGCAGTCAAGACACAGATCGGTCAACAGGGAACGCCTTTGTCGACCGCTTCCTTATGCCTCGTGAAATGAGGTTTACAGGAACAGTCGACAAAAGCGTTCCCTGTCAGCCTATCCGCGTCTTGACTGCTGTGCTGTGCCGACGATCAGCTGAGCTGGCACAGCACAGTGGCCATTTTTATTTTAATGAAGCGGGGGGTATTTAAATCCCCGCTTCATTGACTATGTCAAGTAGTCTAATTTACATGCCTCTGTCAGCAGAGGCATGTAGTCTAGACACCCCTTAAGTGATTGGGCAACAACATGGCAAATGAAATTTAATGTTGATAAATGCAAAGTAATGCGCTTTGGGGAAAAAATAATACCAGCTATACATACAATATGATGGGGACTAATTTAGCTACAACTACTCGAGAGAGATCTTGTGGATAGAGAGAGGATTCATTGTAGATAGTTCTCTGAAAACACCCACTCAGTGTGCAGCGGCAGTCAAAAAAGCAAACAGCATGTTAGGCATCATTAAAAAAGGGATAGAGAATAAGACACAAACATCTCATTGCCTCTATATAAAATCATGGTACGCCCACATCTTGAATACTGTGTACAGATGTGGTTGCCTCATCTCAAAAAAGATATCTTGTTATTGGAAAAGGTTCAGAAAAGGGCAACACAAATGTTTAGGGGTTTGGAACAGGTCCCATATGGAGAGAGATTAAAAAGTCTTGGACTTTTTGGCTTAGAAAAGAGGAGACTGAGGGGGAGGGCATGATAGAGGTCTATAAAATCATGACTGGTGTAGAAAAAGGTAATAAGGAAAAGTGATTTTACTTATTCCCATAATATAAGAACTAGGGGTCACTAAATGAAATGAATGGGCAGCAGGTTTAAAATAAATAAAAGGAAGTTTTTCTTCACTAAGCGCACAGTCAACTAGTAGAAATCCTTGCCAGAGGATGTGGTGAAGATTAGGACTTTAACAGGGTTCAAAAAAGAGCTAGATAGATTGATGGAGGTTAGGTCCATCAATAGCTATTAGCCAGGATAAGTAGGAATGGTGTGCCTAGCCTCTCTTTGTCTGGAAATGGATGACAAGAGAGGGATCACATGAGGATTACCTGCTGTGTTCCCTCCCTCTGGGGCACCTGTCATTGGCCACTGTTGGCAGACAAGATACTAGGCTAGATAGACTTTTGGTCTGACCCAGTATAGCCGTTCTTGTGTCAATGGGATGTGTCTGGAATGTGATTGTTTCTCATAACATGGAAATGGAAATGGCTCTGGTAGCCGGACAGTTATACTATGTAATGATCATGAGAGTGGGCAGCACGGAGCCAGAGATGGGGTCTGGGACAGCTATAATCCCATTGAGCCAGCAAGGGGCAGGAGTGAAGAAAGGGACAGCTATCTACTGTATATTTGAGAGCTTTGTGTGTCTGTCTGTCTGCCCCCAGCTCGGGGACATGTACCCCTCCTCCAGCTGTGCCTGCTACAGCTGCACCAGCCATGGCCAGGCATGTCTTACCTGGCCCCACGGTCTTGCAGTGAGAGCAGGCTGGTGTTGTCCTCTCTCCCCAGGGCAGTCTGAATATTAAGTCCCTTATTCCCAGCCCCACCCCAGAGCAATGATTTAAATGAAGAAAAACAAAAATATTCACCTAAATGACCAAAGCAATGCCCGGTAAATCCTCTAGTTTGTCATATTTTTACCAGAAACATCCAGGTATTCTGGGGTTGTGGCTGAATTTTGAAATAGTGTTGAGCTGGAGGACTTCTTACTCCGACTCCAGTAACCCTCATTTTACAAGGAGTAAGGGAAGTCGAAGGAGAAGTGTTCTTCCTTTGGCTTCCTGCTCTGTTGACAGTGCCTAAAGCCAAGTTAAGCTATTTTGATTTAAGCTACGCAATTGACATAGGTGAAGTTGCATAGCTTAATTCACTTTCAGCCCTCTTGCGTATACATACCCCTAAACTATGTCTACACTGCAAGGTTTTTGCACAAAAATGATCGTTTTTGCGCAAAAATGATCATTTTTGCGCAAAAACCTATAGAGCATCCACACCTCGAATGCACTTTTGCACAAGTAAATCAGCAGTAAAATGGCAGAACAGAGGGCTGCCGCCGGTGTAGATAAGCCTGCTTCTACAAGGCATAACTCCCTTTTGCACTACAGCTATTGCTCAAAAAGGCAAGTGTGGCCACTCCAGAGGGGTTTCTTTCACAAGCAGGGGCGGCCTGTGAGCCTAGGCAAACTAGGCAGTTGCCTAGGGCGCCGCCGGCCCGGGCACCCAATGATGACGTCACGGGGTGTCAGGGCGCCCCATGATTACGTCATGGCCATTGACGGCCGTGTAGGCGGGGGCGCCAATCGCGCTTTCCACCTGGGGCACCAGCTGCCGCAGCCGGCCTCGGATCGCTCCTGTGTACAAGAAACACCTATGGGAAAAAGCACAGGTGCTCTGATGGCCATTCACAGAATGGCCATCAGAGCATTCTTGCGCAAGAGCATCTATACAGTGTGGATGCTCTCTTGCGCAAAAGCACATCACTTTTGCAATGTGCCTTGAGGTGTGGACGTGTTTTTGTGCAAGGAGATTTTGCACAAGAACTTTTCTGCAAAAGACTTCTTGCGCAAAAACCTTGCAGTGTAGACGTAGCCCTAGAGACTAACAGATTTGATTAAGTGAGTTTTACCCATGAAAGCTTATACCCTAATAAATCTGTTAATCTCTAAGGTGCCACAGAACTCATTGTTTCTGCAGATACAGACTAATACAGCCCTTTGAGAGTCTGTTACAAGATGTTCATTGTAGTGCTGCTTTCATAATTTGATTTGGGGTAAGCTTGTTTTTATATCAATATAAATGAAATAAAAATATGAGAGCGCACCTTTAAATGCAATATAGCAAATCTCTCTGAAGACACAGAATTAAACTGTTTCCCTACACTCTATGGCAGACACACCTACTAGCAGCAATGTACTTTTATTGGAAGATAGTTTATCGTGGTTGCCACATCTCATCCCAGCTCCACCACCTTATCTGTGGTTTGTTACCAGAACATATTGTGCCAGCCCAGTGTCTCTGTGCCTCTACTCATAATGTAATACTTCAAGGAAAATGGCTTTGATTGATAAGAAAAGACTCAACTTCACTGCCGTATCCTGCAGAGGTAAATGAGGCTTCTGACAAGTTCTTATCTCTTTTGGCCTGTGGGTGCTAGGAGTGTTAGTATAAGCAGGTCTCAGTAAAGGCAGTATGCACTTTTAAAAAGAAACCTTAGCAAGTAAGGACAGAGGAAAAAGGGGAGTCTGCAGCAGCCAGGGAGTAAAGTTACTTGTATTTCCAAGTCTCTTGTGTAGCAGCCAGCTACCTGGCTATCCCTTGCACCAGTTTTGAATATTTGTTGATAATTTTCTCATTTGTCCATGTGTGTATAGCTCTGGTTACTTATATAAAAAGTGTTACCAGTAAATACTAGTAAGGCTCTAAGGAGCTTTGTTGTATTAGTCTCCTGATGTTTATATGTCCATACACAGCAACTAAACTCGAGGGAGGAAGATGTGCTGTAAAGGAGACTAACATATAAACACTGGGGCTCTGTTTAGTTTCTGTCTGAAGGTCAATGAACGCAGAGGAGCTTCCAAGGACACATAAAGTACGTTTCAAAACTATTTTATCCCAGTGTTCATTTAGTATGTTCATATTTTTTGTGGGTATGAGAACTGATAACAAGTTTGTGCAAGAGACTTGTCCCTTTTAAGTGAACTTCATGTGTAATATTGTTCATTCTGTGCATATTTATAGCGGATGGTAATCTATGCCATGTCTCTAGCTGTACAGTATTTTTTTATTAGAAAAATCCCTTTATCAAAAGAATGCTGAGGGTGAAAAGTCAAGAACTCAGAAGTTAGAAAATGCCTGTCTGCAACTAATTTCTGCCCCCATTCTAATTGCATAATTACATTCTTCTTTTTTCCCACAGGATCCCTGTTTTATTCAGCACAGGATGAAATAAGGCAGAGTTGTGTAGATAATGATGCTGTTGTCCATAGTACCCCATCTAAAACCATTTTTAGAGTAATATTTTTCTGATCTCCCTTGCTGCCTGGTAACTTTTGGTTATATCTGTTACTCCTACTTTGCAGCCCCCAAATGTTGACATCTCCCCCTACCTATTATCCTCACCAAACTCTTGTGCTTTGTATGCAGATTTACAGAGACAGTAATAAGAGTTGCATACGAAAACAGCATTGCTCAGGGTTCTAGCAGGAGCAACAGGGTTGCAAGGAAAGTGGCAAAGTAATCCATATTACATTTTACTTGGAAAAATAATCAGATTAGTCTTCCAGATTGTTGCTTTAGAGGGGAAATAAATAAATTTCTTTACATAGCTACTTCCCATAATTTGTTGTATTTAATAGTGGTGTCAGCACTGATCTCAGCACAGCAACACAAATGTTATACAAAACACCTAATTTCTCTTGTGCTTAACTTGGTGGCTCTAACTTCAGCTAACCGTCTGCAATCCAATGTAACATCAGGTGAATAGGGAAACTAGGTGTTCTACTGATTGATATTACAAAATAAAATTTCTGGTTGTTTAAGGGATGCTGGGTTTGTAACTGTGTGAATAAAGTTCTTGCAAGCTATCTTTAAAGGAGCACTTGCCAGTGGTATGCTACAAAAATAAAGATCGGGAGAGAGCGGTCTATCAAAAGCCAAATGCTGCCCTTGCATACTGACCTTCTCCCTGAGCCATCCAGTCAAGTCAGGGCCTAGATCACTTAAACTGAGTAGATAGTAACATTTGCAGGGGGAAGGGGGTGATTTCCCTCTCACAGTGTTATTCTAATTAAGATAATCTAAGGTAACATAAATAGCATAAAGGCTAGATCAATAAGTTTGCAAAATATGTTGACAGAATGAGTCAGAATGCTCAAAACATTGTGACCGTGAGCTAGTAATAAGACTTGCTTGGTGCCAATTCCCTGTGACTAGATGCCTGCTGGTTTTTTCTGGCTGTGGCTGCAGACGCTTTCAGTTTACTGCATGTCTACAGTCTGTCCAGTCCTACTTCTTTGTTACGTGACTGGAGATGTGTTTATGCCCTATAATAACATTGTAGAAACTGAAGACAAAACCTTCTGTACTCTTTCTGGCAGATTGAATAATCTTAACAAGAAAAGAGAATGAGCTGGACTTAGCAACCAGGATGCAAAGATTCTTCAATATGATATACAGGATAAAACTGCTTTTGTTTGTTTTCTTTTTAGTAGGAGTGCTAAGAAAGTCATAGTGACTGAGGGTTTGATGCCACCTAACTGAATGAATCAATTTGCACTTGGCAGAAAATAACATTATTTCAAAAAATCTTTCCAACAAGCTTTTATTAAAACTATCTCAATGAGTTTGCACATCTGTTGTAAAGCTAAATGAAATTGATACAGAATTCTGTATCACCAGTAACTCACCATTCCAATTAAGGGAATTTACATTGCAGTTAAACATCTGGAAATGGCCCATATCAACTGACTCGGACTCCAGTTTGAATCTGAACAATGATACCAAAATTAAAAAGCTCCTTCGTTCAAGTCAGCTGGCATGGGCCAGCTGTGGGTTTTTAATTGCAATGCAGTTATGTCCTATATTAGATTCTAGGGTAAAATTCCGCCATTGGGCATAACCAGTGTAATGTCATTGAAAATCAATAGGTACATCACTTACATCAAGGCTGAATTAAACCAATTTTCTATATCAGTGTTTCTCAACCAGTGGTACGAGTACCCTTAGGAGTACTCGAGAGAAGTCTGGGGGTACGTCAACACAACAGAAATTTGGAGAACTGAATTTTTGTTTTAAGTTTTATAGTGCTTTATTATTTTTCTACTTTTTACACCCAAAAATTTCATTGCCTGCCTGGCTACAATTAAATTGTTTAAACAAATGTGTCGCAATGGTAGAAAAAAATTGTCTCTGAAAACTGTAGGAACTGGGGGTACATTTTTTTAGGGGATACTTATAATTTATTTTTTTTGGAAAGGGGTTACTTTATAAAAAAAAGTTGAGAAACACTGCTCTATATGAAGATGTCTTGAATAATTGTTGGCAAGACATTCTTCTGCATTCAGTGATAATCTCAAACTGTTGACAAATTGGGTGGGAAATCTATACTACTGAATAGGAATCCCAGGGTTTCATAGATTCAACCGATTGTTCATACAGCTAACACTGACTCTATTGGTTATATCTACAATTCTTTGAACAGAGAACGTAATCTCAAAACCTGTGGTCTTGTAACTAAGGATGTAAACGTTTAAATGGTTAACCAATAAGAATCAGCTTATTGGTTTCCATTATGCTTCTAGGGAGCTGGCTGTCCCTCCATGCTGTGGGCTCTGCAGAATAAACTTATACTGCAGAGCCTGTGGTAAAGCTGGCTCCCCAGCGTTTAGCCAGCTCTTGGCACATACCTGCTGCATGCTCCGTTTCCAGCGAGCCGGCTGCACTGAGGGCTCTGCCATATAACTTTATACTGCAGAGCCCACAGCACTTGTAATCATTACAATTTTTTAATGTTACATGGTTACATTTTTAACTTGTAACAAGTGCCACATTCAGTTAGGGTTTTGCTGGCTGCTGCCCAGGTCTAAAAATAAAAATCTTGGGCTATGTCTACACTGGCGCATGATCTTGTGCCAGAGCTATGCAAATGAGGCTAAGCATGGAATATCGCCAAGCCTCATTTGCATATCTAATGAGCCGCCATTTTTGCGGAAGAGGCTCTTGCACAAGAAGGAGCTGTCTACGCTGCCCTTTCTTGTGCAAGAAAAACCCTCTTGCGCAATGCTGTTATGTTGATTATTTTTAGGAATAACGGCATTGCACAAGAGGGTTTTTCTTGTGCAAGAAGGGGCAGTGTAGATAGCTCTTTCTTGCGCAAGAGCCTCTTCTGCAAAATGGTGGCTCATTAGATATGCAAACGAGGCTCGGCAATATTCCACGCTTAGCCTCATTTGCATAGCTCTTGTGCAAGATCTCACCAGTGTAGACATAGCCTTGGAGTTTGTGTTAGGGCCTCATGTGACCTACAAATAATATCACAGAGGAAAAACTTCAAAGAGCCAAAAAGGTGAAAACCCTTTAGGAGAGCCTGTGCTAAAATATACCATCCAATCTGTCAGAAACCAAGTCCTGTAGTGGGGAGGGATAGCTCAGCTCAGTGGTTTGAGCATTGGCCTGCTAAACCCAGGGTTGTGAGATCAATCCTTGACGGGCCATTTAGGGATCTGGGGCAAATTTGTTAGGGATGGTACTTGGTCTTGCTGTGAGGGCAGGGTACTGGACTCAATGACCGTCCCTTCTATTCTGTGAGATAGGTATATTATATTATCATAAGTTACATTGGGCATGATTTTAATAATCTGTTCAACAGCGGTAAAACACAGGTTATGTCTACACTGCAATCAAATAAACCTGTGGCACCAAGTGTTAGAGCCCAGGACACCTGCCTCAGACACAGGATGCTCAGGCAGGAGTGTGGTTCTGCGACTCTCCACCTTTTGACTTTGAATCGTGCTTAGACCTTTATACTGCAATTTATAACCCTGCTGACCTGGCGGTGCTGTGCTCTTTAGTATAGTGTAGACATACCCATAGATTCCACGTGAAAGAAGCTTCTTAGGGTTCTTCCAGTAAAGAAGTTCCACTGAAGTCAGTTGGAATTCTGTACAGAGAGGGTTTACAGAATTAAACCTTTGCGTATAGGTCATAATGTGTAGGAATAGCTGTGCACAGATGACAAAAAAGCATATATTTTCAATGCCAAAGAAAAGGTTTCAATCCTAAATTGATAGTACTGAGTTTGACTGAACAAGGATCTCAACTGGTTAACACTCTACAAAGGCAATTTCCCCTCCCTGGATATTCACATCTCCACATCAGATACTATGAATAAGGCACTTGTACACTGACTTGTTTAACCTCATTAACACAAGCAACTTCATCTTTATATATACCCCTGCCTCTGTTACTTCCATTCCAATTCGTCTGATGAAGTGTGTTTTGCCCACAAAAGCTTATGCCCTAATAAATCTGTTAGTCTCTAAGGTGCCACAGGACTCCTCATTATTTTAGCAGTATTAAATTCACATTAGAAAAAGGAGGAAACAATGTACTTCTAACTAATGCACTTGTACAGCTTGCTTAGACATGCCTCTCCATTGACATCTAGTGTCCATGCAGACAGCTTCAGACACTTATTTGTATTCAATATTTGTTTCTAAATAATTGTAAAACTTCACCGTAATCATGATTTTTCCAGATATAATTACTACGTACTCTTAGTAATAATAGGACAACACAGTAATGAGATGTTGAGCAATTATCAGTCCATTCATATTTCAACATGAACATCAAACTGCACCAAATCCAAGTTTTTAAAGTTTGGCTTAGTTTGTGATTGCTTTACTTGGCCTAGAGTTTGTGCTGTCATTGAGTTTAGAAAACAGCTGCACTTGATCCTGGAAGTTCTTATGACATCCAAATCTGCTGCTAACTCCATTTTCTTGGTGCAGAATATATTCAGAAATCATATTCTGGCCTTCTTGAGGTGTAATTCACAACTGCCATTTTTTCTACATTCAGATATTCAAGTTATACCATGAAAATTACTGAAGATGATCATGATGGTGGTTGTTTTTTTTTTTGTTTTGTTTTGTTTTCTTCAAAATCAGTCTATGAATAGTTTCTTATAAAACTGCTGATATCTCATAATTTTGAAGTCTTCCACCAGTACTCTTCTATTTCCATCTTTAACCGACTTCATAGCTTCCAAGTCCTCTGTGCTGCTTTGCCTAATCTTGGCTACTTTGTATGCTCCTTTTTTCTTCCTTCCTTTAAAAGTAGTCCTGAATGTAAGGCTTTAAGTGCCTGATGTTTAGCTTCTGCAACTGCTTTTTTGACATTTTTTTACTATCTTATATTCCTCATGACTGTACGTAATTTTTATTTTCTGCCATAGCTTAAACTTTTCCTGCCCTATACAACATTTGACCACCACCACATTGACTTGTCACGAAAATTTCCTTGCCTTTGTTTGGCTACCGGCTTCTTTTAATCTTTCTACAGTATGGTTGGATGGTCTGCCAATGCTCATTGGCATCATGGTAGTTGGTCTGGTCCTTGTCCTATCCCATTCCTAAATCTCAGACTAACTTCGCTATTCACAAGCCTCCTCCATTTTATCCTTTATTCTATGCCTTCCACTAGAACCAATCTACACTGCTCTGTAATCTGTTTTCCTAGAATTATTTGTAGTCTCACATTCTTTACTTACTTCCTGAGGAAAAAAAAGATCTAATCTGGGATGTGTTGTCACTGTTTTTATAAGTACTTAAGTATACCTTCCTCTTTACCACGGGTTCATTGACAACAATAGGCCATGGGCTTTGGCTGACTGTAAGATAGCTTCATTTCTGATTCCAGAAACATCCAAAGTGCTTTTGCGGAAAAGCGTCCGTGCCAATCTAGACGCTCTTTTCTGCAAATGCTTTTAACGGAAAACTTTTCCATTAAAAGCATTTGTGGAAAATCATGCCAGTCTAGATGTAGCCCAGGAGTTTTACAGGATTCTGGAGATACCCTAGAAAAACTTTTCTGCATCCAAGGATGCGTTTATTCTTCCGCTTCTTTTAGTGGAAGAGAAAACATGATCTTTCGGTCACCCCTATATTCCTCTTTCCACAAAGAATAAGGGAGCTTCCAAAAGAAGGGTTTTTTTTTTTTTTTTTTTTAACATTTGGTCCAGTCTAGACAGGCCAAATGTTGGAAAAACCTCTTCCTACAGAAGAATTGGGGGGGAAAAGCAGCAGTATAAGGGTTGGGGATAGCAAGTGATGGAGAGGAGGAGAATAGAGAGGGTGGGGCTTCCAGGAAGGGGTGGGGCAGTAGATCTTGGCTTGTTCTGTCATTTAAAAAGTGATCTTGGGTGTGAAAAGGTTGGAGACCACTGACCTACAGGATCTATATAGAGCATTTCTAAATCTGAAATACCCACCTGGAGAAGTGAAAAAACAGATTGACAGAGCCAAAAAAGTACCCAGACATGAACTACTTCAAGACAACCCAAAAGAGAAAATAACAGAATTCCACTTGTCATTACCTACAGTCCACAACTTAAACCCTTCTAATGCACTGTACCCACAAAAGCTCATGATACCATCTACATGTTATTAGTCTTTAACGTGCTACCAGACTATTTATTGTTTTTTAAGTTTATTCTACAATGTTTCTGCTGCAAATTGCTCTTACTCCATTCTTCCTTGCTACTGAGCCATGATGTATCTTGTATTACTATTCAAAGCCAGAGGCACCCTATCAACTAATCAAATAGTTGATGCAAAATGCATCGACTACTCGATTAGTCAGTAACCCGATACTTATCTTCCTTATTCATAACTATGAGTTATATAAATTTGACGAGTACATCCAGTTTCTGGCTTAGTTAAATGGCACTGGCTTTCAAAGCCTGTAGAATTCTGAAGTACTTGGTCTATTTTGCGTGGGATTTTTTAACTAATAGGTATACTTCTGATTTTGATAATTGTAATAAGATAATGATTTCAGCATTCTAATTTCTCATTCCTCTTCAGTAAGGTACTTGGCTTCTGTGGAGAGGGAATGGTTTGAATTATTCTATGATTCTACAAGCTCTCTGAACAATTTAGAAGTGGCACTAAAGCGATGATGAGAGTGCCATGATGTCTTAATTACCTGGAAATATGTAATGATATGTCCCACTCTCCTTCATGGAGAGTAAGATTCATGTAGGGAAGGGATACTCAGCATGTGGCCCAGGGGCCTCATGCAGCTTGCAGCTTATTTGTTTGCAGCCCGTGGGTGGGAGTCAACACAAAAAAGTAGTCAATATAATGGTTTCTTGTTGACATGCATTTTAATAGTTCAATTCTTGGACTGTCATTGCTCATTACAAGTGCTGTCATAGGGGTGGAAATTGGATAAATATTAATTTATTAATATTTTTTATTAATATCAGTAGAACTTTTTTATTAATATCAGTAGAACTGACTTAGAATCATAGAGCTGGAAGAACCTCAGGAAGTCATCAAGCCCAGCCCCCTGTCCAAAGCTGGACTAATCCCAACTAAATCAACCCAGCCAGGACTTAGTCAAGCCAAGACTTAAAAACCTCTAGAGATGGAGATACCACCCCCTTGCTAGGGAACACATTCCAGTACTTCACCACCCTCCTAGTGAAATAGTTTTTCCTAATATCCAACCTAGACCTCCCCCACTGCAACTTGAGACCATTGCTCCTTGTTCTGCCATCCGTCACTACTGAGAACAGCCTCTCTCCATCCTCTTTGGAACCTCCCTTCAGGAAGTTGAAGGCTGCTATCAAATCCCCTCTCTCACTCTTCTCTTCTGCAGACTAAACAAACCCAAATCCCTCAGACTCTCCTCATAGGTCATGTGCTCCAGCCCCCTAATCATTTTGGTCACCCTCCACTGAACCCTCTCCAATGCGTCCACATCCTTTCTATAGTGGGGGGCCCAGAACTGGACACAATACTCCAGATCTGGCCTCACCAGAGCCGAATAAAGGGGAATAATCACTTCTCTAGATCTGCTGGCAGTGCTCCTCCTAATGCAACCTAATATTCCATTCACCTTCTTGGCTACAAGGGCACACTGTTGACTCATATCCAGCTTCTCATCCACTGGAATCCCCAGGTCCTTTTCTGCAGAACTGGTACTTAGCCAGTCGGTCTCCAGCTTATAACAATACTTGGGATTCTTCCCTCCCAAGTGCAGGATTCTGCACTTGTCCTTGTTGAACCTCATCAGTTTTCTTTTGGCCCAATCCTCTCTACGTCACTCTGGACCCTATGCCTGCCCTCCAGTGTATCTACCTCTCCCCCCTTGCTTAGTGTCATCTGCAAACTTGCTGAGGGTGCAATCCATCCCTTCATCCAGGTCATTAGTAAAGATGTTGAACAAACCCAGCCCTAGAACTGATCCTTGGGACACTCCGCTGGAAACTGACCACCAGCCTGACATCAAGCCATTAATCACTACCCGTTGGGCCCGACAGTCTAGCCAGCTTTCTATCTATCTTACAGTCCATTTATCCAATCCATAGTTCCTTAACTTACTGGCAAGAATATTGTGGGAGACGGTATCAAAAGCTTTGCTAAAGTCAAGGTATATCACATCCACTGACTTCCCCATATCCACAGAGCCAGTTACCTCATCATAGAAGCTAATCAGATTGGTCAGGCATGACTTGCCCTTGCTGAATCCATGTTGACTATTCCTGATCACGTTCCCCTCTTCTAAGTATTCAGAATGGATTCCTTGAGGATCCCCTTCATGATTTTTCTGGGGACTGAGGTAAGGCTGACTCGTCTGTAGTTCCCTGGATTGTCCTTCTTCCTTTGTTTAAAGATGGACATTTTATGACTTAAATGGGGACTGTGTTGTGTAGTCTTGCCTTAATCTTTGTTCAAAAGCTTCAGAGGGGTAGCCTAGTCTGTAACAGGAAAAACTTAAAACAACAAATACTCTAGCACCTTATAGACACACAACATGTAGATGATATCATGAGCTTTTGTTGGCACAATCCACTTCTTCAGGTGACAGGAGTGTTGGAAGTTTATGCCTATCAGTGTGAAAGAAGCTATTTGCATATATTTGCATGTATATGCAACCACACTTAAGTTCTGGCCCTCGGCATGTGCTGAGAGTATCATTGGGTCCATGGGGATTCCAAAGTTGGGTAGCCCTAATGTAGGGTATCCCACTTCCCCATAGCCATATGGACTTGGAGACAGAAGAAATTCCACAGAGAAGTCATCCCTAAGTGCTAGAGAAATTCTAGTTGGCAGGAGCAAATAGAAAGAGCAGCCTCAGCAGGTATTGCAATTTTGAGGGAAGAAGATAAGATAGGGCACAGGTGGGACATAGTTGGAGCCACTCCTACTTTCCCAATGGTCACTGTACTTTCCCAATGGTGACTCCATAGGGGAACTAGGACTTATCACTCTGACTCTGCTTTTATGTCTATCCCTTTCCCCATCTTTTTGGGTCTGTTTGTAAACACATGTATTAAGCATAGGCTCTTTTGTGTGTGGAGAACACTGAACGGTTGCTTTCTAGAAGGAAGGTATCTGTTTCTTTTCCATGTTTTATTTTTAAACATGTTTGGTTATTTGGTCTCTTGAACAATTTTAAGAATGAACTGGTGAGCACAGACAATTTTTTGCTCAATTGGTGAGCCAGCCAGGAGCCATTTCAGAGGCATAGCAAGAGTGTTCTACGCCTAGGGGCAAAAGCAAAAATTTGTGTCCTCCTCCTCACCGTGTGGCGTGGCCCCGAACCTGGCGCATGGCTGAGCCCAACCCTGGAAGGGAAGGGGGAGCTTGCACTGTGTCTTACCCCACTTCTTCCAGTTTGGGACCGATCCCCCGCACACACTAACCTGCTGACAGAGACGGAGGGGGTAGGCTGGGGGTGAAGATGTGGGGAGGAGGTTCCAGCCATGGGTGGTGGGTGGAGGAGGGGAAGGCGAGCCAAGGGATGACAGGGGAGCAAAGGGGGACTAAATTGGTGCCCCCCTAGCATGGCGCTGGGGGGAACTGCCGCCCCCCCCCCCCCCCGCTGTCCCCTCGCTGTGCCCCTGAGCCATTTGCTCATATTAGTCAAACCAATTTGACACAGTTTCAAACTGGCCATCTGGAATATGGATAGTAAATATAGAGCTGGTGTGGCCAAACTGTGGCTCTTTTACAGTCAAAGTATAGCTTGCGGAGGCCCAGCTCCCAATTATATGACTCCTAGATGTGTCAAAACCTTCAGGGGGTAGCCAAGTTAGTCTGTACAGGATAAACTTAAAAAACAACAGATGGTCTGGTAGCACTTCGTAGACTAACAAAACATGTAGATGGTACCATGAGCTTTCATGGGCACAGCCCATTTCTTCATTGGGCTGTGCCCACGAAAGCTCATGGTACCATCTACATGTTTTGTTAGTCTATAAAGTGCTACCAGATTATTTGTTGTTTTTAAAGTTTATACTAGATGTGTGTATAGGGGGAGTTTCTGCCCTTTAGTGGGGCTAAGGGCTCTCGATCTTCTGAAGATTGGAGACTTGGAGGGTCTCAGTCTGTTTGGCCACCTCTAATATAGAGGTTGGACTTTAGAGGTTATGGATCCTAAGTACACATGTAGCAGGCTAGCCTGGGCACAGGGGAAATCTATAAGTGCTGCTTTAGTGAAATGCCTTAAATAACTGGTTAACCAAAAGTAATAAAAGCAAACTGCTTTCCTGGGCATAGAGCCATACTTTAAGAATATATTGCAGTGAAACATTTTCTGGGCAAAATGCCCAGATACAGCAAAGGCTAACACCAAATCCCACAAATTAAGAGTAATGGTGGCCAAAAAATATTAAAGACTCTCTCACTTCTTTTGTAAGAAAATATGCACCTAAATATGGGAGCAGGACATAAAGCACTAAACAACCCTGGGCTTCATTATGTGAAGTAAAAGTTAAACAAGGAAACAAATCAAGGAACTAAAAGAATCAAATAAGAAATTTAAAAAAGCCAGTGGAGAATATAGGAAACTGCAGATAGCACTTCTGCTTGCAGTTCACAAAAAAGAAGGGAAGGCGAGGAGATTTACAGGGTACAGCCCGCAAGAGGGACAGATGTCAGATTGGGAAAGATAAAACTAAAAATATTAAATGTGTTGAGTGGCCCAGAAGCAGTTAACTCTAGCAAGGGAGGGAACCCCATCATCCATTTGGGTGCAGAAAGGAGCAACAGGCACTTGAGGAACAAATTCAGGTTCTGTGGAAATGGGTAGAAAGCCCCATTCTCTTCCAACAGCGGCAATAAAAACCAGAGGTCCTGGTTCTTAATCCTCTCCTTCCTCCCTCTTTCACTAAACCCTGCTGTCCTCTGAGCTAATAATATAACCTTCCTTCCCTAATATTTTTACATAAGGGTCAAGTTTTTCCTTTGTCCTATCTTCTTCCAAAGCCTCTCATTTTCATTTTCTCTTGTAGTACTCACTTGGCTCACATTGTTAAACTCAAACTCACTGCAGTTGCCTGTTCTTTAAAATGCATTCACAGTCTCAATTAATTTCCCTTCACTGATGTTTTCCTCCATTCTACACTACTTCCTCCTTACATGATAGTTACAGAAAGAGAGCTAGCAGGAAAGAAAACAAAAATAATTAAAATGCTTAGAGTAAACAATTTAGAAATCTGTGTAGACCAAATCCACACAGAAACACCTTTTGAACCCCGACCAGGATTGTTCTATCTGCTTCCCAAAATCCATAAACCTGGACACCCCGGACGTCCCATCATCTCAGGTATCTGCACGCTCACTACTGGTTTATCCAGCTATGTAGACTCTCTTCTCAAACCCTACCCAACCAACACACTCCCAGCTATCACCAAGATACTACTAGTGATAGAAATGTAGCCGTGTTAGTCTGGTGTAACTGAAACAAAATACAGGACTATGTTTCAGCTACACAAGATACTACTGACTTCCTAAGGAAACTACAAAACATTGATAACCTCCCTGATAACACCATCCTTGCTACTATGGATGTAGAAGCTCTATACATCAACATCCCACATGAAGACAGAATACAAGCAATTAGAAACACTATCCCAGAGGACAGCACTGCCAATCTGACAGCAGACCTATGTAACTTTGTTTTCACCCACAATTATTTCCAGTTTGAGGACAACTTATACCTCCAGATCAGCGGAACAGCCATGGGTACACGCATGGCCCCACAATACGCTAACATCTTTATGGCTGACTTAGAACAACATTTCCTCAGATCCCATCCCCTCTTACCCCTTCTCTACTTGCGCTACATCGATGACATCTTTATGATCTGGATCCATGGCCAAGAAACACTGAAGACATTCCACAGAGATTTTAACAACCTACACCCCACCATCAATATCAGCCTGGACCATTCTACACGAGAGATCCATTTCCTAGATACCACAATACAAATCACCAATGGTAAATTAGACACTACTCTCTTCAGAAAACCCACTGACTCATACAGTTACTTTCATGCCTCCAGCTCCCATCCAGAACACACCATACGATCCATCGTCTATAGCTAAGCCCTTCGATACAATTGCATCTGCTCTAATCCCACTCACAGAGACCAGAAACTTCAGGATCTCTACAAAGCATTTATAAACCTCAACTACCCACCTGGGGAAATAAAAAACAAATTGAAAGAGCCAGACGAATACCCAGAAACCATCTACTTCAAGACAGACCCAAGAAAACCAACAATAGAACACCGCTTGTCATCACTTACAGCCCCCATCTTAAACCCGTCCAACACATTCTCAATAAACTACAACCTATACTGGAACAGGATACTACCCTCCGAGAGGCTGTGGGAGACAGACCCATAGTCTCCTATAGACAACTACCTAACCTCAAGATGATTCTTACCAACAACCACAGGACATACCCCACTAACACCAACCCTGGAACAAACCCCGTTACCAGCTTTGTCCATATATTCACTCGGCTGATATCATTATTGGACCTAACCAATTGAGTTGTAAGATCAAGAACACATATTCCTGCTCATCCAGAAATATAATTTATGCCATCATGTGCTGGCAATGTCCATCTGCTATGTACATTGGACAAACGTCTCAGACACTTCGCCAAAGAATCAATGCCCACAAAACAGATATTAGACAGGATCACTGTAGTGGGGTGGAGACCTCCCCCACTACCGGAAGGGAGAAAATACCCTTCTGGAAGCCATTTTGGGTGCAGTAGGCAAGGGCCGGGGCTAGGACTATAAAAAGCCTGGCTGAGAGCTCAGTTGGGGCCCAGCCTCTGAGGGAGACAGAGGCCTGTCCTGAGCTCCCTGACCTGGAGGCTGAGGCCACCCACAGCTGCTTTCCACACGGCCACGGAAGACTGCCCTGCCAGGGCTGCTGAGGCCTGGCCAAGCCAGCCAGCAGAGCTACCCTCTGTCTCAAAGGAACCCGGGGCTCTGCTGGTGCCTGGTGAACCTGAGGACCTGCCTGAGACGGAGGTCCTGCTTAAGCCCCGAGGCCTGGGGACACCCGGAGACCCTAAGGTCCTGCCCAAGCTAGAGGATCTGCAGACTGACAGGGACCCTGAGGGCTTGCCAGAGCCGGTGGATCGGCTCAAACCCCGATGCCGGCCGGGAACCTGGGGCCTTGCGAACCTGCTGGATGTTGCAGGGTTCCAACCCACTGAAGCCTGGATCAGGCCGCCCGGACCCTGCTGGGACGACACTGACCTCGGCTCCCTAGCCTGCTGAAGAAACAGGTACCTGCGAAGGGGGAGACGAGGAGTGGCCCAGGGGGTAGCACGGGCTGAGAGCAGCCCTAGGCCAGCAAGTTGCGGGCTGGAGTCCCTGCTGAGCCAGTAGCAGCTGCACTGCTGCATTCAGGGCCCCTGGGCCGGGTCGCAGTGGATTGGGTGGCCCTACGCCACCCTGCCACCAACCGGGTGGCAGTCTCCCCCTCGCCACTGCTGCAGGTGCACTACCTGCCCAGCTCCTGAACTAGGAGCTTCTACAAACCTGTGTGTTTGCGGCCATGCCTTGCATTAGGGCCTGGCCGCCATTTGCTGCCCTGCCCTGAGTTAGGGCCGGGCTTTGCTTACTGTGTTGGTTGGCCCACCCTCAGCTAGGGCTGGGCCGGCAGTTTGTGTTTGTTTGCGGCCACGCCTTGCACTAGGGGCTGGCTGCCATTTTTGATTAGCTGCCCCGCCCTGTACCAAGAGCCTGGGCTCAGCTCATTGTGATTAGCTGCCCCGCCCTGTACCAAGGGCCTGGGCTCAGCTTATTGTGCTTTGCCGCCCCGCCCTGCTCGAGGGCCCGGGCTCGCACCCTGTGCTTTGCCACCCCGCCCTGATTGAGGGCCTAGGCTTCCATACGGCGTTTTGGTGCCTGTCCGGGATCCGGAATGGACCTTAAAGGGCCAGGACTAGAACTGTTGCCCTGCCCATAACTGCAAGTTAGAGACTTGAGTATACAGAGAACTTCTTCCCCAGTGGCCCGGACCTGAAGCAAGGCCGGGCCCCTGAACTATTGCCTCTCAGCCCGACCTGAAACTAGGTTGGAAATAGACTCACAGACTCGGACTATTTTAAGGCACAGTAGGGCCGTAGGGTGGACTAGCTGCCCACTGCATTGGGGCGGAAGAACCGCCTCCCAAAGGCCTACCGACCTACAACCAACCAGCCCCCCGGAAGGGGGGGGAAGCGTAGAGGCTGTTGTGGGCACTGCCAGAGGGCAGTGTCTGAAAAGGAGCCCGCCACCTGCCAGCCGAGCTAATTCCCAGAACCGACGGTAGGTGGCACTGTGGCGGACGTGTACCCCGCTACAATCACAAAGAAAAAACAGTTTCTTGCCATTTCAACCAGAAAGGGCATTGTCTCAACAACCTGATTACCTGCATCCTGCTTCAAAGACCTTTTAATGCCTGTGGAGGCAGCTCGTAATAAAACTGCCTCTGGCTACTTGTTGCTTAAACACAACACAGAGTGAAGGCTTGTTTTCTTCCACACACCAGACTTGAAAGAGAATCCTCTGAAATGTTATTCATGCTTAAATTTTACACTTTACACCTAGGTCTTAACAAGGACCCTAATTACCTTACCCATTACAAAGATAGCTTCCCCAATTATCACCTCTAATAACATTAGCTCACAGACATTTACCTCCTCCCCTCATCCCCCTTCTGTTCTGAAATTTGATTTGTCCTTTTCATATGTGTTCATTTTTTTTATTGTATCCTTCGGTGTACATATGGTCGTGCCAATTTTCTTCCACAATTTGATCTGAGGAAGTGGGTCTGGCCCATGAAAGCTCATCACCTAATAAACCATCTTGTTAGTCTTTAAAGTGCTACATAGTCCTATTTTTTTGTTTCAGCTAGAAACATTCAGTAAGATTAATAATTAACACTGCAGCAGTGCAACAACTAAAGAGACTTTTAACTTTTTAGACGACAAAGTTTTTGTTCCTTATGTGGGTCGTCTTTTTCCTATATCGTAGTGTTCTTAAAGTAAATAATCCTAACTTAATACAACAAAGTGGGCAAATAAGTGATTTATCCATTATTCTTATTTTTAAATAAAAGGTAACACTCCTAATTAAATGTTTAATTATTTTGTTTAACTGTTTTGTAAAATGCATTGTCTTAACTTTAAGCTCTTGATATATTTTCTTGTACAGTTATAAGTACAATAAGCATCATTCATCTTCAATTGTAAGTTTGTTTTGTATGTGAATATTTTGTTTTTACTTTTTTGCTCCAGCAAAAATCAATTTTGGACTCTGTTCTATGTTAATATTATGGTTGGTCATAAACACCATAATATCCACTCTGGTATTTTTTCCAAAAAGCATAGAGCTTTTTGTGGCAAAGTTAGCGACGAAGTGTGTGTACATCCAGACTGTAAGTTTCTTTCGGAACAAGCTTTTACAGAAGAGATCTTCCGAAAAAACTTCTTCCGAAAGAGAGCATTCACGCTACCAAAGTGATCTGCTTTTTCAAAAGATAGCGTCCACATTGAATGGACGCTATCTCTCATTTAAGCTGTGACCACCAGGGCACCTGTGCTTTTTCCTCTTTCCTCTTCTTTCGAAAAAACTCCCTCTTCCGCATCCACACACGTCTTTTCCCAAAAAAGCTCTTTCAGAAAAGGCATTCTTCCTCATAGAATGAGGTTTACCAATGTCGGAAAAACCCCTGCATTCTTTCAATTTTCTTTCGGAAGAACGCAATAGCAGTGTGGACGTAAGTGAATTTTTTTCGGAAAAACAGCCGTTTTTTAAAAAAAAAAAAACTCTGCAGTCTAGACTCACCCTGTCAGTGTAGATGCTGCTATTAATTATGTTGCCATAAATGGCCTCCCCAGTATCTCAGTACTCCGCATGAACAAACTAGGGATGTTAGGAAGCATGTAATTCGGTAATTGTGTAGCTGACTAATTTTGTCGGTTACACAATTAACTGATAAGTGACTCTTTGTTTAAAGGAGCTTGAGAGCCGGTAGGCAGGCACACTGGCTCAGTCCTGGCTCTCACTTCGTCCCAGCAGCTACTCCCTCTGCAGCTCTGCATTTAAAAGAGCTTGAGAGCTGGCTACGCTGTTACATCCCTAGAAAAAAACTGATCTCATCTGAGTATAAATTTAGGTTATGAGGAGAAAAAAAGTGAAATTCATTATGTTAACCAACTTAAGCTGTTAATGGTACATCCAAAAGACTGGAGACGCCAGAATATCTCAGTGCACTGTCATAAAACCTCCAGTTATTTGGAAAAAGAAAAGATAAGGAGGTTTATAAAAAACAGTCTGGCCAACTACACGTCAGCCTACCATATATGGATTATTGAGTACGCAGTTGACCTTGGAGACATTAGCCAGATCTGGCCTAACTTAATTTGAGCTGATATTATTAAGCATAGTTAGTTTAGCCATATTCCAATGAGGTATATGAATAAATTTGTTCCTGGGGCAACAGCAGATGTATTGTTGTATACTATTTTAACAGAATAATATTCAGGAATGTATGTATGAGACTCAGTAGCTGAGTAAGGGACTCTGCAGTCGGCATCTTTCAAACTAGGAGACACGAATATGTAGAACCTCTAGACCATCCCTGATAGACATTTATCTAACCTACTCTTAAATATCTCCAGAGATGGAGATTCCAGAACCTTCCTAGGCAATTTATTCCAGTGTTTAACCACCCTGACAGGCAGGAAGTTTTTCCTAATGTCCAACCTAAACCTCCCTTGCTGCAGTTTAAGCCCATTGCTTCTTGTTCTATCCTCAGAGAGCAAGGAGAACAATTTTTCTTCCTCCTCCTTGCAACACCCTTTTTAGATACTTGAAAACTCCTATCATGTCTCCTCTGTCTTCTCTTTTCTAAACTAAGTCCATTTCTTTCAGTCTTCCCTCATAGGTCATGTTCTCTAGACCTTTAATCATTCTTGTTGCTCTTCTCTAGACCTCCAATTTTTCCACATCTTTCTTGAAATGTGGTGCCCAGAACTGGACACAATACTCCAACTGAGGCCTAATCAATGCAGAGTAGAGCGGAAAAATGACTTCTAGTGTCTTGCTCACAACACACCTGTTAATGCATCCTAGAATCATGTTTGCATTTTTTGCAACAACGTCATAATGTTGACTCATATTTAGCTTGTGGTCCACTATAACCCCTAGATCCCTTTCTGCCGTACTCCTTCCTAGATAGTCGCTTCCCATTCTGTATGTGTGAAACTGATTGTTCCTTCCTAAGTGGAGCACTTTGCATTTGTCCTTATTAAACTTCCTCCTGTTTACCTCAGGCCATTTCTCCAATTTGTCTAGATCATTTTGAATAACGATCCTTGCAGAGAGGGGAAGAGTGAGAGAGAAGGTGGAGTGAGAGGAGACCAGAGCAGACCTAGGAAGATATAGCAACAACATTGCCAGAGATAAGTAAGTGGGGGGAGGGGGAGAGGATCCCTAAAACGGGGGGTTTACCCCTCCTTCTCCTGTCAGCCTGAGAGACCAGTTGGGAGCTGGAAAGGCCTATTTTTGCAGCCCAGGCTGACCTTGGGACACTGGCCCCGATGACTTTGTGGCTGAGAGACCGGAGCTGGAACCCTGCCAAGCACTACTAGTGCAGGATTGAGATCACCCAAGGAGGGACTGGGCAGGGCACCGGGACCCAAGAGTGGGGTTACCCTATCACAGTATTCTGTCTCATTATCGAAACATTTATGGAGATATTGAACAGAACTGGACCCAGAATTGATCCCTTGGGACCCTACTTATGCGTTCCAGTATGACTGTGAATCATTGATAACTACTCTCTGGGAACAGTTTTCCAACCAGTTAAATGCACCCATCTTACCATAGCTCCATCTAGGTTGTATTTCCTACTCTTTAGAAATTATGTTTGGTTATTTGATTTCTTAAACATTTCTGAAAAAAACTTTGAATTGTAGTCAAACAATTGGCTACAGCTTTTAATCCATATCTGTTTGTTTTTTTGTCTCTTTAGAGGGAAGTTCTGTAGAAACAGTCTGTTACTCTGGCTCCATTCTAAGTAGGCTGCAGGTACTAACGTAATACAAAAAGATAAATTACAGAAATTAGAGAATTTTTCAGGTTCTATTAAGGAGAGAGTGGGCAACCCCCTTATGCTGGGGGGGGGGGGGGTTTAAAACAGCCAGACCCAGTTTCAGTAAAAGTCAGGGGAAGTGTGCACTAGCTCCGTGTGTTCTCCACTAGCTCCCCAATACTGTACTGGTTGTGTGGATAAGCTGTTTTCACTCTCAAGCTGTCAAATCTGCTCCTTCTACCAGCTCCAAGTTAATTTAAAATGCTTCTGAAATTAGCCCAATTACAAGTGAATCTGTATTGAAAGAGAGCACTGCATCAGTATGCTCAGAGCCAGAGCAAACGCCTGGGAGTAAATACATGGATTAAATACATCCAGGCTGGAGTATTTGTATCTTCAGCTAACCTGTAAGAGTAAAACAAAGGCAAATGAATAAGAGAGATATGTGATGTGGTATCTCTTTCAGAGTAATACCTTGATGTGCATGCAGAGAAAGCTGAGGAGGTAGCCAAAAGTGCAGTCCTTCATTCCAAACATTTTATGATACTGTATTTAAATGTCTATACATTTGCATCTGCATTTATTCCTGCCCTGCTCCTACTTGTCTAGCTTGATTCATCCTTGACTTTTCATCCCCCAGGTGAGAACTCAGATTCCAACAAGTCCCAGTTCTCTGCCATTTCAATGGAATGAAGGAGCAGCTGCAGTCAAGAGGCTGTTGCTAAGCAACACATTTCAGCTTCCCCATGGATTTGAGTTACCATAGTGACAGCTGGGAGCGCAGATGCGCTAAACCGAGCTGCATAAAAGGAGCTGCCTCTTGAAAAGCAGGGCAGTTCTGTCCTGAAAGAGAGACTTCTAAACGAGCAAAGGCAGATGGAATAATGAGCACAGGATTGTGTATCACAACCTGTACTTGCTATTTATATAGTGCTGAGGGAGAAAATGAGAGAAGATCCCTGCCCAGAGGCGCTTACCAATTTATGCAGATGACATAGCAAGTAAAGATAACGTCCGCACAAGGGCAAGGGGGATTAGTTGAATGGAACAGGTGCTGGGGCCATCGCTCTCGTGGTTTACATTACCAGAATCTGCAAACTAAACGATATCTTCATAACTAATCTATGTGCACATTATTTTGTTACAAATTGTAGCTACCAAAGGAGGCAGTCTTATACGTAGGGTGTGTCTACACAGCACAGTTATTTTGAAATAAACATCAATTATTTCATAACAATGCAAGTATTTACACAGCAATTCTATTCTTCTTCAAGTAGTGTCCCTGTGGGTGCTCCACTGTAGGTGTCGGGCTCGTCCCAGCACCACAGATTGGAGATTTTCAATAGCCGTAGTCAGCTGGACTGCGCATGTGTGGTAGAGTCTCGCGCTGTTCACGCCCTTTGCCTGCTACACATGGTCTGGCTCCCACCAGTTTCTCTCAACTGCCCTCCGTCATAGAGCTATGCTGCTCTCTTCATCCTGTCAGAAGAATTTCAAACAGTTTGTTAGAGTGTTCATCGTTAATTAGTTACTTTAGTCATAGTTATAGTTGTTACAGTTCTAAACGTTGATTTAAAAAAAAAAAGAAGTTTTCTGTTAGTCTTGCACAGGCTTAGGCCATGGCAAGAATGCCTGGATCACCAGGATTCAAAAAACATGATATTTGCTGCAAGGCCATGGTGGCCTTGGACGGGCAGTCTTCGGGTATGCCTAGACTACATGCCTCTGCCGATAGAGGCATGTAAATTAGACTACCCGACATAGTCAATGAAGCAGGTATTTAAATATCCCCGGCTTAATTAAAATAAAAATGGCTGCCACACTATTCAGGCTCAGCTGATCGTTGGCACAGCGAGGCAGTCAAGACGCGGATCGGTCAACAGGGAACACCTTTGTCGACTGCTCCCTTATGCCTTGTGAAACGAGGTTTACAGGAGTGGTCGACAAAGGCATTCCCTGTTGACGATACGCATCTTGACTGCCTCGCTGTGCCAAGGATCAGCTGAACTGGCACAGTGCGACGGCCATCTTTATTTTAATTAAGCCGGGGATATTTAAATCCCCACTTCATTGACTATGTCGGGTAGTCTAATTTACATGTCTCTGTTAGCAGAGGCATGTAATCTAGACGTACCCTTCATGTATACGCTGTTTGGGTAAAAATGTTGGGTAAAAACGTGTGCACTCACAGCCAGGGACCAGAGAGACAGAGAAATGCACCTGAGAATGTTACTTTTCAATAAGGCGCTTCAACCCACCAAGACGTCCCTGGCTGATAAGTAGCGAGCAGTGCCTCAGAAGCGCAGAGCATCTTCCCCAGGGACAGCCCCAGTGAAAAAGATAAGGGCGTCCCCAACACTTTCTTTACCAGCCACTCTGGTCAGTAGAGTTACTCTAAGAGACAAGTTGGGAACGTCTAGCTCCTCCTCTAGCAGCACAAAGGCAGTTACAACGTCAAAACAGAAAAAGGCACCAACCTTGGTGCCAACATCAAAGGCACTGACCCCGGTGCCGACATCAAAGGCTCCTACCCCAGTGCTGATGGCAAGGGCACCAGCATCACCTAAATCCGTCTCTGCACCAGCTGTACGGTTCATCGCAGCACCAACAACATCGGCACCGCTGGCACAGGCTAGTGCAGAACCACCAGTGCATTCATCAGCACCAAAGGATATCGGTGCGTGGCCGGCCCCGAGGAAGGCTACGGCAAAGACAGATGCACAATGCATTTTCCCTTCTCCCTCACCAACCTTTTCTCCAGCACTGTCTCCATCCCCACCAGCACCGAGTTCTCCAGTACTGAGTGTCTGCTTGGAAGACCAGGTTCCGCAATCCTATCCTACCCAGTGGAAATCCCCATCTCCAAGTCACACAATGTGGCACAGGGACCATGGCTATTATGAGAGGTATTTTTCACCTTCATCACCATCTCTCAGTTGTCCTCAGTCACCTTCACTGTCCCCATGCTCAAGGTATTACTCAAGCCATAGGAGTATAGTCTCCTCCAAATAATCCTCTCCCACACGGTCAGATCATTATTATGATTACCATTCCAGATTATATTATCCATAGCATTGTTGTCATAGATCGTACTTGCATAGTTGGTCCTCTTGCTGCCACCTCATTCTCTTCCCATCTCGGTAACAGACTGCCACTTACCTTCTATGCCTCCTTAGAGCCCGACTCATCTGTCACACCATTCGGATCCTGAGGAGGGCCAGCTATCAGAGGCGGAGGATCAGCAGCCTGAAGTGTTAACCACTGATCTTTCTTCCTCTTCACTGGATGAAGCAATAATTCCAGAATAAACAGAAGAACTGATGGTTGGTATATTTTGTGTGGACATATTCACTACCTCAAAGAGGCTAAAGCAAACAAAGATACAAGAAATGCTGCAGAATATCATAGATGGGATGGTCCAGGCTTTCACCAATGGGTCATGTTGATATACCTGCTGAAGATTGAACATGCACCTTATTTTATACCCCTTGTCCTGCACACTTGCATGTCCAGTGACCATATGTAGGTTGCCTCATGGCCCCCTGTCCATGAGTGGTATTCTGGGGAATTGTAATTGGGGTTCTGAGTGTTGACATAAGCTCTTGGTGCCTAAATACAGTTTCCAGTATTTCACATTAATGTGTTGACTTCATAGAATCGTAGAACTGGAAGGGACCTCGAGAGGTCATTGAGTCCAATCCCCTGCCCTCACAGCAGGACCAAGCACCTTCTAGACCAGTGGTCACCAACCTTTTTACAACCAAGTTCACTTTTTAAATGACAGACCAAGCCAAGATCTACCGCCCTGCCCCTTCCTTGAAGCCCCGCCCTCTCTATTCTCCTCCTCTCCATCACTTGCTATCCCCAATCCTTATACTGCTGCTTATTTTTTTTATTATTATTATTATTCTGTAGGAAGAGGTTTTTCCAAAATTTGGCCTGTCTACACTGGACCAAATGTTAGAAAAAAAACCCCTTCTTTTGGAAGCCACCTTATTCCTTGTGGAAAGAGGAATATAGGGGTTACCAAAAGAGCCTGTTTGCTCTTCCACTAAAAAAGCGGAAGAATAAATGCAACCCTGGATGCAGAAGAGTTTTTCTGGGATATCTCCAGAATCCTGAAAAACTCCTGCAGTCTAGCTGGACCCTTGCTGTGTTGAGACAGGATGTGTAGGCTCTGGGGTGGGAATGAGGGATTTGGGTGTGGGAAGGGGTGAGAGGTGCAAGCTCTGGGAGGAAATCTGGATGCAGGAGGGGGTGGAGAAGGGGACACTAGCTCGGGGAGGGGGCTCCAGGCTGGGCAGTGTTGGGATACTAAGCAAGCCACAGGCTTGCGGATGTGAGGGTGCAGGAATTTGGGTTGGGATATGTGAGGGGCTGAGGGCATGAGGTTCCAGTGTTTGATAGGCTCAGATCTAGGGTCTGGGGAAGGGGGAGTGCAGGAGTGGTTGTGGCCAGATGGGGGCTTGGCCCCAATTGGGGGTTTGTTGGCCACTATGTTAAACACAAAAAGTTTCTGCATTGTCTTTCTTTATGAGAATGGCAGGGAACCTGCCTTGAGTCAGGTGTCACTGACCCATAGAAAAGTCGTTTGGGAGCAGGGGACACAGTACTGGGGAGGAGTGCTAGTGGGTTCTGGAGCAGGGAACAGGGTGCCAGTGGGGGCAGGGTGCCAGGACAGGTTTCTGCAGCAGGGGACAGGGTGCTGGGGGGGACAGGTTTCTGTAGTAGGAGACAGGGTGCCATAAGGAACTGGTTTCTGCACGGGGGGCAGGGTGCCGGGGGACAAGTTTCTGCAGGGAGGGGCAGGTTTCTGCAGCGCGGTCGGGGGGGCAAGGGAGAGGGAACAGATGACCAGGAGGGCGGGGGACAAGTTTGGGGCAGAGGAGAGGGAACAAGGTTGGGGGCAGGGAGTTCCCTACACCAGCCACAGAGGGAAGCCTCTGACCCGTGCTCCCTCCAGCCTGGCTGCCCTGCGGTCAGTCCGGAACAAAGAAAAGCGGCTGCCCGGCCAGCTGGCCAGGGTGCTCAGCCAGGGTGCCACCAAGCTCCACCTGGGCAGGCGCAGAGGGGAAGCCGCCCGATCAGCTGGAGCGTGGTTCAGCCTCCTCTGGGCTGAACACCACAGCCAGCAGGCCAGGCAGCTTCTCCTCTGCGCCAGCCCACGTGGAGCGTGGTGCACCCTGGCTGAGCGCCATGGCAAGCTGTCCGGGCAGCTGCTTCTCTTCCCTCCAGCCTGGCTGCCCTGCACTCAGCCCAGGGAGGCTGCGCCTAGCTCCAGCTGTGAAAGCCACAGTCAGCTGGCTGGGGTGTTTCAGCCCTCCTGACCTTCCAGCTCCCACCATTCCTCGTAGCTACTCACCTGTGTTGTTGCTCAGTGAGTAGCTGCTCCTCAAATGAGGAAATCTAATGTAAATGTACTGCGCAGGTGCGCAGTTCAGAGAGGGCTCGAGCTACTCTTAGAGCCCCTGAGATCTACCGATAGCTCACGATCTACTGGTTGGTGACCCCAGATCTAGACCATCCCTGATAGATGTGTATCCAACCTGCTCTTAAACATCTCCAGTGCTGGAGATTCCACAACCTCCCTAGGCAATTTATTCTAGTGTTTAACCATCCTGACAGGTAGGAAGTTTTTCCTAATGTCCAACCTAAACCTCCCTTGCTGCAGTTTAAGCCCATTGCTTCCTGTCCTGTCCTCAGAGGCCAAGAAGAATGATTTTCCCCTTCCTCCCTGTGACACCCTTTTAGATACTATACACGGCTCCTTTTTGCACAAAAAAACCCCCCTCTTGTGCAAGAGCCGTTCTGCTTTTTTTCAGTGGCTCTTGCGCAAGAGGGGGGTTTTGCACAAAAAGCAGTGTAGATGGCTCCTTTTTGCACAAAAGCGTCTTGCACAAAAACAGAACTCTTTAATTATGCAAATGAGGCATGGTGATATTCCACACTTCACCTCATTTGCATATTTTTTTGCGCAAGAGAGGGCAGTGTAGATGTAGCCTTGCTCTCTTAATAAATACTTCACTACATTCCCAAAACTCAGTTCTAATATAATTTATGAAGCCCCTTTTCTCCTCCATAGTTTCCTCTGGGTCTAATGTGGTAGTGAGTGTTAGTGCTCATGATTATAGCATGAGCACTCACGATGGAGATTGTGAGATGGTTTTAAGTGTTGAGCAATTTGGCCTTTATGGGCAGGGGCCCCATTTTGTTGACAGACTTCCTGTTTCCCTTTCTGGTAAGATGTTTTAAAATATGGCTCCCTTGAGGGGTTTTTTTAACAAAACTGCAGTAAGGTTTATTTTTAGACCATGCCTTTCACTCCGGGGAGCAGAGGTATTCTCCTTTCCCTGGGTCTTATATACTTCCAAAGTTTTGAACTCAGCATATTCATCAGCAATTTTTGCTACTTTTAAAATTCTGGAAGGTTTTTTATCGCACCTATTTTTACCTCATCAGTGATTATCCATAATAATTGTTTTGTACTGCCAAATCTAACAGCTTATCAAAGTTACTATCAGCACCTGCTCCAAAAATCTATTTTTCACGTAACTGTAGCTTATGTATATATTCTATGTAGGTTTCGTCAGGCATTTTAAGATTTCTAAACTTTAAATAGTAGCACTCCAGGGTGATTTTAAACCTTTTCAATGTCATTTTTTAAAAGCTCTTGTATATCCTAGCATCCTCCATCTTCATTTCATTAAATACCTGTCTGACTTTTCCAGTCAGCCTAGTTAAGAGGACTGGCATCCATTTATTCTCTGCAATTTTATGGAGAGCACACTGGTCAACGGTGGATAGGAATGACTGAGTGCAGTCAAATTCCTGGTAAACTGGGCAGGCTTTTCCCCATTCCCTGATGTTGAGAGGGGATGCACCCACAGACTAAGAGTGGTTCTTTTACCTGTCCGGGATTTTAAACTGCAATGCACAAGTTTCTTTCTCAGCCACTAGCTGCTCCATGCATCACAAGGAGGATTCCTTCTCCAGCTCAGTTCCGTCATTTTTATTTTATGCTTATGTTGTTGTTCGGCTACTTGCAACATAATAGCTAATATGGGTGGATAATATTTCAGAAGTTATGTACTGACACAGGAAATTATGTTCTTAAAGCCTTGAAAATGAAAACAAGGTGATAGACTTAGTTTCTACATCCAAGGGATTGTAGACAGATCTCTCTCTCTTGACTTTTGGATTGTCTCTCTCACAGCGTAAGCTTTATGCCCAAATAAGACTTTGTCTTTAAAGTGCCATATGAATACGCGTTTTTGCAGATACCGACTGGCATGGCTACCCCTCTGCTATTAATTAAGATTACAAAACCTCCAGGAAGAAGCACACAGCAAGAGGTGCCAGAGTTATGATCAGATGACTGTTTGATGTAATTGGGATTGCAAAGAGACACACTGTCTTTTCTCTCCTCAATGAGAAGATACTCTGTGTTGTACCTTATGAAATTAGTTCCACAGCCAGGCATTGGCAAATACCTTGTTAATTAATATCTCGGTTCTAAAATGTGTAGCGTGCATCTTATGGTTTTATTTTACATTGAACCATTTCTTTCCATTACTTTTGCTTGCTTCTCATATCTCTATACTTAGTGCAAATGTGTGTGTTTATTTATCAATAAAATAGCTAAGTGCTCAGTGATGAGCAGAGACTGTAAGTGAAACAACAAAGCAACAAATCTGTGACTACTGAGAGTATCCAGTGAAACAGGCGAGACGCTGCACAGGAACGCTTAGTGGTAGTGACATTTGAAGCATGCTCATCAATAACCTACAGAAGAACAGGAGTGCTTGTGTTACCCATGTCTGGAGGAGTCAGGGTCCCGGCACGCAAAAGATATGGATGAGACTTCCTCACTGTAAGGACAAGTTGTAGTGAAGTACCTCAAAACTCTGGGTACTCTCAGGAAGCATCACATCTCATCTGTTGTCTCTTGTCTCGTGCTTCAGTTATAAGCCTTCAAACAGGGAGTGTCTTCTATGCTGTGTGTTACCATCGAGCACGATCGGGTCCTGGTCCACAGCCGGGGTCTCTAAGTAATTGCACAGCATAAATGATAAAATGTACAAGTACACATTAACACAGTGGTGGGCGTCCTGTGGACTGAGAGACACGTGGCTCATCGAGCTTGTTTGTGTGGCCTGAGACACATTCGTTGCCACGTGCAGGGTTGCCAGATTCTGCTGGTTTCTGTGCATGCCATTTTTATCTGACTGGTATTACTAAAATGATATGACTGTAAAGCAAGGGCACCTGAAGTGGGGTGCATGGTGATTGCACACAACATGGATTGTGAGAGCTGTGCACACCCTTTGCATCCAACCAAAATGCTGTTGTGGTTCAGTTGGCGTACCCTGTAAATTCTGAGTATGCCAGTGCAGTTAGCAAAACTACCCCATCCCAAGGGACCATCGTGGTTTTGACAATCTTGTGGCCCACTGAGATGGGGGAAGGCCACTCACTAGCCTAGATTGACCATCACTGTATTAATATCTCTTCAACACCAACACAAAGCTTCTGATTGCAAAACTAGCAGCATAAGCTAACTGTGGTTATTCAGCATTTTTCTCTTTCCAACTGTGCCCAACGAGCAGAAATTCTTTAATGGCGCATTTGCTCCCAGCAGGGAATTAGAAGGCAAAGTACAGAAATAACCACAATAAAATTACCCTTCTGATTGTCTAATGCCTGTCTTTTCTTCCCCTAGAAGAGATGGCCATGTTTTCTAATTGACAGATGATTCAGACTCTGTCAAAGGAGATACAGTTTAAGCACAGCGCTAGCTCTTGGGGGTGGGAGGGACATGGTACCTCACTTAATGATCCCTCAGGGATGTGGACTATTAATAATTAAAAGAACCACTCCACCTGTCTTCAGCCAACCAGCTCCATTTTCATATTATGTGTAGTTTATTTCCCTCTGGTCCCTGAGGGCAGCATTTAATGCATTGAACACAAGTAGGTCAATAAAATGGAGAAATGATTAGTAAAATTCTGTCCCTCCCACATGAATTTTGTGTAATCCCTGGTCAAAAGAATAAGCATTGCATTGTCACTGTTTTATGTATGTATTCTTTCAGAGGGAATGCTGTGATTCTTCCCTTTTTTATGTTATTTCATCTCTGTCCGTCATGCAGGTGTTTAGCTATTTGGAGAGTCTAGTAGCTTGTTATGACAATTTGGAAGCTCTATTGTGGCTGTAAAGTGTTAGCAAATGTGGAATGGTTCTACTAAATCTGGTTCTTCTGTGTTCTGCAGCTTCCAAGAGTTGTGCCAGAGAGCTGAGCCATTTAAGGGACACAGCCAGCCTTTCCAGATTAACGCAGCACTTCAGTTTACTAGAACTGAAGGAAGTTACAGACCTATTATTTCCAGTCTGTTTACTTTGTGCATTTTACAGCACTTTGGGGACAGTGTGTTTCATGCCCCTCCCTATTTATAGCAAGTTTTTTTAAATCTTGTTTTAAATGTGCGGACGGATGTGACCTCAAAACAGAACTGTGTTGGGAACAGAACAAGATGACAGGAGCAGCAGGGGACCAGACTAAGACAGCAGTCTGAAGTTTGGTCTCGGAGAATTACAATTTGCCTCCATCAACCTTCTACACCAGATAACCCCAATCAAGAAAGTAGAGCAGAGAGTTGCCAAGGATGGATTCCTCAAGGCAAATCTGAACATTTTTTTTTTTAAATCTCACTAAGAAGGGAAGCCTATCTGATTGCAAGTAAGGACATGGCACCCAAAACAGGCGGGAATAATAAGGCTGAAGAGCCAAATGGTCACACCAAGATGGACCTCAGGAAGTGATTCTCTTGAGTTGAAGGTTTTGAGAAATTATCAGATGTTTAAGAGTCAAGCAGAAAAGAAAGAAGTTCCTGACTTAGCAGGTTAAGATCCTGTGTTAGAAACTTAAGGAGAAACATTTGAGAGTGTGTATGTGTGCCTATCCATGTGAGTCGAGAGAGACACAAGATTTAACTTCAGTGAGATGATACAGAAGACAGGAGGAGAAAAGGTTAGACGTTAAAGGTCTGCCTGAAAGTGCTGCAGAAGGAAACCCCATCAGGTATGTTAAGCCCATAGCGGCAGTTGTTAAATCTGAACTTGTGAAGGTGGTGAAAGTGGACTAAGCATGTAGGTTTCAATTCCATCAGCTTGTGCCTCATAACAGATCCAAAGATCTGATTGTGAAGTTTCATCTTTGTCAACAAAGATTTAATTATGAAAAACCAGAAAGTTGCCAGAGCTTACAGCAATGGCAGAAGTAAAGCTGAATAAGAGGACTCAGATATCTGAGAAGTAACTTAATCATTAACCAGAAAATATTTGTTAAGAATAAATCGCTGATCACTATGATAATGTTGTAAAGAACATAAGAACGGCCATACTGGGTCAGAGCAAAGGTCCATCTAGCCCAGCATCCTGTCTGTGGCCAATCCCAGATGCCTCAAAGGGAGGGAACACAACAGGTAATCGTCACGTGATCCCTCTCCTGTCATCCATTTCCAGACAAAGAGAGGCTAGGCACACCATTCCTACCTATCCTGGCTAATAGCTATTGATGGACCTAACCTGCAGGAATCTATCTAGCTCTTTTTTGATCCCTGTTAAAGTCCTAATCTTCACCACATCCTCTGGCAAGGAGTTCCACAGGTTGACTGTGTGCTTACTGAAGAAAAACTTCCTTTTGTTTGTTTTAAACCTGCTGCCCATTCATTTCATTTGGTGACCCCTAGTTCTCATATTGTGGGAATAAGTAAATAACTTTTCCTTATTCATTTTTTCCATACCCGTCATAGACCTTTGTCATATCCCCCCTTAATTTCCTCTTTTCTAAGAAAGTTGTATTAAGTTTAAATGGAGTGATCATAACTATGATAGCTGGTTCTGTATCTTAAAATATAGAGAAAATAAAAAATAAGGGGGAAGTGGGTGGCTGAGTAGCAGGCTGGGGGATGGAGTGGGATTCTGAGGTGTTCTGTATATCCATCAGTAACTCAAAGGGATCTGATGGTAATTTGTCCCTAATGGTGGGGATAGAGGTATAATAGGTAGCGAGAACTTCTTTATATTGCAAGAGAAGCAGCCCATATACTCGTGGGACTTGAACAGCTAGCTGTTCATGGATCAACAAATTGCAAGAGTTTGGGAACTGATTGTACCAGGAGGGACGTATTTGATTTAAAGTATGTTAGGAAAAGACCTAACCTCATTTAGTTGTGCTGAATCACATTACAAAGATTCAAAGGGGTAGCCACGTTAGTCTATAACTTTAAAAATAAGTAGTCCTGTGGCACCTTAAAGACTAGCAAATGCATATATATCTAGTATCAGGAGCTTTCATGGGCAAAACCCACTTCCTCGGATCAGCTTAAAAGATTGTTATTGATTATATTCATATTACTAGACATGGGGAAGTATAATAGGCCAGGGAAGGCTCTTCTGTCTCCGCAGTGCAGCTGCCAGACATTACATTGTGGGTTTAGTTTTTGCTTTATTATGTCTATGGCCCTACCAAATTCTTGGTCCATTTCACAGCCGCAGGGTTTGAAAGTTGGTACATTTTACATTTTCGGCTATTTGAACCTGCAATTACACAGTATTGTAACCGTGGGGTCTTGACCCAAAAGAAGATTATGGGTGGGGGGATCACAGACCTGTTATAGGGGACTATGGGATTGCCATCCTTACTTCTGTGCTGCCTTCAGAGCTGGAATCTGAAGGCAGCAAACACAGAGCCTCCTGCAGCCATAGGACGTTTCAAGAAGTAAAGGTGGTTCTGATCTCCCCAATGCTGCTTGGAGTGCCCCAGTCGGGCTCCTCGCTGCTAGTCTTGGCCAGCTTGGGAAAGACATTACTTGCCCTTCCTCTCATTGGCTGCTCTTGGGTACCTCTTCCAGCTGCAGGAAGCTCTGCACTCCCTGCCCCACACTCACGTCTTGCCCCCATCAGTCTACAGCTGCAGGGAGAAGGGCCCCTTCCAGATGCAATGATTAGCTTGTTTCAGTAAGATAAAAAAAGGCTGTGTGAACCTAGACAGGATTTATAGACACTTTACAGCAGCAAATAACACTGAAGGTGCTCCAAGCAGCACAGGGAAGCCTCCTTCAGCTGTGGGAACCTCCAGCTGCTTCCCAGTTCCAGAGAGCATCCTGCAACAGGAGGAGGCACCTGGAGGTGGATCTGGTCTCCCCTAGCAGCTATGCAGGATTGGGACAAGTTTGTCCCTCTCCTGCTCAGTCTGAGCTAGGAGCTCCCAGCAGCACAGGTAGATAGGATCCAAACTCCACAAGTCTCTTCTGGCTGCAGGAACCTCAGGCTACTGCTCAGTCCTAGAGAGTGTCCTGCAGCAGAGGGAGTCATACAGAAGTGGGTCTGGACTGGTCTGGCCCTTCTGTGCCCAGCTGGAGCGGTGAGCTCTCTTTACTGAGATGCTCCTAGGAACAAGGAGACATCCGATTTCATGGGGAAGGGCTTATATCATGTTCCATGACGTTTTTCAGGACTGTGAAATTGGTAGGGCCATAATTCTGCCCCAAGCAGGTTCTGGGGAGCTGAGGAGGCAGTATGTTCTGTTCAGCTTCCTGGGGTCATCAGTATCTCCCTGGAGACATTAGTAATGAACCCAGGAAGCTGACTAGCAAATGCCACCTCCTCAGCTGCCCCAGAGCCTGCATGAGCCAGAGCAAAAGCTCAGGTTCTTCATTGAGAAGAGATGCTGTCAGGCTGCAGCTTTTCTTGTGTTGTTCGGGGAGCGGAGACTGTGACTACCTTGGAGTTCCTGGCAACTTGGGAGAGGGCAGGGTTCCTTCAGGCAAGTGGGGACTTGGGCCTCTAGGCAGCTCGGGGTGCTAGCTGCCAGGGGAGGGGCAGTGGCTCAAGGTTCTAGCTATGATTAGGTGTGCTGTGCAGCGGCTCGGGGCTCCAGGGGCAAGGGTCAGGGATGCTGTGGTGGCTCAGGGTGCCAGCTGTGGGCCGGTGAGTTGTGCGGTGGCTCAGGGCACCAGCTGTGGGTAGTGGTGTGGAGGAGGTGGGGTGGCAGCTGAAGGGGGAGGGTGGTGTGGCAGCTTGGGGCTCCAGCTGCCAGGGAGGCTCCACATGGTGCCATACCAGAGGGATCCATGTTGTTATTTACTTGCTGCCGAGAGAACTCTCAATAGGGGAGTGGAATGTCTGTTTGAACTCATGTTCCATATGGACATTTGGCCCCTGTTCCTTGAAGAGATGCTTGCTATTTACACCAGCCTGTCATGGGGTGTCTAGGCATTGCTCACTGGTACTTCCTTTGGGCGATTCTAGGGATTAGCTCCTCCTTGTCCAGCATCCCCTTTCTTCTCTTCCACTGTTGCTGGTGTCCTGCTTTGGGCTATGTCTACACTCTCAGCTTCTTGCTTGAGAAATATGCAAATGAGGCTAAGCGTGGAATATTGCGGATCCTCATTTGCATACCTAATGAGCTGCCATGTTTGCAGAAGAGACTCTTGTGCCAGAAGGAGCTGTCTACACTGCCCCTACTTGTGCAAGAAAACCCTCTCGCACAATGCCATTATTCCTGAAAATAATCAGCATAACAGCATTGCATGAGAGGGTTTTTCTTGAACAAGAAGAGGTGGTGTAAACAGCTCCTTCTGGCGCAAAAGACTCTTCTGCAAAAATGGTGGCTCATTAGGTATGGAAATGAGGCTCCACAATATTCCATGCTTAGCCTCATTTGCATATTTCTTGTGCAAGAAGCCGCGAGTGTAGACATAGCCCTGGAGTTGCAGTGTGGCAGCTTTGTGACTTTCTGGGGAGTCTTTTCAAGGCTCTGCACCACTGCCTGATTAGGTCACTCCCACAGTGACTCGGGCACTTCTGCTTGCTGCTCCTAGCATATGCATTGGATATTAGAGGAACAGGGCAGCCCCTCTACTCAGGGCCCTATAGCAAGCAGTTAAGGTCTGCAGCTACATAGGTCTGGACTACTTTCTGCTGTGCTCCTCCAAGCTTTTCATTCTCCAGCCTTCTTTGTCAGCCCTTCCTCTTAGAGTCCCTCTCTCTTTTTTCAAGGGTTTCTCTCTTGCCCCAGCAAGGAGGACTACAAGCTTTCCCCTACTGACATGGTTCCTATTCTCCTGACATTACAGAAGCACTGCCTATTTCCCAGCTGAGCTTCCTCCTCATTAATGCCCTCCACACAGATCACATCTCCCCCGTTTGCAGCTGATTGGGCTGGGACGGAGAGTTACCATACCACACAGCCTAGAAGCAGCTGCAGAGGCCAGTGTTCCCTCTAATTGCTTGAATCTCAGAGCCAGTATCTCCTCCGTTTGGGGGAGGGGGCCTTAAGATGCAGATGGGCATGTGCCCAGCCATCTCCTAGCTTTTCAATAGGCACAGAAGCTGGTGAAGTTAAATTTCCCCCTTTTGAATTGCACAGAGGAAGAGATGGAGATATCACTCTTGCCTTTGTTTTCTGCAGTAAGAAAATAGCTTTGTTTAGCATTAATGTAATTTTTTAAAATTTGACCTGAGGATTTCCCTAAAACCAGTAGTAAATAAATTCAAGGCTCTATAAGCGTATGCTCCAATACATCTGTTAGCCTATAAAGTGCTACAGGACTCCTTGTCGCTTTTGATGGTTCTATAAGTTTTCTGTGAATTCAGATATCAAGATAGGACTCTATGATGCACAGAAAACCTTCGTCATTCGTGGTGGCTGCATTCCTGGCACCACCACAAATTATGAAAATCGTGAATAATGGGAGCTCCGGTGAACACTCCATGGCTCCTGAACTTGCTGCAGGGAACTCACTGTGGAGGCTGGGAGCTGTGGTGAGTTCTCCATAGCTCCTGGACCTCACCACTCTCCCCCCCCCCCCCCCCCCATCCCGTACGCCAGGACAGGAGATTCCCCATTAATATGCAGAACCACAAATAGCTTCTGTGAATCATGAGGGTCTCCTGTAGGTGTTAAACCTCTATTTCAGTAAATGAAAACAAATGATTTGTGGGAGAAATATGCAATCATATCCACAGACAAAATGAAGACGAACCAAAGTTATCGTTCTTGTTACAAAATCTTCTTCTAATCATCTGAGATGCAATGTCATCTTTTCTTATTCCATGTAAATTCTAACAAGGTGTCACAGTTTATGGCATCTGCACATGTATTTCCCTCTCTATGGTCCAGCAAGAGACACTTTTTCCTAAGCTTCTGGTTCTCTAGCCATTGCCTCGCTTGAGTGAGATACACATCCTCTTCCTCCTGAGTGGGCACTTCTAGCCTGCACAGCTCCCTGCCTGCACTGCAAATTCCCAAGCAAGAGCAGGCTTGCTTTACATACCACCTCAGAAACGATAAACAACAATTGACACAGTTTAGTTACCACACTTCTAAGCAAGTACATTTATTCTTCCGATAAAAGCACTATATACAAAGTACTATATAAAATCTACCCTAGAGATAACCCTGATTCCAACAAGGGCTCTGGCCTGCAAACAAGATGTTTTACTGTGGTTGCATACTCATAACCCCTTTTCCTCAGAACAAGAGAACAGCCTAGGCCAAGTCCTTCTAGCCCTTCCCAGGAAGAATTGCGGGATCCCCTTGGGCAAAATATCTTTTGATAAAAAAAGACGTGAAGAACCTGGGTCAGTTTTAATACAGGGTATTGAAACAAAAGTCCTTTGTCTGTTGGCCCCTGAAGAATCCACTTTCAGCCAGTAAATGTGAGCTCTCTCCAGGTGCTGGTAGCACTCTGGAGGTGTTGCAACCTGAGTGAACTTGCTTAAATCACCCCCACCGTTCTAATGCCCTGGAGAGCTCTTGCCCCCATCTCCCTGTAATTACATGCAGTCCCTGGGCCAGTTACACATAAACTTAATTCAGTAACATTTGCTCAGAATATTGCTCTATATGTTACACTGAGTGCAGCTATTTCAACAGACCCATTAAACAGGGTGGATTAGTCAAGCCCACCAGCTCAGTACTGTTAGTAGATTGAGGTGCACGAACTCAGCCAAACAGTGGGTTCTTATTTAATAGGAAAAGTGAGACAGTGTAAAGACAGTGCACTTCAAAGGGGCTTTGCAATGCGGAGTTGGGGATCACCTGGGCACTCCAGCTGATCCCCAAGGCCGCTTGCACTGCCCCTTGGCAGTGCAGCATTAATGCCTGCAATTAACAGGTTAATTTTTTTACCTTTTAATCCTGTCCTGCGTTAATCACAGGTGTTAATGCAGGTCAATTGACAGCCCTACAAATTATCATAAGAACATAAGAATGGCCATACTGGGTCAGACCAAAGGTCTATCCAGCCCAGGATCCTGTCTGCCGACAGTGGCCAATGCCAGGTGCCCCAGAGGGAGTGAACCTAACAGGGAATCATCAAGTGATCTCTCTCCTGCCATCCATCTCCACCCTCTGACACACAGAGGCCAGGGACACCATTCCTTACCCATCCTGGTTAATAGCTATTGATGAACTTAATCTCCATGAATTTATCTAGCTGTCTTTTGAACCCTGTTATAGTCCTAGCCTTTTCAACCGTCTCAGGCAAGGAGTTCCACAGGTTGACTGTGCTGTGTGAAGAACTTCCTTTTATTTGTTTTAAACCTGCTGCCCATTAACTTCATTTGGTGGCCCCTCGTTCTTATATTATGGGAGCAAGTAAATAACTTTTCCTTATTCACTTTCTCCACACCACTCATGATTTTATAGACCTCTAGCATATCCCCCCTTAGTCTCCTCTTTTCTAAACTGAAAAGTCGTAGTCTCTTTAATCTCTCTTCATATAGAACCAGAGGACTTGACTTGGAGAAGAGGACCAACATCAGTTTGTACTATTATAACATTTCTGGCATTGTTTCACTTTGCACTCGTCTGGGTAGAATAGAGAATGAGGTTGAAAGATTATAAATGTAGGAGAAATTGTTTTGAAAGCAGAGATTTTTATGCATATCTGGGGCAGCTATTAAGCCAGACTGTACTGGGATTCAGTTGATAACCACACATCACAAAGTATTGGATACCTGTTATCAAATGACCCTTGGTAATCTTCCTGGTGCTTCCTAGTGGACATGGTTACACTCCAAGAAATGAAGAATTAATCTCTTATCTGGGATGAGTTCATTTTTGCAACAATTAATGCTTTCTTGCTGATGTTTACAGTATTTGCAATGTGCAAATTGCAAATGTGCTAAAACTTACAAAATAATTATAACAAAATTCAGATGGACAAGGATGTTAAAAATCTATATATTTGAGTTTGTGCATGAGTCTGTCTGTTCTTCCTAAACAATAAGAGCTAGGATCACTAAATTCAGTACATAGCTTCTCTTATCATAAGTTAAAGCAAGGTAAGGACTTGGATGTGCCTGGAGTGGGACTGATGGTCAGAAAACTATACAGAAGAGACAGATTCACCAGGCAGGTGAAAGGGGCTGGCTGGGGGTGCAGTTGCTGTCTGGGACCACCCTAGCCCCAGGTATCCCATGTGCCCTTTGAGGAGTATGCAGGAGAACTGCAGCTCCCCCCCCCCCCCCCCATTAGTACAGGAATGCATAAAACTGTACAGAATCACCAGGCAGGTGACAGTGGCTGGCCGTCCGGGACAGCCTCAGCTCCAAGACTCCCACCCCAAGGTGCCATTGAGGGAGGGCAGGAGGAGGGGAGCCTGAAGCTCCACACACATTGCTGGCTGTTCTCCCAGGGGAAAATGCAGTTTTCTGCATTCCTCACTCTGGCTGGGGAGTGCAGAGGGTGGACGAATCTGAACCTGCCACACCCGGAGGACATGCACCTTTTCCCCGGCTGTGCCTGCTGGAGCTCCAGGGCCATGGAGCGGCACCTTCTCACCTGGTCCCAAGCTGCTGCATTGAGAGAGAAGGATGGGGTTGTCCTCTGTCCCCGGAGCAACCTGCACCCTGAACCCATCATCCCCCACCTCACCATTTTATTTTCCAAAAAACAAAAATGAATTAGTTAAGGACCTGAGCAGCAATGGGAAAATCTTCTAGTAAATAAATAAAAAGGACTAAACAGAGTACTTGAAAGTGCTGCTGCAGGAGCTGTCCTGCACTTACCTCCCACAAGATAGGTTACATACCTTGATGGGTCTTTACCTCTCTCACGTGTATGGCTTCTATCCAAAACTTGGCATTCACCTGTAGAAACCACCACTAGCTTCATCAAGAGTTTGCCCTAATTAGGAGTTCTGTGATTGCAACAATGGCCTCACTTCTGTGTGCTTTGAGTTTTAACATCAGAGACCACAGTTAATGCATAACACAACCCAGCCTCTCCGTGCGGTTCATATTAGGTATGTAAGCAACCAGTCAATTACAGGCAGTCCCCAGGTTACGTACAAGATAGGGACTGTAGGTTTGTTCTTAAGTTGAATCTGTATGTAAGTCGGAACTGGTGTCCAGATTCAGCCGCTGCTGAAACTGACCAGCAGCGGCTGAATCAGGACGCCTGGGGCAGAGCAGCTGGGGTGCTGCCGGGTTGGTCTAGTAGTGCCCAGAGCGGCGCTGCGGGACCAACCAGCAGCGCCGCAGCTGCTCTGCCCCAGGGTCCACAACAAAAGCCTGGTCTGCTGGGGGGGGGGGCACACTAGCTGCACCCCCCCCTCAGCAGACCAGGGACACGGGGAGCAAAGCCGCAGCGGCGGGGTGCCACGCCTCTGAGGCTTTGCTCTGGCGCAGGACCCGCCGCCACTGCGGCTTTGCTCCCGGTGCCCCTGGTCTGCTGGAGACGGTCCCCAGCAGACCAGGGGCACCGGGAGCAGCTTTTCTCGCCCCGGAGGTCGAGGTGGCGGACTGCTGCCTGCGAGCTCCGGGGCGAGAGAGCCCCGTTCGTAAGTGCGGATCCGACATAAGTCGGATCCGCGTAAGTCGGGGACTGCCTGTAGTCAATTGCCCGATAAGCCTAGGTTTATCAGGTAGTCAAGTGACTACTTGACTACTCACTTTCCCCTCCACTCGCTGCCTCTGTAACAGAGTCAGCAAGGGTGGGGGGACGCAGGAGCCAATGCTGGGGTGGAGCCAGCTTAAAAGCCAATTTCCCCCTTGCACCATCTCCGCAGTGTAGGGGTGGGGAGCAGGGGAGGCAGAGCTGCAGCAGTTCCAGAGCTGGCATGAGGCAGGACTGCTCAATCCTGGTTCATGCCGCCCCAGGAACTATTCCCACTACAGCTCCACACTTTAAATATACTACATTTAAAATGCAGAGCCACAGCAACAGTGAGTGCCCCCCTTATCGACTAATCGAGTAGTCAATGGAAATTCCATCAACTACTCAATTAGCTTATTAACCATTTCTTAACACCCTTAGTTCATATGATAGACACTGCATTGTACTTACTGTTGAAGATCCCATTGTAATAGATACACTACAGAAAGGTAAATACAGGCAGTCCCCGAGTTACGTGGATCCGACTTACGTCGAATCCGCAGTTACGAATGGAGTTTGCTGCCCGTCTCCCTGGTCTGCTGGAGACCAACAGACCAGGGAGACGGGAAGCAAAGCCTCTGAGGACGCCGGCAGCGGGACAGCCGCGGCGCATCTGGGCTGTCCGCTGCCCGCGTGCTCCGCGGCTTTGCTCCCCGTCTCCCTGGTCTGCTGGTCTCCAGCAGACCAGGGAGATGCAGAGCAAAGCCGCGGAGGACCCGTGGTGCGTCTTGGTCCCCCGCCCGCATCTCCCTGGTCTGCTGGGGGGGGGGGGGGCGCAGCTAGTACGCCCCCCCCCCCCAGCAGTCCAGGTTTTTCTCCGGACGCCTGTGGTAGAGCAGCTGGGGTGCTGCTGGTTGGTCCCGCAGCACCGCTCTGGGCGCTACTGAACCAACCCGGCAGCACCCCAGCTGCTCTGCCCCAGGCGTCCCCAAGTCAGCTGCTGTTTAAACTGACCAGCACTGACTACAGGAAGCCCGAGGCAGAGTTGCTCTACCCCGGGGCTTCCTGGAATCAGCCGCTGATCAGTTTCAGCAGCAGCTGACTTGGGGACGCCTGGGGTTCTTAAGTTGAATCTGTATGTAAGTCAGAACTGGCGTCCAGATTCAGCTGCTGTTGAAACTGATCAGAGGCTGATTCCAGGAAGCCCGGGGCAGAGCAACTCTGCCTCCGGCTTCCTGTAGTCAGCCGCTGGTCAGTTTCAGCAGCGGCTGAATCTGGACGCCAGTTCCAACTTACATACAGATTCAACTTAAGAACAAACCTACAGTCCCTATATTGTAACCCGGGGACTGCCTGTATTGTCTCTCACTAAATTGTATATTGATAGAAATGTAGCCGTGTTAGTCTGGTGTAGCTGAAACAAAATACAGGACTATGTAGCACTTTAAACCATCTTGTTAGTCTTTAAAGTGCTACATAGTCCTAAATTGTATATTGTATGGGTAATTGCTCGTGTATCACGCTGTAAGTCAAACAGGCCCAGAGAAGCAGAGCATCCTTTTCCCTGATTCTCTCTAGATTGCCAGTGTCCTGTGATAGGGCCTTTTCATCATTACCATTTATTCTTTTTCAGCATTCCTTGGGGCGCAAATCCACTTCCTTTCTGATTGCTCTTTTCAGCATCCATCAGAGGGCTGACTTCAGTGAGTCCGAATGTTACAACAGTGAGTCAGTCCCCAATGTGTTACAAGTAAAGTAATGACTGGACAGGGGTAGAGTCGTTAGTGACAAATTGCATGCATTTTTGCAATGGAATCAGGCATTCTGTCCTAACAAGCAGGCAAGTCTTTGCCACTGTAGCCATCTGAGCAGCACAGTGATGTCATGATGAACTGCTGAGACACCACCCAGTTACCTATTGTATCTCACTCCAGAAGTATGACCTAATGGGCACATAAACCTGCATATGAGAGTTCTCACTTGTTGCAGTAAACTTTTTCCACAGCGAGGGGAGTTTAAAGAGAATTCAAGAAACAGTCTGAAATTTAAAGTTACACATTTGAAAGGGCAGGAGCACCATAAGGGTAGAAGCAGATAAAACAAAGCAGCAGAATACTAGCATGGTCAGAGGGATGAAAAAGAAAGGTCAGAAAGGCATAGAGCCTTGAGAATCCCAGGGGAGAGCTGGCTGGGTCAACCCCCTGTTCACTAGCCCAATATGAAGTTATTCAGCATAGGGGAAGCTTTGTGACGTGTACACAACTGTGGGAGGCTAGGCCTGAGGCTCCTTGGTGTGCTCCATGTTGTGTAGTGTGTGTGTGTGCGCGCACCTCAGACCAGACACTCTCAGGCAAACCACCCGAAACAGGCTTTTTTCTGTAATCATAGAACAGGATCACAGTTCAGCAGCCCCTCCTCTCTACTTGCAGCCTGCCTGCTGCTCCCAGTTCAGTACCTCCCGAGATCCTGCTGGGGGCAGAGGCTACAGCACAGCCCCCTTACCACGTGTTCTAACTCCCACAGTGACTAAGCCCCACAACAACCAAGTCCAGGGCTCCTCTGTAGCCCTTTCTGGTCCTACTTGTAAAAAGCATAGAACAGGATCACAGTTCAGCAGCCCCTCTCTCCCCCCCGCCCTGCATTCAGCCTGTATGCCCCCAGCAGTGACTGTGCTAAAAGCGTGATAGAGATGCAGCCGTGTTAGTCTGGTCTAGCTGAAACAAAAGACAGGACTGTGCAGCACTTTAAAGACTAACAAGATGGTTTATTAGGTGATGAGCTTTCGTGAGCCAGACCCACTTCCTCTCATCAATATGTGGAAGAAAATTGGCACAACCATATATACCAAAGGGATACAATCAAAAAAAGTGAACACATAAAATTCTTAAATCTGATTCATCAATTTTATGCGTGTTCACTTTTTTTTTATTGTATCCATTTGGTATATATGGTTGTGCCAATTTTCTTCCACATATTGATCTGAGGAAGTGGGTCTGGCCCACGAAAGCTCATCACCTAATAAACCATCTCGTTAGTCTTTAAAGTGCTGCACAGTCCTGTCTTTTGTTTGTGCTAAAAGCAGCAGAGGGGACAGCCTATCAGGAACCAGGAAGTTCTCGCAACATGCCGCAGCTTGTTGTTCCCAGGGCTGCTGTTGAAGCAACTGGACCTTGGGCTACACTTAGATTGCGCTTTCTCGCTGCGTATGTGATCTTCTCGTTCCCTTCTGAGAGATAATTGCACAGATCAGGCATAAGTGGTGTGTCAGTGTCCGTCACTAACCAACAGCTCCAGCATTATAAAGATGGCTGAACTTCCAAACATATGCTGCATCCCTGCTTACATGCAGGTTTTCTTTGCTACCGCCGACAGGCAGCACAGTTATGAAACTGCATGTGACCGGGTAGGAACCCTACTGCTTTGCTTCCTGATCACAGTTCCAGCGGCTTTAACCTGCCTCCTCTGGCTGGAAGAGCCCATTGACCTTTCCTTTCCGTGGGAGCTGACCTCAGTTCCATGCTTACCAGGCACAACCAGCCAGGCTGTTAAGGTCAGGCTTTTGCGTCAGTTGATTAGAAATGGGGGACTAAGGGGGAAATGCCCAGAATCCCTAGCTGTCCTTCACTCATGGCTTAGAAACAACCATCTCAAATAGGTTCCTTTTGCAGAAGTTGATGTGAATCTCCTGTAGTGACTCCTACTCTTAGTTGTCTTGTGCTTGTTCCCTTCACAAGTGTTTGGGTCAGGCAGTTTCTGTGGCAGCGGAAGGGGGCATGAGTCCAGCTGGCTACTCACTCAGAAAAGCAGCTTTCCGCAGTCCCTGTAAGGAAGAGTTAACGGTACCATCCATCAGAGAAACCATTTCAAACCATCTTTGTCCAACATGCTCTAGATGTTACAATGGCCCCACTGGCCACGGCCCAGTAGCAGGGCACACTTTGCCCAGGTCTCTAAATGCTGCTTACGCAAGGAGTGGGACAGGTCCCTTCCTAGGAGTAGGTGGGACGACTGGGGAGTGTGGGAAGAGCCAGTTGCTGGACCAGAGAGGCCCAGCAGCTGGGAGTGGGGCTGGCTGGGGGTCTGGAAGCAGAGGGGCTGGTAGTCAGGGCTGAAGCCAGCCTGGGGGTCCAGTTGGGCCAGCAGCCGAAAGGGAGCCTGGGAGTGGGGGCCAGTGGCCTCCTGGGAGAGCCCAGAGGCTGGCAGCAGTGGGGCTGGGATTGACCTGCCCTGGCGAACTCCCTCATGCAGGGCCGGACCGAAGAGGTTGAACCCGGGTTTCTCCTCGCTCAGACCCCAGCAAGTAACATTGTCAGTATCCAGCTCGACAGAGCATTCTGCAAGGTGCAAATGTCTTGATAATTACTGGTAATTAGTGATACATGGGGTTATTAACGGCCTCACGGTCCTTCGCAAACCTACCTTCACACTCATCTGCAACAATGGAAAGTGAACCCCGTCTAACTTGCTATTGGTCTCTGCTGCAAGAGCCAGCAAGTACATGGGGCTCAGCTAGCACGGTCCGTAGCACTTGGACAAATCCAGAGTCCAGCAGAGGAGAAAGTCAGTGACTTTACTGATCTGGTCAGTCTCAGAGTCAGACCACATGTGGCATCACAAGGCACAGTCCTCACAGGAGGCCATGCTCCCTCCCTCTCTCTGGAGAGCACTCAAGCAGTGTTTGGCAGAGCAGGGAGCAGCAGCAGGACAAGGAAAGCTGTATCTGCCTTCCACAGCAGCTCTGGGCTCCTCCCGTCCCTTTCTCGCTTCCCAGGAGCAGAGAGGCTACAGAGTTAAGGTGCAAGGACTAGCAAGATATTTGGGGGAAGGGAGAGGAGGGAGCATCCTGGGCTGGAGGGAGAAGCGGAGGTAGCCCTGAGCTGTGGGGCTCTTCAAACAAAGGGAAGGTCCACTCACTCCTCCCCACCCCTGCAAACAAACAAAAGACATTTCTGCTCCCTACAAGAGAAATGGAGGGAGGAGCAGGGTCCCGAGCTGCTGATGCAGAAGCAGGGAAGAGAAGGGAGCCTGGCAAAGACAGCATCATGAATGGAAAGCATGGTGACTGAATGGTATGCATTGGTGGGCCTGCTCAGGGGCAACCGCTTATTCCTCAGCCCTACCTTCCCTTGGTGCCTCCTGAGGAATCTAGGCCGGGACTCTCTCCCTAGCCCACTCCTCCCACACCTGGCACAGCTGATTTGTTTGCCTCCCGCCGTGAGAAAACAGCCGTAAAACCCAAGTTAACTTATCACTGGCGACACTACACACACACGAAAACTCAGGCGCTGTCTAGTTCAGTTTTTGGGCACACATTTCAGTGGTTTGTATCAGACCGAGGCAGGTCTATAGGTCTGGAATTAACGCCGCCAAAGTCAGGCTATCCACCTATACATAAGTTGTCTGCAGGATTGACTTCAAGGCAAGAAGATCTCAGAATTAAGTATAAGGGAATATTTGCATGTCATTTGCATTTGCTAACCACACACCAAAAGGCAGAGTGCATTCTAGCTGTGCAGCAGCAATCTTTATTGAGTCCTGATAAGACAGGATTATTTTTACTCACAACTGGAACAGGTTACAGAATGTCCTACCTGTCCCTTGTATCAATCCCATCAACTCCAAATCGGTTGTTTAACAAGATCTCTTAATGCTGAGGAGCAGAAGCAAACACAGACCCAGGGCTGACTGTCCCTATTTAGTAAGCTAGAGATGGAATTCAACACCAAAATAAGTTGGTCTCCTCCCACCTGGAAATCCCCCTGGTACTTACTAGGCCAGTATCTCCCAGAAACCATTCTTCAGGGACATTAGATGAAATATAGATTGCAGTGAATCATACAGGGTTTGTAAAGTGGTGTGCTGAGATACAGTCAACGAACCAGGAAGTACCACAGGAATTTCAGAGGGGGAAGAAAGGACTTCGAAGATGGATAAGATCAGTTATAATTTGTTTCTCTGCTAACTGTGGTGGTGGTGCTTAGTTAAGGAATACGGGCATAATTCACTTAGTTCCACAGTGCACCATCAGTCCAAGGTCATCACCATACAAGGTCCTTCATAATGTGTTATCATTTCTCCCTATTCCCCCACCCCTGAATTAATATCATTTAGCTAAAATCTATTCTGGTCTACATCCCCCTCCCCCCCATTACAGGCACATCAAATAAAGGCACCATCAACGTGCTAACAGCGGATGAGACAGTATCTATAACTGATGGAAAACAGTCCCTTACCTCAACACTTGCAATCAAGTGTCAAGCTATATATACCCTGAGACTGTAAGTGCATGCTGGCTGGTAATTGCTAGTCTGAAAGACATTTTCAGCACTAACTGCTTCTTTAGTAAAGAAAGAAATTAAGAGAGTCTTCCCTTCTTCCAGAGGAAGTACTTAGGGACTCCCACTGGGTAATAGCAATAGGTGTCTATTAACAGCATTACTGCTATGGTGCATTTGGTAAGTGTTTTCATACGTCCTACTCCTCAGGAGAACTCTGCATCAGAGTTATGGCTCTGGGTTCAGAATGGCACCTATTACACCCCCCAGAGGGTGTGAGTAAGGCAATGTGGATTAGAAAACTCATCATTCCTGTGCTTTCTCAGGTCATCCCTGTAATCCAGCTCCATGGCCTTGCTTACTGTCCCAGGAGGGCATTTCCTAGTCTTCAAACACTTGGTGCAATCCAGTTAAGGAACTTCAAAGCAACTTCAAACCCAAGGAAGCAGGCCTGGAACAGACACAGAACATAAGGATGAGCATTATGCACACAAAGCTATGAGTGTGTGAAAAGGTCGTCTCAAAGCTGAGGGGCACAGCAGCATTATAAACTGCAAACATGATCTTATTTTCTCCATCCTCTCACAATATCAATTATCTTGAACAGGAAGTAAAGATTTTACTGTGTCCCTCTATAGCAGAGGCAGAATTGCTCATCTTCACTGTCATCTGTTAGAGCCTTTCATTTAAATAGGTGCAGATTCAAAATGCTGCCAGCTGGGTTGGATATGTATAACTCAGTTTTGTGCTAACACCAAGAAGGGTTGACTGCAGAGCCTGTGACCCTATTTCTGTTAGAGCTAGCCCTACAGCCTACGTTAGTTTCCCAGCTACAGAGATCTGAGCCAGGATTTTAAAAGCTTGGAAAGAGATCTCCCACACCCTATACCCAGAGGGGTATGCTCTAACATCAGCAGCACTAGTGAGACAGCACAAGAGTCAAACAGTCTGGAATCACGGAGCTAGATGTCTCCTTGGCAACCAGTAGGCCGTTAGGGTGCATGACGCCAGCTCCTTGTAGCTCACTAGAGGTCATGGTTTACTTACAGCATTAGCAGGAAAGGCCCTGATCATAACAGCTGTGAATCCTTTGTACAGAGATGAGATTCCTTCCTCGCGGATAAGCTCCCTCAGCACATCCCTAAAACCATTGGGATACTTCCCTGGACCAGCTGTTGAGAGAAGCAGAACATGCCTTCTAAAGTCTGTGAGTGCAGCCAGCTGACACTTTTAAGGGTTATGCTGAAGCCTTCCACGTAATTCATAAGCATTATTTCCCAAGTAAATTATTTCAAGGACAGGATAGTTTTGAGGACAGTATGTCACTAACTCAAAAAGATCAAAGACCCAGAGAGCAGGAGTCATGTGCTCACCAGCACTGTCATGGTTTTAAATAAGAATGGGGTCATTTGGAAAAGAGGGTTAGAAGGCTCGGAGCTTCAATCCAGCATTGTTACTGTTGATCACACGAACAGCTCTGGCAGGGAGGAGAGTCAGGGGTTTATTAATCAATAAAGCTGGAATGTGAGAAGCAACACTCATCTGATTCTCAGAGAGTCTCCTCCCACACACTACAGCCAAGAATCACTGTGGCTTTCCAATGAAAACTACAGGCTCCATTTCAGTGCTGATACACACATCTGTCCAGCTGTTGAAGAAACAAAGCAGCTGTCCCTGTGATGTGCCACTGGGAAGTATTACTATTGCACGCCTTTGACCAGTTGTGCCACAGACTAACCCTTTGTGGGTCACAAACCACAGCTGGGACATGGAGCAGGAGCTGCAACCTTCTACTAGACCCCATTCAGGCTATTGCTCCCTTGCTCGGCAGCATCACAGAAGTTAAACTGCAAGGAACAAAAACCAAACAAAACAGAAGATTTCCTTCATCAGCAACCGCTGTTGGACACACACGGCCAGAAGCTCTGCCTATGTTCTTGATACAGGAGGCTTGTCAATGCAAGGCAGAACCAAAGGCTAGCCCTGTTGTACAGGGATGTTCCTCTGGGAGGAGAGCCAAAGGAATCAACAAGCACCTAGGTAGCCTTTGTTGCAGGCCAGCAAACTCCAATGTCTGTTCTCCCCTAGGGCTGGGCTGACCCTACTACAATTCTGTGGAGTGAGTGCAGAGTATTTCTGTGATGCCTGGAGATTTGCCCATCACAAAGAAAGGGCTTCTGAGAGGCCCTCTGATGGTCTCTGCGCCCCGACTTTATTTTAGATATTACCTGCTTCAACCAGCGCAAGCCTGCCCTCATCTGAAATCAGTAAATGCTTTCAGGGGGAATAGCTGTAATAAATGCCACCTCACAGCACAACTCTACGACAGCTTTGCAAAGGAGGTGGCTCTTTACAGATGAAGCACCAAGTAAGGCTGTAGCAGAGGTGGGACTAGAAGCCAGGTCTCCTGAGTTCCAGTCCAGCTAGGCCATGCTGCCTTTTTTCTGTTGTTCTGCCCACCCATGGGCTGCTCTGTCAGGTGGTCCACCCAGGCCTCAGAAATGCTACATCCTGTGCAGCTCAGAGAGCTGACATCTGACTCACCAGTCTGGAAGCGGGATTTCAGGACGTCAGGAGGAGTAGCAACAGCCCAGTTGAAGATCCCTGCCATGCCCCCAGCAAAGAGAATTCTAGGCACGCTGAGGTCACTGACACTGAGGAAATAAAAAACAGGACTATGTAGCACCTTAAAGACTGGTTTATTAGGTGATGAGCTTTCGTGGGCCAGACACACTTCCTCAGACCAAATAGTGGAAGAAAATTGTCACAACCATATATACCAAAGCATACAATTAAAAAAAAAATGAACACATATGAAAAGGACAAATCACATTTCAGATTTGAAGGGGGGGGGGAGGTAAATATCTGTGAGCTAATGATATTAGAGGTGATAATTGGGGAAGCTATCTTTGTAATGGGTAAGATAATTAGAGTCTTTATTCAAACTTAAGTGTAAAGTGTCCAATTTGACCATGAATGACAGTTCAGAGGATTCTCTTTCAAGTGTATTCTTAAAAGGTCTTTGAAGCAGGATGCAGGTAATCAAGTTGCTGAGACAACGTCCTTTCTGGTTGAAATGGCAAGAAACTGTTTTTTCTTTGTGATCCTATCTAATATCTGTTTTGTGGGCATTGATCCTTTGGCGAAGTGACTGAGACGTTTGTCCAATGTACATAGCAGATGGACACTTTCGGCACATGATAGCATAAATTATATTTCTGGATGCGCAAAAATAAGGAATTGAAAAGGTGTCTGCCTCGAAGCTTTATATATAAAGGCTAAGAGAGAAAAGACATTACAATGTACAGACCCAGCCTGAGAAGAAGCACTGTAGGCTAGGAATTCAGAGTGAGAAACTTGTGACAATGTGCTGTCAAAAGGCCGGACTCCTACTGCTCTCATACCTGTGACGAGACAAGGGGGCCTGAAAAACCAGTTTTTGGCACTCAGCAGGGGCACGTCTCACACTGAATGCTCTTCTAACTGTGCTCTTAAGGGGAGTGCTTCACACTGTTCAGCAATCAATCCAATCCCGCAGTGAGATGAGTCAACTCAATGGGAAAGCCAATGAAGGCCACCTGCTCAGCAATCTCCAAAGACATGGTCAGTTACTGCTGTGATTTTGCTCTCTAGCCATTTGCTGGTGCAGGAAAATTTGACAAAGTGTCTGGGGAAAGTCAGCACTGCCCTGACTTAGGGTTTAACTAACCTCTTCCCCTCAGGGGTCAGAATGTTTTTCAGCCATTCATACGTCATGAAGTACATTCCACTGGCTGGAACATCTAGTTGAAAGAACAACAAAGAGACTAAGAAGTGGGAAAAATGACACCTGATCACCTCCACATCCAGGGAAAAAAAGAGTAGAGGAGGCATTCAACCCTAGAAGCTCTGGACTCATCAGCAGCCACCACTAGGGACTGTTCTGCACCAGCCTTAGCAATGCCAGCAAGTACCATTAAGTTTCCTTTCTGAGCCTTCCAGTGCAAACTGCTGTCTAGCCCAAACAGCAAGAACGCTGTCAAAAGGAGCAAGGGCAAGGCTTCAGAAACACCTGTTCATGAACCTTTATGTCACTAGCCCTTCTAGTCACATTGTTTCTTGGCTGTCAGCCCTTACCTTGACTGCAAGGCAAGCTCCAAACTGGAGACCAGGCAGATGAAGCCAGTCTCAGTGGCTTTGTGGCCTGTGCAGAGTCAGTTTGCTCCAACCAGATTTTCTGCTTTATGTTCTGATGCAGCCAGTGCTCAAGCCCTATCAGGTATATTGTCCATGCTGCTAGCTGCTACAGTCCTATGAGGGTCATGGAACAGATTGTCTCATCGGATGGTGGAAACGCAAAATGCCTCAAGTTTCTCTATTTGAGGATGTTCACGTGAAATCACTGCCCCCAGCTGGGGTATATTTAAATCTCATTCAGGGGAAAACGCATATACATATTCTTCTAATCACACCCCTGGGACGTGAATTTTTTCATTATAGGTGTGTTGGTTTTGGGGGTTTGTTTTTGTTTTTTTAGAAGGCAAGGAACATGGACACACAAAATACTTTTCCTCCTCACCAAAAACACTTTCAAGCAGGGAGATAGGGTAATTCAATATAATTGTATCTTTCAATAATCAATCCATCACAGTTAGTCAACATCAGATGTGTATAAATCCCATCCCAAAGCTAAGGAAAAGCTAGCTTCCTGTTTTATCTTCGTGTTCTTAGACCATCTGCTCTGCGATGTTATTGGTTTTTGCCTCCTCTTACGTACATCTCTAGTGCTGCTCCTTTCCCCTCATTCTCTTTTTACCCCTCTAGTCCTCCCCTCCCACCATCCCCACAGAGACTGCAATGCATCCTCGTCTCAGTTCTCAATCTGCTTGAGACAAGGGGTGCTGTGAAAATACAAGAGCATCTCTCAGTGTCCCAGAGTGAGATTTACAATGTTGGGTCAGTTTTGTTCCGATGTTTCCCTTCCTGCAGGGATACTATTAGAATACATTTACTGTCCGTACCTCTCAGGAGGGTGAGCACAGTTCCCTTGTATATGCCTCGAATTCCAGCCTCACGGTACAGCTGTTTCGCACAGTCCATTGGGCCGCCATATTTAATTTCACCTGAAGCAGCCTGGATCTGGAGAATTAAAGTGATTGTTTACCAGGCATAACCCAAATAATAAGTTGGAAGACTTGTGCTTTCTGAAGTTAAATTGCCAAGAGGAAGTTAACAGCTCAGCCCTTTTCATATAAGCAGAAGCCACGGGGCTCCTGTTGATATACAGACAAACTGGTACAATGCATGTGAAGTCACCATATTCCCAGCTCACTTGCCCTCCCTTTTATGGTACAGTCTTTCCTTAATTGGCAGACATCCCTAGGCCAATGTATCTCCAGAGATTCACAGCAAAAACACCAGTGGAAAGGAAGGCCAGTCTCTGATCAGAAATTGTCCCAGAGCTCACAATCCCAAAATCCCTCTAAAACTCATTCCCCTCTGTGTTACGCCACTGCATAGTTTACACTTAATGAAATTTCTCTCTGACCGAGACTGAAAAGGATTTGCTTCCACTTGTGTTTACTGAACCATGCACTGGCTAGATCAAATGCCTATCTAATTTTCACCAGTTTAAGTTTGAAACAACAGCTGAAATCAGTCAAGTTACTCCAGATTTACACTGATTGTAATCTTACCCCAAAATAATGACCTAGAACTCAAGACAATATTTACGAGTAATAGATGTTATGTGATAATGCTTTGCATGTTGGAATCAAAGTCTAACATCCACTACAAGACTAAGAAGTACCACAATCAGCGTGAGAGAGGGTAGAGATCAGAAGATCTGGCACAGACAGTATTTTCATTTGTTCAAATTTGCATTTCCCAGCAGGGTTTGAAAAACCAAGAGCTGTGACTGGTTGAAAGTTCATGGTCACTAGACTCATTTTATATATTTTTAAAATAAGATTCCAGGGAACTCGGGCCAAAATCTTTACCATGCAAGAGCTTCACAGACCAGAATGCTGCTATAAAGGCTTTGATTACACGATAAGATGAGATACTCTCCAGATTTCTGAAGTGCCCAAGAGGTCAGCTAGTATCCCAGGCTGATTACAGAAGTGCCGTTGTATTTACCAAACGGATTGTCAACAGAAGGCGGTATAAACTGACTCACATCAAGGTATGCCTCAGCCCTGCTGAAAGGTGGTTTGTTTGTTTTTTAATTTAGTGCAGAATGACTATACTAATTAGGAGTATAACTTCCTAGCAAGATCTTTTTAGATCAGACAATAGTCCTAAATTAAAGGTGGGAATTTCTCCTCCTCCTCCACACACTGAATCTCACCTGTAAAAGGCACTTGATCCTCTCTCCTGGAGCCATGATTGTTGTTGTGAACACTCCAGATAACATGCCAGCACCAAACAGCTGGGGATATCTGCACAGAGAACACAGGAAAATAAATATCCCAATTTAAACAATCCAAGAAACATGGCATTTAGTAAGCGTAGTCAGCAGGAAAGGACTTAAGAAAACTTTACAGATAAATGTGTAAGAGTTTGACAATCCAAAGCTATGGTTCCCTCAGCAATGATACCTTGGCTCTGGTACCTTCATACTATTTTGTCTTACTCAGTGTGCTTAAGTTTTATGCTACAGGATACAGAGTGCGACCAAGTCATTGGGCCCATCTGTGGGGCAGGCTTCCTTGCTGTGCACTTAAAAACAAATGGAAAAAAAAGCTCTGCCTTGGATAACGGGCTTATGCAGAAGGGCCGTGCACACCCAAGGCAGGAGGGGGGTTGAATAAGGGTAACTGGCTGAGCCTCACTGCCCATGGGCCAACAATCAGAGCTCCTTCCCCCTCCCCTCCCCAGGAGAGAGTGGCAGGGCTCCAGCTGACAATCTCTAGGTGGCGGCAGCAACACAGTAGGGTGGCAATGGAGTGCTGAGTCTGCTGTGAAAAGTGACAGACAAATAACAGCTCTCATTGCAACCCTTACTTCTGTGATCTGAGGAAGTGGGTCTGGCCCACGAAAGCTCATCACCTAATAAACCATCTTGTTAGTCTTTAAAGTGCTACATAGTCCTGTCTTCTGTGCTACTGTGGGCGTGGTCCTGCCTTCAGAGCTGGGCGCCTGACCTGGCCAATGACCGCTGCTCTGCCATCAGAGCTGGGAGTGGGGGGGAAGGGGGAAGAAGAGACATGGAATCTAAACAATTAGACACAAAGAATAGGGGGAAAACAGCAAGCAAATAGTCTGGTAGCACTTTATAGACTAACAAAACATGTAGATGGTATCATGAGCTTTTGTGAGCACAGCCCACTTCTTCAGATGACCAGAGTTATGACTAGGGGATAAGAAAACTCGAAATAAATAGGAGAAGGGAAGGAGGGGGAGGGGGGAGAGAGAGAAAGATGCTCTGTCGCCCACCCCTCTACATCTATACATAAAGTATCAGGAGAAAGGGTGCTAAACCTGAGTAGATAAAGATCAAAGTCAGTGGATAGATTGCTAAGGAGGAAGGATACCATTCAGAAAGCTGTTAGAACCTTCAGTGATAAAGGGTCCACCATCCCCAAAGAATAGGGATACGTTCTTTAAATAAGTTAAAGAACCACAGCTCTAGACCCATTAGTCTTCAAACCCAATTCAGCAAAGCACTAACGCAGTGATTGCCAACCTTTTTCTCATGGAGGAACCCCTAAAATAATTTTTCATATCCCGAGGAACCCCTACCTATGAAAATGTTTGCTTGGCCAGAAAAAGTTAACGGCGGGGAGCACAATTCAATTACTGCTAAATTATTGTCAAGAAAATGTATTTGTAAGGAGCTGTTATATATATATATATATATATGTCAGCTTACATTGTAAGAAAAAAAACTGTGTGCACTTTTTATTTATTTATTCCACGATGTCTCGCGGAACCCCTGACGATGGTCTGTGGAACCCCGAGGTTCCGCAGACCTCTGCTTGGGAAACACTGCACTAAAGGACTGACTTTGATACCATGTGCTTAAATGCTTTTCTGAATCAAGGCTTCAATTTCCTCCCTTACAGGTGTTGCTTTAAATTTCCCGATTTATAAGAAAACTGGAGAGAACCGTGATGATTTGGAACATTAGAGTGAGCAAAGCTCTTGAACAAATACACACAAGTATAGTGTATTCACGTGTGGCGTGCCATTTCCGTTTGAAAACTCTGCACCATTCATGCATACTATTCATCCTCTTGCTTGGTTTTCTAACACCCTTTTTCTTCCGATGTGTCAGACACTGGATCTTATTAAAAAGACTAAATCTATTGCAAGTTATTTCAAATAGAAATAAATCATTTTTATTTAATTAAAAAAACTTCTTATTCACAAATACCCTGTCACAGCTAACAGCCTTCCTCAGATTCCAGCTTGGGGCCAAAAAAGAAGCAGGAAAATTTTTGTTCGAAGAAGTCACTTTTCCAAAGTGTGACTGAAGCAGAGGCTGACTGTAGAATTGCCTCCTCAGTCATATGGAAGAGGAATCCTCCTGCAACTACTAACCTTCCCTAATCTAGCCTACTGAGCGGATGCAGTAGGAGTCCCGATGATCATCAGCAGGAAGGAAAGGTCGTGTCGTGACCACCATGTCTGTCAGATGGCTCTCCTGGAATATACAGGTAAGCTTTCCATTCAGATTTCCTTAATAGCAAGGCTATTCTAAGTCGTTAGCTTGATGTAACTAACATCAAGTGACAGCTCGGTTGTTCTTGAACAGCCCTGTCTTTCTGCACAGGAAGGGAGCTGCACAATATTTGCCCCCTACTGTCTGTTTTTAGCCTGTGCTATGAGTCCCATGCTTTTAGGAGTACTACCACCACTTTGGAGGGGGAATTTAAAAAAATATATATTTATAATCCAAAGAGGAGACACATTTACACCAAAACACAATGTGTAATTCCACACAGCAGGCTGGGAGCTGTAGAAAAGGTATGCTACACACCCAAATAACTCAGAACTCACGTCAGAATGTCATCAGGGTTCCTCTGCTGCAGTCTTTTCCCCAAACCAAATCCAAAGAAGCACACAGCAAACATGGGAGTCACTCCAATAATCGGAGCTGCCATTCCTTTATACAAACCTCGCACTCCCTGGAAGACACAGCAGGTTATCACAGGGGGTTAGTTAGGTTGCATGCAGAACTCTTCAGGGGGATAAGTATTTCAACACATCAAGAAGCAAGTTACTATACAAGATTATGACAGCAAAGGCAGCCAGGTGCATGAATAAAAGGGATTTACAATGGTATAGTTTTAAAACACACTCCAGAAGGGTTGTGGAGAAGTCAGACCTGTTCTTGCTAGCCCAGGTGAGAGGAGGGGGCACAGAAAGGAAGACTCCCCAAACCTATACCTACTAAAATGGCACTAGATTAAGAGATTTTCTTACTCTCCAGGTAACTGCCTTCCTGCCTCCACTGCTCCACTCCAGTGCTTTCCCCACCAGCATTGGCTCAGCTCTCTGCCACCCCAAATATAAAGTAGCTGGTGACTACCTTAAATACAGTCCTGTTAGAAACATGCATGGCTCAGTCCATGGCTCACACCATACATACATAAACATGTGCTGTATTAAAGTCTTCAGAAGGCAACATTTCAGTCTAATCCTGACACTGAACATGAATTCAAATGGCCCTGACTCCTCCCTGGTGTAAGGCAACTGATTTCAATGGAGTTGCAGCAGGGATAGATTTGACTGACTATTTAACCCTTTCACTTCCCTTCCTCCACCCTAAGGGATAGGATTCTGGAAGCAGAGGTAAGAAGCAACTTGTCATAAAATTAAGATATTACGGAACATGTATCAAGCCTGTAAATGACGGTCAATTTCCACATATAGAACTAATAGTTTTAAAATCCACTTTCTGTGACAGAAATGACAGCATCAACTCTCCCCCCCCCCCAATCTCTTCTGGTCATAGACACCTCTGGAGGTACAAAAGGGGTACAACAGAAGAGGTCGCTATAGGGAATATTTTGGGGAAGTTCTGTATGACAATGGTTCCTTCTGGCCTTGGAATCTGTAAACATTCCTATGGAAAGCGTCATCTTCTAATTTGACAGGCTCCCACTAGCCTCCATTTCTTCCTGCCTTCCTCCTCAAGCAGTTAGTTTCATCATGCTGATGTTCTGTGGCCTGCAACAACAGCACAAAGCTATTTGCTGCTGTCAGGCAATAACCAAACACAGCAACACTGGGTCAGAAGGACAAAGCTGAATGCTAGGATGAAAGTGGAAAGCCAACAGCCACTTGTCAAAGGCCACTTACAGCATGACAAACATTCCCTGCCTCCAGTCATTTCAACTCATTCTTACACATTTCCTCACACTGGCTGGCACCTGTGTACAAGAGACTCAGGGTGAGACAGGCCAGCTAACACAAGGAGGGTACCGAGAGGGCCTCCACAAGATGCCAAAAAGGGAAAGACTTTACTTGCTTATACAGCTAAGAATAGTTAACATGAAGGAGGAGTAGGGAGGTAGGGATTACCTTTGTACTTAGCAACAGTGAGATTTTTAGTGGATATTGTGTCCTGTTCTGGTGTTCAGGAAGGATTAGAAAAAGGTACAGAGAAGAGCTACATGAATTATATAAGATCCAGAAAGATTCCTCTATAGTGAGAGACTGAGGATGCTCAATTTAATTTATCCAAGATAAGGTTAAGAGGTGACTTGGTCACAGAATACAAGAGTTCACGAATGGAGGAAGTTTTCGGATATCACAGTGCTCTGTCAGTTGGCAGACAAAGGCATAATAATGATTGGAAGTTGAAGATATATGATATAAAGCACAATTTTTAACCAATGGGGGGTAATTAATCACTGGCATAGCTCACCAAGGGACACAGTAGATTCTCTCCCATTGAAAGACTAAATGGAGACTGGACACCTTTCTAAAAGCCACACATACAGGCATTGTGCAGGAGTCACTGGGATGAAATTCAACAGCCTGTGTTCTACACAAAGTCAAAAGAAATGAACATAAGATTCCAAAGTAATGGGGCACTTTAACCACCCAGACAGCAATTGGAAAAGTAACAGGCCAAAAAACAACATTTCTAGTAAGTTCTTAGAATGTTTTGCGGGCAACTGTTTGTTTCTGAAGGTGCAGAAAATAAACGGAACATCCATTTCAGACTCAATTCTGACTTAGAGGGAGGAATTGATGGTAAATCTGAAGGTGGGAGGCATTTTGGATGAAAGTGAACATGAAATGATAGATTTCACAATTCTGAGGAAAAGGAGGAGTGAAAGCAGAAGAATAAAGGCAAAGTCTGCTTTTCTGAAATCCATTAAAGTCAGGGCTGAGAGGTAAGGATAAAAGGGAATAAAAATCTGAGCCCAAGGGAAAAAGGAGTTCTGGAGAGTTGATCATTTTTCAGTCAGACAATATTAAAAGGCACAACTGCAAACTATTCTGATGCAAAGGAAATATACCAAGAATAGTAAGAAGTCAATATGGCTCCAAAGAGAACTCTTTAATGTTACACAATTCCCTGTAACAGAGACAAATTGCTAAGGAAGAATACAAAGTAGCAAAAGTTGTAGGGATTTTGCCTTTCATGTCTCTTTCTAGCAGTAAGAAAAGATTTTACACATATATTAAGAGCAGGAGAAAAATTAATAAAAGTATAGTTCTTCTGGTGAGTAGGAAGTAGAGCTAATAATGGATCACTTGAAGGAAGCTCAGGTGTTAAATGGCTCTTTTGCTTCACTCTTTGCTAAAAAGGATTAATTGTGACCAGATTCCAGACACACATAACAACAGCAAGGGGGAAGAAATGCAGGCCAGAACAGGGAAAAACAGGTTAAATAAATTATATTTATTCAAGATAGCAGAGCCTGATGAAATCCATTATTTTAACTATTTCAGAGGGGTAGCCAAGTTAGTCTGTAACTGGAAAAACATAAATAACAGCACCTTAAAGACTAACAAAACATGTTGATGGTATCATGTGCTTTTGTGGGCACTTCTTCAGAAGTCCTCTTAAGATCCCTTCCAGCTCTACAGTTCTGTGATGCTACAGTGATGCCTTCTGGACTCAAAAAAAAAAAAAAAATCTATGGATCTGAACTAATAATTCCTCTTCTGCTTGTCAGAGGGAATTATGGGTTTTAGAAGAAATCAGAGACATTCCAAAGAGCGCTCCATAGCAATGGCATCAAAATCCAGTGCGTACCACAATACAGCCAGCGAATAACTGCCCATGCTCATTATAACCTTTAACCACCACCACATTTCTGACTTTTTTTTTTTAAAAGATCAAATCACACATTTCAAGGATTACAATCTCCCTCTACCAGTTCTCCTCTCAAATTTCACAAATGCGATGAAAAATTTGAATTTGAACCATCTGAATTGATAACCTTGATTGAGAGTCTTATAGTCTGGGGGAGGCAGATCCCCAGACAGTTCCACTCCAATGACGTACATGAGCAACTGACATTTTTGGCAGGCACTGCAAGTGCCAGGATACAGTACCTCTTTAACAAGAGTCTTTTGGAAACAGTCAAAGGTCCCAGAATAGAGTGGAGACTGTCCAGGCAGAGGTTTTGGTTGGGTCTGTAGTCTGACCTGTAAAACAAGTAAAAAAAAACCAAGAATTTTTAATTCTTTTAAGATACACAACTTTTTCAGGATTAGTTCCAGAGTCACATTAAAGTCACAGTTTTTATTGCCAGACATCATAATTCTGGCAGTGGATGTGGGGCTGATGCTTACTGGTTAACTAGTTAACCATTCACATCCCTAATATGGATGAAGATGTGGATATTACCTGAAGAACAATGTGGATCAACTTTGCAATGCATTGTTCTTCAAGACGCTCTTTGCCTTTTAGTATAAGTGTGATTTGACAAGCAAATTCCCAAGCAGTTTGCTATGTTGGGTATTGCTAGAAAAAAAGTTTATCTTAGCCAATCCTCAGGGGTAGATGAGAGCGCCGCGGGGCCCCGGGCAGCACAATTTCGCGGGGGCTCCCCCCCTTTGACAATGCGCATGCACGGGGCTTCTGCAAGCGCGGGGCCCAGGGAAGCTGCCCCGCTCTCCCTGCCCCAAATCCGCCGCTGCCAATCCTTATGGTTTGTTTAATTAACTAACGAGGTTTCGACTGTCACCGAAGGAACAGCACAGAAACGTACAGTAAGAGAAATCTAGAGTTGCCAGTTGCCACTGTCATTTTCTTATTTTATATTACATAATACAGGCCTCTTACTTTAGAACATCATAGTCACAGACTATAATGGTGATGCCATAAGAACATAAGAACGGCCGTACTGGGTCAGACCAAAGGTCCATCTAGCCCAGTAGCCTGTCTGCTGACAGTGGCCAATGCCAGGTGCCCCAGAGAGGGTGGACCGAAGACAATGATCAAGCGATTTGTCTCCTGCCATCCCTCTCCAGCCTCTGACAAACAGAGGCCAAGGACACCATTTTATCCCCTGGCTAATAGCCTTTTATGGACCTAACCTCCATGAAATTATCTAGCTTCTCTTTAAACTCTATTATAGCCCTAGCCTTCACAGCCTCCTCTGGCAAGGAGTTCCACAGGTTGACTACATGCTGTGTGAAGAAGAACTTTCTTTTATTGGTTTTAAACCTGCTCCCCATTAATTTCATTCGGTGTCCTCTAGTTCTTCTATTATGGGAACTAATAAATAACTTTTCTTTATTCACTGTCTCCACACCACTCATGATTTTATATACCTCTATCATATCCCCCCTCAGTCTCCTCTTTTCTAAACGGAAAAGTCCCAGTCGCTTTAACCTCTCTTCATATGGGACCCGTTCCAAACCCGTAATCATTTTAGTTGCCCTTTTCTGAACCCGTTCCAAGGCTAAAATATCTTTTTTGAGGTGAGGAGACCACATCTGTACACAGTATTCAAGATGTGGGCGTACCATAGTTTTATACAGGGGCAGTAAGATATTCTGTGTCGTATTTTCTATCCCTTTCTTAATAATTCCTAGCATCCTATTTGCCTTTTTGACCGCTGCAGCACATTGTGTGGACGTTTTCAGAGAACTGTCCACGATAACTTCAAGATCTCTTTCCTGATTTGTCGTAGCCAAATTAGCCCCCATCATACTGTACGTATAGTTGGGGTTATTTTTCCCAATGTGCATTACTTTACACTTATCCACATTAAATTTAATTTGCCATTGTCTCTTCCTTATTTTATATCCGATTACTTTCTGAATTTACTGTTTATCTACAGGACCATAATTTAAAATGTGCTTTAAAAATATTTCATTGGTGTGTTGTTGAAAATTATAAAATTACATCTCTAAAAAAATCACCACTCCCTCACCCAATGCTGTCAGGCACAGGGGCACCAGTTTAATAGTACTGAGTAGGGCCCCATACATCCTACAAGTGTCCCTGACTGAGGCTGCAGCTGAGCTTGTTTGTACGTGCGGGCGTTCCTAAGTCTGATGTTTATAGCTCAGGGAGTGCCTGTCTATCCATTTGGCTCATGGGTGGTCACCAAGGCAGCCTTCTATTGGGCAGATTTTTTAGAGAAGGGCAGAGTTTGGACACCCACGCTTTGTTGTTCCCCAGTCTTTACTTACTTGCCTTCCTTTCCCCCTCTCAACCACTAACAATTCATTACTGGGGCTTAAGATCCCTGCTTCCTCTCAGTCTGCAGTGCTAGTGAAAGCAGCTGAGAGGACTGTCGCTTTCCAGTCATCACTGATCTGCTGTCGCTGCTGTCTGCCTAGACCTCTGCGCGTCCAGCCTGGATGCAGACACGGGCTGGCGAAGACGAGCCCGCGCAGAGTGTTTTAGTGGAGCTGGACAGTGGGGGCAGCAGCCACTAGGGCAGCGCTCAGCCGCCCACAAACGCCAAGCTGCCCCGGCCCCGCAGGAGAGCTGTGAGGACAACGTCACACCGAGGGGGGGGCTCATGCGCCGCAGGAGTGAGCTGCACAAGTCACCGTTTCAGATGCTTCGCCAAAGGATCAATGCCCACAAAACAGATATTAGACAGGATCACAAAGAAAAAACAATTTCTTGCCATTTCAACCAGAAAGGACGTTGTCTCAACGACTTGACTACCTGCATCCTGCTTCAAAGGCCTTTTCAGACCACACTTGAAAGAGAATCCTCTGAACTGTCATTCATGCTTAAATTGGACACTTTACACCTAAGTTTGAATAAAGACTCTAATTACCTTACCCATTACAAAGCTAGCTTCCCCAGTTACCACCTCTAATATCATTAGCTCACAGACATTTACCTCCCCATCCCCCATCCCCCTCTGTTCTGCAACGTGATTTCTCCTTTTCATAGCTCTTCCTTTTTTGACTGTCCCCTTTGGCTGTGACTATTTTCTCCCCTATTTGCTCTGAGGCCGGGGCCGGCCCAGGAAAGCTCCCCCCCCCAATGACCCATCTCCTCGCTCTGCAGCCGCACAGTCCTGCCTTCGGCTTCAAGGGGAGGAGCGGGCACCGGCGTCACGTGACCGAGCGGGGCATGCCGGGAGCCGCGGGAGCCCCGCCCCCGAGCGGGGCATGCCGGGAGCTGTAGTACCCCCCCGCCCGCGCGCCCCTCACCTTGATGGTGTCCAGCGGGTGCCCCACGAACACGAGGCAGACGCCGCCGAAGCCGCCGGCGAAGAAGTTCTTCAGGGGGCTGACGCGCTGCGGCTGCTTGGCCATGGCGGCGGCGGGAGCGCAGCCGAGCCCGAGCGCTGACCTTTGCCCCAGTCCCGCGCGGGGCGGGGCCGCGGGGCATGCCGGGATGCGAGGGAGGGCGGCCGAGGCGCGGTGCGCATGCGCGGGGCCTGCCCTCGAGCCCCGCCCGTAGCCCTGGCGGACGCCCCCTAGCGGGAGAGCGGGCTGCGGCGCCGGGTGCGAGACGCGACCCGCCTCCCCCGGGAAGATCCGGTGCAAGCGCTGGCATTGGCGCGCCCCCTCGCGGTCCAGGCAGCCAGGCACACGTGGGCCTGCAGAGCTCAGCATCCCCAAGCCAGATGTCAGGGGGATCCCTGAGCTGCAGGGACAGGACACTATGGCTGTGCCTTTGCACAAGAGCGCCCATGGCAGTGTGGAGTGCTCTTGTGCAAGAAAGCTCTGATGGCCATTCGAGCCAGAGGGCTCTCTTGCACAAGAAATCCCTGCCGAGCGTCCACACTGCCCTCTTGTGCAAGAGCTCCTGCACAAGAGGGCTTACACCTGTTAAAAACGAGCATAGCTCTTGTGCAGGAAGCCCTCTCCTACCATGCCATACTGTCAATTTCCTTGCGCAAGAGCAGCGGGCATGTGGATTCTCTGCAGATTCTTGCGCAAGAACAGCCATACTTGCGCAAGAAGCTGGGAGTGTAGCCATAGCCTATTTGTTTGGGGATGTTTGTTTCCATTGCTGCCTAATTGATTGTCAGGTTTCACATGCTGTTTGGCAGACTGGTCAGTCCATGACTCTGATGTTCATATCTTTGCGATTCTATTGTAGTAATTTTAGTTCAGTCAAGGCCACGTTGAAAATGTGAAATTCTTCAGAGACTATTGGTCTCTAATCCAGAAGTCTCTGACAGAGCTGTTAGTCACTCCCCAGCCTGCCTATGCCCGCCTAGCCTCTCATCCCAGGGAAGCAACCAAGTCATATTGAACTCATCTACACTGCAGGCTTCTTGTGCAAGAATTTTTGTGCAAGAACTCCTGTGCAAAACAGTTCTTGCACAAGAAGCCTACACTGTAGACCTAGCCATAGAGTGTAGCAGATGGGTGTGATGTGCTCATGTTATTTTGTCCTACCTAGCTGGAAAGTAGCAGCTTATTGTTTCAGAATTACCTTCCAAATTTGTCCAAAGTGATTTCAATAATTCAGTTTAGGAGTGATAGTGTGATTCCCTGAGCTAGTGTGTGTGATTTTTGTCTCACTTTAGCAGCTGACCCTACCAAAACTAAGACCCTGCCACTTACTGACAGGTAACAGCCCTCTAATTCAAGTGGTAAGCACTCCTTTCTAGAGATGCTTGCTGGTAATCGGTTAACCATCTTTGAGCCGGAGCAGCCATGTCCACCACACCATGGCTGTGTCTAGACATGCCAGTTTTTCCAGAAAATCAGCCGCTTTTCCGGAAAAACTTGCCAGCTGTCTACACTGGCTGCTTGAATTTCCGCAAAAGCACTGACTTCCTACTGTCTGAAATCAGTGCTTCTTGCGGAAATACTATTCTGCTCCAGTTCAGGCAAAAGTCTCTTTTGCGCAAAAGGGCCAGTGTAGACAGCTCAGATTTGTTTTCCGCAAAAAAGCCCCAATTGCGAAAATGACGATCGGGGCTTTTTTGTGGAAAAACGCGTCTAGATTGGCAAGGACGCTTTTCCGCCAAAAGTGCTTTTGCAGAAAAGCGTCCGTGCCAATCTAGACGCTCTGTTCCGAAAATGCTTTTAATGGAAAACTTTTCCGTTAAAAGCATTTCCGGAAAATCATGCCAATCTAGACGCAGCCCATGTGTTCCCCACTGCTCCAGTGGCCCCTCCTGCCCACAGTGACACGGCAGGCTGGTGAACCAGTTAAACCTATAGTTTAATTGGTTAACATTTTTAATGAGATTTTACATCCCTACCCCTTTCTAATGCTGAATGTCTTCAGTTTGATCCCTGTGCTCAAGTCTGCACCTGAGAAGAAAGGGCAAAGTCAAAAGGTGGGAAAAAGCACTTCTAATTGGTGCAGCAGTTTGAGTGAGTTAGTCCCAACAGGGTCAAAGTTGCAAAGGAAAACATGAGGGCACTGTAGCTGTATAGAGTCTCTTAATCTTCTCCTAGCACATTAAGACTGAACACTGAAGGACTAAGTAAGTGAAAGCCTTCAATGAAAAGGGAAGATTAATTATACCCTTATGTAATCTATGTAAAGAGTGAACAAAGACACACTGATGCAATGGAAGAAAGGGGAAATTGATAGTAGTAAATAAAAATCAGAAGATAGGAATGTAGAAAACCGATAGGGGACACAAAAAGACACACACAGAAGAAACATGGCCAGCAGAGTTAAAGGCAACAAGAAGGCATTTTTAAAGTATATTAGGAACAAAAAGAATCAAATAATACTCTTGGTCCATTACTAAATAGAAATGTCAATAATAACACAGAACAAAAGCAGAAGAGTTAAATATTGGTTTTATATTTAGGGAAAACCAGATTATGTATGCCTATAAAGTGATAATGAAACTTCATTGCAATAGCCAATAAAACGACGTTAAACAGAAAGGAAGATAAAACAGAATCTGTTAAAATTAGACATTTTTAAATCTGCAGGTGTGAATTCTTATATCCAAGAATTTTGAAAGAGCTGGCTACTGAGCTCATTGGACCATTAATGTTGATTTTCAGTGCGTCTTAGAACATAAGAACCAAAGGTCCATCTAGCCCAGTATCCTGACTTCTGGCAATACAGGCAGTCCCCAGGTTACGTACAAGATAGGGACTGTAGGTTTGTTCTTAAGTTGAATTTGTATGTAAGTCGGAACTGGTACATATTGTTGGGGAAACTCTAGGCAAACATTGCTCCAGAGCTCAGTTTTATTCTCCCACACCTCACTTCCCTCAGTCCTTTATTCTCAAGCTGAGGTGTCTGCTGAGAAAAGCTGCTCCGCGTCTCCCTGGTCTGCTGAAGGGGGGCGCTAGCTTCGCGTCTCCCTGGTCTGCTGGGGGGAAGCAGCTAGTGCGGGGTTGCCTCACCCCGTTTGTAAGTAGGGATCCGATGTAAGTCGGATCCATGTAACCCGGGGACTGCCTGTACTAATGCCAGGTGCTCCAAAGGGAAAAACAGAGCAGGTAATCATCCGATTCATCCTATGGCCTCCATTCCCAGCTTCTAGCAAACAAAAGCTAGGGACATCATTCCTGCCCATTCTGGCTAACAGCCATTGATGAATTCATCTAGCTCTTTTTTGAACCCTGTTATTGTCTGGGACTTCACAACATCCCCTGGCAAGGAGTTCCACAGGTTGTCTGGGAACAGCGGGAAAGTTCAGTTGGATGGCTGTGGAAGTGGGGTGGCAAATGGGGACTCATGAAGTGGGGCTGTTTGTCGGGGTGCTATGCCCCCCACATGGAGACGGGCAGCCAGCGCCGAGAGGGCGGGTCCGCGGGCGGGCCGGGCCCCGGTATCCCCCGTCACTGGCGCCGCCGGGGACTGGGGGAGGGGCGGCGATCTTGCCCCGGGCCCCCCTCCCCCTCCCCCTCCATTGGTTCAGTCCAGGCTCCCGAATGGTTCGGTCCGGGCGCCCCGTCCTGACCTGGCCTCGCCGCCGTCACGTTGTTTTTTCCGGCTCCCTGCCGCGCGCCGGCGGAAATGACGTTTTGGGGGACGCCAGGACTTCCGGTGCGCAAACTGTAGCAGCCCGGCAGGAGCGCCCCGCGGGGAAGGCTCCCCCCGGTTCCTCCCCTCGGCGGCTCCGGCCCCGGTAAGTCGCGGGGAGTCGGGCCCGGGCCGGGCCCTCCGGGGCTGTGCAGCGGCTCCTGCCCCGGCCCGGCCCGCCGTGGGGGGGCTCTGGGGGGGGGCTCCTCGCGGGGAGACCGCTGGCCTGGCTGGCTGAGGCGCGCTGGCCCGGCCTGGCCGCTGAACCGCAGTGGTGCTGGGAGGCGCGCGCCCGCTGCCTCCCCACAGGGGCTCAGTGCGGTCCGCGGGTGCCCCCGGTAGCTCGCAGCGCTGCTGAGTGTGGCAGCAGGTCGGAAAGGTCCCTTTACTGCGAGAACCATGTCTGCCCTGCACATGCGGCGCTGTAAAGCCAGCCGGCCCGCTGGAGGGAAATCCCCTCGTTCCCAAAGTGCAGGGCAATGCAGCACTTTAAAGACTAACGAGATGGTTTATTAGGTGATGAAATTTCGTGGGCCAGACCCACTTCCTCAGATCAAATAGTGGAAGAAAATTGTCACAACCATATATACCAAAGGATACAATTAAAAAAAATGAACACACATGGGATGTCATGCTCCTGGCCCCATACTGTCTGCTTGATGTGTTTGCGTTCGTGACGGGTTCAGAATCTTCAAAACACAAGTCTTAAGAACAAAAGTTGGAGGTCCTTGAGATTGTGTAGAAAATCTAGTACCAATGAACTGATGTCAGGCTGTCTTTAAGTTGAAATGGCTTTGAGGTGTGAATTTCTGCATCTATTTTAGCAGCAGGTTATCCCTGAAATCTCTACCATTATGTTAAAGGGCCACTGTCAGATCACTCAGACATATTATCGTGTGCTTGATTTGTATATGCTGCTACTGCAGCAGTTGTGAATGCAAATTAGGGAAGTTGCAGAGCCAAATGTCTCAAAAGGCAGAAATATCACCGTTCCTAAAAGCTTTTTATTCTCCCCATAGTGGGGGACAACTCTTTAGTTATTACATAAGGCCCTTATTTTACTGCCCAAACCTTCCACTGCACCTGTGCAGGAGCTTGTCTTTCTCCACGGGATGAGCATGACTCCTCGAGGTAGGACTGAAGTCTTTCCTAACTAGTAATGTCTGTGTGTCCTGAGTGATCTCTGCGATTTGCTGGCATAAACTTTAGATTGCTGAGGCCTTTTTATGGGTGAAAACTAAAGACTACCCTCGGGTGGCTCTAGTTTCCCCAAGACTAGAATATCTTTGCATAGAACCAGGCTCTATGCAAGAATTACTGGGTGTGTTTTTAAGGCCTGTGTTGTAGGGGATCAGATTATCATATTGGTCACTTCTGGCCTTAATCTGCGACTAAGTGTTTCTCAGAGGCTCAAAGCAAATGAGAGAAAGTGTATAATATAAATATAAATTAAAAATTTGCTTTGGATTTGGCAGAAGTAGAACTCAGCACTGGTTATGAAATATAGTATTGAGGAATCTTTGTTTGGAGAGCCCACAGCGAAAACTCGACATTCGCTGCACAGACCTAAGACATGCATACCAAATACATCAGCCTTTCCAGATATTTTCCTTAGAAATTCAATTGTCTCCTTTCCTTCATTTTTGAATGTTTCCCTTGGGGGAAGACTGAGAACTGTTCTGTACCTACGGGGTTTCATGTGCCATTAGAAGACACTGCTCTAGAATCTGTTATATAGAGGATTTCTCAGTGGTGTAACCTAATTACTTGGATTTGGTGACTTCATCTGGCAGAAAAGGTGCATTTTTGTCCGTGGCAACTTGACTGATTTAATTTGTTTTATTGGTATTTCTTTAGTGCTCATCTGTATAGCATCGATATTGTGGTATGGGAACATCACTCATTGAAGACTGTTACTCAGAGTTCCACTCAATTTGGCAAAATAAAAATGTACCACTAATTAAATGTCCTCTCCATAGTGCTGATCCTCCACTCCTTTGGAGTTAGAGGAAGCTGAATAGTATAGAAAACGTAGACGTGACACACGTTGCAGATAGTCATGAAAAAATGAGGTATGTTATGGGTATAGAGAACAGAATTCAGCAGACTAATGTGATTAGCTTCCAACTAAAAATGTAAGCAAGTAGTCGACTACTTGACTAGCTGTTTCTCTCTCCCCCACCCCCCCCACTTGCTGCCTCTATAAGAGCCGATGCTGGGGGGAGCTGGCTTAAAAGCCAGTTCCCCCGCAGTGCTGTCTCCACAGGGGGACAGGAGAAGCAGAGGTGCTGGGGAGGACCAGGTGCGAGCTCTTACTACATTTAAAAGACATAGCTGCAGCAGGGTTAGCTCCCAGGGTCAGGAGCTAACCCTATTGGGGCTCTGTAATTTCCCCCCCATTGACGAAATTCAATTAACTACTTGATTAGCTGATTAAATGCAATTTAATATCCTTACTTCCAGTCCTCAACCTCTCTTCTTGGAGGAGGTATAAATCTGCTGAAATCACTGCTGTGCCTCAGATAAATTATACATTGTCTACGACTAACTAGGAGTGTTAAAATGTAGGTTGTTTTTTTGTGCAAACATGTATCTGCTGAAATTTTCGGGGAATACATGTTTATGGGGGGGGCAGATTTCCAATTTCCTGCCCCCGCTGCCTCTGTATCCCCCTGATACAGGAGGGGAGGCAGTCAGCTCAGCAGGAACTGGTAAATGTGGGGAGCTGGTTTCAAAGACGGGTCCCTGCATGTACTAGCTCCTGCCTGCCTCCTCTTCCCTGTGCTGCTGCCTCTGATTGAGTCAGCAGTGTGGGGAGGGGTAGGCGGCTCCTCAGAAGCCAGCTCCCTGCCTGTATCAGCTCCCACCTCTGATACAGTGGCAGCAGTATCAGGAGAGGGGCCATCGGCTTGGCGGAAGCTGGTGTGTACTGGCACCCACCTGTCCACCCTCCCCCATGGGACCTGGCTTTTTAAATGGGCTCCCCACACGCGCCGCCTCCTGTCCCCTCCACCTCCCGCTGCCTCTGATACAGAAGAGGCAGGAGGTGGAGGGGAAAGGCTGTGTGTAACCAAGAGGATTAACTGATGGAGCCCAGGCTCATCGGTTAACCATGTTCTTGGCTTCACAGTCACATCCTTACTAGGGAGTGACTTAGAGTACCTAAAAAATGTGTGTTAAATCAGAAAACCAATGGAGTGGAGGAAAATAAAGTGTTACGTTAACAACATAAACAAAATATCACATACGTGCAAGGGGCCCAATTAATACTTCCTGTAGGAAATGTAATTTTTAACTTTTCAATTTTTTTGTATGTAAAACTCAGTCATATCCGTGTATTCCAGCTCTTATAAATGTAATGTAGACCCTCTTGAGACCAAATTGGTATGGTTAGATCTTTGCTTGTGATTGTTCGGTTACAGAGAAACCCATAACTCAAGGATTATCAGCTTGTGTTGTCTGATGATCCCTTTATAACTAATACATGGTGGTCATTATATTGCTGATAGGAGTAGAAGTTGTGCAGGACAGGAACTGAGATCAAATTGACTACTTTGCCAACTTCAGTGACAATGTTAAGCATAATTTGTTGATTCCTTCAGAGCCACCAGTCCTTTCCTGTACAGTTTTAGTAGCTAAATATTAATTTCTATTGAGAATGTCACGAAAATGGACTAACTTCTGTATTTTTTCTGTCTCTGGGTATAAGGCCCGTGCCAAGCGAAAGCCCAGGCATGTCTGCTAGATTCCAGTTAAGGGAACATACTGAGGTGCTCCCGCCCTTCTGAGCCACTGCTTTCTGTGCAGCTCAGAGCTCTAGGATTCTCTGCCCACCCTCCTTCTGCCCTGCCAGTTAAATTCTGTGCTCTAGACTAGAGGCTGCATGGGCTGAGTGTGGTCTCCCGGGTTCTCCTCTTAGCTGCTGTGATCTTGGAAAAGCTGTTTCCCATAACCTCCTTTTCAATATTGGGCTATCCTACCTCACATGAAGGGTATAAAAATAGTTGAAGTATTTTGAAGATGTGAAGTATTAGATATTATCTAGTTACATCCCTGCTAGGGATGTAAAATCCCCTTTAATTGGTTAACTGGTTAAAGGGGATGCAGGCAGGACAGCCTCTCCATCTGCGCCCTGCCCACAGCGGCTGGCCCGAACAGCTCCTTCCTGCAGGATACCTGCACCCATTGCAGACAGGGGCTGCTCCAGACAACCAGAGCTGCCCCTGTCTATGGTGGGTCTGCCGTGGGGCTGGAGCAGCCCCCTGCTGTGGCAGGCAGGGAGCTGCTCCAGCCTAGGGATGTTAAATTTCAAGTAACTGACTAATCGAATAGTCAACGCAATCTGACTCGACTATTCGATTAGTCGATAGGGCGCCTCCACCTTTGAAGTGTAGCAATAGCCCTAGGGCTGTAGCTACACTTCAAAGGCAAAAGCGCTGCGGGGAGCACGGGGCCATGGCAGCAGTCCCCCACTGGTCCCATGTCCCCCACGGGGTTTCAAAGCAGCAGCTCCACATGGAGCCTGGGATCAGCTGGGGACTCCCCCACTGACCCTGGGCTCTGTGCGGTGCTGCTGCTTTGAAATGTTGCCGGGAGCCTGGTGTCAGGCGCCTTGTAGCATTTCAAAATGGCAGCACCCTGTGGAGCCCGGGGTCTGGCCCCAGGCTCCACACAGCACTGCCGCTTTGAAGTATCCCCTCCCCCCCTTCCTACCTCTTTCTGATAGAGGCAGCTGGGGCAGGGAAGCAACTAGTCGACTCGACTATCTGATAAGCATTTGCTTATCGGATAATCGACTAGTTGTTCACATCCCTACCCCATCCCCCACCGCTTAACAGCTAACCGGAATCGGTAAGCATCACCCATTGGGATGATACTTAGCAGTGAACCAGTGGACCTTTCACGTTCCTAATTGCTGCCCAGCCTGTGTGGTGGGGGTGACACGGTGATTTCCCTGATGGCAAGCTGTCCGTAAGTCCTGGCAGGAGCACTAGGAAGCAGTGCAGTAAGCCCTCCCCACTGGAGGTTGAGAATTGCACTAGTGAGCTGTGCTCAAGTTTTTCGGGTGCAGGCGCCAGAGCTGATCTCTAGTCAGGGGCCTGTGTCATTACATGTTGCTCTTGAACTCAGCATCAGATCAGTGCTTTTATTTTGTCTTCTGCGTGGCACCGAAATATCCTGCTGCCCTGTCTTAGGTGCACAAATAAACGTGTTTTTCCTCCTACCACAGGAGACAGAAGTCAGATGCATTCAGAGGCGTGAGAAAGTGTTGCAGAGAGAAGCTGCGCTTGCTTTCATGGTCTGCCGTTTGGCAGGGCAGTAAGATGTCCGTGGACATGAACAGCCAGGGCTCTGACAGCAATGAAGAGGATTATGACCCTAACTGTGAGGAGGAGGAAGAGGAGGAGGATCCTGGGGATATGGAGGATTATTATATTGGGGTAGCTAATGACGTGGAGCAGCAGGGAGCTGATGCCTTTGATCCAGAAGAATATCAGTTTACCTGCCTAACTTACAAGGAGTCGGAGAGCACCTTGAATGAGCACGTGGCCAGCTTGGCCTCCACATTAAAGGTGAGCAAATGTTCCTGCATTCAGAGAGATGTGTTTGCAAGTAAGGGTGTACGCCTGAAAAGGCAAATGTTGCTCTTACCATCTGACACTGAAGCTGTAAGTGATCACTGCTTGACGGGATGGTGTGTAAGATGAGGAGCCCTGAGCTGACTCAGGATTTCACAGACTACTGCATACTGGCTCTGGGGGTTGAGCACAAAAAGCTATTTACAGAACTTTTTAATTTGTATGGACTTCCAGAGCTCAACTTCTTTCATTAATATCACTGGAGAGTTCTAAAACAATACATGGGGAGGGGAAGAGAGACAGGTTTGAAAAAACACATTGCAGACCCGGTACAAATAGGTGCACTTGTGTGTGTGCAGTAAATGACTGGCTGGCAAGAGACAGGCAGCGTGAAGAGCATGAAGTCCAACACACATACCCTGCTCATTTCTGAGAGTGCGTAATCACAGACTTTCAGAAAGACAGCTCAGCTCTCCTGGGCCAACCCTCTCATTGCATTGTCAGGCAATTAGATGAAGGGTGGGGAGCTTGTCCACTGTTATACTAATGACTAATTCCTAATTGGAGACAATTCCCACTTCTGTAATTCAGCCCCTTGACACTAAGTGCTCCAAAGAGCCTGTATTATCCCTTTTGTGCAGCTGGTCAGATGTTACAGGCCAGCATCCAGGCATGTTTTTTGGTACTGCCAAAGTGTTTCCTTCCTGTCATGGAGGTGCTTCTAGAGGTGAGCTGAGAATTCAGTCTCTAAGATGCTTTCAGACCGTGGCACTTCAGTGGAAGCTGTTAACAGATCTGCCACGCACTGCGGGTTGTGGTGGTGTCGTGTTGTGATGTGGACCCTTGGCCATGGAGAGAAACAATTACACTGCACAAAAGTTGTCTGATGTTGTCTAGGGATGTCAGCATGTCGACAGCTACACAATTCACAGATAAGCCTGGGCTTATTGGTTAATCCTGTCTACGACACGCATTCCCCCCCCCCCCCCGTTGCTGCCCCGAAGGCAGCGGGGGAGGGAAGGAGGAGGCAGGCGTTGGTGTCTGTGAGGAGCCAGCTTAAAAGGCGGCTCCCCATGAGCACTGGATACTGTGGAGCTGCCTGCACACCCCGCGCCCCCCCCCCGCCAACCCCATGCTGCTGCCTCTGATAGAAAGGCAGCTGCTCGGGGGGGAGGCAGACAGGAGCCAATATGTTTGGGAAGCTCTCTGCTTATGTGGCTCCACGGACCCACTTTTCCCCCTTCCCTCCCACTGCATCCTTCAGAAACAATGGGGGTGGGGCAGACAGGAGCCGCTGCTAGGGGGAACCATCTTAAAATCCAGTTCCCCCCAATGCAGGCTCCATGGTGCTGCCTGTCCCCTCCTGTGGGGTGGCAGGTGGAGTGTGAGGCTCCCGGGAGTAAGGCTGGGAGTACACTGGCTGCCAGCCCTGCCCCCAGGGATTATCCAATAGTTGTGTAACAGCTAAAACGTAATGTGGTTACACAACTATTCAGTTACACATTTTCTAACTAGGGGTGTGACTAACTAGTCGACACACTGCTTGACTAGTTGATCCCCCCTTGCTGCTTCTATCAGAGAGAGGCAGCAAGGGGAGGAAGAGAAGAGGGCGCTTCAAAGTGGCAGTGCTGTGGGGAGCTGGAGGCAGCTGGGGACTCCCCCAGTGACCCTGGGCTCCATGCAGCGCTGCTGCTTTGGAATGCTGCGGGGAGCCCGGGACCAGCGAGGGACTGCCTGGGTTCCCGCAGGCTTTCACCTGTGTAGTGTAGCAACAGCCCTGGGGAGGCGCCCTTATCGATTAATTGATGCAAATTACATCGACTATTTCATTAGCCAATTAATCTAAATTTAACATTCCTATATCTAACGTCCCTAATGTTGTAGTAGGAGTCTAGCATAGTCACTAACGTGCCACCCACACCTTCAGCTGATCTTGCTGTCCGGGGCGGCTACTTAAACCATCTACAGCTTCACAGACAGTGCTGTTCCACTGTGCCCTACCATAGCTAACTGGCCCTTGCTCACATTGTTCTTTAAAATCGGACTCGTGGCCTTTAAGGCCAGGAGGGATCATCTGGATTCTAGCCTGACCAGCTGCTAGTTGCAGGCCACAGGACCTCATGCGCTCCCTCCTGTATATGCTGTAATCCCTCAGTTAGCAAAGTCCTCAAATCTTACGGAAAAAGCTGTCATTTACTCTAGTGCAAACCATCAAGTGACCAACGTCCCGCACTGCATGGTAAGCCCAAAACCCAGGCTCTCTGCTAATTTGACCCTTTTCACCTCAAGTATAGCAATCGGTTAGTCCCTGAGCAAGATCCACCAGTCAGATACCGGGGAAAAAATTATCCACCGTGATTGAGCCTTCCCTATTTAATATCCCATCGTCGGCTGCTGGAAATATTTGCTGCTAGCAGTGGCAGATGAGCCTATGACACTAGGCAATCTCATCATGTCATCCCCTCTATGCACTTATCACGTTCAGTCTTGATGCCAGTTGGGGGTTTGCCCCGCTCTGCCCTGGGAAGGCTGCTCAGAGCTTCACGCCTGCTGGTTAGAAACCCTTCTCTGATTTCAAGTCTCGACTCGTCAATATAACCAGTTCTGAATCTATTTGTCCTTGTGCCCCCGTTAGCTCTTAATGTAAATAATTCCCTCTTCTGTGTCCCTCTGATGTGTTTTGATGGGGAAATAGAACTGGTCTCTCTAGCCTTTGCTAGGGCAGGATAAACAAACCAATCCCCGCAAGTCTTCTCTCTTCCACTAATCATCCTCAGAGCCCCTCCCAGCACCACTGCCAGTGGTATTGACACTGTCTTCCTGTCCATTCTTCTACCATCTGGTGTTCCTTTCTCTGTTGACATTGGCTTCGGGTTTTTTCCCCTCTTGCTCATTATTAGAATTGGCCTTGGCGATTACGTGAGCATCTCTCAACTATCTGCCCTGAATTCCATGTGTAAATGTCTCCTATGGTTCAACATCCCAAAGCCTGCCTTATACAGGTTGGACCTCCCTGGTACAGCATCCTCTGGACCTGACCAGTCCCAAGTAAGGGAACTTGCTGGACCAGGAGAGATCCCCTGTCACCGGCTCCTCAGCCCACGGCCCCTCAGTGCTCCCAGCTCCGTTTTCCACCACAGCCAGTCCCTCCACCCCCACCTCTGGCCCTGGCTGGGCTGCTATGGACTCTGGCTCCCCCCACTGCTGCAGGCTTCCGGAGGTTCTGGTCCTGGTTCCCTCTGCCGGCCCTCCTGTCACTAGTCCCCTGGGGCTCTCCGGTCCTGCTGGACCAGAGTGCCGTTGTGGGGAGGTGCGGTGGGTAGAATCATTTCCTAAGCCGTCTGTTGATCACAGTAATCTCGTGTCACATCTGCTCTCCTCCTCTAGAGATAGGTAGAATCCCACTGAAGATCAGCCGAGACACCATTTCTTTAAGCATCTTCACAGCCTACGTAGACTTCCTTGATGTGTTCCGGCAGGAGTCTAGAATTGTCATTTGTTCCCACAGGAAGGGCAGTTGGTGGAATCTTTCACATGCCCATTGTTATCCTCTTCTGATCCACATCTTGGACCCTAGCTCCCAGCAGCACACCCTTCTGTTCTTTCGAATGAGCTCTGGTGTGACAGGCCCATCTGCTCCTCTTAGAGGGTTTCCAGTCATGCAGACCTGCCTCTGTGGTGTTGGTACGATTCTCCAGCTTTCCGCCTCCTGTTCTTGTCTTCTGTGTCGCTTGCAATTTTCTGAGAGTCGTCATCACCTGTCCTCCTGGGTCTTTGAACTCAATTGTTTCTTCCCCTCTTCCTGCAGGGCTAGCCGCTCTTCTCTTCTGTGATCTCCCATCTTCTGTTACTTTCTCCCCACTTCATTTTCTAACTCAGTGAACCTGTTCCTCACTTCTTTCTCCTACGCTAGCTCATCTGTTCTTCACCCTTGTTCTCCTTATTACGTTCTTCCATGGGCTACTTCCTTCGTCCAGCCGTCTACGCTCACAGTGGCCTTGTCCAACATGCATCTGCAAGTCTTCAGTTTTCCCTCCAGCCTCTTGGCTCCTTCCCTCCATCATTCACTCAAGCCCCCTTCTAAACTCAGCAGGGTGGATTTGCTTTAAATCACTAGTCTGGAAGTCTTGATTTAATCATGGTTTTCTTTGTAAAAGTGCGTTCTTGTTGGTCACTGTACCTTAATACATATTCTTCACAGCCCAGAGACAGATGCCGTTTTCATTGTTAGAAGGTACACACTGTACACTTTTAAACAGTGATGTGTTTTGCAAACCTTGCAGATTAGCTTTACAGCTATTTTAGAAAATGAATGATTGGTTATTTCATTTAGCAAAGGTCACTGAAGCAGATATGTGATGTCACAGGGTGGTGAACTATCTCCAGTTCAACAGGTTAATCATTAATATTTGGAGGGTTTTCTTGCCATGCTGTATTAGGAGGAGAACATCACTAGACAGACACTGAAATTGTTGTATTTAACTAGGTATTTAGGTTTTTTTCTTCAACAGCAAACATAATATTTTAACAAAAGGAGCAAATGCATTTTTTAATTTAAACATTTGAGTTTTTTAAAATTTGGTTTCTTTTTGTTAATTGTTTTAACTAATAGTTAATTTGTTTTTTTTAAATTGCATTTAAGTCGACTGTCAGCTAGGTCAACATGAGAAATGTAAAATATTGCTTTCTGCAGCTCACTCGGTTTTTCTTCACCTTCATTTTCTTGTTTGTTCATAATCTGGAAAATAAAAACAAGCTTTCTTGCTTTTTCAGGCCCCAGATAATCTCCCCTTTACAGTGAATTAGTCCAACGGAAGAAAATATTCTTTCTACATCGGCAGAAGAAGCTACTGCTGTTAAGTGAGATGATCACTTCAGCTGTCTCTGACTGGAAGTGCTTCAGTAACTTCCACCAGTTCACTGGTGTGTCTTTCTTTAAAAACCTAATCAGCGGACATCTTGAATGGTTTACCCTTAGCTGTGAAGTTGGTTCTAGTTGGCATTATAGAGGGATGATTGCTGGATACCCATGTCATAGCCAATACCTCTTCAGTAGTTAAGGTCTGACTGTGGTACCCAGTTTTGAGAATTTTGTCAAGAAAATGAGCTGGAGATGGTGCTTGTCCCATTCTTTTGTTTAATGCTTATAATTTAACTCTCTCATTGCATATTTCTCGTTTTAAAATCTCACTCAGTTCCTGCTATTTCCCTGCATTTTGTTCAAGGCTACAGACATAGGCTTCTGGATACTCAGCATGTGTTTAACACGTCTCTTAAGCCCAGTGTTGAGAACTTTGGCTGTGGCAGTGCCATTTATGTTTTCGTGGTTTTGTTCAGAAACTGTCATCAGATACGCCATGTCTTGGTACAGTGCTCAAAACGGTCCCCTACTGAGTTCCATCGCACGTTTTGTGGGAGCGTTAGCGTGGCTCCTCCCACTTTTTTCAGAGCAACTGCTGCAAAGTGGTTGTTATGGAAATATTTTGCAATTTCAACAACATTAGCCTTTATTTCTGGAACACTGAAGTCTTTGGCTAGGAGGTGCATCAATTGAGCACTGCAACCATATGTTGTTAGCTTGGAACTCTCTCCTGAATTTCTTCTCATTTTGGATACATTTGCATCATTGTCTGTGACCAAGCTGCGTACTAGACAGCTGCATTTTTTCCACAGTTGGTTATAGATTTTACTGCTACTTGTAAGCATTCTGCCAGGTGTGCATTTCCAGAGCTATCAGTTCTTCCAGTATGGAAGGCATTCTCCTTCTCTTGTAACACCAGCACATACAACAGGATCATTGGACATTGCTCCACCCATCAAGTCTCAGGTTAACAATTTTACCCGCTAGACTTTTTGCACACTGCTTAGTTTCTCTTTCATACACTTCATCCAGCAATTTGTCTGCAACATCTGCTCTGTAGAGTGGACTGTATCCTGGTCTGAATCACTGAAGCATGTTAATGAAGTGTGTTCTCAATCAGACGGAAAGGAGAGTTTGTGGCATAAACAAACCAGGCAGTCTTTTCATCAATCCGCTTTGTAATCTGCTGGGTCTTATCACAAACTTCTCTCTGGCTGTCTCTGGATGGAGGTTTTTTTCCTTTTTGCTACAGGTGATAAACTGTGGCTATGTGACATGCGTGATGTGACTGACAGCCTGTCATGGGCAGATCACTCTGAAACTGTAGAAAATGACGGTGATCTCGAAGGTGGATAGTGTTCAGAATCCTGCATGTTGAGGATGGATTCTCCTAAGCAAAATAAGTCAATGCAGTTACTTAACTATTATTACCATACTGCTCATTTAGTATCGTTCGTTGTCTTTACTGACTCCCAGTATTACTTTAAAGGTGAAACTGTAAAAGAAAGATCTGCCTATTTCAGCTGTTTATCACAACTACATCAAAATGATAGTACCTTAGAGCAGTGGTCCCCAACCTTTTGGGGCTGCTGGGTGCCTGGGGGTGGGGGCCGCATATGCACCGGGCGCCTGGGGCGCAAGAATAGCTTGGGCCGGCCCTGGTCATATACCTGAAGATCCTGTATGTTCAGACATGCTCCTTTCATCCTCTTCAACACAGCTTCCTCTTCAGAAGCAACACTTCTGGTGATGCTTCCTCTGGGCAGCCAGGCCTTGCATTTCTTTGTTGCACTATTTGCATTTTGCACACATGCCTGTCTTACCCAATAGGCTGCTGCTATTGTAGGTTTTCTCTTCTAGTGAGAGAATGGTACGCTAGATCATCACTGAAGGCTGCACTCAGATCTTTGAGCTATACTGTATCTTAATTGAAACTTTGGCTTTTTCCTCAAATAGCATTTTATAAAAAAAAAAATCTGGTTTAAATAAAATCCTTTTTTTTTATATATTTTTATAGAATTTGTATCCACCCTGAAACTCAGCCATCATTTTTGCTGCATCTCCAAACCTTGGATCTTCTCTTCCATCAGATCTCTCACAAACTAAGCACGTTTACGTACACTGTCCAAAATAACGTACATCCTACATCTGCCACATCCAGTCATCCACCTTGCCTGTCTTCTTCAGGTCACTCCCGCTGCTGCTTCTGCAGCTGTTGTAGCATTCCCTCTAAACTCCTGGCAAGGATGGCAGGAGGAGGGAACAAATCACCCACACTCTCCCCTAAGCTGCTCTTCCAAACTCCCACTCAAATTCCCGTTTTCAGCTCTGTGCTGCTGGGTAGCCAGCTGCCTTTATCTCCTGATCATACCATGCAATTAAATTAGGTTCAAAATACAGCTGTGTGTGTTGGGAACGAGGTTGGGAGAATCCTGCGCCAGGCCATTGCTTTCCATAGAATTCTGGGGTCCCCAAAATCCCAAGCAGGTGGGTACGTGTAGAGTGAGGCGTGTCCATCAGGAAGCAGTGTTCCCTCATGCGCACAGTGACTTTGGTTCTGTGCCCCAGTGTGGCGGGGACGTGTCCTGTAACAGAAGGCCTGCTGCACGTGGACGGTGTGTGGGAGGGGCGTCAGGGCTGGGGCAGAGGGCTGGGGTGCAGGATAGCGAGGGCTCCCACTGAAGGCACAGGCGCTAGGAAGGGTAGAGGGTTGGGGTATGAGGTGACGGCTGTGGCTGGAAGTGTGGGCTCTGAGGGTGGACTGAGGATGAAGGGTTTGGGCCGTAGGCTGCCCTGGGGAGAGCAGACTACTCCCAGCCCTCTCACTGCAGCAGCTGGGAGCCAGATGAGAGGCGCCTCTCCCCAACCATGGCAACTGCAGCCGGCGTGGCCAGGGCGGGGGCTGAGGAAGGCTGACAGAACATTGAACTGGTTAACGGACGGAAGTGGGATCTGGACTTGGCACTGCTCCGGCCCGGCTGGGACAGACCCCGGCCTGCAGGGCTCCCAGCTCCTGCCCTGGGGCTGAGACTACCTGCAGAGCACCAGGCTCCAAAGGAAAGCAGGCCCTGTGTGCACTGGTCCCCAGAGGAGCTGGGGCAGCCCCGTGACTGCAGCAGGCAGGGAGCTGCTCCAGGCCCCACAGGTGACCGTAAACTAGAACCGGGAAGCAGCACCCCTTTAGGGCGATGCTTACCAGCTAATCTTTCGCAGCCCTCGTCCTCTCGCTTACAGCAGACCCTGTTATTTCTTAATGAGAATTCGGTTCAGTTGTGGAGTGACTGCTGTAGTCACAGCTTTCTTTTGACAGGTCTCACGCTTGTCCAGTCAGCGTCCGGTCGTGGATGTCTGTGTTCTCTGCGCAGTGTACGGGGTAGCCTACCCTGTAGAAACCTCCTGGAATGCCGCCTCCTTCCTTTCCAAGTCAGGTGGCCCCTTCTGTGTCAGGGGTTCTCTGATATGTAAGAGCAGGTTGGACAGACACCTGTCAGGGATGATCTAGACCGTGCTTGGTCCTGCCGTGAGGGCAGGGACTGGACTGGATGACTCTCACAGTCCCTGCCAGTTCTATGATTCCTGTACCCCAAGCCCCTCATCCCCAAAGCCTGCACCCCCAGCCAGAAGCCTTGCACCTTGACTCTGTCCCATCCCTGAGCCCCTCAAACTCAGCCCCACCCTAGAGCCAGTGACCCCAGCCTGCACCTCACATTCTTGCACGTCAACCCTGTGCCCAGCCCTGCAGCCCCTCGCACACTCAACGGCGTGAAGTTTCTGTGCACCAGTGTGAAGGTGATGTGGTGTGCATCACATCCACATGGGTACAAGTGAGAAAATTCATTCTGCTTGAGTGGGGAAATGAGGGAACACTGGTTCTGTGCTAGGAGGACTAACTGTTTCCTTTTCCTTCTTACCACAGCCTCTGCCCCCATGTGCAGCTCGCCACTTCACTGAGCGGTGTCTGGCTGCTCATGCACCAGTCCTGGGGCTTAGTGTGCACTAGTGTGAAGAAGGATTCGCTTCAGTCCCGGAGGTCATGGGTTCCGGGACTTGACTGGACTGTTTGGTTTCAGCTGTCAGGGCACATGGCTGGAGCCCAAGCAGCAACTGTGTGCTCCTGCCCTCGGGGTGGGGTGGGGCTCAGACTGTCAGTCCCTACCCATGGGGCTCCAGCTGTCATTCCCTCCCCTGCTTCCCCTCCCCCACGCTCCCTATTTTTAGTAAGACACAGACAGGTCACGGCTTCCATGAATTTTTGTTTATTGCCCGTGATCGGTCTGTGGTTTTTACTAAAAATAGCCGTGACACAGTCTTAACCTTAATTGTGCTCTGGCCCCCACCTCCTCCCTCTCGAGTCCCACCCCTTCTAGGCCTCCGCAGCGGAAGGAACAGTCAGGTTTTGAGTTTCTCACACTTGGCTCCATGAAGTTGCATCAGTTGGAAGAGAGGGGTTCCTTGGGTACAGCTGTGTGTGTAGCTTGTTCCTCACTCGTGATGTTGCTTATCTTGTATTGAGGGGCATGGTTAAAGGGGGACCCTTCTTTAAAGCTTCACATGGAAAATTAATGGCCTGCAAGTTCTGAGGGAAATACTGGCAGGGTCGGCATGTTTTACTGCAGATTTCTTTTGGCCTTGACACGGAGTGAAAACATGAACTGCATGTAATAGTTTGGGAAACTTTTTTCTTACGGATTGTTCCCAGCTCAGGCCGCTGACAAGGGGAACTTTCCCTGCAGTACATGGCGACGGGCAAACCTCTGTGTGTACGAGGGGTCTCTGGGAATAATGCCTCCTGAGTCTTCTTTCCTTTCTTTTCTAGGTGTCTCCCGCAGTTGCTAAGCTTCTATTAGTTAATTTCCACTGGCAAGTCTCGGAGATTTTGGAAAGGTAAGTGTCACTAACTTGTATCTAGTCTGCTTTCACTCACTACTCTGCATGCATAAACTAGGGGTGTGATAGTCTAGTCGAAGAACTGAGGAGCAAAAGCTTATAGGCTAACGCTATAGACTTCACACATTCCCCCTCCCCCCACTTGCCAGTACATTTTTTCCACAGTCTGGCCAGCCGCCTGGCTTAGTCCTGGTTTGAAACAGGTCCAGGACCTGCCCCCGCTGTGGCTGTGCATTTAAAGTGTATTAGGAGCCAAGTGGGCAGGCAGCCCGGCTCAGTTCAGGCTCACACCGGGTCCGGGAGCTTAGACCCCTCCTAGACAGGGGCTGCAGCCTCTGTATGAGAGGTCGCAGCACGGGGCGACAGGCGGCTGGTCCATGAGGGGAGCTGGTTTTTCAACTGGCTCCCCTCATGGGCCAGCTCCTGCCTGGCACCCTGCATGGAGTGGCAGGAGGCTCCTCAGGAGTGAGCTGGAGCGCACCGGCTGCCGGCCCCGCCCGCAGGGGCTATAGAATAGTCGAGAAAGCGCTAAGAATTCGTGAGGTTACTCGACTATTTAACACCCCTCGTATGAACGTGCCAGGCTGCTTCCCACTGATACTGCGCCAGAGAAGGGTTGGCCCTCAGAGAGCCGGCCTACTGTACCCTGGAGTGGAGAGGATCAAGTTAATTCCCCTAGCTGACCAGCGGGAGATGTGTGTTTGCCCTGGAGGGCCCCGGTCTCTTGAAGGGATTGTTAAGCCCCGCAAATGCATTTTGCTGTAAATCTGAAGCTGGCTATCGAGAGAGCTGCAGCAGCAGTTGCTTCTAAGAAAGGGAAAATGTCCTTTAAAGTCTCCCGTGTCCTTAACTCTCTTTCTAATGAGGGTTTCCCCGAGAAGAATCTGGCCCTGGCCTGGCGCTGGCTCCCAAGGCAGGCACGCTCTCGGGTGAAAGCTTTTGTCCTTCTGGACACCGTTGGTGATTTTTCACTTGGCCGGGCATCTGAGGAGCACTGAGAGGGTATAGAGCCGGGGGATGCCGGCTCATGCTCAAGTAGCACATAAGAACGGCCAGGCTGGGTCCTGTCTGCCCTCAGTGGCCAATGCCCGGTGCCACAGAGGGAGGGATCAGAACAGGGAATCCTCCCGTGACCCCTCCCCTGTCGCCCACCTCCAGACAAACTAAGGCCAGGGACACCATTCCTACCCAGCCTGGCTAACAGCCATTGAAGGACCTGTGAGCCTGTCTAGCTCTTCTATGCGCCCTGCTAAAGTCCTGGTCTTCGCAACGTTGACCAGCACAGCACCGACCAGTTCTTACACCACATCGACAAGCTGCAAAGGCAGAGTGAATTCTGTCCAGAAGCACATGTCCAGCACCTCTCCTCCTCTCCTTCAGCACTGACGGCTGGCCCAGAAACAGTGACCGTGAATGTGCCCCACGGGTCCCTGTTAGCAATGCCCCCTTCCTGAGAGTGGGGCAGTTCCGTTTCCTGAGGGCCCTGGTTCAGGTCTCTGTGTGGGGCACGCTGCGTGAGCGGGCAGGCTTCCCAGGGACGTAGCTGCTCCCCAGCCTGTTCCCAAGTTCTGGACAGTGGGACTTCTGCATGGGAGCCAGTGCTCTCGCAGTGTGGGGTCAGATCCGGAACAGGAGCAAACTGGGGAGGGGCTTTATTTTGAACATGGCAGCATTCGATTGTTTCTCGGTGGCTCTGCTCCTCGATCGAACGCCCAACTTCCCTTTTCTTCCCTTGGTCGCGCTGGATATAAATTCAGTGGAAGCCCCTAATTAAAATCACTGCAGTTGTGGACAAGAAAGGGGGGCTGCCTATGCCAGCATGAATAGAAATGACTTGGATTTAATTCAGTGTCGTTCATATCCATGGTGAAAACCTTCCGACATGTTGGAAACGCCAAAGAGCAAAACATGGCTACTTCTGATGCTGCTTATTTCTTATTTGGTGAACGGTGGGGGGGTCCTTTCTGATATGATTGCATAAATACTTAGCTAGATAATGTATTGGAATCAAAATGAGATCAAACTGGAGTGCAAAATGCCAACAGCCCTTGTTGAAAAGGGATTTAGATTAAGAAAATCTTGTTGGTCTATTCAAGGGATCGGCAACCTATGGCCCTTAAGCCAAATATGGATCACTAGGGAGCCAGCTTCCTCCGCAGCCAGGAGCCAGTGCTGGCACTACAGCCTTATGGCCCCTCACAAGATTGGAATGCCAGCTCTGGCTTCCTGCAGGGGTGCAGCGGTGGGCAGGGGAAGAAAGCCCCGAGCCTCCCAGCTGGATCCAGCATTTTCCTTCCTTCTGCTGGGGGGACCAGCCTCGCAGGGACGCCCTTCCTGGAGGCTTCCCCTTTGCTCCCATTGGCCAGAATCCTGCGAATGGGAGCAGTGGGAGGCCGTGTTATGTGGTGCCTGTGACATGGCGCAAAAGCAAGCAAGTGCCCCCCCCAACCCCTCGTGTCCAGACCCCACACTCCCACCCCCCTCACATTTTCTCCTTCTGCTGAGACCCCACTCTTGTCCTCTCCTCCCTGGCCAGACACCCTGCCCCCAGCCTGCTCCTGCATCTTCACCCCCTCCTGCACCCCATCCCCTTCACTGGCAGCCCTGTCCCACACACTCATCCCCTCATTTTTGGCCCCATCCCAGAGCCTAGGAGGGACCTAAAAAATCCACTAATCTGGAATCCCAAAAGAGTAAATCTGTCCTGAGTCTTTGAACTCAGTCCTCCCTGCCCCTCCCCTCCCCATGGGGCTGGAGCAGCAGGGGAGTGAGGTGTTTCAGTTGGGGGGCCACATCAGTGAGGGTGGGGCAGGGTTTGGAGGGTTTTTCTCTTTTGCTTCTCACTAGTGTGCTGGTCCCCAACTGATTTTTTTTTTTATGGGTCAGTGGCCCCCAACCTAAAAAAGGTTCCCCACCCCCACCATAAATAAAGACAATGTTGAAACCTTTGTGTTGGACAGAATATTTTACTTCATTTAAAAATGAAGCCTGGCCGACAAGCCCCCCCGGCTGCAGCATCATAACACTCCTGCACACCCCAACCCTGAGCCCATCATATACCCGAACCCCCTGCCCTGAGGCCTTCATATCCCTAGACTCCTGCACGCCTGCATACCCCAGCCTTGTGCCCTGTGTCCATCACACACCCAGACCCCCTGCCCTGAGCCCATCGTGTACCCCCACATCCCAAACCCCCTGCCATAAGATTGACAGAAGACAGCATGAAACTGGATTTGACCCGTGTTATGATGTAAACTTCAAAGAAATGTGCAAAAAGATGCAGCAGCAGAAGTGCCATAAATAAAGTCTGTGAGTACAATGTTTCATTTATGCTATTATTAATCATCATGTCCAGGGCTTGACAAACTGCGGCGAGAGCTACTCGCCAGTCCCACACTGTGCATGCACCAGACCAGCACTGCGCACGTGTGCAGCGCCGGTGAATGGGGTGCACGGAGCGACCGGCTGGAGTAGAAACAGTGGTTTGTCGAGCCCTGATTATGTCAGTTATCAATAATATTCATGCAAATGGGCATTCTTACATGGCTCTTTGTTGACCACTTGTTCTGAATTTTGATGTAGTTTGGCTCTTTGGTTTGAAAAGGTTGCTGACCTCTGGTCTATCTTGTCTAAGAATATAAGAGAAATCTAGTTCAAATTTGGATTAAACATCAGGTTGGACTGATTTAAGCCAATCAAGAAACCTTCATTTAAATAATCGATTTTTAATCTAATTTTGCATGTGTGCATTTGATATTTTCCTATACAGTTGATTCTTACTTGTTGGTAACAATTAAAATGTGATGATTTTCAACTAAATACAACTTCCGTGCTAATTTGTGCTGCTTTTTGCTAACCAAGAGAATACATTGGTAACTTTAAAATTGGATATTTTTCTCAAAGATCTGCTCTAAGAATTAGTTTTGGGAAGTTCTATGAGCTATGTAATACAGGACGTCACACGAGATACCCACCTTTGCCCCTTTTGGTCTTTGAATCTATGAATCTGAGATTTATTAAAGCAATTTTACAGCTTCTTCCTTAGTCAGATCCTTAATTTTGCATATTTATTATGTGAATAATGCATTTCTCATATAAGCTAATCTTTTACTTTTGATTTGTGTCAAGCTCTGTTTGGACGGAAATTCAAAATGAGTTAAATAAAATTACCTAAAATTATGCTGGATTCATAAGAAAAAAGTTGTTCAAAACAAGGCTTTGCATTTACAACCGATTTATTTAACAAAGGAAGTAATATTTCGAATGAGTTAATTGAACTGATTGTTTCTGGCCACCATTTCCTTCAGGGTTTTACAGTTAGTAAACCTCACCGTCTTGTATCTAGATTTTTAGTCAGATTTGAACGGGAAAGCAAACTTTTCCTTCTTTTCAAGTGGCAATTTAGTTTCTTAACTTTGAATCAACGTCACTAACTGAGCTCTGTTGGATAAATGGAGATGAAGAAAATATTTTCTCTACACCAACAGGAGGCACTGCTGTCAAAAGCTGATTGAGTGCTGAAAATGTGGTTCCAAGATGCTTAGCCAGTGGCTCTACAAATGTAATAGTTTGATTTCCTTTACCATTTCTGCAACAAGCATATACTGATTAATATTTAAAAAATTTGAATTATTTTCTGTGTAATAGGAATTACATGGGCCTTTACCTAATTTAATTTTAAAGAATACTATTTAATGTACATTTTAAAAACTGACAGATAAACCCAGTTTTTATTAAAACTATTTTTGTCCACCCTGTTATGCATAGTTCCTATTTTATCAGCAGTGCTAGTTACTTCCACAAAAAGAGGGTTTTATTAGCACGATCCATTTTGTTGCATCAAGGGCCTCCCTGAAGAATGGCTTAGACTCTTCTTGTTCAGGTATCCCGTGTGACTCCATTCCAGAAGCTACTCTTCGTTGGTGGCAAAATGGTTCTTGTAAAATCAAAAAGCATTTTGGTGCAAGAGTTTAATTCTTTCTTTAACTTTTCCAGGCACAAGTCCAATTCTGCCCAGTTGCTAGTGGAAGCAGGAGTTCAGCTCACCTCATCCAAACATGTAGGTATCTGGGGTAGCAGTCAGGATTCACCGTTGTGGTGTCCTGACAGGTCTCCTGCTCCACCAATGGTGGCGTCCGTTCAGCTGTGCGATGTGTGCTCCTCCTGTGTGTTGTGTTCACTTTGTGCAAGTAGTCAACACAGCAGACTCCGAGAGAGCGCCCCCCCCCCAGAACCACAAAATCAGATAAGGATCAAAGGGTGCCTGGCCAGGTTTATTGTCAAATGAAGTACTGTAATAGATGTCAGTAGAGTCTACTGAACCTCTACACATTTAATTTTAACTACATGAAAATGAGGTTAGTTAAACAGCAATTAAAAGGTACAGGGACAAAAGTAAAATCCCAGCAAGATTCATGGAAACTTTTCAAAGACACCATAATAGAGGCCCAATTTAAATGTATACCCCAATTAAAAAAACATAGTAAGAGAACCAAAAAAGTGCCACCATGGCTTGGCTTAACAACCAGGTAAAAGAAGCAGTGAGAGAGAAAAAAACATATTTGAAAAAGTGGAAGTCAAATCCTAAAATAGAAAGGAGCATAAACTCTGTCAAATTAAGTGTAAAAATATAATAAGAAAAGCCAAGGAGTTTGAAGAACAGCCAGCCAAAAACTCAAAAAGTAACAGTAAAATGTTATTTAAGTCCATCAGAAGCAGGAAGCCTGCTAAACAACCAGTGGGGCCCTTGGACCATCGAGATGCTAAAAGAGCACTCAAAAGATGATAGTCATTGCGGAGAAGCTGAATTAATTCTTTACTTCAGTCTTCACGGCTGAGGATATTGGGGAGATTCCCAAACCTGAGCCATTCTTTTCAGATGACACATCTGAGGAATTGCTGTATGCTGAGGTATCATTCAAGGAGGTTTTGGAACAAATTGATAAACGTAACAGTAACAGGTCACCAGGCCCAGATGTCATTCACCCACGAATTCTGAAAACTCCCGTGTGAAATTGCGGAACTATTAATTGTGGTTTGTAACCTATCCTTTAAATCAGCTTCCGTAGCTAATGACTGGAAGATAGCTAACATGACACCAATATTTAAAAAGGGCTCTAGAGGTGATCCTGGCAATTACAGACTGGTAAGTCTAACGTCAGTACCGGGCAAATCAGTTGAAACTATAATGAAGGATAAAATTGTCAGACACGTGGGTGAACATAATTTGTTGGGGGAAAGTCAACATAGTTTCTGTAAAGGGAAATCATGCCTTACTAATCTGCGAGAGTTCTTTGAGGGGGTCAACAAACATGGACACGGGGGATCCAGTGGTTATAGCGTACTGAGATTTCCAGAAAGCCTTGGACAAGGTCCCTCACCAAGGTCTCTTAAGTCAAGTAAGTTATCATGGGATAAGAGGGAAGGTCCTTTCATGGATGGATAACTGGTTAAAAGACAGGAAACAAAAGGCAGGAATAAATGAAAAGTTTTTCGAGTGGAGAGAGGTAACTAATGGGGTCCCCCAAGGGTCTGTCCTGAGACCCATCCTATTCAATTTATTTATAAATGATCTAGAGAAAGGGGTAAGCAGTGAGGTGGCAAAATTTGCAGGTGATACCAAACTGCTCCAGAGAGTTAAGACCAAAGCAGACTGTGAAGAGCTTCAAAAAGATCTCACCAAACTAAATGATTGGGCAACAAAATGGCAAATTAAATTTAATGTTGATAAATGCAAAGTAATGCGCTTTGGAGAAAAAATAATCCCAACTATTCATACAAAATGATGGGGACTGATTTAGCTACAACTACTCAAGAGAGATCTTGGAGTCATGGCTAGTTCTCGGAGGAGGGATAGCTCAGTGGTTTGAGCATTGGCCTGCTAAACCCAGGGTTGTGAGTTCAATCCTTGAAGGGGCCATTTAGGGATCTGGGGCAAAAGTTTTTTGTCAGGGAGGGTACTTGGTCCTGCTGTGAAGGCAGGGGCTGGACTTGATGACCTTTCAAGGTCCCTTCCAGTTCTAGGAGATAGGCATCTCCATTTTTTATTATTATTATTATTTATTATTATTACTATTATTCTCTGAAAACATCCATTCAGTGTGCAGTGGTAGTGAAAAAAGCAAATGGAATGTTAGGAATCATTTAAAAAGGGATAGAAAATAAGACAGAAAATATCTTATTGCCTCTATAAATTCATGGAACGCCCACATCTTGAACACTGTCTACAGATGTGGTCTCCTCATCTCAAAAAACATATCTTGTCCTTGGGAAAGGTTCAGAAAAGGGCAACAAAGTGATGAGGGGTTGGAATGGGTCCCATATGAAGAGAGATTAAAAAAGCTTGTACTTTTCAGCTTAGAAAAGAGGAGACTACGGGTGCGTCTACACAGGACCCTAAACTCAAAATAAAATACGCAATTTACGCTACACAATCTGTGTATCTTATTTAGAAACTATTTTGAAACAGCTTATTTTGAAATTTGGTGCATCTACGCAGTGCTAAATTTTGAAATAATGCGCTATTTCAAGCCAGCCCTTATCCCTCCTGCAATGAGGTTTACCACGATGGCAAAATAGCGCGCCTGTTGTTTAAAAAATATTTTGAAATAACAGGCGGTTTGTGTAGACACGGGGTAGCTAATTCAGGGTGCCTGTGGTATCCCAAAATAGCTGTGCCGTGTAGATGTACCCTAAGGGGGGGTATGATAGAGCTCTATAAAATCATGGCTGGTGTGGAAAAAGTGAATAAGGAAAAGTTATATACTCATTCCCACAATAGAAGAACTAGGGTTCACCAAATGAAACAAATAAGCAGCAGGTATAAAACAAACAAGGAAGTTTTTCTTCACACAGTACACAGTCAACTTGTGGAACTCCTTGCCGGAGGATGTGATGAAGGCTAGGACTTTAACAGGGTTCAAACAAGAGCTAGATAGCCATTGACGGACCTAACCTCCATCAGTCTATTAGCCAGGATGGGTAGGAATGGTGTCCCTAGCCTCTGTTTGTCTGGAAGTGGGTGACGGGAGGGATCATGTGATGTTTACCCTTTGGGGCACGTGGCATTGGCCACTGTCGGCAGACAGGACACTGGGCGAGATGGGCCTTTGGTCTGACCCAGTCTGGCTGCTCTTCTGTTCTTACATATGTACCCCTGGCCCAACAATGGACCAGCTGAGTCATTGACATGGAATGAGAGACTGCCACCTAGGCCGGACAAAGACAGCCCCTCCGAGACACCACTTTCTATACTCTGCAAACAAGTTACATATCACTCCTGAAGTGTCAGGTTGCCACCCTCTGATAGTCCTAGATACCACCCATCACTGCACTCCTGCTCGTTCAGTTAGAACATCTCTGTCCCTCATGCTGTCACTTTTGACCCTTTCCTGAGCCTGGGTCTGTATCTGTGGGGAGTGTGTGGGTACCAAGGTCCTTTTTAACGGGGTGGTGTTAGCACCCTTCTAGAATGTGCTTTCAGCTTAGACCCGGTACCAGTTACTGTTCTGCAGCAGTATCTAGTTCCAGCTGGTGTTTTACATTCAGCCCTGTTCATGCTGCCAAGTTCCATAAACAGGGGCCTGCCTCTTGCTCACAGCTTAGCTTTGCTGAATGGTCAGGACTTTGGTAATATAGTTAGCTAGGCCTCAGGCCTCAAACCAGGCCTGTGCTACAGGCCCTCATCTTTCTGCATCCGACTCCCTCATTCTGTGCCGCCCCATTCTAGGGTCACTTCTCCCACTGGTTGGCCTGCCTCTCAGAAACGCTTTTGCAGCTGTAGTGTCTTAAACCTGAGCCCAACCCATTTTACAGTGAGACGCAGCCAGGATGTCTCTGGCACTTAGACATAAGCCTTCCTGTGTTCATGGACTGGAACAACCCCTACAGATGAGTAAATCACAGTAGCTTTTCAAGAGCAGGTCAGATACAACGGGAGTGAGAAGCTCGCAGAATCCACGGGGGCAGACGACATGGCCCAAGGGCTCTGTGATCTTGCTGTGTTCCTAAAAGAGGCTGCAGGAGAACTGTGGGTTGATAGGATAATAAGTGTTATTTGTTACTGAAAGTGGGCGTTGCCTTGCAGTGACTGCCTTGCTCTGCTTCAGGGCGTGGAGGCCAACTCCAAAGGATGCTTCTTCCCACGCTATTTCATAATGACTTTGGAAGCCCCGGTTTGAGTTTTGCAGCTGTGGTGGCCAGGGTCTGTGGAAACTTGCCTCCCGCTTAGAAGCTTCCTAGTGCATGTTTACAGGGTTCATTTGACCGTGGGTGTTGCCATCCGGTGTGTCACGTCACAGACAGTTACTCTGGGAATGGATTGTGACTTGTCGGAATCTGCATCACAGGCTATTGGAGCTAGAGGAGACTGGTTTTTTTACAATGGGTGGTTGCTCTTGCATCTGAATCCGCTTGTCGCTAGCAGTGTTGACAAGCAAAATGACAAAGCTAAAAGGGGAATGCGTCATGACCTTAAACTCTCTAGCATATTTGGGTTCCAGACTACCTTTGAGTCCACATGTTGTAAAATGGGCCCTGTGAGCATTTACAAATTTGGTCTAGTTTTCTTGAGTCTGCTGCTACCTAAGAGTCCTCCTCTGCAGTGCTCTTCTTTGCCTCTGGGGTGCAGGCCAAGGCAGCTAAGGCACTGGATCAGGAGAATACGTGGGCCCTGTCTTGTGGGAATTGTGTACAAAAGCCTAAATGAACATGCTGCTTATGCTGCCTCCTAGGAATACTCACCTGCCCACAAGAGCTCCTCCAGCATGAGGTTAGAGGGGAAAGTGTTTTCAGTGTTGCTCTGACTCTGCCTATGCTGTGTGGATGAGAGAAGGGGTGAAGAGCATGTATTCTAGAATGCCCTACGGAGGGGCACCAGCTAGAGGATTTGAGGGGGGAGTCTGAGAACCTGACCCAACAGATCGTCAGAATTGCTTTTCTTGGAGTGAAACTGCCAAGGAACAGGGGGTCCTTCTGCAGCGAGTCGAAGAGAATAGAGACTCTTGTAGGGACACAATCAGCTAGACCCAGGGAAACTGCCCAAATAAACGTTAGCTGGCTCGGAGCAGTAAGTGATCCCGAACGCTGCTGGAGAACTGTTCTCAGTCACGATAGAGTTCTCCGGGAGCAAAGATGCTCCTACCTGTCGCAGACGAGGATGCTGCAGCCGGGTTATGCTGGTCATGTGGACGCTCGTTCAGCAGAGGTGGAGTTCTGAATGCATTGTCAGGCCTGGGAGGTGTTATCCCATGCTGGCTTCTCTTGAAGGTACCAGAGCCCTAAGGGATTTGCATTATGGCTTCAGTCTGCTACACATACATGGGTGGATAAACTCTGCTTCCAGCTCTGGAGGCAGAATACAGCTTTGGAGGTGCTCTGATAGCCTGCTTCCCCTTTCACTTGTAAGGGTGAAATGAAACGGCACAGGAGTAGCTGACTGCTCTGTCTCTTGCTGGGTGCTTCATCCTGCATAATCACACAGGAAAGCTAGATTGTTTCCTACTGACTTCCTTCCCGGAGCAGCAGGGTTTGGGCACAAGAATGCCCTAGCAATGAATTCTGCCCCATTCTCCACAGCAGGGATGGTGTCTGCTGTGCAATATGTGGCACAGGTGAAGAGCTAGGAGAGGTTCCTTGAACTTCATGGTGAACTGGGATCTGCTTTCTCGCCCCACAAGCTCTGATGTGCATAAAGGTGCCATCTTTGCTTGCATCATTTGTCATGAAGGAACAATCCGTGTCACACATACAGAATGGGAAGCAACTGTCTAGGAAGGAGTACGGCAGAAAGGGATCTAGGGTTCAGAGTGGACCACAAGCTGAATATGAGTCAACAGTGTGATGTTTGGAAAAAAAAGCAAACATGATTCTGGGCTGCATTAACAGGTGTGTTGTGAGCAAGACACGAGAAGTCATTCTTCCACTCTACTCTGCGCTGGTTAGGCCTCAGTTGGAGTTTTGTGTCCAGTTCTGGGCACCGCATTTCAAGGCTGACATGGAGAAATTGAAGAAGGTCCAAAGAAGAGCAACAAGAATGATTAACAGTCTAGGGGACACGTGCTGTGAGGGAAGACTGAAAGAATTGGGCTTGTTGAGTTTGGAAAGGAGAAGACTGAGAGGGGACAAGATAGCGGTTTTCAGGTACCTAAACGGGTGCTACAAGGAGGGAGAAAAATTGTTCCCCTTGGCCTCTAAGGATAGGACAAGAAGCAATGGGCTTAAATTGCAGCAAGGCGGGTTTAGGTTGGACATTAGGAAAAACTTCCTACCTGTCAGGGTGGTTAAACACTGGAATAAATTGCCGAGGGAGGTTCTGGAATCTCCATCACTAGATATTTAAGAACAGGTTAGACAGACACCTGTCAGGGATGATCTAGATCAGGGCTACTCAACTCGTGGCCTGTTTGCGGTGCAGTTTGGGTTTACACGGGGTTCAACATGCGGCCTGCCGGTGGGATCCTTTGAACATTGCCTCCACTGGGAAAACGCTCCACAACGGCGAGTCAATAGAATGGTCTTCTGTTGCTATGTGTTTTAGTAGTTAAATTCCTGGACGGTCCCTGCTCATTACAAGTGCTGTCATGGGGTGGAAATCAGGTAACTATTGCATTGTATTAATATCAGCAAAACTGACTTCAATGGGGCCTGCGTGTTGTGTAGTCTTGCCTTAATCTTTGTATTCATGCCCGTCAGTGTGAAAGAAGCTATTTGCCTATATTTGTGTGTACATGAAACCACACTTAAGTCGCAGCCCTCGGCACGTGCTGTGAGTATCATTGTGGCCCCCGGGGCTTCCAAAGTTGAGTAGCCCTGATCCAGGTGGTGCTTGGTCCTGCTGTGGGGGCAGGGGACTGGGCTCAGTCTCTCAAGCTGCCTTCCAGGTCTAGTGTTCTAGGACTCCAGCTGAAATTGCTGTCTAGCTGAACACACAGAATGATTGCTCTCTGGGATCGAGCCAGACAGCGAACAAACAAGCCCCTGAACTAACCTCTGCTCCCAAGGGAGGAGTAACTGACGGGAGACAGGCGGCAAAGGAGTATTTCAAAGGGATGGTTAATCTTCATTTGGTAGCAAGAGAAGCAGAGAGGCTAGAAAACCAAATCTCCTTCTGGGTAACACACCAGCTCCAGGGCAGCAAGTAAGAGACTTGTCTATTGTCCGTTGGCAGCTCAGAGGCTCCTAACAAGAATTCAAGGTGAAGCCTTTTCTAGCTGTGCTCCTTCGCCCTCCTTTGGGCTAAAACCAGGGGCCGTTGGAATTAGATGAAAGTAAGTCTGGCCCACGTTAAAGTTAAGACAACTCTGGGCTCCTTCCTCAGCAGTGCCACATGAGCGCTGGGGAGGGCCATGTTGGGCTTCCAGGGTTAGAAGAGCTAAGTGGTGCCTGGAACCGTTTCAGCCCACTTTTGGTTTGCACCTCTCTTTCAGACAATGGTACATTCCTCCCATCACTGCGCAGTGTGTATGCAGTTTGTCCGAAAGGAGAATTTGCTCTCGCTGGCTTGTCAGCACCAGTTTTGCCGGAGCTGCTGGGAGCAGCATTGTACAGTACTCGTCAAGGATGGCGTCGGAGTCGGTGAGTTCAAGGCAAACGTTTTGGTGGGTTTTTATTTGATGCATTGTCCTCCCCCTGCCTCCACTCCCTAAGGCAGCTGGACCAGTCATTTTAATATCTTAATACTGAGAAAATGAAGCATGCAATTGGTTTGCCTGTAAAATCAGTGCCTTAAATATTTTCAACTGGCTGCTGGTTTGGACTGAATTCATAACCGCCAGGATCTCTCTAATTTCAGCGTGGACCCTAGCACTGCCTCCAAGTAACTGTAAATCGCCAGTCCCATATACTTGAGTACCTATGGAAGTATTCTGTATACATCGAAGTACTTCCGTCTGTACGTAGCACTCGCATTTGAGTACGTTGTAATGATACTTGGAACATAGGTAACTTTTTCCTAATCTGCAAGTACTTCTGAACAGTGTGTTTGTTTTTTAAAAAGTCACATCTCGCCTGCGTCCTCACTGGCCTGGGACCCATTGCCCTGGTTTGGGAGCTTCAGGCTCTGCGTTCTGACTGCCCAAGCTTTGGCCTTTTGGTCTGGCTGGTGCACCTTCACTTCTGATTGCTCCTTGCAGCTGGCAGCAGGGAAAGGCAAGGCGTACGTAGCCATGTGCTGCATCCCCTCACGGTGGTGTAGGAAATGCCTACCTGCCCCTGGCATGCTACAGGGTTGTTGGGAAACGGAGCAGTTGTTCTTCTGGTAATGCCAAGGCTATTTATGTATACGACTAAAACTTCATTGTCGCTGGGGTCTTTTCCTCCCCCGCTCTGTGCTTGTTGTTTAAGTAGCTATCTGGAAACTGACTTCACAACTGCAGGGAAAATGGGTGTTGAAAATTCTTGTTCTTTTACTTATGTATTTATTTCTGCAGCATACTTGTACATACAAGTACTTCTGTAATGGTGTGTTTGTCATTTATATGCAAGTCCTTTTTACCAGTACTTTGGACAGTCCTGTTAAAATTGGACAAAGATTTTGGTCAATGTTCTCTTACTCTTGTCTTTATGACCCTGCCAGGCTGTGATCACCAGTCACTGTTTTATTAATTTAAAGGGGCTGTATGGGTCCAAAGAGGTAAGGTGTTACCATGACTCTGTAAATGTCCAATTTTAAACAGTTTTAAACAATTTGGGGCAAACATGTCATTAAAAATCTTTAATCCTTTATTAAAAATATGGGTAGGAAGGGGAAACAGTTAAAGCATTTGAAATGTTAAGATGAAAGCCTTACTTAATATATTTTACATTTTTTGTACCCTTTCCCTTTGTTGGGCATTTGAATGTCTCTTGGATGGTAATAACTTTCCTTTTTGGGCAAAAGAAAAAAAATTACTTAAGATGGGTTGGAGTAGTTGTAAAAGTCCAATCCCGTTTTCTAGAAGATGAAACAAGATGAACACACATGAAAGGGGAAGAGAAAAGAACAGGAAAGGTAGAATATTCAGCTTCTCTCTCTGATATGGATTTTTAGTTTCATTGCTGGAAAATCATAGGCCCAGCATGCCATCTTATCAGCCACTCTGAGACATGGCAAACTTGTACCTGCATTAGGCTGTTTAAGATATTGCATTTAGGTGTCTCTTTCTGGACAGAGGCTTACAGCAGAGTTGCAAAATATCAGAGTTGGTGAGTCGAGTCCCACGACTTGAACTCGAGTCCGACTTAAGTCACTTAGGTGACTCGACTTGAGACTCGACTCGGGTTCATTGTTTGTGACTTGAGATTCAACTTGAGACTTGCTAATTTTGTTAAATCGACTTGGTGAAAAAATTGTCCGAAAATGCCGATATTGATGGCTTCTACAAAAGTGACTTGACATTTTTTAAATTAAGACTCGAGACTCGACTTGAGACTTGAACTGTAGTGACTTGAGACTCGACTTGGACTTGACAATGAGGATTTGAAGACAACACTGCAAAATATACAGTGTTGGCCAACTAAGCCGGACTCTCGTAAATAGAAGGATAAATGGGAGGGATAGGAAGGACAAGAAGTGAAGTGAGGAGGGAAAACCTACAGTGGGAGGTGGGGGGGTGGGGGGACCATAACACAGTTTCACATCCCCAGGGAGTTAAGAATTTGGCTAGCGCAGGTGAAGGTGGTGAATGCTGCCTGGCCTTGCCAGGACGAAGGCTCAGGGTGCAGGTGGGAGCCAAGATAGTGAAGCTTGTTCCTTCCCTTTCTCCTGGCTTTCAGCCAGCCAGGATGGTGGTAGCCAGCTCCATTCCCCCAGGGTCTCTAAGGCCTTCAGAAGGGACAGAAGAGTGGAAGAACCTATCCCTCATGTTGTCCACCAGTCCCGCTAATCCCCGTCCCTTAAAAAAACCAAACAGTGGGGACTTAGGAACAGTTTTCACTTTGTCAGCTTCATGTCGCATGGACACTCTGACCATTTTTTCCCCTTTTTCCTTCTCTCTTCCCCCTCCCCGCCCCCATCTCTTATTTATTTTGGAACTGGACCTTTAATAACCCCAGTGATCTGAGGAAGTGGGCTGCGCCCATGAACGCTCATGATACCAGCTACATGTTTTGTTAGTTTATAAGGTGCTGCAAGACTACTTGTTGTTAAGTTTTTCCACCAATTTTGGTTCATTGACTTCCAGTCTCTCGCTGTTCTTGTTTTCTAGACATGATTTTAACACAGTGCTTGAATTAATCCAGGAGGCCTTTCTGTTTGTATTCACTTTTCCTGTCCACTTCTTGCACCTTTTTCCACCACCGTTTATTGTTGTAGGCTAGTGTGACGGGCCATGAACTTGCACTCACTCCTTCCAGCTGCACTCACAGTTAGGGGAAACTTGTAGGCCAATTATCACATCACCAGGGAGAGGCTTCAGGCAGCAAGGCTACAGTGTTTAAAGGTCGCAGCTCTTCAGGAGCACATTGTCCTGGATGTCTGTTGGCTTTTGAGAGTACAGGGGCCTTTGAGTGTATTTCCACAGGCCCCTTCGGTGTTGGTGGACGCTGTCAGTAGTAGGGAAAATCTCTGCGGTGACACGGTTACATGCTGGGGGCTGTGCAGTATCCAGCTTAATACTGCAGAGCCAGCAGCGAAGCCTCCGCCGGAGCGGGGGCCCCACTTCCAGGGGGGCGGCGTCCCTGCCACAGCAAGCCTCCTCCCTGGGGCAGAGCCGGCAGCCTTCGGCCGCCCGGCTCCCGGGGAGGTGGCTTTGCTGAGCAGAGCTGACATCATTAACCAATAAGCCTCCGCTTCTTGGCACAGCGGTTAACAACGGTTACACTCAAACGCCCCTCGTCCGTAGCCAGTGCTACTGCAAGGTGGCCGATTACTCCTCACCGGGCCTTCAGGTGCACAGCCGTGACATCCCACTACAGGGATGGTGAAGCTGGGACTGCCCCAGATGTACCTGCCTGCGTCATCTTCCACCGACAGCAGCTGGACTGTAGCTGGCGATTGTAACTGTTGTATCTCTCCTGTCACACGATTGCACCGGAGAAGCTGTGTTGGGAACAGCACATCTCTGATCTGCATTCGTCCCCCCGTTCATCGCACTGTGCGGCAACTGCCCTCTGTTTTAATAGGAGTCTCCTGCATGGCTCAGGACTGTCCCCTGCGGACCCCCGAAGACTTTGTGTTTCCACTGCTGCCTAGTGAGGAGCTGAAGGACAAATATCGGCGCTACCTCTTCAGGGACTACGTGGAGGTGTGTACCGCTTTGCCCTGACCCTTCCCAGTCGTCCCAACTTTGGGCCGAGATTTCCAAAAGGGAGCGTCAGTGTTAGTGCCCTGTGGGAGACCTCTGAAGAGGGCTGGTTTGTTCCAAAAGTGCTGAGTACTCCCCCCCCCCCCCCTTTGCAAAACTGGACCCTGGGCACCCCAAGTCCCGAGTGACTTGCCAAAATTGATCTTGGCATCTGGGCGTCTTCACGATGCCTGTGTAGAGAGTTCAGGGCCAGAGCGGCCGTCACTGTCCGTGGTCCCGGCTGTAGTGCAGGGCTCGCCATCCGAGTTCTCAAACGACGTGCCAGAATAAATCTTGCTCTGATGGCATCCTGGTGACTCCAGCTCAGGGGTGGGCAATAATTTCTGGTGGGGGGCCACTCCAAATTTTGGTAGGTGGTCAAGGGCTGCACTTTTCTGTGGGGGGGTGGGGGGTCTAGGTTGGAGGTTGGATGCAGAAGGGCACATGGAGTAACGGAATGGGGTCTGCGAGGGTGTTTGGGTGGAGGAGGGGATTGTGACCTGGGCAGTGGATTGGGATGCAGGGTCTGGGAGGGTGTTTGGGTGCAAGCGAGGATTCTGGCCTGGGGGAGAGGGTACAGGGTCTGGGAGGGTTTCTGGGTGCAGGAGAGGATTCTGGCCTGGGGGAGGGCTGTAGGAGAGGGTACAGGGTCTGGGAGGGTGTCTGGGTGCAGGAGAGGATTCTGGCCTGGGGGAGGGCTGTAGGAGGGGGTACAGGGTCTGGGAGGGTGTCTGGGTGCAGGAGAGGATTCTGGCCTGGGGGAGGGCTGTAGGAGGGGGTACAGGGTCTGGGAGGGTGTGTGGGTGCAGGAGAGGATTCTGGCCTGGGGGAGGGCTGTAGGAGAGGGTACAGGGTCTGGGAGGGTTTCTGGGTGCAGGAGAGGATTCTGGCCTGGGGGAGGGCTGTAGGAGGGGGCACAGGATCTGGGAGGGTGTCTGGGTGCAGGAGAGGATTCTGGCCAGGGGGAGAGGGTACAGGGTCTGGGAGGGTGTCGGGGTGCAGGAGAGGATTCTGGCCTGGGGGAGGGCTGTAGGAGGGGGTACAGGGTCTGGGAGGGTGTCTGGGTGCAGGAGAGGATTCTGGCCTGGGGGAGGGCTGTAGGAGAGGGTACAGGGTCTGGGAGGGTGTCTGGGTGCAGGAGAGGATTCTGGCCTGGGGGAGGGCTGTAGGAGGGGGTACAGGGTCTGGGAGGGTGTCTGGGTGCAGGAGAGGATTCTGGCCTGGGGGAGGGCTGTAGGAGGGGGTACAGGGTCTGGGAGGGTGTGTGGGTGCAGGAGAGGATTCTGGCCTGGGGGAGGGCTGTAGGAGAGGGTACAGGGTCTGGGAGGGTTTCTGGGTGCAGGAGAGGATTCTGGCCTGGGGGAGGGCTGTAGGAGGGGGCACAGGATCTGGGAGGGTGTCTGGGTGCAGGAGAGGATTCTGGCCAGGGGGAGAGGGTACAGGGTCTGGGAGGGTGTCGGGGTGCAGGAGAGGATTCTGGCCTGGGGGAGGGCTGTAGGAGAGGGTACAGGGTCTGGGAGGGTGTCTGGGTGCAGGAGAGGATTCTGGCCTGGGGGAGGGCTGTAGGAGGGGGTACAGGGTCTGGGAGGGTGTCTGGGTGCAGGAGAGGATTCTGGCCTGGGGGAGGGTTGTAGATGGGGGTACAGGGTCTGGGAGGGAGTTGTGACCTGGGGCAGGGGTGGTGCAGAGGGTTTGGACGGTGACCTGGAGGAGGGAGTTAGGGTGCCAGAGACCGGCCCTGGCTGGGAGGTGCTTACCTAAGCATCTCCCGGCCAGCAGCCCTGCCGCACCCCATGGCAGGCTGGGCTCCCTGCCTGCTGCAGCCCCAAACCACTTGATAATACAGGCTGCTCCCTCCTCATGGCTCTCCACTGGGGTGGTGGGGGAAGAGGCTTGTGCTGCCCCCATCTCCCAGGGCAATCTCTCTGCTCCAATTGGCTGGCTGTTTCCAGCCAATAGGAGCTGATAGTTTGGCCGAGGTCAGTTCTTATTGGTCGGTTGTGTCTGGCCAACAGGAGCTGAGGATTGGGCTTGGGGGTGGGGAGATCACACGAAGCTTCCCCCCTCCCTGCAGAGCAGGGAAACATAGGGACTGCACTTACACCTCAGCAGCTGCACTCCCGAGGGGCCCGGCAGGGTGGTCCGTGGACCAGATCCAGTGGTGTGGCAGGCCAGATCTGGCCGCCGGGCCGTATTCTGCCCAGCCCTGCTCCAGCTGGTGCTTGCCCATTTCTTGAAGCAGAGTGCTCTGCTCTTAAAGCCGAGAGCTTAAGTTGACTATTAAATACTGGTGCAACACCAAGAAATATTGTTGGGGAGGTACAGACGTTCCCTTATGCCAGTGCAGCTCTGGCCACTGTTCTGCAGCATCCCTTGTGCATGCCTTCACTCGGCAGAGCTTGGCGAGTCTTTTCCAATTGCGAGAGAGCACAATGTTTAGAGGGAGTAACTGAGTGATGTATACTCGAGATACAGTATCGGGGGCGCCACAGGGAGGGGACAGATTAGCCACAGTTGAGAAGCAGAGTGTGCAAAGGGTGGAACGTAAGTGGAGAGAAAGGAGTTGAAGTAGAGGGAGAGTCCAGGTCTGTCTAGAGTTTCTCCTGACGGTCTCCTGGCATTATGGATGGGACCTCAAATTTCCTTGTTTCATGACTGACCACGACAGCCTCAGCTTGTAATAAATGCGAGATGCAAAGCCTCCAAGTCTGCTGTGGGCACAATCGCAACCTCCTCTGCATGGAGGAGAGACTGATTGCCCGCTCTTGGGCATGTTCCGGTGGCGCTTCCCTTGTCTTCTCCAGAAGATCCAAGATCTGCCCAGTCACGTGCATGCAGGGCACTTGTACTCGCAGCGTGGAGAGCAGCGTTCTCCCTAGCAATTGCTGACCTTGCCACTCGGTCTCCTTGCAGAGCCACTACCAGCTGCAGCTGTGTCCCGGTGCAGACTGCCCCATGGTCATCCAGGTACAGGAGCCCCGAGCTCGGCGTGTTCAGTGCAATCGATGCAACGAAGTTTTCTGGTAAGGAAGTAAAAGGCTTCAGGGCTGTAAGGAAAGCATGGGGCAAAGGCATGTGCTCTGCTTACGGCGGCTTCCTGTGAGAACAGGCCTAGCGTGTCGAAGCATCACACAGCCTTTCTAGAGCGGTTGGTAACGTGAGCCCCGTGGCTCATGGAGTTAGAGGGGGCCTGACTGTCAGTGGGAGCTGTGGGTTCTGACCGCCTCTGAAAACTCGCCCTCAGTAATCCAGGGAAACAAGTCTCCTCTGTCCTCTGTAGCTTGGATTAATCTACAAATTATGATGCAAGCATTGATGGGTGATTTGGGGAATGATGCATAACACAGGGCTGGCTACTCCACTTTGGAAGCCCTGGGAGCCACATTGATACTCACCGCACATGCTGAGGGCCACAACTTAAGTGGGGTTGCATATGCATGCAAATATATGCAAATAGCTTCTTTCACACTGACGGGCATGAATACAAAGATTAAGGCAAGACTACACAACACACAGGCCCCATTTAAGTCAGTTCTGCTGATATTAATAAAATGCAATAGATACCTGATTGCCACCCCATGATAGCACTTTCAGTGAGCAATGACAGTCGAGGAATTTAACGACTAAAACGCATCTCAACAGGAGACCATTCTATTGACGACTTTTTGTTTTGGCTCCTACCCACGGGCTGCGTGTTGAGTTGCCCTGCATTAATGGCTGCTGCAAGGATCCAGTCTCTTGCCTGTGTTTGTATATTTGCTCTGTTCTCTAGCACATTCCCAGTACCCAGAAAACCGTAAAGCCGAGGGACTCGGATAGCCTAACTACGCGCACAGGCCTCCATTGGGAGGCACACTCCTAAGCATGCGCTGAAACAGAGTGTAGTGTTCAGATATGTTGTCAGCTGATGTCTCTATGTGAAGTCTAGAATACCTTTAAACGTCTGTATGCTAAGGTCCTCTCCAGGATAAGAATAAACTTCCACTGGAGCAGAAAGCTAATAGTGCGTTCCTGGCTTGCAGTGTCCATGGGTGAAGTAAGAGAACTGGGAGTAGTATAGGAAGGGTTGTCACTGGAGTGTGTTGTGAGACCTCCTCCTCCTGACAAGCTGCTTGTCTCCTCACACCTCTCCCATTTAGATCCTGGTTATGAGGAAAGTCTGGCTTCTTGGTTATTAGCACAAAATATTAACTCCCCTGAACACTAGAATTTCTTTCTCTTCTTGTTAAGTTTCAAGTGTCGGCAGATGTACCACGCACCTACAGACTGCGCCACCATCCGCAAATGGCTCACCAAGTGTGCAGACGACTCTGAAACAGCCAACTACATCAGTGCTCACACTAAAGATGTAAGAGTGTCTAGTCCTGCAGGGAAGGGGGAGCAAAATTCTGTGCACATTTAGCATTTTATGCTGCTTTGTATAAAGTTAGTAAATTCCCGCTTAGGTTTTTGGTGCAAAGGTCTTGGATAGCTTAGCATTAGGGGGGAACGTAAATGAACATCGTTGATGTCTGTTCACTAATGCGGGATGCATGGGGAATAAACAGGCAGAACTAGAAATACGACTAAATAAGCACAGTTCCGACATAATTGACATCACAAAGACTTGGGATAATTCACGACAGGAATACTGGTATTGAAGGATACAGCTTGTTCAGGAAGGAGAGCCAAGAGGAAATGGGAGGACGTTGCCATGTATATTTTACACACAAACACCCTCACGCGCGCTCTCTCTCTCTCTCTCTCTCTCTCTCTCTCTCTCTGAAGCAAGGCTAAAGTAGAAGTGAGAGCACATACCTGTTGAAATGCTCTAAGTGAGGATAAAAGGAGTAAAAAAACCACAAGTGATGTCATGGTAGAGATCTACTGTGGCCTGCCAAACCTGGAAGAAGAGGTAGTGAGGCTTTAAAAAAAAAAAATTAACCAAAGCACAGGACTTAGTGATGGATGATTGCAATTGCCTGCACATCTCTTGGGACTGTATTACAGGGGATAGTTTGTCCAACAAGATGTAAAATGTAGCAGAGACAAATCATTACAATGATCAGGGAAATGACTTCAGCTGTTCTAGGTTTGATTCTGACAGGGAGCAACTGGTGGAGAATTTGAAGTTGGAAGGCAGCTGAAACAAAAGTGATGGTGAAATAACATTCATGGTAGGAGGAAAAACAGCAGAATCAAGACAATGGGCTTCAAAAAGGCAAACTTGAGCAACCTCAGGGTACGTCTACACCTAGATCGATCTAGGGAGGCTAATGAGGGCGACCGGATTTGCAAATCAAGCCCGGGATTTAAATATCCCGCGCTTGATTTGCGTGTTCCTGTCTGGTCTCCATTTTAGAAATTGACTAGCCTGAAGTAACTGCCCGCGTCTATACGCGGCAGTGAAACGGGATTCCGATTTAAAGCCCTATCTCGAATTAGCTGGTATTCCTCCTGCAATGAGGTTTACTAGCTAATTTGAATTAGGGGCTTTAAATCAGAATCCTGTTATCTGATCATAGCAGAAAATACAGCAATGGCTGACGTGCTCAGTGGCTAGTTTGTGTGTTTTCACCAGACAGGTTAGCAGTGACAAGTCTGACTGACCTAGTGAACGTCAGTGTCGATGGGGTAAGATCTGAGGCTGACTGGAGAAAGAACAAGTGAAAATGCCTTGTGCTGTGTTTCTAGCACAGACCGTACTGCTGCAGCTGTGCTACCGCAAAGGCTCCATATAGCAGCTCCTTGCTGATGAGTGACAGCTCTCCCACCAGCATCATTAAACCGCTCCCGATGAGCGGTGGTCACTATGACAGCAGGAGACTCACTGTCCACACCAGCACTTTTGTCAGTGAAACCAACATCAAGCAGAGTACTAATGGAATCAGAGCTTAGACAAGTAGGGTGCCTTCAGGTTGGCAGGGCCTGACCAAATGCGTTCTTGAATGCTTAGGGAGCTGGTGGAAGAGATCTCTGCACCATTGGCAACTATCTTTGAGAGAGCGGGAGAGATCCCAGAGCACTGGGAAAGAGCAATTATCGTACCTGTCTATAAAAAGGGAATAAGCGCAACTCAGTGAATTGCAGACCTGTCAGCTTAACATTAGTACCAAGAAAGGGGATGGATCAAATACTTGAACAATCACTTTACCTGTAGCTAGAAGATAAGATAAGTAACAGTCAACATGGATCTGTTATAATGTATCATACCAAACCAACCTGTAATCCTGAAACTCAGTAAGGACAGATGCCAAATACAGGACTTAGGAAGGAACAATCAGGTGCAGGAACATAAAATGGAAAATGGCTGGTTAGGAAAGAGTAATCTGGGAGTGGAACCCAAGCTAAAGATGAGTAAATAATATAACACTGGCGCAAAAAAAGCAACCATCATTCTGGGCTGTATTTGCAGGAGTGATAAAAAAAATCTATATACAATCCTAGAACTGGAAGGGACCTCGAGAGGTCATCAAGTCCAGTCCCCTGCCCTCACGGCAGGACCCAGGACCATCGAGACCATCCCTGATAGATGTCTGTCTAACCTGCTCTTAAGTAGTAGTAGCAGTAGTATTTTTTCTGCTTCTACTGAGAAACTTCAGTGAGAGCTCGGTGTCCAGTTTTGGGCACCAGACTTTGGGCAAGATGTGAACGAACTGGAGACAGTCCAGAGGGCAGCAACAAAAATTATTAAGGTCTAGAAAACATGACCTATGTGGGAACATTGAAAAAACTGGGTTAGTTTAGTCTGGAGAAGAGACTGAGAGAGATACAGATAAATCTTCAAGTTTGGAAAAAATTGTTATAAAGAGGCCTTATAGATTGTTCTTCTCCACTGAGGGCAGAAGAAGAAGCAATGGGCTTAAATTGCAGCAGGGAAGGTTTAGGTTAAACATTAGGAAAAACTTCTTACCTCTCAGGGTGGTTAAGCACAGAACGAAATTACCAAGAGAGGTTGTGGAATGTCTTGTCTTACGCAGGTTTTTAAGAACAGGTTAGACAAACACCCACCTGCCAGGGGTGGTCTAGGATCTAGATAATACTTAGTCCTGCCTCAGTGCAGGGGGCTGGGCTAGATGGCCTATCAAGGTCCTCTCGGGCACGTCTCTACAGCCGGGCTAAAGCCGAAATAAGACCCATGGTAGCGAGTACTACGAATGCAGTCGGTACAGAGAGAATCCTGATATTGTAAACCAGAGTCAGCAAGCACAGGCCAGGGAGGCCCTTAAGAAGTACTTGTTCTATTTTGAGCTATGTCAATTGTGTAGCTTAAGTGGAAAAAGCTTATTTTGGCTTTTGGCGCTGTGGACAGAGAAGGAAGTCCGAGAGAGAGCACTCTTCCTCCGACTTCCCTCACGCCTCGTACCATGAGGGTCACAGGAGTTGGCGTGAGAAGTCCTCCAGCTCGACACTGTCGAAATAACTGCTTGTAGTGCAGACACACTTTGTTATTTCAGAATAACGCCAGTTCATCTGAAATAACACTGCTGTGTAGGCAGCCTTCCCGTCCTACGTTTCTGAGATTCTGTTGCTGGCTCTACTCCTGCAAATATACTTGAAACTGGGAAGTGCCCCTCTGCCTAGCAAAGTGTTCCATCTTCGTTCTGCTGAACTCGTTGAGAGCATGACTCTGCCGTGGGAATGTTGCTCTCTAGTGGCTGAGAAGCAGCCATTCTGTCTGGTGGGCGGCTGCAGTTAATTGCTTTAGCAAAGGAGAATGCTCGGACGCACCAAGGGCCATTCCTGCTGGCAGCAGTACAGAGCCTTCGTTCTACCCGTGGAGTTGAGAGAATGTAAAGCGTAGAGCATCCATTTCCATTTGTGGGAGGAGGCTTAATAAGCAGAAGACCTGGGGTTATCTAGCCTGAAGTGGGAGATGCGGTGAAGCCGGCACAGCAATATAGGGCGGTGTGAAAATGAATATGCTTGTTGTAAGGCTGGTCCCCATTGGCTGGGGGAGCCAAAGGGACTTCATGACTTAAAAGGTCTTTGTGCCTAGCTTTTGGTTTTCTGAGCACTTGGTTAATTTAAAGGACTCAAGAAAAGGAGCTGTATATGCAGTGTGGGGGGAGTGTGGAAGTCATGGTCGCTGGCTTGATTGTCGGGTTTTGTGGTTCGGGGAAATGGTTATGGGTAAATCAGAGATTCCAATCTCATCCAGGCCCCTAGTGGTAGTTTTGGACTGGGACGTGATTTGGTGTCTTCAGATTCCAATTGGCTAAGTTGGATACTTCCTAGAGCTTTGCAAACCAGAGACTATAGTAACAGTTACATTGTCCAGTATATCAGCCGTGGAACAAAGAAACTTCTGTAAACCATTCTCTAGTCAGGCAGGCGTATGTCGGCTTTGCTCGTCCTCTAAGGCAGCTACCCTTCCGCTGTTCCTGAAGGCAGGGTACAGAACTAGGTGCTCCTGTGCTCTGAGTCTCTGTGGCAACTCAGTCTGTCTTTGTAAACTGATTTAATCTCTAAGCCAGAGTGGCCAGTTAAACTTTGGTTTACTCAGCAGTGGTAAGGCTAGGTCTAATGACTTACCCTGGAACTGTCGTCTCAGCACCACTGAGCTGCTGAGTCCAGGAGGCAGCCACCCCTCCATCCCCCTCATCCCACTTGAAAATGGGCTCCTCAGGAATAGTGTGGGGGTCACGCTGGGGCTGGGATTCTGTTCTTCGGGGCGATTCTAGAACAGCAGGATGGAATGATTGCTTTTGTTTTTCCCAGTGTCCCAAGTGCAATATCTGCATTGAAAAGAATGGAGGCTGCAATCACATGGTGAGCAACTCCCTGATCCTTTGCTCTCCCTTGCCCTGTCCTTCGGCAGATTGCAATAATGTCTCTTTCTCTTCCTTTTCAGCAATGCTCCAAATGCAAGCACGGTACGTAGCGGGATCTGGGATCTGCTGGGGAAAGGGAGGGTTCCTAAATTAGCCAATAACAAAAGCTGTTGTCTAAAATAGCCAGTTAACAGATACCCAGAGGATACTAATTACATCTCCGACTTCGGTGCTTTGTTCTTACCTGCTTTCTGGCACATCAGTGGCATTTAGGAGTGAAAAGGTCGTCAGCTCCCTTTGGTCATGAGACTGCTCCTCAGGAACGTGCTGTGGTGTTTATAAGCTTTCCTGGAGCAGTTCTTGGTACGCACGTGGATTTCTGTACCAGCAGGTGAAACCACTTTCTGTGTTACGGAGCTTGAGCCTTTGTGTCAAACTAGACTTGGGCTTTCTGTTCACACATGTACAGGTCAACCAAGCTGCGGAAGTGGGGTGGGCTTCCTAATCCTCTAATCTTGTCCACTTGACTGCTTCTCAGTCTATTCCCCTGCAAGAGGCAGCCTGGCCATCCTCAGCCCTTGGTCAAGCAATGTGAAGTATCAGGCATGCAAAGCAAGTGGCTTTTGTGCGATGCTACATTTGTTTTACCCCAGGGCACCCACCTGTGTCTGGGGCTCTCTCCCAGAGGCGAGGCTAGGCAAGACAGTAACCTTAATCCACCCATCTAGTTCACTTCCTTTGCTGCTAGACCAGCAGGAGTGGCAGTGACTTGGCGGGATGCTCTGGTACAAGGTGCACCGCAGGTCCCTAGCTAGCACAGTGGTTGGCACTTGCGAGAGCAGGCCAGCCCATGGGTGGAGTTAGCAGATCTCAATCCAACAGCCTTTCCGAAGCAATTCGTGCAGCAGCTGTTTAATTGCCATCCTTTCCGCTTTCAGACAGACCCAGGAAGCTGTTGCAGGTTTAGCTGTTGTGTTACTTTTTCTCCTTTGCTCTTTTACCCACATCCTCTCACTCAGGTCAGGTCTACGCTACAAACTGATATGGGGCTCAGATGTGAACCCTGAGTCAGAGTTACCGTGACCTAACCCCTGATGCAGACAGCAGGGCTTCTCCCGGTGCCTGGGCCGCCACCTCTTGCAGAGGTGGAGAAACTGTGCCCGAGGGAGAACCCTCGCCATCCGCGTTGGAGTGTCTCCCCTTAGCGTTGCGCCAGCATAGGCTCGCTCGCAGGGATTTCTGCTCTGGAGCTGTCTCCTGAGCCGCTGGCTATGGACAGGTGTCTTCGTCCAAAGGCCAAACTCAGTCTGATCTGACCCCTGTAGCACAGGCCATCAGCACCGCCCAGCGTGCCCCCATGGGAACGCAAAGTGGGTTGTCTGCAGGGATTTGTGCACTGCTGAATCCTTAAACCCAATCCAGCCAGCCGCCACGCTGGCAGCTCGCCAGCAGTCGGAGAGCGGCAGCTCTCACAAGTAAGACTGCAACTGCCCTCCTCTTTCACTAGGAGGTGCAGCCTCTGGAGACTCCGGGGCCTGGTTTCCAACCTGCCGTGTGTGCTAAGCTGTGTCCCCTTGGAGCACAGTGGGAGTGTTACCTCTCTGTATTTAGATACACCCCCCAGATGGGGCTGCATTCGGCCCACAAGCTGTACTCTGTTCTCCAGGCAGGATGGCGCGTGCACACTTCCCATGCTGCGTGGCTAAAGGGAATAGGGTCTGTTTCTCTGGCAGCGTTTCTCACTGATTGTGCCTTGTTCTCCACAGACTTCTGCTGGATGTGTCTGGGGGACTGGAAGACCCACGGCAGCGAGTACTACGAATGCAGTCGGTACAAAGAGAATCCTGATATTGTAAACCAGAGTCAGCAAGCACAGGCCAGGGAGGCCCTTAAGAAGTACTTGTTCTATTTTGAGCGGGTAGGACATAGCTCTTTGGCCAGAGCTGCTGTCGCTTTTAATGTCGCTGCCTGGTGCAAAGGTCATTGCCAGAGGTGTCGGTGCACGAAGCTACACAGCGAAAGGTTCTGTACTGATAGTCCAGTGCAGGGCCTGTCTTCAGTTCCTGCAGACCCAGAACTCTGCCCAGCAGATCTCAGCCAGGCTGTTAACTTTTGTTCTACACTGAAGCAAACCACACGAGCTTGCTTTCATCTCCCGACGCTGCAGAATATCAGCACTGCCTGCAGTTTTCTGTGTTCTCAGCAACTAGTTCAGTGGGATTCTCATCCACGCTCAGAGCTCCTAGTGCTATAATGATGCAACTGAATCATTCTAATGTAGTGTCCCTCTACAACAGGGGCGGGGAACCTTTTCTGGGTGGGGAGCCACTGACCGACCGAGAAATCAGCCAGGGGCCACACACAAGCGAGAGAGAACCCCCAAACAAAGCCTCACTGACATGGCCCCTGACTGAGGAGGAGAAAGCCACTGCCCACATGCGCCAGCACACCAGAGCCTAGGGGGGCCAGGCTAGAAGAGTTTGTGTGCTCTAGCCTTGAAGGGGAATGGCAGGGGCTGGAGTGCCAGAGCAGGCTCCCCAGGGGCAGCATCTGGCCCCCTGGGACTTAGGTTCCTCACCCCTGCTCTACAAGATGCTGCTGTGCTGTTGCAGATATAGGTATCATAGGACTGGAAAAGGTCATCTGGTCCTGTCCCCTGCGCTGTCAATGCAGCCCTTTCCTCACAGGGCCAGGGAACTTTCCAAAGCTCCTCCTGGCATGAATATATGAGGACCAAGAAGAAGCAAATCTCTGGTGTTTCCATCAGAACTCCATCATGGAGTTGAATGAAATGTTAAGGGGATTTTTGTCAGGACATGCTGGAATCTGTCACTGACCAGTGAGACAGATACAGCTCCTCTTTCCCTGCAGCAGGCATGCATAGGACTGGTCAACCTGTACAGGTCTAGTGCAGCGCCTAGACCGAAAACGCTGTAGCTCCACAGCTGCTGCTTTTGTGAGGTCAGCATGCGCTTACTTCCTCATTCAGATATAAACAGCTGCTGCTTCATGGCATTAATCTTACTAGATATTTTAGTAATGTGCATCTGTCTGTCCATCCATCTGCAAGTCCATTTGTTCAAGAATGCCTCCGAAGCGGTAAGAGTGAGAACTTCCACATTTCATATGCCACTTCCTCTTATCCTAACTTAGGGCAGGGTCGGGGTTTGGTTGTGCCAGGACAATGGGATGTGCCTGGAATTCACTTGTTTCATAAAATGGAAAGGGAGGGGTCTGGCAGGAGGGAGTTATACCTAGAATGACCAGAAGAGGGCAGGAAGAGGCCAGAGATAGCCAGGACAGCTATAACCTCTTTGGGCCTGCACGGGTGGAGAAATGGACAGCAATCTCCTGTATGTTTCAAAGAGCGTGTGTGCTGTCTGTCCCCCAGCCAGGAAACATGCACCCCTCTCCAGCTGTGCCCACGGCAGCTGTAGCAGCCATGGAGAGGTGTTTCTCATCTGGCCCCAAGCTGCTGTGGTGAGAGAGGGCTGGGGTTGTCCTCACTCCCCAGGGCAGCCTGTGCCCTGAACCCCTCCCCAGTCCCACCCCAGAGCAATGACTTAAATGAAGAAAAACAAAACTTATGCAAGGACCTGTGCAACAGCGGGTGAATCTTTTAGTCCAGTATTAAAATACCAGGTGAATACTCTTGGCTTCCCAGATCAAGGACTCTGGCTAATGGCCAAGCTCAGAAAGCCAGTCTTCATCTTTTGTCCGAGACCTCTTCAGGGAGGGAATTCCCATGATTTTACTCTTTCTATTCGTTCAGAAGACGCTATTGTGACCATAGGGCATTTCGAGGGGGGGGCTGGGTTTGCTCTTGGCTCCCACCTGCTTCTATGGGCTTGCAACCTGGGGGTGCTGCTGTGCTGTCCTCCTGCCCACTGCATGTCCTGTCCTGCTGGACTCCAGCCCCGTCAGCCTTCCTGTTGGCTGGAGTTTGTATCTGTGGGTAGCAGCACTTTGATCTCATGCCCCTTTTCTTCTGCTTCTGCAGTGGGAGAACCACAATAAAAGTTTGCAGTTAGAGGCACAGACGTACCAGCGAATTCAGGAGAAGATCCAGGAAAGGGTGATGAACAACCTGGGAACATGGATAGACTGGCAGTACCTGCAGAACGCTGCAAAGCTGCTCGCAAAGGTGGGTGGTTTTGGCTGTGCACCCACAGGAGAGGCTACACACCAAACCCTTCCCTGGCTGAGGAGGGAGAGCTATAAGATTATGCCCTGAACCTGCCTGAGGTTAGCAGGAGGGCACCTTTCTAAGCAGGTTAGTCCAGAATTGGTTCCTGCACTGTCCTCAGAAGCATCTGGTAATGGTCTCTCCTATCCTAGACTGGTCCGGTGTCCCTCCATTAGTCAGAAATAAGCTGTGCTAACCGCAGCCGAGGCTAAATGCGTTTCCTCTTCTGTTGCAGTGTCGTTACACCCTGCAGTACACCTATCCGTACGCCTACTACATGGAGTCTGGCCCCAGGAAGAAGTTGGTAAGGTGTTTGCTCAGACTTGGGGCGTTTAGCTAGGGAGCATAGCGAGCCAGCAGCCCTACAGGTGCATCTCCGGTCCCAGAGTCTGAGAGCTTACAGTAAATGTCATTGTACACCTGAGTCCCCAAACCTGGTAATCAGCTCAAAAACCTCCCCTTCCTTTTCCCCTCCCAAGCAAGATCTACCAGCAGAGCTCCTGTCATTCCAGAGACGGCCCTGCTGGACTAGAATAGTGCCACAGTGTGGACGACAAGCTCCTTGTCCCAATATCCTTCCCCATAAGGATTTGCGTTGCGGTTCAGGGGCCGACGCGTGTCTCTGGGTCCGAGCTGGGGGAGTCACAGCAACAGGTTCACCTTTCAGGAATTGGTGCAAGAAAGGAGGAAGGAAACCTCGGTGCTAGTGGTAGGGCGCTGGCCCGCCAGGGTCCTGGGGGATTGCTTTAGGAGCTGGGCTGTGCTGCTGCCCAGGCTGTCTGCTTGCTGCTAGGATTTGAGCTAGAGACCCCAGAGCCAGCTCGGGGTTTGCCCACCTATGCTGCAGACACTGCTCAGAGTGTAGACAAGCCCCTCAGCTGGTTCTTTGGGTTTGGTTTCTCTTTCCCAAGTTTGTAGCGGGGGTGGTGGGCAGTGTTCCCTGAAAGCTGAGTGCTTGGGCAGCCACCTAGGAAAGAGTCAAGTGCCACCCAGCTGACTAGCAGAGTGCCACAACCGGGAGCATGTGTTTCTACTGATGGTGCACATCCGTACCTGCCTTGCTGCACATAATAATACTCTTCACGTCTGCAGGCCAGCCCAGTTGCTCGGTCCCTCTATGGCTTTGCTATCAAGGGGGCTGCTTTGGGAGGTCCAGCATGTGGCCTATCCCAAGTGGGTTTGAGCCTGGGATCCTGAGAGAGTTTCCTTGTTGGTGACACCATGGTGCTCAGCACTTGTAGTTTTATATGAAGGCAGGCACAGCACAATCTGCGTTTCCAGACTGGTGAATCTCCATCCCAAACACCAGTTAGTGTTTCCAGTTTCCTCCTTTGCTGGTGTTCCCTGACACTCCAGTAATTAAAAGTTCAATGTGCAAGAATCCATCTTCCTTTGGGGTTTGAAGTCACTGGACGGGCTGCGTTCCAGTGCTCATTGTCTTCCCAAGTGTTCCGAGATTTGCTCCACCAAACCTGTTGCGGAGAGGAACCGCCGTTGGTGTGTGCTCTGTGTCTCGCCCTCGCTGTTTGGTAGCATACAGCTGCCCTGGGGAGATTGGTGTCTCTAATTCTCTGCCCTGTTGATCAGTTTGAATACCAGCAGGCTCAGTTGGAGGCTGAAATTGAAAACCTCTCATGGAAGGTGGAGCGAGCAGACAGCTATGACAGAGGGGTAAGTTATCGGGTTCCCGATGTCTGCTGGCCCATCTCCATTCACACCTGGCTTAGTGCCTGCACAAAAAGGCCCAGGCCAGCTTGGTAGGCAGGTGAAGGCCATCAGATGAGCTCGAGTCTGGCCTTTCCTCCCTGGGCCTGCAGGTGCTGTGAAAGTGGCACTGTTGCTTCCTACTTGGGGGGGACTTTGCTGCTCTCCAGCAGTGACTCCTGGATGGCTATACCAGGGCTGCCAGGCTGTGAAGGATGATGCATTCAGCCTTTTATTGGGGGGAAGGCACCCGTGTGTGTGTTTGGGGGGTTGCCTTGTGGGGGTGGGGGAAAGCATCAGAAACCCTGCAAGAGGGGAAATAAGAGAATTGGGTTCCGAGGGCCAGCGTCAAATCAGAAGGGTCCCTGCAGTCCTGAATTGGCTTGAGAAGCAGTGTCTCTTGTAAAGCAGGCCCTTCTTTACACGTGTCTCCGCTTTCCCCGGGGAGTCCAGGTTAACGGGCTTCTGCCCTGCTGTTCTTTGTTCCAGGACTTAGAGAATCAAATGCATATAGCGGAACAGAGGAGGCGGACCTTGCTTAAAGACTTCCATGACACATAAAGTGGAAGGAGGTGGTGCGGTGCAGGGGTGAGAGCAGCAAGCAAGGTGACGGTGGCTGCATCGTGAGAGATGAGCACTGCCTGTGGGAGAAGCTGGCCCAGGACAAAACCATCCGCTCCCCTTGCAAACCAGAGACGTGCAAACGCCCCATCTTAGTCCCTTTCTGTTCCTTATCTTTCTGCTTTTATTTCTGCTGGGCTGGAGGGGGAGTGAAGACTGACATCTTCCTCCTACCCCAGATGGCTTTTGAGGGAGGTTTTCTGAATGGCTGTTAATAGTATTAGATCATTACAAGGTATGTAATTTCCAACAGTTGTACAATTATACAGACAGACCCTAGAATAACACACAACCCTTTTTAAAAACAAATTGGCAGTGGAGTGTTTTTCCTTAATAATCTGCTTGTAAATGTAATGGGCTTCTGCCCCAAAATCCTCTTATGCACTGAGGGTTATGAAATAACCCAGCTAGATTTCCCTTGCCTCTAACATGCGCTTTGTAGCACTGGCCAGGGGCTGGAACTCAGGGGCGCTGCTGCTGTGTTTGAGCCTTACAGTATCAGTGGTGGCATCTCCTCTTTCAGCAGTAGTGTGCTGCATGAACCAAAGCAAATGGAGGTGGGAGAGGACAGATCAGGTGATGTCGGAGAAATGCCTCGAGATCATTCAGTCTTTGCAGTTGGTGAATTTAAGGTCTTCCATGTGGATTTTTGCTTCAGTTGGTTTTTAGGGGTTTCCTATGCTGCCAAAATGGCAGTGTCTGGGGAGACGGTAGAACAGTTGTTCTAACCGTGTTAAATAGGCTTGATCTTAAGTGGAGTGAAATAAGCCATGTTACTTTCCTGTGTGCATCTTTGTAATGATCAGTCATACCTGGTGTGTAACATGATCAAACTGCTTTGGTCCCATTTACCCAGGCAAGACCACACCCCATTGCAAGTCAAGGGGGGACCAGAAATGCTTCATGTGATCCCTGACACATCTTGGCAGTGTAGAGGGCACTCTAAAAGAAGTGTGAAAGCTGACCTTGTACTGCTCTTAGCCTGCATCAAGCCAGACTGAAAACTGACTGGTAGAGTTCACTTGCCTCTGTTAGTGTACAAGCTGCTGGAGGGTTATTATTACAAGTCTGATTATCCGGAACTCTCAGAGCTTTTGTACGAGCGTGTTTAATGTAAAATAAACAGTTTTTTTTAGAAGTGGCCTCCCCAATTCTTCTGCATGAGGGGTTCACTTCCAAGCCAGGTGCTTACATGCAGCACCTCGCTCCTGTGGATGTACCAGGCATGCATGCCTGTGTAACGCCTGGACTTGTACATGCAGCTGCACTTGGAATCTGCTATATGTAGGCACAAATGGAGTAGCGGATTGTCCGATCTGAGGAATTCCCCAATTCTAGGGGAATTAGGGAATTCCCTTCCATGCCATTTTCATGAGGAATGCTGCCATGACACATTCCTTACTAGGATATTCTTATTTTCACCTTTTTGGAATTGACAGGACAGAACGCTGATTAGGACTCTTCCTAATTCCTGCTTGACAAAGTAAACTAACTCTGCTGCGGGCGTGATTCTTGTGTTTATATGAGACACGTGCACCGTTTGACTCTAGCGCCCAGAACAGGGTATGTAGGTTTTAATCAGGTTAAGGTGGGAGAAAAGGGCCGGGTATCCGTTTTAGAGGGATTATATCATCATCATATCGACTAGTCCTGCGGACAGAGCTTGGTCAGCACAGAGCAGGGTTAATACGCAGTGCTTTAAAGATGTAGGCTACGAATTGGAATGCTAGTTCAGCGAGCTGCTTTCAAATGAAATTTGATGTGTTTGCTAGAAAGGTATAGAGAGAGACCTTTTCTAATCTAAAATACTCAGGGCTTTGCTCCGGATGGTACCCTCTCCTCCCTGCTCATTTCTATTGCATGAGCATTCAGCTCTAGGCAAGGGTAATCCTATTCTGCTTAAGCAAGGAGTGTTTTAAAATCCTCATTCCTGGAGCAGGGTAGATGAGATGGCAGGACCCAATCACCCAATGGCCCTAAAAACTGACTGTCTGCACTGCCCAGACACCTTGGTGATGAGCAGTTTAGCGATCTGTACGAATGCAGACTGCTTTGAAAGTCTGCTCTCCTTGGAATGAGACAGAACTCAGGCTTTGTCAGCAGGGCGCTGGTTCTCCAAAACTCTCCTAGGAAGGAGCCTGTGAATTTGCTGGTTTCCCATGAACAGATCCTGCTTCTATTCTCTGGGGAAAACAAGGCAGGGCCGTGTCTTTGCAGCATGAGCCCCAGCAAGGCAACATTTGTGCAGTGGTAGCATAGGAACAGTTAAAACTGGAGGGATCTGATGTACCCCATTTCCTGCTTGCTCTGACATCTGAAGAGTAAGATACTGCTGTTTGAGAGCAGGGGGCCTGATAGGAAAGAAACTAGTGTTCTTGAGATCAAAGGTAAAATGGTCATTTCTGTTAAGTGAACATGGCCCCTTTCAATGAGCCACCAATGAGGTGGCCTGAGAATAGAAGTAGAATCTCAGGTTATTGGCTCTAAAGAGGTACAGACTTCATCTTGGAATAGCCATGGGGCAGTCTCACAGTGTTTGCCCCTCCCTCTTTTTGCAGCTGCTTGCTCTTCCTAGGTCTGCCTGCCCTCTCTCTAGCCTGGCATCTGATGCTCTTTATTTCAGCATTGCTCGTGCGAATGCACTGGCTGACTCCGCTTCCTAACCGTCATCAGGCTTCTCAGGCAGTACAAAGTTTTCTATTGACAATATAAACTGCATGACTGCTGCTCCCCAGGTGAATTGCTCCCTGCACCAGTGGGGACAGGAGCAGCAGGAGGGTTCTGTGCTGTCTCACATGCACTGTTAGACTTTAAGCAGGTGATTGATAGAACTTGATTTTTAAAGGAGACTTGTTCTAGGGCCTCCTTTTCTCCCTTAGCGACGAGGAGTCCTGTGGCACCTTATAGACTAACTGAAGTGTTGGAGCAGAAGCTTTCGTGGGCAAAGACCCACTTCGTCAGATGCATGACATGCTCCAACACTTCAGTTAGTCTATAAGGTGCCACAGGACTCCTCGTCGCTTTTGCAGATTCAGACTAACACGGCTACCCCTCTGATACTTTTCTCCCTTGGTGCTGCTCGGCGGGGTGGAGCTCCAGGGTTTCTGGTAGCTGTGGCTGCTGTGGGAGCTTTAGTATAATGGAGAGTGTCGTTGGTTCTGGGCTGCCTTGCTCTGGGGAAGAGGCCTTCTCCGAGACACTGCCACCACTTTTCGCTCTGGGCAGCGGCGGGAAAGTGCCCGGGAGACAGGCCCCAGCGGTGGAGCGGTTTGTTTGAATAAAGTTGTGACTTTATCATTTTAAAAGGTGTGTGCAGGGTCTTTGTTCGGTCCGCCTTGGGGGGCAGCCCCTCCGCTCAGCTGGACTTTGGGACCTGCTGAGCAGCGGGGTGTGGACGGGGGTTGTAACTACACTGACTATATGTCCTGTTTTTTCCAGGACTGTCCCAAATTTAAATGCTCTGTCCTGGTGCCCCATCAAGTAGGAAGATGTCCCAGAAAGCCCTGCTAAATCCAGCTAGAAATGGCACCACCATTTCCTTCCTCCGCTGGGACAGCCTCACAGACACTAGTCCCCTCCCCCAGGATGTAGATGGCTTCCTGGGTGCTTTGTCAGCGGCAGCCAGGGCCTCTTCTGGTGGCGCATGGTTTCCGGTTTGGGTCGAAGGCTGGAGTATGCTCCGAGCTCCACTCCAATGCAGTGTGCACTGCTGCCCGGCAACTCCCTGCCAGCCCACGCACAGCCCCCTCCCTCCCTTTCTCCCCCTGCAGGACACCTCTGCTGCCTCCATCCCCAGGCAGCTGCTTGCTCTTTGTACAGCAGCTACTGTAGGGGGTGGGTGCCGGTGGGTCCAAGATTGTGCTGTGTGTGGCTGCTGCTTGCCTCCAGCTGGAGCTGGGGCTGCCCGTGGTGCTATTTTTAGGATTGCCCCTTGTTCCAGCTAGAGTTAAGTGGCAGCCGCACCAGACCAGTTACGGTTAGGCTGCTCCTGCTGGAACGTGCCTCACGTGGCTGCTGCTTGACTCCAGCTGGAGCCAGGGCTGCCTGTGGGGACTGGGGCGGCAGTACTAAACATAGCGCTCCAGCCCCCCAGAAACGGGCAGGCAGAAGTTGGAAGGGGCAGAGGGAGAACTAAGGGGAAGAGGCTTGTACTGTGGGCAGGCCAAGAGAAGAAAAGGGAAGGCACCAAGGCCGGGGGGGGGGGGGGAGACGTGCCCCAGAGAGAGAATGAGGAGATGGGCAGGAGGAGGGGGTGGAAGAAGGGAGGGACAGGGTGATGCTGGGGGGGGAGGGGTGGAAAGGAGAGGTAGAGCAAAGCTGGAGTAAATCGGGTGAATGGACAGAGGGTGGTGACAGGGCCAGGGCTAGGCGCCAGGCAGGGCAGGTGGGTAGAGGCTGGGGGGGAGGAGTTCTTAGAGGGTCACATGGCACTCTACTTCCGGTCATGTGTCCATGTTGACCCGGGAGTACTACCTGCAGGGGCGGGGCTACCCTGTCCCTCCTTTTGTCTCAGGCCGCATGGTCCCCGCAGCTGTGAGGGCGAGGAGGGGCCCCAGCACGAGGCGCCCTGGAGCGGGGACCCGGTTCCACCCACTTCGCTCCCTGGGGCGGGCAAGAGGCCCCCTCACGCTGCCCTCAGCAAAGATGGCCGCTGCCTTCCCGTCTTCGCGGCGGGCCTCCAGCCAGGCTGCCCTCAGCAAAGATGGCTGCGCCGCTGGACCCTCCCCCTCTTTCTATTCGTCCAGCCCCGCCCCTGAGCGGTCACGTGGTACCAGTCTCTTCAGCGTGATTGGCCTATGCCGGGACGCCCGTTTCCCCTCGCATCCGCGTGCGTGATGACGACAGCGCGCCGGGCCCCCGGGCGGTTGCCGTGGCGACGGTGTGGGCGCTCTGCGGGATGGCGGCGGCGGCGGCGCGGGCCGAGGGGCCCCCGCTGCCCGGGCCCCCGGGGGGGCGGCCCCGGCAGGTCTGCTCGCGCCCCTACTTCGTGGTGCTCATGGTGTTCGCGCACCTCTACGTGCTCAACGTGCTGGGGCTGCTGCTCTTCGTGCACCTCAGCGCGGGCGACGGGCCGGGCCCCGCGCCGCCCCCCCGCGCCCCCGGCCCCGCCCCCCCCGCCGCGCCCGGCGCCGCCCTGCCCCGCCGCGAGGGCATCAAGGCAAGCAGCGCCGCGGCGCGTGGGGCTCGGGGAGGCGTGACGGGCGCTGCAGTGTGCGGGGCGTGCGGCCCGGCCCGGTTCTGCAGTTGGCCCGGCGTGTGGCCCGGCCCGGCTCGGCCCGGCTCGGTTCTGCAGTTGGCCCGGCGTGCAGCCCGGCCCGGTTCTGCAGTTGGCCCGGCTCGGTTCTGCAGTTGGCCCGGCGTGTGGCCCGGCCCGGCGTGTGGCCCGGCCCGGCTCGGTTCTGCAGTTGGCCCGGCGTGTGGCCCGGCCCGGCTCGGCCCGGCTCGGTTCTGCAGTGTGCCCGGCGTGCAGCCCGGCCCGGTTCTGCAGTTGGCCCGGCCCGGTTCTGCAGTTGGCCCGGCTCGGTTCTGCAGTTGGCCCGGCATGTGGCCCGGCCCGGCGTGTGGCCCGGCCCGGCTCGGCCCGGCTCGGTTCTGCAGTGTGCCCGGCGTGCAGCCCGGCCCGGCTCGGCATAACACCCCGAACTGTGCTGAGAGGAGACTTTGCGAGGGCCGCGGGCAGCTCTGACATCCCCGTGATGGGCTCCCGCCCCTGCTCTTGGGTTCTGCCCACTTGGGGTTCCCTGGATCCTGGCACTGCGTGGGGCCCGTCACGCGTCCCGCCTCAGCAGAGCGGAACATGTAACCTGTCGAGCTGAACTTAGAAAAGCTCTAGTGGCCCAGCGTCAGGGATGAGGTGCCTGGCACTGGGGCATCTGGATGCAGGAGCACACCAACTCTGGAGAGACTGGCTGCCTGCTAGCTCTGTCGATGCAGTTCAAAAATAGCAGAGGCACTTTTTTTTGGTATAGTAATAGTTGGGTGCACATAGGGGAAAAGTACTAAAATGTTCTGCCTGTAGTGTGGTAAGTTAATTCCTGTTGTTTTGTCCTCCAGGTTGGCCATAAGCAAAAGGTGGAGCTGGTCCCTAACAAAGTCCATTTCATGAAAACTCTCAGCTTGAAACCACTTCTCTTTGGTAAGACCCACTGCACTGCTCAAAGCCTGCTGACAGGACAACTGGAATCCTGTTGGTATTTTAAGCCAAGCTGCAATGTGGGTATATTTGTGGTCATTATGGGCCCCAAGCCTATAATTTGAGAGCTCCGGAGTTACAATAATGAATAATCTGATTGATAAAATTAAAGACAAGAACCTTCTATAATAATAACCATGAAACTGGTGTTTTGAGTCCCCGAAGATGGTTTTGTTTTTTGGGAAGTGGTAGCTTCAGAAGGAATATTGTGGTGGCTTGTTGGTGAGAACCATTGACCGTGGTACAATGTTTTGTGGTTTTCATTGGGTGTGACTGGGGCTCTACCAAATTCACAGTCCATTTTGGTCAATTTCTCAGTCACAGGATTTGGAAAATCATAAATTTCATTATTACAGATATTTAAAATCTGTAATTTTACACTGTTTTAGTTGTAGGTGTCGTACCGAAAAAGGAGTTGTGGGGATGATAGCAAGGTGGTTGTAGCATGTGGCACTCCTGCCTTTGCTTCTGCATTGCTGCTGCTCCTGGTGGCCCACAGTGGCTGTTGGCCGTGAGCCTAGGTCTGAAGACAGAGCTGCCACCAGCAGACACAATGCCTAAAATAATCTTGCAAGCCTTGTGCAGCTCCTTTTTGGGTCAGGACTGCCAACTGGAGAAACTCTGGTCTCCCTATGAAATCTGTATGACATAGGGTAAAAGCCCACAAAAGACTAGACTTCATGGGGAGAGACCAGATGTGAGGGTCTAAGCAGATGGTGATGTCTGGGGGGTTTGAGGGGGCATGTGCCCCGTAAATGCCATTGGCAGGAGGGGAAAGGGATTAGCCAGCAGTTGGCCAGGGCCAGGGTCCCCAGGCATCTGAGGGAAGTAATGGGGAAGAGCCTTGCACGCTCACCATTATTGGCAGGGGAAGCAGAGCAACATAGCCTCGGCTTGCCCTGCTCTCTCAGCCATGTTGCTGGGGGTGGGGAGAAGATGGGGGGGGGGAGCAGCGCAAGCTGGGGAGAGGCAAGGCTCATTCATGTCACTCTGCGTCCTGCTGCCTCTTCCCTCTCCCAACTTGAGCCCTTGCTGCTTCCCCTCGCCATTTGGAGTTGCTATTTTAAACCAAGCCCCTACTCCCCTTCCTCCACCCCCACCCCACAGGGCTTTCAATGCTAGAAACATGGTCCAGTAGCCGCCAGACCCCACATCGCAGCTGTGAGAGCCCTGGGGCGGGGAGGAGGGTATGGTGCTCGGGACAGCAGCCTGCAGACAGGCGCTAGGACCGGAACTCCCGGCTGGGCTTATGTGCCAGCTATGGGCTCTTGGGGGCTCCCCTGCTGTCAGGTTCTTGGGGAGCAGAAGCACGGTGCCTGATCACTCAGAATCCAGCTGTGCCTGTGAAGAGTCACGTCACCCCTCCCCCCACAGCGGCTACAGTCACCACAGCTGCCGGAGCACCCCCGAGCCACCCAGGGAGCTGCCGCACCGACCTGTCTGCTCCTTCCCTTCTGCTCCTGGTGGGTGGATGGGGGGGCCCTGGCTCTGTGGGCAGGGCTGGGGTGGTGAGCAGCGCAGGCGGGACCACACGGAAGATGTCAGGACAGCGGCCCCCACGCTATTGCTTTCACTACCCCGGCAGGCTGCAGTTTCCCAGAGTGCCGCATTCACATGACACTACCTGCACCTCGCAGTGCCCACAAGGGGCAGGCAGACACCCCTGCGCCTCCCCTGCTGCAGAGGCTAGAACCCGGCCTGCCGCACGCTGCAGTCAGAAGGAGATTGGGAGAGGGGTCCTTGCCGCAGTTCAAAAGCGGAAGCCCCGCAGGGAGTGCAGGGTCAGTGGGAAACTCCCACTGGCCCCATGCTCCCTGCAGTGCCTCAGCCTTTGAAATGTACAAGGGCCCCAGCTGGGCTCTTGTACATTTCCAAAGCAGAATCACTGCCGAAGTGGCAGGAGTGGAGACGGCTTCGGTCCCCGCTCGCGCCGCTTCCCACTGTGCCTCTACCTCCCCTGCCTTCCGTGGAGTCCCATCACTAGTCGATTCTCTAAGGTTATGCTTATCGGATAGTCAACTAGTGGCTTACAGCCCCCAGTATATATAAACGTGAGGGCTTCTGTATCCCATGTAGCCCTGTTAGCAGCCCAGTGGTGTCTTCACTGGGCTTGCCACTGCTGAGGCTTCCTCATGGTTGCTATGCCAGTGCTCTTCCTAAGAGTCGGGAACTGGTGCAGATAGGCACAGCTATTTGAGTCACCACTTCAGCTGCTGTCCAGTAAAAACAGGCCACTGTGAATTTTGAAGATTGCCAAAGGCAGGTTAGCACCTGGATTTCTGCCAGCCTGCTTTGATTGTATCTCCAGAGCTGTCCTTCCATAGCACAGTTTGGGGCAATGCCCAGGCCTCATGTTTTGGGGAAGCCCCATGGTGGCTGCTTCAACCGTCCTATGAATGGGACCAGTAGGAAAAGTTGGGAGCAATGTTCCCTCGAAGATTTTCCATTTATGAGCAGAGTGAATTTTGTCTTGTGTACCAATATTGAGGTCCTGTGCGCTTGTTTGGATGTGTGGCACCCACCAGTGGTGCTGCTCCCCGAGAAACTCTCCCAGCACCAAGACCCAGCCCAGTCTCCCTTTGCTAGGACCCTGAGCCCTGCTCCCAGACATCCCCCTCCCATCTCGTGGGGAGGTGAGACCTGCCCCCCCCCCCCAGGAGCACTGCTCCCAGGGTAGCCTGTGTGCAGGGCAAGGGCTGCCTCAGGCTGCTCCCCGTGGAGCTGGCTGCCAGTCTGTGTCTGGGGCAGAGGGAAGCTGCTGCGGGTGCCCAGGGTTGGAGAGAGTGGAGGATTGTGGGTAAGGCTGTCACGTGGGGAGCCAGGGGGAGGGGGGCACAGGGGACTGAAGAGAGCCCAGTGAAGTGGGAAGAGAGATGCAGGGGGCCCCAGGAACAGCTGCACCACAGCCCCAGCTAGGGCAGCCACACACTGTGTAGCCCATCCCGGAAGCAGCCAGACAGCCACCCTGGCCTCAAGTCCAGCGCTGCAGAGTTGGGGACAGTAGATAGCAGCCTGGCGGAGTCCCACTCCCCCACGAAGCCCGCCACCAGCTAACCGTGCCTTGTCACATGCTGCACAGCTCTGCCAAGGAGGTGGCTGGGACTAACCTTCTCCCACACGTACCCTAGAGGGAATGTGGCTTGGGGGCCTGGCGCAGGGTGGCAGCAGAGGTCAGCTCCCCTCTCTCACTGCAGCAGTGAGGGTTGCAGTGACCAGCAGCCTGCTCTGCCCCCTACAGCCCACTGCTCTCTGCTTCACCCACCATGCCAGGGCACTCTCTTCTTGCTGCCATGGGGAAGCAGAGCACAGCGGGCTGGGCTCCTGCCACAGTGAGTGTCGAGTGGGGGGGAAGAAGGGGCTGACCTATGCTGCCAGCCCCCCCAGAAATCCCTGACTTGCATTGCTTGGGAACAAAGGGGTGGAGCAGAAATAGGGTGGGGCTTGGGAAAGGGTGGAGTGGGAGTGGGGGAGTTGATCTGGGCCTGGCACCTGGGGCAGTGGGGGGGGTGTTGCCCCAGGCCCCAAGCCTCCCTAGGGTTGGCCCTGTGTAGCTCTTCTATTTATCCCCCGGGCATGTATGGAAGTGAGTGCTACTGACCGATGAAATCTGCAGTCCTTTCTCCTGCCTTCAGGGGAGAGGTTATTTAGACAGGGGTTGCAGATCTTGTTTAAGATTTACATACTAAGGCAGTCTCCAGCTGGTTACCAGTACTGTTGCTTTTGTTGTTTAAAGAACAGGCCAACAGACCTGCTTCCCATAAGATGTTGGCAGCAAACACTTTTTCCCTTGACTCAATCTTTGCTTGCCTTGTTACCTCCTAAGCTCTGGAGAATCAACGTACAAGCTGTGGGCCATGGTACTTGGGAGTGTTATATGTATGAGTATGGCCGAAAGGTCTGTGCATGCATAGGGCACTGCTTCCGATGTTGTTACCTTTAACACCTCCATTGATGTGGCAGTTGAGTTTTTTTGATACAGTCAAATGGTTTGGGGGAGAGGGGTTAAGCCACTTTTGTTTTAATTTATCAGAGAGATTTAATGTTCATTTTAGGGGTGTTAGCGAGTCGTCGACAATCGGATGAGCATAAGCTTTTCCGGTAGTCAACTGGAGTATCGACCACTCACTTCCCCCCATTGTTGCATCTGAGAGGCAGCAATGTGGGGGGAACAGGAGCCAGTGCTGGGGGGAGCTGGCTTAAAAGCTATCTGAGGCACCGGGGGGGTAGGGGAGGGTGCTCCAGCAGCAGCCCCTGTCTGCGGGGGTCCCAGTGGGGAGCTGGGGCCCCTCACAGATGCAGCGGCCTGAGCTGGCCTCATGCACGGTCTGTTCTGGCAGCAGCCCCTGTTCACGGTGGACGGGGCTGCTGGACTCAGCGCAAGCTGGGACCGAGCAGTTCCGGCTTGCAATGGTCAGGGATGCTGCACCTCCGCAGTTTAAATGTAGTAAGAGCCCAGTGGCTGCATTTAAAATGCAGAGCTGTACGGCAGGTGGCTCCCAACGCTGTCAGGAGGCATGGACTGCTCAATCCTGGCTCAAGGCAGCTCTTGGAGCTACCTCTGCAGAGCGGCCCTTACCGCCTTATGTATGGACTACGCCATTAGCCAGATCACTGCAATTTAACATCCTTAGTTCATTTGTCCTTCAGCAGTTACATTTCTTAAATCATGTTGTGGTACCTGGTTAAATGTTAACTCTTGCATTCAAGTTTTGATCCACTGTTCAAAGATGATTAATTTTGGACAGAGCACTTAGAAGAGTTTGAAAAGCTACTTAAATTCTCCCAGGGGTGTGTGTTGTCCCCCAATCTTCCCTTTCTGTGTTTGGGTCTTTTAAAAAATGCATGAAACTAAGCTCCTTGAAAAGATGCTGCCAAACCCATTGAGATATTGGGGAGGTATAAGGGATCCTGCAACATCTGAAAGTAAATAATAAGGCAACTTAACATTATTGTTAAGTATCTAGGAGAAGAAATAAATAAAGGCAGTAGTAGAAATAGTGCCTTCCCCTACACTTGGCATGGCATGCTAGTTACACTTTTATTTCTTAGCCATTCCACCATACACTACAATTCCTCTTAGCTAGATCTCTGGTTAGTATGTTGAAAAGATGTAAATGGATCTTATTTGGCACAATTGTGTACACGTTCTTGCTCTGTCCAGGTGCAGCAAAACTGATTCAAGCATAAGGATGAGCAAAACAGGGACACTGAATTCTTTATGCTGTGTGGTATGAATTAAAAAAAAAGGATCCTTGCAGTTCACACTATCTGATTCAAAGGGAAAACTTAGAGCAAAAACCAGGCATGCTTCTTGTTTATCTCCTTTTAATGCAACAAGCATCTTTAAGAAACACACATGGCTCTGTCATGGATTTCTAAATACAAAGTATTCATAACTTGTAAATTCCAAAATAGTTTTCCCTCTGGCTGTGTGCAAAGCCTCAAGTTTGGAACTGGTGTCGTATAAAATGAGCACACGCAAAAAGTCTCAAAATGACGACAGGGAGCAGTGTGAGGAGTCTGTCTGATTTTACAAGTTAGTTTCCCTTAGGCCCTCACTTCTAACTTCTTTACACTGACTGATGCCATTTACCTAATAGAGCTGGATCACCTAACAGAGTTGAACCTGCCTCCGAGAGCCGCCGTAGTTGACAAGAGACAGGCTTCTGGCACAGTAGACAGTACTTCATCAATCCAGCGTAACACCTCTCTGGGGTAGGCCTTGTTTCCTGCTCCTGGTGTCTGGCAATGCGTCACACCTGCAGCAGTGCATGATGTCCAGTACTTTAGGTCCTTATCTGGCTTGTTCTGCTTTGTCCTCTGATAAGGAGTTCTTATTTTGGGACTTTGGCTCACAGATAGCTCTGACCGCCCATTGAGCCTCCCAGGGGCCATGGTGACTTGAAAACAAGTCTCTACCCACAAGTAGTTCAACAAAATGAATTTAAAACCCAGTGTAGTGAAGTTAGAACAGCCCCACTGAGTTCATGCTTCTCATCAGGTTGAACAGCGTCTGTTGTAGCTCACATCAATAAGAAATAAACCCCTGTTGTGTGAAGACAAAGCTAAGAGGCTCTGTCTGAAAAGGACTTTCCCAGTTAAATGCGAAAACTTTTGACTTAATTACCAAACCATTTTGCAGAGTTTGAGGACAAGTGTAGCAGTGAGTGCCAAGTCCATATTCCGAATGCCTCCTCAGCATGCAGTACAGCACGGCTTGCAGGTCAAGTGTCACGTGTACGACGTCTCATCAGCTTTGTGTTTGGAAGTGTGGCCAAGGGCTCTACTGGGAAATCCTGGTTGGTTTGTTTTAAATACTTGAACGTTTACAAACGACACAGCATTATCTGCCATTGAAACCAAGCTTATTTCATGGAGCTAGGCAAGGTTCTTGTCCTGTTGGTTTTCCTCTTTGAGAGAAACTAGTCTTCAGATAATCACTAGTGTCCAACAAGCACCAGGCAGGGGCTTTGCAGCCTTTATCGATTCAGTGAGATCTCAAAGCTCAATCTGCTTTGAGGCAATTGTTAGTTAAGAGCTCATGAGGCAAGGAGAATAAGGAAAAGAACTAGGGGTCACCCAATGAAAGTAACAGGCAGTGTGTTTAAAACAAACAAAAGGGAGTACTACTTCTCACAGTGCACAGCCTGTGGAACTCCTTGCCAGAGGATGTTGCGAAAGCCAGGGTTTTTAACAGGGTTTAAAAAGAGAGAAATTAACAGATAGGTACATTGATGGCTATTAGCCGGGATGGGCAGGGATGGTGCCCCTGGCCTCTGTCTGTCAGGGTTGGCAATGGGCGACAGGGGTTGGATCACTTGATAATTCCCTGTTCGGTTCACTCCCTCTGGGGCACCTGACATTGGCCCTTGTCGGCAGACAGGACTCTGGGCTAGATGGGCCTTTGGTCTCACCTAGTGTGGCCATTCTTGTATTCTTAACTCTGTGGTTTGGGCTCAAATTTGTAAGTTGGGGGGAAAGGTATGCCGGGCATCTCAGTATATTCTTAGGTGTTTGACTTGGTGCTGCACAGCGTTTGGATTAAAGACTAGAATGATGTAAAATTAATATGGCATGCAGTAAATGGATTAAAAACCGGCTCACTGGTCGTTCTCAACACAGATTTGCAAACAGGGACTCATGGAGTGGATGTTTTTTCCAGTCATGTTCCAGAGGGATCGGTTCTTGACCCTACGCTATTTAACAATTGTAGGTTTTCCTCCCGGATATGAATATAAATATCACTGGTAAGTTTGCAGATGACGTGAGTTTCCACGGCGGCCAAAAGGGCTAATGCAATCCTTGAAGGGTGCGTAAAGAGAGGTATCTTGAGTAGGAGTGGAGAGGTCATTTTGCCTCTGAATTTGGGGCTGATGTGTTTCTGCTGGAATGCTGTGTCCAGTTCTAATGTCGAGAAAGATGCTGATAAGTTGGAGAGTTTAGACTAGAGCAGTGAATAGGGAATTAGTGTTTAATAATCTAGCAGAGAAAGCTAACATTGTCTGATGCATGGAAGATGAGGCTAGATACGTTCGAAGTAGACGTAAGGTGTGCGTTTTCAGTATTGAGAGGCATTAAACCTTGGAGCAGTTTACCAAAAGGAGCAGTGGATAACTGTCAATTTTGAAGCAAGATGGATGTTTTTCTAAGAGGTCTGCTCTAAGAATCATGTTGGTGACATTCTGTGGCCTTTGTGATTTGGGAGGTCAGACTAGGTGATCAGTGGGGTTTTCTTCATTTTGGCCTTAGACCCTGACTTTATAAAACCCTCTGTGCCGCCTCAGTGGTCCAGATATTAAATTTGCATAAGTGTCCCGATGTGGCCGATTTCCCCAACCGAATTTAAACAGGGAAGGACCTGGGGCCACAAGCCTCAGATACTGCCAGAGCTAAACAGAAACTCTGGTCACCAATTAATTCAACACTGGAAGAGTAGACAGAGACAACGGTATCTGTAATGCATCTCTGTCCAAACGGATGTTCCATGCATCTCCCAAACGAGCCTTGCATTGTAGGTAAACGTCAATTACTGCTGCGCAAAGGGGGGCCATTTACCCCCAGACCTTGTTTTCTTTGCTTCCCTGTTTCAGTCCTGTATTTACTCCAGTTTAGAAAGATTCCATACATGACACTTACTTTCACTAGGAATACTGGAAAACCAACTCTCTCTTCCTTGTTTGGGCGTGATGGTTGTGCTCTGCTTCAAAGCCTGTGGCTCACAGGTCCAGCAGTGTCTGTCTGGAAGTCAGGAGAGCCATCCCTGTCCTTGAAGATGGGATCCCCTTTGCTTTGTTTCACCTTTGAAATATCAAAAGCATTGAATCTGTTCTTCCCAGTTTTTGACAGAAGACTAATGGTCTCAGACTACACTTCATTGAAGGAATGCTTTGAATCTTGAACAGAGACTGCTTTTCTCCAGAATGCGTGTTAGTCACTGGAGTAACGTGGGTGCTAACAAAGAGTTGTAAACAGTCTGTCTAAATATCCCTTTGCCTCCTAGTTGCTCAGTTTTCAGTCTTGCTTCCTGGGAAGTCCTCACTTCACTAGTTCTTCTGTCACCAGAGGCTACATATCTACACTGCAATGCTATTTCAGGATAGCGGAGTAACCTGAAATAGCTATCCTGCATCTTCACAGCAAGCCTGTTACTTTGGGCTTGCTATTCCAATGTCCCTGTAAACCGCATTCCATGAGGAGTAAGGGATGTTTCGGAATAGGAAGTTCTAGAAATAAGATGCAATTTGAGCTGCATAAGTCGCGTATCTTATTTTGAACTACGGTGTAGTGTAGACATAGCCAGAGTCTTCCTAGGTAGACTGACTCTTTTTTTTAATTCCATTTTTGAATGAGCCCTTTTAGGCCACCATTTTTATCAGAAAGGAAAAAGGGCAGAAGTCCAACATTTTCCTTTGCAGATCTCCTTTAACTGACAGGCTCTAGGTATAGTGCTGAGTGACTGAAGTTCAGGAGTTGTTTGGCATTAACTACATGACTGACTTGCTGCACTTTTGGTGCCTTTTTCTACTAGTTGAATATCTGTTGCAGCACAAAGGAGAGTAAAGCCCTTTCTCTGTTACAGACAGCCCTGTGGCCAATGCAGTACGGCCCTCATATCCCACCACGCAGGGTGGCCTCTATTTGGAAACATCTCTGGGCCTGCAGCAAGATGGTACTTGCACAAAGTCTGTGTCAGGGATAAACCACAGGACTGAAATTACTATCCCGTTTCAGTGTGAGGGGAGCAAGTAAAGATAGCGATGGAGTAGCGCAGCCAGTCCATTCTAACCTGAGGATTTCCGTTTGCTTATTCCTGCTACCATGCCGGTTTGCCACATCTATTAGAATCTCTGGGTTTCCGGTGCAGTAGGAGAGGCAGGTTTGTTTCTTCTCATTTCTTGGAGTAACAGCTCACTCCCTCAGCTCTTAATTAATAGCTGTGTTGTGTAGCAGTTCCTTAGTGAAATGCTCTGCAGTGTGGCCCCTGGACCTTTGCTATAGACTACACTGACTCCCACTAAAAAAATAGCCATTGGACTGAGCCAGTCTCCAAACCCTTGATTGTCACACATAATTGTCTAGATCCCAGGAGGGAAGCAATTGCCTACCAGTGGAGCAGAGACTTCCCCATCCGCCTACCAGACTATGCTCGGCACCGGTGATGTTTCCATCGCCGTACAGCCAGCTGTAGGTTCCTGTTCTTCTTGTGCCAGGCATAGGCTTTGTTTACGACCACTTTGTCATTCTGCACCTCTCCACTGACGACGTAGACTCCTGCGTGTGTACCTCTCATGATATTGTGAACACAAGTGGCATCTAGGTCCAGCCAGTGCTGGAGTCTTGGGTGGATTTCTGCCCGGAGTAGGGGGCCATGCTTCAAAACCTCCAGCTTGGAGTCCATGTTGAAAGCAGAAATGCTGGAGGTCACGTTCTTCCTGGAAATCCTAATTTTCACAGCTGGAAGAAGCAAATGTGAAACAGTTGACCTATTGTTGTTACCCGCCTGATAGCATCTGTTCACTCCCTTTGGGATGTCTTTACTGCTGGCGGCTAACTGCTTCCCCCCGTGTCTGCTGGCGTCAGATAGAACTGTGTCTGTTTTGAAGCAATCGGTGTTTCCTGACTCAGTAATGTCCCAGCCAAATCACTGAGGCTGCGTTCAACTTGTAAGCCTCCAAATCTGTGATTACAGCCTTTCCAGGGCCAGTAACGTGTCGCTTGCCTTTTCCTTTGCGCTGGGAGAAGGATGAGTGCTGGTGAAGGAGACCAGTGCCCCTGCGTAGGCAGACACACAAGGCAGGAAGCAGTTGTGCCGGCGCACCTCAGTACTGCCCTGCACTCCCTGCGAGGTTCCAGTCTGAGCCTTCCCCTCAGAGCAGGGCTGCAAGGGCTGATGCCCTCGTCAGAGTTCAGGATTCAGCCCTGATGTTCGCATGGCTGAATGCTGTAGAACCGGGTAGGGCAATGATTTTCACGGGAGGTCACTTAATGAGTTTTGCTATGTGGTCACAGGCTGGCTCCACCCCCAGAAGGGGCGGTGCCTGGGGAGGAAGGAGTGGGGCTGGGACTAGTCTCCCCTCCCCAACCAGAGCTGTGTGGGGCAGCAAGCTTTGAATTAACAACACAGCCAAGGGTTCACAGCTCCCAGCCCCCTGCTACCACATTGCCTGGCAGCCACCCAGGGTGACTGCAGCTACTTAAAAGGCTCGCAGCTCTGGCTCCTGCCAGGGAAGCGCCGTGATCAGGAGCTGGGAGCCAGTTCACTAGGATCCTGCTGCCTGAGCCACCGCCTGGAAATTCGGTGGCACAGGCTGCAGGATATAAATAGGAAGCGGCCTGATGCCGTCCACGGGCCGGAGCCAGCCCTGCTGTAGAGCTTCACAGAAACTGAGAGTTAAGCAAGCTCACTGGTCCACCCCCTGGCCTTGGAGCAGAAACAGTGAATTGCTGGGATGAATGTGTTGGGGTTTGATGTACAGACTCTGGGGATGACCGGATGTACCTGCCTCGATGGGAATCTGCTCTCCACAGTGAAACACACGATTGCTTTTGGTTGTCCCCTCTCCCTCTTCCCTCCTGTGCTGAGAGTTCATCAGAAATGCAGGATGTTGCACTTGGTACAAGCCGCGCAAGTTGCCGGAGATGTACCAAGTAAGGATGTTAAGTATCAGGTAACTGACTAATCAAATAGTTGATGAATTTTTCATCGACTGTTTGATTAGTTGATAGGGCGGCTCAGCCTTCAGAGTGTAGCAACAGCCCTGGGGCGTTTCAAAGCGGCAGCGCCACTCAGAGCCAAGGGTCAGCGGGGGAGTCCCCAGCTGATCCCGGGCACCATGCGGCGATGCTGCTTTGAAATGCCATGTGCAGCCTGGGGACACCCCAGTTTGCCCTGGGATGCACGTGGCTTTTCAAAGCGGCAGCGCTGCCACTTTGAAGTACCCCCTCTTCTTGTGGATGCATTGGAGAGGGGCCAGTGGAGGGCAACCAAAATAATGAGGGGGCTGGAGCACATGACCTATGAGGAAGCTGAGGGATTTGGGCTTGTTAGTCTGCAGAAGAGAAGAGTGGTGGAGAATTAGATAGCAGCCTTCAATTTCCTGCAGGGAAGTTCCAAAAAGGATGGAGGGAGGGTGTTCTGAGTGGGGGCAGATGAGGAACAGTGGTCTCAAGTTACAGTGGGGGAGGTCTAGGTTTGATTTTAGGAAAAACGATTTCCCTAGGCAGGTGGGGAAGTGCTGGGCTGGGTTCCCTAGGGAGGTGTTTAAGTCTTGGCTTGACAAAGCCCTGGCTGGGCTGATTTAGTTGGGTTGGTCCTGCTTTGGGCAGAGGGCGGGACTCTGACTCCTGAGAGCTCTGCCAGCCTTATGAGTCTGATTCTTCCCACCCCCTTGCTGCCTCGCTCTGGCAGAGGCAGCGAGAGGGGAAGCGACTAGTCAGCTGGTCCTTCACATCCCTGGCACCAAGGGTGTTGCCCTTGGTACAAGCCGCAGGCAAGAAGAGTTTGGACTAGGTGCTCAGGTGAGGGTTGAAAACTGTAAAAGCTGGAGCCGTAACCAAGTCCCTTTTCTATAGCAAATAGAAGAGGCTTCCCCAGCAGCTGCCGTGTGGCTGGCTGTCGGGGAAGCCAGTAGCTGAGGAGGGAAGCAGAGGTGTGTACTCACCGAAATCACTGGCACAGAAGTTTTCCAGTATCTCCTTGGCAGAGCTGGCTTCCTCGAGCTCACAGTCCCTGCAGCTGGCTCGGGGCACTGCTGTAACAGAGACAGTGATAGCATCTCTTGGACCCTTTCCGCAAGCTGCCTGCCCTGCTGGAGAGCCAGGGACACTCACGCTCCTCAGGCTTGTTACACCCAAGATCACTTGTTAAATGTCAGGGCAAGCCAGGGTCTACCACCCTCTCCAACCCTTTCCCCAGACTGCCCATTGCTACCGGCCACTCGCCGCCAATCACACCACTACGCCCGAGCCATTTCGCTAGGGCTGCAGCTGGGGAGAGCGGTTGAATTTCAGTGATTGGACAGATGCAGCATTTTAACTTTCCCGTGTTAGCTTATCAAAGTTCATGCAAAATAAAGTAAAATACGTGCAACACGCAAGGTTTCAACGTTTTCTTTATTTGTGGCGGGGTGGGGGCCACTGACCACAGAAAAATCAGTTGGGGACCACACAAGTGAGAAGCAAAACACTCCTCCCAAATCCCCCCCACCCTCACAGAAGTGGTCCCCAGCTAGACACCTCACTTCTCTGCTACTTCACCCCCACGGGGGAGAGGGGAGGGCTGAGGTGTAGAGCTTCCCAAAGGCCAGATTTACTCTTCCAGGGTGCCAGAGTTAGTGGATTTTGTGGACCCCCTTAGGCTCTGGGGTAGGAACAAAAATGCGGGGTTCAATGTGCGGACAGGGCTGCCAGTGAGTGGGACAGGGATGCAGGACGTGGGCGGTGGGGTGCAGGATGGGGTGAGGAGGGCGGGATCTGGAAGGGAGTTGGGTGGGAGTATGGGGGGCTGGAGGAGTAACGCAGAAAAGGTGAGGGTGAGAATGCAGCCAAATAGCTAGTTGGGGAGGGAGGCAAAGAAGTGGGGAGTAAAGGAAAGTGCAGCTTCTGCAAAGTAGAATGTGTATCTTCCCTGTGCTCCAGCCTCGTGCCCCTCAGCCCCATGATCCTCCCCGCCTGCCCCTCAGTGCAACCCCTGCCCCTCCCGTCCTGCCCCTGCATCGCCCCCTGCCCCTCAGTGCAACCCCTGCCCCTGCATCACCCCCTGCCCCTCAGTGCAACCCCTGCCCCTCCCTTCCTGCCCCTGCATCGTCCCCTACCCCTCAGTGCAACCCCTGCCCCTGCATCACCCCCTGCCCCTCAGTGCAACCCCTGCCCCTCCCAACCTGCCCCTGCATCGCCCCCTGCCCCTCAGTGCAACCCCTGCCCCTCCTTTCCTGCCCCTGCATCGCCCCCTGCCCCTCAGTGCAACCCCTGCCCCTCCCAACCTGCCCCTGCATCGCCCCCTGCCCCTACCAACCTGCCCCTGCATTGCCCCATGCTCCTGAGTGCAACCCCGCCCCTCCCAACCTGCCCCGCATCGCCCCATGCCCCTCAATGCAACCCCTGCCCCTCCCATCCTGCCTCCGGGGTGGGGGAGGTCATAGTCTCTTCCCTGCCCAGCCCAGCCCTTTGCCTGCAGGCAGTGGCTCCAGCCCAGCGGGGTGCAGCAGGGCGCTGGGGAAGGGGCTCCCTGACCCTGCACAGAGCCCGCAGGGAACAGCGCAGCACAGCCCGGTCCTCGGCTGCCCAGCCCTGACTAGGGTTGCCAGACGGTTTCAACAAAAACACCGGACACACGTGATGTTGCAGCACAATCAACATTCCACCAGATTTAGAAAACACCCGACAGTTCTATTGTCTCGGTTTGTTTCCCGAACAGGAAGCTCAACTACTGGACTGTCCGGTTCAAAACGGGACACCTGGCGACCCTAGTCCTGGCTCTATGGAGCTGGCCGGCCCCGTCCTCTTCTGGAGCAGAGACGAGCCAGGGACACGCGTGTGCACACATGTGCCTCTCCCCCCACCCCAGCCAGCAAGTTAACAAAGAGGGGCAGCCTCGGCTGGTTGAACCCATGGCCAGCTGGCCAGGCAGCTGCCCCTCTTTGATCCAGCCCAGCTGGCAGCGGCCCTGAGCCTGCTGTGGCTGCACCATGCTCCAGCTGGGCTGGATCAAAGAGAGGCAGCCGCCTGGCCAGGTGGCCAGCGATCAACTCCGCAGGGTGCCGCGATTGACAGGTTGGTGACGACTGCTCTGAGGTGCAGCAGGGGCAATGCCAGCTTGCCCCTCTCCGCTGGAGCAGCTCGCCGGAGGGCTGGGATGAGTGCCGCCTCTGAACCAGGCCCTCCTTGGGCTTGGGGTTTAGATGGGTCAAGAAGGGAAATGAAGATCTTTGCCTACACACGTCCCATGTTACTACCACTCGCCCAGAGCAGGGCAGGTGAATGCAGTGCCTGGAGCACTCAGCATCACTGCCACCAGTGGCAGCAATCATGGGAAATTGCAGAAGGAAAAACCCGTGTTTCTGCAAGACAGTGCAGGCCGGATTTCAGCCAGCGTCCTACAGGAGTCTGCTGCCCCGTCTCCCGGCCTCTTGGGACAGCGTCTGCCTTTTCCTCGGTCTGTGCTTCGCTTACGCTCGGTTTGCCGTTCCCTTCTATCGTGGAGCATGGCAACTGGGCGCCTTCCCCACAAAGGAGCCATGTTGTGCCCTGACTCGTCAGCGTGCTCGGCGCGAAAGGGCAGTGAACTCGCAGCAGCCCCCTTCCATCTGGGAGCAGGGGCTTGGCACGTGAGTCCAAGCGCTGGCTCCCTTGGAGGCTTTAGCTTAAACTGGTACCGCGGGAAAGCCAAGCTGTGTCTCCGCAGCTTTGGATTAAACAAAGTAGCTAGCCTGAGCCCTTGGGGGAGGGGGTTGCATTTCAGACTCCGAGAGGAGGGCTGTGGGAAGCGAGGGCGAGTCGCTTTTGAAGGCAGAGCAAATGCTGTTCGTGACATAGGCCGGGAAGGGTGGGTGTATATTTGGCAGAGTCCAGCTCCCCCCACCCCTTTCTGGAATTAAACCACATCACTGTGGTGCTGTGCTGAAGGCCTTCCAGAGTCTGCTGGCAGCCCAGGTGCCAAGCACCACCAGGGACTTCACTGCCAGAGTGTCGTTCAAAGGGGAGCAGGACACAGCGATGCTGGAGGTTTGGTCCACGTTTGTCTGGAGCTTGCGGTCCTCTTGTAATTCACATTGTTAGACCCCAGTATCAGTAGGAATCGAGACACTCCACAACCCCTTGTGTCCTGGAGTGTCTAGATAAGCATTTCCCATTGTTGGTTAACGGGTGGTCCCATAACAGCAGCTATAACAACAAGAAGTCCTGTGGCGCCTTAAAGACACTGACTTGTATTTGGACACAAGCTTTTGTGGGCTGGAAAGTGACATAGGGACTGGCCCTCAGTGGGTGAGTGTTTCTGCTGCAGGTGAAACTTCTACCACGCGCACGAGGCAACCCTGGCAATGCCGACAGCCCGGCTTCAGAAGCAGAATGTGGAAGTGATGGTGCCAGGTGGGATTTACTTCAAAGTGGTCTGAATTTTGCTACGTGCCCACTGACGAGAGGCGCAGCTGGCTTCCCGATGTACCGAGACCGTCTGAATGGCTTTTCTGAGGCATGTTTTTAACCTGACTACTGATCTGAACACCATTAGCTTTGCTGGAGGATCTTGGGGCTATCTGAGCCTGTGCAGTATTCACTCTCATGCCTTGCTTGGAGGAGCAGGTGTATTCAATCTGTTACTGGCTTCATTTCTCAGAAATGTTAGTCATTTGAAACTGAACAGGTTTTAACAGAAACCAAACCCCTGCATTCTGAATGGCCTGCCTCAAAATTCTTCCCCCTCCTACCTGCTCTGTTTTCTCTCATTTCTTCAGTTATCCTTTCACCATAGAGGTCTCCTGCGTGGACAAAACCAGCCTAGCCGAATTAAGAAAGGCAACTTTAAAAAGAGAAGGCCAAACACAATACAGGCCCCTGGTTTTGCTTTGCGGTTCACCTTTAAAGTTCTACGTGGCTACGTGTGTTAGAAAAATGCCTTACTTCTCCTGGTTGAAGTGGCTTCATCGGTGATTGTTGAGATGCATAAGTTGTGATCTGCAGGGAATTTGTTGCAGTTTAGGATGTCAGGCCATGGGTAGCCATAGCAAGCCATGATTGGGGCACAGCTGTCCCGAACAGCTTCACACAGGCTGCGGCAGGGGTAGATGAACCTAGGGAGAGAAACAGGACTGGGCTGAGCCTTCATCTTCCCCTGCAAGCACAAGTGACGGGTTAACTGTTCCAGAGCAAGCTCCAACCACCAGCCTCCCTGAATTAACAGCGTTGTGCTGTGCTGTGGAGTGACCTCTCTAGTCCCTGCAGGTTACATGAGTGAGTCAGAAAACAATCGTCCCAGGCCCAGAGGTTCCCTCTAGAAAGGCAACATCTTTTTTTCTTGAGTATCTGGTACTGATTGTCCAGAAACGGTTAAACTGGACCTGGGGTGGCAGGCATTGTCTTCCCTGTGAAAACGCGCACTTGGAAACCCAGCCCTACGTATGTGTGTGGCCGAGGCGATTATAGGATGGAATTGGGGGCTAAGAGCCGTTCCCTTCTCCGTAGGAAGGGTGCGGGGTGTTGCCACAGGCGTCCTTCTTCCAGAGGTGAAGGCGCTTGCTCTAACTGAGCAGCTGCTGCTTGTATTTCTGCTCTCCTCTAGCTAGCTTCCTGGCACTCCTCAATTGCTGTGCAGCCAGGACCCTTCCTTTGTAAGAACCCCTTGGAGCCTCTGGCAGGGGATCCTGAGGGGTCTGGCCAAGAGGCTCTCAAGTGCCGGTACTTCAGCTACCCCTCCCCTCGCTGCTGCTTATCTCCTGCCCTTTGGCTGGGAGCTTCCCCCTGTTCCCCGGGAGCCTCCTGCTTGCGGTACAGAGCCAGGAAGGGAGAGGAGGGGCGCTGATGTCAGGGTGCCCCCCTCCCACCCTGTATGTCTCCACAGAAGGGGAGGGGGGACAACAGGGCCTGGGATGGAGGGAGTTTGCTGGCTGCTTTAGGGAGTGGGGCAGGGCCAGGGCAGGGTGAGCCTGCCTCAGCCCCACTGCACCCCCACCCAGGAGCCACCTGTGGTAAATAGCGTCCAGCTGGAGCCAGCTCTGAACCCCTGCCCGTCCTGTACCCCCTCTACACCCCAAGGCCCTGCCATAGCCCAGAGCCCCCCTGACCCAAACTCCTTACAGATCCTGCGCCCTGCACCCCCTCCTGCACCAGCTACCTGCCCCAGACTCAGCTCAGAGCCCCTCACACTCCAGATCCCTTAGCCCAAGACCAGAGCCTGCGCCCCAACCCTCTGCCCCCCTGGTGAAAGGGAGGGAGAATGGGAGGAGGGAGTGAGCAGGGGCACGAAGGAGGCGGGGCCAGGGGATCTGGGTTTGAGGTAGATCCTGGATTGCATTTCAATTCAAAAAGTGATCTCGTGCTTAGAAAGGTTGGAGACCCCGGCCCTAGGGCATGGGGAGGCTGCTGGCTGTGACGCAGGGGCAGGATGATTTGGTTCAGCATGAGGAGTGGGGGCAGAGAGAAGGTGCTGTGTGTGGCAGCCTGTGCAACTGGACTCCCGTGTGCTGTCTCCGAGACTCCTGTGGAGGGGCCACACCCGGCAGAGGCGAGCAGAGAACTTCGCAGCAGGACTAGGAGTCTTGCTGCCGCGGGGGGGGGGGGGGGGAAGAACTAGTGTGTAACCCTTTCAGAGATGCCCAGCTCACGGGGGCGCTTTGCCCTCTACATAAGCTGGAGCAGTGGGGAAGACCAGCCTGGGAGAATCTGCCAGCGGGTTTTCTGATCAAATCCCACTGAAGTGCGGAGGTTATAAGGCAGCTGATCTCCAACCGAAGTTCTAAACCCAGGACACATTGCACTTGTCTTGCAGGGCTTTTATTTCCCCTCGGCGATGCCCCCAGGTAGAGTGGGGGGAGCCCCTTGCCCAGGCCACCCTGTCCCTTGCAATAGCTCCGTGCTTTGCCCAGTCTAGTTCTAAATGATTTCCACACTTGGGCTCCCCCGGAGCCTGTTCTCCTGTGGGGCCCTTTGTCTGGCAGCCCACGATTGACTAGCCGTGCCTGAAGGGCCTTACCTGTCCAAGCAGATGGGTGCAAAGAGGGAGCAGAGGAAGATCCTGGCATCTGGGTGGCACTCTCTGGCGAGCAAGGGCAGCCAGCTAGAAGACTGCTGGGTCGCCTCTGCCATAGTCTCGTGTTCCAGCAGGTTGGGGATGCGCATCTCTGCATACCCAATGTCGTAGCACAAGGCCATGCTCCTTGGGATGAGCGTGCACCGGGAAGAGCTCCTCAAGAAGTACCCATAAGCCCCTGGGCAGCGCCAGGCTAACAGCCACATGACGAGGGCCAGCAGCCACTGCGTGCCCCCTTTGGCTGGAGCAAATTGCAGCTTGCCCATTCTCCGGGCAGGTGCTGTAACACGTTCAGAGACCCGGAGGCTCTGTCTTGGGCAGTCACTGGAGACTGACTTGCTCCTGCCTGGGAGATGGTTTTTATAGCACCAAGCCACCTCTCCGCTAATCCATTCTCATTAAATGCAGCCCGGCTGGGAAGACAATACCGCAGTTTGTGTTGCCCTGATTGTTGGGATTTTTGTAGGGGCTTGGCTGAGATCAGCAGGTGTTGATGTGGGGGAGGAGGGTGGAATGAAGGGCTTGGATCCCCCTTGTTTGGAGCTCTCTGTTCAGCGCTATTCCTCTGGCCCATCCTCTTCTCTGGATTAGTCATTATTTTATAAATGCCAGCGTTTTCCTCCCCTTTGTTTTTGTGGAAAAGCAATCAAGTGTTGCCCCAAGTCAATTAGGAGCCATTTGTTTAGCTGGATCCATTGTTAAACAGGCAGTGGGGTGGGATGGGCCCTATGTTCAGAAGTTAACCATTTCAGGTAGCAATTCATTTGCAGCCCTGCGGGAGGCTGTTTACACACACAGGATTATCAGCATTAGCCTGACACACTCTTCACCCAGCACTCTGACACAGAAAGCTGGTTCTGAACATGCATTGTGTATCAGTGTGAAATCCAGCTGCTGCCTCAGCACAGGCTCTCCCTTCTCTAGCATGTCATTAAACGGCCACATCTCAACTGGGGCGCTATGTTGGTCCTGGTCGGGGAACATCAGGTATTGGGGCATCACTTGTCAGTTTGCTCGGTGACCTCTTGTGTTATGTCACTGCCTAGAGAGTGGCGAGTGGATGCTGCAGCTCAGAAGAAGCTCTCGTAAGAGGACAGTGCCAGGAATTGTTCCTGTGAGGGGCTCGTGGACACAAGTGGCTGCGTTCTGTTTTCGGGGGGCCCCGGGAAGCAAGCAGCAATGGCGGAGTCCGCGGACTTAGCGCCTAGCTCTACTGAATGAGAAGCCCCCTTGTTGCTGTGGGGGTTAGCAGGCAGTGTCCATTCCAAACCAAAGTCATTTCCCACCTTTCTTTCTTGTCAGTGTGTTTCTTGGTTGGGCTGTGGGCTGCTTTTAGCCAAGAGACTTGCCGAGTCTAGGGCAGGCGGTTGAGAAATCAGCACAGAGGTATCTGAGCTTTCTAGCTGGACCAGACGCTCTGACTCCTTTCCCAAAAGAGCTGCAGTGCTAGCGAGGTGCGAGTGTGGCTGGCGTCCTGTGGGGTCTCTCCGCCATCCCCGGGACAGGATTGTTAACCCCACACTCCCTTTTACTGCAATTCTTCTGGCCACATAATCCCAGAAGGAACTTCTCTCCATTGAAAATTGCATGCGCTCGAGATACTAGCTCTGTGAACTGCTGGCTTCGTGTTGCTAAGGAGGGCCGGGGGGAGGGGGGTTCGAGTCCTGCAGCGTGTAATACAGGTACCTACCTGTTATTTCTGGGACCCCTGTTGGTGAAATCTCCTCTTCCCCTTTGGTATAAATCTGTGCTCAGAGATCGGTCGTCTCAGTGGAGCCGAGAGCACCTCATTGAGAGCTTTGTGGGCGTGAGGCTGGTGGCTCCCTTCCTCCTTCACATCAGTGGATTCACTAATCAAGGCTCCACCTGGTTCTCTGCCAAATTCCCCTCTGAATGAGGGCAAAGCAGCCAGGGAGCTGCAGGCATGCCCAGCACAAAGGCTCTTGGTTCTCTTCCTCCAGTCATTTCCGGCAGCTAGTATTCAGCAGAGTCCCTAGCCGCCTGTGGGTCGTCCTCTGCACTGCTCCATGGGGACAGGTATGCTGAAGACAGGAACAGATTTTAAAGTTCTATTAAAATGAGTGGTAAAAATGTTTGTCATACATAAGATTTAAAAAGCGTCTGTACCTCTGGGCATAGGACTTAGACTGGCCACACACACAGGGTTTGTTTTAAGTCAGAAGAGACCTATAGTCCTTAATCTGCAAAGTCCAAATTAGGTGAAACTTCCCCTCTACCAGATCTGTTGGAAAGCTTCTTATTTCCCCCTTTCTTTGTTATTTGCCATTGATTAGAGATTTCACTGCAACGGTTTCCTTGGTCTTCCATTCACGCTTTCTTCTCTGCAGAAATTCCGGATTTCCTAAGCGAAGATGAGTGTAAGCTGATTATCCACCTGGCCCAGTTGAAAGGTCTGCAGAAGAGCCAGATCCTGCCCACAGAAGACTATGAGGAGGCCATGGAAATGATCGAAATCAGCCAAATGGACATCTTCAACCTGCTAGACCACAACCAGGATGGGCAGCTGCAGCTCAAAGAGGTAGCGAGGTGGGGAGAGCCCTAGAGCGGGTTCAGATGGGGACTGAGGAAGAGCGGCTGTGGTGCAGCTACCCATCTGTGTGTGGCTAACGGCTGGCGCCTGGCACTGCACCTTCCTACTGACTGGAGGAGGTCGGGACTCCGCAGGCCTGCTGCGTGAAAGAGACACGTCTTAGGAGTCTGGGAAACATTCAGTGTCCGGGATCCTGCCGGGGGCTTGCAGCCGCAGGCCCTGCTAGGAAACGTCTGCTCTGATGGGCTGGGCGAGGGGTCCCGTGCGCGGACCTGTGCCGAGCTGAGAGAATGGGCAGTGTTGTGGTGGGTCCCCCGGCGGGGCCCTGCGTGGGGAGGTCTGCAGAGCTAGCCAGGCCTGCCCACGGTGGCCGAGCGCTGCAGGGTCGCTGCTTAGGAGTGTAGAGCTGTGTGTAAGCTGCTGAGTCGCTGGGGCAGGGCTTCTCCCCCTGTGTTGCATGCGGAGGGACTGCATGACCCCAGGAGTGGGGACCGAAGCTTGAGCCTGCCAGAGTTCCTCCGCCCTGGCTGGAGAGGCAAAGCCCTAGCGGGCGGCGGGGCCAAGACAGAAGCCTTTAGCCTGAGCCCCAACACCCAGTGCTGAAGCCCCGGGCAGTGGGGCTCAGTCTTTGGCGTTGGTCCCAGCAAGTCTGAGCCAGTCCCAGTGACCCCATTAGAATAGGGTCTCCGCCCCCTTTGGGGGCCCCGCCCCCTGTCTGAGAACCGCTGCGCTAGGGTAAGCCCGTGAGGTGGGGCCTGCTGCCAGCACGTGGGGAGGCACAGCCCGGAGGCTCACTGGGACGCTGAGCAGCTCCTTCCCGCCTGCGCTCCACAGGTCTGCAGGTGGCCGGGGGGCTAGTGAGGCCTGCCTGCCTTCGTGCCCTGCCTTCCCTGCGCTGCTGCAGAGCTGGAGCTCTCGGGGCGCTTGGTCCTCTTCAGAGAGCAAAGGTCCCTTTCTCCCCCTTCCCCTTGAGGCCCTTGGGCGCAGGTGAAAACAGTGGCGCTCTCGCTGCGGTTGGCTGCCCCTCTGAGACCGTAACTGGCTGGCTGGCCCCAGCTGTGCTTCATGGGGGCGTGCACTGCCATGCTAAAGCAAGTGCTGGTCACGCGGCTGTAGCTTCTGTCTGGCGCACACGTTCAGGTGATGCACTGGAGCCTGGCCAGCTGATGTCCCCCAGAGAAGCGACCAGCCCCTAGGGCTTAATTAGCATCCCAAAGGAGCGAATGCTAGCCCAGGATGTGACCATCTTCTTTGGAATTCCAGGTGCTGACCCACACCCGCCTAGGGAACGGCCGGTGGATGACCCCTCAGAGCGTCCGGGACATGTACACGGCAGTCAAAGCAGACCCTGATGGCAATGGTGAGAGGGCTGAGAATGCCTTGTGCCTCTCGTGCATTGGAGACCAGATGCAGGGCTGTAATGTAAGGCTGGAGCAGGCCAACAAGCACAATCCAGGCACACAGCAAGCTCTCTCCTTTGCCAGTCACTGCCAGCCCTCAGAGCCCTGAGAAATAGGCAGCTTTATTTGTGCGCGCATGTGCCCGGCTTTCGAATGGAGAAGTGATTTGCCTGAGCCCGCTCACAAGGCAGCCTGCAGAGCTGGCACAGAACCCACCCCTCCGGGCTCCCAGCCTCTGCTCGAACGCCCCTTTGCATTATCTTCTGAGAGGGTTACTTTGAGGGTGGCACTGCAGATCCCTGGGTGGCTTGTGGGATGGCGGTGTATCGCCTCGCACAGCAGCCGGAGACCCCTCTGTGGCTCTGCTGAGTGGCTGCAGGGAAACGCTACAGCTGCTGCGCTGGCAGCACAGACATAGCCTAGCGGCCCGGTAAGGGGTGCAGGAGAGCTAGGGCTGTGCCGGACTATTCCAGGCACCTGATTCGGCCCCAGTGGAATGGGGGTGACCAGCTGTGTATCTGGTACATTGGTGGACTCCCCCAGGGGCCCTGTCAGCTCGGCCTTATTTTGTGCCATTGCATGATGGAGAATCCCTTGGCTACGCAGCTCTGCTTTGTTCCCCTTCCGGTCGTTCTTGGGGACCTGCAGCCCCTTTCATCCACAGAGCTGTCAGATGCCGCCCCATCCCCACATTTCCAGGGTGATTTGTGTCTCCTTCCTACTGTTCACAGCCAGCCAATTTGGAGAGCTGCCTGCTAGCGTCTCTTCCTGATGAAAGGGTGTCAGGGTCATTGCACATGAAGGCAGTTTCCTTACTCGGCTGTTGGTGCTTCTGCCCCTCTTCCCATCCAAGTTTCATATGCGAAGAGTCCGGATCCGCGCAGGCTTCCCCCGGCTTGCCAAGAGCCACCGCTCCCGCTCTAATTAGAATGCCGGCAGTTGAGTGACTCTCCGCTTCCTAATCAAATTAAGGAACCATGCAGCCTGTGCACACTCGCCTCCAGTGGCCTGGCTCTCGGAGCAGCCCTAGAGCTTTTGGGGTGGGAGGAATTTGGCTAAATATCCGGCCAGTGCACTTGCCTCAGTGCTCTCTTGGCTCGTGCCGTCCTTGGCTGGGTTAAGGGCGGATGATCTAACGGTCTGCGGCGTTTCCACCACGCTGAACTTTCACAAATGAGACGCTTCCCTTCCGCTCCCGATGCTGCGCTCCCTGCCATTGGCAGCCCTTCACTTCCAGAACCCTGCTCCCCCCATCCTTACAGGCCAGGTCACAGCCGGGATGTGGCACTGTCCTCAGGAGGGGGAAGTGCAGACTGCTGGAGTTGAACTGGGAGTGCCAGCCTCTGGGGGAACTGTCCTACCCTGCCCTCTGGAAGAGGGGGCAGCGGAACACCGCCCTGCTGTGGCTAAGAACTCTGGTTTGTCAGCACAGGGAGTTCTCAAGTCCAGAGGCAGCTGCTTTGGGTGCTGGATTTTCCTTTTGGTGGCTGACATTGGTAATCCACAGTTAGCTGTGCTAAGCTGTCTGGGGGCAGGCTGGTCGCTGTGCTGGCACATGGGGCTAGACACCAACCCGATTCTTCGTCCAATAGAGAACAGAAGGTCTTCCCTGAACTGGGAAAGGCCAGAAGATAATCCTTCTCCCTGCTGCTCATGCGCGTGATGGAGCACAGCCATCGCCGTGACAGCCGAGAGTCAGGCGTGCGCGTCAGCGCTCCAGGGAGGAAATGTCTGTTGCTTGGTTCTGGTGTCACGGTCTGTTTTGTTTCCCTCGTGGGCTGTGAGCTACATAAATGCAGAAAGGCTTCACAATCCGTGTGTGTGTTGCTTAGCATCACTGTTCAACTGGCAGGCAGTCTCCTTTGAAATACGGGCAGAGTGTAAGTCCAAGTCCATTTATCGCGTGTAGCACAGTGCAGCCTTGTATTACAGATGGCAAAACTGGAGAGGCTGTTCACTTCATTATAATAGACTAGCCCATTTACCCAGCATTGCTTGGGCCCTTAAGGAGGAGTTGGGGGTGCAGGTGTCAGGGTTAGGGGGTGAAGGGAGCTCAGGGCAGGAGACTGTGTGTACACAGGGGAAAGTGAAGGGCCAAAACGTCACTCCTCCCCCCCCCTGAGATTAGTAGCAGCATTGCTTGCTCTTCCCCTTTCTCTCCCTGCCAGGGAGCGGGAGCGAAGTGCACAGCCTGAACGAGGAATGCAGCAAGCTGTGCGCTTTCCCCTCGCTCCCTGATGAAAGAAAATGGTCAGCAATGTCCATGTACGAATCTGGGGGGGAAGCACAAAGCGTGCGTGGGGGTGGGAGGCTTGAGATTAGGGCAGTCCGGCGGGAGGGTGCCCCAGCCAGCCCCTTTCACTTGCCTATTGATTCTGCTTGGATGGATGAGAAGCATCGCGTTGCCCTGGCACAACCAACCCCTGACCTTGCTTTAAGTTACGGTAAGAGGAATTTGGGGGTCCTAGCTCTTACGGCTCAGGGGAAGCTCTTGAGCAGACAGATGCTCGCAAATGTAGAGCAGATAACTGTGAAGTGCTCCTGCAGAACACAGTGAGTACCCACAGCGTATTCCTGGAGTTCGACATCGCACAGTTGTTGCATTCCTAGCGGTCCCAGCGTGGCCTCTGCCCAGACAGAACAGCGTGTGCCGGGACCTGTTGTCTCTCTGGTAGACACAAGCAAATGCAGTCTTTTCCATTTCGCACCTCTCCGATGTGGCTCTTTGGCTGCCAGTGAGTGGCCAGGGCAGCTCTGAGGCAGCCGCAGGCCCATGGCATGGCATGCTTTAGACGGGTAAAACCCTGCGCTGCCTTTTGGCAGGTAGCTGTCCCTGAAGGCAGGAGCTCCCAGGGAAATGTGCGGCTGCTGCCAGACGGCTGAAGGGCCGGCCTGCTTTCCTTCTCCACAGGCGTGCTGAGTTTGGAGGAGTTTAAACAGCTGAACATTCGTGACTTCCACAAGTACATGGGGAGCCAGGACGTGAAGATGAGTGATCTGGTGAGGAACAGCCAACACACCTGGCTGTACCAGGGCGAGGGGGCTCATCAGGTCATGAGGTCCATACAGCAAAGGTAAAGGCACTGGCAGGGTAAGCGTGCTGTGCAGACACTGCCATCCTCTCGGGGGCGGGGGTGGGACGCGCACACACGTGGGGGTAAGCGTCGAAAGCAGATCCGCTGTGCCCAGGGTCCCAGGACAGAGCACGGTGGCGGTGCTCTCTGCAAGCGCACGTTGCTCGGTGGTCAGAAGTGAAACTGCTCCCCTCTGCTCGGAGAGCAGCCTCGTAGAACTAGCGCCTCGGGCCCTGGGGCCCCTCCAACTAGAATTTATTCAGGCATGAGGTCTCGCGGGTCAGGTGTTAAATGGAGAGGATGCCTCTGGCAAGTGGGGCTTTGCCCACAGAAGCTGGGGCCCGACTAGATCTTCGTGGGAGGGGCCCTGGGACTCCTCGCTGTGTTTGTGGCTATAGGCTAACACTGCTCTACCCCGGAGGCAACCGCATGGGGGAGTGAATGGAAACATTCCTCAGGCGAGCTTGTTGCTCACTCCCAGCGTGAGCTAATGCGCCAGTAATTACTGTGCGTTGACTTACCTCCTCTCACGCCTCACCTGGGTCCCCAAGGAGAACTAACTCGAGTTGAGCCGAGCCATCTGGCTCCTCGAGCACACATCCAGTGGTAGGTCTCGCTGGCCAGGTTCGGCCCCACTGGCCATCCAGAGATGGGTTCAGCCTCAGACCCGACCCTCCTGCCAAGCCCTTCTCTCATTCACTACCATCACAGCGGAACGTCTCTTCCTTTGCCCTCAGGAAGCTTGAGAGAAACATGGCCTGAGGCCTGGAATTGGCTCTTGGCCACCCTGGTCTTGAGTGTGTCCTAGACAGGGAACTGGTGGCAGCGTTACGCCACTGGGCAGAGCGGGCAGCGGCTGCACTTGGCTTGTGTCTGTTCATTGGAGCCTTTGCCAGCACGGCCCTTACTTGGGTAGCACAGGGGGCTCCCAGCGGTAGTCTGCCGCTCCAAAGGGTGTGAATAAAGCCCTTGTAACAGGTGGGATTCTCAGATGCCAGAGCCCCCACAACCCTGGTACGGATTTTGTCAGCCAGCCTAACGGGTCTGAGAGGTTCCTGCTCGCTCTGGGGCAAGTGGAGACAGGAAGTTCTGGGGGGACGGGGGGCAGAAATCTTAGAGCAGGCGGGTCTGGGTTCCTTGCTCAGTGCTGCTGGGGTGATACCGGACAGGAGATGGATGCGCACTGTGAGAAGCTATTGCTACGGAATCTTGTTTCCCTTCCGTGGAGGCCTGTCGGGGTCCCTTTGCTCTGCTGGGGGTCGCTGGGCTCTAGGGGCCGTGTGCAGGAGCCGTGGCACCTGGAGGTCTCCAGGGATGCCTACGGAAGGACTCTTTCCCCGCAAGCGGCAGCTTTGCTGCGTGAGAGCCGCTTAGCCAGGACGTTTGTGGTTAGCACTGACTAGTCTAAGTACTCTGGCACATGCTGGTTCTCCGCACCGCAGGGAGGTGTCGGGCACTGGTCCGCTTGGCCCGTTGTACAGCGCCAATGCTGCCTGTGCTGCCCGCGAGTAAAGCTGACAACGCTCAGCAGAGCCGTGGCTTGCAGGGTCTCTGGTGACTCGTTACTGCCGCCAGGTGAGCGACCGATTGACTTAAGTGACAAATCTCCCCTTCGGCCCAGGCTGCCACACTGTGGGGTTGTAATGTGGCTTGACTGTCTGGGGCGGAGCCCCACTACGATACCTTTCGGCAGGCCCCTGGCTTCTGCACACGGTTGAGGGGGCCCGGTGATCCTCCGGGAGGGATTCACACCTGCTTCCCTGCACCTAGACCCTTCCTGGAGACTCTTGTACCCTGGCGCCCGCGGGAAGGCCAGGGAGCGGCCGTGGGGTAGTTTAGACACTTGAGACCCATCGATTGTTACAGCCGAGCCGTTGCTTGCAGCCTGTCCCTCCTCCCGGGTTCTCTGAGGCAGGAAGTGTCGCTCTGTCTGCCGAGCACTGTGCCCTTCCTGGTGGGCGGAGTGGGGTTGGCTTGTCCCTTTTCCCACCTGCCTTCCTCCTTCCCAGGGTGATGCGCCTGACGCGGCTGCCTCCTGAGATTGTGGAGCACAGTGAGCCCCTGCAGGTTGTGCGGTACGACCAGGGAGGGCACTACCACGCCCACGTGGACAGCGGGCCGGTGTTCCCCGAGACGGCCTGCAGCCACACCAAACTGATCAGCAATGAGAGCGCTCCCTTTGAGACCTCGTGTCGGTGAGTGGCGCCCTGGAGGCGGGGCACTCGGCCCCTAGCTGCAGGGCTCGCTCTGGGCAAGAGCCTCGCTGAGGGGACCCTGGTGTGAGACGGGCGGCTGAGCGCAGCACGTCGATTGTGGGTTTGCTCGCTGCCCTGCCCAACTGGAAGGGGAGTGAAGGGGTTAACCCCTTGTGTCCCTCCAGCCAGTGCAAAGAGAACCTGCCTGGCTCCAGCAAGCTGGAGGCCAGAACAGCGCCCTGCCGCGCAGAACCCTGCGGGTTAGCCAGGAGCAGGTGAGGGGCCCTGGGGACACTGTCCTGGTTTGGGGCCAGGCAATCCAGCCTTGTGGCCCTAAGCATGGGGTGCGAGGACGGGGAGTTGAGGGAAGGGTTTGTCACTCTTCCAGTGGCAGCATGCAAGCGGCTGTGCTCTCTTCCAGCTACGTGACGGTGCTGTTCTACCTGAACAATGTGGTGGGGGGAGGAGAGACCATCTTCCCTATCGCTGATAACAGAACCTATGAAGAGATGGTAAAGAGCCTGGCCCTGCGCTTGGCGCGTTTTCTTCGCGGGCGGGGGCGGGGGCTTACACGAGCGGTTCTGCTCTCGCGAAGGGGAAAGGACGTTTTAAACCAAGTGGCAAAGCCCAAAGGGAAGAGACTGGTGCAGGGCTGTGACCAAGAGCCTTCCCGCTGGGGAGCCTCCCGGGGCCGCCCTAGCTTTGCTCCTTGCCTCTTGGCAGGTTTCTCACATGAGGATGAAATGGCTTCAGTGCACGCACGTTGCTGTCACTCCGGCTGTCACACCAAGGGGGTGGGAGACTGCAGACGGCCAGGGTAGCAGAGCCGGGGAGGGCAGGGCAGGGCAGGCAGTTCCCTGCTGCAGAGATGAGGGGAGACTCCTGTTCAGCGCTGTTGTAATGGTCGGGTCTGGTAAAGGGGATGTGATGGAGGGGCAGAGGCTCCACATCTGAGTCCTACTTTGTTCTCCTTTCTCAGTCTCTCATCCAGAATGATGTTGATCTACGAGACACCCGGAAAAATTGTGATAAGGGCAACCTGCGAGTGAAGCCGCAGCAGGGCACTGCTGTCTTCTGGTACAACTACCTGTCAGACGGGGAAGGTACCGTGCACCGCGCCCGTCAGCAGGGAAGGGCGGATTTGGGAGGACAGCAGCCTTGCTTTGGGCACTGCCCTGTGTGGTGACAGGCCAGCCAGGAGCCGATGAGCACTGCTGAGTTCCTGGTGGCAGCTGGACTGAGTCTTCCTGCGTTGATCAGCAGAAGGCCTAGCTAGCTGCCCCCCCCCTCGGGTGTGAGAGCTTAAACCGGGGCCTCGCTTCCACATGCGTCCTGGTGGCAAGATGCATTGTACGCATTGCCCAAGTGTGACAGAAAGGGAGACCGCCCTCGGCTCTTGGGTGGGGAGGGATACTGCCTGCACAGGGCTTTGCAGCGCGTGGGAGTATCTCCTTCCAGCCACGCCTGCTCCAGCACCAGGGCGCCCCAGAGCTGCTGCCACCCCTGCGGTTGTCCCTGCTCCCCATGGTCAGCGCAGTTTTTCCATATTCCTGACAACCGGAGCATCTCTGCATGTTGCACGTTGGCCAGTAGCTGACGCAGGGGGTGTATCTGTCCCTCGGCTTTTGCACTCCGATCCTTCGCGGTGACAGCCATCGACGGAGCTTAGTGCCATGCTGGTGCCAGAGCTTGCTCACTTGAGAGAAACTGGGGGACAGTTACCAGGAGCACTGGCCAGAGGCATTACCCCTGGGGAGCACTGTTCTTCTCTCGCAGGATCTGGCACTGTTGGTGCGCATGCTGTCACCATGAGTGCCCGCACGTCAGGGCAAACGCTGAATCTGTTCTTGGGCACCTCGTCTGTCTGGAGCCCTAGTCCATAACGCCGCCATGCAAGCCACGGCCGTCTGCACTGGGCTGCGCCAGAGCCGCTGCGGGCGTGAGGGCAGTTGAGTGCAGTGCTTCCCAGCGTGACTCTTATGGTTTGTGTCCCTTTGGCAGGCTGGGTTGGTGACCTGGATGAATATTCTCTGCACGGAGGCTGCCTCGTCACGCGGGGAACCAAATGGATTGCCAACAACTGGATCAACGTGGATCCCAACAAGAGGCGCCAGCTCCAGTTCCAGCAGGAGATGGCTCGCTATGCCAAAGAGGGGGCCGAGGCCCAGAACGAATGGACTGTAGATAAATCCTACAGCAATGTGCATGTGGAATTGTAGCGTCCCGGCGCAGCTGGGCTCGAGAGGCCTCTTCAGTAACCCCCGGGACTTTTTGCACCTGCCAGTTCAGTTTCTATTGATGTAAAGCCTTTAGAATTCTGCCCTCCCCGCCCCCATCCCTGCAGCGGTCTCCAGCGGCGGTGTAGCCTGCGTCTGTCGCTCAGAGCTTGGCGAGCACAGCGCTCGGGGCGGGAGGAAAGCCTCGTGCTCATGGCAGGGTGGGGGGGCTTGACTCACTATTTGCACATCATTTTATTTCAGGGTTGGTTTTTTGTGGGGCAGGCCTAGGTCCCCTTGGCCCTGCCCTACCCAGGCTTCTTGCCTCTCCAGGCGGGGCCTTCTGCAAGGGCAAGGCACTGTTAGTGGGCCTGCAGGGTGTCAACCCCGCTTCCTCCAAGGTCTTGATTTTCCTATTGAAATGGATTCAGTCTCTTCTTTAGCTGCCTCCACAGGGGTTTGCTTGGCACCTGCCAGTTTCTGTCCCTCCTCCCTCCAGAGCATCGGCTCAGCTCTCTTGGCCAGTAACTTGCAGCCAGGCCTGAGCCCGCTGCCTAACCCAGGGGGAAATGGGGACAGTGAGTTCTGCATTAAGCCCCTTCCCTAAATTCCAGCCCCGTGGTATGAGACTGATCAGGGACAGAGGGGTGTCCTTCCTCTCCTGCCAGGGGAAGGGAAGTGGTGCATGTGCGGCCTTGGGCCCGTGGAGACCTTACAGAATACTTGTTGTTAATGGTGAGTCCGTCTCAGGGGTTGCTGTGGTTCTGAAATGCGTTTGTTGGGTTGATTCTCAGGGAGAAGAGAAGCTTTTATGTGCAATAGCAGAGCTGGATTAAGTGGGGGAGGAGAGTACCGCTCTACCGCATGGTTTGGTTGGCTGCCTTGGTAGGTGTTTGGCTGTTTCCTGAAGGTTCCTTCTGCCAAGTGACTCATTCGCCCTGCATCACAGAGCTCCGCATCTATGCCCGTGTTCTGTAGCAAGTCGGAAGTGTGGGGGCTGGGGGGACTCCCAGAGAACGGAACAAAAGAGGCCTCTGTGTATCTCCTTCTGATGCTCGTGTGCGGAGAAGTTGATCACTCCCTGCTCGCTTGGGCTTGGAGCATTTTCTTCCCTAACGGGTTTGAATTTGTCAGAATTTGTGTGTGGGGAAGGAATCGGTTTGCGTGGGGCGAGGAGTGGCACAGATCCCTGCCTTGCCGGGGCATGGGTGACTGCATGACTGCAAGCTCTGGAGATGGGATGTCCTCGCTGCTGGTACATCCAGAAAGTCAACAAGTGCAGGGCCATGCAGCCTGAGGGGCTGAGTGAGCCTGTTAGATGCGCAGCCATCTGCTGCGGAAGTGGCTGGAGTTGGGGCCGAGGTGGGAGCTGAGTTGGTTGCTTTGGCTTATTTATTGACTGTGAAGGGAGAGGGCTTAGTGTGCTACTGTAGTGTCTGCCCGAAGGCCAGGTGGATGCACTGATGGTCACAGCTCTGTCGCAGTTCACAGTCTTAGGTTACACGCTTGTGCAAGAGATGGCACGAGTGAAGGCTGGGGACAGTCCTGCTGAAAGTTACCCTCCCAAGCAGGACTAGCCCTGACCGGAGGCAAGGGAATGGAGCAAGTGTCGCTGTGAAATCTAATTCCTTTGTATGGTGCTCTGGGGCTTGGGAGCAGTTGGGAATGTTCAAGAGCTTGTCCTGTAGCCCCAGCACTGGGAACTGGGTATGCTGCTGGTAGTTTCTCTGTGTTACTCTGCTGTTACGCAAGCAGCTAGCTTAAACCCAAGCAGAAATGTATCAAGTGCACTAGGCTAGTGTTGCGTGTTGCCACCATGCAGCACCCCCAGACTAGGAGACCAAGAGGACCCTGCCAGCCTTCTGCATCTCATGGGAACGTGCAGTAGGGGAGCGCCTGCCTGGGGCTCTGCGAATGGTTAAGAGTGTGTTACCGCATTTCGTGTCTCTTCCAAATCACATTGAACTCTGCTGCCACTTGATGAGCAGAGAGCTGAGTAGCTGGGGTGTGTTGTGAAGAGGAGAGAGTGGTATGACTCCAGTGACCTGTCACATTCAGTGCAGCTGAAATCTGACCTGCTGGAACCTTTTCTTGATGTCCCTGGACTCGGCGATGTGGGGCGCTGGATGGGGGTGTTGCTGCCCTGCCCTGTGTTCTTTCCACTCCACCAGCAGAGACTGATCTAAGAACGGAGGAATTTGTACGTTATTTTTGTACGATGTCATAGCTCTGATGCTTTCTTCATAGGGTGATGTGGTGTCATTTCATTTCTGCTGGCGGGCATGGCTTGTTAGCGGCTGTGCCGATGCCACGACTGCACCTGTTGCTACTCTTGGCACTTCAGTTGCATGTGCAAGGCCCAGTGCCTGCCCTGGGGTGGTGTGTGCTGCATCCTCCTGTGCACCGGCACGGTTGTCCCTTATTTCCTATTTATGTAAGTTATTGTGTCGCTGTGCAGAGGAGCCAGCTGCCTGCCCTGCAATAAAACTGTGAGAACTCCTTGCTGCTGGGTCAGTGCTGCCGGGCCTGGGGCCGCCTGGTTCTGCAAACGCCTTCCCTGCCCAGCGCTCTGGGGCGGGCCCGGGCGGGCAGCGGGACCCTGGGGAGCGGCTCGCGCAGCTCTGGCGCCCGCCGGCCAATGGGGAGCGGCTGAGGCCATGGGCGGGGCCGAGCCGTGCGGCGCGTGGAATCGCTTCCGGGCTCGCACGTGGGGCGGGGCGGGGCTTGGCGGCGCGCGCAGCCCGGGCCATGGAGTCGCTGCTGCTGCGGGTGCCGGTGACGGCGCTGCGCTTCGTGGGGGAAGCCCTGCTGGTGGCAGGTGTGGGCGGGGCTCGAGCATCCTAGCCCCGCCCCTGCGGGGGGCGCTGGGCGGGAAGGTGCTACGGGTTGCACTAGGTGGGGGGCGGGAGGATGCTGAGCGGGGGGAGCGCTGGGGGGTGCTGGACAGGAAGGTGCTACGGGTTGCACTAGGTAGGGGGCGGGAGGATGCTGAGCGGGGGGGTGCTGGACAGGAAGGTGCTACGGGTTGCACTAGGTGGGGGGCGGGAGGATGCTGAGTGGGGGGGCGCTGTGGGGGGTGCTGGACAGGAAGGTGCTACGGGTTGCACTAGGTAGGGGGCGGGAGGATGCTGAGCGGGGGGGTGCTGGACAGGAAGGTGCTACGGGTTGCACTAGGTAGGGGGCGGGAGGATGCTGAGCGGGGGGGTGCTGGACAGGAAGGTGCTACGGGTTGCACTAGGTAGGGGGCGGGAGGATGCTGAGCGGGGGGGTGCTGGACAGGAAGGTGCTACGGGTTGCACTAGGTGGGGGGCGGGAGGATGCTGAGCGGGGGGAGCGCTGGGGGGTGCTGGACAGGAAGGTGCTACGGGTTGCACTAGGTAGGGGGCGGGAGGATGCTGAGCGGGGGGGTGCTGGACAGGAAGGTGCTACGGGTTGCACTAGGTGGGGGGCGGGAGGATGCTGAGCGGGGGGGCGCTGGGGGGGGTGCTGGACGGGAAGGTGCTACGGGTTGCACTAGGTGGGGGGCGGGAGGATGCTGAGTGGGGGGCGCTGTGGGTGGTGCTGGACAGGAAGGTGCTACGGGTTGCACTAGGTGGGGGGCGGGAGGATGCTGAGCGGGGGGGCGCTGGGGGGGGTGCTGGACGGGAAGGTGCTACGGGTTGCACTAGGTGGGGGGCGGGAGGATGCTGAGTGGGGGGCGCTGTGGGTGGTGCTGGACAGGAAGGTGCTACGGGTTGCACTAGGTGGGGGGTGGGAGGATGCTGAGCGGGGGGAGCGCTGGGGGGGGTGCTGGACAGGAAGGTGCTACGGGTTGCACTAGGTGGGGGGCGGGAGGATGCTGAGCGGGGGGAGAGCTGGGGGGGTGCCAGAGGGACGCTGGGGGAGGCCGCTGGACAGGGCTCCAGTCACGCTGCTCTCTGTGCCCCCAGGCGAAGGGCCCAGCGTGGGGGTGTTCCAGCTGGACTCCGAGGGCTGCCTGGCGGGGAGTCGTTGGCGGCGGGTGCTGCGGAACCACTGCGTCCACGGGATCCGGGAGCGCCCCACCGCCCCGCACGGGACCCTGGCTGTCTTTGGGGGCAAAGGGCTCGTGGTGCTGGAGCTCTGCGTGCAGGGCCAGGAAGTGAGTCTGACCGAGCGCTGCCAGCTCCGCCAGCTGCACGACTGGATATGGGACCTGCAGTGGCTGGTGGGCAGCTCAGGGACCCTCACGCACGTTGCCTTGGCCCTCGGCCATAACTCTGTGGCCCTGTATGACTATGCCAGTCACAGGACCCTACGGGAGGTGCACTGTGAGGAGAAGTGCATCCTCTACTCCGCTTATCTGGCTGGAGACAGCTGGGACCAGCTGGCAGTAGTGGCTGGGACAGTCTTTAACCAGCTTGTTGTCTGGCGCGTGGCCGATGGGGACGACGACGAAGCAAGGATCAAGCCCCAGAGGAGGATCAGTGGACACGACGGAGTCATCTTTAGCATCTCCTACTTGAAGAGCAAAGGTATATTGGCCTCCGCCTCAGATGACCGGAGCATTAGGGTGTGGGATATTGGGGACTTGCATGCGCCTTGTGATCCAGTGCGCTGCCTCCTGGTGTGTTATGGCCACCAGTCGAGAGTCTGGTCTGTCAGGTTGCTGAGCGACTGTCTCATCAGCATTGGGGAGGACTCTGCCTGCATTGTGTGGAACTACAGTGGCGAGATTGTTCAGAGCTTTAGAGGGCATAAAGGGCGCAGCATCAGGGCAGTGGCTGTCCACGAGGCACGGGGCTGGGTGGCCACAGGTGGGGCGGACACTGGGGTTAGACTCTGGCACATGAGAGGATCTGAGCCCAGTGGGAATGGCCTTGTGCAGCTAAACTTCAGCTCACGCCGTAGGAATGGATCCCCCAAGGCCGTAAAGCTGGTGGACGCCAGCCGGCTTCTTGTGATGACTGATGCGGGGGCCATCTACAGCTACGACTCGGCCTCCGGACACTGGGCTGTGGTCCTGGAGGATGCAAACTATCAGTCCTACTGCCTCCTGGAAGTTGTGCAGCTGGCCACGGGCAGCGTGCTCTGTGCCTTGGGCAATCTGACGGGGCACGTCAAAGTCTTCCCCCTCTGCTGCCCCACAGAAAGTGAAGAGAAGAGGCTTTATGGGGGGAAGGTCCACAGCCTGAGCTGGGCAGCGTGCCCAGGCAGGGATCCCGGCAGGCCTGCGCTCTTTGCCTCTGGCCCAGGGGGTGTCCTCCTCTGGCTGGAGGTCTCATGCCATTCCTCCGGACAAGTGGCTTCGGTGGTGGAGAGAGGCTGCTTTCTCTTGCCAGTCTGCCGGCACAGGTGGCATACAAGCATTGCCTTCTTGCCTCAGGGAGGCCTTCTGGTCTGCGGTGACCGCAGGGGCTCCCTGCTGCTGTTTGCCCACAGCACGGCTCTGGGATCTGGCGCAGAACAGGAAACGAAGGCTACCCGGGGGGATGGCGACTCCGGTGACAAGCCAGGTTTGATTCCTTTCCAGGAGAAAGGAGCCTGCCCCTTGCAAGGCCCCGTTTCTCTGCTCTTTGGGCTTCATGGGAAGCTAGGTGTGACCTCAGTGATCTACCACGAGGGCTACGTCTATAGCACGGGCAGGGACGGGTCTTACCGGCAGCTCCGCGTGCAGGAGCAGCAGCTGCAGGAGCTGAGGAAGCAGAAGCCGTGCAAAGGGCTGGAGTGGATCGAGCAGCTGCACTTCGCCCCTGATGGGAGCCTGCTGGTGCTGGGCTTCCATGCCAACCACTTCGTGGTGTGGAGCACCCGGAGCGGCGAGCGGCTGCACTGCGTGCCGTGCGGCGGGGGCCACCGCTCCTGGAGCTACGGCCGCTGGCTGGCTTCCGAGGCCTTTGCGTACGTCCGGTCTGGGGACGTCTTTGTCTATCAGAGCAGGCGCGGGCCCAGCAGGCAGCACGTGCTGAGGGAGCCTCTCCATGGGCGGGAGTGGACGTGTGTGCGGCACGTGGGCACGCTGCAGGCCTGTGGGCACCACGGCGTGGATATCCTCGTGACCGGCAGTGAGGACATGACGGCCAACGTGATCGCCTTCAACGCGTCGACCCGCTCACTGGCTCCGCTCGCAGCCCTCAGCGACCACATCTCGAGCGTGAGAGCGCTGGCCCTGGCCCGGGGCATGTGGCAGGAGGAAGCAGCCAGCTGCTCCGCTCTGCTGTTCTCTGCGGGGGGCAGGGCTGAGATACACTGCTACCGGCTACTGCTGGGCAGCGACGGCAGTGCCAGGAGTGGCGTGGCCTGCCAGGTCATCCACGTGGCCTCCCACCGCCTGGATGAGCACTGGGATCGCATGAGGAACAAGCACCGAGTCATCAAGATGGACCCAGAAACCAGGTAACCCCCCGGCCTGGGATGGGGGATGGGTCAGGTGGGGGGCTACTTCCTGTCACGGCTCTGGAGGGAGCCTGAGAGCCCTGCTGTCCACCGGGCCGGCTGAGCCCGCGGGGCCGGGTGAAATGGGACGCTGCCCTAGAGCAGCTCAGCTAGTGCCCCTCAGGCTTCCAGTCGGTCGGCTCTGCTGCGCCCCTCCGCGAGGCAGGGTTAGGGTGTGGCCTTGGCTCCGTGCAGCGGGGCCCCCGAGCCCGGCCGCTGGCTGACCGGTTACTGTGCTCGCTCCAGGTACATGTCCATCGCAGCTGTGGCTGGAACCCGCGCTCCCTGCCTCTTCCTGGCTGCCGCTTGCAGCGACGGGTCTGTCCGGTAAGGGGGAGTCTCGGCTCTGATCCCAGACCCCTGCTCTTCCCCAAGGGGCTGGCCTCTTCCAGCTTGCCGGGGTGGGGGACAGCGTGATCCAGGGGAGGGGAGGCCGTGGAGGAAGAGATGCAGCAGCGGGGGCTCCATGAAAGCAGCTGCTCCCTTGGCCTTTCGAACTCCTGTGTGGAGTCTGAGAGGCTCCCCCCCCCCGCCCCGCTCCCCCTCCCCTCTGAGTTGGGCGAACGTATTCTGGTCTAGCCACGGGCAGGAGAACGGGCCCGGGGCAGAGCTGCAGAGATCCGTGCGCCCCTTGCCCTGACCGCCTGCCCCTTGCTGCTGTTGCAGGATCTTCCTGATGCTGGAGCCTGCCCGGAGGCTGCTGCTTGTGGCCGAGTCCTTTCACCACCAGCGCTGCGTGCTGAAGGCGGAGACGTTTGAGCACAGGGTAGCGGGAGGCAGGAGGTGGGTGCGTTCAGCCGGAGAGCGGATGAGGGGGAGGGGTCCAGGGAGGCTCGTGTCCCCTCTGGCCAGCGTCCCTCGCCCTCAGGACAGCCTCCGGCCTGGACTAGGCCGCTGACCCGGCAGGGTGAGCAGGGCCCACAGGGATCTAGGCGTGTGGCTTGCTGTGGCCTGGCAAACCCGCCTGCAGGGTGCTAGGGCCCCGGGGCCGCTGCGGAACTGGGGGGAGCCTGGTTTGCCGGAAGCCCCCTCTGGGGCCAGCCTGGGCTGTGCGCGTTGCACCGTGGGGCCCGGACCCAGACTGCCCCACCCCCGTGTGTTTTATTTCCCAGGCGGCACTTCCTGTGCAGCGCTGCGACTGATGGGAGCATTGCATTCTGGGATCTCACGGCCACCATCGAACGCGCGGCAGCCGCCCCCGAGGAGCTGGGCGGGGAGCAGCCGCCCCTCGGTAGGTGCCTGCCCCGGTTGCTCGGTGCCCTCGGGGCGGCCGCCTGCGCTCCTGGCTCACTGAGCTCCTCTCTCCGCAGCGCTGGGGGCCCCGTCCCTGACTGTCCGGGCTCACGGCTGTGGCGTGAACAGCCTCCACGTCCGGCAGGCGGGGGCCGGCCGCTACCTCGTGGCCAGCGGCAGCGATGACGGCTCCATCCATGTCTGTCTCGTTGCTGTGGATACAGGCCCCGCCCTGCCTGGGGACGCAGAGCCGGCCGTGGCCGGGGCCCGTGTCCTCCTGCTAGCGGCGTCCTCCAGGCCCTGTGCCCACGCGGCCCACGTGACGGGACTCCGGGTCTTGCGGCCAGACCTGCTGGTCTCGGCCTCTGTGGACCAGCGCCTGGTGCTCTGGCGTCTGGACCAGGGCGGCCTCGTCTTCCTGGGCAGCAGGTTCTGCCCCGTGGCAGACGTGGCTGAGCTGGACTGCTGGGGGCAAGAGGAGCGGGGCTTTGGGTGTGTGCTCTGTGGGCAGGGCCTGGAGATTGTCTGGTGCACGCTTGGAGCAGGGCCCCTGCAGCCCCTCTCCGGCAGGGCCGTGGAATAAAGGGGAGCACCTGGCAAGCCCTGGGCTGCCTTACTGGGGGCTGAGGGGGGGAGGGGGCTGCCCATTGCCACGGGGCCAGTTTTGGGCCGGAAAAGGGTCCCTGGCAGCTCTGGGCAGCACCCCTGCCTGGTCGGCTGCAGGCTCCTGCCCCGGGGCCTGGGCTCGTAGCCAGTGGGAGCTGCCAGCCGCTTCTGGGAGCCACCTGAGGTAAGCACCATTCACCCCTCCCCCGCGCCTCGGCCCCCCGAACTCCCTCCCTGCACCTCGACCCTTGAGCCCCTCGCCCTCCCGCTGCCCCTGCCCGTGAAAATGAGCGAGGGAGGCGGGGGCAGGGCAAGGCCGCTTGGCTTTCTAGTCTGAAACTAGAGTCTAGGCCGGCATGCTGCTCCGTGACCAGGCAGCAGGGCCCACAGACGTGACCCCCCCCCCGCTTCGGGAGGAGCCAGGGCCCGGGAGAAACGGGGAAGACCCAGCCTGGGGCGAGGCCGGGCAGACCGGAAGGTACGGTGCCGTCTTGGGGTGCAGGGTGTGTGACTAGGAGTCTCATGCCCTTGGGGCTCCCTTATCTCCAGCTGTGCTGCTGGGGTGGGGCTCACGTCCCCGCTGGGCCAACAGGGCCAGACCAGCCGGATCTCACAGCTGAGGGGCCCAGGCCGGGAATGGGAGGGGGGCAAACAAGCAAACGGCTCCTGCTCCGTAACAACGTGTATTTGGACCCAAACACCGAGGCTGCTGGCCCCCTCTGGGCGGGGACAGGTGTCCCTGGGGCCTGCGGGCACCTCAGCTAGTTCAGAGCAAAACAGCCACTAAGCCACTTGTTACAACACAACCAGGGCTGAGGCCCGGCCTGCGGGGATCCCGCTACCTCGGGGGAACTCGAGGCAACTAAGAACTGGGCCCTGACCTCCCTGCCCTGGGCATTTGGCGGCTCGTGGCCAGGCAGAGCCGTTGTGCTGCCTGGGTGGGGCAAGGGCATTTCACCCCTTCGGCCCCAGAATAACCAGCCCCCAGCGAGCCGCGCACCCGGCCCAGCCTGAAGGCCTAGCACAGCCCCGGCCCGGCCCTGCCGCCAGGCTCAGATCTGGCTGAGAGGAGGCAGGTGGAGGGTAGCCAGGGCCCTGTGGATCACGTCTCTCAGGCCTCTCAGCAGCTGCAGCCGAGCAAACATCTGGCTGAACAAGTGCGGCAGCGGCTCCTGGAAGAGAGGAGGCAGCGAGTGAGCGCGGGGGCGCCTGCTGGCTGTGGGGAGCCCTCCCGTTCCTCCCCATCTCAGCTCTGCCCTCTGCCACATGGGGCCAGGGCTGCAGAGAGCTGGGGGGGCATGCCCTGGCCAGCAAGCCGGGCCCCTCCTTGGTGCTCTGGCACCCCATTAGCGTCCTGTGGGGGCCTCACCTCCCGCCCTGGCGCTTGCGGGGCGAGGCTGGGCTCCCTGCGGGAGAGGCACTCACCCCCAGGATGTGGACGCGGTTGTAGTAGGAGCTGAAGTCCATGCTCAGGTGGATCAGGAACTTGCACACCTGCCACACAGAGGAGCAGCTAGAGACCTTGCCCTGGGGCTGCAGTCCGCGAGTCGCTGGGCACCGCCTCCCTCTCGCCAGCACGGCCGGGCCGACGGCGCCGCGCTTGGCTCCTGCCCAGGGCTCGTGGCGCCAGGCTGCAAAACGCCGCCACGCCGGCCCTGGCGGGAGCAGCAGGTCAGCAGGGCCCGCGGGCTGACTGGCCGCAGCATGAGCTGCTCGTGCGCCCAGCAAGGCCGGCTGTGCTGCTGCCTCGTGGGGCCTGGCCATCAGCCCGTGGTGCTCTGTGCCATGGCGGGGGCTGGCCAGCAGGCTGGAGCGCTCTGCTCTCTGTGCTCCAGCTGCTTGTCCTTCCCGTCGGGCCCTGCCCCCGCGGCCCCTCCACGCTGCTAGGCCTGTCGGCCTGCTGGCCAGCAATAATCACCGCGTCCCCGGGCAGCCTGGGCACCACCCCCCGCCAGGGACATGATGCTGCATCCCCGCACGGGGGCAGCTGCCTGGAAGAGGGTCACTGGCATCAGCCAGGCTCTCGCTTGCCCCCTCCTCCGCCCTGGGCCTGCGGGCACTGCAGCCATCGCGTCCCCACGGACCGGCGGCTCTGCCAAAGCAGCCCTGTCCTGTGCTCCCCGACACCCGCTGCCCTTGCTCCTAGGCCCCCAGGACGCCGGGGGACAGCCCGTAGCGCTCCCAGCGCCCGCCCAGCCTCACCGCCTCCGTGCTGGCCGTGATTCGGGGCCCGGGGCCGGACAGGGGCAGTTGCGCCGACTGGCTCAGGGTCTCTGGGAAGGGAAGGATGTAGTTGAACAGCAGAAGCCATTCCCCCTGTGGAAGGAACAGAAATGTTAGGGGCCGCCGGGGGGGAGACCAGGGCGCTGTCAGGCCAGGCTGAGCCCAACGGACCGGCCCCTCCCACATGCTCCTTGGAAACTCTGGGGGCGCGCAGGAGGAAATGGCCGTGGGCAGAGCCCTCCCGCCAGGGGCTGGGCCACTCACCTCGTCTCTGAGCAGGGAGAAGTTCAGTTCTGATGCGGGCGGGGAGGCTGGGTATGCACCTGGAATGAGAGTTGAGCCGGTTACGCCCGAGGCAGCACAGAGCCGGGACAGGCCGGGCTTTGACATGGAAGGGCCTTTGGGCTCGGCCACGTCGGCCCTTCCTCAGCAACGCTGGGGCCTCTGCCCTGGCCGCTGGCTCAGTCGGTCTGGGGGCTCGGAGCCCGTCCACCGAGCCCCGGGCGGGCCTGGCCGCCGGCTCGGTCGGTCTGGGGGCTAGGAGCCCGTCCACCGAGCCCCGGGCGGGCCTGGCCGCCGGCTCGGTCGGTCTGGAGGCTCGGAGCCCGTCCACCGAGCCCCGGGCGGGCCTGGCCGCCGGCTCGGTCGGTCTGGGGGCTCGGAGCCCGTCCACCGAGCCCCGGGCGGGCCTGGCCGCCGGCTCGGTCGGTCTGGGGGCTCGGAGCCCGTCCACCGAGCCCCGGGCGGGCCTGGCCGCCGGCTCGGTCGGTCTGGGGGCTCGGAGCCCGTCCACCGAGCCCCGGGCGGGCCTGGCCGCCGGCTCGGTCGGTCTGGAGGCTAGGAGCCCGTCCACCGAGCCCCGGGCGGGCCTGGCCGCCGGCTCGGTCGGTCTGGGGGCTCGGAGCCCGTCCACCGAGCCCCGGGCGGGCCTGGCCGCCGGCTCGGTCGGTCTGGAGGCTCGGAGCCCGTCCACCGAGCCCCGGGCGGGCCTGGCCGCCGGCTCGGTCGGTCTGGAGGCTCGGAGCCCGTCCACCGAGCCCCGGGCGGGCCTGGCCGCCAGCTCGGTCGGTCTGGGGGCTCGGAGCCCGTCCACCGAGCCCCGGGTAGCTCCCAGGGGTCGGTCACCGAACTGGTTTGACTAATCTCACACTGCGGGGGGCCGGAGGGGGGCATCCTGCCTGCAGCGGATTGGCCACCCTGCCCTGCCACTCACCTTGCTCCACAGCCTGCTGGTAAGCTTTGAAGAGTGTGGCGAGCCGAGCGCAGTTGTACATCACAAAGGCGCCACTTTTCGTTCCCTTGGTGGTGATGCTGCCGTCCTCCAGGCCGAGGGAAATCTGGGGGAAACGGCCCCGTTCCTCACAATGCCTGGGCCCACGTCGCCCCGGCACGCTCTGCGCCCGCCTTGGCGCTAGGGGGCAGGGAACGTCCCGGCCCACGTCGCCCCCGGCACGCTCTGCGCCCGCCTTGGCGCTAGGGGGCAGGGAACGTCCCGGCCCACGTCGCCCCCGGCACGCTCTGCGCCCGCCTTGGCGCTAGGGGGGCAGGGAACGTCCCGGCCCACGTCGCCCCCGGCACGCTCTGCGCCCGCCTTGGCGCTAGGGGGGCAGGGAACGTCCCGGCCCACGTCGCCCCCGGCACGCTCTGCGCCCGCCTTGGCGCTAGGGGGGCAGGGAACGTCCCGGCCCACGTCGCCCCCGGCACGCTCTGCGCCCGCCTTGGCGCTAGGGGGGCAGGGAACGTCCCGGCCCACGTCGCCCCCGGCACGCTCTGCGCCCGCCTTGGCGCTAGGGGGGCAGGGAACGTCCCGGCCCAGGTCACCCCCGGCACGCTCTGCGCCCGCCTTGGCGCTAGGGGGGCAGGGAACGTCCCGGCCCAGGTCACCCCCGGCACGCTCTGCGCCCGCCTTGGCGCTAGGGGGCAGGGAACGTCCCGGCCCACGTCGCCCCCGGCACGCTCTGCTCCCGCCCTGGCGCTAGGGGGGCAGGGAACGTCCCGGCCCACGTCGCCCCCGGCACGCTCTGCGCCCGCCCTGGCGCTAGGGGGGCAGGGAACGTCCCGGCCCACGTCGCCCCCGGCACGCTCTGCGCCCGCCTTGGCGCTAGGGGGGCAGGGAACGTCCCGGCCCACGTCGCCCCCGGCACGCTCTGCGCCCGCCTTGGCGCTAGGGGGGCAGGGAACGTCCCGGCCCACGTCGCCCCCGGCACGCTCTGCGCCCGCCTTGGCGCTAGGGGGTTGGGAACATCCCGGCCCAGGTCACCCCCGGCACGCTCTGCGCCCGCCTTGGCGCTAGGGGGCAGGGAACGTCCCGGCCCACGTCGCCCCCGGCACGCTCTGCGCCCGCCCTGGCGCTAGGGGGGCAGGGAACGTCCCGGCCCACGTCGCCCCCGGCACGCTCTGCGCCCGCCCTGGCGCTAGGGGGGCAGGGAACGTCCCGGCCCACGTCGCCCCCGGCACGCTCTGCGCCCGCCTTGGCGCTAGGGGGCTGGGAACGTCCCGGCCCAGGTCACCCCGGCACGCTCTGCGCCCGCCCTGGCGCTAGGGGGGCAGGGAACGTCCCGGCCCACGTTGCCCCAGCACGCTCTGCGCCCGCCCTGGCGCTAGGGGGGCAGGGAACGTCCCGGCCCACGTCGCCCCGGCACGCTCTGCGCCCGCCTTGGCGCTAGGGGGCTGGGAACGTCCCGGCCCACGTCGCCCCGGCACGCTCTGCGCCCGCCTTGGCGCTAGGGGGCTGGGAACGTCCCGGCCCACGTCGCCCCCGGCACGCTCTGCGCCCGCCTTGGCGCTAGGGGGGCAGGGAACGTCCCGGCCCACGTCGCCCCCGGCACGCTCTGCGCCCGCCTTGGCGCTAGGGGGCAGGGAACGTCCCAGGTCACGCCGGGGCCCACATGCAGACTGTTCGTGTGTCCGGTCGTGTGCCTTTGCTTCACTGCCCCCCCTTTGCCTGTAGTCGCCCCCTGAGCAAGTCCTGCCCCAGCGCCGTGTGGGAGCTGCCCAGTCGCTGCTCTTGCTACCCCCTCCCACTGGGGCCAGGGCCACACCCAAGCTGGCGTGGGCTGGCAAGAGCCGCTATCAGCCCCTTGCTCTGGGTTTGCGCTCAGAACGGAGCTGGCTTCTGCCACTGCTGTGTGGCTTGAGCTGCTCCCAGGGAACTGCTGCACGCTGGCCCCCAGGGCTCCCGGGGTCAGGCTTGTGCATCGGACTCCTGTCCCTGGCCGCGCGCCTGCCCCCGAGGGGCCCCGAAGGCCCAGGGGCCGCCCTACTGGGGGACTGCCTCTGAGGCCCAGGAAGGAAAGGCCGTGTGGTTCCTTGTGCTCACCTGACTGTGGGGGGCTGTGCTCAGCATTTCAAAGCGGATGGCAGCGGACGTCAAGACGCCGATGATCTCGGTCCATGAGTCATCTGTGCAGAAAACATGGCAAGGAGGCGGCGCCCGGTAGAGCCCCCAGCCCTGCCCCCCGGGAGCCTGCACACCCGTCAGACACCGTGGCTGTAGCTCTGAGCCCCAGACCACAGGCCAGAAGAGGGGCATTGGGAGCAGGTGCCAGGCATAGCCGCGCGTGCCAGCACCCCCTTTCTCCACGCACCAGGCTGGCCGCGGCTGCCGCGCTCCCCCACCAGCATGGGCAGGCACAGGGGGAGTTCACTGGCTGCTGCTTGTGAAGCGACTGGCCTGCGCTGAGCCCCAGCTAGTCGCCTGGTGCTGGTGCCTGCTCCCTGCACACCCCCCCGAGGCCCCGCGTACGCGCAGCAGGGAAGGTCTGCCAGTCCCTGCCGGGGCCCTGCGAATCCACCAAGCCGCTGCAGAGCGTGTCTGGGAGCCGAAGGGAGCACGGCAGGACGAGGCAGCCCCTGGCCAAGCAAAGCGCAACGCCTCACCCTGAACGAGGTCTCCGTACTTCACCACCGAGGCGTCGTACATCTGGCACCGCCGGAGCCTGGGGAGTCAATGGAGAGGGCCCGGGCTGTCGTCCGCGTGCCAGGCCTAGCTGCGCTTGGCTCCAGCCTGGCCCGCCAGAGCACCATGGCGATGCCACGTACTGGGGCTGGGCATCGGACAGTGTCCCCGAGAGCCGCCCGGCGGAAAGAAGCACTCTGATTGGCCTGGGGTGGAACCGAATCTCCCCTTGGTCAGTCTCTGCCCGCTCCCATTGGCTGCCAAGGCTTGGCTCCGGTTCTGCCAGCCCGAGAGCCCAGGGCTGGGAAAACAGCCTGCCGCAAGGCCAGCATCCTACCAGCCCTGCTCCTGCCAGGCCGGGTTCCCGCCCACGCTGCCTGGCACTGGGCCCCTCTGCTGGACAAGTAGCATGGCCCCGAGCCGCACTACAAGGGCAGCTGGGCCCCGGCAGGAGGTAGGAGAGGTGTCCGGAGGGCCTGTCCTCTGGCTTCTGACGAGGGAGGACTCGGATCAGGGACTGAGGATGCAGACGTCTCTCTGGCCCGGGCCCCCGGTGGCTGCCCCGAGGCAGGGACTGTCACAGTCTCCAGCCAGGGCAGAGCACGAACTGGAAGCAGACAGCAGGTTGGATACACCTGTCAGCACCAAGCCCTCCCATGGAAGATGCTACAGTGAGCTGGCGTCCAGCACCCAGATCTCAGCCTTGTTCTCAGGCCTGCTCTTCAGCCCCAGAACTGACCCCACCCCCCGCTGTGCCGGTGCTGGCGGTCCAGGCCTGCTTCTCGGGGCAGGAGCGGTCACCCTGCAGGACTGTGCAGACTAGGCTTGCAGAATGCACGGCTACTGGCCTGAAGCGGAGACTGGAAGTCAGGACACCAGAGTCCTCTTCCCAGCGCCTCCCTGTCTCCTACCCGTCTGCAGTGCCATGAGCCACTCGGGGAGGCGCTGTGAGGCCTCAGAACACACCGCAGTGCCAGCAGGACGGGCAGCGTTTCACATCTGCCGCCTCAGCAGGAGGCAGGGAAATGCACGGAGAGGAACTGCAGCAGCGTCCTTGCCGAGTGCCAACTTACTGGAAGTACTGGGGTGCCCCCACAGGACAGGGGGAGTTAGCAGCCTTCACTGGCCCACAGACGAGGTGCTTCTGAGAGAGAGAGAGGAGCGAGTGAATTCCCAGGGATGCATGAGACTCTGGTGCGCGAGAAAGCATGCACCAGTCAGCTGTGCTTAAACCCAGAGTGACAAGCACCTGGCCAGACGGACCCCGGCTCTGAACGGATGCTCCCACACCTCTGTGCTGTCACCGTTCAGTCAGTAAAAAAACAGCTGTGCTGTGTCTGATGGCAAACTCGTCTCAGCACCCCAGGCTGCGGGGAGGGCCAGCGCCTCTCGTGCGCAGGGCTCTCGGGAAGGGTGGGAGACCCCAGAGGAGGAAAAGGCAGGTTTCCAAGGGCCCCTTTCACCATGAGCTCTCCCTGGAGGGAATCCGAGGCAGTCACGCTCCATGCCCCTCTGCCTGACCCAGGCTGCTCCGGGCAGCAGCAGGAAACACGCTCGTCGCCCTCTCCTGGGTGCTGCCATGGCAGGCAGGGATGGGTGGGTCAGAGAGCGGCCTCACCTGCAAGGCTGTGTGAGCTCCCACGTCCAGCATCCTCCAGAGCAAGTCCACCTGCTGCTGCTGGAACTCGCCCTCACAGCTCACCACGTGCACCACCCTGCAGCAGCTCCCCGGCCCTGTGCCCTGCAGCAAAGCAGCAGCTCGTTAGATCTGCTTCCACGGTGGGCAGGGCTCTGAGCAGCACACACCCGGCAGGCGGGGCAGCCACGGGCAGGATTACTCACTGTGCAGCGCAGGGCAACATGCCGCAGCTCGGCCAGCAGTCGCACTTTCTCCTCGGTCACTGCCATGGAAGAGGAAAAGGTTCAGACAGGCTCACAGAAGGGGCCACGGCCGCCTCCGGGTCCTTTGAAGCCAGGGCGTGGCCCAGGCTTCTGATGCCAAAGGCTGGTGCACCAGAGCCACAGAAGGGCAAAGGGACTGGAAAAAGGGGGATTTGAGAGCAGAGCCCGCCCAGTCAGCATGTTAAACACGTGACACTTACCGAGACACACATCCAGGTTGGGGTCGTAGCCCTCCAAACTCTGCTGCGCCAGGAAGTTTTTCAAATGCACTTTAAATATTACATCATCAGCCAGCCTGGTCTGGCCTGGCTCCAGTCCTGGGACGGTAGCATACGGGCACTGGCTCAGGACTTGCTTCAAGGTCAAAACATCCTCAGTAATGAATGCTGCGTCCACCTCTGAGGGCCAGGCAACTCTCAGCTGGTGCAGGAATGCCTGGAGTCCTTCATCCAGCACAGCGGGAACCAGGTGGACATTCATCCTAGAATCAAAGAGAAACACCACAGACAAGACTGAGCATGGAAGAGCATTTAAAGAGCTGGAGAAAGCAATCCACTGACCCCTGGATTCTGAGGACTTCAGCCAAGTGGTCGGCTACTAGAATGGCTCTCAGACTGCTCAGGCTGAGCGTGTCGAGGCTTCTCCGGTTCTGCAGCGGAGAGCAGCTGAGGATGATGTTCTGCCCGCTGGCTGACTGGGAAGGCTTTGTGAACTCAGCAATGGAACTCAAGACTTGCTGGAAGGCAGCAGGTCGCTGTAACTGGACAGTCAGCCCCAGCGGGGTCAGCTGGCAGCTCTGGAGCGGTGGCACTCCAGGGCACTTTAATGAAATCACACCCTCTATGACGGTCTTGGGAACCTGCACGAAGACAAGGCAGACCGATCAAAGCTGCTGCAGAGCTCATGTGCTCCTCCAGCATATACCTTCCTGGACCCCGCATCCCATCTTGCAAATTCCTCACTGCTACTACCAGACACGAGCTGGAATCTCATTGATCTAGACTGGATTCATAACCTTCCAGGCAGTTACCGTAGCTCAGTGTGGGGGCTGCTCTCCCCTCCGTGCCAGCAGTGAGCCTAGAACCGCAGTATAGTGCAAGAGGGCTGTAAAAAATGGGGTGATTTTGGATGAGAAGTGAAAAAGTAACTAAAAGGTCTTGTGAAACCTGCACAATTCCAGCTGCTCCCTGTGAACTAAATTCCAGGGCAGCTTTCCCATCACAGGTTTTATTTACCTCTGCTCCCGACTAGCCGCGCGGGCCACGACTCAAGGAAGAGCGGCTGCGGGTCGCCTGGCGGCGCTGGCCCAAGTGGTGTAATTCCCGCAGTTCCCACAGCGCTGGGCTCTGCTGCCACAACCACTGGGTGAGACGTGCTAGGCCTCCGGGCATCTCCCCACCTGCCTGGACCTCAGGGCTGAGCCTCTACAGGGCCTGGCTGGGGCTGCAGGTGTGTACGTGTGTACACACACACCCCCACCCACACCAGCACTAGGCCCCTCCCCGCTTGGCCTTGGCCCCGCCCCGCTTGGCCTTGCCCCGCCCCTGACCCATAGGCCCCTCCCCGCTTGGCCTTGGCCCCGCCCCGCTTGGCCTTGCCCCGCCCCTGACCCATAGGCCCCTCCCCGCTTGGCCTTGGCCCCGCCCCGCTTGGCCTTGCCCCGCCCCGCTTGGCCTTGCCCCGCCCCTGACCCATAGGCCCCGCCCCGCTAGACCTTGCCCCGCCCCTGACCCATAGGCCCCTCCCCGCTTGGCCATAGGCCCCGCCTACCTGCCCCCCCGCGAAGAGCGCCCGCAGCGCGGCCTGGGGGGCCAGGAAGTCGCGGCTCCGCAGGTTCCGGGCGCTGCTCTCCTTGAACCAGACGGAAGCGGGGGCCCCGGGGCGGGGTTCCCCCCTCAGCGCCGCGTTCAGGGCGCCCAGGGTCTCCGACACCCCGAACCGCTCCCCGCCCGTCTCCATGGGGACCGAGGCAGCTGCCGAAAGCGGAACCCCCGGCCAGGGATTCGGGGGACAACAGAACGTGAGCAACTTCCGGTTTGTGTAACCGGAAGTTCCGTCTCAGGTTCCATCCGCCGTGCGGGAAGTGGCGGCACGAGGCGGCGGCCATGTCAGGTGTGGAAACACGCTCGGGGCGGGGCTGGCCCGAGGGAGCAGGCTCCGCCCCCTTTCGCTGCCTGGCGCCCCTCCCCCGCTCCCAGGGGCCTGCTGGAGGGAAAAGGGGCCGGGGGGGGCGGAGAGCTGGGGGGAGCCGGCCGGGGGGGGGGAGGGAAGCGGAGAGCTGGGGGGAGCCGGCCGGGGGGGGGAAGCGGAGAGCTGGGGGGAGCCGGCCGGGGGGGGGGGGAAGCGGAGAGCTGGGGGGAGCCGGCCGGGGGGGGAAGCGGAGAGCTGGGGGGAGCCGGCCGGGGGGGGAAGCGGAGAGCTGGGGGGAGCCGGCCGGGGGGGGGGAAGCGGAGAGCTGGGGGGAGCCGGCCGGGGGGGGAAGCGGAGAGCTGGGGGGAGCCGGCCGGGGGGGGGGAAGCGGAGAGCTGGGGGGAGCCGGCCGGGGGGGGGGAAGCGGAGAGCTGGGGGGAGCCGGCCGGGGCGGGGGGGAAGCGGAGAGCTGGGGGGAGCCGGCCGGGGGGGGGGGGGAAGCGGAGAGCTGGGGGGAGCCGGCCGGGGCGGGGGGGAAGCGGAGAGCTGGGGGGAGCCGGCCGGGGCGGGGGGGAAGCGGAGAGCTGGGGGGAGCCGGCCGGGAGGAGCCGGCCGGGGGGAGGCGGGAGACAAGCCCTTTCCCGCCGTGGCTGGGCAGGCTGTGGAAGGGGGGCACCGTGGCCTGCAGAGAGCTCGGGGCGAGTTGTTAGAACAGGCACCAGCTCCCGTCGTTCGGTGGCTTGTAACTTGTGCCGATTGCTGGTATCCGGCTCCTGAACGTCCCTCGCTGCCAGCGGCCGCTACCGGTGCTCTGCTGGAGGGCCCCAGCCAAGCTGGACGGGGTCAGGATGACCCCGATTTCCCTCCAGTCTACATGTAGGAGTCAGGCCGCCCTGTGGGGCAGTGCCACCATCCCATCTCTTCCGAAGAGACGGGGTCTCTGGCGGGACAGAAACGATCTGGAGAAGGGGGTGAGCGGGGGGGGGGGCGAAATCTGCAGATGACACCAAGCTGCTCCAGCTAGTTCAGCCCAAAGCAGACTGGGAAGAGCTTCACAAAGATCTCACGAGCTGTGACTGGGCAGCAACATGGCAGCTGAAGTGGAACGTGGATGAATGCAAAGGGACGCCCTGTGGGACGCCCGGCTCTAGTGTGATGCAGACTAACCTAGCTCTAGGCGCTCAGAGCTCTTGGCATCATTGTGGATGGCTGAGGGGATATTAATGGAAAATGGGCCGCGGCAGTGAAAAAAGCAAACGCGATGTTGGGAATAATTCCAAAAGGGCTAGAGAATGAGGCAGGACGTCTCCTTGCCTCTCCAGAAGTCCATGGAATGGCCTCAGTTTGGATGCTGCGTGCAGATGTGCTCACGTCGTCTCACCTTGGCATGGCGAAGGCTCTGAAAAGGGCGGCATGTGGAAGAGCTGCCGGGCGAGAGAACAGTAATAAGGCTTGGACTCCAGCGAGGACGAGCGAGGACGGGGTGTCGCAGGGCTGGAGAATCGTGCCTCGCGCTAACTCCGTCCCGGAACACAAGAACGAGGGTCACCACGTGACATGAATTGGTAGCAGGTTAAAACAAAAGGAGGTTTTTCTTCTCGGCATGTAAATGGTTAACTGGCTAGCACTCCCCATTCAGGCTGCCTACTGGTTCTGGTTACCCAGTAGTGGCTGGAGTAGCTCCCCGCCTGCAGAGCCTGCTGCAGGTAGGAGGGCTCCAGCCCAGCTGGAGCAGCCCTTCTCTGCAGTGGGGGGCTGTGACAGCACCTCGGGGTCCCCCCCGACCCTGCACCACCGTAGCAGCAAGAACAGACTGCGCCAGCCAGTGGAACGGGGGGTTTATTGCTTCTCCAGGGAACAGCCCAGCACAGACGTGACGTGGCTACAGGACCTAGGGCCAGGGTGTCTCCGCCCCCTTGGGATGGGCTGCCTGGGCCCCTCAGACTCCCAGCCCCTCCTTAGTCCGTCTCCTTCATGGTTCCAGCCCGAACACTGCCCCTTCCCCCCCACACTCCCTTCCTTTGTTCCCTCCCTTCCCTTAACCGGTCGGTTACTGTCATGGGGCCCTCAAGGCCCCGCGCTGGGCCGTGCTCACAGCCAGAGGCCAGTAGGGGTCGCCCACAGCCCCAGCCAGGTACTGACACCACGTCCCATCTCTCCCCCCCCCCCCCCCGAGAGCGAGCTGAGCGGGGTCACTCCGCAGGTGGCCTGGGGAAGTTCGGGGCCCCCCCATGGGGAAGTTCAGGGCCCCCCCATGGGGCGGCACGTCAGCGATGATATCGGCGCTCCCCTTGCCGTGGGTCACGTCCATGTCGCAGTCCTGCAGGAGCAGGCTCCACCGCAGCAGCTTGGCGCTGGCCCCTTCATCTGGTGCAGCCAGGTCGGGGGCGGGGGCGGTGTCACCGTGAAACGCCGGCCAAACAGGTACGGCTGCAGCTTTTGCAGGGCCCACACCATCGCCCTGTGGTCCAGGTAGGTCACTTGGCCACCCCCACCCTGCACTTCCCAGGCTTTACGGTCAGGCCAGCCCCCCGCAGCTGGTCCAGCACCTGGCTGGCCTGGGACACATGGTCCTCCCAGGTCTGGCTAAAGACACAAATATCATGGATGTGAGCCAGGGCAAAGCTCCCCATCCCCCGCAGCAGCTGGTCCACCAGGCGGGGGGAGGAGGCCGGAGCCCCCTTGAGACCGAAGGGCTCTGTGTGCAGAGACTCCCAGGCCTCTGCTGCTCCCAGCTCCCTCCTGTTCTGCACTAGCCGGGCCCGTGGGCGGGGGCGATCAGCAGGGTGAGGAGGGAGCTGGCGCTCGCTAGGCAGGCAGCACAGGAAGGCGACGGGACAGGGATCGGCGTGGGCTGTCGGATCTGCCCAGCTCCGTTCCTCCTGTGCCGAGGGCCCTAGAGCCAGTGGCCTCGGACATGGGCAGCAGCTAGTACAGTGGCTCCGAGGGGGTTCCGCGAAGTGAAAGGGGCCGCGAGGCAGTCCCGTTGCAGCCGCACTGCCCGATTCAGAAGAGCAATGGATATTGACGCGTTTATGAATTTTATTGAAAACTGTTTCCAAGTGGCCCTGTGGAATCCCAGCCCAGCCAGGGAGCGGGGGCGCCGCAAACTCCTTCGTGTTTCAAAGGGCTCCGTGGCCAAATCAAATGGGGAGACCCTGAGCTAGTCTGATGGCCGAAGGCCACCGCTGCGTGGCGCCTCAGTCCCATGCTGCTCGGCTCGGCACGCCCCGCCTGGGTGGAGCCGCTCTGGGCCAGCACCGCGGACTGGGTACGTGTCTGCTGCTCCTGGCTTCCCCGGGGGCCTCGGCGGGTTGGAGCTCCCACACACCTGCAGGCTGTGGCTGAATTTGGTCAAGAGGCGGCTTCCCCAAACATTACAGCTGGCACCGCAGTGCCTGTTCGGGGAATGTTACAGCTGGCACCGAGCCGCAGGCTGGGCCGGCGCTGGCTTGAACCCCGGCCCACTGCTGGCACTGGGCGACCCTGTGTGGCGTGCGGGTACTTAGCGCTCCCTGGGGCGCTGTCTACAGCTCAGGGTGCCCTACGAGTCGGGGGCTGGCCCTGGTGAGCACCACTTGCGCCCCACAGAGCAGGCGGTTGGGCTCCCTTTGCTGGGCTGGCTGCTAGGTGCGCCGTGCTCTGAGCGGGCCTGGGCCGGCGAGCCCCCTTCCCCCAGGGCGCGAGAGCCAAAGCTAGGCCAAGCCTGGGCAGCAACGTGCAGTGGGGAGGGCCTGCGCCCGGGGCCGCTGTGCACACCCCAGCTGGCCCCAGGAGGGGGCTGCAGTCAGCCCAGCTGGTCTCTGGCCAGCCCCAGGCTCGGGCCCGCCTGCCCACCTGTAGCCGCAGCCGGCGCCGCTGCTTCTTGCCGTCCTTGTGTGTCTGCACCACCGCTCACAGCCAAGAGGTGATCTGACAATTCCTGCTCACACCAGACCAACTACTGACTGTCCACAGTGGCGGGAAGGGACCGTGCGCCGGGGCCGGCGCAGCCAGGGCCGCCTGAGGGGAGAAGAGGGGCAGGAGGCTTCCAGCCATGGCACGGCCCCCGTGCTCGGTGCGGGCGTGGCCCTCGTGCTCGGTGCGGGCGTGGCGCTGGCACTCCCTCGTGCTCGGTGCGGGCGTGGCCCTCGTGCTCGGTGCGGGCGTGGCGCTGGCACTCCCTCGTGCTCGGTGCGGGCGTGGCCCTCATGCTCGGTGCGGGCGTGGCGCTGGCACTCCCTCGTGCTCGGTGCGGGCGTGGCGCTGGCACTCCCTCGTGCTTGGTGCGGGCGTGGCCCTCGTGCTCGGTGCGGGCGTGGCGCTGGCACGCCCTCGTGCTCGGTGCGGGCGTGGCCCTCGTGCTCGGTGCGGGCGTGGCGCTGGCACTCCCTCGTGCTTGGTGCGGGCGTGGCCCCCGTGCTCGGTGCGGGCGTGGCCCTCGTGCTCGGTGCGGGCGTGGCCCCCGTGCTCGGTGCGGGCGTGGCCCTCGTGCTCGGTGCGGGCGTGGCCCCCGTGCTCGGCGCGGGTGCGGCGCTGCTCTCACTGCTGAGTGGTGGGGGACTCCAGCCCGCTGCCGGCACGGGACCTCGCGTCAGGGAGATGCACTGAGGGAGCCCCAGGACCAGGCGCGGGCCGGCGGCAGGGAGACCTGGCAGCACCTGGCCCCGCCAGGCTGGCTGGTCTGACTCGGGCTAGGCTCTGGCATGCTGGGGGGGTGCCCAGGCTGAGCGCCAGCAGGGAGGGAGGAGCGCGCCAGGCCCCAGCAGGCAGCCGGGCCCAGGCCTTAGGGGAGCTGGGTGTGGAGGCAGCGCTCAGCGGGCCTCCACGCCAGAGCACGAGGGTCCCCCCAGGACTCGGGTCCGTGAGGCAGGATCCAGTGCTGGCCGGGCCCTGCTGAGAGCAAAGCGCGGAGGTGCTAGGGAAGGAGGCCAGGAGCCGGGCCCTTCCCTGGGTGGGTCACAGCCTGGCAGCCTTGTGGGAGGGACAAGGGGCAGGCAGGAGAGCGATGGCCTGACTGAGCCCAGGGGCCCCTGGAAGAGGCGGCGGGCGCTCGGGCGGGGCAAGTGGCGTGTGGCTCTTCCTCCAGGAGGTGCTGAACGGGCTTTGGACGGACACGATATTCCCGCTGGCTCTGGCTGCCCACTCAGCGGGAGTGATCGTGTCATTCCAAAGCCCGTTCTCTCGGGCGCCGGGGCCGGGCAGCGCACCCAGGGCGGGACCGGCCTTCAGTCAGCCTGGCGCCGGCGCCCCCATTGCAGGAACGGGCGACCTCGGACAGACGTGCCAGCTGCCCCACACCTCTCCCAGGTCCTCCCCGCCTCAGTTTCCCTGCCGCTCCAGCACGCTGTGGGAGGGCCCTGTAGACCTGGCCCTGGGCTTTCTCCAGCCGCCCCCCAGGCTCTGCCCCGGAGCGCTCGAGCCCATGGGCTGGGCTGGCTGGGCCCTGCTGCCACGTCTCGTTCTGGGCACGGCCCCTCCCCCAGCCTGAGTCCCGCTCACAGCAGCAGGAAGCCCCAGCAAGCACCTCGTGACTGCAGCCTCCTGCGGGCGCCTGCATCTGGCTGCAGGCGGCCACATCCACTCTGTGGCCAGCTGCCGCTCGGACAGAGCCTCTGGGTGGTTTCTCCCCAGGAAGCGAGAGCCCCGGGCCCAGCCTCCTCCGGCTGCCCAGCTCGGCTGCTCCCTGCCGCCCTGGCTCAGCGAGGGGGCCGGCTGGCGGGGACGGGCCCTGTGCCTCCCCATCGCCCACGAGCCTGCCTGAGAGCCGGGACCTGCACTGCAGCTGCAGCGGGCCCTGGCGAGGGAACCGGGCCCTGCGTGGGGTGGGCACCGGCCGCTCTCCCCAGGGCCGTGCTGAGGGCCAGCCTGCACCGGTCCCTGCCCCATGCACGGGCTGCAGCCGACCCTGCGGGGTGATCCTTGGCGGGGACTGGAGGTTCCTCTGTGGCTTCTGCAGGCCCTGCCTCCACTTCCTGCTGCCCGGCCTGCAGAGGCAGCGCTTCCCCGGCAGAGCGGAAACCGCCTGGGTCCCACCGCCTGGGGAATCGAGGCTCGGCCGGCCCCCCCGGCAAACCAGCTCCCCTGCGAGTCCAGCAGCCGTCTGCCCCGGCCGCTCAGCCCCTTGCCCCGTTGCCTTGCAGAGAGATTTGTTGCAAGGAGAAACTACCAGCCCCCAACCCTTCGTGCCCTCTCCGGTTTAAAGCCTTTGGCCACACCCCCGCCGTGCGGCGCCTGCCGGTGTGACCCCGCCCGGCGCCGGCCAGTGTGTCCCCGCCGGTGTGTCCCCGCCCGGCGCCCCCCGGTGTGTCCCCGCCCGGCGCCCGCCGGTGTGTCCCCGCCCGGCGCCCCCCGGTGTGTCCCCGCCCGGCGCCCGCCGGTGTGTCCCGGCCCGGCGCCCGCCGGTGTGTCCCGGCCCGGCGCCGGCCGGTGTGTCCCCGCCCGGCGCCCCCCGGTGTGTCCCCGCCCGGCGCCCCCCCGGGTGTGTCCCCGCCCGGCGCCCCCGGGTGTGTCCCCGCCCGGCGCCTCCCGGTATGTCCCCGCCCGGCGCCTGCCGGCATGCTCCTGTCTTCTGTCCCCACCCCACCCTGCCCTTGGCCTGCTTGCTACAGCAAAGGGCTGACACTGCGCAGGCTCTGGGGGAGCCCAGCCAACTGTGCCAGGACCCTGTGCGCCGAAGGGCCAGCAAAGGCTGCTGGGGAAGGAGGTGCGCCCAGGTGCCAAGGGGAGAGACGGGCGCCGGGTGCCCCAGGGCCATGCTGCTCCGTGAGCAGTGGCTCTGGCCGAGTGCAGAAGGTCCCGGGGGCGGTGGCTCCGGCGTGGGCCAGGCTGGCGGCGCCCGGGCGGGAGAGCAGGGAACGAAATCCAAGCGCAGCTGGGTGCTCAGAGGAAGACAGCTGCTTTTGGGATTCCGTTGCCCGCTGTCGCGCCATCGCGTGGGCAGGGGGATCCGGCGCCAGGCCCTTCCGGCTCATTGTCAGGTTCCCGGGTGCATGTAGAGACACAGCCCGGCCCCCGCGCCTGCACCCGGCCAGACCAGCCCACGCCACCGCAGCGGGAGGACGGTCACTTACCGCAGCCGGGCCCCACACGGGAGCGGGCCCCACGCACGGCGGGAGGCTGTAGGAGAGGAGTGGCTGAGCACGGTTAGGGGCTGCGGCAGCGCCCTCGCCAGCACCTGGCCAAGCCCCCGAAACGGGCACGGAGCAGCACGGGCGGCACCGTCCCCTGGAGCTGGCGCTGGAACGTGGGCCCTGGGGCACGGGCTGCCGGAGGCCTCTGTCCAGCAAGGCCCTGCCTGCGAGGGGTGCCAAAGGAGCCGGCTCAGCACTGGCCGAGAGCCCTCGGGGTGGCTCCGTTCTGAGGTCCTGCCCGCTAGCCCAGGAGGTGCCGCACTGGTGCTGTGAGGGGTCCACCCCTGAGGGCGCAGGAGGGCGGGTGCCCCATGGGGTGCAAGGCCGAGGGCGCAGGGGGGCGGGTGCCCCATGGGGTGCAGGGCTGAGGGCGCAGGGGGGCGGGTGCCCCATGGGGTGCAGGGCCGAGGGCGCAGGGGGGCGGGTGCCCCTAGGGTGCAGGGGCGAGGGCGCAGGGGGGCGGGTGCCCCATGGGGAGAGGAGGGAAGGGGCCACAGAGGCGAGGGCGCAGGAGGGCGGGTGCCCCATGGGGAGAGGAGGGAAGGGGCCACAGAGGCGAGGGCGCAGGAGGGCGGGTGCCCCATGGGGTGCAGGGGCGAGGGTGCAGGGGGGGCGGGTGCCCCATGGGGTGCAGGGCCGAGGGCGCAGGAGGATGGGTGCCCCTAGGGTGCAGGGGCGAGGGCGCAGGGGGCGGGTGCCCCATGGGGTGCAGGGCTGAGGGCGCAGGGGGGTGGGTGCCCCTAGGGTGCAGGGGCGAGGGCGCAGGGGGGCGGGTGCCCCATGGAGAGAGGAGGGAAGGGGCCACAGAGGCGAGGGCGCAGGAGGGCGGGTGCCCCATGGGGAGAGGAGGGAAGGGGCCACAGAGGCGAGGGCGCAGGAGGGCGGGTGCCCCATGGGGTGCAGGGCCGAGGGCGCGTCCCCGCCCGCTGGAGGCTCTGCCGGGGAGCCGGGTGGAGGGTGAGACGAGGGGCAGAGGCCAGGCCCTGGTGCCGCCAGCAGCGAGAACAAAGCTCTCCCTGGGCAAGGAGCACGGGGTGGGGCAGGGCAGGGGAGGCTTCAAAACTCAACACCCCGTCATCCTGGCTTAGGCCCTGTGGCTCTTGCTGCCGGAGGGAGGGCCCGGCCTGGGCTGCACCTGGCATGGGGCGGGGAGGGGCGGGCCTGCAAGGGGGCTGAGGGAAAGGGGGAGCGGCCCAGAGGGACCGACCTGGCATCGCTTCCCCCCTGGAGCAGGAAGTGAAGGGCCCCTCCAAGCGCCCAGGGGAATTCCTGGGCTGGCTCTGAACTGGCAGGGAGACTGCTGAGACGCGATGGCAGGGCTGGGGCAGTGCGGGGTAGGAGGCAGGGCTGGGCCCTGGGGGGGTGGGGCAGGAGGCAGGGCTAGGCCCTGGGGGGCTGGGGCAGTGTGGGGCGGGAGGCAGGGCTAGGCCCCAGGGGGCTGGGGAAGTGTGGGGCGGGAGGGTGGGGCGGGAGGCAGGGCTGGGCTGGGGGGCTGGGGCAGTGTGGGGTGGGAGGGTGGGGCGGGAGACAGGGCTAGGCCCCGGGGGGCTGGGGCAGTGTGGGGCGGGAGGGTGGGGCGGGAGGCAGGGCTAGGCCCCGGGGGCTGGGGCAGTGTGGGGCGGGAGGGTGGGGCGGGAGGCAGGGCTAGGCCCCGGGGGGCTGGGGCAGTGCAGGGGGGCAGCAGGGCTCGGGGGACAAGCCCCCGGCAGTGTGTCTGGGGTCTGTGGCTGCTCTTGTTCTACTGGGGGAGTCCCTGGAGCCAGTGACCCGGGGGGGGTGTCGCTGGCTGACGCGAGTGCTACGCGCACTGCCCCGGGGGTCACCCTAGCAGCAGCGCAGGCAGCAGGAGGGAGCTGGTTCCGCCGCGTCGCGCCCGCAGAGCTTGGGCACTGCTGTGGGGTGCAGGTGCCCGTGAAGGAGCCAGTTCTGCCGGGAGGCCCGTGTCCGTGAGCCCTGGGTTAGTGCCTGGGGCGGGGCTGGCTGGAGACCGGACGCTGCCAAATCTCCAGGGAGACACGTCTGCCTCTCACTGCTCGGGCCTGCCCGTCTGCCAGCACCACTGCTGCCCCGTCGCCACTGCCTGCAGCCCTCCTGCTCGGCTCGCGCCCGCCCCGCCACAAGCTCAGTGCGGAGGGACAGAGCGCTCCTGAGGTGCTGGGCCGGCTCCCTCCCTGGCTCCCAGCCTTGTGCCTGGCTCCCTTCCCTGTGCCCAGCTCCCTGCCCAGCTCCCTGCACCGTGCCCGGCTCCCTGCCCAGCTCCCTGCACCCTGCCCGGCTCCCTCCCTGGCTCCCTGCACCGTGCCCGGCTCCCTGCCCAGCTCCCTGCACCCTGCCCGGCTCCCTCCCTGGCTCCCTGCACCGTGCCCGGCTCCCTCCCTGGCTCCCTGCGCCCTGCCCGGCTCCCTGCCCAGCTCCCTGCACCCTGCCCGGCTCCCTCCCTGCGCCCTGCCCGGCTCCCTCCCTGGCTCCCTGCCCTGGCTCCCTGCACCCTGCCCGGCTCCCTCCCTGGCTCCCTGCGCCGTGCCCGGTTCCCTGCGCCCTGCCCGGCTCCCTCCCTGGCTCCCTGCGCCGTACCCGGCTCCCTCCCTGGCTCCCTGCACCGTGCCCAGCTCCCTCCCTGGCTCCCTGCCCAGCTCCCTGCACCGTACCCGGCTCCCTCCCTGGCTCCCTGCATCCTGCCCGGCTCCCTCCCTGGCTCCCTGCGCTGTGCCCAGCTCCCTGCCCTGGCTCCCTGCCCCGTACCCGGCTCCCTCCCTGGCTCCCTGCCCAGCTCCCTGCGCCCTGCCCGGCTCCCTCCCTGGCTCCCTGTGCCCTGCCCGGCTCGCTCCCTGGCTCCCTGCACCCTGCCCAGCTCCCTCCCTGCGCCGTACCCGGCTCCCTCCCTGGCTCCCTGCACCCTGCCCGGCTCCCTCCCTGGCTCCCTGCATCCTGCCCGGCTCCCTCCCTGCACCGTGCCCGGCTCCCTCCCTGGCTCCCTGCGCTGTGCCCAGCTCCCTGCCCTGGCTTCCTGCCCCGTACCCGGCTCCCTCCCTGGCTCCCTGCCCGGCTCCCTGCGCCCTGCCCGGCTCCCTCCCTGGCTCCCTGCGCCCTGCCCGGCTCGCTCCCTGGCTCCCTGCACCCTGCCCAGCTCCCTCCCTGGCTCCCTGCGCCCTGCCCAGCTCCCTCCTTGGCTCCCTGCGCCCTGCCCGGCTCCCTCCCTGGCTCCCTGCGCCCTGCCCGGCTCCCTCCCTGGCTCCCTGCGCCCTGCCCGGCTCCCTCCCTGGCTCCCTGCGCCCTGCCCGGCTCCCTCCCTGGCTCCCTGCGCCCTGCCCGGCTCCCTCCCTGGCTCCCTGCGCCCTGCCCGGCTCCCTCCCTGGCTCCCTGCGCCCTGCCCGGCTCCCTCCTTGGCTCCCTGGCTCCCTCCCTGGCTCCCTGCCCGGCTCCCTCCCTGGCTCCCTGCGCCCTGCCCAGCTCCCTCCTTGGCTCCCTGCGCCCTGCCCGGCTCCCTCCCTGGCTCCCTGCACCGTACCCGGCTCCCTCCCTGGCTCCCTGCGCCCTGCCCGGCTCCCTCCCTGGCTCCCTGCGCCCTGCCCGGCTCCCTCCCTGGCTCCCTGCACCCTGCCCAGCTCCTGCAGCCCGTCCAGTCTTGCTCGGGTGGATCTCGCTGGCCAGTAACTGTCTCTTCAGTGGCCAACGCCCGCAGGCTGGGGAGGGCGCCCGGGCCCGCACTGCGGTGCCTCCAGCCGGCCCAGCCCAGGGCAGCCGGGACCGTGAGGCCAGGGGTCAGGGTGCAAATACCGGCCTGTTACTGGGCTGTCGCTGAGCTGCCCAGGGGCCTTCCCTGGAACCAGGCCCCTCCCCCGCAGCCGCACAGGTGTGGGGGGATGGGCCACAGCTGAGCGTGTGCACTGCTCCCCAGCGGGGCTGTGGGGGAGGGGCTCAGCTGTGCCCCAGCCAGTCCCCGGGGAGGGGGGGGCGCCCTGGGGCGGTGGGCTGGGCGGCCGGCGGGCTTGCGGCAGAGCGCGGCGCGGAGGAAACGCTTGTGGGGAGCGCAGGAGCTGGGAAACAGGAACTGCAGCGGCTGTGGGGCGTGGGGCACGGGCCTGCACCCGGCCCGGCTCGCAGCGAGCAAAGCAGCGTGCAGGCGGCCCCAGCACCAGCTGCAGGGCTGCTGGCTGGGGCACAGGAGTGCTGGGGGAGCGCCCGGCTCCTCTGGGGCCAGCCTCTCCCAGCGGGGGCGCTGTGGGGGGAGGCGGAGTCAGGCGCTAGCTGTGGGGGGGGCTCCTAGCGGAGGCACTGTAGGAGCAAGGCTGGGTGTGGCTGTGGGGTGGGGTCTCCTAGCAGGGGGCGCTGTGGGGGCAGGGCAGACGCTGGCTGGGGGGGGAGCTACTGGCTATTCCAACCTCTCCCAGAAGGGGACGCTGTGGAGGGTGGGGCAGGGCACCGGCGGGGGGGGGCTCCCAAGAGGGGGCGCTGTGGGGGCGGGGCAGGGCACCGGCGGGTGCTTCCAAGAGGGGGCGCTGTGGGGGCAGGGCAAGGCACCGGCGGGGGGCTCCCAAGAGGGGGCGCTGTGGGGGGTGGGGCAGGGCACTGGCGGGGGCGGGTGCTCCCAAGAGGGGGCGCTGTGGGGGCGGGGCAGGGCACCGGCGGGTGCTTCCAAGAGGGGGCGCTGTGGGGGCGGGGCAGGGCACCAGCGGGGGGGGCTCCCAAGAGGGGGCGCGTCAGGGCACCGACGGGGGGGCTCCCAAGAGGGGGCGCTGTGGGGGCGGGGCAGGGCACCGGCGGGTGCTCCCAAGAGGGGGCGCTGTGGGGGCGGGGCAGGGCACCGGCGGGGGGGCTCCCAAGAGGGGGCGCTGTGGGGGCGGGGCAGGGCACCGACGGGGGGGCTCCCAAGAGGGGGCGCTGTGGGGGCGGGGCAGGGCACTGGTGGGGGGACTGGCTATTCCAGCCGTGCAGAGGCAGGTGCCCAGCGTTTACCCTGCCTGACGCCGAGAGCCGGGCCCGCTGGGCACTCAGCTGCGGGGCCGGAGGCGCTGGGGGGCAAACGAAGTGGTCTGCAGACCCCCCCCCGCAGCAGAGGGCTCGGCTGGGCACCGCCCAGCCCCAAGGTGTCAGGGCGCCGTGGCCAGGCTGGATTAACCCGCCGCTGGCTCCTGGCCCAGGCAAACACCCTCTTGCGGAGGCCAGGCCAAGCCTAGCGGGTCCCCGTGCGAGGGGGGAGGCGGCGCGGTCACGCGCTGAGCAGGCCGGGGCGCAGCGCCGGAGCCCCAGGCTCCCGGGGAGACCCGCACCCACCGCCTGGCCTGGCTCGGCTCGCCGAGGGGGTCAGCCGGGGACAGCGGGGGCTAAGCAAGGCCCCCCAGGGCCCTGGCGCCCCCCCAGGCACAGCCTGCGCTCGCCTCGGGGCGCTTCACTTCCTCCCGCCTCGCGGGCCACACCTCAGCTTCCTCCTGGCCCCGGGCCCCCACACCCCCCCGGGCAGCAGCACGTCGGGGGGGGGCGCATTGGGGATCCCTTGGGCGGGGCAGGCTGGGGCAGCCGCCCGCTCCCGGATGTGCCGGCCAAGGGCAGGTCCCCCACCTCAGCAGCAGCTGCCGCGTCTCACCTGCCGTCCGGGGACCCTCCGTCCTGCGCCGCCGCCCGTGGGCCGGGCCCGGCCGGGCCTGGAGGCTGCGTGGGCTCCTCTGGGTCCAGTCCGCGGCCCCGGCAGGGCAGGGCAGAGGTGGCCCAGCAGCCAGGCTGCACATGCTGCCCACGGAGGGGGGCTGCTTGGGTGGCTCCAGGCTGCTGAGCTGCCTCCCTTCCCAGCCGGTGCCTGTCCTGCTCCCTGGCGCTGCCCCTCCAGCTCGGTGTTTTATGCCCACGCCCCAGGCGGGTCCCGCGGGAAGCCGGGGCAGCCAATCGTGGCGCAGGGCCGCACCCCCGAACTTCCCCTTTCCCAGCAGCAGAACTTTCACTTTTGCTCTTGCTCTGCCTGGCTCGCCCTGTGCTGCCTGGCAGGCCCCAGGGGCAGCTCGGCTCCCGGGGGGCAGCCCCTTGTGGGTCTGTGCTGGGGCCGGCATCGCTGGGCGGGTCGGGCCTGCACCCCTGGCAGGGCCCAGCTCTTCCGCCGGCTCGCGGCCATGGGGCGGCCTAGCTCCAGGAGCAGGGCTCAGGGCAACCTTTCACCTGGGCTGAGGCGCTGAGCTCTGGCCACGCCGGCGCCAGGCCCACGTGCCCAGCCAGCAGGAAGGGGGGCTGGGCCAGAGGTGGGGCGGGCAGGAGGGCGCGTGAGCGGGGGGCTCGCTGGCCTGCTACCTTGCGCCCAGCTGCCCGCCCTGCGCTGCGCCCAGGCTGGGGTAACGCAGGGCGCTGCCGGCAGAGCCAGGCCCGCGCCACGACAGGCCCTGCGGGGCCTCAGCTGGCGTCGGAAGGCAGCTTCCACGAAGGGGCGTCCCGCTGCAGCAGGGCCGGCCGGCGCGGCGGGGGGTGCAGGGCACGCCGGCCCCGGGCTGAACAGCTTCCGCCCGGCTCTGGCCCAGCCCGGCTCTGGCCGCGCCCGCTGCTCCCTTCCCCCGGGTTCAAAGGCAGCAGCTGGGCCACAGGCGCGGAACCAGACCCTGCCCTCCCCAGCCCTGGGCCAGCGTCAGGCCCCCGGGTCCCGGCCAGCAGGCCCCTCGCTGCGCACAGACAGTGGGCCCCCGCTTGTGCCGCCTGAGCAGCTGGGTGCTGCAAGTCAGCTCCTGCGGCCGGCCCCCTCCCCAGCCGCCCCCCCGGGGCTCAGCGCCAGCTCCTGCGGCCGGCCCCCTCCCCAGCCGCCCCCCCGGGGCTCAGCGCCAGCTCCTGCGGCCGGCCCCCTCCCCAGCCGCCCCCCCCGGGGCTCAGCGTCAGCTCCTGCGGCCGGTCCCCTCCCCATCTGCCCCCCCGGGGCTCAGCGCCAGCTCCTGCGACCGGCCCCCTCCCCAGCCGCCCCCCCGGGGCTCAGCGCCAGCTCCTGCGGCCGGCCCCCTCCCCAGCCGCCCCCCCGGGGCTCAGCGCCAGCTCCTGCGGCCGGCCCCCTCCCCAGCCGCCCCCCCGGGGCTCAGCGTCAGCTCCTGCGGCCGGCCCCCTCCCCAGCCGCCCCCCCGGGGCTCAGCGCCAGCTCCTGCGGCCGGCCCCCTCCCCAGCCGCCCCCCCGGGGCTCAGCGCCAGCTCCTGCGGCCGGCCCCCTCCCCAGCCGCCCCCCCGGGGCTCAGCGCCAGCTCCTGCGGCCGGCCCCCTCCCCAGCCGCCCCCCCGGGGCTCAGCGCCAGCTCCTGCGGCCGGCCCCCTCCCCAGCCGCCCCCCCGGGGCTCAGCGCCAGCTCCTGCGGCCGGCCCCCTCCCCAGCCGCCCCCCCGGGGCTCAGCGCCAGCTCCTGCGGCCGGCCCCCTCCCCAGCCGCCCCCCCGGGGCTCAGCGTCAGCTCCTGCGGCCGGCCCCCTCCCCAGCCGCCCCCCCGGGGCTCAGCGTCAGCTCCTGCGGCCGGCCCCCTCCCCAGCCGCCCCCCCGGGGCTCAGCGCCAGCTCCTGCGGCCGGCCCCCTCCCCAGCCGCCCCCCCGGGGCTCAGCGCCAGCTCCTGCGGCCGGCCCCCTCCCCAGCTGCCCCCCCCGGGGCTCAGCGCCAGCTCCTGCGGCCGGCCCCCTCCCCAGCCGCCCCCCCGGGGCTCAGCGTCAGCTCCTGCGGCCGGCCCCCTCCCCAGCCGCCCCCCCGGGGCTCAGCGTCAGCTCCTGCGGCCGGCCCCCTCCCCAGCCGCCCCCCCGGGGCTCAGCGCCAGCTCCTGCGGCCGGCCCCCTCCCCAGCCGCCCCCCCGGGGCTCAGCGCCAGCTCCTGCGGCCGGCCCCCTCCCCAGCCGCCCCCCCCGGGGCTCAGCGCCAGCTCCTGCGGCCGGTCCCCTCCCCAGCCGCCCCCCCCGGGGCTCAGCGCCAGCTCCTGCGGCCGGCCCCCTCCCCAGCCGCCCCCCCGGGGCTCAGCGCCAGCTCCTGCGGCCGGTCCCCTCCCCAGCCGCCCCCCCGGGGCTCAGCGCCAGCTCCTGCGGCCGGCCCCCTCCCCAGCCGCCCCCCCGGGGCTCAGCGCCAGCTCCTGCGGCCGGCCCCCTCCCCAGCCGCCCCCCCGGGGCTCAGCGCCAGCTCCTGCGGCCGGCCCCCTCCCCAGCCGCCCCCCCGGGGCTCAGCGTCAGCTCCTGCGGCCGGCCCCCTCCCCAGCCGCCCCCCCGGGGCTCAGCGCCAGCTCCTGCGGCCGGCCCCCTCCCCAGCCGCCCCCCCGGGGCTCAGCGTCAGCTCCTGCGGCCGGCCCCCTCCCCAGCCGCCCCCCCGGGGCTCAGCGCCAGCTCCTGCGGCCGGCCCCCTCCCCAGCCGCCCCCCCGGGGCTCAGCGTCAGCTCCTGCGGCCGGCCCCCTCCCCAGCCGCCCCCCCGGGGCTCAGCGCCAGCTCCTGCGGCCGGCCCCCTCCCCAGCCGCCCCCCCGGGGCTCAGGGCCAGCTCCTGCGGCCGGCCCCCTCCCCAGCTGCCCCCCCGGGGCTCAGCGCCAGCTCCTGCGGCCGGCCCCCTCCCCAGCTGCCCCCCCGGGGCTCAGGGCCAGCTCCTGCGGCCGGCCCCCTCCCCAGCCGCCCCCCCGGGGCTCAGCGCCAGCTCCTGCGGCCGGCCCCCTCCCCAGCTGCCCCCCCGGGGCTCAGGGCCAGCTCCTGCGACCGGCCCCCTCCCCAGCCGCCCCCCCGGGGCTCAGCGCCAGCTCCTGCGGCCGGCCCCCTCCCCAGCTGCCCCCCCGGGGCTCAGGGCCAGCTCCTGCGGCCGGCCCCCTCCCCAGCCGCCCCCCCGGGGCTCAGCGTCAGCTCCTGCGGCCAGCCCCCTCCCCAGCCGCCCCCCCGGGGCTCAGCGCCAGCTCCTGCGGCCGGCCCCCTCCCCTCATGGACTGCACCAGCTGCCACTCACCAGGCGGCAGCGAGCAGCGACCCTGAGGCCAAAGATGCTGCCTGCCACAGAGAAGCTTTTCCCTTCCAGAACTGCTGCTTCTCTGCACCCCCTGCGCCTGCCCCCTGCGCCCCACAGCCCCGCCCCTGGGGAGATTGACAGGCCTGGCCGGGCTCCCCTTGCCCTGCATGGGGCCACTGGCTGCTGTAAGGCTTCAAACCAGGATCTGAGGCCGTCGGGGTCAGGGCAGTGCCCCTCAGGCCCATCCCCCAGCCCTGGGGCCCCGGTCCAGAGGGGGGACAAGGCTGTGGGGCCTGCACGGTGCAGAGGGTCAGGCTGGGCCACAAAGCCAGTGCAGGACAGGGACAGCGCCACTGCCAAAGCCTGAGCCCCAGGGGCGGAGGAAGCCTTGTGCTTAGGGCCCCGAAGGCTGCCCCCTTCACAACACAGCCCCTCGGGGCTCCGCTTCCTGCCTTCCCCACTGGGCACGGACAGGGGGGCCCTGGAGCTCCAGCCCCCTGGTGCCGCGCTCTCTGGGCAGGGGGCGCGGCGGCTCCAGCCCGGGGGAGCAGCCACGAGGTGCCGGAGCCGCCCCCGGCTAGAATAACACCAGCTGGCAGGGAGGGGGCGAAGCCACCGCCTGGCTGGCAGCGACGGGCTGGGAAACCTGAGCCCCACGCCCAAGCGGATTAGCTGCTGCCGCGCTGCAGAGCCCTGGCCCCGGCTCACAGGTGTTTGGCAGCGTCTGTCCCCGCGTCACCCACGGCCGCGATCCTGCCTGCAGCCTCGCCAAGCCCCCTTGGGCCCCTTGGGCCCCCGGGATCCCCTTTGTCCCCAGGCAGCGCCCCCCAGGCCCATCCCACAGCCCTGGAGCTCCGGCGCCTGCAGGCCCGCCAGTCCCGCGCGATGGGGCTGCACCGAGGGCGCCGGCCCGCGGGGCCCAAGGTGCTTCCTGCCGTGGGCGAGGCGCAGCATGGACACCCGCTGGGCAGCCAGACCCACCCGCAGCCCCACCAAAGCCAGCGCGCTTAGCCACGCGGCACCCTGCCTGCCTCGCCCGCCCGCAGCCCCCCCAGCCGCGCCCTCGGGTGCACACGGCTCGGGCTGCGTGACTGGCGGGCGGAGCGCCCTGCCCCCTCCAGGGCAGTGCTAGGGAAGCTTTTCCTGGGGCTGGGCAGCGGCTTTGTGGGGCGCGGTGCCGGAGGGAGAGCAGGGAGCAGCCGCGCCTGCCCTGCCAGCCCCCGTGTCCCGGGAGTGGCGCATGCGCAGCCTGTGCTTGGGGGCTGACTGCCTGGGCAGCCTGGGCTCTCCTAGCGCCTGGCCCGGCTGGGAAGCCCTCGTGGGCCCGTGGCTCAGCTCCCAGCCCTGCGTCACCCAGTCCGCAGCCGTCCTGGGCCTGCCCCTCCCCCACGGGGGGCTGCGGGCGGGGGCTGCCCGGCTCTCCAGGGCACGGGCATGGGGCGCCCCCAGCTTGGAGGCGAGCAGGCGCCATCTGCCAGCACCGCCCCAGGCGGGCCCAGCGGCTCCCTGGCCAGTAATTGACACGTGAGGAAAGCCCCTTGGCCCCCAGGGGCTGCCAGGGCCTGCGGCAGGGCGAGGGACGCGAGTGAAATCGACCAGCTCCCCTCCTCGGGCCCCACGACCACAGCGACCCTCGTCCCCACCAGCTGCCTGGGAAGCGCCGCAGCCCGCACCGCCATGCCCTGCACAAGACGGGCCTGGGGAAATGGAGCTGACCCAAGCAGGGGAGGGGGGACAGAGCAGTGGGGCACAGGCGGGGTTGGGGCAAGCTGGGGGCAGGCTGGCACAGGGCAGTGGGGCTATGGGGCAGGCTGGCACAGGGCGGTGGGGCTATGGGGCAGGCTGGCACAGAGCAGTGAGACTATGGGGCAGGCTGGCAGAGCAGTGGGGCTATGGAGCAGGCTGGCACAGAGCAGTGAGACTATGGGGCAGGCTGGCAGAGCAGTGGGGCTATGGGGCAAGCTGGCACAGGGCAGTGGGGCTATGGGGCAGGTTGGTACAGGGCGGTGGGGCTGTGGGGCAGGCTGGCACAGGGCAGTGGGGCTATGGGGCAGGCTGGCTTAGGGCAGTGGGGCTATGGGGCAGGCACAGGGCGGTGGGGCGATGGGGCAGGCTGGCTTAGGGCAATGGGGCTATGGGGCTGGCTGGCACAGGGCAGTGGGGCTATGGGGCAGGCTGGCAAAGGGCAGTGGGGCTATGGGGCAGGCTGGCACAGAGCAGTGGGGCTATGGGGCAGGCTGGCACAGTGCAGTGAGACTATGGGGCAGGCTGGCAGAGCAGTGGGGCTATGGGGCAAGCTGGCACAGGGCAGTGGGGCTGTGTGGCAGCCTGGCACAGAGCAGTGGGACTATGGGGCAGGCTGGCACAGGGCAGTGGGGCTATGGGGCAGGTTGGTACAGGGCGGTGGGGCTGTGGGGCAGGCTGGCACAGGGCAGTGGGGCTATGGGGCAGGCTGGCTTAGGGCAGTGGGGCTATGGGGCAGGCACAGGGCGGTGGGGCGATGGGGCAGGCTGGCTTAGGGCAATGGGGCTATGGGGCTGGCTGGCACAGGGCAGTGGGGCTATGGGGCAGGCTGGCTTAGGGCAGTGGGGCTATGGGGCTGGCTGGCACAGGGCAGTGGGGCTATGGGGCAGGCTGGCACAGGGCAGTGGGGCTATGGGGCAGGCTGGCTTAGGGCAGTGGGGCTATGGGGCAGGCACAGGGCGGTGGGGCTATGGGGCAGGCTGGCACAGGGCGGTGGGGCTATGGGGCAGGCTGGCACAGGGCGGTGGGGCTATGGGGCAGGCTGGCTTAGGGCAGTGGGGCTATGGGGCAGGCACAGGGCGGTGGGGCTATGGGGCAGGCTGGCACAGGGCAGTGGGGCTATGGGGCAGGCTGGCTTAGGGCAGTGGGGCTATGGGGCAGGCTGGCACAGAGCAGTGGGGCTATGGGGCAGGCTGGCTTAGGGCAGTGGGGCTATGGGGCAGGCTGGCACAGAGCAGTGGGGCTATGGGGCAGGCTGGCACAGGGCAGTGGGGCTATGGGGCTGGCACAGGGCAGTGGGGCTATGGGGCAGGCTGGCACAGGGCAGTGGGGCTATGGGGCAGGCTGGCTTAGGGCAGTGGGGCTATGGGGCAGGCTGGCACAGAGCAGTGGGGCTATGGGGCAGGCTGGCACAGGGCAGTGGGGCTATGGGGCAGGCTGGCACAGGGCAGTGGGGCTATGGGGCAGGCTGGCACAGGGCAGTGGGGCTATGGGGCAGGCACAGGGCAGTGGGGCTATGGGGCAGGCTGGCACAGGGCAGTGGGGCTATGGGGCAGGCTGGCACAGAGCAGTGGGGCTATGGGGCAGGCTGGCACAGAGCAGTGGGGCTATGGGGCAGGCACAGGGCAGTGGGGCTATGGGGCAGGCTGGCACAGGGCAGTGGGGCTATGGGGCAGGCACAGGGCAGTGGGGCTATGGGGCAGGCTGGCACAGAGCAGTGGGGCTATGGGGCAGGCTGGCACAGAGCAGTGGGGCTATGGGGCAGGCACAGGGCGGTGGGGCTATGGGGCAGGCTGGCACAGAGCAGTGGGGCTATGGGGCAGGCACAGGGCAGTGGGGCTATGGGGCAGGCTGGCACAGGGCAGTGGGGCTATGGGGCAGGCACAGGGCAGTGGGGCTATGGGGCAGGCTGGCACAGGGCAGTGGGGCTATGGGGCAGGCTGGCACAGAGCAGTGGGGCTATGGGGCAGGCACAGGGCGGTGGGGCTATGGGGCAGGCTGGCACAGGGCAGTGGGGCTATGGGGCAGGCTGGCACAGAGCAGTGGGGCTATGGGGCAGGCTGGCACAGGGCAGTGGGGCTATGGGGCAGGCTGGCACAGAGCAGTGGGGCTATGGGGCAGCCTGGCACAGGGCAGTGGGGCTATGGGGCAGGCTGGCACAGGGCAGTGGGGCTATGGGGCAGGCTGGCACAGGGCAGTGGGGCTATGGGGCAGGCACAGGGCGGTGGGGCTATGGGGCAGGCACAGAGCAGTGGGGCTATGGGGGGGTTGGGGGGCGCTTGGCAGGACCTGGCCCAGGCAGGGGGGGTCCGGGGTGGGCGGGGCGGGGCGCTCTGAGCTGCGGTCTCCCGACACGAAGGCCCCGCCCCCTCCCCGGCGCGGGGGCGGGGCCTGGGCCTGTCGATCTTCGGGCGGGGGGCGGGGTCTGTTCGTGCGCGCTCCCGCCATGCTGCCGGCCGCGGGCAGGACACTGGGCCGCTCGGCCCCTCGGCGGGCGCTGCTCCCCCCCCGCCCCGCCGCGCCCGGGTGAGTCCCCCCGCCCCGCCCCTTCGGCCCCCCCTTTTCCCCCCTCGCCCCGCCCCCTTCGGCCCCCCCTCTCCCTCGCCCCCTCGGCCCCCCTCTCCTCCGCCCCGCCCCCCTCGGCCCCCCCCCCTCGCCCCGCCCCCTCGGCCCCCCTCTCCTCCGCCCCGCCCCCTCGGCCCCCCTCTCCTCCGCCCCGCCCCCTTCGGCCCCCCCGCCCCTTCGGCCCCCTTTTTCCCCCCCTCGCCACGCCGCGGTGAGTCCCCCCTCGCCCCGCCCCTTCGGCCCCCCCCGCTCCGGGTCCCCCCTCGCCCCCCCTCTCACGCGCCCCCCCCGCAGGCCGCCCCGCCGCGCGCACCGGCTGAGCCCCGCGGACGACGAGCGCTACGAGCGGAGCCGCCTGACGCTGCTGCAGCGGGACGAGCCGGGCGCCGCCCTCGTGGAGAGCTACAGCGCGCGCGGCTTCCGCGTGGGGGGGGCCCGGCTGCTCGGGCCCTGCGCGCTGCTGCCGCGCGCCCTGCTCCAGTGGAACGTGAGTCCCCGCCCCGCCCCCCCGGGGACCCCCGCGCGCCACGCCCCCTGGGGACCCCCCTCGCCCCGCCCCCCCGGGGACCCCCGCGCGCCACGCCCCCTCCCCCCTGGGGACCCCCGCGCGCCACGCCCCCTGGGGACCCCCCTCGCCCCGCCCCCCCGGGGACCCCGCGCACGCCACGCCCCCATGCCCCCCCCGGGAACCCCCGCGAGCCGGGAACCCCCCCTGGAAGCCCCTGCGCACCACGCCCCCCGGGGACCCCCGCACGCCACGCCCCCTCGAACCACACTCCCCCCTGGAATCCTCTGCGCCACCCCCCCCCCGGGACTCCCCGTGCGCCACGCTCCCCTCTCCCCCCCGCGACCCCCACATGCCACGCCCTCTCGCCCCCCCCGGGAACCCCCGCAAGTCATGCTCCCCCCTGGAATCCCCCGCGTGCCACACCCCCCGGGGTCCCCCCCTCGCCCCCCCGGGACCTCCTGCGAGCCACGCTTCCCCTGGGGACCCCCCGCACCCCCCCCCCCCGGGCCACCCCTCCCGGGGACCCCGCGCACGCCACGCTCCCCTCGCCCCCCCTTCCGGGAACCCACCCGCAGCCCGCCTCCCCTGGGAACCCCCGCAAGTCATGCTCCCCCCTGGAATCCCCCGCGTGCCACACCCCCCGGGGACCCCCCCCTCGCCCCCCCGGGACCTCCTGCGAGCCACGCTTCCCCTGGGGACCCCCCGCACCCCCCCCGGGGACCCCGCGCACGCCACGCTCCCCTCACCCCCCCTTCCGGGAACCCACCCGCAGCCCGCCTCCCCTGGGAACCCCCGCGCACCACGCTCCCTGCACCACCACCCCCAGCCTTTTGCACCTCCCCCTCACACTGCGCTTCCTCGCCCCCCCCCCCAGCCAGACCCACCCGTCCCCAAGACGGGCCCCTGGGCATGCCCCCTCAAGCGGCCTGCCCCTGTTGCGTCCAGGGCTTGGCCAGGCCCAGCCCAGCCCTCACACATGTCTCCGAGGTGTGACCGCTGCCCCACACTCCTGGCCAGTGGGCAGGGGTGCAGCCCAGGCGCAAGGGGTCTCTGCTGGCCCTTCCTGTCTTGCAGGTTGGCTGCTACCAGGACATCACGCAGGACAGCCTGGTGCTGTTCCGGCTGCTGGAGCCCAGACTAGGTAGGTGGGAGCCGGGCACTGGGCCTTACGGCTGCTCCCCACAGAGCAAGCGATTGGGGGGTTGGAGCCGCTGCCATGAGGGGAGATGAATAAAACACGGACTTTCCAGCTGAGAAAGGGAATAAGGAAAAATTACTTGTTCCCAGAACATAAGACCTAGGGGTCACACCATGCCAACAATCCATAGCAGCTTTAAAACCAACAGCAGGGAGTTGGCCTGTGGAACTCCTCGCCAGAGGATGTGAAGAGCAGGACTGTCACAGGGTTCAAAAGAGCACTAGAACCTTCCTGGTGGTTAGGCCCAGCAATGGCTCGTAGCCCATGTGCGATGGAGCAGGGATGATTGTTTTGTTCACGAGGCGGCTGGCGAGATGGACCTGTGATCAGACCCAGCCTGGCTGGTCTTGCGTTGAACTCTGCCTGCTGGGCAGTCACTGGTTGGTGTGCCAGGCCCCCAAGCGAGCTGGGCGCAGGTTCTGTGCTGCCTGTCCTTGGCTGAGCCGAAGCAGAACTTCCCCTCCCCTCCACATGGCCCCGAGGCGAGAGCCGGGGGCACTCAGGGACTTGTGCACGAGGCTGCTTGTGCTGTGGGGTGAAAATGTAGGGGGGGGTTCGCTCACTTGGACTTGTCTCTTGCTGCTAGAAATCCTGGTGCTGGGTGTGGGTGACAAGGTGCAGCGCCTGGACCCCGCTGTCCTGAAGTCCATGCGGGAGTGTGGGATCGCAGTGGAGGTGCAGGACACGGTACGGGGACCCCTCAGGGCTGCCAGGCCCAGTGGAGGTGGCCAAGGCGCCCTTCTAGTGCAGTGGGCCCCTCGAAATGCCCCAGTCCTCCCCCGGACTCTGCCCTGGCCCTTTCCTCCGCTGTGGCTGGGGGTGGGCCTGGCCCAGTGCTGAGGGTTTGGCTCTGCCCAGGTGTGGCACACCAGGGCCTTGCCGCGTGTGGCTCTCTGCCCCTGCAAATAGACCCTGGGCTAGTGCTGGGTGGAAACAGCCTTGTCCTGTACCCTCCTTCCAGGAAGGCGGGGCCTGGGGCTCTGGTGGCTTCTGTTTCAATGGGCAACCAGGGACTTTGCCTTCTCTTTCAGCCTAATGCCTGTGCAACATTCAACTTCCTGAGAGGCGAGCACCGCATGGCCGCAGCTGCCCTCATCCCCCCGAGCTGGCCGCACCCTGCACAGGGAACATGAACTGTTACTAGGAAGGAGAAAATACTCCGAATAAACGTGGCCCCGGCCGTGCACAGCTGCCGCACGTGGCTTCTCGTGTGAATTCAGGCAGAGGAAAAACAGCCACGGGCAGGCTGTCTCCCCCAGCAGGGGCTCAGTCCCTTAGAGAGGGCAGCCCCCTGGCTTATTCTGCTGGGCCAGGGATGGGAAGGGTCACTCAGGCAGCGCAGTCTAGAGCAGTAGCTCCACCCCTTCGACCAGCGAACCTGACCAAAGCCATCCCTGCGCCCTTGGGAAGCGCGCAGCACACCGCGCCCAGCCGCACACTAGAGCGAGTTCTGGGAGCCAGGGATCCACGAGAAGCAGGGCCACAGTGTGGTGGGGCCCAGAAAAGGAGCCCCACCTTTTCCTTTATTGTAAAAGGGGCCAGCGCGCGGGCGGAGCAGCGGGGCTGCAGCAGGTGCACGCAGGACAGTGGCACTTCTGTGAAAGGAGCAGTTCCGGCGCCCGGCACGCAGCCAGGCCTTCCCTCAGAAGAGTCGCTTCTCGTACCTAGACAGACAGGAACGTTGGCTCAGCTCCGCAGGACTGGGACTTTAGCTGCTGTGCGTTGTCCCAGCCCCTCATCCCTGCCACCCGCCCGGCGAGGGACTCACGTGTGGAGGCCATGCACTCCGCCTTCCACCTGGGCGGATGTCGTCCTCTTTTCAAACTTCAGCTCCCCGGAGTACATCATGGCTCTGCAAGGGAAGCCTATCAGGGCACGGCCAGGGCAGACCAAAGCTTTGGCACACGCACACACGGGCAGTCCCTTACCTGACTTGGGTCAGGCTCTTGGCACCGATGTCCTGGCAGGAGTGCTGGATCCCAGCGATCAGGTAGGGGATGAACTTGTGGATTGAACCTTTGTCTTGCACCGCGCCTGAGACCCCCTGGGCCACTTTGATCTTGTCTGTCTCACTGCGGAGGATTAGAAGCGAGGGCCCATGAAGCGACCCGCAGCCTGGCAGGCTAGTGCGTGGCGGGCGCCGGGTCTCCTACCTGAAGTAGCGGGTCTGGCTGCCCAGGTTCTTGTCCATGGCATCCAGCGAGCCCATGCCCCGGTACTTCTTCAGCCGGATGCCGTCCGAGAAGAAGTACTCACCGGGGGCTTCCGTGGTTGCCGCCAGGAGCGAGCCCATCATCACTGCAGGCAGCAAGGTTGGCAAGAGCTGAGCGCTGGGAGGCCCAGGGGGAGGCTGCCTGAGCCTCTTCCCCAGTAGCAGGGTGTGGGGGGAGGAACGGCAGGAGCAGACAAGCTTAGGGAGAAGGGTTCGGCTGAGCCCTGACACTTGCTGGGTTTGCAGTTGGCCTTTGTGCCTCCAGCAAACAGCAAAAAGTCCCTGCCCCCAAGCACCCTCTCCCATGGATCTCGGCTCCCCGTGCACTGCCTGAGCGTGCAGTCAGGGAAGAGCTTGCTCGGGCTGAAATTCCAAGGGCCAGAGCAAGTCACCCCGAAAGGAGACCCCCTGCCCCTCACCTGTGGAGGCACCGAGTGCCAGGGCCTTGGCGATGTGCCCCACAGTCTGGATCCCTCCGTCGGCGATCACCGGGACCCCAAACCGCCGGGCGTATTCAGACACTTTGTACACGGCCGTGGCCTGGGGCCTGCCGCAGGCCAAGACTAGAGGCAGGGAGAGAGAGGGCGAGTGGTCAAGCACCAGGCGCTGCAGCGGTGCCCATGGCCACAGGCCTGCGGAACCAAGCAGACCGGCCCCGGGGCCAGGGCCGTGCCGTGCCGGCCTGGCAGTGGTTACAGGACGAGCCGAGACCTGGTGAAACCCGGAGAGCAGCCGGTCCGTCCTTCACCGCCTGGAGTCCGGGCAGCCCCACCCAGTGAGTCCCCAGCGCAGCCTCTCGGCAGGAAGAGGCAGCCGAGCGCAGGACAATGCTTCTCTTTGAGGAGCCGCTGCCCACAGTGGTGCCGGAAACCCCAGCTCCCCGGCACAGCAGGGGCTCTTTCCAGTCCAGCCGTCCACGGCCTGATTTCGCAGGCTTTCCACTGCACAAAGGAACGCCCCCAGGGAGCCGCATCTGCTACGCGCCCCAGCCAGGTGCATGCAAAGTGCAGCAAACCCTTCGCCCACCACCTGGAGGCCCAGCCTCCAAGCGGTGATCACGAACATGCACGATTAGTAATTCGGGGCGAGGCCACGTTTGCTGCAGGGGGAGAGGCTGGCACCGGGGAGCAGCCACTCAGAGACGGAGCTTTGCCAGGAGCGAGGGTCTGTGCACGGTCACTTGGCACCACCACACACGTCTTTCTCCCTCTGCTCCTAGTGCTCAGCACGGGAATTGCAGGCAGCCACGAAGACGGGCCTGCTGCTAGCGCGAGAAATGGTCTCGCTCGGTACTGCCGCACGGGCGCCATCTCCTCTGGGCAACTGGCCCCTGCCTCAGAGCAGTGCGCGACTGCTTGTCTGGCTAGAGGCCAGCCCTCTGGAAGTCCCCTCTGCACAGGGGACCCTGGCGTGACCGCATCCGGCTGCCCCAGGCTTCTGAAGCAGGGTTCACACGACACCCTTCCCCTGTAATCGGAGCAAGGCCGGCAAGGGGCTGCCCCCGGAAAGGCCTGTCATGCTAGTGGGTACAGCCCAGGGTCCGCACCAGACTCCTTCCCCTTCGGAGCGCAGAAGGGACAAAAGCCAAGATCAATCTGGTCCCCTGCTTGACCCTGGAGCATTGGCAAGTTGAGGGCCGGCCAGCCCCTGGGAGGGACAAGGGGCCAGCCTGGGCTGGGGGAGTCCCCGCTGAACTCGCGCTCCCGGGCGAGATGGAGCGACTCTGAAACCTGTCCCAGTGCCCAGAAGAGCAGATCCCAGGCCTAAGCACCTGCTGTGCCTTCCCGCTGGAGGCCGTCCCCAGCCCTGACTTCCAGGCACGCCCTCCAGCTGGGCTCAGTGTGGACGAGGCAGAGCCCTGCTTCAGAAGCCACGGCAGAGCCCCGCTGTTGGGCCACTACCAGTGTCCAAAGCCACAGAACCCCAAGTGCATCCACAACTCAATGTCAAACAAGCGGAGGGGCCAAGTGCAGCCAATCAGGGTCCTGCTTCAAGCCAGCCTGAGGTTGAGACCAGGGCAAGTGACTTACTATAGGTGCCCATGACAGAAGACGGGCACTTGGGGCTGTGGGACTTTAGCTCTGGAGGGACCTGTGGAGCAGCTGAACAAAAACAAACAGACAGTTTAGAAAGGTGGCAGAGCCAGGGGCCGAGCGGGGACGCTGCCAGGCCGAGCCGGGGGCGCGGCGCTGCCCGGGGGCGCTGCCAGGCCGAGCCGGGGGCGCGGCGCTGCCCGGGGGCGCTGCCAGGCCGAGCCGGGGGCGCGGCGCTGCCCGGGGGCGCTGCCAGGCCGAGCCGGGGGCGCGGCGCTGCCCGGGGGCGCTGCCAGGCCGAGCCGGGGGCGCGGCGCTGCCCGGGGGCGCTGCCAGGCCGAGCCGGGGGCGCGGCGCTGCCCGGGGGCGCTGCCAGGCCGAGCCGGGGGCGCGGCGCTGCCCGGGGGCGCTGCCAGGCCGAGCCGGGGGCGCGGCGCTGCCCGGGGGCGCTGCCAGGCCTGGGCTGAGGAGGAGCCCGAGTAACCCAACCGGTGCTGAGCACCAGCAGCCCGAGGCGAACAAGGGCTGGACAGAGCCCCCACGGCCATGCTGCCAGAGCTCCAGAAACCATGCGGTGGCCCTGGCCGAGCGAGCCAAGAGGAGAGAAGAGCAGGAAGCCTCGTGCAGGCCCAGGGCCTGGCCCCTCCCAGAGGGGCTGGCGCAGCAGGGGAGCGCGTAGGTAAGGGCGGCTTTTCAGTACCAAATCCTCACACCACAGACACTCGTCTCCCCAGCCAAGCAGCGGGGGCTCCCTTAGCAGGCCGAGCAAGACCAGATCCGAGGTTCAGGGCGGTGCCACCGTTCCCCGGCGCCTGCATGCGGATGGCCGGGGCTACTTCCGCTGGGCACTGCCCTGTTCCAGGCGAGGAAGCCCAAGAGGGGCCGGTGCCTCTGCCCGCTTGTTTCCTTGAAGTCTTGGAACCGCACTGCCAGCCTTCGCTCCAGGGCATGTCCAGCGGCCCAGGCTAGCGAGCGGGGCCCGGGAACAGCGCCCACCTGCCCCTGCAGCAGCTCCGCTCCAGACCGCACGCCCAGGGCCATGCTGGGCAAACAGCCCCCAGCCTGGCCTTCGCGGGCAGAGAGGGGGTCACCTGGCCAGGGAGTCGCACCTACGGGGGGCACCACTGAGCACACCAGCTCTCCCGGGGACAGGCCTCTCCGGGACCCCAAGGGCCCGGCCCTTCTACCCAACAAGCAGGCGCTGCTCCTGGAAAGGCCCTGGCAGGGGGGACAAGCCTGCCCAGCTAACGCCCTGCCCCCTGGCCGTACAGACCCATCCCAGGCGTGCTGGCCCCACGCAGCTCCGGCCCAGCCTCACACTCTTTACCTTCCTGCGTGATGCAGATGGAGCCGCTGCCCATGCCGACCCGCAGAGCGTCCACCCCGGCGTCAATCAGATTCTTCGCCTGGGCGGCCGTCACCACTAAGCAAAGGGAAAGGTGGCTGAGCACGGCGTCTCCCTCCCCCGCCTGCGCGCCCTGCCACGGCTTCCTCCCGCAGCTGGCTGGCAGGAAAGGGGCTCCCTGCACAGGCACAGCCCCCCGCGGGGCCCACGAAGAGCCCTTGGGGAAGCAGGCCGCCGGTGTCTGCGCGCAATCCCGCCAGCGAGCGCTTCCCTCCTGTGAGAGCACCTGTCGGCACCGCCCGAGGGACCCTGCCGGGGGGGGGGGAGCTGGCTGCTGAGCCACAGCTGTTCCGGGACCCCTCCCGGTTACCCTAACCCCGCCCCACGCCGCGGGCGGATCCGTGACCATAGCAGCGGTACACACTTGCCGAAACAAGGGCCCTTTAACGTCCCTCCAAGGGCTGGAGGCCGAGCCGTGTCCCTCGTGCGCAGGAGTCTCCGGGCCGGCCGGGCGTCGACACAGCGGGTAACAAGGTGAGGGAGGGAGCCGGTTCGTGGATGTTCCCATGTCTTTCCCACTGGGCAGGGCCTCGGAGCCAGGCTCCGGACACTCAGAGCGCAGGGAGGGGAGGGTCGGTGCGGGCGGGGCCTGCACACGGACAGGCCGTTCCCCGCCAGGCCCCAGCCCCGCAGGGTGCGCCCACGCCACCGCGCTCGCCCCGCAACGGAAGCGCAGCCAGCCGAGCGCCCGCATTACCGTTGCCACCAATGACCTGCAGAGCCGGGTGCTTCTCCTTGACGTACTTGATCATGTTGATCTGGAAAATGGAATTGCCCTGCGAGGAATCCTAGAGGAGAACACACAGCGGGTCAGCCCGGCTAGCGCCCAAGGGTCTGACTCCCACCGCCGGGCCGCCACGAGACACAGAGCAGGCCCTCGAACGCGGGGCCCGGCGGGGCGGGTGGGAGAGGAGCCGCACCCGGCAGAGAATTACTGGACTAGCGACGGGCCCCCTTTCCCGGCCTAGGCGTGAGGAGCTGTCGGCTGTTCGGGGGACTCCCGGGGCGTCTTCACAGCAGCCTCGGCCCCACGTACAACATGCGAGCCGCGCCCACCCTACGGCTCTCGCCCGGGCTGCCCACCCTGCCGCCGCCAGGGGGCGCTCACCTCCCACACAAGCGGGGCCCCCCAGGAGTGCGGCGCAGCGTTCTCCCTTCAGCCCAACTGCCCCGCCCCGGGGTTCAGCGGGCCGAGGTGCCACGCTGGCGGGTGGACTCCCCAGCTGTGCGGAGCCAGAGGGAAGCGTCGCCCAGGCCTGGCAGCGAGCACCCCGGGGCTAGAGAGCTCAGCACAGAGCAGTGGCATCAGCTGTCGCTGGCCAGGGGATGGCGGCTACTGAAATCGGAAGTGGTGGGGGCGGAGCGGTGGCCCCGCCCCAAAGAGGCAAGAGCAGCACAAGGTTACTGCAGGAGAGGCTGCAGTACCGCCCCCCACTGCCCCACGTTAACCCATTCAAAGAGGGGAGGGGGGCGCTCAGACTAACCCATGGTACCAGGAGCTGTGGCCAAGCCAGGCTGATTTCACAGCAGGAGCCCAGCACGCCCGACGTCAGTCCAAGGTCAGCTGAGACCAGGGCACTTACCCCCGAGCCTGAGCGCAGGGCAGCGCGCGGCGCCCCTGCCTGGGCATTCGGAGCGGGGTCTGCTCCTGGCCCCGGGCCAGCCCATGCCGAAGCTCCGCTCTAAGAGCCATGCCAACCGAACGTCTCGGGGCGAGCCGAGCCCAAGCCAGGCCTGGCGCTCACCAAGACGACGACGTCCACCCCCGACTGCACCAGAAGGTCCAGACGGTACTTGTCGTCCTCGTGGGTCCCGATCGCCGCGCCGCAGAGCAGCTGCTTCTTAGCGTCTTTGGATGCCAGCGGGTAATCCCGGTTCTTCTTCAGATCCGTGCGGGCGATTATAGCCACCAGCTCATCCTGCGCGTTGACAATCGGCAGCTTGCCTGGCAGCGAAGAGAAAGTCGCTGCAGAGCCCCGGCAGCCGGGCAGCGAAAGGACCCGCTCACGCTGCGCGCCAGGTCCTCGCCCTGCTGCCAGAACGACAAGCCGGCCTCGGCGGGTACGATCCTGAGCATCCTGCAGAGCCGCCTCTGCCACAAAACCCTGCACAGACCCAAGCCGCCAACGCTCGGAACTGCAGACAGGATCCACGGCTGCAGCCAAGCGTGCGCTTGGCATCTGCAGCTTCCCGGCACGCTGGCCGGCAGGAATCCCGGAGCTCTCCAGAGGGAGGTGACAGTCTGACTCCGGTCCTCACGCTCATTCGGGGCTCCAGGACATGCCTGTCCAAACTACCCTCCCCCCCGTGGGAGAGCTGCAAGGCACCCCAGGGGACGCCTGGCATCAGTCTTAGTGCAGGGAAAACCACTGGTGTTAAGAACCCAGCGTAGGGTGTGGAGTGCGCACTTACAGGCACCCACACGCCCGGGGCTCACACCCCAACCTTCCCCGCCCCCGCACAGCTATGCCCGTTACCTTTTTTGCTCCTCTGCAGAATTTCATTTGCTTCCTTTAACGTTACCCCTGCAGGGGCCACGACCAGATCCTCCCGCCTGGTCATAATCTGAGCGAAGAGCGAGAGTCCCAGGTGAGCGAGTGCCGGCCCACAGGACCCACGGCGGGAACCCAAGCCAGTGGCCACCGGGTCCCACTACCCTCCACCCAGGGAACGCATGGGGGACCCTGCAGGGCCTGCCCCCAGACATGCACAGGCCACCCCAAGCCACCTGGGGCGCAGCACAGAGCTGTCTTCCCCTACTGCAGGGGGGCCAGAGAGGCCTGCCCGACGGACACCCTCCCATTGGGATTTCAGCAGCAGACTCCTCTTCCAGCCACTGTCCAAGAACTCCTGCCAGGCCAGGGACCTAGCTCCAGCACAGCCCAGCGCTCCCTTCCTCGGGGCCGGGCTGGGTCTGACTCGCACACGGAGCCTGGGCCGGCTTTCGCACAGCGCTCCCTTCCTCGGGGCCGGGCCGGGTCTGACTCGCGCACGGCGCCTGGGCCGGCTTTCACACAGCGCTCCCTTCCTCGGGGCCGGGCCGGGTCTGACCCGCGCACAGAGCCTGGGCCGGCTTTCGCACAGCGCTCCCTTCCTCGGGGCCGGGCCGGGTCTGACCCGCACACGGAGCCTGGGCCGGCTTTCGCACAGCGCTCCCTTCCTCGGGGCCGGGTCTGACCCGCGCACGGCGCCTGGGCCGGCTTTCGCACAGCGCTCCCTTCCTCGGGGCCGGGCCGGGTCTGACCCGCACACGGAGCCTGGGCCGGCTTTCGCACAGCGCTCCCTTCCTCGGGGCCGGGTCTGACCCGCACACGGAGCCTGGGCCGGCTTTCGCACAGCGCTCCCTTCCTCGGGGCCGGGCTGGGTCTGACTCGCACACGGAGCCTGGGCCGGCTTTCGCACAGCGCTCCCTTCCTCGGGGCCGGGCCGGGTCTGACCCGCGCACGGCGCCTGGGCCGGCTTTCGCACAGCGCTCCCTTCCTCGGGGCCGGGTCTGACCCGCACACGGAGCCTGGGCCGGCTTTCGCACAGCGCTCCCTTCCTCGGGGCCGGGTCTGACCCGCGCACGGCGCCTGGGCCGGCTTTCGCACAGCGCTCCCTTCCTCGGGGCCGGGCCGGGTCTGACTCGCACACGGCGCCTGGGCCGGCTTTCGCACAGCGCTCCCTTCCTCGGGGCCGGGTCTGAGCCGCGCACGGCGCCTGGGCCGGCTTTCGCACAGCGCTCCCTTCCTTGGGTCTGACCCGCACACGGCGCCTGGGCCGGCTTTCGCACAGCGCTCCCTTCCTCGGGACCGGGTCTGAGCCGCGCACGGCGCCTGGGCCGGCTTTCGCACAGCGCTCCCTTCCTCGGGGCCGGGTCTGAGCCGCGCACAGAGCCTGGGCCGGCTTTCACACAGCGCTCCCTTCCTCGGGACCGGGTCTGAGCCGCGCATGGCGCCTGGGCCGGCTTTCGCACAGCGCTCCCTTCCTCGGGGCCGGGTCTGAGCCGCGCACAGAGCCTGGGCCGGCTTTCACACAGCGCTCCCTTCCTCGGGGCCGGGTCTGACCCGCGCACAGAGCCTGGGCCGGCTTTCACACAGCGCTCCCTTCCTCGGGGCCGGGTCTGAGCCGCGCACAGAGCCTGGGCCGGCTTTCACACAGCGCTCCCTTCCTCGGGGCCGGGTCTGACCCTCGCACGGCGCCTGGGCCGGCTTTCACACAGCGCTCCCTTCCTCGGGGCCGGGCCGGGTCTGACCCGCGCACGGAGCCTGGCCGCTTTCTGTTTATATCCCGCTGCCCGGGCCACCGAATTTCCAGGCGCAGGATCCTACCGAAATGGCTCCGGTCACGGCGCTAACCCAGCAAGGGCTGGGGCCGCAAGCCCTTTAAATAGCCGCAGCAACCCTGGGCAATGCGGTAGCCACAAGCCGGGAGCCCTTTCCTGGGCTTTTAATTCCAAGTCTCTGGCCCTGACAGCTCGGGGGAGACTAGTCCCCTGCCCCGCCCCTTCCACCTCAGACTGCGGCCAGCCCAGCACCATGTCCCACAATGCATTAAGCGCCCCCCCCGGCACATTATGGGGACTCTGCTCGGGAGCGTCTGCCGCTGCAGAAGGGCAAGGGTGGGAGAAGAGTCTCCTCTAATTCACGCTGCCAAGCCAGCCCAGTGTGCATCTGTACAGGGCTCAGCACCCCGAGTTCAGCAGAGAAACAGCTCAGCCCAGGAGCGAGGGGCTGGCTTGCACCAAGGGGCGAGCCAGCAGAGCAGCGAGCGACGTGACAGCTGGATCACAAGTGGAACGAGAACCAGGCCAAAGACCCGGGAAACCAACTCTTGCCTTGTTGCACAGACAGGAGGCAGCGTTTCAAAGAAGAGCAACAGGAAAAAGGCCTCCAGTTCCACCCCACTGGGGGGAGCGGCCAGAGACCAGCAGGGCGCTAGCTGGCCCTCTGAGGCCGGTCCCGAAACGCCTCTGTGGCGAGCCAGAGGAGACTGGAACGGCGCTGGGGCAGGCGTGCCGTGCCAAGGGGGCTCTATCTTTAGCTCATGCTGACCTCGTCAGGAAGGCAGAGCTGGCCGAGAGGTGCTGACAGCTCCCCCCTGCTGGCATCCGCAGCCAGCTCAGCCCTAGGACAACGACGTGAGTGCCCAGCTGACGGGAGGGAGCAGCAGGGAGACGAGGGCTCCGGGAGAAGGGCAGTGTGTAAGGAGACCTGGGCAAGTGCGGCCACTGGGCCACTAGCTGCGCTACCCAAGTCCCCGGCAGAGCCAGAGCCAGGAGCCAAACGGCACGAGCCAATCAGTGGGTCTGGCTTGTACTGGGGTGTCAGACCGTAGCCCTCGAAGCAGGGAACAGACGCCTGAGCCTACTGGCTACCCAAACGGCTCCACGCTGCCCCCAGGAGCCCCTGCGAGGAGACGGGGAACCACGCAAGTGAACCGAATGACACGCACTGTAACGGCCCCAGTCCCTGCCCCACAGAAGGGCACTACGGCTCTGGCCACAGGGGAATTCTTTCCACTCGTGCCCCTTCCGAGTCAACGACGCACCAGAAAGAGCAGGTTCAGCCTGGAGTCCGACAGAGCCAGGCCCCGGCCCCCGCTCACACACTGCGCCGCGTGCACAGCACTTCCTGCCCAACTCCCCCCCGGAGAGTGCGGGCCGCCCCACAAACCTCGCTGAGGGGCGAGTCCTGCTCCTCCTCCTTCAGGAAGTCAATGTCTCGGGAGGAGATGATCCCCACCAGCTTACTCCCCATCTTGCCGGTGTCTGTGATCGGGATGCCGCAGAATCCGTGGCGGGCCTTGGCTTCCAACACGTCTCGCACGCTGTCCTTGGGGCTCAGCACCACGGGGTCGGTGATGAACCCCTGCTCGTATTTCTGAAACAAAGCACATTTAGAGCAAACCACATGGCGCCGGCTGTCGGCCGACGGGCAGAGCGCCGGGGAGGCCTGTCGCTGCCCCACACCGGCAGGACGATCCCTGGGGCACAGTAGCAAGGATGCAGCACTGGACAAGTCACACCCCTTTCTGCCCCTCTATGGGGCACTGACAGCAGGCGGGGTTCTCACGCCAGCATCCCGGCCGAGAGCCCCCACACTCCGCGAGCAGCGGTTGCGAGTAGGGATGTAACAGGCATCGATGAACTGATAAGCAAAGCTTATAGGTTAATGCTACAGACCACACACTTCCCCCAGCACTAGGCTGCTGGCCATCCTGCTATCTCAGCCCTGGCCTGCGCCGGGTCCGGGACCTGCCCCGCTGCGGCTCAGCATTTAAGAGGCGACAGGCAGTTGGTCCACGAAGGGACCTGCCCCTCACATACCAGCTCCATCTGGCACCCTGCGCTCTATCAGAGGCAGCAGTGTGCAGCGGCGGGGGGGCTCCGTGGGAGTGGGGCTGGAGCACACGGGCTGCAGGCCCCGCCGCTGGGGACTCGTCGAGTAACCGTAAGAATCCATGAGGTTACTCGACTATTCAAGGAACCGAGATTTAACACCCCCAGCTGCGAGGTCCTGCACGCCGGAAGGGACCAGCACCACTGCTCTAGGAGACTACAATGCCTGCCACCCTCCTCTGCTGAAGCCTCGCTCATGGTCTCTCAAGCCGGAGCCAGAGGCCTTTGGACGTGGTCGGTGCAGCTCCCCGATTCCAGCTTCGGCCAGTCTTTACCTTAACTTTCCGTACTTCATTGGCCTGGAATTCCGGTGTGCAGTTATGATGGATGAATCCAATCCCACCTGTGAGCTGTGAACACAGAGGCAGCAACAAGAGAGGCCCTTAAATGTATTTAGTGAATCCAACAAGCAGGTAGAGAAAACAGACTGCACCGCTGGTGGGGATTGTGTACGCGGAGGACAGAGTCTGTTCCAGGAATTTCTTACCCAAAGATACAATTTCCCCCTCCCCAGAGCCTTGGCTGCGTACGAGACACCAGCCTGACCCACACGCCCGTTTTAAGCTGATTTAACATCAGGTGTTGCTGCATGTTACAAACTGTCTGTTTGGCCTGAGAATTCAGAAGCCTCCGGCAGGCGAGAGGCTATGCTGGTAGGAGAGCTCGTTGCTAACTCAGAGAGATTAGACGCAAGGCCAGCTGCAGCGGTTCTGAAAACCAGCAAGTGGTAATACCGACGCCCATGCAAGGGGTTAACGCAGACGGCGTCATGGGTCTTGGGAACCCGCATCGACAGGTTCGGCTGACGGCAGCCACATCCCCCCTTCGACGGGGCTGACCCGTGGCCTCACCGCCATTGCAATGGCCATGCTGGCCTCCGTCACTGTGTCCATGGGAGAGGAGACCAAGGGCGTCTTCAAGGTTATCTTTTTGGTCAAAGCTGAAGTCAGGTCCTAAAAAGAAGAGGTTGGTTGCGGTAACATGCAAGCTCACCCCAAAGCAGCTCTACCCAGGCCTGCCAACCCCAGGAAACCAGCACGGATTTCTGCTATTTGCCCACACCCCGCTGCTTTCCAGCAAAGCGCTTTTCTTAGTTCCCAGGATCTTCTAGCAACGTGGGCAGGAATTTAGCTCCCAGGCCAGGCAGGAGCTAACGAACAGAAAGATCGCTCTCTCCCCCTGCAACGTATCTAACAGGGCACCATGAAGAGGGAGACAAACTGTTCTCCTTGGCCTCTGAGGGAGGAACAAGAAACAGTGGGCTCAGGTTGGACATTAGGGAAAACTTCCTGCCTGTCAGGTGGTCAAATACTGGGATAAATTGCCGGGGGTTGTGGAATCTCCATCACTGGAGATCTTTAAGAGCAGGCTGGACAGACACCTGCCAGGGATGCTCTAGATCAGGGCTACTCAACTTTGGAAGCCCTGGGGGGGCCACAATGATACACTCAGCACATGCCGAGGACCGAGACTTAAGTGCGGTTGCATATACATGCAAATATATGCAAATTGCTTCTTTCACACTGGCGGGCATGAATACAAAGATTAAGGCAAGACGGCACAACCACTGGCCCCATTTGAGTCAGTTCTGCTGATATTAATACAAGCTACATTGACCCAATTCCACCCCGTGACAATGACAGTCCAGGGACTTAACGACTAAAACACGTATCAACCCAAACTGCACCACAGCCCCAATCGCGCCGTGGGCCTGGCCCTGCCGTGAGGGTGGGGACTGGACGCCAGGCGACGCCAGGCCCAGTGCCCTGCGATTCTGTGTCTGGCCCCGCGGCAGACAGAGCAGCCTGCGAGCAAGGAGCTGGCCCAGCCAGTGGAGCAGCCCCCACTCACCACCTGGTCTGCGGTGAAGTCGATGTAGCCGGGAAGAATGAGAAAGTCGCTGCAGGAGGGGCAGAGAGAACATGACAAATGGGCCCCAGAGCAGCAACCATCCAGTGGCGGGGGCAGGCTAGTCACAGCAACCCCCTCCGCCCCAGGCCCAGCCTGCAGAGCCTGGCCAGCCCCGGCGCCCCACGAGTCCCCCAGCTCAGCCCCCCCCCACCTCCTCCCTGTCCCCAGCCCGCCCCCTAATCTCCCCCCCAGGACCCCTTGCCCGCCGGCCCGCCCCCCAACCTCCCTTCCGGGCCTCCCGTCCCCCGCCCGCTCTCCCCCAATCCACCTCCAGATAGGGCGGACCCCAACTCCCCGTCTCCAGCCCGCCCCCCACACCCCCCTGCCCCTCCCGTCTCCAGCCGCCCCCCCACTCCCCCTGCCCCTCCCGTCTCCAGCCGCCCCCCCACTCCCCCCTGCCCCTCCCGTCTCCAGCCGCCCCCCCCACTCCCCCCTGCCCCTCCCGTCTCCAGCCGCCCCCCCACTCCCCCTGCCCCTCCCGTCTCCAGCCGCCCCCCCACTCCCCCTGCCCCTCCCGTCTCCAGCCGCCCCCCCACTCCCCCCTGCCCCTCCCGTCTCCAGCCGCCCCCCCACTCCCCCCGCCCCTCCCGTCTCCAGCCGCCCCCCCACTCCCCCTGCCCCTCCCGTCTCCAGCCGCCCCCCCACTCCCCCCTGCCCCTCCCGTCTCCAGCCGCCCCCACACCCCCCCGCCCCTCCCGTCTCCAGCCGCCCCCCCACTCCCCCCTGCCCCTCCCGTCTCCAGCCCCCCCCACTCCCCCCTGCCCCTCCCGTCTCCAGCCGCCCCCCCACTCCCCCTGCCCCTCCCGTCTCCAGCCGCCCCCCCACTCCCCCCTGCCCCTCCCGTCTCCAGCCGCCCCCCCACTCCCCCCTGCCCCTCCCGTCTCCAGCCGCCCCCCCACTCCCCCTGCCCCTCCCGTCTCCAGCCGCCCCCCCACTCCCCCCTGCCCCTCCCGTCTCCAGCCGCCCCCCCACTCCCCCCTGCCCCTCCCGTCTCCAGCCGCCCCCCCACTCCCCCCTGCCCCTCCCGTCTCCAGCCGCCCAACTCCCCCCCGCCCCCCCGCCGCACTTGTAGGTGAGCCCGTCCCCGCAGTGCAGCAGCTGCTGCGCCGTGAGCCCGTCGTCGGGCACGTAGCCGGTGCCGCCGCTGATGAGATAATCGGCCATGGCGCCTCCGCTGCGACCGCGCGCCGCGTGCTCCCGGCCCCGCCCCCCCCCCCGCCCGCTACGGGGGCCGAGCGCGGACACGGGCCGCCAAGGGGGCGGGGCCGTGCCAGCCGCGGGGAGGGGGGGGAGAGGGGAGGAACAGAGCAGGCCCGCGGGGGGGGGGGGAGGAGAGGGGAGGAACAGAGCAGGCCCGCGGGGGGGGGGAGGAGAGGGGAGGAACAGAGCAGGCCCGCGGGGGGGGGGGGAGGAGAGGGGAGGAACAGAGCAGGCCCGCGGGGGGGGGGGGGAGGAGAGGGGAGGAACGGAGCAGGCCCGCGGGGGGGGGAGGGGAGGGGGGAGGAACGGAGCAGGCCCGCGGGGGGGGGAGGGGAGGGGAGGGGGGAGGAACGGAGCAGGCCCGCGGGGGGGGGAGGGGAGGGGGGAGGAACAGAGCAGGCCCGCGGGGGGGAGGGGAGGGGAGAGGAACGGAGCAGGCCCGCGGGGGGGGGAGGGGAGAGGAGAAACGGAGCAGGCCCGCGGGGGGGGGGGAGGAGAGGGGAGAGGGGAGGAACGGAGCAGGCCCGCGGGGGGGGGGAGGGGAGGAACGGAGCAGGCCCGCGGGGGGGGGAAGGGAGGGGGGAGGAACAGAGCAGGCCCGCGGGGGGGGGAGGGGAGGGGAGAGGAACGGAGCAGGCCCGCGGGGGGGGAGGGGAGAGGAGAAACGGAGCAGGCCCGCGGGGGGGGGGAGGGGAGGAACAGAGCAGGCCCACGGGGGGGAGGAACGGAGCAGTGCACAGACCTGCCCCCCCGCAGGAGCTGGCACCGGGCACAGACCGGCCCCCATGCGCACAGCGGGACCCTAGGCCAGCAGCATTCCGGGGAGCTTCTCCGGCCTCACGCAGTTCGGGCGGGGCGGCCGATTGCACGTGGGGCAGCCCGGGGGGCCCGCCGCTGCCTCTTCCCAGCGTCTGGTCCCGTAGGCGGGGAGCACGGGGTGGAGGTGCGGAACTCACTGCCGCTGGCAGCCCTGGCCAGCCCAAGAGGCTCCTAGCGCTGCTCGCTCACGCCAGGGACAGTAACCCCACATCCTGACTTAACCCCTCACTGGAGACTATTCCGTCTTACCCCTTCCTCGAGCGGGCGCTCACTGGAGGAGGCTGCAGCCTTAGAGTAGCCACAGGCAGTGAACAGGGCTCGTGGTGAGGAGTTAAGATTGCAGAGCTGCATAATCCTATTGGAGAGCCTGCAAAGGATGGGGGCACTTAACACAACTGAGGCAGGCCGCTGTTTCACTTCGCATTGTCTCTGAAAAATACTCAGTATTCAAACCAACTCAGCTCTCTGGGGCACTGACTTTCAAGAAAAAAAGTAACATAGTAACACTCGCTTGTTAGGACACTCCTAGTTCTGGGGCTACCCCACCACGCTCCTTAGGGCTGGCCAGGATTATTTAGATAAGCGGACAGGACGCTGCAGTTCTGGCAGCAGGGTACGCCCAGCCCCTAGCCCAGCATAGGGGAGAGATTTGGTTTCGGAGCAATTGTGTTCAGACTGATACTGATGGGCAGTAGGATGCTGTGGTGACTGTTCTGGGAAGTAGCCCCAAGGAAGCTTAAGGCTGTTTGATCACTACAGTTTTCTTTCAGCAATTCCCCATGTCCCCAAACCATGCTAGCTGCACGTAGCACTCAGATTGCCATCACTGAATTCAGGAAAAAGTGAACTGTTCTTCAGCCACGGAATTCTACTTGGTTTTTTGTTGCAGGGTGGTAACTAGAAATATGCTCTTTGGGTTTGTGTAGCCAGTTGTGGGTTGTGCCTATGAAAGCTGCTGCTGATAGACTCTTACAACACATAGATGGTAAGTGCTCCTAGTCTAATTACATTTGATAGTTTCTTGGCCATTTCCAGCTAAGGCTGCAGAATACATACAGCCACAAGCTGGTTGCTGTCAATTTAGGATTTTCTTGTTTGGATGGTATTTAGCCTACATATTTAAGGAGCTCTGTATGGTGCTATCGATCCATTTAGTGGACTTGATGTCCTGATTGACATAGCAAAAGTGGCTTACAGAAGTGACACCAAGACAGTCGTTGCAGCTGCTCTAAGCAATCAGGTATAAAAGAAACCTCTCGTGTAAAGTGACATTCCAGCAACAGCAAACTACCTACTGTAAGAGGAGCAGAAGTGGGGATTCTTGCCTGATTTGCAAGTCTTTGCAGTAAGGACGACAGTGGTAGTTTCCCTATTCCAATGCATGGCCCAGTCACACTTGCCACAGCAGTAATACTAAAGCACAAAGTAGTAAACAAACAGGCAAGTTAGCATCTGTTCCATTAGAAACACAAGGCAAGGTTTAATGGTTGTCAAACAGACTACAAAGGCTGCAGGAAAAGACATTTCATTTCCAAGGGGGTTACAGAGATCAGAGACTGTAAGAGTAAAGTTAAATTGAAAAAAAAGTGACTTCACTTGCAGTGAGTAACTCACAGGGCCAAAGCTACTGGAGAGTTTGGAAGGTCACTTTGCGGGATGCCAATGCCATATGCTGTTCAAACTAGGATTCAGCGTGGGTGGCGGGACAAGACATTTCTGGCATGTGGGTGGCCCATAATGGCAAGGGAGGGTCTGGGCACAACTCAGACCAGCCTGACAGACGGCCCCATCTCCTCTTTTGGCCAAGCCCCAGTTTACCACCACCCCAACCCTCCTGATTAACTCAGTAGCAAGCAGAGATGGAAGCAGGCATAGGGCAGGCAGAGTGCCACGTTTCTCTTGGCAGCTTAACCCCTCCCCCAGGAGGTTCATTCCTTCCTGGAAGAGGGTCTGAAATGTTGCTCACAGGAGGAAGGGGCCCAGCTGTATGTTGCCAGCAGCAGCTTGGGTGCCAATCAAACAGGGCAGGCTGAAGTGACAAGGCAAGGTGCACTCCTTAAAATAGCCGGGGGAGAAAACAAGCCAGCTCACCAGGCTGCTGTTGGAGCCCGGCCCTTGGGGTGCGTGGCTGGGAGACGCCCCAGCTCAGAGGCTGTAGCAGTGTCAGGGTGGAACATCAGAACGTTAAGACGAACCATTTCATTAGGAGATGGATGCAAGTTCAGTTACACCTAGCGTGCAGAGACCTATCAGCCATCACACCAGGCCTCAGGCAATCCCCCAGACAGGGCAGCTAGAAGGTTGGCAGGCAATCTCTCCATCCCCTACCCGCAGCAAGGGCTCCGTCACCTCTCGTGCAGCCACAGGGAAGAGTTGGAATGATGGATGCAGCTTTTGTTCCCTTCCAAGTTGAGCAGGGCAGACGGACTCGTTCTCTCCTAGATCAGAGCCATCGGGGGGAGGGGAAGGGGAAGGACGCTGCCGTTTCAGGTTCTGGATCCTAAGATGGGTGTTAAGCATACACAATGAATCAAGCCAAGGCAACGTGCGCTGGGAACCGCTGCAGGCAGACAGAAGACTGTCTCCTCCTGGAGACAGGAGAGTCTAGGAATCCAATGTTCTAAAATGAACTATTAAGACACTTCAATTCTCCTCTGCCCTCCCGCTGCAGTGAGGCCGGGGGAAGGTTTGCCACAGGTGGTCCTCCACTACTTTGGTCACTCCAAACAAAACTGGAAAGGACGTAATGCACAGCGCACAGTCTGGGTAACAGACCGGTCCCTGTAGGAGAGCAGGGCTAGTAGTTCCATGAGACTTAGGACAATACAGGAGGTCAGAAGTCAGAACACAAGAAGCTTCACAAAACCATGTTCAATCATGCTACACCTTCTATGGAGACAAGATGGACACAGAACAATTAAAACCAATTAAATAACCCAGCAGAGGCCAGACAAGGCTAACCATGTGCCAGTGGCGTGCACACAGCAAAGGGAGGAAGTGAATCCCTGACTGGATGTACAGCAAGGTGCTTGGTGGTAGGTGGAATGTCCAACCACCGAAGCTCAGGCCAGGAGTGGAAAACAGGACCCAGAAGGCCATGCTGAGCGCCCGTGTCTCTAATTTAGCCAGGAGCAGATTTGCCAATGGCTGGGTAAGACCCTAAGGGCAAGAGTTGTTCAGGCCTCCTGGAAAGAACTTGACAGATTGAGCAACAAGGCCTTGGGGTGACCTTTCTAGAAAGAAAGCGATCACTTCGTTCTCGGCGGGTTCGGGTTCACCCCAGAAACGTTGCAGACGTTCTACACTGGTTTCAGAGAGCTATGCAGACCAGAAATAAATTGTGACATCTGTAAACCACAATATGCAGAATACTCCCCTCAATAAGAAATGAAACTGGTATCAGACGTTTTGATACCCAAGTACTGAAGTACTTGTACATCTTCAGCTTCCATAAATAGGAGAAGTCACAAATGCTAGGACAGGGATGAAAAATCCTCAGTCTGTTAGGGCAAACCCAGTAGATTCAGAGGTTTAATGTTGCCTCCTGCGCCTGCTCCATGCTGAGTGGAGAGCCCGAAGAATTACTTGACTGTTCCATTTTGATTCGTTTGCTCTTTCCAGTAGGACGTGAACAGCAATGAATACATTACTCAACTCTAACACGCCTGGCACTGCCGTGTGCCTCCGCTCCACCCTATCCTGCCAGCCCCTCCTAGCCCACAACTGGGCTCATCTGTCTGCCACGATTGCTTCCAGCCCTGGCCAGTTCATACTCCACAAGAAACAGGCTGTGACGCTGTCGAGCCGTTCCGCCCACTCAGCGAAGGAAAGAGCGCCCGATCAGCCTCCGGGTCCAGAGCACGCTCAGGTTTCGTTAAGAGTCAAGGGGCGCTCTCCGACCTCTGGGCAGGCTGGGTTGAGTGTCATGGGGCATTCTAGGACACAATGACTGGAGGAGTGTTCGGCCTGCACGTTTATTTCTCAGGGTTACTTGTGTTCTGTGCAGAAGACAGAATGCCCCCTCAAACCCAGCTGCTTACCCCACACCATCTAGAGACGCTCCATGTGAGCCACTGCCACCGAGCCCATGCGCACATCCCTGACACTCAGCACTGCAACACAGCAAAGGGGTTCTAGCGCCTGCCAGCAGCCCCCCACGTGCTGCCGAGACTCCCAATCGCTGCACTTCAGGGGAGAGGGCAGCTTTGTACTCCCCCGCCCCCTTTTCTTTTCCTGCCCTACTCAGACTAGAGCATCAGCCAGACACTGCCACCCCGTGGGAGCTAAGCTAACACCGCCACTGTGCAGGCTGATGTCGGTAAGGAACAGAGGGAGCATGGAAACCCCTGCGCAGCAGGTGCACGACTTCCTGCAGCAGCTACCCAGCCATTTCTTACCAAGTCCTGCCTTCCCCTGGAGCAACTCCCTCACTCTCAGGCACAGCTGCATGTGTCGGATGGAAGGAGCCTCCACCAAGCTCCAGTATGGCATGCTAGGTCCCGAGTCCTCCCCAGACACACCTGCACAGGCCGATAGCGTCAGGGCCAGTCCTGATCGAGGGGCAGTCTGTGCTTGGACCCCACTTGCTAGCACCAACTGGGAGGTGGCAAATGGAATCCAAGACTCAGGTGCTGAGGAGGGGAAGGCAGATCCAAGAAGTATCACCTCACATCCAAGAAGCTGGGAGCTCAGCCTCAAGCCTGGCTCGAGTGAGCATCAACTGCAAGCCCAGCAGATCTGCTCTCAGCCACCAGAAACATCGTGCTGCCCACACCCAGCAGCGAGGCAACAGCTGCAGCTGATTTAAAAAAAAAAAAAAAAACACAGGATGCCTGGCAACTCCTGAAGCTATGTAACTTCTCCATCTGCAATCCAGCCAGCTGCCCAGCCAGACCCTCGGGCTACTTGGCAGCTTCCCAAAGCCCCTTGGTTTGGACACTGGTCTGCATGGACCAATAATCTGATCTGGCGCAATGGCAAATCCATATCTCTGGCTGGGCTGGAGGTTCTACCGGCACACGGCTTTCGTCTCCACGGGCAGATATTACACAGAAGGGAAGAGCCAACCCACCATGGAACGTCAAGGAGGACCTGGACATGCTCCCAGGAGTGAATTCCTTCAGACCTGCAGAGCTTGGAAAGACAAAGGGTCCAGGGAAACGTGACCTGAAAGCGTGTGACTGTGCAGGGGGGTGAGAATCACCCCAGGACATGCCTCTTTTGAATGCCCCCTCTTGCACTCGCCCCCAAATAAAGACACCGTTCAATGGCATGTTGAAAAGACGTGCTCGTCATTCTTAATAAACGACTAGAGTAAGAATACATAAGAGAAACAGGGTGGTATCTTTATATGATACACAAGTGTATGGTACAAGAACTCCATCAGGCACAGGCGCCCCAAGGGTTAAGGCCTCAGTGTCAGGCCAAAAAAAGAAGAGTGGTAAAGTTGGGTTTTTGTTGCTTTTTTTGTTGTTTTTTTTTTTTACTTTTAACATCTAAAAATGTCACTTAAAGGTCTGAATAGAAATCGGTTGGTTTTTAAGAAATCATAATTGCAGTTCACTCTCCTCCTCCTTCCAGGACAATAGCAAATTCATGTCTGAGCACGGAGGGGGGACCCCTGCCCCCTCGGCTGGCTGAGCAGGTCCATCCATCCTTCTGCGCTCTCCAGGCTGCACGTGGGCTGAGGCGGCGTCAGACACAAGCCGTCCAGGCCAATCCCGTAGCTCGCTCTGTTCTCTACAGCGTCAAAAACCAAAGTCAACCAGCAGGTTCAGCATCTCTGAGCTGGCGGAGAAACACAGCCCCAGGTGGTTCTAACAGCTCAGTGGGTTTGGGAGGATACACAATGGGGAGGTTTCCTTTTAGATTCTTTTAAAGAGAGGAAGCCTAAAAGGGCTTCCTAACTACACCAATAAAAAACAAAACGTAGGCATCTCCTTTAGTGTAAAAGTCTGTACAATTTAGGCTTGCTTGTCATCCCGCCACCCCATCCCACCCCCTTCTGAGCTGGGAAGGGTGCCTTAGTGCATGGTGCTGGCATTAGCCACAGCAATAGCTTCCTGAATCTCTCGTATGACCAGGATCCGAGTGAGCATCTGCTCCATCTGCTCTCTGCTGATTGGCTGGATGGAATACCAGATTGGGCTGTTCGGGGCTACCACCGGCTCCGGAGTTAAGTAAAATGTGTCATTCCGGCCTTTCACGCTCTGGGGGCTGCAAGGGGGGAAGAAAATCAGAGACAGGCAGGCTAGTTACATCCTAGTCAGAGACAGGCAGGCTAGTTACACGTCCTGAACAGGCAGCCTCATCCTAGTCACCCGGGCGCTAAGAACCCTCCGTGAAAGCTGCCCGGTTCGGAGACCCATGGGTGTTTACTTGCAGGGCAGGTACCTTTATGGGCAGTGGTCTCACACAGCTTCTACCACCAGAGCGTCCCGTTCAGCCCTCCTCCAGGGGAGAGCGGGGAGCTGCCACCACACTCAGCGAGGCTAGTGGGGTGAAGGGCCCCTTGGCTATCACGTGGGCCTAGATTCGTTAGGAACGATTACGTGTCACTCAGTCCCAAGGTTACCAATGGGCCTTTGAAGAGGGTTTTCTTCTCCGACACCATTGGCACTGCAGTTGAGCTAGTAGTGGGGCCCTTCCTGAAGGAGGGATGTGTACAGAGACCTCACGGTCACAGCAAGCCTCCATTTTCAGAGCTGCCGCCACCTCGCTTCTCCAGTGTCGCATACAACGCGGAGGGCCCTTCATCAGGGCACCTGCAGGCCAAGGGGCCACCGCACAAGCGTCACTGCTCGGACGTCTACAACAGCCCCGGGACTAACACCGGCAAATTCACACTTCAAGACTCAGCCCCTTCACATTCTTTGTGCCGCTCTGCAGGACAAGTCCCCCCCATAGTTACAAACTGTACCGGGGAAGGAGACAGACAGCTCTCTTTCTGGAGCTACAGAGTGCCGCCTGGGTGCATATTTACAAGAGACCTGCAACCCCTCGCGGCAGGAGCGCTCACCATTTGAAGAGGTAGAAGTCATAGAGCTTTATGGGGCAGCGCAGGGGGTTCTCTGGATTCTCAGTCTGCTCTGCATACATGTCATCTGTAACTGCAAACCGCCCCCCGAAAACCAGCGTCAGACTCCGTACACGAAAGCGCTTGTAGAACAGTAGAGAATAAAAGCAGCAAGCATCCAGCAGCCTCAATGTTGCAAATCCCACCTCATAAGGCGTTAGGAGTTCCCAGCTGCAGGAGCCATAACACGGCCCCAGGCAGCACCTTCAGCTCTGGGCTTTAGCAACATCCCACTCATCAACCCCCCAGCTAGCCGACCCCTGAAAGGCAGAGAGTCTGGCTACAGGAAGAGGCCCGTGAGCAGAGCGCTTCCACTGAAAGGAGAGAACAAGGCTCCTCTGAAACGCCTCTCTGCTCAGAGGCCCGTGTGTCACAGCGCCTCTGCCTGGAGAGAGGACTGGGAAAGAGGGCAGGGCCGTGTGCCTCAGCAAACCCAGCCACAGAACACCTGCTGTCTCGGATCATGGAGCTCCTGGGGGAGATTCACACTGTCTACCACACTGGAGCTCTTTGTAAGACTCTAGCAAACAGACCCGGCCAGTCAATCCCAGAGCATTCCACAAAAGGCTTGTTTCTCCTCTCCTCGGGGAACTACCTTTCTGGCCTGTCTGGTGTATGCCAAGTGCCTTCAGATACCGGATACTCGTGCTCTTATCCTTGGGATTGGAAGGGTTCTTCTTGGTCTGCCTCAAGACCTTGGAGAAAGCCAACTTCATATGCTGGTCTACTGTTTTCAACAGGAAGTACCTGAGCAGTGGGAAGAGGACAGAAGTGTGGGGGGCAAACAAAGCCTCTCTTCACCGCTCAGGGAGAGGAAACACTTTTGTGGGTATGAGCCAGCCAGGGTTCAAACCAGGCTGGGAGAGGCAGCTCTCTCCTCCTTGGGTTCCTGCATGGGATTCCTTGGATAAAAGGATCCCTCTGGGCTTTGCCCATTCAAAAGCGGGGGCCTGCTCTGAATCGGGGACCGGAACGGACACATACTTACTTGGTGTTAAAAAACATCAGTGTGGTGAGCAAGGTGGAAGGGGAGTGGGCGCCCAGCTGCTTGCACTCCCACAGCATCTCTTCTGTGACGTGGCTGGGGAGAACGTAACCTGTAACACGAGAAGCAGGCATCGCTGACAGGTGCTACGCCACAGGCCGGCAGCGCACGGGTACACATGCGACAAGCTCCCTCGGAGGGGAGCCAGATGGATGCTCGTTTCAGTGGCTCACTTTGATCTCGACCACGAGGGAAGGATGAGCAAGCTGAGCTCTCGGCCCCATGCACAGGGTCATACACTCTAGACTTGCTCCTGTGCACAAGGGAAAGCCCAGACTCCCAACACCTAGACAACCCCACAGGCTGCACAATGGCAGAGAACAAAGCATCAATCCAACAGGCAGAGGAAAAACAAAAGGAAGCAAAAATATCTGAACCCAAATGTAGAATTGATAGGTGGCCAGAGCAAACCCAGAGCAGGGGGTATAAAAATCTGGTGAAGTAACAGATTCCTGTTCCCTGAAAATACCATCCTTTCGCTCTCATCTTCGGAGCAGGGTGTAACCTTCCCTACTGCAGCAAGAGCACATTTTGTTTGCGCAAGTTCTGTTTTATCAGACACCTGTACATAGTGAAGGACACCTCCCCTCCCCCCCGCCCCCCCCCCAAAAAGGGCTCAATGTTTGCATGTTTTTGGCTACAATATTTTTAAGGCTTTGCTTAAAAAGTACCCACAAATGGATTACAAAATGAGCATCATAACAAGCCATGCCTTAGGGCAAATCTCTATTTATCACTGGATGCTGACCTAATCCCTCATCACTGGCGCAGAATAAAGCAAATGCATTGCCAATGCAAGTCACATCGCTGGACGCCAAGGGTAAGTCACTGGGAAGCGCCAGACTGGGTCCAGGTAGCCCAGTGTCCGGTCTTCCAACAGTGGCCTGGGCCAGGCGCCCCAGGCCAGGTGCTCCAGAGGGAGCAAATAGAACAGGGAACCATGAAGCGATCCCTCTCCTGGCACCCATTCCCAGCCCGACACACCGAGGCTGCGACGCCCTCCCCAGCCTGGTTAACAGCTATTACAGACCTGGCCTCTGAACGCAACTAGGTTTTGAACCCTATTCGAGTCTTGGCCTTCCTGACACCCTCTGGCAGAATTCCACAGGTGGGCTGTGCTGGGTGAAGAAACGCTTCTTTGGTTTTAAAACCTATTTATTTTGTATTTGGTGACCCCTAAATCTTGCGTTAGGAGTAAGAGTAAACGGTCACCGTCTGTCTCCACACCAGCCAAGACCGTACAGCCCTCTAGCACAGCCTCCCTCGTCTCTTTTCCTAGCTGAGAAGTCAGCCGTCCAAATCTTGCCTCACGCGGAAGGGGTCACCTATGCCTAGTTTTCATTGCCCCTTTTCTGAATCTTTCCCAGTTCCAATATATCTTGAAGATGGGGCGACCACAGCTGCATCCAGCACCCAAGTGAGGGTGTACCATGATTTCAAGAAGCAGTAGGATTTTTCTATCTTCGCTGCTATCCCAACACTGCTAGCTTTGACTGCTGCTATGCACCGAGTGGATGTTTCCAGAGAGCTATCCACAATGACACCAGATCTGTCTCGACACCTGGTGTCCTCACCTACAACAGTGGAACCTCTGCAAACCAGAACACTTGTCTGGCCAGAATGTTCCTGGACCAGAGAGCCAGGCGCAACCCTACAGGGCTGTAAGCTGGTGCGCAGCAGCAGGACCGGGAGCCCAGCAGCTCTGCCTTGTGGGGCCAGAAGCCCAAACTGCTGGGAACTGGGCTGCCCAGCTTAGCAAAGGGGGCGGGGGAGGGAGAGAGACAGAGACAGAGACAGACGGACTGCCCTGCCAGTCTGGCTAACAGCAGTGGGGGAGGGAACCAGCTGGAAGGCTGTTCGGGGGGGGGGGAAGGGGGGGGTGTAGTTGGGAGACTAGATACAACCTCTCCTGGTCCAAGTCAAGTCCCGAGGATGCCGGACCAGGGAGGTCCAACCTGTATTTCCAATCTGGGGACAGTTTATACCTTCATGTCTGGCACAGCTAGGGGCACCCACATGGCCACACAATATGCCAACAACCTTATGGCTGACCACGAAAGTTTCTTCAGCTCTAGCATCCTTCCTCGTACGCCATACTGATGGCCTCATGTGGATTCCTGGGAAGGAGACCCTTGAAGAATTCCCCTGGGATTTCAACCATTTCCACCCCACCATCAATCTCAGCCTAGACCAGTCCCCACATGAGAGCCACTTCCTTGACACTACAGTGCAATTAAATGACAGCCACATTTCCACCAGCCCACACTGGAAACTTCGTGACCACTACTTTTACGTACATGCCTCTAGCTTCCATCCAGGACTCACACCACACAACTGTTTATAGCCAGGTCCTAAGACACAACCAGATTTGCTCCAATCCCACAGACAGGCACCTGCAGGATCTCTATCAGGCATCCTTAAAACTGATCCTTTCACCTAGGAAGTGAAAACACAGATCAGCAGAGCCAGAGGAGCCCCTGGCTTCAGCTTCGAGACAGGCCCAGCAAGGGGAAAAACAGAAACCCACTCCTCATCACCTATAGCTGCCAGCTTAGGCCCCTCCAGTGCATCATGAGCCTTGGGAGACAGGACAATCCTCACCTACAGACAGCCCTCGACCTGAAGCAAATTCTTTCCAGCAGCCACACAGCCATGCTTACCCAGGAACCTACCCATGCAATAAACCCCAGTGCCAACTCTGTCCACACAGCAACACAACAGCCTAACCACGTACGCCACAACACCAGGGGCTCATCCATCAACGTAATCTATGCCATCAAGTGCCAGCCAGGCCCCTCTGACAGGTCTATTGGCCAAACCAGACAGTCGCTACACCAAGGGATAAATGGCCACAAGTCAGACATCACAAATGGTTGCACACAAGCCTGCAGGAGCACATTTTAACCTGCCTGGGCGCTCAATGGATGCAAAAGTCACCATTGTGCTACAAAGGAATTTCAGGACCCACCTAGAGAGACTGCAGAACTGGCCTTCATATGCGAATTCAACACTCTCATGGCTTGAGCCAGGACATGAACTGGATAGGCCGTTCCATTCAACACCCAAGTGTCATCAAAAGCTATGTATGGGCACTTACAGACTACTACTGGGCTCATTAGCACTGGCACTACTAGGACAGTTCCTCCCCCCTCCTTTCCTGTTATAAGTTTGGAGGTTCCCCCTTTTCCTCCACTCATCTGAAGTAGGTTGTGCCCACGAGAGCTCATGGTACTATACATCTATTCTTAGTTATTTCCAAGGTGCTCTTTTTTAAAGTTCCAGACTAACATTTGAGTGGTAACAGTTAATTGAGCCTCCCCCCCCCCCAATCGATTTTCTAGGCATAAGTGGGATGTTTTCTAGTGAGCTTTACTTCATTTATCCACTGAATTTCATTGGCCATTAGGAATCCATCCCTGCTGAACTCATGCATTTCTTAGAAAGGGCATCCCCACCACACTTCCAATGCCCTCTAGATTCCGGGGTTCTGAGACCTGGTAAGAGCCAGTTAAAGAGTGTGGAGAATCAAGCCTAATTAAACCCTTGAAACAGAATGGTGGACTGGAGTCTGGTGCACCACCCCCCTTCCTGGGAAATATTTGTGCTTACTGCAGGCCCTGAAAAACCTCCCTCCCCATGCGAGTGAAGGGTAAAGGACGTTCAAATAGTTCTTTAGAGTAGGTTCTCATCATAGCTCCATTAAGAGGACACCAGCAAGCTTAAAGATCTCACATCCCACCTCATCCCTGGCATGTCTCAAGGGCCTCTCACTGAAGCAGAGAAAAAGCTCTTACCAAGAGGGGTGATCCGGGGCTGTACATCCTTGAGAACTTCATGTAACCACTCAGTAAACCGTATGTAATAGAGATCTGAGAAAATGTCATCTACTCGTCCATTTTCAAAAAGATACTGCAAGAGACAGTCACAACAGTCTGATAGAGGGCAGCAAGCAAGTTCCTCCCAGAGCAGCCTTCTCTCCTTGGGATGGAGCAAGTCCCCTTCGGGGCACTAGTCAGATTTATGCATTTTCTGCTTTATTGCAGTCATTGCTGGAGAGGTCCCACAAATACACCTGGGAGAGTACAAAGACCCCTGTGCCGGTAAGTGCACCAGGAAGGATCTAGTACTGCTGTGAGTGAACATGAAGAGTCTTAAAAGCAAAAAAGTGGCAAGGCCTCAGCTTTCTATTTAAAGAAGGATGCATTTATTTGAAGCGTTACATTGAGCTTGCTGCCCTGCTTTGGGGGTATGAATAGCCTCTTCTTCGTCAAAGAAAATGCTGTTGCAAACCCAAATTCTCACCAAGTAATCAAGCTCAAATATGAATGGAGGCCAAGTCAAAGCTGAAATTAATGATTTTAAATAAGACAGACTAGATCTAGAACATTATACTTTGCTTGAAAAGCTTCCCTGTTGCATTTTAAACCACATTATTTCTTTCAGTTAATATTTTGTTTTTAATTGCATGCTAGTATCACTTTAAAAATCTTATCTACTAATTAAGGTCTCAAAGTGTTAAAATGAATGTTTCAGCAAACTCAGAAGAGGTTTTCTGAATTGATTTGTTTTTCCATAAACAAAGCTAGAGAGCTTGATATTGGATATTAGGAAAAACCATTTCCCTAGACGGGTGGGAAGCGCTGGGATGGGTTCCCATGGGAGGGGGTGGAGTCTCCATCCCTAGAGGGTTTTTAAGTCTCAGCTTGACAAAGCCCTGGCTGGGATGATTTAGTTGGGGTGGGTCCTGCCTTGGGCAGGGGGCTGGGCTGGACGGCCTCCTGAGGTCTCTTCCAGCCCTAGGATTGTGATATTAATAGCAAGTGCCAGCCTCATGCCAAGTCTTACACAGAGAATGCTACGTACAAACATCTGGTTGCAGCATGTGCACGCTACATAAAATAAGAGACGAGCGCTCCCCACTCCTACCTTCTGAATACATAGGAAGATATAGTACAATACATCTGGATCGTATGGCTCGCCTTCACCATTGCGAGCTTCTCGTGTCATCAAGCACAGCCCGTAATTCAACTCTGCCACAGCAGAAGAGATGAGATCTTCCTGGAATCTCAGCAGCTGGCGTCCTGCAAAGCAAAATGTCATGATGAATTTGCTTAAAAAAGGCAGTCTCTGTTTCTCAAGCATGATCTACTATTTCACTCCTGCCCAACGTGCTCTTCCCCACCTCCAAACAGCTCCTTTTGCACCTCGTGCTCCCGACCATAAGATCACAATGGGAGCACTGGAGACCTTCAGGTTTCAGAAGTTGACTCAAGCAGGAAGACACATTTAGAAACAACTGACCCTGTCACCGCCACAACGCATTCTAGATGGGGACCCTCTCCATCATTATCTGCAATTAAATATTTGTCCTGCTGCAGTGGGAAAGCAAGGACACACACAAGAGCATTTGCTGATTCAGGAATTAGCTGGTGCAGGAGGCTGTTTTGTTTCATTGATCCTACATTGCTTTTTCTATGGCCAGATGACTAGGTTCCTGAGTTTGTAAACTCAATGTGGAACACAAAATACTTCCTGGAACACTGCAGGATTCAGTTAGCAAAAAACAAACCATTCTTAGGCTTGGAAGGCTAGATTTTTATTTGGCAAATGTTGTTAAGTGTTAATCTCGCTATACGCAAGCCAATGAAAAAATATTTCCATTGATAATTAAAGTTTACAGATAAGCAGCATTTCATACTTGAGTGATTTAAGGATATTTTTGTATGTTTTAACAGATGTTGACAATTTGTGTTGTCAACACATTAAAACATCCAATGGTTGGAAAAGCGACAAGGAGTCCTTTGACACCTTACAGACTAACAGATTATTGGAGCACAAGCTTTCGTGGGCAAAGATCCACTTCGTCAGATGCATGTTATGGTTGGAAACAAATTTGTTGCAATACCTGCTGTCATTAAATAGTCACAGGTTTGCCCCCATGATTTTTTGGAATTAAATTTAAAAATAGGGAAAGTTTATTTGTAGATATATGCACAGCCCTGGGCCAACCCTTTATCGCACTGTGACAAGTTGAATGGAAGATCAAACTACACAGTCACCATTCGAACCAAGGAGTTTTCCTAAGAGGAGAGGGATGGAGACCAATGCAGGGGTTCTGGGCCCAAGAAATGGACCCTTAAAATCAGAGTAGGAGGAAGGGCTGAGACACGTGGTGCTTAGGACTCTAGTGCGAGCCGCCAAGCGTAGGCTTGTTTCATTGGCTTGAAAGCAAGTGGCTAGTGGAGGAAGCCTGGAGTACGACGTGCCATGCCAGACAACACTTACTGCCGATAGGGGCTAGCCTGTTCTGAGACTCCTTTTCCAGCTCTGCATTCTTGGTCTGGGCCCAGCTTTTCCACACTTCAAGCCCTTCTTCTGGCTTCAGGGAGTTCGGAAGCAGCAGCTCAGGTGAAGGCTGGGGCTGGGGCTGCGGCTCCACTTCAGCCACCTGAACAGTTTGTGCCTGTGAAAGGAAAGCCACTTCGTCAGGTCCCCTCAAGATGCAACAAGGCAGCCAAAATAGGGCAGCATTTGCCTCATGGCCCTCTTCCTGCAGGACTGTCTCCGACCCTGGCCAGCAGCCCCTCCCTCCCAGCAGCGGGATGAAGAGCAACACCCCTCGACAGGCACGGAGCATGACCCTGCGGGAGGGCTTCAGGGTTACAGCAGTGAACTTGCAAGAACAGCAAATATAAAGACTTGATCCCCAAGACCAGCGACATTTTCACTCTAGGCAGGTGTTCTGCAAAGCCTCCAGACCACTCCCCAGTGGCCACTTAAAGTCCGTACTGCAGAAAGCGGCAAAGTGGGCCCAGCCATTTGTCCAGATCACGAAGCCCATTCATATTTCCCTTACACCTGCACACAGAGGGAAACAAACGCTCACCAGAAGGAAAGAGCTTTACAGGACTCAAACCCTCTCACCATGACTAGAAGGAGGGAATCCCTGATTTATCGGGCTCCATTAGCTTCACTTCCCCCTGGCTGACAGGGGACATTAGCTTCCGGGTTTCAAAAACCATTGCATTAGGTATAGAATTAACAGCAGTACAATGCATGCCGAGGACTGGGCTCAGGACCCAGGTATCTGGCACAGAGAGAAAGGCCGCCCTCTAGTGGGAGACAGCAGCAAGGTGACAACTTTTTAAAAAACCCTCTGTTCGACTAACACAGCTACCCCTCCCAGACTTTTAACACCCGTACAAATACTCTGGGGCAAGTTCTAGCTATTCCAGCCAGCGGGCATATTCTCTCTGCTTTATCAACTGCGTCCTCCACTTGACAGAAGAGTCAGTGGCAATCAACGGAAAAAACAAATAAATAGTTGGGTAGCACTTTAAAGATTAACAAGACATGAAGATGGTATCATGAGCTTTTGTGGGCACAACTCACTTCCCCAGATGAATGGAAGAAGGAGTCCAGGGTACAAATATTTAATGTTTTTATTTATACCCTGCTCCCCCTCATCTGAAGAAGTGGGCTGTGCGTACGAAAGCTCTGATCCCATCTACATCTTTTGTTATTCTTTCAAGTGCTACCAGACCATTTGCTGTTGGTTAAGTTTTTCCTGTTAGACTAACTCGGCTACCCCCTGAAACTTTTGCTAAATGGCACTTGCACCAGCACTGCAGTTTATGGACACGAAGGTTAAAAAGGGCCACTCACATGGACTTTTCATTCCAAAGTAATTACCAAGACTGCAGCTGTTGTGCAAAGCAACACCCCGGCATGCACAATGGGGTCACCTGTTGATAGCATGCTCCATTCCGCAAGAGCAGGATGCTGGCCAATGCTCGTTTCACCTATTTACATGAATGAGCAGATATCTGGTCATGTGGTGTAATCTATCACCACCTTTAAGAGTCCGTTTCACCAATTCAATCTCAACCTATTGAAAGTTAGCTGCTAGTCACGGCCAGCATTCTGAGAGATGTCTGACAGATGCCTGCATCTGCAGAGAAGCTGAGCAAGAACACTGCAAGAGGAGCATTCCCTTGACAACAGGGCTCTGGAGTCAAAGGGCTGTCACCTCAATCTGCAGACCTCACAACATGGTGCCCCTCTGCAGACCCTCACTCCGGCCTGCTCATCCAGCACCTCCTCCACAGGCTGACCAAGCACCAGACACACAGAGCTTTTCCTCCTCCTCCTCCTCCAGAGCTTTTAGAGTTACTCGAACAGAACGCTAATGGATTAAGAGCAAGCTTCAACTGTTCATTTGAGCAAAGGCTGTGCTCCCATCCCATTCGCTCTGGACATTTCACATTAGGGATTCTTAGCCAATCCAGGGCCTCCTTTTCATACCCACTCCTATTCAAGAAGGGTAAAGGAGAGCCACAGGCACACCCTACAATTAAGCAATTTATCAACACAAAAGATTCAATGTCTGCTTGCTGAAGCTCTTTCCTTGGAAGCCTCCTCCAGCTAATGCCCTCCCGCTAGAAGGATGCTGAAGACAATGCAAGGTTTGCAAGGGAGAAATCCACAGCATTCCTGGCCAATGAAAACCAAGTCTGCTAAATGTTTTTAGACACCAGCAGAGTGCCCCACAGCATCAGCTCTCCTGCATCGTCTGCCAGCAGATGTTTGCACACCACCATCCATATTACAGGAAGTGGGGCAAGGGCAGAATCAGAAAGCCAGGCCTTGAATTGATCACCAGGGCCGATGGCGGAAGGTTAACCGTCCTGGAGAAAGACAGCCCTTGGCTGACACTGCCCCACATGTGCAGAGCAACTCTTCTTCCTGAATGCGGTCTCCTAGCCCTTGAGATAACAAAGCTTTCATTGCCACGCAGCCTACCAAGAGCAGCTCTGCTCATCTTCCAGCAAGTGCCTCACAGCCCTCCAGCTGGGATAAGAGGCCATTTCCAGGGTAGTGAATTGACATGCTTCTACTTTGCCTTACTCAGGACAGACACACCCTGGTCAGAGCCAGCCCCAGATGGCTGTGGGGCATAGCAAGGCTGCAGCAGCAGGGTACGGAGCTTTGCTTTCTGAGGTGCTCATTCCACAGCAAACGCCTCTTAATACTCCTACAGCAGCAAGGAGTGTCAACAGAGCCACACGATTACTCTACAGGTGGGTCTAGGGACAGGCCCAAAAGAACAGAGGTTTAGTCATCATGGCTGCCTTATCACCCTTGCTCTGCGATGGAAGGCTGCATTCCCACAGCCCGATAAGTCTGGGAATAGGGATACACACTACTTGCCAGCAAACCAAAGCAGCGCAATCAGCACTCTGCATCCAATGTTGCTATGGGTGTGCGGTAGCTGGGTGCAGGGGAATGTGATTCAGCAGGAGGGAAGAGTTATCACTCCCGGAGGAGGGGTTAGACTGCTTCCAGCTGAATTCACACTGCCAGAGAGGTCCTCAAATAGGACCAAGTTCAGAAAAGAGCTACAAGAATGGCCAGAGGTCCAGAAAATATCTGCCTTACAGGGATAGGCTAAAGCAGCTCAACCTATTTAGATATGGGAGGTTTGGGGAGATTAGACAGCAGAGGGCTCTAGAATCCCAACAGATGAAGGCAGAACATCCAAAGATTAGATGCTGAAGCTAAACAAAATGTAGACCAGAAATAAGGTAGTGCTGAAGGAGGGTAACTGACCACTAGAACTTACTGAGAGATGTGGTGGGTTCTCTTAACGCCCATTTTAAAGATTCCCTCCTGGCTGCGTAGAGTGTTAGGGCTGATGTACAAATCACTTGGTGACATTGCACGGCCTGTGTTAGTCAATGTCAGAAAAATTGCCAAGTGATCCCTTCTGACCTCAAAACCTACGGTTGAAATCCTAGCTTCGCTGAAGTCAGTGGAAAAGCCTCCATGTATTTCAGCAGAGCCAGGATTTAAGCTGGTGACATGTGGCCACAGAGGCATCTGGCTATTAAACTGACTTCTAGACAGCGAGAGTATTCCTGCCACCAGCAGTTCAATTTATTTTGTAATTAACTCTTCCTTGCTTTCATTACGTTTTAAAACAATCTTTCTTCCGATACATTTGCACTGGTGGATTCTGGGGCCTGGTTTCTCAGTTCAGTTAGTGACATGCTAGTCACTTTCCTGTCCTCATGGGCTGGTACAATGTTCAGACACACCCAAAAAGGGTTTATGAAATTTAAAAAAGCTAAAATGTAAAAACATTTGATGGCCTTAAGTTACCTATTCCCCTTTAAAGACAGCAATACATTTGGCCATCATGTACATTCAAGCACTCTTTACAAAAATAGAGGTTTAAACTAGCTTGCAGTATTCTCATATTATTGCTGTATTCCTGCACACCAGGCATTTACTAGAAACTGGACCTGGTGTAGATGCAGGCTGTTCTATCTGATCATCAATGAGATGGGTCAAGCCCTCAGCTTTGTCAAGTGTTTCATGCCACCGAGTGCGGCGATTCAAAGTAACTGGTGCAGGGGCTAGCATCTGGTGCATTGCATTAGTTCCACTGGGGGCAGGAGAAGGTGCTAGCCATTCGGATGCAGTGCCCCAAACAGCTCAGAACATTCACTTGGCCCAGGAGAGTACCGGAGAACTAAGAATACAGGCTATTAAGCCTGCTACAAGCATATTGCCTTCTTTACACTAGAGACCAGACCTGTTTCCCCTTTGCATTCTTGCCCCCCATAATCATGCCCTTGTCCCAAGCAAGTAACTGACACAAATGCACGACTACAGACTGGTCACTCGCTCAGCGTCCTGTGTACATTACCAGACCGCACACACAAAGCACAGGGTGCCTGACCGAAGCATCTCCCCCTACACCAGCAACAGGTGGCTAAAAGCAAGGGCCGGCCCAAGAGGAGCAGTTCTACTCACAGAGCAAGTCACTTGTAGCTGCTGCTGCCCCTGCTCTTGGGGCGTGGGCTGCTGCTGCTGCTGCGGGTCCCATATGTGCACCGTCTGAGCAGCATTCTGGTATGTCCCTGCCACAGCCTGCACGGCCACTGGAATGTGGATGTTGCCGTTCATGAACTGTGCTGGAAAGAGCGAGTTTGCAATTGTTTGCACCACTTCCTCCTGGGAGTTTTTCACTACAGAGGCACCTCCCACCATCTTATCCTTGTCATCCTCCAGCTTCACAGCAGCCAGCGTCGTGGGCGAGCCACTGACGTGGACAGCGTTGTAAGCCTCCTGAGGGATGGCGATATGGGTTATGTTTTGCTGCTGAAGGTCACCACGTGGCTGAGCAGAGTAAACAGGGATGGTCCAAGTCTCTCCAGTGGGGCTAGTGATGGTCCCAGTGGCACTGTACAGATGGGCACTGTCCACTGTTAACAAGTCCGGCCTTAGGGACACATAACTCTGCTGCTGGCCTTGAGGAATGGCCAACACCGTGGCAACTGGCTGCCCAGAAATGGCATAGGACACAGTAATAGGCATATCTACTTTGCGCTTCTTCACCGGCTGTAGGACACTGGCGGTGCTGATCCGCCGCTCGCCTTCCCGCGGGGAGCCCTGCTGAGAAGGCGGAGGTGACAGCGCCCCGACTGTCTGAATCTGGATCTGTTGGCCACCAGCAATGGCCTGCCCCGACACAAGCTGAGCCTGGATCTGCTGGTGCTGTATGTGCTCCTCCTGGATCTCAGTGGCCTGGATCTGCTGGGCAGTCTGCACATGCTGCACCTGGATCTGAGCCGCTTGCAGCTGAGAGGGGCTAGGGCTCTGCAGAGACTGGCTCTGTATCGTCTGGGGAGCCTGCTGCTGAGCCTGGCCTTGGATCTGAACTTGGACCTGGATTGGCTGCTCTGAGGCTTGGTGCACAGTGAGCTGGGGGGAGAGCTGCTGGGCAGAGACCTGTTGTGGGGACTGCTGGACCTGGACTTGCACCTGTAACAGTAAGAATGCAGCAGTTAGTGAGGGGCAGGGGGAAGAAGAGCCGTAGATCAGCGGTGAGGCTGGGGCCAATGCGGTTTGTGTATTCTAGAGCTCTCTCCTGCATTAATTTAGCCCAGTGTTTCTCAACTTTTTTTTTTTAAAGTACCTCTTTCTCAAACCCCCCCCCCCAATTATAAATACCCCCAGTACCTACAGTTTTCAGACAAATTTTCTCTCTACCATTGCAACACGTTTGTTTAAACAGCTTAATCGTAGCCAGGGTGGGCGATGAAATTTATGGGTGTAAAAAGGACAAAAATAATAAAGCGCTGTAAAACAATTATTCAGTTCTCCAAATTCAGTTGTGTTGAGGTGCCCCCAGACTGAGTGCCACAAGGGGACTCCTAGCACTGCTTGAGAGACACTGATCCAGCACACAACCCCGATCACCAGGACCCTAGAGGAAGTGTAGGAAGGGGGGCACTTCAAGAAGCATCTGATCTGTGAGAAGGGGAAGGGGAAGGGGACTGCCAGATTTCCTCAGCACAATTCACTGCACTCAAGTTCAAACACTACCACACCCTACTTCCCAAGAAGTCCAGGCCATAACAGACAGACAGACATCAGACATCTTGGGGAGCTAAAGACTAGTCAGCACTGACAGGATGTGCACCAGAGACAGACAGCCCATCTCACAGCACCATAAGGTTGTGCCTGATGCAAACAATCCATGCTAGTGTTAACATACATTCCCTTTGCTACAGAATGCAAATGTTTGACTTACACAGCTCTTGCAGCAACCTACAGACGGAACAAGGCAACAGGTTTCATCCTCCACTCAGTGCCCTTGGATGGGGAGTGGCATACTAAGTACATTGGAGCAAGTCTCTTAAAGGAGGGGCATAGTGTTACTACACAGAAACCATGGCCCACTCACCTACCCATGGCATTAAGAGTTGCACTAGGTGAATGGGTATCCCAGTGGAAGGAACTGCAGAAAGTCTAGAGTTGGGTCCCCTCTTGTAGCGGTAGATGGACTAGATCAGTGGGTTTCAAACTAAGGGTCATGGCCCGTCCTGGCTCTCAGAACACCAGGCAATGTCCTGGCTTGCCTTGCTGTAGGGTGATCAGCAGGTGCTAATGCAGGCTTCCTCCTGGTCCTGGGACCACAGACCATGCTGCACCCTGTAGGCAGCCAGCGCCAGGCCCACCTCCCAGGACTCTGCATGTTGCCCCAGTCCCAAGCACTGGTTCCGCACTCCCACTGGCCGGGAACCAGGCAACAGAAGCCCGGAGGGGGTGGGGGTGCAGGAAAGAGGGGAGAGGCGCCAGAGCCTGCAGATAAGAACACCTGAGACTCCACCTAGCAGCTGGACCTGCTGCAGCACAATCTGTGATGCCAAAGAGGCGGAACCCTGACTTAGCACGACTGATCAGGGGCTGCTGGAGGGAAGCCCACCCCCAAGGCCCGACCTCCCCCTTGTCCCAGCCCAGAGCCTGCATTCCCAGACAAAGCTTGCACCCCCTTTGCACTCACCGTGAACCCCTCTGCCCCACCTCCTAGCCTGGAAATCCCTCTTGCACTCCCAACACCTCATCCCTTACCCCAGCCCAGCGCCTGCACCCCCCCCAAACCCCTCCTCCCCAGTCCCAGCCCGGAGCCTGCACGCTCGTCAAAAGATAATAGTGTAAGATCATGGGCACCAACAATTAGCCTTAACAGGGTTGCAAAAGTTTCAAACTCTCAGGACCTGATGGCCTAGTCCCTTCCAAACCTACCCGTTCACAAAGCTATCGCGCCCTCTCAGTCCTCCTGTTGGCTCCATGCTGCAACATCACCGTCAAGTCCCTTCACAACTCGGCTCCACAGGCACCTGCTCCTGTCTCCATGCTACACCTGCCCGAAGGCTCCACCAATGATACCAGCCCTGCACGGCCATTTCTCTACTTGTTCCATAAGCCACCTCAAGAGTCTGCCCCCGAGAAAGGGGCTATATGGAACGCCTCGCACAAATTCTTCTACAAGATCACCACTCTCCTTCCCCCAGGAGCTTTAGAAATCAGGCAACCGATGGATGGCCATGGAACATATTAGCCAAAAATTTATTTAATGCTTTGATCATCTGGAACCAAGAGCTAAGCTAGATGCATGCTCTTATTTTCCTTTATGCTGTCCTTCCCTCTGATTTGCCTCACTTACTGGATTCAAAATTATATTGCAAGCTCCTATTTGCCAAAAGGGGCCCTACTACTGACTGGGACTTTTTTCCTGACTTATGTTGTGCATATTGCAGTAGCTTTCAAAGATCCTTCCCTAAAATACTCAGGGTACATCTAGACTGCAGGGTTCTTTTGGAAGAGATCTTTCGGAGCATCCACACTGAATGGACGCACTCTCGCACTTAAGATGGGATTACTATGGATGAGTGGCCACCAAGGCACCTGTGCTTTTTCCCCCCCTCTTCTTCCGAAAAAACTCCCTCTTCCACATCCACACACACCTTTTTCCAAAGAGCTTTCAGAAACGGCGTTTTGTCAAATGAGGTTTACCAATGTCGGAAAAACCCGTTCTTCCGATTTTCTTTCAAAAGAGCACAATAGCAGTGTGGACGTAAGTGAAGTTTTCGGAAAAACGGCCATTTAAAAAAAACCTGCAGTCTAAATGCACCCTCAGAGTCCCAGAAGGTCTTATTAAAAACGTCATTTCAAGGATGCCCTTGAACTTAAGAGTTGCCAAGGAAAACTGGGGCAGGCAAGGAAGCAGTCACATTTTAAGTCACCTCCAGTTGAAACGATCTGATTCTACTCCTAGAAGTACAAATGTTAAGCATTCCTGCCACAGAGCTAGAGCAGTGTGCACCACACTGTAATGCAGAGGTGGATTTGATATAATTTCCTACAAGGTAACAAGAAACATTTGGTCTCTTGCCAATAAAACAACTTAAATCAATGAATGATCTAATTAGGCAGTTAACTGAAACAGATGAAGTCAGGCATGAGCTAATGTTCCACAGCTTGTAGTTTCTTTTCCTTTACTTACCAATATTTAGCTCATGTACAGAAAGCACTCTATTGTCCTGTATTAAGGGAAGCAAAGATCAAAGTTTGGGCTGGGTTTTCAGAAACACCAAAGTGACTTAAAAGAACTTCTAATGGGACACAGACTGTTAAATCACTCAGGTGCTCTTGAAAACCCCAGCCTAAAAACACAAAGTGAGATACCTAGACAACACACAAAATCTGCCACCTAGCACTATTTTTCCACGGCCACTTAATACACACTAGCTGTACTTAAGCCCTCACTCTAGTGCTGGCCAGATAGCAATGATGCAGAGACTCAAAATACGAAGTAAACAAAAAACCGCAGTGTTATTTCCACAGCTTTACACAAAACAAGAATGCGAATGAAAAGATGACAAGAATTTTCCAATTTCTTGGAGGCTACCACAGTAAATGGGTGTTTGCTGAGGATAGCAAGTAAAGCAACACCCAGAACTCCAGGAATGCTGGCTATATATGAATGCACACTGAAAGGCCTGACCAGGTTGACAGGGGCCCTTACATTTAAAAAGATATTTTCACAAGGTATCCACTGCTTTCTCTGTAGTAGCTCAAAGTCTGTTCCATTGTCTTAGTGCACACAAAACTGCACCTCTTACTAGTCCCCAGAAGGCAGCACTGCTTTTGTTTCTTATGTCAGTGGAGGGGACTAGACTTCCTATTACATACAAAGGCTGTCTCAAACAGAAGGCTAGTGCACCCACAGAAAGATAGCAAGACTGGTTTATTTCAAAGCAACAGCCACCTCCATTCCTAGATGCAGCCAGGGCAGCACACCAGCATGTTTCTATTTTAACTCTCGTTTTACAGCCTACTCCTACTGACTGACTGACAGAGTGGGGAAAGTTTGGTCAGGTTAAGCGAGTGCAGGATCAAAGCCTGCTACTCCCCAGAGCAAAATCTCAGTCACTCCCATTCTAGCACATCTTGTAAAAAGGTCTGCTTGTGTGGCCACTCTCTCAGATACACAGCTGTAGAACCTAAGAGACAGACTAAGGAAGTAGGTTGACAGGTTAAAACACATTGATGAGCTGAAGCGGCGAGGAGTCCTGTGGCACCTTATAGACCAACCGAAGTGTTGGAGCATAAGCTTTTGTGAGCAAAGACCCACTTCATCAGATGACAAAGTGGGTCTCTGCCCACGAAAGCTGATGCTCCAACACTTCGGTTAGTCTATAAGGTGCCACAGGACTCCTCGCCGCTTTTGCGGATTCAGACTAACCCCTCCAATAATTGATGAGCTGCTAATTCTTTACAACTTCTCCAGATCCTCCAAACCTTTCCACAGACTTATCTGTCACCAAACTGACTTCATCTGAACTGAGATAGCTTCAGTATCCCTTTGCTGGGGGAGGAACTATTGCCCCCTCCCTCCAATATTTTCTCCCTCCAACAGCTCTACACTGTAGCAACCCACATCCTGCTAGATTAGAGTAACCAACGCTCCTCCATAAGTCAGCCGGAAGGGCTTGCTAGAGAGCAATGCAAGGCACACCCATCAAAGCAGTCCCAAACCTCTCCTAGCCCAGCATCCAAACTTGCTAGGTTTGCCTCTCACGACCTTTACCTCGGCAAGAGCTAGGAAAAAGCCAACCTATTAGGAAAAAAGATGAAGTGGCATTTTCTGTATAGGACCAACGACCTCTGGGGCTGACTTTAGAAAGAGAAACACTCAAGTCTCTACCAGTCCGCAGGCTAAGCCCAGTAGAGAAACTCCATCTGCCTCAGTACTCAGGAGGCAGCATAAAACTCTTTAAACAGCAGCTTCCACACCCAGAGTCCCCAGCTTGCAGCCATCATAGGGCCAGGGATCATCCCAAGCCCACTGGCCCCGAGACCAAATACAAAGTTCACTGACCAAGATTATCTAGAGATCAGTTCTCGCCAAGTAAGAGCTGGTGCACGACTCCACAAGCCAACTCTGGCTTTTACAGGGCAAGGGCCATAGAGCAGGGCTAGTGTTCTAATAAGCAGAATGATTGTTTCCGCAGGCTTCCAGAACAGCTTCACTGCCAAGATTCTTTCAGACCAAGCTCCCCATCACATTCTGTGCAAGGGTAAAAGTAGCAATCGGACCACAGGTCACAGACCCCCAAGGTACAGTTCTTCCAGAACAGTCCTGAGTCTGTAAGATTTCCAGCATTTGATTATGTAGGTTTAAACATCCTGAGCACCTAGGACATATAGAAAGATGCTCTTTGTAGCATGTGTGTAAGCCTAGAAGTGATTTTGGAACCAGACTAGTGCTCTATTCCAAGCAGTGCTTAAGCAGAAGGCAACAGACAACTGCTTTACGAGAAATCATTTATCACAAGATCTGAGTGAGCAAGTCCTATGGGGAGCTTATAAATCAGTCTCTCCAAGTTTAACCAACAGCCATGTAAGTCTGAGCTCTGAAAGCGAAGCTGGGATTTTACCTGCTCACCACCACAAAAGATTCTGTCTTCGGTTTTGACTATGCAAAACCACCGCCTTCAAGTTATACAGGTGAGCCTGATAAATCCTAAATACGGGTCCAAAAGCTAATGATTCTGTTGATGCATGAAATATAAAAAGCAGCTTTGGTTGTCTTTGCCACAGAACTCAATAGATCTGATCCCAAATATGCAGAGAACTGATCTACTGAATAAAGAGGGGCCATTTTTACAGTACTTCTCTAGCAGAGCCATAGTTTTAAAGCTTGAGGGGTTTAACAGATTAGGAAACCCCTCAAAAAGCAGACTGAACTACTCTGCAGATATTCAGGCAGGGAAAAGCAAGTCACAGAACCTGAGTAGTGCATTCCGTGCACGATTCTAGAAAAGAATCTGCACATCTGTGGCAACAAGATTAAGGTCTTTCAAGCTTCTTTCTCCACCTCCCATCCACTGGATACTCACTGTTTCTCCATAACGGGTCTGAAATTGTGGAACAAGATGCGTCTTCAGCTAAGGAGAATGGACAAAAGTAAAACCACAAGTAAGGAGATGTGCCATCAGCATGGCATACAATGCTTCTCAGCTGCTGCAGGTACCTAACCCTTTACTATACAATTATACCAAAGCAGGTCCCTTCACAGCAGTAACAGGCTCCAGAACCGCAGAGGTTAGGAATGGAATCGCTCCATTTTCTAAGTCATAGAACTGAACCAAAAGGAGTGTCAAGAATCTTGAAACCTGGAACACACCAAATTTCACAACAACATTTGACACTGACAGGAGCTGTAACAGAAGCCACAAGTAAACACTCTCCTGCTAGTATTTGGTGTTCAGGAGGGATGGTGTAAGAAAAGGAGAAAGACTAATTATGCTGCATGGGAAGAGAGTCACTTACCCATTTTGGAGAGAAACTTACTATGGATATCTCCAGAGCCACACAGGGAGAGAGATGAGGAATGCCTGGCCGGAGTAATAAGCATCTAAGGCCAGAAGGGACAATCAGATCATCTAGTCTGGCCTGTCTAGCACAAGCCAATACCATCTGGCACGTGCACACGACATCCAACAACTGAAGTGAGACCAAAAAAATCTCTCACCCCACAGGAGCCTACTGTTACATGCCATGTGCAGAAAGACTGAGATGCACCAGTGCCCAAGGCCCTGCAATGGCAGGAAAAGGATTGCGATGCCCCAGGATTATCCTGGCAAGCAACTCGCATCCATGCATTGCCTAATTTCATTAATTAAATGCAGGCTCTAGAAAGCATGTGACAGTTTTACTTTACATGTAACCACGTGTTTCTAAGACTGAGTTACTACTTCTGACTCTCTACCTCATGAAACATTCGCTTGCTTTGACTACAAACAGACCTAAGCTTTGTGTGTTTCACGGAAGAGCGACCTGCAAGGAAACTGGCGAGCTGACATACATGGTTCCTTTAGGAGCAGTGGGTCCAGGAATTCAGCGAGCAACTGGTGCACGAGGGGTTGGCTTCAGGGGGATGTGTGTGGCGGTGGGGCTATCACTAAGCTATGGAGAGGCAGTAGAGCCTGGGCAGGTCTGGAGGGGAGTGCTTGTTACCCTGTGGCTTGCTGGGAAGCTGAACGGTGGCAGGCGATAACAATGCTTCCTCATGCTCAAGACTGAGGCTCACTACCCTGGATACCCCATGAAAACAGTCTTCCTCAGGCTTTCAGAAAAGTCCTTGCAGCTATCACAACCTGGCTCTGAGTGGCCATATCCCCCTTTTCAGGCCCATAAGAAACAGAGAAGATAGCAGGGCACGGAGAATGCCTCTTTTCTTAGATGGGTCTGACTAGCTTGGGCAAGGTACAGTATGACCCAAGACCAGCAAGACTTCAAAACAGCCCAAAATCGACAACAATTAAGCCAAGATTATCAGGTGTATCCTACACCTAATCTGAATGATTTTAAGACACGAACAGAAAAATGAGAGGTTGTTTCCATGACTATTCCAGCAAGCAGAAGAATTAACAGGCCATTAGAGGGGAAGGGGCATTTATAGCCATTTCCTATGAAATAGCATTTGTGGGAGTTACACACATGCACACACAAAATTGCCAAGAGTTTCCTCAACGTTTACAGCACCTCATTGCTAGGTATGTAACTCCTCCAACAGTGGGGCTCTGGGAAACTGTCTCCTGTCATGTCTATCTACCACCCCCCTTACATAAAGGGAAATCATTCTGATGCATGGAAAGTTAGGTGGCCACAGACTGTAGTGTTTAACTTTTAAGTTGGACCAGGCAATCGCATATCCCAATCCAGACACCCGTAGGTCTAATTTACAGATTAAGGTATACATTCGAAATGGCAATTCAGAGATTTACCTGGACCTGTTGTGGCTGCTGAACCTGTATCTGTTGCTCTTGCTGGGTTTGCTGCTGGACGCTAGTTGTAACAGGACAGGCAAGCTCAAGCAAAGATCCGGCCACCTCTGTGCTGTCCGTGTAAATGCAGTTGCCACCTTGCTGATATACCATGGTGGTAGTGGCTGTCTGCTGGAACTCCTGAAGAGCTTCAGGCCCCTTGGAAGCAAGAGAGTCCAGAAACTCCTTCATCCTGTGCTGAGGGATTGTTCGTGCTTTCACGCGGATGTATTCTTCAAAGGAAATGGTGTTCTCCAGAGAATTATTCATATTGCAAGGTCCTCAGGATTCCTTAACAAAGGAGAAAGTTAAGACTCTTGTTTCACAACTTTCATAATTACACAGAACAAAGGTACCTATGAAGCCAATGGCTAGCATCTTACACAAAAGGTTTCCGCATGACAGATCTGGACACCCAGAAGCCTTCAGAGACATGTGCTATAGTTTTACATGCCATCTTATGGAGGGCAGCACTTCTTTAACTAAACCATTATTAAGTGTCACAACTGCACACTGTAAGCCTTCAGGTGTATTTGCCCTGTATCAAGAGCACGCCGAGTGTTGTCTCCCACTAATGATTTATAGTAATGCACTCTGCCCATCTGGGACTGGTCAGGCCTGAGACTACATTAACCCATCTTGAGTGGTACATGTTCATTTCCAACATGGAATGCTATAGACAATAGCAAGATGAGCCATTACTTATGGGATTGGTTTATAGCTACAAAGGTGAAGAATCCAAGTATCATAATCCACTAGGCAACAAATTAACCCTCAGGTAGTAACTACCAGGAAGGAGGAGACAGGAAAGTAGGAAGTGATAGTATCTGCACATTTACATGGGGATTATCTCAGAACAACTGTCATGCTTCTGTAAAAGGAGGGGGGACAGAATGCTGGAATATGACGATTCCATTAAATGGGACTGGTTCAGCAAGGTCTTGAAACAGCAGCAGGCTCGCTGCATTCCCATTACAAATAAGAGGAATTAATAGCATGAAGCAGGGTCTATCATAGGAGGGACATACATGTAGGGTGAAGAGAGGAAAACAGAACAAGAGAAGCAAGATCAGAGAGAAAAACAAAATGAAGACTCACTCAGGAACAAGACTGACATCTAAAGTATTCTCACAGGCACTATTTGAATTACTGACCTATTGTGTTTAAATACAAAACGAATTTCCATTCACTATCACCATTCCAGCAGCAGTAATCATTCTTGTTTCTACAGCAGTAATCATTCACGGGGAGGTAAACACATTTAGGTGGTAACCTTATTACTCATGTGGTCACAAAATACCACAGGGAAATATGGTGTTGCAGTCACAATTACTGGGTCAGAATTTTAGGTGACTGGCCTAATTGTGCCTTGAGGAAGAGAAATGGTCACATACAGATAACACTATGCACGCACACTACCGTGACTGGGACTATAGAAACAATAAAGGAGGAAAAGGAACCACTTCTGCAGCAGCTAGAGAGAAGCTGTCCAACATTTCAGCACTGAGTGGTCACAAGAGACGGACTCCGTTTGTTCAACACTGTGGCCCAAAATGTTATTTTTAAAGCAGTGTGCAAGCAAAAGGTGGTTTAAGTAATAGCCTGTTAACACTAAGTGCCACGGGGTGCTAGCAACGGGGGCTAGATCAGGCCCTAAATCACTTCTAATTGATGGGCTGAACACCACTCCATCGTGATCAGCCAGCACCACACCCATGGAACTTTATGGAGGGGCTCACAGCTACAAGTTGCTAACAGCATGTGGGTCAGGCTTGAAGTCAAAGAGGTATGAATCCCAAGGCAGAGGATGTGAGAACAGAGCTTATGGGACCTTAAAAAGAGGACAAGTTTCTGCAATGGGTCCCTGCGGGGGGGGGGGGGGGGGGGGGGGGAGGAGGAGGGGGAAAATCTAAGCATTTATAGTGAACACGTTACTATACTGTCGTGCTTACACCAAAAAAAAGTATAACCTTACACTTAAGAAAAGGTTGTTAATACATAGGGCTCGACAAATAATACAATCTACTTGCCCGTGGTGAGTAGATTGTAACCCGGAAGAACCGGGTTCAGATGATCTGCTCGTGCACAGATCTCCAGACAGCGTGGCTGGCGAGCGGGGCTCGCCGTGGTTCGGCAAGCCCTGTTAATACAGATCAGAACAGCCATACTGGTCAGAGCAAAGGTCCATCTAGCCTAGTATCCTGTCCTCTGACCGCGGTTAATGCCAGGTGCCCCAGAGAGAATGAACGGACCAGGTAACCATCAAGTGATCCCTACTCCCCTGTTGCCCATCCCCAGCTTCTGACAGAGGCTAGGGACATCATTTCTACTTCCCCTGGCAAGGAGTTCCATAGGTTGACTATGCATCGCATGAAGAAATACTTCCCTTTGTTTTAAATACTTCCCTGCTTATTCATTTCACTTGGTGACCCCTAGGTCTTGTGTCAATTATTGCATTTGCCACTACTTAGCCACCAAGAATACACTCCAAACATCTTTCGCAGTTTATCCCTTGCTGAAACCAAAAGAAACCCTGGCCTGGCTAATGCGCTCTCAGTGCTGCAGTAGACCTGGCCTTCAACAAATTCTGTATTAAGCATTAAACCTCACTGAACGAGCAACAGAAATCCAATAGGAGACTGTAAAGTAGAGAACTGATGCATTAAACGGGCCTGACTTTGAAGGCAGGGGGCAGCATTTTTGAGAAACTCCCTCTAGAATGTCTCAAGAGTGATACCTAAACTGACACACACACACCCCCAAAAGAGTGCTCACAAGTAGCTAGAGACACCTCAGTCCTTGTCCTGGAAACTGTTTTCACACACAGCTGGCTACTCAGTGGCAGATCTTAAACAACAAGTCACCCTCAACTCCTCCTCCAACACAGACATTTAGATCTAATAGGTACAGGCAGTTAAGAAAAATAAAGGACCCACCCACCACCCACTGAAGTCTAGGGGCTTGAGAACCAAGCTTCATTCTGCCAGTTCCAACACCTGGGAAGTAGAACAAGTGCTGGGATCCCATCTGACTGTCCCTTGATCTCAGTCAGCTTGTGACTAGCAGTCAGGTGAAATCAGAAGCTCACTCTTAGTTCTCTCAGTTTGCTGGAAGGAAACTTTCCTTTTTCCCTCCCTCCCAGTCCCCCAAACAACTGTTCTAAGTTTCTACACTGCATTGATCACTGGAGCATAGGAGCCAATACACGGATTTCTGTAATGCATAGGAGCTTTAGTCAGGGACCAGGACGCTGATGTTAGGCACTGTACAACCAGAATGAGGATGGTCCTACACTGAAGAGCAGAGGAGTGTCTGCTTTTCTCTCTCAATGTTCTGGGAAACTGGAGAAGAGGCAGACTGAAATCGCAAGTGTCCCAGTCTTAGAGTCTCCCCAGTTTTTTAAATGAGAAAGTGATTTTTTTTTAATGTATATAGTTAACTCAACTGCTGTTTAATCTAACCCAACTCAAGGCTACCTACAGAGAAATATGGAACTGCAGTCGTTAAACTGATCAGCTCTAGTTTCATTATTCTGCTGCTTGGGAAAAATATGAGCAACAGTGGAAGTATTAGTGCTTGTTACAGAAACATGTTCTAAAGTCTTCTTTTTCCTTTGTAATGAGCATAAGTTTAAAAACAAATTGCAGAAAGTAAGAGCTACAACACCCTCTCGTCCACAACCTCACTCAGGCATGTTTACTACTCAGCACGAACATAGATTTTTATTTTTTAAAATAAAAACCTCTAAAGATTTCCAAGCCCACACTCAATATACTTTGAATGCAAAGTTAGTATTGCATTCGACGGTAAAACACATTTTCTAGTAGAATGTACACAAGTTTATATTGGCAGGCAGGCATCTTTACCATTATCTATTAAAATATCAGACTGGATCTGTTTATGCACTCAGTTTATCCATTATGTACAGCTCATTTAAAAATGAGGCAAATACTCATTGCTGCTAAAACTTGGCAGAATGCATCTTTCTTTACACTGTTCTGCAAAGTTTGCTGCTTGGATACATGGATATAATTCCTGCCTTCTCAGCTTAATTGCTTTTTCCACTAAATAGGGTCCGAAAAGTAGTCCAACCTAATGAGCACATGTGGTTAATTCATAAAACCTAGAGACTCAAGATACTGAAAATGTACACACACATTTGCAGCAGGTGGGCTATCTGGACTCACCAGTCACCATGTTGCAGGTATTTCTGCTGCACTTGTCTTGAGCTCTTAGACTGGTAACATTCTGGAGAAGACAGAACAAAGAAGCTCTTTCTATCCCCAGGGGTTTTGGTTTTAGTTAAATGTTATTTTTAAAAGAGACTTAATAAAACACACAAGATGAATAGAGTCGTAGTAATATTACACCCTTAACAATTAGACAGACATTACCAGACATGCCCAATTCCTAACCATTTTTTTCAACTTCCAGATCTTAAGAATATGTATGAAGACAGACAGTTCTCCATGTACATCTTTTTGCGCAGTGCAAAATGTTCTTCTGTGACAAAAGTTATACAAGTTCCAGTACATATAACAGGCACTGGAGTTATTGAAACTTAGAACAAGACATCAATGGAAAAAATATTAGAGTTCTTTTCTTGCTCCTTTCTCCTCACAAGCATTTAAGGTGGAGCAGAGTAACTATGCAGAGCTGGGGACCAAGAGTCCAAATAAGGCTCTTGGAGGACTCAACAAAAAACTCAAAAAGGGGGAAGAAACCAGCACACACGAAGGCACTGTGTTAAACGGAGAGAAGACCAAGCTCCGCGCTCAGCCGTTCCAAGACGTTTTAAGGCCTCCGATTGTCGGCACAAATATCTCTTTTTCTTCCTGCAGCTCTCACACAACTGAACAGACTTGATTAGCCCTTCCCTGAGCCACGCACCCCTCTGCAAAACCGAGCACGGCTTCGTGCAAGCCAGTGAAACTTTGAGACCACCGGAGCCTGACAAGCCAGGTGCGTGCGGAGAGGCTTTCCGGTGACCGCGCGCAGGTCTCCGCGGACACGAGGCGGCTTAGGAAGCGGGGCGGGGAGGGGGTCCCGAAGAGCTCTCGCTGCACGTGAGCGGCCTCGACCCCCGCTGTGTCCCCACGGGGAGACTCCCGGGCCGGGCGCCGCCAGGCTGCGGTGGCGCAGGGGTGGCCCGCAGCGCGGCGGGAGGCTTCCGAGAGGCCGGAGCGACTGCGGGGCCGCCGCGCTGCTGCCCGGCTCCCGGCCAAAGCCCGAGCGAAGCGCCCGGCCCGCGGGCCGGACCCGCCTCGGCCGCGGCCTTCTCGCGCACGGGCAGCCCGGCAGAGCGGCACCCGCCCGCGCCGGGGACAGGGCGAGCCCGCGGGGCGGGGGAGGGGCCCGCCGCCCTACAGGCCCGGGGGGGCAGCCCCAGGGAGGCGAGCGCGCCCCCGCCCCACGCCGGGAGCGCGCGGGCCCGCGCGCGTGGCCGGCAGCAGCCGCGCACAGGAAGGTGCCGCCCCGCGGCGGGGGGAAGGGACACGGGGGCGCGCCCCACCTCGCGCGGGAGAGGAACAGGCCTGGCGCGGGCACGCGCCGTCTCGCTCCGCTGCGCGCTCCCGGCAACGCCACACAACAAACGGGCCCGCGCCGGAACCCGCGGGAGCGCGCCGCCCCCGGAACCGCCGCCGCCGCCTCCCCCCTGGAAGGGGAGGCCCCGCCCGGCCCAGCCCGCCGCCGCCCGGCCCAGCCCGCTCCGCCGCCGCTCGGCCGGGCCCGCCCCGCCTCACCCTGGCCCCGCCGCCGCCTCGCTCCGCCACCGCCTCGGCCCGACTCCTTCCCCTCACAGCTCCCTGGGCGCCATCTTACATTCAACCCCCGCAGCCAATCAGCGCTCGGCCCCGGCCTCGCGAGAGCGCGGCCGCCAAGCCCCGCGAGAGCTCCGCGCCGGAGCCGCCCCGCGCCTTAAAGGCGCCGTGCGCAGCCCCGCCCCTTGGCCGGCCCAGAGTCCACAGGAGGCCCCGCCCCCGGGGCCCAGCCTGTCCTAGAGCCCCGCCCCCCGGCCGGCCCAGGGCCCGGCGCTGCACAGCCACCCTGGCCGCCCCCGGCCCCGCCCCCATGGCCACTGGCGCCAGGCTCCCGGCGTGCTGGAACCCCCCGGGGCATCGCAAACCCGCAGCCCCCGGCGCGCGCCGGCCTGTGCCCCCCGGAGCCCCCGCGCCCCCCGGAGCCCCCGCGCCCCCCAGAGCCCGCGGGCCAGCCTGTGCCCCACAGATCCCCTGTGCCCCCCGGAGCCCCTGTGCCCCCCAGAGCCCGCGGGCCAGCCTGTGCCCCACAGATCCCCTGTGCCCCCCGGAGCCCCTGTGCCCCCCAGAGCCCGCGGGCCAGCCTGTGCCCCACAGATCCCCTGTGCCCCCCAGAGCCCCCGCGCCCCCCCCGGAGCCCCTGTGCCCCCCAGAGCCCGCGGGCCAGCCTGTGCCCCCCAGAGCCCCCGCGCCCCCCCCGGAGCCCCTGTGCCCCCCAGAGCCCGCGGGCCGGCCTGTGCCCCCCAGAGCCCCTGTGCCCCCCCAGAGCCCGCGGGCCGGCCTGTGCCCCCCGGAGCCCCCGCGCCCCCCAGAGCCCCCACGCCCCCCCAGAGCCCCTGTGCCCCTCGGAGCCCCCGCGCCCCCCCAGAGCCCCCGTGCCCCTCAGAGCCCCCGCGCCCCCCCCAGAACCCCCGTGCCCCTCAGAGCCCCCACGCCCCCCCGGAGCCCCTGTGCCCCCCCAGAGCCCCCGCGCCCCCCCAGAGCCCCTGTGCCCCTCAGAGCCCCCGCGCCCCCCCAGAGCCCCCGTGCCCCTCAGAGCCCCCGCGCCCCCCCAGAGCCCCTGTGCCCCCCGGAGCCCCTGTGCCCCCCCAGAGCCCCCGCGCCCCTCAGAGCCCCCGCGCCCCCCCAGAGCCCCCGTGCCCCTCAGAGCCCCCGCGCCCCCCCAGAGCCCCTGTGCCCCTCAGAGCCCCTGCGCCCCCCGGAGCCCCTGTGCCCCCCCAGAGCCCCTGTGCCCCTCAGAGCCCCCGCGCCCCCCCAGAGCCCCCGCGCCCCCCAGAGCCCCCGCGCCCCCCCGGAGCCCCGCAGAGCCCACGTGCCGGCCTGTGCCCCCCGGAGCCCCCGCGCCCCCCCAGAGCCCCCACGCCCCCCAGAGCCCGCGTGCCGGCCTGTGCCCCCCAGATCCCCTGTGCCCCCCGGAGCCCCCCAGCCCCCTGGAGTCCCCCAGAGCCCGTGGGCCAGCCTACGCCCCCCAGAGCCCACGGGCCGGCCTGCACCCCCCAGAGCCCCCGCGCCCCCCAGAACCCCCGAGAGCCCGTGGGCCGGCCTGCACCCCCCAGAACCGCCAAGAGCCCGTGGGCCGGCCTGCCGCCAGGCACTCCAGGCTGGAGCTCTCCAGCGAGGCCACACAGGGCTCCTCGGGGAGCCCTCGCAAGTGCCCAGCGAGAATTCTGGCAGCCACGAGAGTAGCTGCCAAGGGAAGCGGGGCAGGAAGGGGGCTGGCCAGGCAAGGCCCCGGAAGAGGACAGAGGCAGGAGATTACTGGGTCGCACATGAGAGACACAGCAGCTCTGGCTGCACTCAGGCGCAGGGAGTCAGACCAGGAGCTGCAGACATAAGGCCGATGGGGCTTGGATGCTGCAGCCCCAGCTCCAGCAGAAGCAGCCAGGATAGTGGCAAGGCTTGGAGAGCTGCCGAGCCCATCTGAGCCGCAGGATCATGGATTTCACGCTCGCCGTCAATCCAACACCCCCCTGACGGCGCAAAGCCAGGAGCCTGGGCGGGAGGGCGCGACCCGGAGAGACGCTAGGCCCTTCCAAAAGCAAACACTGGGCGTGTCACTCGGGGGTGGCTGGGCAGTGACTGGCCTGCCCTCGGCTCGCACTGCTGAGCTCTTTGCCAGAGCGGGAGCAGCACACCCAGGCACTGCCAGGGGCTTGTCCCTAAGGTGGGCCCCTCTCAGGGCTGACCCCCTCTGTCTGCTCAGCTGGGCCCCACGTGGGCGACATGCATCACCTGGCCGTGCCCGGCAACTCCCATGTTCTCCCTTTGCCCCCTGGCTCTAGGAGCAGTCCCCAGTCCCCGGGGGCAGCAGGCTGCCTCCAGCAGGCCAGGCCTCACCTTCCATAGTGCCACATGTGAGCTGGGGCGTGTGGACCGCTTGGGGGAAGGCTAATTACACAGAGGGATTTGATTGGTCCAAGTGTCCCCCCCAAGCTACAGGGCAGCCAGGCGGGGAGAGGGGGCGGAGTTGTTTGTTACCCCACTGAACACACAGCCACATCCAACACAGGGCCAGTGGGGGAGACACGGCAGCCCAGGGGTTAAGAGAAAAGTGATTCCTTCAGCACCATGGACTTACACCAGGGCTCCCGCTGGCCCTTGCTGGGCACCTGCTCTGTGGTCTCCTGCCAACCCTTTGCTGCGCACTCAGGACAGGCGTGGCCCCAGCAGGCCACGAGGGCCAGTCTGGGTCCGTGTGCATTGGCTTGGCGAATGGAGCTGTACGGGCCCTGCGCCAGCCCAGGGTCTCCTGATCCAGGCACACAAGCCGCTAAACGGATTCTCCCGGGCAGCCCTCCCTCCGGCAGAGCTGTCGGCCACACTCTCCACAGCGAGGAGAGTACCTGGCAGCGCCCCAACCCCCACTGCGCGCTGCACGACGTGGCAGCCCTCGCCTGGGCGGGAAACCAGCCCCCACCCCTCCTCGCCAGCACAGGGTCGCTGGCTGGGCGAGCTGAAAGCGGGGGCTGGACTGTTGCTGGCGGAAGGCAACGAAGGGGCAGGCGTCTGCCCGACCCACCGGAGGCTGCCACAGCCAGCGGCCACTCCAGGACTGGTGGAAGTTCCAGGCGGGAGCCCCAACCCTCCCCGCCCTGTGCCCATTCACTCCCCACAGGCCCCGCCAGGGCCCACTGGCAGCAGCTGGGCAGCGAGAGCCATGGAGCCAATGTGCCTGGGAAACCGGGAGGTGACTCCGTGGTGGCGGTGAGCTGCCCCCGGGCCCACGCAGCCGCTCCGTCCCCCCACCACTGTCCCCCCCGGGCCCACGCAGCCGCTCCGTCCCCCCACCACTGTCCCCCCCGGGCCCACGCAGCCGCTCCGTCCCCCTACCACTGACCCCCCCGGGCCCACGCAGCCGCTCCGTCCCCCTACCACTGACCCCCCCGGGCCCACGCAGCCGCTCCGTCCCCCTACCACTGACCCCCCCGGGCCCACGCAGCCGCTCCGTCCCCCCACCACTGTCCCCCCCGGGCCCACGCAGCCGCTCCGTCCCCCCCCACTGTCCCCCCCGGGCCCACGCAGGCGCTCCGTCCCCCCACCACTGTCCCCCCCGGGCCCACGCAGCCGCTCCGTCCCCCCACCACTGTCCCCCCCGGGCCCACGCAGCCGCTCCGTCCCCCTACCACTGACCCCCCCGGGCCCACGCAGCCGCTCCGTCCCCCCACCACTGTCCCCCCCGGGCCCACGCAGCCGCTCCGTCCCCCCCCACTGTCCCCCCCGGGCCCACGCAGGCGCTCCGTCCCCCCACCACTGTCCCCCCCGGGCCCACGCAGCCGCTCCGTCCCCCTACCACTGACCCCCCCGGGCCCACGCAGCCGCTCCGTCCCCCCACCACTGTACCCCCCGGGCCCACGCAGCCGCTCCGTCCCCCCACCACTGTCCCCCCCGGGCCCACGCAGCCGCTCCGTCCCCCACCACTGTCCCCCCCGGGCCCACGCAGCCGCTCCGTCCCCCCCCACTGTCCCCCCCGGGCCCACGCAGCCGTTCCGTCCCCCCCACTGTCCCCCCCGGGCCCACGCAGCCGTTCCGTCCCCCCCACTGTCCCCCCCGGGCCCACGCAGCCGCTCCGTCCCCCACCACTGTCCCCCCCCCGGGCCCACGCAGCCGCTCCGTCCCCCTACCACTGACCCCCCCGGGCCCACGCAGCCGCTCCGTCCCCCTACCACTGACCCCCCCGGGCCCACGCAGCCGCTCCGTCCCCCCACCACTGTCCCCCCCGGGCCCACGCAGCCGCTCCGTCCCCCCCCACTGTCCCCCCCGGGCCCACGCAGGCGCTCCGTCCCCCCCCACTGTCCCCCCCGGGCCCACGCAGGCGCTCCGTCCCCCCACCACTGTCCCCCCCGGGCCCACGCAGCCGCTCCGTCCCCCCACCACTGTCCCCCCCGGGCCCACGCAGCCGCTCCGTCCCCCTACCACTGACCCCCCCGGGCCCACGCAGCCGCTCCGTCCCCCCACCACTGTCCCCCCCGGGCCCACGCAGCCGCTCCGTCCCCCCACCACTGTCCCCCCCGGGCCCACGCAGCCGCTCCGTCCCCCCCCACTGTCCCCCCCGGGCCCACGCAGGCGCTCCGTCCCCCCACCACTGTCCCCCCCGGGCCCACGCAGCCGCTCCGTCCCCCCACCACTGTCCCCCCCGGGCCCACGCAGCCACTCCGTCCCCCCACCACTGTCCCCCCCGGGCCCACGCAGCCGCTCCGTCCCCCTACCACTGACCCCCCCGGGCCCACGCAGCCGCTCCGTCCCCCCACCACTGTACCCCCCGGGCCCACGCAGCCGCTCCGTCCCCCCACCACTGTCCCCCCCGGGCCCACGCAGCCGCTCCGTCCCCCACCACTGTCCCCCCCGGGCCCACGCAGCCGCTCCGTCCCCCACCACTGTCCCCCCCGGGGCCCACGCAGCCGCTCCGTCCCCCCACCACTGTCCCCCCCGGGCCCACGCAGCCGCTCCGTCCCCCCACCACTGTCCCCCCCCCGGGCCCACGCAGCCGCTCCGTCCCCCCACCACTGTCCCCCCCGGGCCCACGCAGCCGTTCCGTCCCCCCCCACTGTCCCCCCCGGGCCCACGCAGCCGCTCCGTCCCCCCACCACTGTCCCCCCGGGCCCACGCAGCCGCTCCGTCCCCCACCACTGTCCCCCCCCCGGGCCCACGCAGCCGCTCCGTCCCCCTACCACTGACCCCCCCGGGCCCACGCAGCCGCTCCGTCCCCCTACCACTGACCCCCCCGGGCCCACGCAGCCGCTCCGTCCCCCCACCACTGTCCCCCCCGGGCCCACGCAGCCGCTCCGTCCCCCCCCACTGTCCCCCCCGGGCCCACGCAGGCGCTCCGTCCCCCCACCACTGTCCCCCCCGGGCCCACGCAGCCGCTCCGTCCCCCCACCACTGTCCCCCCCGGGCCCACGCAGCCGCTCCGTCCCCCTACCACTGACCCCCCCGGGCCCACGCAGCCGCTCCGTCCCCCCACCACTGTCCCCCCCGGGCCCACGCTGCCGCTCCGTCCCCCCCCACTGTCCCCCCCGGGCCCACGCAGGCGCTCCGTCCCCCCACCACTGTCCCCCCCGGGCCCACGCAGCCGCTCCGTCCCCCTACCACTGACCCCCCCGGGCCCACGCAGCCGCTCCGTCCCCCCACCACTGTACCCCCCGGGCCCACGCAGCCGCTCCGTCCCCCCACCACTGTCCCCCCCGGGCCCACGCAGCCGCTCCGTCCCCCACCACTGTCCCCCCCGGGCCCACGCAGCCGCTCCGTCCCCCCACCACTGTCCCCCCCGGGCCCACGCAGCCGCTCCGTCCCCCACCACTGTCCCCCCCGGGCCCACGCAGCCGTTCCGTCCCCCCCCACTGTCCCCCCCGGGCCCACGCAGCCGCTCCGTCCCCCCACCACTGTCCCCCCGGGCCCACGCAGCCGTTCCGTCCCCCCCCACTGTCCCCCCCGGGCCCACGCAGCTGCTCCGTCCCCCCACCACTGTCCCCCCGGGCCCACGCAGCCGTTCCGTCCCCCCCCACTGTCCCCCCCGGGCCCACGCAGCCGCTCCGTCCCCCCACCACTGTCCCCCCGGGCCCACGCAGCCGCTCCGTCCCCCACCACTGTCCCCCCCCCGGGCCCACGCAGCCGCTCCGTCCCCCCACCACTGTCCCCCCCGGGCCCACGCAGCCGCTCCGTCCCCCCCCACTGTCCCCCCCGGGCCCACGCAGCCGCTCCGTCCCCCCCCCCACTGTCCCCCCCGGGCCCACGCAGCCGCTCCGTCCCCCACCACTGTCCCCCCCGGGCCCACGCAGCCGCTCCGTCCCCCACCACTGTCCCCCCCGGGCCCACACAGCCGCTCCGTCCCCCCCCACTGTCCCCCCCGGGCCCACGCAGCCGCTCCGTCCCCCCCCCACTGTCCCCCCCGGGCCCACGCAGCCGCTCCGTCCCCCCCCCACTGTCCCCCCCGGGCCCACGCAGCCGCTCCGTCCCCCCCCCACTGTCCCCCCCCCGGGCCCACGCAGCCGTTCCGTCCCCCCCCACTGTCCCCCCGGGCCCACGCAGCCGCTCCGTCCCCCCCCACTGTCCCCCCCGGGCCCACGCAGCCGCTCCGTCCCCCCCCACTGTCCCCCCCGGGCCCACGCAGCCGCTCCGTCCCCCACCACTGTCCCCCCCGGGCCCACGCAGCCGCTCCGTCCCCCCACCACTGTCCCCCCCGGGCCCACGCAGCCGCTCCGTCCCCCCACCACTGTCCCCGCACCGCTCGGTCCCCCGCACCCCCCTGCTCCCTGCACTGCTCCGCCCTGTGGCCCCACAGATGCTCCCGACCCTCCCTGGGACGGGCCCCTCCCTCCTGCCACCCGCTGTTTCCCACCCCCGGCCCGGCCCTAGGCCGCTTCCCCAGCCGGGGGGCGAGTCCCGGCCCCGTGCACGTGCGGCTCGGCGCGGGGCGGGGCCTGTCGGTAGAGGGGCCCCGCCCCGCCCCACGTGCGCGCCTCCGGCCCCCGCCGCGGCACCAACACTGCGGCTTAAGGTGGCCCCGGGGCCCGCCGCGGCCTCCCGCCCCAGGCGCCCGCCGCCCGCCAGCCCACCTTAAGCGGGGCGGCCGGGCCTTAAAGGCGCTGTCGGGGCCCGACTGGCACCGCGATCGCCCCAGCGCAGCCGGCAGCCGCTGGGCGGAGTCGGGACCCCCGCCCTGCACCCCCATAGCCCCGCCATGCACCCCCCCAGCCCGCCCTGCACCCCCCTCTCTGCACCCCCATAGCCCGCCCTGCACCCCCCCGCTGCACCCCCATAGCCCGCCCTGCACCCCCATAGCACGCCCTGCACCCCCCTCTCTGCACCCCCATAGCCCGCCCTGCACCCCCCCGCTGCACCCCCATAGCCCCGCCATGCACCCCCCCGCTGCACCCCCATAGCCCCGCCATGCACCCCCCCAGCCCGCCCTGCACCCCCCTCTCTGCACCCCCATAGCCCGCCCTGCACCCCCCCGCTGCACCCCCATAGCCCGCCCTGCACCCCCCTCTCTGCACCCCCATAGCCCGCCCTGCACCCCCCCGCTGCACCCCCATAGCCCGCCCTGCACCCCCATAGCCCGCCCTGCACCCCCTCTCTGCACCCCCATAGCACGCCCTGCACCCCCCTCTCTGCACCCCCATAGCCCGCCCTGCACCCCCCCGCTGCACCCCCATAGCCCGCCCTGCACCCCCTCTCTGCACCCCCATAGCACGCCCTGCACCCCCCTCTCTGCAACCCCATAGCCCGCCCTGCACCCCCCCGCTGCACCCCCATAGCCCGCCCTGCACCCCCCTCTCTGCACCCCCATAGCACGCCCTGCACCCCCCTCTCTGCACCCCCATAGCCCCGCCATGCACCCCCCTCTCTGAACCCCCATAGCCCGCCCTGCACCCCCATAGCCCGCCATGCACCCCCTGCTGCACCCCCCTCTCTGCACCCCCATAGCCCCGCCATGCACCCCCATAGCCCGCCCTGCACCCCCGTGACCCCCAGCGCCCCGCCCTGCACCCCCCCGCTGCACCCCCATAGCCCGCCCTGCACCCCTCGTGACCCCCAGCGCCCCGCCCTGCACCCCCATAGCCCGCCCTGCACCCCCGTGACCCCCAGCGCCCCGCCCTGCACTCCCATAGCCCGCCCTGCACCCCCGTGACCCCCTGCACCCCGCCCTGCACCCCACCCTGCACCCCCGTGACCCCCAGCGCCCCGCCCTGCACCCCCATAGCCCGCCCTGCACCCCGCCCTGCACCCCCATAGCCCGCCCTGCACCCCGCCCTGCACCCCCATAGCCCGCCCTGCACCCCCATGACCCCCAGCGCCCCGCCCTGCACCCCGCCCTGCACCCCCATAGCCCGCCCTGCACCCCCGTGACCCCCAGCGGCCCGCCCTGCACCCCCCTGCTGCACCCCCATAGCCAGCCCTGCACACCCGTGACCCCCAGCGCCCCGCCCTGCACCCCCCCGCTGCACCCCCATAGCCCTCCGTGGTGTGCCACCTGTGACCCACCCTGTACCCCCCGCGCTGTGCCCCCCATGATGCCCAGCACCCCGTGTATCCCGCCCTGTACCCCCCCGCTGCACCCCCATAGCCCGCCCTGCACCCCCCTGCTGCACCCCCATAGCCAGCCCTGCACCCCCGTGACCCCCAGCGCCCCGCCCTGCACCCCCCCCGCTGCACCCCCATAGCCCACCCTGCACCCTGCCCTGCACACCCCTGCTGCACCCCCATAGCCCGCCCTGCACCCCGCCCTGCACACCCCCGCTGCACCCCCATAGCCCGCCCTGCACACCCCCGCTGCACCCCCATAGCCCGCCCTGCACCCCCGTGACCCCCAGCGGCCCGCCCTGCACCCCCCTGCTGCACCCCTATAGCCAGCCCTGCACACCCGTGACCCCCAGCGCCCCGCCCTGCACCCCCCCGCTGCACCCCCATAGCCCACCCTGCACCCCCGTGACCCCCAGCTCCCCGCCCTGCACCCCCATAGCTCGCCCTGCACCCCCGTGACCCACTGCACTCCGCCCTGCACCCCCATAGCCCACCCTGCCCACCCCCGTGACGCCCAGCGCCCCGCCCTGCACCCCCATAGCCCGCCCTGTACCTCTGCCCTGCACCCCCCACCCTGCAACCCCATAACCCGCCCTGTACCCCCCCCGCCCTGTACCCACCGGGCTGCACCCCCATAGCCCGCCCTGCACCCCGCCCTGTACCTCCCACGCTGCACCCCCATAGCCCACCCTGTATCCTCCGTGGTGTGCCACCTGTGACCCACCCTGTACCCCCCGCGCTGTGCCCCCATGATGCCCAGCACCCCGTGTATCCCGCCCTGTACCCCCCGTGACCCTCAGCGCCCCCCGTGACAGGCCCAGTACCCCCCGCGCTGCACCCCCCCATAACCCCCAGCGCCCCCTGTACCCTGCCCTGTACCCCCAGCGCTGCGCTCCCCCTGTGCCCCACCCTGTACCCCCAGTGCTCTGCCCCCCATATCCTGCCCTGTACCCCCACGCTGCACCCTGCCCTGTACCCCTGCACTGTGCCCCCCGTATTCTACCCTGTACCGACCAGCGCTGCACCCCCTGTACCCAGCCCTGTACCCCCAGCACTGCGCCCCCTGTACCCTACCCTGTACCCCCCCTTGCTGCACCCCCCCATAGCCCGCCCTATACCCCCCAGCGCTGCGACCCCCACCCTGCACCTCGTAGCACCACCCTGCCCTCAACCCCACTGGGCACCCCCCGTCCCCCACAACGCTGCCCCCTCCTAGCCAGCTACTGGCCAGGATAGGGACCCCCAGTGCTGCAGCCCCACCCTGCACGGCTCCCCTCAGACTCTAGCCCAGCCGCAGGGGCTGAGCCCAGGAGTGGGGGAGCTGCCCCGCCGGGCGGAGGGTCCCCACGGCGTGAGGAAGTGGGATGGGGGGTGCACGTGATGAGGGAGAAGCTTCCCCTCCCACCAGGGCTCTTGGGTGCCACAGCCCCGGGGGGGCCAGGAGCCGGGGGCTCCCCCAAGGCCTGTGTGCTGCGGCTCCATGCGCTGGCACCCCCCCAGAGCGGGGATAAGAGCCCCCCGCTGGAGGTCGTGGCCCCAGGAGCCACGTGCGCCCCTGCCCCTTGGTGTGGGTGGGGCCGTGGGGGGCGGCAGGATTCACCCGTGGCCCCTCGTGGCCCCACAGCTGCGGCTCCACAGACCTGGCCTGACGTTTATGGGCCAGGACCAGCTCCCGGGGCTGACGCCGGCCACCGGGGCTGAGACGGGTCTGGCCCTGGCCCGCCCCACAGCCCGGTACCAAGCGCCAGAGGGCTGGGGCACCCCCAGCACGGGGAGCAGGGCCACGCTAGCCCGTGCAGGAAGGGCCGTGTGCAGAGCCTGGCGTGGTGCCCTACATCCGTGGGGGGGGCTACGCCCGCCTGAGGCTGGCCCGTGGCAGGGAAGTGTGGCTGAGGAATTCTGGCCTGGTGCGGGCGGCCGGAGGGAGCGCGTGGCCCCCCCGCGGGGGCAGACTGGCCGCTGGCGGGCCGGGCAGTGGTCGGACCCAGCGTGGCCGCTCGCATGCAGAGATCCACATGGACTCGGGGCGGGCCGAGACCGGCTCACGCTCAGCGGCCTGGGCGGCCTGTCGGACCTGCCCCCCACCCCTGCGGGTACCGCGCGGGCCGGAAAGACGCCAGCCTAGGAGCAGTTCCACGCCCTGCGCCAGCGCCTGCCACCGAGCCTCCCTGCTCCCGGAGCCGGGGGGAGGGGGCGGCCGAGCAACCCGTGTCTGCGGCAGGCCCCCTGCTTGGGGTGGGCGGGGAGCTGCCCAGCCCCTGGGGGTTAAGTGGAACCCGGAAGGGGGCGGCTCATTGGCTACCCTGGGACCCCCCAGCAGCGGCGCCCCCCACACTTGGCCAGTGCTGTGGCCAGGCCGGACACGGGGGCGTCGACCGGGCCCATCACGAACCCGAGGCCGCGTCCGGGGAAGATCGCCAAGTCCGCGGCCCTCGAGCTGAGGGTGGCAGCCCAGGCTCCTGGCTCCGGGGGGCGCGGAGGCGGCCAGGGAGCGCAGGTGTCATTTCAGCGTGGCAGGTATCTGTTGAGACCTCGCAGGCGCACGATGGGCGGCAGCCGGCCCCT